>NC_080065.1:177463299-178663299 GCF_949987535.1 Balaenoptera acutorostrata
CGCCTCCCAGAGAGAAGGGCCGATTACTTTTCACATCATTACCAGCCTCTCCCTCCCTCCTTTCCCACCCTGCCCAGGTGCCTATTCCACACCAGCTTGTCTCTCTCTCTCTCTCTCCCCTCTCTCTTCATCTCTCCACAGACTAGACAGAAGCACAGAACATTTATCAGTCGCCTACGGGATGCCGAGCTTGGTATTAGGAACCTTCACCCACAGCATCACTGCCTTAGCTTTGATCTGCTCTCATTGCCCTTTTTTTCTCCAACACTTATCCCTCTGGACATGCCCTGTGATTTACTTATTCTGTTTATTGTTTATCTCTGCTCCCCCAGAATGTCAGCACCCACTTGTATCCCCAAGAGACTCCACTCCTGGGTACACTGACCCTACAGCTTCCAACAGCCAGCCTCTGGCTGCTGGATCATTCCCAGGGCGGGCAGAAAGTGCTGGAGAGCAAACACACTGCTGGAGCGGCCCTTGCCCAGTGACTGGGGAAGGGCGAGGGATTAATACCCCAGCTCCCTTGCCCCTGGTGGGAAAACTCTGAGGGGTGTGCTCTACTTGGTGTCTCAGCATTTCCCCAGCAGCACTGAGTCACAGCTGTCCGCAGTGTAGATTCATTCATGAACACACTTTCATCCAATGCCTTCCCTCCCTTACTCCCCCTCTCCCCCCATCCTTGCTTCCTGGGGTCACCTCCCAGATCAACCACATCCTGGATCTCCCAGCCTCCTTGGGGTCCAGGGAAACCAGATCTCTGAGAGAGTCACTTCAGTACTCAGCACCCAGGGGATGGGTTAAGAAACCTTCTGCAGCTCTCTCTGAAACAGAAGCTCCATTTTAACTAGAATACAGCATCACTGGGCAGCTCTGACCCAGGTTTAAAATAAACTCTCTGGGGAGTTCCCTGGCGGTCCAGTGGTTAAGACTCGGCATTTTCACTGAAATAAACTCTCTGGGTGCTCCCATTTGGAATGGAGGTAAACTGCCCAGCACTTTAGGGGAGCAGCTTGACAGTATGCATTAAAATGTGAAGTGCACAAATCACCATTTGCTTTCTGGGTGGCCAGGAGTCACTGGTCTCGAGCATGGAGGTGGAGCAAGCATGTTTTGGGCAGGCTGTTTGTGATCACGCAAACAAGAAATAATCTATGTGCCCATCAATAAAGGATGGGAAAATGAGCTACGGTACTGTGGAATACTACAAAACTGCAAAAAAGGAGCTGGATGCCTGTATTAGTTTCCTGGGGCCGACAAAATAACGTACTGCAAAGTAGGTGGCTGAAAAAAGTAAGAATTTCTTCTTCCATGGCTCTGGAGGCCAGACATCAGAAATCAAGGTGTGGGCAGGGTTGGCTCCTTCTGGAGGCTCTGAGGGGAGAAGCGGTCCATGTCTCCCAGCCTCTGGTGGCACCCAGCAGTCCTTGGCTTGTGGCTGCATCACTCCAATCTCTGCCTCGGTCTGCCATGGCCTCTCTGTGTTTGTGTCTTTGTGTGTTACCTCTTTTTCTAATTGGATACCAGTCCTATTGGACTTCAGGCCCACCCTGACCCAGTATGACCTCATTTTAACTTAACTCATGTCATCTACAAAGACCCCATTTCCAAATAAGGTCATATTCACAGGTACTGGGGGTTGGGACTTATGTATATCTTTTGAAGAGACACAACTCAACCCATAATAGTGCCTGAGGGATCAACCCTTAGTGCCTGAGGGATCAACCCTAAGTGTGGGCTGATTCTCTTTATGTGATCACAGTCAACCTTTATTGGGAGATTAACATTTTCCCCCTGACACCCACGCCTCCAAGCTTTAGCCCAATCACAGCTATTTCTTTTCTCCCTTGATTTAGCCAATATTCATCGTGCACTTATAACATGTTCAGCACTGTCTTAAACATTTTAAGGGCATCATTTTATATAATTTTTGCAGCAACCCCATGAAGCCTATATGGCGTTAGCCCCCATTTTACAGATAGGGAAACTGATCCCCAGGTACATTGAATCCCTATTTCCAGGTCACTCCGCTGGTAAGCGACAGAGCTGGCCCAAGCGGCCTTTTGTCACCACTGTGGCTACTGGTTACTGATTTCCCTGGTGACAGTGTGTACCTTCCACGAAATACATGCGGTCGTTTATTTTTTTCCAACAACCCTGCGAGGCAGAAATTACTCTCATGTCATAGATGAGAAAATGAGGCAAGGAGAGAGAAAGTGACTTGCTTAAGGTCACACAGCAGGTGTCAGAGTGGCGATGTGAGCCGAACATGTGAACTTTAGGGGGACCACAGGTTCCATCACCTGGTAAATGGAATGAGGGTCCCCTCCGGCCCAAATGCAGTTACAGAAAGTCACAGGGCCTGGGTCTTGGCCTCCCGACGTTGGGCTGGGGAGCGGCCCTGACTGACAGAGGCCAACCAGTGGTGCCGTCTGTGGGCCCTGCTCTTGAAGCATCTTGGGACTGGTAGCCCTTTCCCACCCCAGGCTCTGAGCACCACACACCAGGGACCCAAGTCAGCCTCTAGGTCTCTCCGAGCTTGGGGACCCACAGGCACCACCCTCACCTCGCAGGGGGTAATTAATTAGTGCCGATTAATATCTGTGTTCACAGAGCCAGCCAGGCCCCTGGGCCTGGAGCATCCAAGGAAGGAAAGCATGAGAAAGCTGGTAACCTGCCAAGCAACAGGGATTATTCAGACTGCCACGGCTGGCTAGCAGGGAAGGGCTCACGGTAACCAGCTGACCAGCGGGAAGACGGAGGCACGGGTGAGGACCAAGCAGCAATGGACAGCTTCAAAAGTGGTTTGCCGCTTGAAAGAACAAGGAGACAAGCCTTGGAGATCCAGCGGCTTCTGGCTTCACATGAGCTCTGGGTCCCACCCCTGAGCTTCAGTTTCCTCATCTGTAAATGGGCCAAAAATTTTGTTCTTCTATTTTGGAGGAGACTCGTCAAGCTTTTATGCATGTAAAATGCTTTGCACGCAAACTCCCTTTCCCTGGCTGCCTGCGGGAGAGGACTTCTGCAGCCACTTGGCTCAGTTTCCCTCTTCCGCATACAATGAGCAGGCAGGGCACCCCTTTGCTGCTCCTCCCTTTGGAAGGTTCCCAGGGCAGGGCCCGACTTCACAGAAGACTCTGAAAGATCATTTCTGATCGGCCTTGAATTAATGTCGCCGTCGTTAACGTGGTGACGAGACAGTTCCCTGGTCCCTGATTAAAAACAGAAGTTTCCCCCCCACGAGACGGAGCAGAAGGGAAAACAAAGACGCGCACACTCGCCGCCAGATAAATACAGACTCAAACACAAGCACGGCAGATAAACACACACTGGCACACCAGATATACACACAGCCGGCTGCAGAATTCCGGTGGGCTGGCACAGCCTGGCTCAGACAGCCCACAGACCCCCAGGAATGGCCACACGAAAGGTAAAGAAACCCACCTCCCACCCCGCACCCCCAACCCGACCCCTACATGGATGTTGCCAAACCTGGACCACATCCGGGCCCCTGACCACTGCAGTGCCCATGGCCAGGAGCCAGACATGAGGGGATGAATGCCCCCGGCAAGCAGTCCTTAGTCCAAGGTGGAAGGGACTTGGTGGATAAATACCTTTGCTCCCTCTCCCGGCAGCTGCATGGGCCAATGGTCTCCCAGAGGCCCCTGGAGCGTCTGCAAGCCCTGTCTCCCCTGCCTTCTCCCCATATACCCACCCTCAAGTTTCCCCCATCATCTCCTGCCTTAGTCTGTTCTGGCTGCTATAACAAAAATACTGGGTGTCTTATAACAACAGAAATTTCTTTCTCACAGTTTTGGAGACTGGAAGTCCAAGATCATGGCGGGGTTCTGGTGAGAGCTCTCTTCCAGGTTTATAGAAGGCCACCTTTGCGCTGTGTCCTCACATTGACAAAAAAGGGTGAGGGATCTCTCTGGGGTCCCTTTTATAAGGCGCTGACCTCATTCACGGGGGCTCCACCCTCATGACCTAATCACCTCCCAAAGGCGTCACCTCCTAACACCACCACGTTGAGGGTTAGGATTTCAACATGAGAATTTGGGGGAAGGGAATCCCCTGGTGGTGCAGCAGTTAGGACTCCTCACTTTCACTGCCGAGGGCCCGGGGTTCGATCCCTGGTCAGGGAACTAAGATTCCCACAAGCTGCGCAGCCAGAAGCAAACAAACAAAAAGAATTGGGGGTAAACACAAACATCCATTTTATCTCCCAAACAAACCATGTACCCTCCACCCTTGCGTCATGGTCTGCTTCTGGGGAAAGCCAAACCAAGGCACCCACAGAGAAGCACAAATGTACAAGTGTACACCCACCGTGACCATGTGTGTACCTATCAAAAGAGCTGCAGGTCTCAGTGGGGGTGGTTTTGCCCCTCAGGTGATGTTTGGCAAGGTCTGCAGACATTTTTGGTTGTCACAATTGTATGTGCTACTGGTATCTAGTGGGTCAAGGCAAGTGAGGCTGCTCAACACCTTACAGTGCATGTGACAGACCCCACAGCAAAGAATGATCTGGCCCCAAATGTCAAAAGTGCTGAGGTTGAGAAATTCTGGTCTACAGGAACCCAACTGCCTCGTATACCCTGGCACCCAAACTGACCCCCATGTAGAAAGAGCTGCACAGACATGCAGTGGGGTTCACAGGCCTCAGACCACAGAGATGCACTACGCACCAGGTCCTCATACTAGGGAAAGAGTAAGAACGTTCAAGAATGGTGTGTTTCCCACCAGGATATGTGGACTGCCAGAGGGGACCTTCACAGTCTGGGAGTAGCCTGTGTGCCAAGCTCTGTTCTAAGAGCTTTTCACGGGAATAACCCATTGGATCCTCACAGCCATCTGGGGAGATAGTTCAATGACCGTTAAGCCCATTTTACAGATGAGGAAACTGAGGCCCAGAGAGAGGAGTTTATGCCCAGTGACCCAGCTAGAAATCCAGGAGCCCCCAGTGGTATGTGTAGACACCTGTGAAGACAAAGAAAGCAGGGTGGACGGGAACCCTCCCTACCACCGTCTGGGGTCTGAGGTGAGGAGGGTCAGGGAAGACTTTGACTTTCCAAATGGATTCCTACATCACTTGGGGTAACTAAGAAATCCATTTTTTAATGGTTCTGTTTTTAAACCTTTTGACCCTGGAGTTGGACACACCTATGGCTCCAACCTCAGCCTCACCATTTTCGGGCTCTGTGAATCTGGGCCTCCCAGAGCCTCAGTTTCCCCATCTGTAAAATGGGGATTCCCCCATTCATGATTCCACAAGTATGCTGAGGGCCCACCGAGGCCAAGCACTGTGCCCAGCTCTAGCCCATAAAGGGTTAAGACAGGACGTGGGCATAGTAAGCACTTTTTCCCCGACGTCCCCCTCCCCCAGGCATGGGGCTTCTTAACTAGTTTTGTGTGGAATGGGAGCAAACTGTAGGGCAGAGGGGCGGAGGGGCAGAGCTCTCAGCTCCTTCCACCCCTCAGCCCACCATCCCCGTGCCTCTCAGAGACCCAGAAGTTGGGGCCCGAGCAGGCATCCAGATTGGGGCCAGGGGCTGACCCCAGGTGGAGGACAGGGGAGGAGTAGCTGCAGGTGCCTCCCCAGCCACCAAACAAACGCTCGGGTTTTCCTACCGCTGCTTCCCGCAGCTAAAAGCACGCGGAGCGAGCTCCACCTGTGGGCCACCGGAGGGAGGTGCATGCGACTCCCCGGAAAGTGAGTCGCCCCTCCCATCTCTCCTCACCCAGGACACCCGCGGAGGGGGTGGGGAGGGTTGCTCAGCAATTTTGGATGCGACTCCCCCGCCTACAAAATTCTCCTCCACGTTCCGCTTTTCTCAGCCGCTGTTTCCACGTTGTAATCTTGTCTCCCGTGCATTCCCCTCCACCACCACTAGTTACTGAGCACCTGCTGTGTACCGGGCTCTGTTCTGGGTTCAGAGGACACAGAAGGAACATAGTAGGTAAAACTCCCTGGTATTCTGGAGCCTATAGTCTGGGGGGAAGACAGACGAGGAAAGGGACAGCAACCAAGGAGGCCATTGCTGGTTGAGATAAGTGTTCTGAAGGGGAAAGTAAACAGAGGGATGTAACAGGACAGAGAGCCCGCCCTGGATAAGGGGAGTAGAGAGGGCTCTCCGAGGAGGCAATATTTGCACTGAGGTCTGAGAGGGATAAGTCCCCGGCCATACCAAGACTAGGGCAAGGCTTCCTGTGGAGGGCACAGCAAGTGCAAAGGCCCTGGGGCAGAAAGGAGCTTGGGGTGTGTTACAAGAAAGGGTCAGGGTGGCCAGAGCTGAGAGGTGGAGGGAGAGGTCGGGTGGGATGTCAAGGCCCCTTTTGGGGACAAACCCGACCCTATACTCCCCCTTGAGGAGTTGTCTCCTAAAAGCCTGAGAGGAAAAGAATAAACCTCAGACTGAACCAAAAGCCCTCTATCACCACTCAGCTCCACACAGATGCCGTCCTCCCCACCCACCATGAAGACCTGGGAGCGAGTGTTCCCCACAGAGAAAAGCCCCAGACCATGTGTCCTGCCTCGCCTCCCAGGCCTTTGCGTCTGACGATATTGGCTCCAGTGTGCCACCAAAGGGCACGTGCAGTGGAGAGAAATGGGACTCGGTGACTCACTAGGGGTGGGGAGAGTTGGCCTCAGAAAGCTCCTTGGGGGATGCCAGGGGCTAGATTGTTGGGGCAGGAACAAAACAAGGGGGTCTATGTGGACCTGCATGTCCCAGGGCTCCTTGTGTGCCAGCTGCCCCATGCCAGGCGGGCACTGGGGCAGGGGTTCGTCTCTGCTGGCAAAGCCCCCTCCTTGCTCCCTGGCTGCCTCCCTGGGGGACCCGGGAACCATACAGTCAGTCTGACTCCTGAGATAAATGCCTCTCGGCTGTGGTGAGTGCCCCCACCAGAGGGCATCCCCTGTCTTCACTGAGCGCCCCCAGGACTGCCCCTATCCTCCCTGTGCCCAGCCCCTGTCCCTGGCGTCCTCACCCCCTTTGAGGCTGGGTTCTCTGCTTCAGCTCCCCTCAGCCAGAGAGAAAAACCCTTAAGGGTTGTCACCAGCCCCACACCTCAGACCCCTGCCCAGCCCCATCTCCCTGTCTTCATGCCCCCCAGAAGCAAGGTCACCTTGTGTGGTCGGAAAACCCCGAAAGGGACTGTGCAGGGAAATGCCCGGGTCCCATGAGCACTGTTCCCTGGGGCCCTGCTTTGAGGGGTGGGCGCCCTGAGGGAGGCTGTGGGTCTCCCTCAGCCCCGGGAGGGGAACAGGGCCCTGTCCCAGTCCCAGCTGGCCTCAGCTTTGGGGACTGCCTGCCTCTTGGGGAGGGGGCGGAGCCTCCCGGAGCTTCTAATTACGGTTTCAGAGGCACAGACTTAATTACTGCCTTGTGAAGGGTTAATTACCCCTAATAGGCTGGGAATCAGACAATTCTCCTGCCTTCTGAGAACCAAAATATTTCCCCTCCCAGAACCCCCCCACTACTTGGAATCTTCTCAGTTTCCCAGCACGGAGGTGTGTGGTGGGCTAGGGAGAGTGGGGGCAGGGGGCGGGCGTGCGGATCTGAAACCACCAGTCTGCTGGCAGAGAATCCACTTTCTGGGCAGAGAGGAGACCCAGGTGGGCCCAGAGGTGGCTCGCTCAGCGGGAGCTCACTCAGCATCTGGGGCCACTCTGTTCCTCCCAAGAGCCCTGTGCCTGGGCTCCTGGTAACGTGAGTATCAGGACCTGCCCACCTCCCTGCTTTTCTCCTGACCCCCTCCTTAGGCCCTAGATACACCCACTGCTTCCCACCTCAGGCCCTTTGCCCTTGCAGGTCCCCTTACCTGGCTTACTTTTCCCCCCATGGTGCTGTGTCTGGGAAGCTCTGGCCCTAAAATGTCCTCTCCTCCAGGGAGCCCTCCCTGACCGCTGCCTCCCCAGGCACCCTTCCTGGGAGTTCTCCAGCCTATCATGCTTTAACCCCTCTGAGAAATTGCCTTGTTTATATGCAGACTCTGTTTCCTCATCTGTAAAGTAAGGGTGATGTCAGCAGTCCCATCAGAGTCCTGGGCCGTGACTGTGGTGACTCCAGGGGTCAGGGTGAGTTGGGACCTTCTTCTGCAGGGTCCCATGGGATAGACTTGGAGGTTCTGAGCACAGCTCAAGGGCAGTGAGCCGAGGGCAGGTAAGAGTGAGGTTCAGGTGAGCAGTTCATCAGAAGAGGTTAGAAAGGAGGCTGACCTGGGAACAGTGGTCAGGCTGTTTGCCCCTGTTTTACAGATGGGGAACTTGAGGCTCAGAGAGGTGAAGTCACTTACCCAGGGCACAAAGCTGTCTAGTGGGAGAACTGGTATTCACACCCACATTTGGCAGGTCCCACAGACAATTAAGGAGGGGTGAGCCTGGGAAGGCAGTGATGGGAAGAGGTTTGTTTCAGGGAAGGTAAAAAGTGCAGTTTGACTCGGCTGTGTTGGCTGTATTGGGGGTGGGGGTGGGAGGCAAGAATGGTGGTTTAGACCAGGATTGGGTAATGATTCAATTAGAGATAGAAGGGAAGAAAGGAGGGAGGGAAGGAGGGAGGAGGGAGAAAGAAAAAGAAAGAAAGAAGGAAGGAAAGAAAGAAAGAGAGAGAGAGAGAGAGGGAGGGAGGGAGGGAGGAAGGAAAGGAAAGGAAAAGGGAGGAAAGAAAGGAAAGAGGGAGAGAAGAAGGAAGAATTATTCAGGACTATTTCAGTTTCAAGTAAAACTCCAAACCCAAACTGACTTGAGAATTTAAAAAATAATAATAATTTATTGGTTCATGTAACTGAAAAATCTAGGGTATGTTGGCTTCAGGCACAGCTGGATCCAGGGGCTTAAAGAAAGTAATCTCTCCGTCTCAACTGAGCTCTCCTCTAGGGAAATTCATTCTCAGGCAGCCATTTCCCATGGGGATTAAATGGCCTCAGCAATTCCTGGCTTATATCTTATCAGCCCAGAAACTCCAGGGAAGATGGCCACTTTGCCTATAGCTCTGGCAAAAATCCTGGAGCTACCTCTCCTTGGACAGACCGAGATCCATGTCATTTAGGAATCAATCACTGTAGCCAGAAAAAGTGGAATGTGTCCGTTGGCCAGGCCTGGTCATGTGATCACTCCTGGTGATGGGGGTGGGCCTGGCCCCATCAGACCTAAGTGGACAAAAGGTGAAAGAGAAGAAGACAACTCATTCAACAAACATTTATTGAGCACCTACTGTGTGTCTGGTTCTGGTTTCGGTGCTGGAAATACAGCAGAAACACCCCTGCTCTCTTGGGGCTGGTAAAGACGTGAATTCCAGTGATATTAGGTGTGTTACAGAGAAAATTAAGGCAGGGGAAGAGGGTAGAGACTGCTGGGGAAAGGGAGCTGAGATTTTTAAACAGGAGGTGGTGTGTGAGTAAAGACTTGAGGCAAAAGGAGTGAAGATATCTGGGAAAGGGTATTCCAGGCAGAGGGAAAAGCCCGTGCAAAGGCCCTGAGGCTGGACTGTGTCTGGTGTGTTTGGGGAACAGCGAGGAGGCCTGTGTGGCTGGAGGGAATGAGGGAGGGGGAGAGTGGGAGGTGACGGGGCAAATTGTGCAAGGCCTTGTGGGCCATGGGGAGGACTTTGGACTTTACCCTGAGTGAGGTGGGAGCCACTGAGTGTTCTGAGCAGAAGAGAGACAGGACCTGACCGGACTCAGGTGTTCACGGGAAGAGTGGATGGTCATACCCACAAAGTAGCCATCATATATACACAGAGAGAGAGGCTGGGTCTCTACCCATCATGGTCTCCGCTGATCTGCCCACTGCCATCCTCTCCCCTGTGTCTCCCTGAGGTTTGGTGTGCTACCTTTTCCCACGACCCACCGGGAGAGGCACAGGTAGGGTGAAGGGCTGGAAGGACAAGGTACCTTGGGCTTCCCCTTCCCAGGAGAACACAGCCCCACTCTGATCCAGGATACACTTGGGCAGGACTGCTGGGGGATGTTTGCATTTTACCCTCTCCAGGCTTGTGGGAACAGGCGTGGCTGGAGGCGCAGAGAGGCATGACCAAGCTTGGCTTGGGCAAGGCTGAGGGGAAGGAAGCTGGGTCACAGAGAGGTCAACCCAGCCCGGGGAGCCCTGTGGAGACAGGGGCTGTTTCCTCAGAGAAGGCACAGGGGTCCGGAGGTCAGTTTGGGCCTCTCTGGCACCTTGCTCTGTTTGAGTCTCAAGCCCGGGGCTGTAGGAAGGAGCAGGGGTCGGGTGGCAGGCTCTGTGGTTGGGCTGCCAATGGAAGTGCCGATAAGGACCCTTGAGGTTGGATGGCAGCCCTGAGAGGTTGGGCAACATCCTGTTTGGGCAGGTTCCTATGGCTTTCTCTCCTGCAGCCCTGCCCTGACCCTCGTGGGAGAATTACAGACAGTGAGAAACAGGAGCCAAGTACCCACTCAACCAGAAACAGAAATAACCTCCCCTTCGAATTTTCCGAAGAATAGGATATACACATGTAAAAGGAAGAGGAAGGAGAAGAAGAAGGGGAGGAGAGGAAGTACTTATATACTATTTCACATTCTACACAAAAAGTCACTCTAAACAGACTGTAGACCTAAATATAAAAGCTAAAACTATAGGGAATTCCGGGGAGTTCCAGTGGGTTAGGGCTTGGCGCTTTCACTACCGGGGCCTGGGTTCAGTCCCTGGTTGCGGAACTAAGATCCCACAAGCTGCACAGCAAGGCCAAAAGAAACAAAAAACAAAACAAAATAAAAACCCCTAAAACTATAAGACTTCTGGGAGAAAACCTATGAGGCAATTTTTGTGACCTTGGCTTAGGCAAAGATTTCTTAGACATGCCTCCAAAAACATGACCTGTAAAAGAAAACATAGATAAGTTGGACTTCATCTAAATGAAATGTTCAGAAAAGGAAAAGACAAGCCACAGACCAGGGGAAAATATGGGCAAATCGTATATCTGATAAAGGACTTGGATCCATAATAGGTAAAAAGCTTTCAAAACTCAATAATAAGTCTCAACATCCACTCATGTTTAAAACTCTAAACAAGGTAGAAATAGACGGGAACTTCTAAACGCTCATGTAAGGTACCTACCAAAAAACCCACAGCTAATATCAAACTTAATTGTGAAATAGTGAAAGACTTCCCTCTGAGATTAGAACAAGAAAAGGATGGCCGCTATCACCACTTGTCTTCAACATTGCCGTAGAGGACCTAGCCAGGATAAAAAAGAAAGAAAAGATAATAGAAGATTTAAAGATTGAAATGCAGTAACTAAAACCTTCACTATTAGTGAATGACACTATTATGTAAGTAGCATATGTAATAAAATCTACTGCTAAACTAATAGAACTGAGTGAAGTTAGCAAAATCCCTGAATACAAGGTCAATATATTTTTTTAATTTTATTTATTTATTTGGCTGCACCGGGTCTTAGTTGCAGCATGCAAACTCTTATTTGAGGCATGCATGTGAGATTTAGTTCCCTGACCAAAGATCAAACCCAGGCCCCCTGCATTGGGAGTGCAGAGTTTTAGCCACTGGACCACCAGGGAAGTCCCAAGGTCAATATTCTTTTAACAATTAATTTCTATTGGAGTACAAAGTCAATAAATTCTATTTCTGTATACCAGCAACAAGTTGTTGAAAAATAATTTTTAAAAAAACTCAGTAATAAGATACTGTACAACATGGGGAATATAGCCAATATTTTTTAATAACTAATTTAACTATGAATGGAGTATAACCTTTAAAAATTGTGAATCACTATATTATACACCTATAACTTATATAATATTGTACGGCAACTATACTTCAATAAAAAACAAAAACAGGGAATTTCCCAGTGGTCCAGTGGTTAGGACTTGGCACTTTCATTGCCATGGCCTGGGTTCAATCCCTGGTTGGGGAACTAAGATCCCACAAGCCACGTGGTGCAGCCAAACAAATAAACAAACAAAAAAACACAAAAAACAAAAACAAAAAAACTCAATAAAAGAACATTTAAAACCCAATCTAAAAAGGTTTTAAACAGATACTTCAGCAAAGAGGATATTTGAATGGCAAATGAGGATAGGAAAAGATACTCAAGATCATTAGTGGTTAGAGAAACACAAATTAAAACCACCATGAGATACCACTACACACACCCTTTGGAAGAGGTAAAACAAAAAAGACTGACAATACCTAGTGTTAGGATGTGGAGGTACTGGAACCCTCAACCGCTCCTGGTGGGTATGTAAAATGGTACCATCACTTTGGAAAACAATCTGGCAGTTTCTTAAAAAGTTAAACATACATGTCCCCTGTGATCCAGAAATGAAAGTAAACTCTAGACAAAAAATGCACACGAGTGTTCACAGTAGCCGTATTCATAATAGCCAAAATGTGGCAACAACCCAAATGTCTACCGACAGAGGAATGGATAAACAGAATGTGGTAGATCCATACAATGGAATACTACTCAGCAATGAAAAAGAACAAAGAATTGATAAACACACCAATGTGGATGGACCCCAACAACATTACACCAAGTGAAAGAAGCCAGATACAAAATACTACATCTGGGGCTTCCCTGGTGGCGCAGTGGTTGAGAGTCTGCCTGCCAATGCAGGGGACATGGGTTCGAGCCCTGGTCTGGGAAGATCCCACATGCCGCGGAGCAACTAGGCCCGTGAGCCACAACTACTGAGCCTGCGCGTCTGGAGCCTGTGCTCCGTAACAAGAGAGGCCGCGATAGAGGCCCACGCACCGCGATAAAGAGTGGCCCCTGCTTGCCACAACTAGAGAAAGCCCTCGCACAGAAACGAAGACCCAACACAGCCATAAATAAATTAATTAATTAATTAAAAAAAAAAAGAAAAGAGCCTCTTATTAAAATAAAAAAAAAAAAGAGAGAAGCCACCGCAATGAGAAGCCCATGCACCACAACGAAGAGTAGCCCCCACTCGCCGCAACTAGAGAAAGCTGGCGCGTAGCAGTGAAGACCCAATGCAGCCAAACATAAATAAATAAATGAATAAATCAATAAAAATACTGCATCTTATATGATTCCAGTTATGTGAAATTTCTAGAGAAGGCAAAGCTAGAGAGACTGAAAGCAGACCAGTGGTTGCCTGAGCCAGGAGGCAGTGGAGACAGATTACAAAGGGGAACGAGGGAAATTTTGAGCTATTGAAAGTGTTCCCAAACACCAGACTGTTGTGATGGTTGCACAACTTGGTGAATTCACTAAAAATCATCAGACTGTACACGCACACCCGGTGAATTAAATGATATGTAAATTACGTCTCAATAAAGCTAAAAAAAACCCACGTTGCCCCAACAATCTTAAGAAGGGATTGTCACCATTCAGTCGATTAGATCAATAAGTACCTATTTTTCGCGCTGGGAACACTACAGGGAGTAAAACGGACATGACCTCGTGGAACTGATGTTCTCATGAGGAGACCGACAGGAAGCAAAATGAGAAACAAAAATCTATACAAGGGTCGGATGGTGATTGTTACAAAAAATTAAGCAGGGATGGGGAGAGTGCAATTTTAAGTCGGGGGTCAGGGCAGACTCTCTGAGGAGGTGATGTTTGAGGAAAGACCTGAAGGAGGTGAAGAGAGAGGCATGTAGAGATCTAGGGAAGGAGGGTACCAGGCAGAGGAAACGGCAGGTGCAAAGGCCCTGTGGTAGGAGCATGCCAGGATCAGTGAGGAAGCCAGTGGGGCAGAGGAAATAGTAAGGGGGGAAGTGGGAGGAGGTGAGGGCAGGGAGGGGACAGGGCAGAGTGTGCAGAGACTTGTGGTCATGGGGAGGACTTTGACTTTTGCTATGAGTGAGGTGGGAGCCAAGGAGGGTTCTTGGGTAGAGGAGGGCATTCAAGGGTGTCCTCTGGCCACTGCTGGGGGAACAGCCTGTAGAGCGGGCAAGAGTAGGAGCTGGAAGATCAGGGCAGAGGTGACTGGTCCATCATCTCCCACTGGTCCAAGTGGGAGATGATGGGGAGGGTCCAGGGTGGGGGCCAGGAAGAAGATGAAAAGTGGTTGGATTCTGGATAGATTTTGAAAGTAGAGTCCTTAGGGTTTTCTGATGCAGGAGAGAAAGAAAGAGAGAGGACAGAGCCAGGAGAGACACAGATGACTCCAAGTATTTTGACCTGAGCGTCTGGGACACTAGGAAGGAAACTAAGGCTCAGAGAGGTAGGGGAGGTGCCAGGTTGCACATGGGTCCACAGTGACCCTCGTCCCCAGCTGAGGCATGGCCCTGATTTGAGAGTTCTGGGGGTGTGGGTATCACTAGGGGCAGAGACTGCTCAGAGCCAGGCGCCTCCCAAATCCTTACCCCAGTACCCCCTCTGGCTCTGTTCTCATTCATTTTAGTCTTCTTTCCAGAACGTCTCCTCCCTGGGGAATTCAGCCCATGTGCTTCTGATTCCTTTGTCCTGAACTCATATGGCATGAGCACCCCCCGAAAGCCTTATGTGGAAGAGCATAAAGGCAGAGAAGGAGGAGGGGGGCACATTCCTCCCAGGGGCCAGGGCTGTGTACAGCAGCACAGCGGCATCTCCAGGGCATCCAGCAGCAAGGGAGGCATATTTCCAGGCCGGGCCAGACCGGCTGCCGCCCAGCATAGGTTTTCTTTGGACCTGGCAGTCACCCACCCACAGTCCGGGCTCCAGCTATCCTGACCGCCCCCCCAGGCCTCCCACGCATTTTCTCTTAGGAGCCACGACTGTGGGATTTGGTTTCCCCCACCCTCTCCTTCTCTTCCCAGCTCCGTCACTCCCTCAGGCCACCTCCCTGGTGGCCACAGTGGGCCTGGCTCCCCAACGAGTCCCAAATAGCCATGGTAGGGCGTGCGTGTGGCCAGAGCCACAAGCTAGTCATCCCACGTTCCCTGGTACCTCCGCATCCTCTGGCCTCTGCGTTCCCTCCTCCTCCCCACCACCTGGGCATCTCTGGTCCCCTCCTCCCTCTCCATGTCAAAGGCTTCGGAGGGGTCTCCTTAATTCATCTGCTCTTTGCTGACCACTGACCCACCAGACCATGCTCTCACTATCGGGGAGACAGACTGACCAATGCTTAAAAGCTAATATTGGGTTGGCCAAAAAGTTCATTCAGGTTTTTCCATAAACCGTTCCCGAATGAACTTTCTGGCCAACCCAATACTTGTAGAGTCCTTTCTGGTCATTAATAAATCAGCCCATCCATCTCCTGATGACTCTATGAAGGAGAAATATGGGTTCCTGTTCCCATTTACAGACAGAGAGGAGATGTTGCGTGCCCGGGGTCACAGTGCCAGAAAGTGGCCGAGCTGGGACAAACCCTTGACCACTCCACTCATCTGCTTCTCGTGAGAGAGACAGATGAGGTCTTGACCTTCCAGGGTTCTCAATCCAGGGGAGAGAGACAGGAAATAGCAAATGAAGAAGAATACCATTCAGCGACAAGGGTTTGAGGTCCCCAAGATCACCCTCGGGGTAAGTGATTCACTAGGACTCACAGAACTCAGAAAAGCTGTTATACTCACAGTTGCAGTTTATTACAGGAAAAGGATACAGATTAAAATCAGCAAAGGATAATGGCACATGGGTCAGAGTCCCAAGAGACCAGGCACAAATTTCCAATTGTCCCTTCCCAGTCATGCAGACAGCTCTCAGTTCTCCCAGTAATGATGTATGACAATATGCATGAAGTGTTTGGAGTATTGCCGACCAGGGAAACTCACTCCAACTTTGGTGTCCAGGGTTTTACTGGGAGCCAGTCACTTAGGTACAGCTGACCACCGAGTAGCCAATCTTAGGCACCAGCTCCTCCAGAGGCCAAGCTGATACTGCACGGTGGCCCAAGGACCCCACCATAAATCACATTGTGATTGATCTGGCATGGGTAGGATCCTAGGTATACAGACACTCTTATCCAGCAAGACACTCCGGGGGCTTAAAGATGACCTCCAGGAGCAGGGCAAGGGTCAGTGCTGCAGTCTGTCCTTTCCTTGAAATGTGCAGGGTTGGAGCACCTCAAGCCCACTGAGTCTGTCAGTGCGAAGGAGGTGAGAACAGAACGCCTCATGGACAGAATGACAGAAAGAGGGGAGTCCAGAAGGACACCCCCACTTGGAGCTTGAACAACTGAGTCATACACTAAGAAGGGGAAAGTCAGTGGACAGACTCCAAGACAGCCTCTATGATCCTCATCTCCTGGTATCCACACCCTGTGTAATCCCTCCTCCTTGAGTGTGGGCAGGACCTTGTGACTTACTTCTAACAATAGAATAAAACAAAGGTGATGGGATGTCATTTCCACACTTTGGTTACGAAAGATTGAGACTTCCAAGTCTCTCTCTCTCTCTGCCTCTGATGAAATTGTATTGTGAGCTGCCCCGTAAAGAGGCCCACATGGCAAGGAGCTGGGAGCCACCTCCTCAACAGCCCATGAGAAACTGAGTCCTTCCAACAACAGCGAGTGAGTTTGGGAGCAGATCCTTCCCTTATCAAGCCTTCAGATGACACTGCAGCCCCAGCCAACATGTAGATGGCAGCCCATGAAAGACCTTAAATCAGAGAACTCAGTGAAGCCACACCTAATTCCTGGCCCACAAAAACTGTAAGATGTAACTCTTTGCTGTTATTTTAAGCCCCTACCTTTGGGATAACAGCAAGAAATCACGAATGCAGCAGGTTTGGCCAGAAGTTAGGAGGGGAACCAGATATTAGAGTGTTTGTCATGTTGAAAAAAATTGTAATAGGCCTCTGCCTTGACTTTACTTCCTCCAGTTGCAGAGCCTGAGACAGGGATTTGAGTGCAGGTGCTTCCTTCGAAGGGGATTCTAGAAAGCATGAGTGGAGAAGAAGGGAAGTGAGATAGGGAGGGGCGGGCAGCAAATACTGAGAGTCTGAATGAGCACATTTTTGCTGTGAACATCTGGGACTCAGTCCCTGTGGGGCACCTCTGACAGAGTGTATAGGACACACACCTCAGTTATCCCATATGAGGGGTGAGGGAGCTGGGGTATTGATCCACCAAAAATGATGAAGGGTTATTCCCAGGCATGTTAGCTTCCTATCAATTCAGACCTGTGGCCATGTGGTCCATAGAAAGCTCCCAGGCAGAGCATCTTGGATGTTTACCAGGGCTGGGACTAGACTGAGGTGAGTGAGGTGCACAGATTGATTTTTCCCTCTGCCTCAGGCTCCAATATGTCTTGGTACATCATTTTGACAGATCCCGTCTTCATTTAAAATTTTGCCTTTTTATTCATCCTGGAGGTTTTGCATTCATTTTGATATTTAATTTTTATTTATTTTTTTATTTTTTGGCCATGCCACACAGCATGTGGGATCCTGACCAGGGATCAAACCTACGCCCCTTGCAGTGAAAGCACAGAGTCTTAACCAGTGGACCGCCAGGGAAGTCCCCATTTTGATTATTTAAAACATTGCATTAAAATAATATTCATCTTGACTATTGAGTTCTCTGTTGCCCCCTTACATTTTGCTCTCTGTGATGAATGCCTCACTTCTCACCCTAGTTCCAGCCCTGGGGTTCATGGTCTGAGGCCAGCAGCACCCACAGGAGAGGACTCAGATGCCGGTTGCCATATCAGAGTCAAGGCAGCCTCAGTTCTGCTGCAGTGACATGTGAGCCCCACATCTCAGGGACTTAGAACATCAGAGAGTTTTACTTCTCACTCAGCCACTGTCTGGCATATTGCAGGTTGCCCATTGCAGAAGGAAAAGGAACACAGCAGGGCCAACACCAGTTCTTAAAGCTTCCACCTGGAAGTGTCATAACTGCTCACTTTTCATTGGCCAAAGCAAATCACATGGCCACACAAGTGGGCGGGGCAGTGCCGCCCTTCTGCTTGGAAGTAGAGAGGGCTGGGATGGTAGTGACAGACCCCAGTGACCACTGTAACAGCCCTGGGTGAGACTGAGGAGGATCTGGGTGTCTGAAACTAGGTGGGAAGGTCCAGGTGGGGATGGAAACGTATGAGGCTTCAGGATATAATTGGTATTGACTCCCTGGAGGGCCTGTCCCAGGCTTTGTCATCTGACAGACTCATGGGGCTGGTGGGTTCAGCCTCAGTCCCACCTCCCACCCTGGATTTTTATTCAATGTAATGAAATACCCATAACAAAATTTACCATCTTAACCATTTTTGGTGTCCAGTTCAGTGGCATTAAGTGCATTCATAATGTTGTACAACCATCACCACCATCCATCTCCAGAATTCTTTGCATCATCCCAAACTGATTCTGTCCCTGTTAAACAGTAAGTCCCCATTCCTCCCTCCCCCAACCCCTGGCAACCACCATTCTGCTTTCTGTCTCTGTGATTCTGACTACTCTATGTGTCTCATGTAAGTCGAGTCACATAGTACTTGTCTTTTTGTGACAGGCTTATTTCACTCAGCATAATGTCCTTAAGTTTCATCCGAGTTGTACCATGTGTCAGAATGTCCTTCCTTTTTTTTTATTTTTAAGTAGTGAAAAAACACATAACATAAATTTCACCATCGTAACCATTTTAAGTGTACAGTTCTGCAGTGTTAAGTATATTCACACTGTGGTGCAATCAGCCTCTAGAACTTATACGTCTTGCAAAAGATGTACTCTATACCCACTAAACAACTCCCCTCCCCAGCCCTCCTCTCAGCCCTTGGCAACCACTACTTTCTTCTTCTACGAATTTGACTACTTTCGTTACCTCACGTGAGTGGAATCATGCAATATTTGTGCTTTTGTGACTGGCTTATTTCACTTAGTGTAACGTCTTCATCCATGTTGTACCATGTGTTATAGTTTCCTTCCTTTTAAAGGCTGGATAATATTCCATTGTGTAGATGTACCATGTTTTGTTTATTCATTTATCCACTGATGGAAACTGGGTTGCTTCCATTTTGGGGCTATTGTGAATAATGCTGTTATGAACATGGGTGTACAAATATCTCTTTGAGACCTTGCTTTCAAATTTGGGGGAGTGGGAAGTATATACAGCATCCCAGAAGTGGGATGCTAATTCTATGTTTAATTTTTTTAAGGAACTGCCATACTCTTTTCCACAGCATCTGCACTATTTTACATTCCCACTAACGGTGCACAGGGGTTCCAATTTCCCCACATCCTTGCCAACACTTGTTATTTTCTGTTTTCTTGATAGTAGCCATCCTAATGGGTGGGAGGTGGTATCTCATTGCGGTTTTGATTCACGTTTCCCTGATGATTAGTGATGTAGAGCATCTTCTCATGTGCTTACTGGTCATTTGTTCCACCAGGGATTTTAACAACTTGGTTTCAAAGAAAGCCCAGGGCATGGGTGCCAGTCTCTTTGTCAATGCCAGGGCCTCCTGGCCTCATGGGCATCAGGCAGACTGTGGGGTGCCCAGGGCTGGATCCTCGAGCCAGGCAGAAACTGGGGGCGAGAGGCAGGCATGGTGGTGGCATATGCACAAAGAGATTACTGTTGAACTTCGTCGCTTGGCACCAAGACCCACGCCAAGGGCCACGGAAAATCCCAGTGACACCCTCATCCCCAGATATGGGGATGCTGACAGGAAATGATCTCAGAAAAGTCATTTCTCCGACCAGTCAGAAAAGACAGTGCTGTCTGCCCAGAGGGGCCCTTTCCCCTTCCCTCACCCCGGATCCCAGTGGCTTCACCTACAAGACACTTCTGGCTGAGGCGGCACCACTCCTGCACACAGGACACAGGTCTGCTGCCCCATCCTCACCTCCTGCAGCATGGAGTTGATTGACAGCTCACAAGCATCTTTCATTCCTCTCTCCATCGACCACAGGTTGTTCCTTCAAGCAACTTTTCCTTTTTTTAATTCTTTTTTAAAAGATGTTTTTAAATATTTGTTTTTATTTATTTATTATTTTTATTTATTTTGGCTGTGCTGCGTCTTAGTTGTGGCATGCGGGATCTTTGTCGGGGGCATGTGGGATCTTTTGTAGTTGCGGCATACGGGCTTCTTAGTTGCGGCATTTGGACTCCTAGTTGCCCACACGAACTCTTAGTTGCAGCATGCATGTGGGATCTAGTTCCCTGACCAGGGATCGAACCCGGGCCCCCTGCCCTGGGAGCACAGAGTCTTACCCACTGGACCACCAGGGAAGTCCCCCTTTTTTAAATTCTTAAATGAATTTATTTTGAAAGCAACCTTTTGCTGTACAGCTGAAACAAACACAGGATTGTAAATCAAATACACTTCAATAAAAATTAATTTTAAAAAAAAAGGAACTTTTATGCCACTGCCACAAAAGGAAAACAACACCATTTCCATAAGTGGAGGGCAGCAGAAAAAAGAACTACATTGGTGGGGGCAGTGGGGAGGTGATATTAAAGTCGGTTAATGCTGCTGCCTTCATAAGACTTAGAGCTGGGAGTAGGGTGAGGAGAGTGAGGCACTCAGGAGCAAAATTTAGGGGGTTGCTGGCTCTCAGGTCTGGGCCTCACTCCCAGAGGCCTGAGAGCCATGGCCTTGTCCTCTATTCCAGCCATGGATCAAAGACTGCTCCCTTCCTTAAAAAAAGAAAAAAAAAAAAAAGACAAAAAGGAAAATAAATGAAAATGGAAAGAGATTACTGAGGTGTTGAAAGGTGTCAAAAGCAGCTCACGCAGCTCAATATCAAAAAAACAAACAACCCAATCCAAAAATGGGTGGAAGATCTAAACAGACATTTCCCCAAAGAAGACATACAGATGGCCAACAATGAAAAGATGCTCAACATCACTAATCATTAGAGAAATGCAAATCAAAACTGCAGTGAAGTATCACCTCACACCAGTCAGAATGGCCATCACCAAAAAGTCTACAAATAATAAATGCAAGAGACGGTGTGAAGAAAAGGGGGCCCTCCCACACTGTTGGTGGGAATGTAAATTGATGCAGCCATTATAGAGAACAGTACGGAGGTTCCTCAAAAAACTAAAAATAGGGGGCTTCCCTGGTGGCGCAGTGGTTGAGAATCTGCCTGCCAATGCAGGGGACACGGGTTCGAGCCCTGGTCTGGGAAGATCCCACATGCCGCGGAGCAACTAGGTCCCTGAGCCACAACTACTGAGCCTGCACGTCTGGAGCCTGTGCTCCGCAACAAGAGAGGCCGCGACAGTGAGAGGCCCGCGCACCGCGATGAAGAGTGGCCCCCGCTTGCCACAACTAGAGAAAGCCCTCGCACAGAAACGAAGACCCAACACAGCCAAAATTTAATTAATTAATTAATTAATTAAAAAAAAATTTTTAAAAACTAAAAATAGAGTTACCATATGATCCAGCAATCCCACTCCTGGGCATATATCCGGAGAAAACCATAATCCGAAAGGATACATGCACCCCAGTGTTCATTGCAGCACTATTTACAATAGCCAGGACATGGAAGCAACCCAAATGTCCATCGACAGATGAATGGATAAAGAAGCTGTGGTATATATATACAATGGACTATTACTCAGCCATAAAAATAGAATGAAATAATGCCATGTGCAGCAACATGGACAGACCTAGAGATGATCATACTAAGAGAAATAAGGCAGACAGAGAAAGATAAATATCATATGATATCACTTATATGTAGAATCTAAAAAAAATGATAAAAATGAACTTTTTTATAAGACAGAAATAGGCCCACAGACATAGAAAACAAGGTTATGGTTACCAAAGGGGAAAGGGGGGGAGTGAGGGATTAACATACATACACTACTATATGTAAAATAGGTAAACAACAGGACCTACTGTATAGCATAGAGAACTATACTCATTATTTTATAATAACCTATAAGGGAAAAGAATCTGAAAAAGAATACATATGTATATATATATATATATCTGAATCACTTTGCTGTACACCTGAAACTAACACAACATTGTAAATCAACTATACTTCAATTTTAAAAAAAGAAAAAAAAGAAAAGTGTCAAAGATATAACTACAGTTAAGCTCAGACTTTGACTTTCATCCATGCAACCATTATTTATTATTATTTTTTTAAGTTATTATTTATTTATTTATTTATTTTTGGCTGTGTTGGGTCTTCGTTTCTGTGTGAGGGCTTTCTCCAATCGCGGCAAGCGGGGGCCACTCTTCATCGCGGTGCGCGGGCCTCTCACTGTCGCGGCCTCTCTTGTTGCGGAGCACAGGCTCCAGACGCGCAGGCTCAGTAGTTGTGGCACACGGGCCCAGTTGCTCCGCGGCATGTGGGATCTTCCCAGACCAGGGCTCGAACCCGTGTCCCCTGCATCAGCAGGCAGATTCTTAACCACTGAGCCACCAGGGAAGCCCTATTTTTTTTAAAATTTATTTTTGGCTGCCTTGGGTCTTCGTTGCACTGCATGGGCTTCTCATTGCTGTGGCTTCTCTTGTGGAGCATGGGCCCTAGAAGGCAGGGGCTTCAGTAGTTGTGGCTCGCAGGCTCTAGAGCACAGGCTCAGTAGTTGTGGCGCATGGGCTTAGTTGCTCCGCGGCATGGGGATCTTCCCCGACCAGGGATCGAACCCGTGTGCCCTGCGTTGGCAGACGGATTCTTAACCACTGTACCACCAAGGAAGTCCCATGCAATCATTATTGAGCACAGCTGTGGACCAGGTGCTGTTAAAGGTACAGGGGACACAGCCTTGACCGCAGCAGGTGTGCTGGAGTGATGCGGACACTGAACAATGAATAAAACAAGTGGAGGATTCTGGTTCCCCTAGGCACTCAGAGGAGGCCCTCAGAGATTAGGGGAATAGGAGAAAACCCACATAGGGCTAACACTTTTCTCGCTGGTCAGCTTCCACACCTTGCTAGGTGTTAAAAATATTTTAAATGTCACCTCTGACTTTATAGCTGCTGCACACAATATCACCCCACGATCTCCCTGGCCTTCTCTCCTGTTTCTCTCCCCCCTATTCACTTGGCTTCAGCCACACAGGCCTCCTTGCTCTTCCACACCTGCCTCAGGGCCTTTGCACAGGCTGTTCCCTCTGTCTGGAAGGCTCTTCCCCAGATCTCCCATGGCTCCTCCCTCCTCACCTCCTTCAGGTGTTTCCTCAACTGTCATCTCCGAGAGGCCTTCCCTGACCGCCCTATTTAGTTCAGCAACCCCCCAGCACAGCCCCCTTTCATTAACCTGCTTAATGTTCCCATTCCTAACATTCTGCGTAATTTCTTATTTATCATGTTCACAGTCCTCTCCTGTGATGAAACATCAGCCCCACAAGGCACAGATTTGGGTTTGGCTTGTTCACACCTGCACCCCCCAGTACCTAGAACAGTATGCAATAACATAGCCTGGCATGCTATGTTTGTTGAGTGAATGCATGACTGTCAGATCTGTAAAAGGAGGAACGTAATGCCTAATTCATCTCAGGGCGGTGGAAAGATGAAATGAGGGGAGACCTATGAGCCACAAAGGAGAAGTTGTGACAGGAGAGATGCCCATGGTGGGGTTGGGGGAACACTGCCGTGACCGGCTCAGGATTTTTTGAAATTGGGGTGAGATTCACGTGACATAAAATTAACCATTTAAAAGTGAACAACCCAGTGGCATTTAGTACATTCGTGTTGTGCAACTTCCACCTCTATCCATCTTGTAGCATGTATCAGAACTTCATTCTTCTTTATGGCTGAATAATGTTCCATCGTGTGGATGGACCACATTATTTATTTATTTATTTATTTGGTTGTGCCAGGTCTTAGTTGCGGCACGCAGGCTCCTTAGATGTGGCATGTGAACTCTTAGTTGTGGCACGCATGTGGGATCTAGTTCCCTGACCAGAGATCGAACCCCAGCCGCCTGCATTGGGAATGCGGAGTCTTAACCACTGCGCCATCAGGGAAGTCCCTGGACCACATTTTGTTTATCCATTCATCCATCCGTGGACCCTTGGGTTGTTTCCACCTTTTGGCAGTTTCTAAACACACTACTATGAATGTGGGTGTCCAAGTGTGTGTTGGAGTTCCTGTTTTCAATTTTATCAGGTATCGACCTAAAAGTGGAATTGCTAGCTCATAAGGTAACTCTATGTTTGACTTTTTGAGGAATTGCCAGACTGTTGGCCAGAGCTGTTGAAAGCAGACCCCCATCTGATAGAAGACTGGAGATGGGTTTATTCCTCCCAAAGCCCCTGCCCAGAACACAGCACTTCTTTCCAGGACTGGTCATGACCATCAGCAGCATCTGTGATCTCATAGTCCATAACCCTGGAAACCCGTGATGTGGGGGCCCAGATGGGGAAGATGAGTCAGGGGGAGAAACTGACGAGGGCACTTAGCCTAAACCCCCTTCCTTCCCCTCCCTACCCCCACATTCCAGGACCCCCTTGCAGTGGCCCTGGGAGGCCGGAGTCCACCCTCACTGGGCATTGTCAGCTCCCAGCCTGCGGCTGCCAGAAGCCCTTGCAGAATGGGGAAGAAGCCGAGAGCTGTGAGAAAGAGGTGGAAACGGCAGCTAGGCTTGCACACTGTTCCCAGCTCGGGACTGCAGACCTTCCTGTTGGCAGCTGCCAGTTCCCCCCTCTCCCACCCCTACCGCCCACCAGCACCCACCACCCCCAGCTGCTCCCCTTCCCCAGCTGTGCCTCCCCACCTCTGGCCACCTCCGGCTGTCTTTCTTTCCTTTGCTTCTCGTTAAAGCCTTTAATTTTTTTTTTTTTTTTATAATGGGAAGACTTTTTTTTTTTAATTATTTGCTTTATTATTTTTTTAAAAATTTTATTTATTTATTTATTTATTTATGGCTGTGTTGGGTCTTTGTTTCTGTGCGAGGGCTTTCTCTAGTTGCGGCAAGCGGAGGCCACTCTTCATCGCGGTGCGCGGGCCTCTCACTATCGCGGCCTCTCTTGTTGCGGAGCACAGGCTCCAGACGCACAGGCTCAGCAGTTGTGGTTCACGGGCCTAGTTGCTCCGCGGCATGTGGGATCTCCCCAGACCAGGGCTCGAACCCGTGTCCCCTGCATTGGCAGGCAGATTCTTAACCACTACGCCACCAGGGAAGCCCAGCCTTTAAATATTTTTAAATTTCAAAATATTGTTTGCAGGGCCTGGTGCACAGAACTGATGAAATGTCATTCTCATGACCATGGGTCTATCCACGACCCACTTTACTCATTAATTTTTAAAAATTCCTTAAGGTACACCCACAAGCCCTCAACAAGAAGTGGGAGATGGCCCTGCCCTGTCCCTCCACCACCCTGAATTCTGTTTCTTATTTTCTCACTCCTTTATTTTTTAAATAATAATCACTTGTATTTTTATTTATTTATTTTTAATATTTATTTATTTGGTTGCATTGGGTCTTAGTTGCGGCAGGCGGGCTCCTTAGTTGCGGCTCGCCAGCTTCTTAGTGGTTGCATGTGAACTCTCAGTTGTGGCATGCATGTGGGATCTAGTTCCCTGACCAGGGATCGAACCCGGGTCCCCTGCACTGGGAGCGTGAAGTCTTATCCACTGTGTTTCCAGGGAAGTCCCACTCCTTTATTTTTTTAAGTTTTCTTAGACATGTTGGTATGCTGAAAACTTATCTTGTATCAATTTCTCTGTCTGAGCTTTATGACTTGGGTGGCTTTCAGATGGGCTTTGGGGACTTCTTTTTTGCTCAAGATTCGACTATGATCAAATCATCATATCACAGGCTTTAAATATATTACAATTTTATTTGTCAGTTACACCTCAATAAAGCTGGGGGGGGGGTTGGATAAAGATTCTACTACAAAACCTGTCCAGCTGCAAATTAAGATTTTCGCACTGCATCCAATTTTTAAAATGAAGAAAGGAGTGTGTTGCCAGGACCCAGCCATCTGGCAGTTGACCCCCGGGGGTTCTTTTCCACAGCCGTGTAATATTCCACTGTTTCTCCAGTTGCTACTGAGGAAACATTAACGTTCTGTTAAAGTCTTAACAGCCATCTTGTTAATGTGCTGCCTTTAAAGAATCATTGGTGTTGCTCCTTTTAAGCAACTCGCTTCTCTGTTCCCTCTTACTTCCCCAAATCTTGGGGATCGCTGGGAGGGGGGGTGAAGTTGGTACACTTCGGGTTCTGGCTACCCCTGAGGAGTGCTCTCCAACCCGAGGCCGTCAGCTGCCCCGTTGGCCCTGCAGCTGCTTATAAACCAGCTATTTATAGCCCCACCCCACCCCCAGCCCATGTCACTGCCCACTTCCTTGGGGCCACCAGTGAGCTCAATGCTGATGGGGAAGGGGAAGTGGGTTGCTAGGTGCTGGGGTTTGTTTAGGGTTTGAGGGTGCCTCTACAATTTCCTGAAGGTCTTCATTTCCTAGAAGCTGAGACCACTGAGGTGATAGCTCAACCTACTTTTCTTACCTCAGTCAGTTCGGGGTGAGGGAGGAGGTGGAACAGGGCGCTGGGACCCCGTGCCCCTTCCTTGGCCCTAAACGCAGCCCTCTAAGGCATCACAGCTTCTTGCTTCACCTCTCATTGGCTTTGGGCTCCTCCTCCACATCTTCCTCTATCCTCCATTCAAATGGGGTACAAAGTGCCCCTGAGACCCCCATAGCCCCAGCCCCGGGAGACTGAGAGGCCTGCGCAGTCTTGGGGGCCCGGGCTAAATAGGCACATGTGCAGTGCCCCCCCCATCCGCCCCAGGGCCGTGGCCCCAAATAGCTCAGCTTCTATATTTAGGGGTTTGCTCAGCAGTGCCAGGGAACTATAAATACGGCCCAGCTCTGCTGCTGCCTCCCAACTCCCCAGGCTGGGCCGGGCCGGGTGGGGGCCAGGGCTTAGGAGGATGCCAGCTGGGGCAGGGCTGAATCTGCACCAGGAGTCCCTGGTCAGGTGGATTCTGGAGGCCTGGCCTCCAGGGAACCCAGGTGTCCAGCCTGCAGGAGGAGACAATGGGCCCATTGTTGGGCCTTTCCCCAGGTTGAAGGCCATCAGCCTCTGGCCTCCCACCCCCTTCCCTCACTCCATGGGGTTTCCTGGCGCAGGGACAGCTGTCTGGCCTCACAATAGCTGCGCCGTCCTCCCGGAGCCAGCAGCTGGGCTCATCCGCGTGGGGGCTGGCCCGGCCCCTTCCTCTGCCATTGTCTCCCTTCCAGGGGGTTTCCTGTTATGCCCCCTCTACCCGAAGACCCCATCTGACCCCCTCTCTCAGCCTGGGCTTGTGAGGGTGCTGGGCATGGGCTGATGGCACAAGAAGCCAGGGGGCAGGACACTGGGGTCCCCTCATCTCCCTCCCCACCGCAGAGGGCAGCAAAGAAAAGGGTATCATCCTAACAGCCACTGCTGTAGTTCATTGTCTACTCTCAGCTACACCCCTGCAATCCACTCACTCTCTTATCATCTTCACCAGCCCTGCTGCGAGGTTCTGACCATTTCATAGACGGGAAACTGAAGCCCAGAGAGGCCGCATCACCCACCCAAGACCACACGGTCCAAAACATGGGGGCTTCCCTGGCGGTCCAGTGGTTAGGACTCCATCCTTCCACTGCAGGGGGCATGGGTTCGATCCTTGGTTGGGGAACTAAGGTCCCGCAAGCCATGCGGCGTGGCCAAAAAAAAAAAAAAAAGGTACATGATCTCCCACAGCACCACTCTTACTTATTACTAAATAGATTTAAAAAAAAATAAAATGAGGAAGAGACTGGGTTTGTCCAAGACCTCTGATAGGAGATGGTGGTGCCCTGTGACTGTGCATGTCATTTTACTACTCTGTGCCTCAGTTTCCCCATCTGCCAAATGGAAATCACAGCACCTGCCTTCTAGGCTACTGGGAAGATAAGTGAGTTCAATCCCTGCAAAGTGATTAGAGGGCAGCCAGGTATATAGTAGGCGCTGGATGAATACTGTCATCCACTGTGTTGATGTGTTACCATGGCAGCTATAATAATAAAAATATGATATAATAAATAATACTATCATTATGATTGGCTGACTAGTCCTGGATCTGCTACTTCCTAGCTGAGGAACCTCAGGCCAGTGGCCCAACCCCCCAGGTGCTGGTTTCCCATCTGAAAAACAGGGATGCATGTCCCTACCTCACACCGTTGTGGACAGAGGTCTCGAGATTGTCCAGGGCTCTGGGGCTGGAACTTCAGGGCAGAGGAAAGGGGGAGAAACACTGTGACACCTCAGCAGGGGCAAGATCATGAAGCCTGTAGTGGGCTTCCTTCAGTGGAGGGTAGTGTTACTAATTATGCAGCCCTACTGGGTGCAGGCTTTGCTCTGGTTCTACAGAGACACAAATGGACCAAAGTCCTACCCTCCAGGCTGACAGTCTAGGGGGGGTGGGGGGCAGACAGTAAACAAATTAAGTAGGTAAATTTCGTGATGGGGGGATGGTGAAGGGCGACAGAGAACTGAGAAAGTAGGGAATATTCGGAGGATTACATTTATGACATGGGAACGGGGGGTAGGGGGTAGGTCAGGGAATGTTTGGGCAAAAACATGAAGGAGAGGAGAGAGCAAACCATGAGGTTATCTAGTTCTCTGGGTAAGAGTGCTCCAGGCAGAGGCAACAGCCTGTGCAAAGGCCCTGAGGTCATGCCATGCCTGGTGCTTTCCATAAGGAAAAACTGTAGCCAAGCTACCAAGGAGAGAGTGGGAGGAGGTGAGGGCAGGGAGGTGACATAGCAGAGCAGGCTGGGCCTTAGGAGCCGAGGAAGGACTTAGGATTTTACTCTGAGTGAGGTGGGAGCCATGGAGGGTGCTTGAGCAGAGGAGTGATGAGATCTGACTCAGTTGTTCCCAGGCACCCTTGGGCCACTTGGAGAGGAAAGGAGTTGGGGTGGGGTTTGGAGGGGATGTCCCTCTTTGTGCCTTCCCCAGTCCTTCTCTCCTGTATCACTGGTTCCTTCCTTACCCTGCTCTGTGAGGCCAGTAGGCAGGAATTAGAATCCAATTCACCAGAAAGGAAAACTGAGTCCCAGGATGGTTAGACCTGCTCCAAGGGCTCAAGACACATCCCTGGGGGAAGAGAAGGCATGATTGCAACCCTCGGGCAGCGGTTCCCCCAGGCTGGAACCCCTACCCCCCAGCTTTTTCAAGCACCAGCTGTCAGACCTGTGGGCCTGTGGGCGGAGGGGGGGGGCATGTCCAGCCCTGGAATTTCCAGCTTTAAGGGAAAAAAGCCAAAAATCCCCCTTGGGCCTGGTCTGGCCCCCTCCCCTCCCAGTCTCCTCCCATGTCCACTCCCCTCCCCCTGAGGAAACTGAGGCACAGAGAGACCTCAGTTACCCTGATGGGACCCCTTTCCATGCCCTGTCCAGGTCAAAGGGACAGCAAGAGCATGAAGGGGTTAATTTTAGGACTAGGGGTGCCCCATCATCCCTGGGATAATGCTTCTCTGCCTTTGGCCATGAGTGACCTTTTTTTTCCATGACTGCAATCCTCCCCTTTTAAACTATTATGTACTTTAAATTTTATTTAATTTTCTAAGAAGCTGTTGCATCCTTGAATCCATTCATTTAAAAAAGAATCTTTATATTGATGTCCTGATTGGGAAACCCTTCTCAATGCCTCAAATAGTCTGCAAATTTACAAATAAATAAGGACACAAGGAACATAAAACCATGGATTCTAGCTGGATAAACCTCAGGGCCGCCAAGGTGTTAGCACCCAATAGAGACTTTCTCCTGGACCTTGGGCTCATTGCAGGGACCTGGGGACTGAGCTGCCTACCTGTGGATCTCTGCCTAGCCACTTGTTACCTGTACCTCAGTTTTCCCCTTCTGCAAAATGGGAATCATAGCAACACCTGCCTCGAAGGTATTTCAAGGAGTAAGTGAGTTAAAATAGATAAAGAGATAACTCTAGGCAAATCAGGCCTGGCTCAGATTAAGTGCTTTCTAAATAATAGTGTTTTTTAAAAAAATGATCAGAGGCTCAAGATAAACCAGTCATATGACTTATTTGAAAAGGAAAACATCTCTCTTATCATGTGTTTCTCTGTTGCACTCTGTGCAGTGCCCAGGAATGCCCAAAATATAAGTTTCCTACCAGGTGAGACGCTGACCCAGAAAGGCCAGCTCCAGGAGCATGGTGGCCCCGAGGTCCCGCACTTTCTCTTCTTGGCATCGGCCTGGCATCCATGAGGGCCCCTTTGTGTCCCTCCCCCAGCTCTTCTTTGGACTCTGGCCTCTCTGTGTCTCAGTTTCTTCAACTGGAAAACAGAAGAGGAAGGTCCTGTTAGCTCAGAGGCCGGCCCTGGAGACTCAGCACGACGAGGCAGCGAGCACAGGGTGGTCCCCCAACGTGGGTGCCCTGAGCTATCATTTCGGACTTGGCTCCTCCCCAGCCTAAATGCCAGACAAGGCAAGACTTCCTCCTTGTCCCTGGGATCAGCCAACCCGAGTACACAGGGGCCAGAGAGTTCAGACACTCAACGGGCAGGTTGTACCTCTATGCCACGTTCGAGTGTGTGTGTGTGTGTGTGCGTGTGTGTGTGTGTGTGTGTGTGCGCGCGCACACACAAAGCGCCCCTGGGTCTGTGTTTTCACTGCACTTTCCTGTTGGCTTTCAGCTGCCCCGCCAGTTCCAGGGAGGGCCCTGGGCCAGTGGCTGCCCCCGCCTTTATAAAGGGCTGGCGGGCCTTGGGGAAGCCTGCACAGCTGCCCAGCCTGGAGACACAGAGAAGCCCTGCCCTATCTTCTGCTTCCCCTGCGGGCAGCTTAGACCATGGGAGGCCCCCACGGCGTTGCCTCATTCGTCTTTCACGGTGAGAATTTGGGGGCCCCTTGGGGTTGGGGGCAGGCAGCAAGGGAGCCCCTGACAGCACCATGTGGAGCTCCGGCCCCCTCTTCCCTGGGGAGAAACGCGAAGTGCGGTTGGCAGCTCTGGGGCCAGCCTCGGAGGAAGCCACATGGTCAGGCGGGCGCTGAGGGCACATGGGGAGAGGGGCTGGTAGTGCCCAGCACCCCCAAGCCGTGGCAGGATCCCTCAGGGCGCTCTTAGAGCCTGCCCCCTCTCCCAGAGAAATCTCTAAGCTCTCTACTGGAGCCGCTCTGGGGGCTGTTTCCAAAGCAGGGAAACAGGTTTGGGGAAGGAGAGGGGCAAAAAGCGAGTGCTGGGACTCCTGAAGACAGCCGGGCATAGGGGAGCACTGGGGGGCTGGAGGGCTGGGGGGTTGGGGGTGGGACCTCCCCACTGAGGGCTTACCCCCAACCTGTCCCCCACTGTCTCAGTGGCAAGGGGCAGCCCCAGAGACCCTCATTCTGGCTTCCCCAGGCCCAGCTTGGACTCAGCTGCGGGTGGAAAGGACTTTGCCGGTGGAGGGTTTGAACTTGACTTTTGCTGCGACTTCCCCGGGGCCTCCCTTCCCGCCCCACCCAGGGTGGCTCTACCGGTTATCGGGGACAGTTGGTTGCCAGAGCAACCAAGCAACAAAGAAAATGAAGAAATGGCATTTGGGGTACCAACCAGAGCTTCCCCGGGCCACAGGGGCGGGCTTCCCCGTGCTGGCCCGGGGTGGCAGGCGTGAGCCCAGTGGCTCCCAGACTGGGAAGCAAGAAACTGGAATCTGTGTGGGGCACACCTGATGGGGGGCGGTGTGTCGCCGGAACCAGATCTCGCAGCCCCTGAGTCTCACTTTCCACATCTGTAAAATGGGGCAAGACTGGTCTTCACTTTACAGGGCTGTGTTAAAGGTTAACTGAGTTTGTATGCAAACTATTCCTGGCTTGCAGAATTAAGTATTAAGTAAACGGTATTTATTATTATTATTATTATTATTATTATTATTTCACTGGCTGGTCTGGGGGGTAGACTGGGGGGTCCTTAGCAGGAGGAGCAAGGAGAGGATGACTGCCCCGTCCCCACTCCAGGAATCTTACGGCTCAGGGCTCGGCAGCGGGAATGCAAACCAGATGGGACTGGGAGCAGATGACCAGCCGCTCCACTCCCAGCTCCTGTTTGGGCGACTTCCAAGGACCCAGATGGAGAAGTCCTGGCCCAAGAGCCTCCGTGGTGGGGGAGCAGTGCCCAGCCCAGCCGGGGCAGAGGTCACAGGGCACAAAACAACTGTCCCATCCCCCTGCAGCATCTGGGGACCTTGACCCCATTAATTCCACCTTTTCCAAGCTCCTCTGTTCACCAGATTCTTCCTGAATCTTTTTCTGGGCTCCAAGCCTCAGTCTGTCCATCTGCAGAATGGACACAAACAGGGCAGTTGTGAAGGTGAAAGTTGCTACTGGGGACTTTGGGAGCTGGGGACAAATCAGCCCAGGTCCCATCCTACCAGGGAAGGTTATTTTGTGGTGTGTCCTGCAAAGAGGAACTGAGCCCTAGCCGAGGGGGAAACTAGCCACGCCCGGTGACCGGAGAGGAGGACGAGAGAAATCCTCACACGAGGGAGGGGAAGGACATTCCAGCCTCAGTTTACCTTGGCTGGGAGTGCTTGTGGGAGGGACTCTTGCCCACCGCCAGCCTGAGGGGTATCAAGTTTGGACCTAGTGGCTGAGTGGTCAGGGGACCCTCCAGCCTGCACCCTTGACAGCTCTGCAAGCTTTTCTCATGATGATGGACCCCAGAATTCCCCTGGGAGCTCCCTCCAAAGGCAAGGAGCTATGAGTCATCCCTTCCCTTGGCCCAGGAAGTGACTCATGCCTGCCCTTCCTCCCGGCCCCCATCCCTCTGCCCACTGCCCCTTTTGGGTCTCCCTGGATTGCTGGGGTCTGCGCTGCCTCCCTGGCATTCCCACGTGGGCAGGGACTGGACGCCTCCCCCAAGCCCTCCCCATGCCCCCACCTGCTGCTGAGCTGCCCTCCCCGCCTCGCTCCCTTTCCCTCTGTTTCCATCCCACCCCCTTTCTAATTGTTTTTCTCTATCTCTCTCTCAATCTCCATATCTGTGTCTCTCTGTCCAATCTCTGCCATTTCTGTCTCTCTCTGAGTGTCCTGTTTCTCTGTCCCTCTCTCTCTATCACTGTCTTAACTTCTGTTTCTCTCCATCTGTCTCTCCTCATCTCTCTGTCTCTGTCTCCCTCTTTCTCCCTCTCTCTCATCTCTGTTTTCTCTCCATCTCTGTCTTCTTGTCTGTCTCTCTCTGGTGAACCGTGAGGAGATCCCCACCTCTGAAGCCCCTGATGACTTGAGGAGGCCTCGAGAGTGGGGTGCCCCTGAGCAGCAGGTACAGTCGGGGCGGAGGTGCTCGTCCAGCACCGCCCCCACCGTGAGCCCACAACATCTTCCTGTGCGCAGGGGAGGCTGGGGTGAAATGTCACCACTGGGTCTCAAGACAGCCATGAGGGCTGACAGATGTTGTGGGCGTGGTGTGCATGCACCTGTGTCCCCGAGGACGGGTGTGCGGGCTGGAGGATCTTAGATTCGGGGGTGGGGAGGATCTGAGAAAACACCCAGTCCTTTTCCTCCAACCCCCTCATTCTTACATAGAGAAACGTTGCACGGGGAACTCTACTCAATATTCTGTGATAACCTCTATGAGAAAAGAATCTGAAAAACAATGAATACATGTGGGACTTCCCGGGCGGTCCAGTGGTTAAGATTCTGAGCTTCCACTTCAGGCGGCACGGGTTCGATCCCTGGTGGTCGGGGGACTAAGATTGCACATTCCTCGCGGTGTGGCAAAAAAAAAAAAAAAAAAAAAAAAGAATGAATATATGTATATGTATAACTGAATCACTTTGCTGTACACCTGAAGTTAACACAACATTGTAAATCAACTATAATCCCATATAATTTTTTTTTTTAAAAAGAAAAGAAACGTTGATGACAGTAAACGCTTTGACACACCAGGTGATATTCGCAGGCTTACTTCTCACACTACTCTAGGAAATGGGTCCCGTCACCATCCCCATTCTACAGAAGGGGAAGCTGAGGCTCTGAGAGATGAGGTAACCTGACCACAGTCCAGAATTTGAACTGCGGCTGCCAGGCTCCAGTCTGTTTACTGAACTGCTGCCCACAGAGCCCACAGGTCCGCGGGAGCCAGGACCCCCTCGGTGCTTGGGCCCCTTCTCCATCCCTCCGTTTCTGAAACCCACCTCCAGGTGGCAGGTGGCAGACCCTCTGGCCATGGGTGTCCAGTCTCTGGGAGGTACCACGTACTCACTCTCTCCTTGAGCGACGGACAGAGCCCAAGCCTGGGACGGGCCAACAGCCCCCTTTCCACAGTTGCTTCTCTCTTAGCATTGCATCTGCCCTTCCCTGCTCTGGTGACCCCCTTGACCCTCCCCTTCTCTGTTCCAGTGCTGTGTGTCTTGCTGACTCTGTCGGAAGCTGGATCCCAGAACACCAGGGGTGAGTCTGCTGGGAGCAACTCAGTCCACAGCCGGAGCCTGGGGAAGGGGCCCTAGACCCTCACCCACCCCCTCAGCCCAAACAGGAGAGAGGCCTGTTGCAGGGGGAAGGCCAGGGTCATGCCTCCCCAGCACCCCCTCTTATGGAGATGATCCTGCCCCCCCTCCCCAGCCCCTGACTCAGCCCTCACGTTCTGACCAAGGTCTCCATCCCCACAGACTGTGCTCCGCGGTGCCCTCTGCACTCCTCGTGTGTCAATGGCACTGCCTGCCGCTGCACTCCGGGATTCAGTTCTTCATCTGGGGAGATCTTCACCAACTTCTTGGAGAGCTGTGATGGTACAGAGGCTTGGGGGTGATGGAGGGACATGCAGAGATTGTGGGGTACAGTCCAATGCCTGTGGGGGGACACATGGGTGTTGGTTGGGGGCTTCAGCGTTTCTCCTCAGAACCATCATCAAGGACAGAAAAAAGAGAAAGGAAAAGCTATGAGAGAGATGGAGAGATGAGACATGAATAAACATGGCTTCCTGGAGAGAGAGGAGCTGTGTCTCCAGGAGTCTGGAGTCTGTGCCTCAGTTTGCCCTTTCAGGACTGAGGAGGGGGATGCAGAGCTTCCACCCACCCCCCACTTAAGCGGTTCCCACTGTGTCCCAATCTGAGGTGCCAGCCAGAGGGCCAAGAAGAGCAGAGCTGATAGACAAGCTTCAGGAATGGCTTGCTCCAGCCGCAGCCCAGCCTCAGCAGTATTGCCTGAGAGTCTAATTCTTTCTAAAAAGACACTGATTAACCATCAGGACCAGTGCTGGGGAGCCAGGTAGGGGATGGGGATCTCTGCCCTGACCAAACTCACGCCTTTGGGAGGTGACCCTTTGCCCTGCTGTGTTCCAGACATCAACGAGTGCGGACCACCCTTGACAGTGTCCTGTGGAAAATTAGCAGACTGCGAGAACACGGAAGGGGGCTACCACTGCATGTGCAGCCCAGGATATGAGCTTATTTCTGGGGCAACAACGTTCAAGAATGAGAGTGAGAACACGTGTCAAGGTAAGAATGACCCTGCATCTTCCACCTCTCCATCCATGAGGTTTGGGGTCACCCAAATACTGAGTCATTCTTGTAGCATCCAGGGGTCAGGGCTTTGGTTACAGGTGTAGCACCCAGGTCTGAGTTGGGAAAGTTGTACCTGTGCCTTTCCCACCTGCACAGAGAGGCAGGGCGGCATGAGCCAGGGACCCAAATCCTGGCTTTGCCACCTGATAGCTGTGTGTGTGACACTGGCCAGGATACTTATTCAGAAATCACTGTTAACATGTGAGATGTGATAATACTATTGTGAGTGTATGTTTTTTTTTTTTTTTTTAGAGTCTATCTTTTACAGATAAAAACAAAAGTAGCTTTGCCTTTTATTAACTGTGTGATTTTGGACAAGCTACTTCCCCTCTCTGTGCCTCAATTTACCCATCTGTAAAAAGGGGGTGACCAATGGTGCTTATTACCTCATAGAATTGCCAGGAAGGTATAGGAGATCACAAAACACAAAACAGTGACGGCTGTTGGGTTTTTAAATTATAATGATTACGAGTTAATGCACCCTCTCCAGGATGGGCATCCCTGTGGTTCGTGCCCCACGGTGCGTGCTCAGGAGCAGCTGTCCCAGTCCATCCCCTTACCAGGGACCCAGGAGGAGCCTGGTCTCCACACATCACCAGGTTTTGCCCCCTTTCCAGAGGGGTCAGGCAGGCAGGGAAAGGGGCAGATGGGGTCAGCAGTGAACAGGAGCCACGACTCCAGAGAGGGGTCCAGAGAGGGGGTTAGACACGAATACTGAGGATGGGGAGGGGAAGGTGGGAGGTGAGGAGGAGGCTGAGCCCAGGGTCCAGAGGACTCTGAGTAGGGTCCATAGGCCCACCCTGCTGCTACCTTGGTCCCAGCGCCTTCCCTCCTGCCCTGCAGAGGGAGGGCGGCAGAGCCTCCCTGGTGGGAGGGAAGAGAGGACCTGCATCTATGTGGAGGTGCTGCTGGTCCACAGGGGCCTCTGTGGGGGTATGCTGTGCTTGAAACATGTGGCCTGGCCAGAGCCTTCACGTGAATTGGAAAAATGTCCCTCATCTCCAGGTGAATACGGTGTGTTTAGGGAATGGAGAGTGAGCTGGTTTTCCTCTCCCACTTGCCTCCTTGGCTGGACACCCTTGTGCAGTCAGCAACCTGCACAACTGCACATGGTGGTCATGGAGCCCACTCAGTGTGCCTTGACTGGGGGTGCCACCCACCCACTGTTGTGAGCCCCTGCAGAGACACGGATGAACAAGAGTGAGGTGTGAGAGGGACCTCTACGGACCTCAAGGAGGGTGACTGCGAGAGAGCAGCCTGCTGGTTTGGACAAGAGCTTGCTGCCTGAAGACCTAGCTCTGTGACTGGCTCAGCTGGACTGTCTGTGCACCCCTTCCTCAGCATTCCAACCTTTGTCGCACCTGAGGATGTGTCCACGCATGTCCTGGCCGTGGGGTCTGCTATGGGCAGGAGACAAGGGCTGCTCCCTGGGTTCCTCATCCCACTTTCTCCAGGCGTCAGAGGGCCGTCCTGTGCACCTACCTCATCTCCCAACCCTCTCTGAACCCCAAGGCTCAGAACCCTTTGCAGAGGGTCACTTCCAGATGTTTGGAACATCCCCCCGGCCACCTGGCATCTTATTTGCATGAAACAAAAGAGGGGCTGGCATTCAAGATACTCAATGAGGTCACAGCACCGTGTGTTCCAGCACAATATCTGCCCTCTTCGCCGCTGTTAGTGACTGCTGGGAGGAGACCTGCCCCGCTGGGGCCCTCTCAGACCCCCTGGGCCATGGTGGACCCTGGGACCCTGTCCAGAAATGCGGGAGGAGGGAGATTCAAGGACAGGTCCACCGTCCCTGGCCAGCCCTGCCCTGGCTCAGAAACCTGCCTGGAAAAGATGCTTCCTGGCACCCTGACCCCAATTCTCAGCCGCTCAGCTTCCGTCTATTTCCCCACACAAGGCTCCACCCTGACCCTCCCCAGTAATTCCAGTTCACGGACCTGAGGCAGCTCTGATGACTGGGGCCTGGGAGGACGTTGTGTCAGGGGTGGGCAGGGTGACATCGACCCCCCAACACGCTGGAAGAATCAGATGAACAAAGAGGCTCCCATCTGGACCAGATGACAGGAGAGGTTGTCATCAGGGACCATTGCCCCTGGCCTGACGCTGTACTGAAGAGATCAACCCAGGCCCCACGATGACCCAGACCACTTGGGGACAGAAGATGGGAGGCTGAGCCCCACTCAGCAGGGTCCACGGGTCTACGTCCCTGGTGAGAGGCCAAGGGCCAAGATGACAGAAACACCTGCCACCCTTCATGCATGAGCACCTGCTCCCTGCTCCAGCCACTCAGCCATTGCCCACTGCACGCCTTGCTCAGATGTGGATTCTCACCACTTCCTGCCAATCTAGGCGATGCCTTCGTGGGAATCAGAAAAAGGCACCTTCACAGGCCCAAGGCTGCCTGGCCAGACATCAGCCCCACTGTCCAGCACAGCCTGGTACCCACTGCCCAGGTGGCCCTGGCCTTTCCGGCATCAGCCTCATTTTCTGTGCCACTGCCCCAAAGCCTCGTCCTTGAGGGACGTGGCTCAGGGGTGGGTCGTGGTCCATCTCCATGCGGCTGGAGTCTCAGAGTGAGCGTGGATAGGAGAGTGCTGTCCCGCCAGGGTCACCAGGATCCAAGGAGAACTCAGCTGGCAGCACTCACTCTGGGGGAGTCAGGACAGAGTCCATCACCGGGAGCCAAGATGGGGCCTCCCTGCTCAGGGAACACAGCATCTCTCCTGCACTCAGTTCCCAGGAAGGCACACCCAGGCCTTTGTCCAAATCCTTAGGCTGGGACACAAGCAGCTGTGATGTCGCCACCACAGCTGGGAGCTTCCCAGGGAGGCTGAGAGAGCCAGAGCCGGCAGACAGGGGAGGACTTGGGTCACTCCTGGCCCCATCTGGACAACAGAACATCTGGGCCGCCATGCTCACCCATAGGATGCCTCCATGTGAATTAGAAAAGACCCACTCACCGGGGAAGAGAGAGCGGGCCCTTCTGGATGCTTCTAGGCCAGGAAATGTGGCCAACCCCCCAGACCAGAAGGCTGTCCACAGCTGCAGGCATCCATCATCCTCTCCTTCCCCTTGCAGATGTGGATGAATGTCAGCAGAAACCCAAAATCTGTAAAGGCCGCAGCATCTGCATCAACACCCAGGGCAGCTACACCTGTCAGTGCCCACCCGGCTTGGAGCTCAACCTGGAGGACCCGAGACTGTGCACAGGTAGAGGCCCTGGGAAGACAGTGTGAGGATGGCCTGGAGCTGGAGGAGGAGTCGAGGCGGTTCCTGGAGCCCGAGGAGGAGGGAGAAGAGCCTCAGGTTCCTGCAATGCCAAGGGCCTGCCGGGGCCCTGCCCAAGGATTCGCCTCCCCGAAAGGTCCCACCACAGGCCAGGGAGGCGGCAGAGCCTTCTGGGCCTGGGGTTCCCTTGTGGAGTTCCCTGCCCCCGTGAACATCCCCCAGACCTCGCCCCTTCCTCATCTGTCACATTCGAGCAGAGGAAGCTGTCACTTCCTGTTCCCAGAAGGGGAACCTCAGTCCAGGGCTGGACTTCCAAACCCCATGACTCAGTCTCCCTCCTGGTTTTACCGCCTATAAAGTGGGGCCCCTGCCACGCCCATCTTGCAGGGAGGCTACCCTAAGGTGCTTTGAGGGTGAAGTGGAAGGTCACCAGGTGATGGCACGTGCAATCACAGTGGGGTCCTTGGTGCCGGGCAGTGATAAGCGGGTACAGTGAGAAGTGGAAGTGGGGGCCGCCTGACCCTCTGGCTTTGTCCTCAGATGTGAATGAATGTACCTCGGGGAGAAACCCATGCCACAGCTCCAGCCACTGCTTCAACCTTGTGGGCACCTATAAGTGCCACTGCCGTCCAGGCTGGAAGCCAATTCCCGGGGCCGCCAGCGGCCCAAACAACACCGTCTGCGAAGGTTCAGAGCTCAGATGCTATGTTCTTGGAGACCCACGCTCAAAACATCTGATCACATATTCAGTGGCACCCACACAGACCAAACAGAAAGAATGCTGAGGGAGCCCTGCCGTGCCAGGCATTAATTCCTTTGAGGCTAAATGTCAAAACATCTGGGGGTCCTGGAGAAGGAGCTGGGGTGCCAAGAGAAAAGCTCCCAGGGACTCCAGGCAGCAGCTAATTACTAACTGAGACGAAGATACTTCAGTATTTTCACAACCTGCCTATCTGTATGGGGCTCACCTGCTGATGTGTCAGAACTCTGCACACTTCCCATAAATAACCTCAGCGCCCACCGTTCGAGGATGTGCAGTCACCAGGCGGCATCACCTCCGGGGGGTGGGAGGGGGCACTAATATGGGAAAAAGAGGGGCACGGCGAGGAGAGGGGCCTCATCAGGGCTGGGACAGAGCCAGACCCCCTTCTTCGTGTCCCCAGATACGGATGAGTGCAGCTCCGGGCAGCATCAGTGTCACAACTCCACCGTCTGCGTCAACACCGTGGGTTCATACATGTGTCACTGCCGCCAAGGCTGGGTGCCCAAACCCGGATTCCAGGATAAGCAAGTGGACACCATCTCCTGCGAAGGTACCTGTCCTGAACTGACCCCAGACCCCTCCTACAACAAGCACAGACACTCTCACACCTAATGAACTGCTGTCCTGTCCCCTGCAGAGATCTCCTTCCCCACCTGGACCGCACCCCCTGAAATCAAGAGCCAGGTGAGTGGCCCCAGCAGGGAGCAGGAGGCAGGAAATCCCTCCACCCAGCTCACTCTGTCCGCCCGTTTTCCCCAAGCTCCCCCATCCAGGATGAGGTTCTCTGACCCCCCCTTCTGTCCCCTCTCTCCAGAGTCTCTCTGGCTTCTTTGAAAGAGTCCAGAAAATGAGCATAGACTTCAAGTCAGCCTTCACCCAGGAAACCATCCAGGTAAGGGCAGGCCCTGGGGGGAACCCCAGGACAGTGTGGGGTGGCTGGAGGATGCTTCCGTGTGAGTGCAGATGCCCAAGCAGGGGCCTCTGTGTCTGTATGCACAATATACACACACCATATATATACATTGCACAAACACAGACATACGTACGCACTCCAAAAGGTACACACACACATACACACACACACATTTGAGAGGGATATAATGGCAATAGAATGAAGCAGTTGAGAATTTCACCTCTGGAGCCAGGCCTCAAGGTTCAAATACACCCCCATCCTACCCGCTGCCACTTCCTGCTGTGTGACCTCAGGCAAGTGACTCCCCCTCTCTGGGCCTCAGTCTCCTCACTTCATAAATGGTGCCTGCTTCATACAGTTGGTGAAAAGGTTTAAATGAACTAATAGAAGTAAGGCTCAAAGAATAGTGTCTGGCACACAGTATAAGCAGTATATGTAAGTTTTGGCATATGTCCTTAGCCTGGTAGAAATATTGAGCCCCTAAAAAATAATAATAATAACTTTTAAAAAGAGAAATATGTGAGGAACTTCCCTGGTGGTCCAGTGGGTAGGACTCCACACTCCCAATGCAGGGGGCCTGGGTTCCCTGGTCGGGGAACCAGATCCCGCATGCATGCCGCAACTAGTAAGAGTCTTCATGCCCCAACTAAAGATGCCGCATGCCGCACAAAGATCCCACGTGCTGCAACCAAGACCCGGCGCAGCCAAAATAAATAAATAAATATTAAAAAAAAGAGAGAGAGAGAAACATGTGAGCCCCTTGTGTCATTTAAAATTTTCCAGTAGCTACACTTTTTTTTTTTTAAGAAATTCACGTTCTTTTATTTATTTATTTATTTATTTATGACTGTGTTGAGTCTTCGTTTCTGTGCGAGGGCTTTCTCTAGTTGCGGCAAGTGGGGACCACTCTTCATCGCGGTGCGCGGGCCTCTCACTATCGCGGCCTCTCTTGTTGCGGAGCACAGGCTCCAGACGCGCAGGCTCAGTAATTGTGGCTCACGGGCCCAGTTGCTCCGTGGCATGTGGGATCTTCCCAGACCAGAGCTCGAACCCGTGTCCCCTGCATTGGCAGGCAGATTCTCAACCACTGCGCCACCAGGGAAGCCCCCAGTAGCTACACTTTTAAAATATAAAAGTAAAGAATAAATTTAAGAGTAAAAGTAAACAAGTGAAACTAATGTGAAAATTGCATATAACCCAGTAGATTCAAATTATTACCATTTCAACGTGGAGCCATATTTCAAGCGACACCTGTGGCTCGTGGCAACTGTTCTGGGGCAGTGCAGACTTAGAAAAGGGCCTGACATAAAGCCCGTGCCTGATAAATGTTAAGTGCTGTTGTTGTTATAATACGTGCACACAGGCATATACTCAGTCCCCTTACTTGTCTTCTGGCTACTGCAGTGTCTTGAAGATTCCCCTGTGTCTGTCCCCCAGGCAACCCAGGTGGTTCTCCAGTGTGTACCCCAGTTGTTGGGGCGGGGTGAGGGGAGGTGAGATCAGGGTCCTTCAGGCAGCCCCTGTGGTGCAATGACCCAGCAGCTGTCACCCAACACCCACAGTACCTCATCATGTCAGTGGATGACCTGTTGAAAACCCCAGGGGACCTGGAGGCCTTGGACCTGTCTTCCAGGCACCACACAGCCACCTACCTGTTCTCAGGCCTCGAACAAATCCTGAGGACCCTGGCCAAAGCCATGTCTGGAGGCTCCTTCATCTACCATTCGCCTGGGGACACAGGTGAGACCCTGTCCTGCCCCGCCCCAGCCCCGGGCCCCTTTCATACACCCAGAGCCCCTGATCACTGCCCCCTCTCCCCTCAGAGCTGTCCCTGATGGTCCAGGAGCAGGGGAGTGGAAACATCACCGTGGGCCAGAGCCATGCACGGATGCTGCTGGACTGGGCCGTGGCAGCTGGAGCCGAGCAGTCCGGTAATGGCAGGATCTGGAGTGGGCACCTGAGGGAGAGGGATGCAGAAGCTGGGATAGGGCTAGGGGTGAGATTCAGAATATGCAGCAACTGAAAACGGACCCATGGGGAGGGACGCCAGGCATCACAGTGGACTGGTGAGCCTGAATGAGACATCTTAGGAGGGAAGATGGGGCACAGAAGGAAGCAGAGCAGAAGGTAGCCAGCGTGTCTGTCCCCCAGGCCCCACCGTGGTAGGAATCCTCTCCAGCCCGAACATGCAGAAACTGCTGGCCAACGCCTCTTTGGACCTGGACTCGGAGAAGCAAACCGAGCTGGAAGAGATCTACGAAAGTCCCGTCCGCGGCGCCCAGCTCAGGCTTCTTTCAGCCGTCAACTTGGTCTTTCTGAGCAACACGAACACAGATAAACTCAACTCCAAGGTCACCTTCGCCTTCTCCCACCCTGTGAGTCCTTGGGTGGGGAGGGGGGATCAGCCCTACTGCTCACCCCATGGCCAAGGTCACCGTGGTCCCTCTGCAGCATTTGTTTCCCCACCTCCACCCACTCTGCTCCTTCCTTACAGGTATCTCAGGGCCTTTGCACTTGCTGTGCCCGCTGCCTGGGACACCTTTCCTCCACATGACTCAGTCCTTTACCTGTCTCCAGTCTTTGTTCAAATGTCACCTTCTTTTCTAGGCCTTCCCTGACCTGCTTATTTTAAATTACAATCTGTAATCACGCCCCACCTTTCCCCTTTGCTCTTTTCTTTCTTTCTTTTGCACTCAGCACCTTCTAACACACTGTCTAGTTTACTTATTGAATATTTATTAGGTTTATTATTTTCTGTCTGTCTCCCCCACTAGTATGTCAGCCCCAGAAGGACAGGGACTTGTGTCTGCCCTGTTTATTCCCGTGTCCCCTGGCCTGACACACACAGTAGGTGCTCAGTAGACAAATGCCAAATGAAAAACAGCCCTCTTTGGGTTCAACCCAAGCCCAGCACCCAAGAGTTGGTTCCAGGCTAACCTCTACCACCGCCCCTACCTGCTCACAGTGGGAGATGCCCGGGACACGGCAGGAGCTGATCTGTGCCTTCTGGAAGAGTGACAGCAACAGGAGAGGGTACTGGGCCACCTCGGGCTGCCAGACGCTGGGCAGCGGGAATGGCAGCACCACCTGCCAATGCAATCACCTGAGCAGCTTTGCCATCCTCATGGCCCACTACGATGTGGAGGTGAGCAGACCAGGGGCCATCCTCAAAAACCCACAGGTGGCACAGTTGGCCTCGGTGAGACAGGCAGCTGGTTCTTGGGGATACGGTCCACCTGGTTCTATATGGTTGCACAGCGCAGGTGGCCCTACACCACACCTCCCAGCCCCTTCCCTGGGACCCCCCACCCAGGCCTCCACATGACCCAGCAACTAAACAGAGTGGCCTGGCACTGCAGGCTCTGCTCCGGCCAGTGCCCCTCTGACCGCTCACCCCTAACAAGCTGTTAAATATCCCTAAAAGCTCCTGAGGGAGCACCACTTTCTGTTTGTGGCCTCAGAGGGATCCATAGATACGCTGGGCCACGTGAACACCTGGAAGGGGCCAGGCAGAGTAGGGGAGGCTGGTGGTCCAGGCCCAAGGCCCAGGAAGGACAAAAATGTGGGTTTTGAGGAGCTCATAGTTGTGGCCAGGTGTAGGAGGGGCAAGAGATGAGAGATGAGGGTCAGAGAGGTGGGCTCATCAGTGTTGGGAAAGAGGGTTGCAGCCATTGAGGTCTCACTGGGGACCTTCTCAGGAGAGCTGTCTGGGTGTGTAGTGGGGAAGCCCATCCGGAAGAACTAGGGATCCCTGCTGCACCCATGGGGGTGGGGGTGGCGGTATTTAGGATGAGACACAGCAGGTTTACTCAGATGTTGATGGCAGAGGAGGTGGGGGGGAGATGAGCCACCTCATCAGCGTCCTACAGGCCAGGTCCCAGGTGCGTGTTGGTGGTGGGACCCACAAGGAGGGGAGGAAGGGCTCAGAGTGCTAATCGAGTCCCGCCCACCCCGTCCTGCATCCAGGACTGGAAGCTGGCCCTGATCACCAAGGTGGGACTGGCTCTGTCGCTGGTCTGCCTGCTGCTGTGCATTCTCACCTTCCTGCTGGTGCGGCCGATCCAGGGCTCGCGCACCACGGTGCACCTGCACCTCTGCATCTGCCTCTTCGTGGGCTCTACCATCTTCCTGGTGGGCATCGAGAACGAAGGCGGCCAGGTGAGGCCCCGCCCCGTGGAAGGCCCCACTCTCGCCTGAGCGCTAGACCTACCTGCGAAGGCCTGGAGTGGAATAGCCCCGCCCACTCCCAGCTGGGTCCGGTGGTCGGGCCCGGGAAGCCCAGGGCCCCGCCCATTCGCCCGCTTTAACCTCGCACGTCCACGCCCTGACTCCGCCTGCCATCCGGCCTCGGGCCCGCCCATCGCTGACGTCACCCGCCCCTCTTTCCCTCCGCCCCGCCTCCGCCCCGCCCCCGCCCCGCAGGTTGGGCTGCGCTGCCGCCTGGTGGCCGGGCTGCTGCACTACTGCTTCCTGGCCGCCTTCTGCTGGATGAGCCTCGAGGGCGTGGAGCTCTACTTCCTCGTGGTGCGCGTGTTCCAAGGCCAAGGCCTGAGAAAGCGCTGGCTGTGCCTGATCGGCTACGGCGTGCCGCTGTTCATCGTGGCCGTCTCGGCAGCCGTCAAGATCCAGGGCTACGGCCGCCCCCAATAGTGAGTGCGAGGTGGTGGGAGAGGGCCAGGGCATGGAGGCTGCACCTAAACACAGTGCCCCTGCTCCCCTCTGGCTCCCCTCTGGGTTTCCTGGGTGCTGACCAGACCCCTCCCTTCTCGCCCAGCTGCTGGTTGGACCACGCCAACGGCTTCCTCTGGAGCTTCCTGGGACCTGTGACCTTCATCGTTTCGGTAACTGCCTCACTCCCCACCCCACCCCACACCTGCGGAAACCTGAGGTGCTTGGCTCCACAGAGCCGGCTACACCGGCTTTCTCCCTGTGAGTTCCAAGGACACCCCCTAATCCGAATTCTGTGCTCCCCACCCAGTGCAATGCTGTCATCTTCGTGATTACTGTCTGGAAGCTCACTCAGAAGTTTTCTGAAATCAACCCAGACATAAAGAAACTAAAGAAGGCCAGGTGAGAGCAGGGGCAGGGAGGGGGCCTGGCAGGAGCGGGTGTGTGAGGTGAGGACCTTACGCGGCAACTGCCCACCTCCCCACAGGGTGCTGACTGTCACCGCCATCGCCCAGCTCTTTGTGTTGGGCTGCACCTGGGTCTTCGGCCTGTTCCTCTTCGACCACAGTAGCTGGGTGCTGTGCTACACCTTCAGCATCCTCAACTGCCTGCAAGGCCTCTTCCTCTTTGTGCTGTACTGCCTCCTCAACAAGAAGGTGGGCTGCAGGCAGGGCTGCAGGCGGGGCTGGGACCCTAGTCCGGGGGCGCCCTCCTCCCCTGACCTGGCGCCCTGTGCCCCACAGGTGAGGGAAGAGTACCGGAGGTGGGCCTGCATGGTCACCAGGAACAAGTACTCCGAGTTCGCCACATCCACCTCTGGGTCTGGCTCCAGCCACAGTCAGACTCAGGTAAGGGCTGAGCCTGGAGCGGGGGTGCAGGCCATAAAGCAGCTGGGCCTGGGATCAGTTCTCACGGGGCTCCTTTCTCTCCAGGCCCTCAGGCCCTCAGAGTCTGGCATGTGACGGCGCGGTTCTGGCCGGGCCAGCGGCTCCCGTGGCCTCAGCAGCTTCTGCACATGCTGAAGACCTCCTCTCCTCTCCCACTGCTCTGCTCCCTCCTGCCTTGGTCCCCATACGCACCATGGAGAGAAGGGTGACACCTGCCATCTGACACCGAACTCCAGAATACCCAGCAAGGGTGGAGAGTCGGACCTACTGGGCCTGCTTCTGGCTGCCTCTCAGCTCCACCCCAGCCAGGACCCAGGGTAGGGGCAGAAGCTGGCCCAGGACTGCAGCCCCTTGCCCTGGTACACAAGGCCCAGACAGACTGAGGGCTCCTGTGCCCAGCCTGGCCCTCCCCCCTCATCTGTCTTTGCTACAGAACAAGAGGCCAGGGTGCTGGGACTCAGCACCGGTTAAGCTAAGACTGAGGTCAGGGGTGGGAGGAGGGCAGGGCCGAAGGCTCATGGTACAGAGGCCCATCTGCCCCCAGGGCAGAGGGTTCTCACTGATGTGAAGGCTGTGGATATTGTGTAATGTTTTGTATCTGTACAAACCTTTCAGTGTTGACACTTAAAATTAAATATCACATTGACATAGAAAGTGGCATTTCTTCCTGGCTAAGGACTCGGAGACCAGGCCCATGGTGTCCACGAAATGCCAAGAGCTGACAGAAACAGACATGGTGGGAGCCAGGCTTCCATAATAAAAATTTATTCTTACACAAATCTACAGCTTTTAAACAGTAAAAAGAAAGGCCCACTGTCACCTAGGAAGAGAACTTGAAGCAACACGTGGGAAGCAGGGAGGCTCCGGGACATCCGGGCACGTGGTTACCGGCTCTGCTCAACTGTAAGACACATACAGGGAAGGCCAGTGAGGAGGGGGCGGGGGGAAGAAAGGGCCCCACCACCGTGGCCCCCCAGCCCTGTCTGAGCCACTTACTGTATGTGGAGATGTCTATTTCTTCTGGAAGCTCTGCCACATTCACTTCAAACCGGTCCTGGACATCATTGAGAATTTTGGCATCATTCTCATCAGACACGAATGTAATGGCCAGGCCTTTGGTACCAAAGCGACCCGCACGGGCCACCTGCAGGGAGACAGGAGCAGGGGTCAGGCCACAGGACACAAGCTGGGGATCTGAGAACAAGCAGGGAGAGGTCCTCATCCAACACCAATCCTGGGAAGGGGGCACCAGGGAGGGGACACCTCTGGGGGGCCACTCACGCGGTGGAGGTAGGTGTCTGAGTCCTCGGGCATGTCATAATTGAAGACAATGTTGACACGCTCAATGTCCATTCCTCGGCCAAACAGATTGGTGGCCACCAGAATCCGCCGCTGGAAGTCCTTAAACTGCTGATAACGTGACAGGCTGGGCGCAGGAGGAACAAGGGGCGGCCATCAGAGACAGGGATCCTGGGCGGTGTTCCCCTCCAAGGGGCCTGCCTGGGGCTTTGAGGGTGGCGTGCACTCACCGCTCCTCCTGGGCCATGCCCCTGTGGATGGCAATGGCTGGGAAGTTCTGCTCCACAAGGAGCTGGGCCAAGGCCATGCAGCGCTGCACCGACTTCACAAATATCACCACCTGTGAGGGAGGGAGCGGCAGTCAAGGCCAGAATCCCTCCCAAACGCTTAGAGCCCCAGGACAGGCCACAGGAGTGCGGAAGCATCACCTGGTTAAACTCCAGCACATCCAGGAGGTCAAAGAGCTTGCGGTTCTTCTCACTGTCCTTAAGTTTGACGTAGTACTGCTGCAGCCCATGCAGCGTGAGCTTGGTCTCGTCGTCCACAAACACCTCCATGGGCTGCGCCGGAAGGAGAGGAGGAAGGGGCAGGCAGGGCTTACTTCTGGGCATCCTGCCTGCCGAGAACCTTCCAGGAGCGACTCCTTTGCTGTAATGCTTCCAGAGAGCCTGCTGTACCCCAGTAAATACTTCTCTCTCAGCAGCTGCATCTAGGGTCTGGTCTGGCTCTAGTGTAGACCAAGCTCTCAGCTCCCAGTGTGACAAGCGAGGAAGAGAGCTCTGCTGGCCTCCCAGCATTCGTGTGCCATGAGGGCGGTGTGGGAGTGGGGGAGCAGCAAGGACTCTAGGAGGCCAAAACTACTGCACCGAGGTCTTGGCCTCTACTCACGTCTTGCATGAACTTCCTACAGACGGGCCGGATCTCCTTGCTCAGGGTGGCACTGAACATCATGCACTGCTTCTCGTGGGGTGTCAGGCGGAAGATCTCCTGCACGTCCCGCCGCATGTCTGGGTGGGGAGGGCAAGAAACAGGTGGACGTGAGCGCCTGCCAGATCACGACCCCCACCCGAGACCAGATCCAGCCCCTCCCAACCTGTGCCAGGGAGCCGTTGGCACCATGACGAGGGCGGTGTGAGCGAGGACTGGCTGGAGGGGAGAGTCCCAGGTGCCTGAAGGCCCGGACTCGGGGTGAGCACAGGCGCGGGAAGAGCGGCAATCCACTTACACGCTGCCAGAGCGGAGCAGCCGTGCCAGCGCGCCTCGAGCCACGCTTCAGGGAGGGGAGCCTGAGGCAGAGACAGCCGCTGGGGTGAGAGCTGCAGCCGCCTCCCAGGACACAAGCCCCATCTCCCACCGGCCCTGTCAGGGCTCACTGAGGGCAGGCAGGGGCCTAGAACTAACCCAGCAGGCAGCGAGGCCACGGTACTCTGAGGGCTAACGGGGACGTGTGCCTGCATACGGCTCACATGGGGCGCCATGGTCCCACTCAAGCTTAAGCTCAGAAGAAGCAGGTCACTCTGCCAACACCAGAACTCTCCCTAAAACTGCTTACAGGAGACCTGAGTGCTGGCCACCCACGGGACCCCACTTCGGGGAAACCTCCGGCCTGCCCTGTCAGGGCCCGCCTAGCTCTTGACGTCTGGGGGGCTGTGAGAGCAAGGAGGGTGCGGCTGCGTGGGCCTCCACAGCCCCCAGGCCCAGCGAGGACACTCACCCAACTGCTCCAGCATCTTGTCACACTCGTCCAACACGAAGTGCTTCACGTTCTTCAGGTTGAGGCTCCTGTTCCGCACAAGTGCCAGGATCCGGCCCGGCGTCCCCACCACGACGTGGGGACAGTTCTTCTTCAACACCTCCTCATCCTTCTTGATGGAGAGGCCCCCGAAGAACACAGACACCTGTGCAGGCGGAAAGGTGCTTTCAACCATCTGGCGGCCGAAAGCTCACACCCCACCCTGTGCCTACGGTCGCTCAGCTAATGGCCCCGCCAGCAGCCCCTCAGCACCCCAGGCCTGGTGCCTGGAGCCAGTGGAGGCCTGAGAGTCTGGCCCCAGCTTCACCGAAAAGCAGCCCCAGGGCTGGGACCGGCACAGGCCTCTGGGGGCCATGCATAATTCATCAAGCTTTTAAGGAGCATAAACCACCACAAACCTCAAAGGCAGCCGCTGCAGCCAAGCTTGGTTAATGCTGGCTGGGCTAGAGCTGAGGCCAGCAAGGCTGCAGAGGACCACATAGCACCCAACCTGGCCTGAGGGGGCTCACCTTGACGCTGGGCATGTATTTGGAGAAGCGCTCATACTCCTTGCTGATCTGGAAGGCCAGCTCTCGAGTGTGGCACATAACCAGGACCGTCACCTGTGGGGCCGGTCGGGGAGAGACACTCAAGACAGTCCCCTAAGTCCTCCCCCGGCCAGAGCCCACGCCGGTGCTCACCCCTTGGCGGCCCCCACCCCTCGGGCCATTGGAAGGCCCAGTCCAGATGCCTCCATCTTCTCACAGCCCGTCACCTGGTGCTCATTCCCTGTGTCTTCTCACAGCTCCTCAGCTGTGTCTCCCTACGCCAGGTCCTGCACTGAGGCCTCAGTAAGGGTGAGACCCAGCCTAGCTGGCGACGCGGCCCACGCTAACAGCTTCCTGAGCCTGCCCTCGGGCTGGCCTGTGACCACCAGGGGGAAGGCCGCCCCTGCCTCCTGGCCCACAACACCAAGCACTGAGCCCACACCGTGGCCTCGAACGAAATCCTGCTCTCCTTGACCATCCACCCTAAGGTCAGTAACAAGGGCTCACGCACCCACACACAGCCCAAGGATGTGTGCCCCAGCATGTCAAGAATGAACACCAGCATGCACCTCAATTATCCCCCAAAACAGGGGACTACAATGTTCACGACATGAGAAGTACAGCTATGGCCTATCAGCAATAACAACAGCAACAAAACCGTGTTCAGTGTAATCCCACCTTCGTAAGTGTGCACGATCTAGAAAAGCACATATGGAAATAACAGCCATCTTGCTGGATGGTCAAATTGTGGGCACTTTTCAGTTTTTTCTCTTGGCTTGTCGTTTCTGGGGCGATTTTGTTACAACTAAGTACTGTGTTTAATTTTAAAAATCCAGAAAGAGGATGCGGAAACAGGGATTTTTAAAAAGAAGAGCCATGACTCCTGCTACCTCGGGTAGCTTGGGCCTAGGAAGGAGGGTGCCCACCCACCTGTCCGTTGACGGGCTCAATCTGCTGCAGGGTGGCCAACACAAAAACCGCTGTCTTGCCCATCCCTGACTTGGCCTGGCACAGGATGTCCATGCCCAGGATGGCTTGTGGAATACACTCGTGCTGGACTGAGGGGGAGAGAGCACATGAGCTATCAGAAACCGGGTGTTCCCTCTGCGCAGGCCCCTCACCGGCTGGCTGAGGGGACCACACTGAGGCGGTCAGAGGCGGGCCTCGGCGGGAAGGACCAGGGAGGCATACCCTCGGATGGATGCTCGAAGCCACAGTCCACTATGGCCCTCAGGAGCTCAGGCTTTAGCAGAAAGTCCCGGAAGCCAGAGCTGTGGATGGAAACGTAGGAACCCTTGACATCTTTCTTGGGGGCAGCTGGAGTGCTCTCTGGAGGAGCCTGGGGCTCTTCATCTTCCTCGTAATCCAGAAGCTCGTTTTCCACATCCTGTTCCGCCATGGTGCTGAGAAACAGAGGAGGGAGGGAAGGGCTGAGGGAAGCAACTAAGGTGACCGATGCGTGCAGGTAAACCCACCCAGCATGGGAGAAGAGGGAGATGGCGGCACAGAAGCCGCAGGCTGTTGACACAGGTCCCAGAGGGGCGAGGTGCTGGCGTCAGCTCTTGCGAGCTGGCACAGAAAGCCACCCAGCCACTGAAGTCAAGACCGGACATCGTCCTCCGATCCCTCTTTAGCTCACCCCCGACACTGACTCCAACAGCAGGTCTCCCCACTCCATCTGTGCAGCACCTCCCAGCTTCTGCCTGTTGTGGCCCCATCTCCACCACGCCCCGCCAAGCCACCTCACCTGTCCCTGCACCCTGCCAGCCACGCCCACATGTGCACCCACACCCTCCACCTTCAAGGGCTTCCCACTGCTCTAAGTGAAACCCCAATTCCTCTCCACTCGCAACCCTCCCCACTGGCCCCTGCCCACCTCATTCCACACCACCCCTTTCAAACCACCCCCAGCCTTATTTGGCTGCTGATACTCATCGAGCCCCTACTCCAGCTCGGGCCGCCCACCCCCACCCCTGGGAACGCACTGCTGCACTGCTTCCAAGTCCCTGCACAAATGCCTCCTTCTCAGCGTCAAGGTCTCAGCTCTAATGAATGGCCTCAGACCAGCTAGCTTCAAGGAGTCCCCTCCCCTTCACTCCCCAAGGACCCACCCAGCCTACACGGGGCAGGACCCCCCCACACCCCGCTTTCCCACTCCCGACCTGGATATGTGGCTGCCAGGATGCTGGAGAGACAGGAGTTTGTGAGGAAGCAGTGTCTGCCCAGGCCCAGCTACTCCTGCTATTTGTGGTCTGCACAGGGGAACAATTAAGTGCTCTCATGAAAAGACCTCCCATTGGGCCCAGAGCCAATAAGAATACAGCTGAGGTGGTAAATGGAATTAATACAAAGCACGCTCACCTCCTGGCTTCGTTTAATCCAATACATACAGAGCACCTACTGGGTGCAGGCTGCAAGGGACCCAAACATGAGAATACTGTCTTTTGTCCTCCCTGCTGCAACCCAGCCTCCAGACTAGGGGGTGGAAGTACTAAAGCAGTCCCTCTTCTTCCTGAGCTGGATGCTGAGGGTCCCGGGCCCAATTTCTGGCCCTTCTGCCACTCATTCTCTGTGACCATCAGCCCCAGGGCTTTAACCACCTCCGTGCAGCCTCCCAAACTGTGCCTCTATGGAGACACAGACTCCACACGCAGTTACCTAGCTGCCTCTTTCACCTCTCCCCCTGGAAACTGAGGCCTGTTTCCCCCGTCTCAAAAAAGGCAATTCCATTCTCTAAACTGTTCTGTCTTTTCTCTCCCTTTCCCTGTTCTATCAGCCAACGAATCCCGCCAGGTCAATCAGGCCACTTCTCACCCCTGCTACCTTGCCAGTCTCAGGCTGCCATCTTTCTTTTTAGATTAGAATAGCTTTATGGAGATATTCACATGCCATACAAGGCACCAATTAAAAGGTACAATTCAGTGGTTTCTTGTACAGTCATATATATGCGCAATCACTGCCACTATCAGCTTTAGCACACATTTCCTCAAAAAGACTACATCCTTTAGCTACCATCCTATGCCACCAACTCCCTTTGGCAACCACTAATCTATCGTCTTTTTATGAATTTGCCTATTTTGGACATTTCATATAATGGAATTATACAACACGTGATAGTTTGACTTCTTTCACTCACATGCTTTCAAGGTTCATCTACATTGTAGCCATGTATCAGTACATAATTCCTTTTCGTGATTGAATAATATTCCTTTGTACTGCGATACCACAGTTATTTTATCCACTGTCAGCTGACGGACATTTGGGCACCATCGTCTCTTGCCTGGATTATGCCAATAGCCTCCTTGTTGGTCTCCCTGCTTTCCACCCCCGACTCCCCCTTCCATGCCCCTCAGCAGCTGGAGGGAGCCTATAAAAGCTAAGTCAGAGAATGTCATTCCTCTGCTCAAAACCCTCTACAGGTTCACCCTGTGTTCAGAATAAAACAGTGCTCACCACGGCCTATCAAGCCCCACACAACCTGACTCCCTTTACACTCAGACCTTATCTCCCCCATCACCCTCACTCACTGGCCTTGCTGCTGCGCCTCAAACATGCCTCAGCGCCTTTGCACTTGCTGTTCCCACTTCTTTCAGACCTCTGTTTCTCCAAAAAGGCATTTCCCGTTGGCCCAACTGAAAATGAACCCCCTCCAGTCATGCCAGCCCAGCATCTAGTACAGGGCCTGACATACATGCGTAAGCACTCAACAGCAATGGCTGAATGAATGGAATTAGAATCAGGGCCTCAAAACAGAATTTAGGGGCTAAAGTTAAGCATGTATCCTTGTCTTATTCTTGAAAGAAGCACTCTGATACCAACACTGGCAAAGACACGAAGGAGTCAGTCCCCAGGCATCAGAGAGAATAACAGGAGCCAGCAAAGGCCAGTCCAGAAACCACCAGACCCTTTCAGGGAATGGAAAGAACTGGCTGCTTGAAGTAGAGGCAGAAGACAGAGCTGGAAGAGCTGGTCAAGCCCAGGGCATTCATACTTAATTTACTAAGCAATAAAGAATCGCTGATTAAGTTTTTGAGTTGTGACTCAATCAGGATTTGCCCAAGAGCAAGTTACTCCAGAGAAGATGGAATGGGGTAAGAGACCAGCAACAAGGAAAACCAGACGCCAAATTAACTACAGTGGGGGCACTGTTAAGTAAGGAAAAAGATGGTGGAACACCCTACAGGGTGGGACCACCCCCTGGGAGAACCTCGGACAGAAAAGAGCCAGAGTCATCTACTCTGGGCTTCAAATCTGGGAGTAGATAGTGTATTAAAAAAAAAAAAAAAATTAGGAATTGAAAGTCTTTTTGTTTTGATGGGGAAACAAATTTGGGGACAGACTAAGTTTGATATACAAAATTTTCTAGACTAAGTGACTAGACAGGATCTAAAGCGCAAAACAAATTAGATCAGTAAAGGATTTGGCGGTGTTTGTTCCACCCAGAGAGGGTGGCCGAGACAGCTGAGGCCCCAAGAGCTGATGAACTTGAAAGCTGACACCAGAATAAGTAACAACTCTGACTCGCACGCGTACCCTTTCACCCTGAAGTGTCTCCAGAGAGAATTTCTACCTAACAGTTTGTTCCTTATTGAATATCTTTATTACCCGAAATCTCTGGAACCACGAATCCACGAATCCTAAACGCAAGAGTGGGGGAGGGGAGAGTCTCTCGAACTCGGAGAAGACCGTCAGGTCTACAAGCTCCGGCTTCTCCCACCGCGGCGCCACACCCCGGCGTCGCCCCCTGACGCCCTCCCCGAATCGCCTCGGGCCTCCTCGAACACGCAGGCCTCCGCCAGAACCGGGTTCAGCCCGCGGGCGGCCATGACAGGCCCTGCCAGAAGCGGTCTCCGCACACCGCGCGCCAAAGGCCGGCCCACCCCTTGCGCGTGCGTCCCAGCGCCCAACGGCCGCCAACGCGCGCGCTGGACACCACAACCACCCCGCCTCCTCTCGTCTCGCACCCAGTCTTCGTCCTTCCCTCAACCCCTGGCGTCTCCCATCGCCCGCTCGCCCGCAGGTCCGACGTCTCCACACCGCGGCCCCGCGCGTAAGCCCGCCGCTCACCTGATTCCTCGTTCGCCTCCGCGTGCTGTGAGGAGCGCCAACCGACTCCTGTTACCGGTCGCGCGCCCCGACACGAGCTATCGCGCTTCCTGTCTCGTGCGTCCAACTGCAGCTCGGCTCACTGGACCGCTCGCTTTTCATTCAAAAGAGGCGGAAGCGATGATTGGATTCTGCGGGAGGCGTCTGGAAGCTATTGGTGGAGAATGTAAAGAGGGCGTGCCTCATGCCTCGGATTCATTGGTCAACCTAAACGTTGGAGCCCGAGTGGGCTGACTGAGTCGGGCGTCTGCTAGCGTGCTGTCATGTGATCGGGGTTGTGAGCTCGGTGGGTGCCGCCATATTTGGTACGGGCAACTGAAGCCTGGATATGGGCCCGGGGTGAGCGTCTCGCCCTTATGAAATATGGCCTCTACGCTGGGCTCAGAACTCAGTTTTCAAAGTGGATGTCCATCCGCGAACTCCTGGTCCTGCAGAGTGGAGGCTCTGAAAGGGTTCTGAGAAAGCTTGGGAGCTTGGAATGACTACAGCGTGGAGAGGACATTTAGCACCAACAGTGGGAAAGGGGCCCCTCAGGGCGTGGGAGTGAGAGAAATGGTCCTAGGCCACAATTCCCGTTTGCTGAGAGTAATTTCCTGGGTCAGACACTGTGCCAGTGACCATGCAGGTTCAGGCCAAAAAACCAAAACCAGATGTTTTCGTCATAAAACTTTTTTGTTGTTGTTAATTTTACTTTTCCTTGTATTAAATTTCCCCAACCTTTTTCTCCCCCCCCCCCACCCAGTACTTTACTGAGTTGAGCTAAAGTGTATAGTAAAAGGAACAGTTCCGTGAGTTTTGACGATTGACACCAGAGTGACAATTGCCTGGTGAAGATATGGAACATTTCCATCACCCCAGAAAGTTCTGCTGTGTCCCTCTGAAGTCAACCACACCCCTTTCCTCCTGCCCCCACCAGGCAACCAGTATGTGGATTTCTATCACTATCGTTTTGTCTGTTCTTGAATTTCATATTAATGGAATCATGCAGTAGATTGTCTTTTGTGTCTGGCTTCTTTTGCTCAAAATGTTTTGAGATTTTCCACATCACTGCACATAGCAATATTCCTTCTTTTTCATTCCTGAGTAGTATTCCACTGTGTGGCTATACCACAATATAGCCAGTATAGTTTCTCCACTCACCTATAGATGGACATTTGGTTTTTTCCCAGTGTTTGGCCATTATTAATAAAGCTTGTACAAGTATTTTTGTGAACACAAATTTACTTCTCTAGGGGAAATACCTAGGAGTGGAATGGTGGGTGGAAGATGATGTGGGTGTTCAGCTTTAGTAGATCCTGACAGTTTTCCTGAGTGGTTGTTCCACTTTACACTCTCGCTAGCACCCTGTGAAACTTCCAGTTACTCCCAGTTCTTGCCCATACCTCAGTCTTTTCTCAGCTATGTTAAGATTGGGGGATTTGGTGTTGGGGGGGGGAAAGGAGGGAAAGTAAGTAGGACAAACTCAATAAGCCTGCTCCAGCATTCCAGTCTCCCTAAGCCCCTGACACAATTAAATCTTCCTCCACAGTTTTCCAAAGAGGTTCAAGCATTTCATTTTCCTTTAGTATAAGCTATCTCAGGGTCCATGTTCTAGACAACCTCAGAGCTAAAGTCATCAGAGGTATGTAACTTCAGCCGAAAAGCCCAATGAAGAGAAACCAGTCAATCCAGAGGGAGGCTTTACATAATATAAGGTAAATATTGTATGTACAATAATAATTACATCCTAACACTTATAGAGCACTTCCTGTGTACCCAACAGGGCCAGGATGAGGGTGATGCATGCAAAATTTAAGGGGGCACCAGGGACTTCCCAGGTGGCACAGTGGTTAAGAATCCGCCTGCCAGTGCTAGGGGACACGGGTTCAAGCCCTGGTCCGGAAAGATCCCACATGCCGCAGAGCAATTAAGCCCGTGCGCCACAACTACTGAGCCCACGTGCCACAATTACTGAAGGCCCCGCGCCTAGAGCCTGTGCTCCGCAACAAGAGAAGCAACCGCAATGAGAAGCCCGAGCACCGCAACGAAGAGTAGCCCCTGCTCGCCGCAACTAGAGAAAGCCTGCGTGCAGCAACAAAGACCCAACGCAGCCAAAAATAAAATAAATAAATAAATTTTTAAAAGGGGCGGGGGGCACCAAACACCAAACCAAACAAAAAAAAAACCAAAAACACTCAGTCATCAAGATAAATTATATTTGAACGCACTATTTTAAAATCAAAATTAATTTTAAAAATCTATCTAAAATCTATGATGAACAAAATATCAAAATTTTAAATAAACACAGGGTCAGTAATAGTGCTGCGTGAAGCCGAGCCATATTGGCACCTGAGGCAAAAGGAAACGATAAGATCTACTGATCCTATCTTTCTTTGGATTTTCTGCATTATTTTGATTTTTTAAAAACTGTGCTAGGACTTCCCTGGTAGCGCAGTGGTTAAGAATCCGCCTGCCAATGCAAGGGACATGGGTTCGAGCCCTGGTCCAGGAAGATCCCACATGCCGCGGAGCAACTAAGCCCCTGTGCCACAACTACTGAGCCTGCGCTCTAGAGCCCGTGAGCCACAACTACTGAGCCTGCGTGCCACAACTACTGAAGCCCCCGCGCCTAGAGCCTGTGCTCCGCAGCAAGAGAAGCCACCGCAATGAGAAGCCCACGCACCGCAACCAAGAGCAGCCCCTGCTTGCTGCAACTAGAGAATGCCCGTGTGCAGCAACGAAGACCCAACACAGCCAAAAATAAATACATTTTTTAAAAAAATTGTGCTAAAACATGTGTATCTTGAATTTGGGGGTGCCTCTTAAATTCTGTGTCTGAGGCAAATGCTTCCCCTCCTCACCCCAGTCCCTGTCCTGGTGTTCAGCCTTGTTCTGAGAAATCTAAATATATGAACAGACTAATCACCACCTGGAGCAGATGAGGTGCGTGTATTAGCACATCCATTGTCCATATCCATTGTCGGGTGGTTAACAGGAGCTCCAGAGAGGATTAATCTCAGTCCCAAAGTCACACAGCTGGCAGGGATTCAAGCCCAGGCCATCTCTCATCATTAGACATGGCCAAAACCTCTACAGGTGGAGATAGAGGCCAAAGCCAGGTAAGTTGGAAGCCTGGAGAAAACCAGTCCCCAGGGAGAGAGGAGGTGCTCCAGGAAAGCAGGTGGGAGGTGAGCTTGGAGTAATTAGATCATCTGAGATGATGCAGGAGGAGGAGGAGACCGAAGCTAGTTGAGTCCAGTAAAGGAGTCTGGGAAAACAGGAAAAAAAAAAAAAAGCCCAGCACACCCACCATCCATGCAGCTGTGGGCGGGGCAGGGGGGCGGGTTTCTATGCTTCAAAACAAACAAACAATAACAAAAAACACAAGAAAAAAAAAACCCCACAAACTTTAAATCCAGAAAAGATCAGAGCCTGCTAAAGTACTTCCACCACCCAAGATGAACAAATAGTAACATTTGTCACGTTGGCTTGATTCACTTCAGAATTATTTTAAGATACAGAAAATTTGAAAACACCCACCCAAATGGCTAAAAAGGAAAAGACTCACAGTACTGAGGCTGGAGCAGAGGCTGTGGAGAAACCAGAATTCTCACTGCTAGCAGGCTTGTAAAATGAGAAAACCACTTTGGAAAACGATTTGGCAGTTTGTAATAAGGTTAAGCAGGGTATCTCAACCCCAGCACTCTTGACATTTGGGCTGGATCCTTCTTTGTGGTGGGAGCCTTCCTGTGCATTATGGGATGTTTAGCATCATCTTTGGCCTCTCAATGCCAGTAGCACCCACGCCTCAATGTCTCCAAACCAAAAATGCCTCCAGACGTTGGTAATGTCCCCGCCCCTGGGGGGGGGGAGGGGATCATCCCAGATCAGACCCATGGGATTGAACAGGCACCTATGTCATGACTAAGCAGTCCTCCTAGGTATAGACTTAACAATCAATGAAACACTTTTTGTCCCCAAAAAGATACGAACAGTGAACATTCTCTATGCATAATAGCTCCAAACTGGAAACAACCGAAATGTCCATCAACAAATGAATGGATAAAGAAACTGTGCTCCATCCATACCATGGAATAACACTAGAAATAAAAAGGAATAAACTATTGATATACACAACATTATGGATGAATACCAAAAACATCGTATTCTTTGCAAACATACTAAAAATCACTGGACTGTACACTTAAAAAGGGTGAATTTTATGGTGTGTGAATTTTATTCTAATAGAAAACAAAACAAATATATTGAGTGAAAGAATCTAGACATTTTAAAAAATCATAAAATGACTCCATTAGGTATGAAGTTCGAGAACAGGCAAAATTAGTCTATGGTGATAGAATCTACATGAGAAGGTTGCCTGGGAAAGAACACAAGTAAAACTTATGTAGCAGAGGAGTGGCCTGGGTGATGCCACAGGGGTGTGTACGTATATACAAATTCACGGAACTGAACACCAAAAGATTTGTGTACTTTACCATATGTAAGTTATACCTCGATCAAAATAAAATGAAAGACGTAACACCTTATCGTTAAAGTGGAAGTCACTTCTGTTCACTTCCCCCACTCCACTCCCCTCCCCCACTACAGAAACATCCTCAATAAAAATAACGATACTGAACAATTACTGCACGCCTATTCTGTGCTTTACAAGAATTCATTCATTTAAGCTTCCCAGCAACCTATGAGGTAGGCGCCACTATTATCATCCCCTTTTACAGATGAAGAAACTGAGGCACAGAGCAGTGAAGTAACTTGCTCAGGGTCTCACTGTTCATAGGCAGTGGTGTCAGGATTTGAACCCAGATAGCCTGGCGGGCCTCAGCCAGGATGCCAGGCATATACTACAAGCCCGCTACTCAGAACATTCCACAAACTTAATACACAGTTTCACTTTCTGTTTTTTTTTTTTTTTAATTTATTTATTTTATTTATTATTTATTTTTGGCTGCGTTGGGTCTTCATTGCTGCGCGCGGGCTTTCTCTAGTTGCGGCGAGTGGGGGCTACTCTTTGTTGCGGTGTGTGGGCTTCAGTAGTTGTGGCTTGCGGGCTCCAGAGCGCAGACTCAGTAGTTGTGGCGCACGGGCCTAGTTGCTCCGCGGCATGTGGGATCTTCCCGGACCAGGGCACGAACCTGTGTCCCCTGCATTGGCAGGCGGATTCTTAACCACTGCGCCACCGGGGAAGTCCATCACTTTCTGTTTTTTAGTAATTGATATAAACAATATCAAACTGTATCATTTTTTTAACTTGCTTTTTTATCCTCCCCTCCCCACCCCCCCCCCCCCCACACGCATGGTGTTTTTGAGTTTAGCCTTGCTGATACATTTAGTTCTTCTGGTGTCAGATGAATCTACTACCATTTCTTTTCTCCGGCCTTGACTGGTGGAGACTTGGTTTGCAAAGAACCTTATCTTTTGAGAGATAACCCTCACTCAGTTCCTCCCCTGCTAAGAATCCACCAGTGGTTCCCACAGTCCTCAGGGTCAAGTCTGAATTCCACTCCCACCATCTGCAACATCTGGAGCCTTCCCTCTACTCCAGGTTCATCAGCAGTAAAAAAAAAAAAAAAAAAAAAAATCCAGCCATGCTTTATGATACCTGGTTTGTTCATCCATCTATTCATCCAGCAGCTATTTTTTGAGTACCTTCTGTGTGCTAGACCCTGTTCTAGGAGCCAGGGACCCAACAGTGAACAAGACAATGATCCCTGCCCTCTGGGAGTTGACATCTTCCTGGTGAAGTCAGGCAAGAAAGAAAACAGTAAAGTCAAATTTATTAAAATTTGCAAGGAGGAAAAATCAAACTATGTGAGGAATAGAGTTTGGTAGGGATGGGGTGGGCCTTGTTTTAGGTAGAGATGCAGCCAGGGAAAACTTCTCTAAGAAGGTGACATTTAAGTAAAGATGGAAATAAAATGAGAAAGAGAGAATGCCAAGATGAGAAGGAAAAGCACTGCAGGCAGTGAGAACAGCCAGAGCAAAGGCCCCGAGGTAGGAATCAGCATGTGTGAGGAGCAGTGAGGAGGTCATGCAGCCAGAGTGTGAGTGAGGGGATTGGGGTGGGAGATGAAGGCAGAGGAACTAGGACATGCCGAGTTCTACCTCACCCAACTCTAGGCCTTTGCCCTGACTGTTCCTTCCACCAGACACCCTTTTTATTTATTTTGTAATTTCCTAATTTGTCCCTTAATGCCAGCCCTTCTGCCTCCTCTATAGTGGGGCATCTATGTCCTCAAGGCATTCACTGGGCTGGGATACCTTTCTCCTGACAGCTCACAGTGTATGCATTCACTCATTCCACAACGACTGAGCGAGCTTAGGCCAGTTACTGGGAAATTTCAGAGAGGAGTGATATTTAAAATAAATAAAACAGAGCCATGGGCCAGAGATGACAGGGCATGGAGGTGCTCTGGGAAGGTCTCCCAGAGGAGGTGACATTTAAACAGAGACCTAAATGATCAGAAGAGGCCAGCCTTGGGGAGATGTGAGGGAAGGGCATTACAGACCAGGGAACAGCCAGTGCAAAGGCCCTGTGGTTGGAAATAAGGTGAGAATATTTGAGGAACAGAGAGAAGGCCAGTTTTGCTAGATGGGGATGAGGAAAATGGAGGGGAATGCGGCTGGACAGGTGGGCAGAGGCCTGACAGGACCACCCTGTAGGCCAGGTGAGGAGTGGTGTTTTTCCTAAGAGCTCCAGAGAGCCAGAAACAGGTTTTCCAGCAGGCAGAGGTGGGGGTGGGGTGGGTGTGATTTAGGGTTTCCAAGGCCCCAGAGAGGATTGGAGAGAGGCCAGAGGAGCTACAGGGAGGTGCTGGTGCAGTTATCATATTTGGCTGAGATTATACAATAAGTCCTTGGTCTCCCTGTTTCAAGCCCAGTGCGACTCTGTTTCCAGGGCTACCAAAGTCCCCAGTGGGTGCTGATAAATATTCACCGAGTAAATGAATGCCGGAAGCTTGGAGAGAGAATTTGGCAGGGTTCCCCAGCTCCATCCGGGGAGGTAGCCTGGCAACCTGGCAGGCAGCAGAGGGCCCATCCCTGGATAAGGTGACCCAGTTCCTGGGTTGGCTCTCAGCCTTGCTTTGCCCCCTCATCCCCATCTGTAAAATGGGTGGGCTGGAGAATTAGAGGAAGACAGGGCAAGGACTATAAACATCCTGACTTTATAATTGGGATGAGGGGCTTCTCTCTGAGCCTCAGTTTCCTCATATTTAAATCAAGAGCAAAAGAACTAGCTCAAAGGTTTCTTTAATTCAATGGATGAATATTCGAGGAACTGCCAGGAAGCAGGTGTAGCTGGAGGGAGTGAGCAAGGGAAGGAGGTGGGAGAAGAGGAGAGAGGGAAGGTGAAGGGGGCAGATCATGCAGGGCCTTGTGGGCTGCGGGTAAGACTTTGGCTTTTACTCTGAGGAAAGTGGGAGCCAAAGAGGGATCTAGGCAGAGGAGGGACATGACCTGACTCAGGTGTTCCTAGGAGTCCTTGGGGTGTTGTGGGGAAAAGAGACTATGAGGTCGAGGGAAGAGCCGAAAGACCTGGGAGGAGGCGCCTGCACTGGTCCAGGCGAACGATGATGAAGACTGGACCCGGTGGAGAGAGTGGAAGGGTGAGAAGTGGGTGGATTCTGGATTGGTATAATTTCTCCTCCTCCTCCTCCTTCTCTCTCTTTCTCTGTTAACCACCACCAACAACAACCAGCCCCAAAGAGTCGCCCAAAGGAAAAAGAGAGAAAGAAAACATCCCGCCCCGGTCTCTGGGACGGTGCAAACCACTCACAGCTGCGGGTAACCAAGGTACCCGCAGCCCTCCACGCTCTGGCGGGTCCCAGGAGGGCACCAATGAGGCGGCGCCGCCAAGGAGCGCTCCCCGCCCCGCGCCCCAGGGACCGCGGCTTGGCTCAGTCACCGGATTTGAAAGGGAGTGCGGGGCCGGCCACGAGCCCGGCTGCATACTCCAGAGACTCCGGAGACCCTGAGAAGCTCCTCAAAGGTCTCCACCTTCTGTCTCTGATAGGGTAGAAGTCTGCATTGTGGAGCGCCACCGGCATGCAGCAGCCCCGAAGAAGAGGCGGGCCCCCATTTTTACAGCACGGAAAACTGAGGGCTCAGCGGCCACAGGGCCCGCAGCGAGTCCGTGACGGATTCAGGGTTCAAATCCCTTTTCATAACAACGGCAAAAACACTAAAAATCACAGCAGCTAACCTTTATTGAGCGTTGTGTTCACAGCACTTGGCATGTACTGTCTCATGTAATTTTGCCAACACCTAAGGGGTGGGTAGGTAAATCCTTCCCGTTTTACAGATGAGGGGCTTTTAGGGTTTGGGGACTCCCCCAAGGCATGGAGCGCTGGGATTTGAACACAAGTCTGCTCAGAGCTTGTCTCCAGCCTATGGGGAAGCTCCGGTGCCCGAGAATGACGGACCGTTCCAAGAGGCCTGAACTTGCAAACACAGGCGGGGATGAATTGGTTTTGTTTTTTGAGAGGTCCCGGGAGGCCCAAAGTCCTCCACATTTCCCCGCTTTAACGTGGCTCACTCTTTTCTTCGGGTTCCTGCGCGCTCATATGGGGCACCCGTGGGCAGAGGGAGGATTCAGAAAGAGGAAAAGGCCAGGGAAGAGGACAAGGCGCTTTCGGCCTGGGAGGGGGGCGTCCGGCAGGCAGGACCCCGCAGCCCCGGGGGCCGCCGGGAGCCGCGCCCCCTCAGCCCCGCCCCCTCCTCGGGCGCCGACCTAGGCGGTCACGTGACCGAGCCAGGCGGCAGCTGGGGCCGGAGGGCGCGGCGCGCGGACACGGCGGCCAGGCCAGGCGGGGCTAGAGCCGAGCAGGCCGGAGAGGGCCGTGCGCCCGGGGCGGGGGGGTCGCGCCGCGCCCGCCCCCTCCCCGCCCCGCGCGGGGCGTACGCACGCTCCTCTCACCGCCCCTCTCTCCGCGCGGGGACCCCTGGCGGACGGCGCGTGGACATGGCCAGCGATGCTTTGCAGGTAGGCGCACCTGCGTCCTCAGCCCCCTGACGGCCAGCCGGCGCCGGGGACCCCCGCCCGCGCGCTGCCGGAGGCCCCGGGATCGGGGCGGCCAGGGCGGGTCCCCCGAGCACTGGGCGCCCCCTCCCGGGGCCGGCATCGTGGAGCCAGCACAGTCCCCTTCTCGGCAGGTGGAGGTACGCACAGGGGGGGAGCGGGGAGGTCCTGCAGCACCCTCAAGCTCCGCCCTTCCCCGAGAATTAGAGGGGGCGCGGCGGAGGCTAGAATTCAGGTGTCTGTGGCTGGCTGTGCATCCCGGTGCCTGTCGCCCCTGCCACTCGTTCTCCCTCCCAGCATTCGGTTCCGGGCAGGTGCAGCTCCACCTGAGCAGGTGCCTGGCGCGGTGCCCCGGGAAGGGAGGAGGCCGCCCGGCCCGTTCCTCTCCCCCGCACAACAAAGCTCCAGCCGCCCCCACCTCCGGACTGAGCTTTATGATGGTCCCGACGCCACCCACATTGTCACCTGTTGCCGGAAGTGCCAGAGTCACCTCATTAGGTCGGGGACGGGAGACCCACACGGCCACCCGGCTGCCAGGTGGAACCTTATCCCAGGTGGGGAGTGTCCATGTCAACAGACTGGGGATTCTCTTATACCTGGAATCCCACCTGGGCATGGGCTGGGTCACCCCACACACACACACACACACACACACACACACACACACACACACACACACACCCACACACACACACCCCCCCCCCCCCCCTTACCTGCCGCCCATTCTTCCTGTGCCACCTTGTGGACATCACAGCCCTGGACTCACCTTCCCTATTTGTGGCAAGCAGGGCCAGGGTGACTTCTGAAACTTCTTTCGTTCAGTGACCCAAATCTGAGACATGTCCTGTACCTCTGGTGCCCCCATTAGCGCCTCATCATCCCTTTGTCGTCCTGTGGTTGCTGTGTAACTGGGTTCTCGTCTCCTTCTGCACCTGCCCCCACATCCCCTTTGTGTCTGTCCCATGACCCCCATCCCCCACCCCAGTCCTGCTGATGGCCTGCCAGCCTTGCCGAGGAGCTGGGCGTATCTGGTGTTGCCGATCACACAAGGTCAGACCTTGGGGGCTGGGGAGGGCTGGGGTCTCTGTGTCTACACCTCAGCCCTGGGAGGGCTGTGTAGGAATCCCCTGGCGCATGCATGCGCTTGGCGTGTAGCAAACATGACCCGGACGGAGGCTGTGATTCCTGGAACGAGGCTGGACCTGTGCCCTGGTCCCCTTTCCCATCTCCTTCCTGCTCTCTTCCCCTGTCCTGGTCATTCCTTTCTCGTGGCTGCTTGGGTCTGCTAACCTGTCCCTCTGTCTGTCCCAGTGTGTGCCTGTCTGTTCTGTGTCCAGAAAACGGATGTCCTGTCCGGATTCCGGAAACGCCCAAAGCATTGAAATCTCCGGACATGGGGTCTAGGTCCCTGGCCACTCTGGGAAGAGGGGAATTCTGGAAGATGGACCCGCTGGACTTGGGGTCTCCTGCTTCATGGTGGGAGTTGGGGGAGCAGGGATTCTCCAAGGCCAGGCCAGGCTCCTGATTCATGGGTTCATCATGCTGGCCCTCAGGTGACCCCTGCCCTAGGTAGGAGTGAGTCACCCAAGAGAGGAGAACCCAGGAGGGCGGGCCTCCCTCCCTCCCTGCTCTGCATATTCTCAGGCCTCAGCGGCTGGAGGAGGTGGGGCTGAGGGAGCCTGCCTCTCCTCTCTGCCTGGACTTCCCTCATTTGACCCGGCCCTGCTCCTTCCTGGCTGTACCCCTGCTCTGCCTGCTGGGGATACTGTGGGGCTGGGTGGCAGGTGGGGCCTGGTTGGTAGCAGGTGGTATTAGGTGAGCCTGGGTTTAAATTCCAGAGCTGTCACTTCCTAACGGTGTGTCCTAGGCCCAGTGCCTTTCCCTCTCTGAGCCTTGGTTCTGCTGTCAAAAAAATGTAGCTGGAGGGTTTTCGTGGTGGGGAAAGACGTAGACCAGGCCAGCACCTTGCATGTGGGGCTGCTGTGAAATCCTTCCTGGGTCACGGTCAGCAGCTCAGCATGTGCATCTGTGTCCTTTAATCCAGGGTTTCTAAGCCTCAGCACTATTGACATTTGGGGCTGAATCATTCTTTGAGATGGAGGCTGTCCTGTGTACTGTAGAACGTTGAACAGCATCCGTGGACTCAACCCAGTAGATGCCAGTAGCACCCCCAGTTGTGACAACCAACCAAAAATGTCTCTGGATATTGCCACATGCCCCCAGAAGTGGGGTGGTAGTGGAGGCGATCCCCTCCCCCACGGAGAACTGCTGCTGCCACCTCTCTGAGCCTCAGTTTCCTCACCTGTAAAGTGGGGGAGAATTATGGCAGTTGCTCAGGATAAATGTGAGGGGTCAGTAGGATCATGGGAGTGACGCTTTCGGCCTGAAGTAAATCCTCCCTGGGGGCAGCTGCCCTTGAGGTTGACTCCTGGTTGACAACCATGACTTTCTTCATCTCTGAAATGGGTTCTCATGGCGGCGGCAGATAATGTATGTGGGGCTCTTCATGCCGCGCTGACACCTAGCTCAGATTCTGGGCATTCCTGTTTGAAATCCTAGTCTGCCTTCTGCTGGCTGTAGGACTTTGGGCAAGTTACGTCACCGCTCCAGGCCTCAGTTTCCTCATCTTGAAAATAGGGTGATAAGAGGGACTTCCCTCGCAGTCCAGTGGTTAAGACTCTGTGCTTCCACTGCAGGGGGCACGGGTTTGATCCCTGGTCAGGGAACTAAGATCTGGCATGCCATGAGGCATGGCCAAAAAAGAAGAAAGAAAATGGGGTGATAATAGCACCTTCTGGAGTTGCATTAGTTGACCTGGGTGCAGCCTGTAGTAACTGCTATCATACTTGAGCTTTAATGGAGACACTCTCACCCCAACCCTCCAGCGCTGCCTCCTCACAATGTGGGCCTCAAGGAGGTGCCGCTGGGCTGGCCAGGCCCCTTAGGCCTCCAGGCTGTGGTCAGCAGCAGCGAGAGACCGAGCTGAGAAGAAGCCGGAAGCTGGGACAGGCTGCATCTGCAGGAAGGGGGCTGGGCCACCCATATAAGCACTCATGGGTGTTTGCATATAAGTGTGCACAGGGGTAGATGCAGCGGGTGTGCACACACTTGCTAGCCTGCGATGCGTGCCCATGCCTATAGGTGTATGAGAGTGTGTGCACACCCAAGGCAGCCCCTGGAGCCTGTATACACGGGAGAGGCTGCTCTTCACGTCCACACTAGTGGGCCTGTGAATGTGTGCACGCTGTGTACACCCTGGGCATCCTCTCGGGACAGGGGGCAGGGGCCATCCCTGGGGTGCCTCCAGAGAAGCCGGCTCAGGCCTGGAGTGGGGGCTGAGAGGAAGGCCCTCTAGATGCCCCAGAGGCCCAGAGCTGGCCTTCTGCAGGGGTTGCCGGGAGCTAGCAGGAAAGAGGAAGTAGCAGGCGAGAGGCCCTGGCAAGGCTGAGGTTCAGGAAGAGGGCGGGGCCCTCAGCCGGGACCCAGGATGGCGGAGGCCAATCCCCCTTTGGACCGGGAGCTGGAGGTGCGGGCTGGGGTCCTTGTGGGGGGCCAGCAGGGGAGGACCCCAAGTGGCACAGGCCACGGGCCCTGCCCCCGGTACCTCTCGGTTTTGGACTGAAGGGAGGAGATGAGGTGTTGGACTTGGAGTTTTCTGTTTGAGAGATGAAACTGGGGCCCTTTGGGCTTCCAGGCTGGGGAGAGAGGAGGAAAGGGAGAGGGCTCTGCTGTTTAGGGTGCCGGTTGTAGAGGATGAAAGGAGGGGAGATGGGGCCTGTCTCCGGGATCTAGTTTGGGGGTACAGCAGGGGATAGATGAGGCCTTGCCCCATGTCCTCCTCGTTTAGGGGTATAGCAGAGGGAAGGTGAGGCCTGCCCTCAGCACCTCCTAGTCTGAGGGCACAGCGGTGAAGAGAAGGGGCCTGGGACCCCAACCGTATGGTTTGGGGGGCATCAGAGGCCTGCCCTTGATACTTCCTTGTTTGGGGAGCAGCGGAGGGAAGATGAAACCGCCCTCAGGACCTCATAACTTGGGGGATAGGGGAGTGGAGATGGGGCCTACCCTTGGGACCTCCTAGTTTAGGGGGGCAGCAGAGGGGAGAAAGGGGCCTGCCCTCAGGACCTTGTCATTTGGGGGGGCAAGAGAAGGGAGACAAGGCCTGTTCTTGGGACCCCCTAATTTGGGAGGACAATGGAAGGGAGATAGGGTCTGTCCTTGGGGACCCCCTAGCTTGGGGGGCACAGTGGTGGGGTGATGGGATCTGACCTGAAGAATCCCACTGCGTAAGGACAGATGAAGGGAGATTGAACTGTATTGGTGGTCCCCTCATCTGAGGGGACAGGGAAGGAAGAAGCCCCTGCCCTCGGGACTTCGCAGTTTGGGGATGTCTGAAAGCAGGGACAGGGCCTTGCCTCACCTCCCACTTTTGGCGGCGTTGGGGGGTGCCCATCAGAGGACATGGAGCAGGCCCTGTGTCAGGAGTTACAGTCTGGGGGGGGGCCCGGCCAGGTCGGCTGAGCACGGTCTGCACCCCGTAGTCCTCCTGGCCCCGCTGACCCTGCTCCGTCCTCCGCAGAGCGAGCCGCGCAGCTGGTCCCTGCTGGAGCAGCTGGGCCTGGCGGGTGCCGACCTGGCAGCCCCCGGGGTGCAGCAGCAGCTGGAGCTGGAACGGGAGCGGCTGCGGCGGGAGATCCGCAAGGAGCTGAAGCTGAAGGAGGGCGCCGAGAACCTGCGGCGGGCCACCACCGACCTGGGCCGCAACCTCGGCCCCGTGGAGCTGGTGCTGCGCGGCTCCTCACGCAGACTCGACCTGCTGCACCAGCAGCTGCAGGAGCTGCACGCCCACGTGGTGCTGCCCGACCCCGCGGCTGGCGTGCACGGTAAGCCAGGCTTCCCCGGGGATGCGGGGCAGCAGGGCGTTCCACTGCCCAGGGCTCACCCGCCGTGTCCTAGAGCGAGGCCAGCCCATCGCCTCTGACCTCCAGGGAGACACATTCGGTCACAGCAGCACCGAGCCTCAAAACACAGGCAGACCAAAGGCCAAAAGCAACACCCAGAGGAAGGTACACACAGTCACACCCACACCTGGACGACGCCAAAGGGCTTACACGGGGTCACACGAATATCCAGACGCACAGAGTCACACCACCACCCGGACAACACCCAAAGGCTCTTCCTAAAGTTTCTTTAATTTTGATTGATTAAAAAAATTTTCAATTGTGATCAGAAAACACATAACAAAATTCGTCATTTTTAAGTGTACAGTTCAGTGGTGTTGAGTAGATTCACATTATCGTGCAAGGGATCTGCAGAACTTTTTCATCTTGCCACCGAAGACAAAGATGTAACACACATCACATCAGTAGCCACAGACATTGACACACGGTCACACCAGCACCCAGACAACTCCAAGGCCATACACACTGTCATATGAATACCCACAGACTTCCATACTGGCACCCAGCACCCAGAGAAATGCACACACAGTCACGCCGACACACAGACAATACCCAGAGACTCGCACATGCTCACGCCAACCCCCAGAGATTCACACTCACACAGAGCTGCCCAACCCCTACAGATGTCCACCGACCTATCAACAGCCTGAGACCTATACACACGGTCAGACAAGGCCTGAAGACTCAACACCACTTAGCCCAACACCCATATACCACTTAGGTGTGTCAACAGCTAGAGACCAACATTGTCATGTCAACACTCAGAGATAACAGTTCAGCCGACACCCAAAACTTCATCCGGTCACAGCTGCACCCAGGGTGACCTGGACGGTCACACCACTCGCTAGAGACTCACAGAGCCGTGCCAGCATCCAGAGACACGCACGTCCAGCTGTACCAGCACCCAGGCACGTGGACACAGTTGTACCAGTGCCAGGAGATCAGAAAGCACAGTTGTGCCAACAGCCGGAAGCATATGCCTAGAGTCACCCCCAGCACCCAGAATCTCACACAGTCATTCTAAACCTCGAATCTCACAGTTACACTAGCACCTTGGGAGACACACACTCGCTCGGTTATGCCAACACCCTGTGGGTCACAGACTTAACCACTGCCACACCCACGGATGCCCACACAGCTGTGTAAGTAGTTGGGGACTTCCGTACGAAGGTAGATACAGTCACACCAACACCAAGGACTCAACGCACACCTGGACACTTGCCTGTGCTCATTCATGCTGGTCCTGCCCCAGTCCTGAAGGGGTTTCCCTACGAGGGCTGGGGTGGTTGGGCCCTCTGGACCCTGGTCCCCAGCTCTTCCTCCCCCTGGCCCCCGGGGTGGATCCTCTCAGCTGGGGCGAAACCACCTGGGCAGATGGAGGTGAGGGCCGTGGTGACTCTGCCCCATCCACCCCCTCCAGATGCCCCCCAGTCCCCCGGTGCGGGCGGCCCAGCCTGCTCTGCCACCAACCTGAGCCGCGTGGCCGGCCTGGAGAAGCAGCTGGCCATCGAGCTGAAGGTGAAGCAGGGCGCGGAAAACATGATCCAGACGTACAGCAACGGCAGCACTAAGGTGGGGGCAGCACGAGTGCACATCCCCCCGTGTGCACGTACACCCTCAAGCGCATCACAGTCTGGGGGGGGGCAGGGTGGCACCTACATCTGCTCCCCTGGGAGTCTGGGGTCCTCTGGGTTGGGGACAGAGGGGCTGATGGGTGGCTTTGCAGCAGGACTGGGGTGCGGGCAGCTCATGGGGGCATATGGGAAACAGGGTAACTGTGGGTGATGTCAGACAGACACATGGCAGAGACTGCCCCCCCATACTCAGTTACCCCCAGAGACGGTCAGGGCAACACGCAGCCTCTCACTGCTGGTGGTCTCTCTCTGACACCTGTACACACAGATCAACACCTAGGTGCACACATACCATCATCCTAACATCTAGAGACACAGCCATGGTCATGACAACACCTAGAGACACACAGACACACATACACCGTCATAAGATCTAGAGTCACATCAGTAACAAGGCTCATAAACACGTGGAGGATAATCACCACAGCCACCTCTAGATACAGAGAGACACACACCATCGTATAACGCCCGGACACACACCATCGTATAACGCCCGGACACACACCATTGTATAACGCCCGGACACACGGCACAGGCCAACAGAACACCTAGACACACAGACACACACATCATTAAATTCACACTCGGAGACCAGAGTTGTCACACAGATGCTCCCCCAGTTGTACCAACACTGAGTACACAGTCACAGGTTTGCACCAACACCCAGAGATACACCCACAGCACAGCCAGACCTATAGCTAGAGACCCGGAGAGCACCCGTGCCTGTGTGCGCACACAAATGCGAATATTATGTGGGAGGGCACAAACCATGCAGAAGTTTTTTGGGTTTTTTTACCTTTTATTGATGTGTAACAAATGGACGTAAAGTGCAGAAAACGTTAAGTGTACAGACCGATGAATTTTTATCTGGGCACACATCACCCACATTGAAATACAGAACACTTCCTGTCACCCGGAAAGGGTTCCCTCCTGCCCCCTTCAGTCAATACACAGGCTTCTTTCACCACAGGTTAGCAGTGCCTGGTTTTGAAACAGCACCAAGTAGATGGAAAAATCCACAACCAGTGTCCGGCGCTTGTACACACCACGGGGTCCTTGGCTATGCCCAGTCATCACTGTGCCTTGACCTGCACACACAAACATCGGGACTCCGCTTACTGCAACTGTCTCACGTCCAGTCACCCTTGGGCTCACCCACGTGGCTACAGTCAAGGCTGCACCCACCACGGGGAACGCTTACACACGTACGCCATTCTCACAGCTGACACAAATACAGTGCCTGCTGGTGCAAGGCACGGCTCTGAGCCCCACACGCGGATTAGCTCCTTTAATCCTCAGCCCAGTGTTGGTTGGTGCTATTAGTACTCCCCTTCCTGCAGATGAGCAAACAGGCCCAGAGTAGTTGAGTGGCTTGCCCGAAGTCACACAGCTGTTAGGCAGCAGAGCCAGGATTCAAATGCCATGGGCTACATCTCCCATGAACACCCAGGAACACACGGAGGCACATGTTATCACACCCACATGTGAATGCTCTTGTCACAGGGTCACCCAGGGCCTGCACGATGTGGACAGCAGGCCTGGTGGTCAGACCCTCATCTGCCCAGCCTTCCCTCATGGCCCATCTCTGCCTCCAGGACCGGAAGCTGCTGCTGACGGCCCAGCAGATGCTGCAGGACAGTAAGACCAAGATTGACATCATCCGCATGCAGCTCCGCCGGGCGCTGCAGGCCTGCCAGCTGGAGAGCCAGGCGGCCCCAGACGAGGCCCAAGGTGAGTCCCTTGCCCTGAAAAAGCCTCACCTGCATTCCACCTTGGAGCGTTCAGCTCCCAGCCCCACGAGGGGTCCCTTTGTGAGGCAGGGAGGTGAGTGCTGTGACTCGCCATGTGACTGGAACCCATTCCTGACCCTTGCCAGGCCTCAGTTTCCCATTTTGTCCTATTTCAGATTTGCATGTCATCATGTATTGGCAAACCACAGTTCTTGGACCAAATCTGCTACTGCCTTCTTTTTTTTTTTTGCAAATAAAATTTTATTGGCACCCAGCCATGCCCATTCATTTACTATCACTTAAGGCTGCTTTTGGACTGCGACAGCAGGGCCAAGTAGTGGCAACAGAGCCTGTGTGGTCTGCAAAGCCAAAAATATTTACCCTTTGGCTCTTTACGGAAGTAATGTGCGGACCCCTGGACTAGGTGATTGCCTCGTTGGCCCCTGTGCTGTAGAACTGTTGGTGTCCACGGCGTGTGTGTGTTTCCTTGTGTGTCTCAGTGTATGAATGCCTGGGGGTGTCTCAACCCCATTGTTAGCCTGAATTTGTGACAGAGTCTTGATGTATTGTGTGCAGAGAAGATTATCTGTGCTACTGATGTGTGTCAGTGTTGACGTGATGCTGACCGTGGGGACCAGAGGTTGTATGCATGCCCTGTAACTATGGTAGTTTCTGTGTCACCATGAGAGGTAAGCGTCAGCTGTTGGTGGGTGTTAGTGCATTTGGGCTGCTGTACCACAATACCATAGACTGGGGGTGGGGGCAAATAAACAACAGACATTTATTTCTCACTGTTCTGGGGGCTGGGAAGTCCAAGATCAAGGTGCCAGCAGATCCAGCGTCTGGTGAGAGCCCTCTTCCAGATTCATAGACAGCTGCTTTCTTACTGCGTCCTCACTGGTAGAAGGGGCAAGGGAGCTCTCTGGGGTCCCTTTTATAAGGACACTGATCCCATGCATGAGGGCTCTGCCCTTATGACCTAATCACCTCCCAGCGGCCCCACCAACTAATACCATCATATTGGCGGTGGGGTTTCAACGTATGAATTTTGCAGGGACACACACATGTAGTCCATAGCAGTAGGGCTTGGAACTCGGATGACAGTGCATGTGTCTTTGGAGCGGGGAGGTGTCGGTGTGACTGTGTGGTTATTCATCTGTACTCTGAATGCCTACGTGGGCTTCTCAGTGACAGTGTGTGATGGTATGATCACGTCCCTGTGCTTTTGGGTGACATTGTAACTTTTGGTGACAGCCTGATTTTGTCCCCATAAGTGCAAAAGCCTTGATGACTGGGCACATGTGACAGCAGTCCCGGTGGGTGCCACTCAGCTGTGGGTGACTGTGACTGTCTGAGTGCCCAAGTCTGAGTCTAGGTCGTTGTGCAGGACAGCGAGAACGTCCTTGGAATCTACATCCTTGGATAAGGGTGACCGTGACCTTGTGTCTCTGAGTGACAAGTTTCCTGCACCTGGGTGACAGTGTATCCTTGTGCCTGTCCCTGTGCCATTGGGTCTCTGTGTCTGTGGGTGTCAGTGATGCTGCCCTGCCTATGTGACAGTATGACGGCATTTCTTTACCTGTCCCTATGCCTTATCCATGTGGCAGTGCGATTCTGTTCCTGTGATTCTCCCTGGGCTGGAGTTAGAGCCCTGGGAGTTTTGCCACTCTGTGACTGTGTCCTATAAGGGTATTTATATTTTGAGACCATTTCCCTCTGCCCCTGTGACTGTGTCCCTTTGCGGGGGGTTGACAAGGCAGATATCTATGTAATAGCTTCACCACTGTGACAATGTCCCTATGTGGCAGTGTGATGGCGTCTTTGTGAGAGTGTTCCTCAGTGTGTGGGTGTGTGTGTTCCAGTGCCTACACTGGTGACAAAGTGATAATGCCGCTGTCACCCTGTGAGTGACAGTGTGACGATGTCTGTGTGACACTGTTACTGTTCTCCCAACTACATTGTAGTTCATGGGGTGGGTGGTCACTATGCATTTATCCAGACCCCTGCTGGAGGAGATGAGGTTATTTCCAATCTTTTGCTCTTAGAAGGAAGGTTGTGAATAACCGTGTAGAGGTGTTTTTTTTTTTTTTAATAAATTTATTTATTTATTTATTTTTGGCTGCATTGGGTCTTTGTTGCTGCGCACGGGCTCTCTCTAGCTGCGGCGAGCGGGGGCTACTCTCCATTGCGGTGCGCGGGCTTCTCATTGCGGTGGCTTCTCTTTTTGCGGAGCACAGGCTCTAGGCGCGCGGGCTCCAGTAGTTTTGGCACGTGGGCTCCAGTAGTTTTGGCACGTGGGCTCTAGAGCGCAGGCTCAGTAGTTGTGGCGCACGGGCTTAGTTGCTCCGCGGCATGTGGGATCTTCCCGGACCAGGGCTCGAGCCCGTGTCTCCTGCATCGGCAGGCGGATTCTTAACCACTGCGCCACCAGGGAAGTCCCTGCAGAGGTGTTTTTTATGGGATAAAGTCCCTGAACTAGGATTGCTGAATCAAAGGGTAAATACATTTGTGATTCTGATAGAAATGGCCAAACTGCCTCCATTGGAAAGCCACTTGTATTCCCATTAGCAATGAATAAAAGTTACTAATTTTTTTAAGTGTCCCTGTGTCTGTGTGACTATATCCTATCCAGTTGCCATGGTATCCCTGCAACAGTCCCTGGGGATGAAGTGGGACCCTGACAATGTATCTGTCCCTAAGACTTTGTTAATGGTGTGCCTGTATCTATGACTGTCCCCAGGTGACAGCTTAACTACATCCCTGGGACGTCCATGTGGGTGTGAGAGTGTCTGGATAAAAGAGGGACAGCATCTGGGTGGAAGAGTGGCCGTCTGCCTGTGGGTGACGGTGTGACTGTGTCACCGTGACCCCCCACCTTGGGAGAAAGTGATGCATATTGATGGCCATCTGTCTGTGGCCAGTGCTTGTTCCTGCAGATGGCTGCGTGTCTGGGACCGGGCTGGTTGGACCTGGGCCCAGGCTAGCCTCACTGCCTCGTGTCCCACACCCACAGGGAGTCCGGACCTGGGGGCCGTGGAGCTGCGCATCGAGGAGCTGCGGCACCACTTCCGAGTCGAGCACGCGGTGGCCGAGGGCGCCAAGAACGTGCTGCGCCTGCTTAGCTCTGCCAAAGCCCCAGACCGCAAGGCCGTCAGCGAGGTGAGGGACGCGGTGTCGACCCAGAGGGGTGGGGTTTCAGCGAGGGGTGGGACCTCATTTTCAGGGAGCCCAGGGGTAGGACCCAAATGGCTGAGGGCCTGGACTTCCAGGGAGGAGCTCCAGGTAGGACTTAGCCAGTCGGGGGGAGGGGCCTGGGTCTGCACTTGGGGAGGGGCGTGCCGGATCCCGCCCCCAGCCCGGCCAGGCTCCTCCCACCGCAGGCACAGGAGAAGCTGACCGAGTCGAACCAGAAGCTGGGGTTGCTTCGGGAGGCGCTGGAGCGGCGGCTCGGGGAGCTGCCCGCTGACCACCCGAAGGGGCGGCTGCTGCGCGAGGAGCTTGCTGCGGCCTCGTCCTCAGCCTTCAGTGCCCGCCTGGCCGGGCCCTTCCCCGCCATGCATTATAGCACCCTGTGCAAGCCCGCGCCGCTCACAGGTGGGTCCCGACGTCCACCCCCAATCCGGACCCTACTTCCCGCAGCTCTGGACTCCTGACCCCTCCGAGTCCCCCAGCCCCGAGACCCCCAACCGGGATCTCCACTCTCCCCAACCCTAGACTCCCATCCCACTGTTCCCTCCCTTCTCCATTCACCCCAACCCTTTAGACCTGGGCCCCATTTCCCATGCCAGACAGCCGCATGCGCCCTGGACTTCCCTCCCCGCCTTGCCCTCTGAGGGACTCTTGCCCCCATCCCCATCCTCACTTTCGCCACCCCTCCCCGAATGGCCCTGACGTTTTTCTCCAGCCGGAGTCCCCCAGCCCAGTCTCACAGTCCCTTGCTCTCAGAACCCTCAGCCCTGAACCTCTGTCCCCCCACCCCCAGGCTAGCCAGCCCCTCCCTCCTTAGATCCCTCAGCCACTACCTCCCCAGACCAGCCCTACCATAGACCCCAGCCCCAGTGTCAGACCTCAGATCAGCCTGCCGAATCTAAGCCCGGACTCCTAGTCCTACCTGGCTCACCACCGCCTGGACCTTCAGCCTACACCCTGAACCTCTCTTCTGTCACTAAACCCCAGCATCCAGAGCCCCTCCCCAGATTGACCCACCCGTCCCCTTGTCCCATGTTTCTCACTTCCGGACACAGCCATCCCTGCATCAGACCCCCTGCCTCACCCTGATAGTCCCTCACCACCTCCCACTTGCATGCTGGCCACTTCTGCACATGCCCACTTTACCCGCAGGCCCTTCCCCTCGTCCTGCCCCAGATGTGACCACCCCCCCGCCCCCGTCATGAGCCTGCCCCTCTCTCAGGGACCCTGGAGGTGCGTGTAGTGGGCTGCAGAGACCTTCCAGAGACCATCCCTTGGAACCCCTCACCTTCAGTGGGGGTGCCTGGGACCCCTGAGAGCCGCACCCCCTTCCTGAGCCGCCCAGCCCGGGGCCTTTACAGCCGAAGTGGAAGCCTCAGTGGCCGGAGCAGTCTCAAAGTGGAATCCGAGAATACCAGTGAGTGGGCGTTGAGGGTCTGGAGGGATGAGGTGGGGTGGGGGGGTCCTGGATTTCCCACATTTGTAACATTCTTAAAAACTAGTACATCACACCCATTAGGATGGATACCGCAAAACAAAACAAAACAAACAACAGCTGTTAAGGAGGATATGAGAAATTGGAACTCTTCTGCACTGTTGGTGGAAATGTAAAATGGTGCAGCCACTGTGGAAAACAGTATAATAATTATCCTCAGATAATTAAACATGGAATTACAATATGATCCAGCAATCCCGCTTCTGAGTAAATACACAAGAGTTGAAAGCAGGATCTCGAAGAGATATTGGTATACCCATGTTCATAGCAGCATTATTCACAATGGTCAAAGGTAGAAGCAGCCCAGTGTCTGTTGACAGATGGATGGGTAAACAAAATGTGGTCCATCCATGCAATGGAATATTTTTCTGCCTTAGAAAGGAAGGACAGGGCTTCCCTGGTGGCGCAGTGGTTGGGAATCCGCCTGCCAATGCAGGGGACACGGGTTGAAGCCCTGTTCCGGGAAGATCCCACATGCCGCGGAGCACCTAAGCCTGTGTGCCACAACTACTGAGCCTGTGCTCTAGAGCCCGCGAGCCACAACTGCTGAAGCCCGCATGCCTAGAGCCCACGCTCCGCAACAAGAGAAGCCACCGCAATGAGAAGCCCGCGCACCACAACAAAGAGTAGCCCCCGCTCGCCACAACTAGAGAAAGCCCGCACACAGCAACGAAGACCCAATGCAGCCAAAAACAATAAATAAATAAAATAAAATAAATAAATTTATATTAAAAAAAAGGAAGGACATTCTGAAACATACTGCAACGTGGATGAACTTGAGGACATTACGCTAAGTGAAATAAGCCAGTTATAAAAAGACAAGTATATGATTCCACTTATATGATCTAGAGTGGTCAGATTCATAGAGATAATGGTTGAGGGTGGAGGGGAACGGAGAGTTATTGTTTAGTGGGGACAGTTTCAGTCTGGGAAGATGAAAAGAGTTCTGGAGATGGATGGTGGTGATGGTTGCATAACAGTGTGGACGTACTTGATACCACTGAGCTGTACCCTTAAAAATGGTTATGATGGTAAATTTTATGTTATGTGAATTTTACCACAATGTGAAAAAAAACTAATACATACATGTTTAAAAGTATGAATAAAAGAAGAATAACAATAGAGTAGCCATCTGTGTTACCACCACCCAGGTCAAGAAGTAGAATTCTCTGAGCCCCCTCCTGCCCCATCCTCAGTTCCAGCCCCTTCCTCTGTCCTAGAGGTAGCTACTCTCCTGACTCTCATGGTTATCATTTCCTTGTTTTGCTTTGTAGTTTTAGCACCCATGTACCGTCTGAAAACAATGTAGTTTAATTTGCCTGTGTTTGAACTTCATATACGTGGAATCATACAGAATGTATTTCATGGTAATGGCTTCTTTTATTCAACATTGTTTGGGAGACTTATCCCTATCGTTGCATGAAACTATAGTTCATTCATTTTACCCCTGTTTAATTGTCTTAGACTGAGGCATGTCAAATTGCTGTCTTTTTTTAGGTAAAAAATAGTTGAATATCAGCCATTTCTTGGTTTAGCTAATAAGACTATATTACAATTTATATATTAATTCATGGACAGTGAGATGTTTCTAATTTAGGGCTGTTATATAAGCATTATATTTACGTATCTCCCGATGTATACTTGCTTGCATTTTTCTAGGGTGAATACTTAGGAATATATTGCTGGAACTTGTATACAGCATAAAAGTGAATTTGGATGCCCGCCTCACACCACGCGCAAAAATCAACTGGAGATGGATTAAAGGCCTTAATGTGAAAGGCAGAACTGTAAAGCTTTGTCATATAGCACAGCAGAATATTATGGGGGGAGGAGAAGATTTCTTCAATAAGATACAAGAGATTACCCTCCCCCTGCCAGCATCTCCTGACACCCTACCCCACCCCCTGTTCCAGGTGAGGTGAGCACGGTGCTCAAGCTGGATAACACAGTGGTGGGGCAGACGTCCTGGAAGCCGTGTGGTCCCAACGCCTGGGAGCAGAGCTTCACCCTGGAGCTGGAGAGGGTGAGTTCGGTTAGGGGATGACAGGGCTTGGAGGAGGAGGAGTTTGAGGCCTCGGGCACCCCAAATGACGGCCCTCTTTCTCTCCCTTGAGGCACGGGAGCTGGAGTTGGCTGTGTTCTGGCGGGACCAGCGGGGCCTGTGTGCCCTCAAATTCCTGAAGTTGGAGGACTTCTTGGACAACGAGAGGCATGAAGTGCAGCTGGACATGGAACCTCAGGGCTGCCTGGTGGCCGAGGTACAGCCTGACCCCGACCCTGAGAAAATGCTTTGGCATCTCCTCCTCTCGGTTTTCTGGAAGGGGGAAGATGTGTTTTCCATTGGTCTCTGAATCTCGATAGAAAAGTACATATAATTAGTCACATCAGTGCATGACTTAAGCTGGGAGTGGTTTTGTTCTGAAACAAGATATTAAAAAAAGAAAAAAAAAAAACCCCAAATTTTGTCAAGCTAAGAAAGAAAAGCAAAACCTAGCAACACATCACGGAGATTGCTGCCAGAGCCACGGCTGAGCAGAGAGATTCCTTCCGCAGTGATGTCAGGGTTAGGGTCCAAATCAGGGTAGCCCACCCTGGGCACTGTGGACGTTTGGGCTGGATCATTCTTGGTTGCAGGGGCAACCAAAAATGTCTCCAGACATGGCCAGGGTCCCCTGATTAAGAGCCCATAGTCTAAATAACATTCCTGGGCTTCCCTGGTGGCGCAGTGGTTGAGAATCTGCCTGCCGATGCAGGGGACACGGGTTCGAGCCCTGGTCTGGGAAGATCCCACATGCCGCGGAGCAACTGGGCCCGTGAACCACAACTACTGAGCCTGCGCGTCTGGAGCCTGTGCTCCGCAACAAGAGAGGCCGCGATAGTGAGAGGCCCGCGCACCGCGATGAAGAGTGGTCCCCGCTTGCCGCAACTAGAGAAAGCCCTCGCACAGAAACGAAGACCCAACACAGCAAAAATAAATAGATAAATAAATAAATAAATAAACTTGAAAAAAGGCCACAAGCAAAATTATAAAAAAAAAATAATAAATAAATAAATAACATTCCTAGCTGACCCCCGGTAGTGTGGCCGGGCCCTGTTCAAAGTGCTGTGCTGGCACTGACTTGTTAATCCTCACAATAACCCAACGCAAACAGGACCATTATTAGTCACATCTGATAGAGGAGGAAATGAGGCACAGAGAAAGTCACTGGCGCCCTCATTTAAGCAGAATTATCCTCAAAAATTCTTTAAATTTGCCCCTAACATATACATGTGTCCTGTTTTTTGTATATATATATATATATATATATATATATATATACGTGTGTGTGTGTATGTGTGTGTCTCACCATGTCCTTAAACCCAGGAGGAAAGCTGTTTTTTATTTTGCTACTTGCTTAGATTTTTAAATACCACTTCTCTTTGCAAGAAGATCAGACCACGTGAAAGAGATCAGAAACGTGAAAGACAGAGTTCACAATGCACAGTATAAAAAACAGCTGTATAATTAATTCTGTTTTCGGGAGTGGGATAAATATCAAGTGAGTCATTGGGTTCAAGTGAGTTTAAAGATTAACCTGAAAGAAGCTTTTCCTTGGTGGCCGGAGACCAAATATATATTACTCTAAGTTTTCACTAAAGAGTGCTTTCAAAATTAAAAAACATTAGTAAATTTTCACTAATTCCTAACACGTAGTTTTTTCTTGAAAAAGTATCTAGAAAAATTCTTAAAATACTCAAGGCTATTTTACTATCCAGGTGGAAATTCTTATGTGATCTCATAATCGAGGACTCCTGAAGGAAAGGAGCAGAGAAGGGCAGACTTCAGATGGTAGGGCCACGAAATTATTCTTCTATTAGGAAGACTGTCCAAAACCCAAGTGGACAATAGAGGTGGGTGGCCCGGGGGATAAGTTCTGAGGCAGTCCTTGCCTTCAGGGTTTACTTATAACATTCTATTTTGTTCTCCCCAAAGCACCAGCCTGTAGAACTTTCTGCAGTTCTGTTGTCAGTGAGCTTACAATAGTTGAGTTCTGTTGTAGGTAGAAATGTTCTATATCTGTGTCATCCAATACAGTAGCCGCTAGCCAGTTGAAGTGTGGCTAGTGTGACTGGGGAACTGACGTTTTCATTTCACTTCATTGAAATAGCCACATGTGGCTAGAGGTGACCAGATTGGACACCCATAAAGTCACACAGTTCTATGACTTCAGCACCTTCTAGAAGATGCGTTGGAATCAGGAGAATTCAACTAGACCAGTGGTTTCCCCACATGGGTGGACGCCAGCATCACCTGGAGGGCTTGTTGAAACACAGACTCCTGGGCTCCACCGCCGGGGTTTCTGATTCAGTGGGTCCAGGTTGGGGTGGCGGTGCTGAGAATCTGCATTTCCAGCAGGTTCCCAGGTGCTGCTGCTGCTGGTCTGGGACCGCACTTGGGGAATCGGGACACTAGGTGAAGTGTAGGGCCTGTTTGCTGGAGTTGTATGTACATCTCCTTGGATCAGACCCGCTCCCCACCCCTGGAGGAGGGCCTGCTTGCCTACTTCTTGCCTTTCCAAGATGGCACTTCAGGAGGCGGTCCTGTCGAAGGATGGATTGGCTTTGTGACCCCTTAATACGATGCACAGTACTCTGTGGTTGGATGCGATGCCACAGCGATCAGAACCCCCGAAACATACGGGCGTGCACGCCTATGATCCTGAGGGCTTCCCCACCAAGCTGCCTGGAGGTGGGCGAGGGTCCTCACGCTAGCCTCTCCCTCAGGTCACCTTCCGCAACCCTGTCATTGAGAGGATACCGCGGCTCCGACGGCAGAAGAAGATCTTCTCCAAGCAGCAAGGTGAGGGGATGGGCTGGGGCAGGGGAGAGACCAGGGGTCCCGGGAGTGTCACAGAGGGTGACACCTGCCCCCGTCTCCCCAGGGAAGGCATTTCAGCGCGCTAGGCAGATGAACATCGACGTCGCCACCTGGGTGCGGCTGCTTCGCAGGCTTATCCCCAATGCCACTGCCACAGGCACCTTCAGCCCCGGGGCTTCTCCAGGACCCGAGGCTCGGTCCACAGGGTAAGGAGGGAGGGCCCCGGGGTTCCGGCTGCCTCTGGTTGCTGCCCGGGTTGCTAGGTCTTAGATGCACCCTCTTCCCTTTGCCGCAGCGACGTATCTGTGGAGAAGCTGAACCTCGGGGTTGACTTGGACAGCTTACCCCAGAAGAGCTCTCTGGGTCCTCCTTCCAGCCCATCAAGTCCGGTGAGCTTCCCCCTTGGCCTGGGCAGTGTTAGGGGACCTCCACTGCAGCTCAAGGCCCAGAGATCGCCAGGAACTTCCCTGGTCACACAGCACACCTCTGCCAGAACCGGGGTCCTGTTCTCTATCCCGGATAAAAACCTGAGCTTGGGAGCCAGGCCACCTGGGTCCCGTCCCTGCTCTGCTGCCCCCTAGCTGTGTGACTCACGCCAAGCACCTTCACCTCTCTGTGTTTAGTACACTGCCCTGTAAAATGATCACATTTAAAACTCATGTCGATGACAGACGTCCAGTTAGTGGTTTTCTCTGGGCGGGGGTTTATTGATAGGAGGGGGGACACAAGAGAGCCTGGCAAAGATGATAAAAACGTTCTGCATCTTGATCTAGGTCGGAGGTCAGCACACTTTTTCTGGAAAGGGCCATATAGTCAGTATTTTCAGCTTTGTGGGCCAGAGGGTCACAGTGATGACTAGTCAATACTGCTCTCGTAGAAAGCAGCCACACCTGATACAGGCAGACAGGAAGGGGTGTTGCTCTGCGCCAGGAAGCCTTACTGAATGTCTGTCACTTTCGTGGATCATGAACTATTATTCTTCTTTTGATTTTTTTTCCCCCAACCCTTTAAAAACGTAAAAATCATTCTTAGCTTACAGACTGTACAAAACATGGAGTTTACCAACCCTTGGTCTAGGCGACGGGCATCTGGGTAGATACGTATGTAAGAGCTCTTTCCATTGCCCACCTCACTGAGTGCATTTTATACCTCATTTTCTAAAAAAGTGGAAACAATAATATATGCTTCATGGCATTAAATTAAAATGAGATGCCTCATTAAATTAGATGAGTTTGGCAAAAAAAAAAAATGCAAAAGTTGAATAACATTGAATGCTGGGGAGGATGCAGGAAAACAGCACGTGAATCACTACATCTCCTTCGGAGGGCACAGCTGGCTGAGTTAAAAAATGGGCATTATCTTGACCTAGAAGTTCCACTCCTGGACATCTATGGTGGACATTCACACACGTGCACCAAAATGCTTGAATGGTATAAAATACATCTAGAAAGGTACCCACGAAATCATTAACAGCAGCTGGCTCTGGGGAGGGAAGCTGGGGCAGGAGAGGACTGTTCCTATTGTACACCTGTTCGCACTGATTGAATCTTTAGAACTGTCTCTACAGTGGAAAATGATGAACCAGTAGGTAAATTTTTCCCACTTAAATTATTAATTTTGATTCTTCTCAAAGTTATATATGCATATGATGTAAAGAATTAGGTCACTCCATGGGACTAATACCAATAAAGGGGATAAGTAGATAAATGATAAAATACAGCATAGAATGTGCTGGGAAGAAAAATAAAGCAGAGAAAGGGGACAGGGAGTGTTGGAGCTTCTGTTAGTTATTTAATATGGCGGTCAGCTGGCCACCTTCAGAGGTGACAGTTGAATAAAGGCCTGAAGCAGGTGAGGGAGGAACAGTGCAGGTGCTTCCTGGTGGAGAGAACAGCCCCATGCAAAGGTCCTGGGGTGGAAACATGCCTGGTGTGTTCAGGGCACAGTGAATGGAACAGTGTGGCTGAAGGGGGATTGAGTGAGGAGGGGAGGGGGAGGAGAGGTGAGGTCAAATTGGTGACGGGGAGCCTTGTTGGCTGTTGTGGTTATGGGTTATTTACTGTACTCTGACCTCCTCTGTCTGCCACAGACTTCTCTGATCCAGGAAACTACCACCACTCCTGAGCTGCCTTCAGAGACCCAGGAGACCCCAGGCCCCGCCCTATGCAGGTGACACCCCTCCCCTGGCCACCACACACCACCCCTGCCCACTGTCCCTTCCCCACCAGCCTCCTCTTTCCACAGCCCTCTGAGGAAGTCACCCCTGACCCTCGAGGATTTCCAGTTCCTGGCGGTGCTGGGCCGGGGTCACTTCGGGAAGGTGAGGTGGGGGGGCAAGGAGTTGGGGGTCCGGGGGGTCCAGACCTCCAGGTCCTTGGACTGGCCACTAAGGCCACCCCTGCCCACTGTGGTTCCAGGTGCTGCTCTCCGAATTCCGGCCCAGCGGGGAGCTGTTTGCCATCAAGGCTTTGAAGAAAGGGGACATTGTGGCCCGAGACGAGGTGGAGAGGTGGGGACCCTGCTCAGGCCCTCTGAGAACTTTGGTCTTCTGGGAAATGGGAGACAGAGCAGTCCCCTCCTTGGAGCTGCTGTGAGAGTGATTCATAACAGTCACTTGTACTTATTAAGCTAGTATAGGGTTGGCCAAAAAGTTCGTTCGGGTTTTTCTGTAATGCAGAGAAACCCGAACGAACTTTTTGGCCAACCCAATACTTACAATAATAATGACTCCTAGAAAGCACCCACTGTGTGCTTTACATTCAGTAACGAATTCCTCACAACAGCTCTAAGTGGAAAGTACTGTTATTGTCCCCATTCTGCTGATGGCACAGAGAGGTTGAGCAAATTGCCCAAGGTCACATAGCCAGTAAGCAGCAGGTCCGCGATTTGAACTTAGGGACTCGAGTTCTGAAGCCTGTGCTATTAATGGTGCCATTGTACTGCCTCTGCTTTGGGGTCAGGACCCTGAGTTCAGATCCTACCTCTGCTACAGATGTGCTTAGAAACCTTAGGGAGGTCATTTCACCCTTCTGAACCTCAGGCCCCCCTTCTACAAAAGGGGAGTAATAATGCCTTTCTTGCAGGGTTGCCGGGTGGAATGAATGAGAGGATGACTCCAGAGCATTCTGCACAGTGCCTTGCCCCCTGTAGATACCTGAGATTGTCCCCAATCTTCTTGACATCCTTTTATTAACCAGGAACCCAATTTAGGCTTAAGCAAATACAGGAATTTATTGCTCTGCATCAGAAAACTCCAGGGGTGGACTACCTTCAGGCATGGCAGTACGCAGGTGCTCAGCTGATATCTCTCACTTCTGCTTTTGTCTGTGTGGGCTTTGCTTGCAGTCCCCTCGCAGGGACAGAGATGCCCCCCACCCTAGCAGTTTAAGGCTCATCTGCAAACTTTAGCTCTTCTTCCTTAATAATTCCAGCAGAAATCCTGAGATTGAGCCCCATTGGCTTGGCTTGCCCTTTTGTGAGCCAATTGCTGGCCAGGGAGATGGGGTGCTCCAAAGGGAAGTAACGGTCCCCCTGGTGGTTTCCCAAAGGGAAGTTACTAGGACGGTTACTAGGTCAATGGATGGATTCTGGGTGCCTGGTTAGCACGTTCAGAAGCATTAAGCAACTTGCCCACGTGTGCACAGCCATGCAAGGCCCTTGACAAACATCTGATGATTGAGGACTCTAGGGAGTGGGCGAGTTGGTGGTAGGGAGCTGCTGTGGTCTCTGACCCCTGCCCCACCCCCATCCTGCCCAGCCTGATGTGTGAGAAGCGGATCTTGGCGGCCGTGACCAGCGCGGGACACCCCTTTCTGGTGAACCTGTTTGGCTGTTTCCAGACACCAGAGCACGTGTGCTTCGTGATGGAGTACTCGGCCGGCGGGGACCTGATGCTGCACATCCACAGTGATGTGTTCTCGGAGCCCCGTGCTGTGTGAGCCTAGGCCCCCGCCCCACACCTCCACCCACAGGCCCTGCCTCTCCCCAGCTCCTGGAGTTATGGGGTAATGGGGGGCTTTTAAGGATGTGGGAGCCTTATGTGACCCTCTGCCTTTCCTGGAAGCCCAGCTCCCTCACACCAGCCTCTCTCTGCAGCTTTTATTCGGCCTGTGTGGTGCTGGGGCTGCAGTTTCTCCATGAACACAAGATTGTCTACAGGTGTGTGTGTGTGCGTGCGCGCGTGTGTGCGCGTGCGTGTGTGCACGTGCCCGCGCGCGCATATACCCGTGCATGCATGCTCTGCCCACTGGGGGGCCCTGAGGCTTCAGGCAGGACCCAGATCCCCACTCATCCCTCTTTACATCCTCCTATCCCCGCCCCCACCACAGGGACCTGAAGTTGGACAATTTGCTCCTGGACACCGAGGGCTATGTCAAGATTGCAGACTTTGGCCTCTGCAAGGAGGGTGATGAGGGGCAGGACTGGGATCTGAGGGGCCGGCCTCTGGGGTTTAGACAGAGAGGGGAGGGAATGGAGTCCCCAGCCCTACCTGGGTTATCCCCTACCCTGGTCCTGGGATAGGGCTGGCTGTCTGGACCACCCCATGCTGGGCTGGGCTAGAGCTGTGACCTCCCCCATAACCTCACGTGGCCCTGCTGCCCCCAGGGATGGGCTATGGGGACCGGACCAGCACTTTCTGCGGGACCCCGGAGTTCCTGGCACCTGAGGTGCTGACAGACACATCGTACACTCGGGCGGTGGACTGGTGGGGGCTGGGTGTGCTGCTGTATGAGATGCTGGTTGGTGAGGTGAGGCCCCAGGCCGCTCCGCCCTGCCTGTCCCTGGTAACCTGTATATGCCCGGTGGGGGGGAGCGGGGTCAGAACTGGCCTCCACTATGTGCTGTCTGATTGAGGACACGTGGCTTTGCCTCCCCAGCCTCGGTTTCTGTATCTGTAAATTGGGGTACTTACCCTCCTAAGTGAGCCTTGTAAAAGTGCAACGGGAGGCCAGGGTGGAGCTGGGTGTGGTGTGGCCAGAGGGGCCTAATTCACCCTGACTCTTCCTGTCCCCAGTCCCCGTTCCCAGGGGACGACGAGGAGGAGGTATTTGACAGCATCGTCAACGATGAGGTTCGCTACCCCCGCTTCCTGTCAGCTGAAGCCATCGGCATCATGCGCAGGGTGAGGACCCCCCCCCCAGCTTAGGGTGGGCCAGGGGAGTGGCTCTGGGACGAGGAAGGGGAACACTGACACAGAACTCCCTCCCCCCAGCTGCTGCGGAGGAATCCAGAGCGGAGGCTGGGATCCAGCGAGAGGGATGCAGAGGATGTGAAAAAACAGCCTTTCTTCAGGGTGAAGTCCCCCACTCCCAGGACCCAGTCATCCCCCCCACCCAAGACCTAGTGGCTTCACCTCCAACACTGTCACCTCCCCTTGACACCTGCCTGCTTTTCCTTCCCCCTCCCTTACCCTCACTGGCCCTCCTACACCCACATCCACTCCAGGCTGGCCTGGGTGGGGGGAGCACTGCCCTGTGTATGAGCCCAGGCCCCTCCCCCCACTCATATGGTGATCCTTCCTGAGCCCCCAGGCCCGACACTTTCCCCGCCTCTATCTTGTGACTCCCTATGTTGATCCCCACAGATCCAAGGCCAGACAGGGTGCAAGGAGCAAACCCCTCCTGCGCTCTGCCCTGAGCCTCCCCTGCTGACCTCTCCCCTCTCTGCCCTGCAGACACTGGGCTGGGATGCCCTGCTGGCCCGCCGCCTGCTGCCGCCTTTCGTACCCACGCTGGCCGGCCGCACTGATGTCAGCAACTTCGACGAGGAATTCACAGGGGAGGCCCCCACGCTGAGCCCACCCCGCGACGCTCGGCCCCTCACGGCCACAGAGCAGGCGGCCTTCCAGGACTTCGACTTTGTGGCCGGGGGCTGCTAGCCCCTTCCCCCACTTCTGCCCCCACCGAGCTGTCAGTAGTTTTTAAAAAGGCCTTTGGGATTTGCTCTATCCATGCATCCTCCGTCCCTTCTTGTGCACAGTAATGGGGGTGGGGGGCGTGCTTGGAGGTGGGGAGAGCTGGGAGGGGATGTGATACGTGGCCGGCGGCGTAGGGAGTGACGGGGAGAGGCCCTGGATTATGGTGGGGGATCATTTGAAGGGGGCCAAGGGATGGTGGAGACTCGGGGCTGTTATTATGGTGGGGAGCATGGGCAGGCTGCCATGGGAGGGGGCTCGGAGCTGTGTTGAGGGACTTCCGGGGGTAGAGGCCAGTGATGGGGCATAGTTTGGGGGGCAGGGACTTGGGGTTGTGTGGGGGAGCTCAGGGCCACAATGAGCGAATGGTTGCGGGAGTCACTCATGACGGCAGCAGGGGCGAAAAGCGCCCCCCAACCCTCCCACTCTGCTCCTAGCCGAGCCACCGCCCCAAGACTGCGGCTACGGCGTTGTGCGCATGTTCCTCCGGCTCTGCGTCTCTGCGCCCCCGCGTGACTAGTCCCGGAACTGCACACCCCGGAGGCGTACACAGCACCTCTGCGGCCCCCGCGCGGCCGCAAAGGTGCTGCAGCCACGACGGGACGCACCGCCCTGGGCTTGTCCGCAAAAAAAGGTTTTAGTCCCCGAAGTCTCCGAGCTGCGGACCAGAGGCCGGCCCCGCCCCGGGTGGTCTGGCTTAGCCGCCGGGCGCCCCTAGAAGTGACTGAGGCCGCTGTGCTGGGAGCTGCGCAGCGAGTTGGCCTCCCAAGCGCTCATTAGGCCCAGCCCCGTGGGGCTGCCCTTCGCACCTGCCCTTGAAGGCAGGAGGCGAAGCAGTTGGTGAAGCACAGCCCGGCGCAGCAAGATGTACACCCAGGGGTCCAGAATCTGGTTCCACGAGGCGAGGCGCACGGCCAAAAACAGCGGCCGCTGCAGGGAGCTGGAGCCCCAGCCCGCGATGGCCAGCACCACCAACACCTGTGGGAGAAGACAGTGTGAGCGGGGGGTGGTGTAAGAAAAGGGCACCGACGAAGGGTAGGGCTGAGATGGATGGGAGAGTGTCTGGAAGGTAAAGAGGCTGTGAGGATGGACGGAACGTCACGGGGAGGGTAAATGGGAATCTAATTGGGAAGGAGCTGTGGAGAGAGGGGAGAAGAAGTGGGAGCCTTAGAGAGCGTGGCAGAAGCAAAGGCCTGCAGTGGGTGTGTGCTTGGGCAAGAAAGAAGTCCCAGGTATCCCAAAGGACAGGGGACTGAAGGGGAGAAGAGAAAAGGGGTGGTGATGGTGGAAGGAAGCTAGGGAATGAAAGCACTTAGTTGGGTGGGGTTGGAGGGGAACCTTGCCGGGGTCGGGTGAACTACAAAGACCCCAGGAAGGAGTAAGATAAGGGGAGTGGGAGGAGGAGTGGGACGTCAGAAGGAGAGGGCAAAGGGTGGACTCTGGCAGGTGGGGCCTCGAGGAGGCAGTGCCCTGGCTGGGTCAGGGAGAGAGGACCCAGGTATCCCAGGATGGAAAAGGGTGGGAGAGGTCACGGAGGGCGTGGGAAGGAGCAGGGTTGGAGAGGCATGTGCGCCCCTCACCAGCAGGGGGCTCCAGCAGATGCACGACACCACCATGATGCCTACGAGCTGGCCCACCATCTCCACGTCGTGGGCACGGGCTCGCCGCGCTGAGCCACGGCCCAGGGAGCCGCCGGGGGCGGCGGAGGCCGAAGCGACGGACGAGGCGGACGAGGCGGACGAGGCGGAGGCCTGGCGGGGTCCGCTCCCTCCCCAGTGACGGCGGCTGTCGGGGCCTCCAGCCGGGAAGTGCCGTCGAGAGCGGCGGCGCCAGCGGGCGCGCAGCAGGGCCAGGCCGCTGAGCGTGTTGCACACGAGCGCGACGAGCAGCGAGGCCAAGCCGAGGCCGGCGAAAAGGCCGGCGAGCAACGACTGGCGCCAGCCTCCCGCCGGACCCAGACCGATGAAGCACCACGTACCCGGGTACTGCAGCTCGTAGCGGCCCACGCGCGCCAATGGAAGCAGCGCCACGGCCAAGGCCACGGCGGCCAGCGCGGCCAGCGCCAGCCGCGCGCGGGCCACCGAGACGCCGGCTGCGTGCAGCAGCGGCCGCGTGACGCCCACGCAGCGCTCCACGGCCATGCCGCAGCCCAGCAACAGCGGGCACAGGCCGAAGAAGACCATGCATCCGCCCAGGAAGTGGCAGGCGCCGCCGGCCGGCGAGCGCCCCGCCGCGTACAAGCGCAGCACCAGCGCACCCGGGATCACGTGGCCCGCCAGGTCGGTGGCCAGCAGGCTGGCGACGAACAGCAGGAAGGTGGCTGCCGAGCGGCGGCGCCGCAGACGGCCCGCGGCCTGCGCCAGCAGTGCCAGCGCCAGCACGTTGGACACGGCGCCCAGCGTCATGGAGAAGATGGGCAGCGCGGGCGACGCGCCCGCCAGGTCCGACAGCGGTCCGGCGGACGCGTTGGAGGCCCCGGGTGCTGTACACGTGGTCGCCTCGCCCGCCAGGCTCAGGTTGAGGGGCCCGCAAGGGCTCATGTCAGGTGCGGGGGGTGGGGCTGGGGAGAGGAGAGGAGGGGTAGGTGAGGTTCCACCATTGGCCTGGGACCAGCTGGTGGTCCCATCTCAGATCATCAGGACCCATTTGACCCCATGGAGTTCTTCTATGGACCCTCTGTCCATGGCAACTCCAAATGACTCTGGCTGCCCCATTCCTGATCCACTCCTCCTCCTCTTCCTTTTCCCAGCCCATCTCTTGCTCCAGGCCTCAGTCTGCCCTCATTGCCCTGTCCACCAGGGTCACCTGGCTTCAGCCCCACCTGTCTCTGACCCCACCTCTGGGCCTTAACCCACCCACTTCTGACACCCACCTCCCATTTTGACACCACAGCCAATTCCTGGCCCCCGGCCCCATCTGATAACCACTGACCCATTTCTGATCCCGGGGCACCATCTGACCCCACTGCCCCATCTTTGACCATCACTATGTCACCTTTACTCCAGTCCCATCCTAGATGCTCACAGCCCCACCTCTGCCACCTCTCTCCCCACCACTGCCTCTTCCCCCAGGGCCACAGCCCTGTCCCCACAGCTCCATCCCTGTTCCCATAAACCCATCTCTGTCCCCTTGGCCACATCTCTGTCCACACAGCCCTGTCCCTGTCCCCAGAGCCCCGTCTTTGTCCCCCACACTCCCATCTCTGAGCCCCATCGCTGCCTCTTGCCCAGGCCCTACCTCTGCCCACTGCTGCCTCACTCTGGATGCCCACAGTTCCGCTCCTGCCAGCTCCATGTCCCTGCCCCAGAGGCCTCAAGGCTAACCCGTCACCACCCATTCCTTGATAGCCCCTGGTGAGGGCTGAGAGGTCAGAACTGCCCGCTAGGTCTTATGGGAAGGGAGGCTGGACAGACAGTAAGATCAACAGGGACAGACAGATGGGCTGAGAGTCAAGGAACACAGGAAGGACAGGCTGGGGGAGCCAGGGCCCCATCCTTTCATGCCTTCCTCCCCCACTGGAGATCCTTGTGCCCCAGCCTTCTTACCCGGAGCTGCCTGGGACGCAGGGTCCCCATCTCCTGCCGCTTGGTCCCTGCTGCCCCGCTGCACCGGCTGCCCTGCTGCGCCCTAGCCTGCTGCGCCCGAGCTCTCCGACAGGCCGCTCCCTCCCTCCCTCCCTCCCTCCTTCCCCGGGTGGCTCTTCGCTCCCTGCCTCCTCCCGCTGCCCGCTCCAGCCTCCAGGGGCCGTTCCACCCAGCGCACGCCTCCAGGGGACCTGGGGTGACAGAGACCCCCTTTTTGTACTCCTGGCAATGGTCATGGGCCGCTCCAGGCCCCAGCTCCCCTCATGAGTAGGGGGGGGCTCTGGGAAGTTGGCCTGGCCCCCATGACCCGCTCCCCCTGGTGGGGCCTGAGCAGCCCCATTCCCTCCCAGGCGTGGGCCTCTCGCCTGCCTCATTAATAAAGCGGATAAAATCTAAACACTGGAAAACGTTGAGTGTCGCCCAGGGCAGGCTGGGGCGGCTTAGGGGTGCTACTACCCCCACCGGGGCTGCAAGGTTGGAGGGCTAGCCCTGCGTGGGGACAGCAGCACCCCCTTGCCCTGCCAGGGCCTTCATGGATGTTGGGTGGGTGGCGGTGGGTAGTGCCCTGGGTGGACCAGCTTGGGTCACGCCCAGCCTGACCAGGAGATCCGCCCATTATTTACACAGGGGCTTAAAGCCTAGGCCAGGGCTGCAGCGAGTCAAACTCGGGGGGGGGGGGGGGGAAGAGGGAGGAGGCTGAAGGGGGGCAGGGGAACCAGGAAGATCGGTGACCAGTGGACTGTCTCCTAGATCCTGCTTTAGGATGTGATGAGCACACACACGTCCCAAGCCACAGACAGCCACACCTGTGGGCACACAGCTGCATCCTCACCTCCTGCCCTGAGAAGTAGGATCACATCCCTGAGGGGCACACGCACGGTCACACACTCGAAGATACACAATCATATCCCTTAACGCCCTGAGACACCCCCCCCCCCACCGTCTTGGCCTGTTCCCAGCTCAGCAGCAGTCACGTTCCTCGGGACCTTGGGGTCAGCCATCGTCACACTGAGACAGTCTCACCTCTAGCACCAGAGATGGGCCCATAGTTACGGACGCTAACACCCTGAAATACAGCTCCCTGTGAAAGAGAACATCACACCCCTTAGTGCTGGCAAATGTAGTCTCACTCAGCCCTTGAGCGGTGCACACAACTGTTACCACTGACACAGCCCCCAGCCACACCCCAATATCACCCAGAGACGCCCCCTAACAGTCCAAGACAGGCCCCACAGGTACACGCCACATACACCCAAGACACAAGGAGTGGCACCCCTGGACACCCCGAGATCTAGCCGGTCACCCCCCACCCTAGCAACAGCAACACCCAGAGACACACATGCTGTCACACGGCCACACTCCACACAGAAGCCCTGCCAGTGACGTCCACAAACACCCTGGAACGCGAAGACAGTCATCACAGCCTGTTCCCTCAACACAGCCACAAACCACCAACACTCTGAGAGACACAGTCCTACCTGCTCAACACCCAGACTCACACAGCCCCACCCCTTCACAGCCGGAGCTGTATATTAGCTCAGACACACAAAGTGCCCACAGGTGCCCAGCGATGCCCAGAGTAACCCGTCCCCGCCCCCGTCCAGCTGGTCCTCCCCACTGCCCCCTCCCAGGGCCCATTGCCTGCATGTGGGAAATGGGGAGCGGGCGGGCTTAGACCTCCCCTCTCAACTTGCCCCCAAACATTCCTGCGGGGACCTCTGGCCTGGTTCCCCCCACTTCAATCCTCGCTCTTCCCTCCAGGTCTGGCCTGGACGCCACCCCCCGCCCTTCCCTGATCCCCGCCTCAATCCTTAAGGATGAAGTGGGTTGTCAAAACAAGCACATCCGGCACAAAGTATGGTGCTCCATGGACGCTGGCAGACCCCACATGTCCAGCGTCAGCTGAGGTCGGGGTGCATCATGACTCCTCCCCCCCCAGCCTCGGGGTGGGGTTCCTCTCCATCAGCACTCAGCGGGGCAGGCCTGAGACTCCATCTTAAGCCCATCCCATCTTTCTTTCTCCATGCCTCCTGGCCCTGGGGCTCTCCATGGCCCTGGGTTGGAGCAGGCAAGGACCCACAGCCTTCTGCCTACCGTTCGCATCAGGCCAGGGGTGGCAAGAGCCTTGTTCGAGAAGGAGCAAGATTTGCACCCTCAGCAGGCCGAGAAGCTCCGGCCTTGCCTGGAAGCCTGGTGGCTTGCGGCCAAGAGCTTCCTCAGGCGGAACGGGTGGGAGGGGGCGGGCGGCTGGGGCCAGCTCCTAATTCAATTTGGAGCCCAAAGAGGATGGATTTCAGCTGCTGCATTCTTTCCCAGCCCCAGCCCACCCTCCTCTCCCACCCCGAAGCCGCCACACAGGTCCAACAGCAGATTCTTTATCTTCCAGACAGCAAATTCAGATACGAAAGCCCACCGCCATCATCCCTCCTGCCCCTTCTGTCCGGGGCTGAGCTGAGGGAGACACAGGGCGGGGCAGGAGAGGGAGGGCATCTGAGGGCTTCACAGCAGACTTGTGTTTCAAATGCAGAGGTAACAGACTCCACAGTGGGGGCTCCTCTGGGGGGACGGAGGCGACGCAGGGGGAGGGTATTATTGCATTTGCTGAGGGGGGGACACCCCCCTTCTGCATGCCCTGCGTCAAGAAACTAGGGAGGTCACGACCCCCAAACAGAACCCAAGGCCCCAGGGAGATAGAGGGACCAGTTTGGCAGCTGAGGCGGAAAGTACTGGGGGCGGGGGTGGCCGCCCAATCTGGCTGGTCCCTCCCCGCGCCTGACCCGGCTGAGGTAGGTGGGGAACAGGGCGGGGCTGGGGTGGGGGGCTGGGGACCCCAGCCAGGCTGGGAACTGTTGAGGGGGTGGTACCGATTGGAGGGGGGCAGAGGTCGGGCCCCACTTCCGCTCCGCATCATCTTCAGGCTACTGAGCTGGGCCCGAGCTGGACACTGGGGTCCAGCCCGTGGTGTCTCCACCCCAGAGGCTCCCACCAGGCCTGGCCCAAGTCATCTCAAGGTCCAGCGGGAGGCCTAGTAGCGGCCAACCTTGGCGTCCCCAATGGCTCCCCAGACGTCAAAGACAAACTCATCCGGGAAGGCGAAGTCACCAAGCCGTTCATCCAGGGCCTCAGCCAGCTCGTCTGGGTTCCTTTTGTCCTTTCCAAGCTCTACCATGGTGGCCGCTGCGGGGGTGGGGGCGGTGCGGCAGAATGGAGGCACAGATGACAGAGGTGCTCAGGGAGGACACAGCCCCCCAGGACCTAGAAGCTCCTTCCCCCAAACTCCCACCCATCCCCAGATCCAGGTGCCCCCCACTCACCCAGCTCTGTATCCCTGATGCCCATGTAACTCTCCAGCAGGTCATCCACCTTCTCAATGGCCTTCTCCTCAAAGGCTGAAGGCTGGGGTGGGGGAAGAGGGACAACAACATCATAATAATGTGAATATAATTGTATTTGTACCTACTAAGTGCCGTGTACAATTTTTACCACTTTCGGTAGAGAAACCCACAGTTCATCCTCGTGACAACCGTGAAAGTGTCAGTATCATTATCCCCATTTTACAGATTAGGAAACTGAGGTCCACTTGCCCAAGAAAGGTCCCAGAGCTGGGAGGTGGCAGAGGTGGGTTTGCATCCAGTGCCCAGAGCCCCTCAACTAAGAGGTGATGCTGCTGCCTATGAATTTCACAGGGAAGGGGGACTGGGGCCCGGCTAGAACACTCACCAGGTCCTCTACTGTGGCAGGACCCCGGGATCGGAGCCGGAGGGTCCCTCGGCCAGTGCCCAGCTGGGGACCGGAGCCTGGGCGGCCACCCCCTGAACGCACACTGATCATGTCTGTGGGAGACAGGGAAGGGGTGAGGGCTGGAGAAGCCCAATTCCAGCATGTTCTGTGCAGGAACCCAGGCATCCCGGCCTCAGACAACCCTCCACCTTCTCCAAGCTTCTGTAGGCTTTGGGGGAACTGGAGGCTGAGGTGACCCCAGGAGGGCAGGACTCCTGACTCAGGCTTGGCATGGGTGTAGGAGGTGCAGCCAGGGGCTAGGAATGGAAAAGGCTGGAGGGGAGACTGGAGGGGGTCACTTCTGTTCCCAGGGCCTGAGGGACAGGAACGGGGTGGGTCCTGGGTCCCCAGCTGCTTTCCCCAAGGCCAAGGGGGTATAGCTGCTGGGCCACAGACCAGCCCTATCTGCCTGGGGAAGTGTGTCTGAGTCCCCCACCCCCACCCCAGGGGCCTTGGGCCCATTCCTGAGAGTTAATGAAGCCAGGCAAAAAAGTGGGGGGGTTGGCACCGGGCAGCCAAGTCTGGCTTCTTGGGGGGTGGGGAACTGGCCAGGGCTGGGGGCGCTTGGCTGGGCTAATGGCTCCTGGAAGCTGGGTGTGGGGGCAGCTTCCTCCTTGCCTCCATCCTCCTCCCAGGCTGGGCGGAGAGCCAGCAGCCCCTCCCCAGGGCAGGGTGGAGCTGCCCCCACCCCCTTTCCACTGTGACCCGCTGGGCTTGGGCACCACCTGTTGGTGGCCCTTGGCACTGCAGCCAGGGCCCAAGTGAGGGGGACCATCCAGGCGGCAGGAGGCAGCCCCTCACCAAAGGCCTTTCGGGGCTCTGTGAGCTTCAGCGTGAAGGTGCGGCCTCGGGGCAGCTCCTTGAGCAGCCGCGCCACCTCGTAGTGCCGGCAGCCCAGCAGGCTCTGTCCGTTGATGGCCTCGATCATGTCACCCACGCTGATGAGCTGGATGTGGTCAATCACGCTGCCCTCCTTAATGCGCTGTGGGCAAAGGAGCTGTCAGCCCCTGTGGCTCTGCTGTTGGGTCCTATGGGTAGGCCTTACCCTCAGGACTCTGGGTGCCCCACCCCCAGGCACCTTGATGAAGGCATAGCCAGCCCCGTTGTCTGTGATGGTGAGCCCCAACGCCTCCTCCGACTTGAACACCTCCACTTCCTTGCGCTGCCCCTTGACGTGGGCGAAGATGAAGTCCTCCAGCCCGATCTGGCCCCCCAGGAGCTTGTCCATGTCCACTTTGTGGGTGTTGAGGGTGCAGAACATCACCTACAGGGGTGGGAGATATTCAACCCTCACCTCCTTCCTGTGCCCTTTGCTAATCACCACCTGAGGGGGAAGCGAGAAGAGTTGGGAAAGGCCTGGGGGTCCCCATCACAGTGCCTGACCACCCCCAGAGTCAGGGCAGGGCCCCACTAGGGCTGGGTTTCTGTCCTAGCAAAAACTCCCTGCTGTTTCCGGGGTACAGAGCCTGGCACACAGTGGGTGCTCAGAAAATGCTTGTGGAATGAATGAAGGGGCACAGATATCCATCCTGCCTACTGAGACCCCTGCATCTACTCCCTGCTCAGTCCCACTGTCACCTTCCTTGCTTCCCTTCCTTTGGCCCCCAAAGTCCTTGGGGTGGGACCTCCCAGTGAATCATGGAGAAGTGAATGTTGCATCTGACCTCCAGTCCCCACAATCCGCTGGGCTGCAAACCTCTCAATGTATGATGGGAATGTAGCATCCAGCCCTGGCCATCCATTCCCACAATCCACTGGGGCAGAGGCCTCCCAGTGCCTGATGGGGACTCAGCACCCAGTCCTGATCTCCAGTTCCCCACAATACATTGGGCTGCAGGTCTCCTAATGCCTGATAGGAACTCAGCATCCAGCTGTGGCCACCCGCCCCCACAGTCCCCTGCGGCACAGGCCTCTCAATGCCTGATGGGAATGCCGCCTCCGCCTGTGGCCTCCAGTTTGCCACAAGCCAATGGGGTGCAGGCCTCCCAGTGCCTGATGAAATTCAGCATCCAGCCCTGGCCTCCAGTTCCCCATAATTCACTGGGGTAAGGCCTCAGTATCTGCAGCTTCACCACCTGAGCACAGCTCACAAACAGGACGCACGCTCAGGCCTCTCTCTAGCTCACCATCAGGGACCCTGGTGCCCGGCTTCCCAGTGGGTACCTCAGCAGCTGGCAGCCGGAAGGCCTCAGCAATTTTGCCGTACAGCTCCTTGACGTTGGTGAAGCCCTCGATGCGGCCAGTGGGACTGCCATGGGCCAGCTGGGTGTGGAACACAAGGCGGGGCCGCAGGGCAGGGGGAGGGGGGGGCAAGCCCATTTGGGGGGCCCCTGCCCCACCTCCGCCCAGGGGCCCCGGCTCCCCCACGCCCAGCCCGCCACGGCCTGGCTCCGCCTCCTCATTTTCCACCAGAGGCGGCGCCTTTTTCCGCCGCCCCAGTCCCAGCGGCATGAGCAGCGAGAAGAGGGGGCACGCCCAGGAGATCTGCAGGACAGGAAAAGGGGCTCAGGACCTGGGCAGTGGCCTCGGGCCACCTCGCCCCTACAGGTCCAATGAAATATTTAGAGAACAGACTGGCCTCAGTTCGAAATCCGGTCCCAGCTCAGAGCCAGGCAAAGCAAGATGATTGGCCAAAGGAAACCCAGAAGAAATGCCCCATATAAACGATTCAAACTACCACGAAGGCACGACTCTCTCTGAGTCCGCCCGTGTGTGCCTATTTACACGTACTCTTTTTCCTAATAAACACTTTACTTGTTTCACTTAAAAAAAAAAAAAAAAAAATCCGGTCCCAGCACTTACACACTTGCACAGAAGTAATAATATCAGCTAATATCTATCATAACCCCATGCTAACTGCTCTGTATCTTAACCCTCACACCACATCATGGGGACCATATTATCACCCCCACGATGTGATTATGTGATATACCATAATATGTGATTATGCCCATTTAACAGATGAGAAAATGGAAACTCACAGCCTACATTTTCTCTTTTTTTTTCTACTGGTCACAGTCATTAATGCTGTGTGCTAAAAATTTCTGACTCCCCCCTTCAAAGCATGTAGGCAGATGGCACTTACTGGCCTCCTTGTGACTGGACAGGCATGTGACCAGTACTGGCCAGTGAGTTGTGAGAGAAAGTGACACATGACATTTCTGGGCTGAAGCATTTAATTACTGGAGCAAGAGCCTCCAGAAGTCCCTTTCTCCTGGTAGGGTGACCAACCTCATTTGATGTGGTGGTGGCCCCATCAGGCCAGGCTCTGAGTGACGACAATGAATGGAACCCCCCACTGAGCTGCAATGGACACGTAGCAGGAACAAAAAACAAACCTTTGTTGAGTTTGGCCACTAAGATTTTGGAGATGTTTGTTATTGCAGCAAAACCTGTCCTGACTGACACACTTTCCTCTTTACTCTCCCTCTACTCTCTCTTTCTCCCTCCCGCCCTTCAAACAAATGTTTTGGGCACTTACTATATTCCATGCACCAATATGGATATTGCCTTCAATAAGACAAGCAAGGTTCCACATTTCCTTGCCCAGAGTAAATAAGGAGCCTCTGAGGAATGGTTAATGGATGAAGAAAACAACCCTATATGGATAAATCCTGAGAATTTACAAATACACATACATACGTATGTGTATATACATAATATGTGTATGTGTTTAAGGAGATACATACACGTGTGTGTGTATGTTTTAAAAAGCTTTAATTAGGGAATTCCTTGGCAGTCCAGTGGTTAGGACTCAGCCCTTTCACTGCCGGGCCTGGGTTTAATCCCTGGTTGGGGAACTAAGATCCTGCAAGCTGCGTGGCACAGCCAAAAAAAAAAAATCTTTAATTAATTATAATTCAGACTTCCTTGGTGGCACATTGGTTAAGAATCTGCCTGCCAATGCAGGGGACATGGATTCGAGTCCTGGGCTGGGAAGAGCCCACATCCCGCGGAGCAGCTAAGCCCATGCGCCACAACTACTGAGCCCGTGAGCTACAACTACTGAAGCCCGCGCGCCTAGAGCCCGTGCTCCACAAAGAGAAGCCACCACAATGAGAAGACTGCACACTGTAATGAAGAGTAGGCCCTGCTCGCCACAACTAGAGAAAGCCCACGCGCAGCAACGAAGACCCAACACAGCCAAAAATAAATAAATTAATCAATTAATTTAAAAAATTATAATTCAAAGCTGTAATTAATAATTTCATAAAAGTGTGCTACAAAATGTACCTATGAAAGTGAGAAAAAATCTCTGTGAATAACTCAAGCTCATTATTGAACCACTGCACAAAATGTATGCTGGCAATATTAAAACAACTTCTATTATTAAAAAAAAGAAAAAAAAAAAGAAAAGCAACAAGGTCCCTGACTAGGGCCACCATGAGCAGTTACACTGGTTGTTCACTGTGCAAAAGCACCAGACCCTGGTCTGGTGATGTGTCTGATGGGAGGAAGGGTTGCATTTTTCTAATTCATGCCTAAGGTGCTGCAGAAGGCCAGCTAGCTGGGGCTCTGTCCATGCTGTCCAGAAGCATAGTCCAGAGGAGAAGATATACAGTGAGCAAGCAAACGTGTAAATATCTAATATAATTTCTAAGAATGCTATGAAGACAATAAAACAAGACAAGTTCTACAGACAAGGTCAGGGAGGGCCTCCCTGAGAAGGTGAGGCTGAATCTGAGACTTGAAAGATAGGAAGAAATATCCATAGGAGGATATGAGGCAAGAACATTCGGGCAGAGAGAACAGCCAGTGCAAAGGCCCTGAGGTGGGGATGTGATTGGCATGTTTGAGGAACAGCAAGGAGGCATATGTGGTTGGATCCGAGTAAGGGGGACAACAGGAAAAGGTGAGGGCAGAGAAGTAACAGGCAGACTGTGCAGGGCCCTGTAGGCCAGAGGGAGAACTTGGGCTTTTGGTCTGAGTGAGGTGGCAGTCAGGGGGGGGTTCTGAGCAGACTCACAGATCAGCTGGAGACCAGTGTGGTTGATTGGAGTGAAGTGAGCAATGGGAGAACACGAAGATGGCAGGTAAAAGAGGTGACTGTGGCGGGGGGCCTTGTAGGCTGGGAAAGAGTTCAGATTTAATTTATTTTTTTAAATTAATTAATTAATTTATATTTTTAATTTTTGGCTGCGTTTGGTTTTCGTTGCTGCGTGCGGGCTTTCTCTAGTTGCGGCGAGTGGGGACTACTCTTCGTTGTGGTGCGCGGGCTTCTCATTGTGGTGGTTTCTCTTGTTGAGGAGCACGGGCTCTAGGCGCACGGGCTTCAGTAGTTGTGGCTCGCGGGCTCTAGAGCGCAGGCTCAGCAGCCGTGGCACACGGGCCCAGTTGCTCCGCGGCATGCGGGATCCTCCCGGACCAGGGCCCGAACCCATGTCCCCTGCGTTGGCAGGCGGACTCCCAACCACCGCACCACCAGGGAAGTCCCAGATTTAATTTTTAAGTCACATGTCCAAAGTCACAGAAGCTGGCTGCACCCTCAGGTCTGATTCCCAAGCCCAAGTTCATCACTGTGACGCTGTCCCCTAAGTGACTCAATCTCTCTGGGCCTCAGATGCCTGGTCTGCAAATGGGGACGTTCCATCCGCCTGGTTGTGGTGAGGATCAAATTATGCCAAATTACATTTTTCTGTGTAAAGGGGACTTTCTGCTCCTCTTCCAGGGGGCCGTCCTGGATTCAGTTGAGCCCCTGGGCTGCACCATCCTCATTCAGTTATTCATTCATTCATCTGTTCTCCAACACCTCCTCTCCTCATTCATTCATTCATTCATCTGTTCTCCAACACCTCCTCTAATATCACTGGTCCAGCCCCATCAGCACTCACCTAGATCAGTGCAGTTGCCTTCTCTGTGTCTCCCAGCTTCCGCCCTTGCCCCCAACAGTCTCTTGTCAATCCAGCAGCCAGAGTGATACTGTAAAACATAACTCATATCACATCTGTCCTCTGCTCCAACCCCTCCCAGGGCTCCTGCCTCACTTGGAGTAAAAGTCAATGTCCTCCCCTTGGCCCACAGGCCCCAAATGATCTGCCCACATTACCTGTGTGCCCTCATCTCCTCCCACTTTCCCCCTAGCTCATTCCCTCCAGCCACATGGGCCTCCTCCCTGTTCCTTCAACACACTAGGCGAAGTTCAGCCTCAGGGCCTTTGCACTGGCTGTGTCCTCTGGTATCCACACAACTCACTCTCTCACCTCTTTCAGGTGGAAAACATATTTCATTCATTTAGCTTGTTCATTGTCTGTTTTGCCTGTCTTATTCATTCCTCTCTTCTTAGTGCAAAGAACAGTGCTTGGCATATAGCAGCTGCTTAATAAATATTTGTGGAATGAATGAATGGATAAACGAATGATCCTAATACTCACCAGCCCACCAGTCTCTGTGCCCAGCTTCTCTGCAGCTCTGGGGAGCCAGAGAAGCACAGGCTGTACCACCTGCCCTCAGTAGGGTCTTGTCTCCCTGGCAAAAGTACAAGTTCTACCTCTGTGGTCCCTTATCCCTTGCTTCCCAGCATAATTCTGGACAGAATAAGTGCTTCATTTAGCAACGAAGACATTGTCGTTTTGCTTTTCACTCCCCTCCTAATCAACGATGCTAAATGACTTTTAATACATTTATTAGCCATTTGGATTTGCCCTTTTGTGAACTGCCTGTTTAAGTCTTTGCGCATTTTTAAAAACTGCATTTTTTGTTTTGTTTTGTTTTGTTTTGTTTTGTTTTGTTTGCCACGCTGCATGGGTTGTGGAATCTTAGTTCTCCCATCAGGGACTGAATCTGTTTTTAATTGCAATGCAATCTATATGTTCTAGATACTAGAAATAAAATAAATTCTGAATGAATAAACCAGTACTGCTCTGTCAAGTTATTTTACTACACTCAATGATACTACCAAAACAAAAACAAAAACACCCAAAAAAACTCCCCCACATCAGCACCTCCCCTGGTTCCCCTCCAACCACCCCCCATACATCTTAGCAGAATGCTAAGAACATAAATCTGAAACCTGGATTTGCCACTTACTAGCTGTGTGACCTTGGGCAAGTGTCTTAACCTCTCTGAGTTCCAAGGAAATCATACATGTGCTTGGAACAGTTCCTGGCACACAACAGGAGTTCCATAAATGCTGGTAACAATTACTACTATTTCCATCTGTATCATCTTTCAGTCAGTTGCCAAGATTCAAACTCCCTCCTTTTCCCAGGGTCCCTACATCCTGACCACCAATTCCCAACATCCTTACTCTGCCTACACTTGATGCCCTGGTTCAGGCTGGCTTCGTGTCCTCACCCAGGAGAGGGTAATAATGGTGGTGAGGAAAGTGGGTGATTAATAAATTTGCTTTCCAGGCCAGAAGAGGCACAGTGGTGTGGGTTCAACTCCCACCCCTGTTACTTACCAGCTGTGTGGCTGTGGGGAAGTCACTTCACTTGATGGGGCCTCAGTTTCCTCATCTGAAAAACGGGCAGAATTCCTGTCTCTCAGAGTGCTTATGGGAATCCAAAGAGATTACGCAAGTAACTCAATTATCACTTTGCCTGACATCAATCTAAGGAAGTTATTATTATTGTCATTATTGCTTCTTCCCTTGCCCTGCCCAGGAACATCCCAGTCCTCTCTGCCTGCCAAGGCCTACTTCAGGCCACCTCATCCAGGAAGCCTCCCCAGCTTGCCCCAGCCTGTTGGAACCAGCCCTGTGGTCCAAACTACTCAGGCCCACGAACTTAATTACATGTTGCCCTGGCAGAACTCTTGTCTTCCAGTCTTAGGTTGTTATTTAACTTCATGTCTCTATTTTAAAACATAAACCAGATCGCGTCACTCCCCAGCCTCAAATCTTACAACGGTTTCCCACCTGATGGAGGAAAAGCTCTAAACTCCTTAATGTGACCCCCAGACCCCTGCAGAATCACCGCTTTGGGTCCTCTCCTGCCCCAGGCACACCATGCCAAGATTGGTCCAGCCTCAGAGCCTTTGCCCTGGCTGTGACCCCTGCCTGATCTTTACAAGGCTGGCTTCTTTTTGTCATTCAGACCTCGGCTCCAAAGTTACCTCCTCTGAGATTCCCCCTTTGCCCACAGATTCTACCATGCCACTCCCTCATATTTTATTCATAACATTTATCACCCTCTGCAAGTATTTTCTTTATTTACTTGTTAACTTGTTTGTTGCCTGTTTCCCCCCATTAGAATGGCAGCTCCCCAAGAGCAGGGATTTTTGTTGTGTTCACTATTGTATCCTCTGTGCCAAGAACAGTACCTGACACATGGTGCCTAATAAATATGTGTAGAATGAATGAGTCTTATGCCCTCATTCTGACTACTCTCTGAGTTCCCCTATCCTCAGAACATGCCCACTGTAGACCTGCTAACTGCCACCTCCCCACCACATTCCCAGTCTCCCCTCAAACCTCAACACAGGTACGGAGAAAAGGAGTTTCAGCCCCGGGCATCGAGCAGGTTGGCTGCAATCCCAGCATCCCCACCCTCTCTTCCCTGGGAAGGGCCTGAAACTCAACAAGCTCACAGCCACACAGAGTTGCAGTGAGGGGAGCAAGAAGTGGGGAAGGGGGTTTCTGGGAGCTCACAAAAGCTGGGGGGGGGGCGGGGACACCACACCCAGGCTCCCCTTTTCAGCAGGGTATTGGTTGAGAGAGGAGGGCGGGAGGGCCTCTGAATCAGTCTTGAAAAACCGGCTCCTGGGTGTTTCCAGGGAGAATGCCTACCGTCCTGGGCCCAGGCTTACCAGGGGGGCCCAAGAAGCACAGAACCCCAGTGGTGTTGGACCCCTGCCTATCTCTCCCGCAGATGTCACTCTCTTCTCAGGACCCAGGTATTCTGGCCTTGCCTTTCCAGCTCAGAGGACAAGGGCCTTGGGGACAGCTTCCTGTTTGAGCAGCTGGTGAAAGCAAAGACCAGCAGGTGTGCCCCAGACGGCGTGTCTTGCTGGAGGGAGTGGAGTGGAAGGAGCTGGTCAGAAACACATGAGCTTTGGAGCCACCGGGCTTCTCATACAGTGGTGGAGACTCCAGTTCTGGACTCCGAGGCATGGGTTTGAGTCCCAGATCTGCCACTTACTCGCTGTGGGACCTTGGGCAAGTCACTCCACCTCTCTGGGTCTGCTGCTTCAGCTCTGAAATAAGTAACAGCACCGTCCATGAGGTATTGAGAATCAACGATAAATATGTGGTAAATACCTGATACGGAAGTGTTCAATAAATGCTAGCCGGGGTGATTTTTTTCATTATTATCTTCGGAACCTCGGTCCTCCCAAGGTCCCCCTAGGCCCTGGAGGATTGGGACTGGGCCAGCTTCGGGGAACTGCCCGGGCAGGGCTCAGAAATACCGATCCTGCGCCTGTCCCCGCCGGGATGGGAACTGTCCAGAGGTGCAGGGGGCTGGGGTGCGGCTGGAGACCCCATCCCGGCAGCGGGGAGCTGGGGTGCGGCTGGAGACCCCATCCCGATGGCGGGAGGCGTTTACCCCTGCCCCCAGCGGGAAGGCACGCGGCCCTCTGGGAAGGGGCCTCGGGCATCCCCCCGCTCAGCCTAGACGTCCAGCCGCGTCCATGGGGCCGGCCCCATACCGCAGAATCGGCCGGATCCCCGCGGGTCCGCGATCCCGCGGGTCCGCGCCGGGATCCCCCAAGCGGCCGCGATGCGCCCCGCCCGCGGGTGACACTCACCTGCGGCGCCGCCGCTGCCTCCCAGTGTGCGCCGGGTTCGGCCCTCGGCAAACTCAGGCCAGGGCCTCTCCCTCAGCCACGACCAGGGGGGCGGGGCCAGGGCCCGCGTCCGGTCAATCAGGAGCGGCCGCCCGGCGCTCGCGGCCAATCCGCTCCACGCCACGCCGCCCCGCCCCGGGGGACCCGAAGGAAACATTCCAGAGGGATCCCTGCTCTTCGCAACACCTCCCCCGCGCCGCGGGGCGTTGGACCTTCCCGCCCCTCCTAAGCCGCGGCGGGCTGTACCACCGCAAGGCTGCGGAGGGGGGAGCTGCGGCTGGGGCCGGGCCAATCTCGGGGAAGGAAGGAGGCCAGCGGCCAATGGGAAGCTGGGGCCCCTTGACCACGTGCTGTTGGCTGAGTGTCCGTGTGGGGTGCCCTGGGTGGTAAGAGGGCGGGGGCCTGGTCGTGGGAGTCAGCTGACCGAGGCTGAGTTTCGGGGAGAGAATGCAAACTCCCGAAGTCCAGAAAAGCGGACCCTTTAGGAGACCCTGGAGGGGGCCAAGGGCAGCCCCCAATCCAGTCCTCTGCCTGGCCTGCACATGCCCCAGCCCGGTCGTCCTCGGGGCGGGTAAAAAGATGCATTCATTCTGGGCGGGCGGGGGACTGAGATGAATAGGGAGGGTCCCGAGTGTCCCTGCGTCCTGGATGGACAATGGACAAGGGCATTCATTCATTCATTCGCTCATCAAATATTTAATGTGCCCCTGCTCCGTGCCAGGCTCTGTCCTATCTCTACAGACACATAGACGAATAAGCTGAATGAATGTGCTCCTGGTAAAGGGAACAGGGCGTTTAAAGGCTTGGAGGTCGGACAGAGAGATACAGCACACTTTAGGATAGTACAATATCGTAGGAACTAGCAAAGCAGCTAGCAAAGCACCTTTCGGGTGTAATGGAACGGAAAACAAGGGCAAGATGGCCTGTTCTCTTGCTGGCTGACCAGCGAATATTTATTGAGCACACACTAAGTGCTAGATTACAAAGGGTACCCAGCCAACCCCAGCCTCTGCCCTCAGGGAGCTGACTTTCATGAGTCTGTCTACTACATCTCTGTTCCCGCTCCCCGCAACCTCTCTCCTCCCGTTCCACTTCCGAGACTGGCATAGAGCAAGGTCTCAGTACACATGTGTGAATGAAAGAACTAGGTAATCTCACCATCTCCAGGTTTGGCTTGAAACCGGGATTTCTCCGTCAGGAGCAGGTCCAAGAAACAAAGACCCAAACACACCTTGCCCAGGCGGGGAGACTCAGTTCCTAGGACAGGTGAGATTTCCTTGTTCTAGGAACAAGCCAGCCACTCAGACAGCTGGGGCCGGACCAGGAGTTCGCTGTGTGTTCTGGGAATTGTAGTTCTTGCAGACCTCTAACTGTTCAAACCTCAATGAACGATTGGGTCTTTGCAGTTCCCTGGGTGAACTGCTGCGTTTTCCAGGCCTCGCTAGGGCTTGCAGAGGGACAAAGTGAGAGGGGAGAGTGGGCCCTGGGCTTAGTTGCTGAGGGCTGCCCGGCCGGCCCCACCCAGCTGGCAAATACTGAAACTGCTGTGGCAACAGGCACGGCTATTGTCCTTCTCTTCCTGTTCTGCTGACCTCTGCCACCCCCACTGAGTGATCGGTTGCCTCTGGCTAGGCCAGTGCCCTCTGTGGGACTGTGTCCACTGCCCTGCTTGTGCCTGGCGTCTGAGCTGCCTCCTACACACCTGGAAAGGACAGTATGTGGGACATGGGGACAGCAGAGTCCTGAGCAGAATCCACCTGAATCCACCTGTTGACTGATGAGGAAGTGCCCAGGGAGGGGGGAGGGGTTTCCCACGGGCACAGAGCAACACCGGACGTCTCCTTCCTACTTGATTTTATAGCTCAAGAGGCTGGAAGCCTCAGCTGGTGAGGAGCTCAGATTTTAGTGCCACCTCTGTCCCTTTTGGGGGATGGAGGGAGAGAGTTCTGGAATGCCAGCGAATACATACAGAAGGAAAGTTTGAGTTAGAAAAGCACCATTGTGCAGCCACAAGATGAATGATTGATTCAGGCTGTGCTTTGTCAATGGGGAAGTGGATATTCAGTCTCAAAGAACCAGCCCACAGATTACTTGTTAATTTCAATGGCGAAAAGGTACCTTGGAAAAGGCACAGCGGAGAAAGCTGGCGGTCACCACCTCAACCAAGTGATCAAAAAACTTCACCACTGCTGGAACAGGCTGTCCTCACTGTGTTCCCTGCTGTGATGTATTACTGAGAAGGGCACAACATCACTTTCAAAGAACTTGGTCCTTCCCAAAGTGTTTAACCTGAATCTAATAACTAGGAAAAACCCAGACATATCCTGATGGAGGGACATTCTTTAAAAAACAAAAACACAAACAAAAACAAAATGGTCTGGACTCTTCAAACAGATCTATGTCATGAAAGGCAAAATCAATCCATTAATTAAACAAATGAATGACTGGGAAACAGTTCTAGATTGAAGGAGACAAAAAAGAAAAGACAGGGACTTCACTGGTGGTCCAGTGGTTAAGAATCTGCCCTCCAATGCAGGGGACGTGGGTTCGCTCCCTGGTTGGGGAATTAAGATCCCACGTGCCATGGGACACGTAAGCCTGAGCGCCGCAACTACTGAGCCGATGTGCTCTAGAGCCCGCGTGCCTCAACTAGAGAGAGAAGCCTGTGTGCCGCAGTGAAAGATTCTTCATGCTGCACCGAAGATCCCACGTGCCGCACTAAGACCCAATGCAACCAAATAAATAAATATTAAAAAAAAAATAAAGTGAGAGAGAGAGAGAAGACAACCAAAATCAATATTTGATCCTTGATTGGGTCCTTGATAAAAATTTCAAAAAAAAGGTAAATCAGCAATGAAGGATATTCTAGGGATAACCTAGGATACTTGAATGTTAACTGGACAATATTGGGTTGGCCAAAAAGTTCCTTTGGCTTTTAAGTTAAAAATAAAGACACATTTTTCATTTTCACAAAGAACTTTATTGAACAGTGTATTCACAGTTTTGTTCCACTACCTTCTGCCATTTTTCAGGCAACTTCATAATTCCATCTTCCCAAAACTTTTTATCTTTTTGAGCAAAGAACTGTTACAGGTGCCTTTTACAGTCTTACGGGGAATGGAAATTTTCTCATTAAGAGAATTTTGTAAAGACCGAAATAAATGGAAATCTGAAGGTGCAATGTCTGGTGAATACAGTGGATGAATCAGAACTTCCCAGCCAAGGTGTAACAGTTTTTGCCTGGTCATCAAAGAAACATGCAGTCTTGCATTATCCTGATGGAAGATTATGTGTTTCCTTTGACTAATTCCAGACGCTTTTTGTCGAGTGCTGCTTTTAGTTGGTCTACTTGGGAACGGTACTTTTGGAATTAATCACTTGGTTTTCTGGAAGGAGCTCATAATAGAGGACTCCCTTCCAATCCCATCACATACACAACGTCACCTTCTTTGGATGAAGACCAGCCTTTGGTGTGGTTGGTGGTGGTTCATTTCGCTTGCCCGATGATCTCTTCCGTTCCACATTATTGTACAGTATCCACTTTTCATCTCCCGTCACAATTTGTTTTAAAAATGGAATGTTTTTGTTACTTTTCAGTGGAGAATCACATGCAGAAATAGGGTCAAGAAGGTTTTTTTCGCTTAACTTACATGGAACCCAAACATCAAGCTGGTGCAAATGATTTTCAATGCTTGATTTGAATATTTTGAGTATGCCTGCTATCTGGTATAACATTGATTGCTCTCAATTAATGTCTCGATTTGACCTCTGTCAACTTCAACTGGTCTACCCAACCGTGGAGCAACATCCAGCAAGAAATCTCTTGCACAGAACTTCGCAAACCACTTTTGACACATTTGATCAGTCACAGAATCTTCTCCATACACAGCGCAAATCTTTGTTTTGCATTTCAGTTGCGTTTTTACCTTTCTTGAAATAATAGAGCATAATATGCCGAAAATGTTGCTTTTTTTCCTTCCATCTTCAAGATTAAAATGGCTACTACACAAAAATTCACCAATTTTGATTTTTTTTTTTAATGCACGCTGATATGACAGCTGTCACAATACAATCTGGAAAAGTTATTTCGAATGAAGTTAAAGACAACTAAGTGCTACTAGAGCCATCTTACGGAAAAAACCGAACGAAATTTTTGGCCAACCCAATAGATAATATCATATCCATGTTAAATTTCCTGAGTGTGATTGTTGTACTGTGGTTAGACAAGAGAATGTTCTTATTCTTAGGACATACTCACTGAATTATTTAGTGTTAAATTCATGATGCCTGCAACTGTCACATGTTTCAGAAAAAAATTATATATATATACAACATTTTATATACAATATTATAAGATGGTATACATTCCTATTAACATATAGGGAGATAGAGAAAGCAAATATGGCAAAATAGTAACAACTGCCACTGAATCCAGGAGAGTGGTATATGGGTATTCATTTTACTATTCTTTTTTTTTTTTTTAATTTTATTTATTTATTTTGGTTGCACCTGGTCTTAGTTGCAGCATGTGGGATCTTCACTGCAGCCTGTGGGAATCTTTACTTGTGGTGTGAGGACTTCTTAGTTGCGGCATGCATGTGGGGATCTAGTTCCCCGACCAGGGATTGAACCCTGGCCCCCTGCATTGGGAGCTCAGAGTCTTACCCACTGGACCACCAGGGAAGTCTCTCATTTTACTATTCTTGTAAGTTTTCTATAGCTTTGAAATTTTTAAAATAAACACCTGAAAAAAATACCCCTATTCCCCTCCCATCCCTAGCGGCAACCCTCCAGTAGGTTTAATAGGCCCCCTTGCTTGTGTCTTTCCTTGAAAATGTGCATTGTTTTATATGGGTGTTCTATTATATTTGGTTTTTTACTTTTTTCACCCACTCAGTACTGTACTGCTTGTTTGTTTGTTTTGCATTCTGCCTTGAAGATCCATCTGTATTGCTAACCTCTTGAATCTCTTTTCTTCTAACTTCTGCTTGGTGTCTCACGGGGTGCATCCCTCACATCTTACTCCTCTGTCCCCCAAGGATGGAAACCAAGCAGCCTCCATCTCCCCACACCACAGTGAACAGCCTTGGACACGCCCCCTTAGGGACCTGGTGAGAATCTCCCCAGGGGAGAGTACTGGATGCAGAGATACTGGGTCTCCGGGCATACTCAGTTTTGCTATGTGGCCTTCCGGACTAGGTAGCCCCATCACATCCACTGGCTTTGCAGGAGGGTCCCATGTCCCCACATCTCCACCAGCCATTGGCATTACCCAACTTCTAATTCTTGCCACTCTGACTCACTGTCAAGTGACATCACCATTGCTTTATTTTACATTTCTCTGATTTCTGATCACTTTGAGCATCTTATTTGCATGATGGCCTTCAGGTTCTCCTCTTCTGTAAATTGCCTGTTCATACTCTTTGCCCATTTTGCACTTTGGGTTGCTATCTTTTCTTGTTGATTTGCACGTGTTCCTCACAGAGTCTAGATCTGCACTGTCCAATATGATCTGTCTAATGTGACACTCCGCTCTCCACATGTGGTTATTGAGCACTTGAAATATGGTTAATACCAACTGAGATGTGCTGTAAGTGTAAAATACACTCTGGATTTCTAAGATTTAGTAGAATGAAAAGAGGATGTAAGATAGCGCATCTCGTTAATTAGTTTCTATATTGATTACATGTCAAGATGACAATAATTTGGGTATACTGGGCTAAATAAAAAGTATTATTATAATTATTTTTACCTGTTTCTTTTTACTTTGTTAACGTGGCTACTAGAAAATTTAAAGTCACATATGGGCTTGCATAGTTCTATTGGATAGCACTGGGTTATTGAACCCTTGTCAGTTTCAATAATGATAGATAATGTTTAGGCAGAGTTTCCTATGTGCCAGGCACTGATCTAAGAACTTTATATTTATTAAACCATTTAACTCTCCTAACAACCATGTGAGGTGGATACAGTGTTAGACATTGCAGATGTGGTCTACCACTGTGTCATGTGACGATTCACTTTGTCCATGTTATCCTTCGTTGGAAAGAAATTTTTAAAAAAATATTCATTTATTTATTTGGTTGTGCTGAGTCTTAGTTGCGGCACGCGGGGTTTTCGCTGCCGCATCTGGGATCTTCGTTGCGGCATGCGGGATCTTCAGTAGTGGCATGAGGGATCTTTTAGCTGCAGCATGTGGGATCTAGTTCCCTGACCAGGGATCAAACCCAGGCCCCCTGCATTGGGAGCGGGGAGTCTTAGCCAGTGGACCACCAGGGAAGTCCCGTTGGAAAGAAATTTTAAATTTCACTGTAATATAACATATACATTTTGTGGTTTGTGCCTGCGACATTTCATTCAGGAGGCGCTTTGTCCCCTTAAATCACAAAGTCTTTTTTTTTTTTAACCCATTCTATGGTTTTTCTTTTCCTTTGTCTTTTTTCCACCTCTAGGTCATCTCAGGTTGTGGGGTATGATACAGTCATATTTCTCCATAACCTGCACTGCTCACCAGCTGTGTGACCCAGGGTGAGCCCCTTCCCCCCGTATACCCAGTCGCCTCATCTGTAAAATGGTGATCATAATAGGACCCACTTCCTAAAGTCATTACGATTATACTAGGATAAATGAACTATTCTGTGTCAAATGCCTACAATGGTGCTGGGCATATAGTAAGTGCTCAGTGAACATCAGCTGCTATTATTAAACTGTTGTGGTGAATAACACAGTATTCATAATAGAAACATGATAGAAATAGATACATTTATTAATCCCTTACTGTGTGCCAGGCCATGTGCTGGCTGCTTTTCAGGAGTAATTCCACTGGATATCTCCCCCATTCTACAGAGGAGGTGTCTGAGGCTCAAAGAAGGGGAGCCACTGGGTTCCAAGTTGCACAACAACTCATGGGTGTGATGCTTTAGCTCCTCCCCCAGCACTTGTGACATCCCTCTGGAGGTGTAGGTTGCACGCGAGGCCTGCTCCCGAGATGTGCGGGACAGGTTAGACCCAGGAGGGACATTGCTGAGGGACATTGCCTTGGCCAGAGTGATCTCAGAGTTTGATTGCCTGGCTCTTTGTGGTCTGTGGTTTGACTTCCCCTATTAGCTTGGCAGGACTGGACTGACTCAGCGGGATGGGCCTTGAGGGGAAGCAGAGGAGGTGGGCTTGACTGGGCTAGGTCCTGTGGCCCCAAGGCTCAGCCCCAGTGCCAGCAGCTGCCTTTGGCTGCTGGATTTCAGGAAGTCACCATAAAACCCAACAATAGTGCTGCTTTCTGGAGGGCTAATGGGTAGATCTCCTTTCAAAATACATCTCCAGGGCTTCCCTGGTGGTGCAGTGGTTGGGAGTCTGCCTGCCAATGCAGGGGACACGGGTTCGAGCCCTGGTCTGGGAAGATCCCACATGCCACGGAGCAACTAGGCCCATGAGCCACAACTACTGAGCCTGCGCGTATGGAGCCTGTGCTCCGCAACAAGAGAGGCCACGACAGTGAGAGGCCCGCACACCGCAATGAAGAGTGGCCCCCGCGTGCTGCAACTAGAGAAAGTCCTCGCACAGAAACGAAGACCCAACACAGCCAAAAAAAAAAAAAAAAACATCTCCAGTCATTTCCTACCACCTCCTTGGCCACCACCTGGTCCAGCCCCATCACCTCCCACAGCCAATTTCTCCCTGATCTCCCAGCTCCACCCTGGGTCACCCCCAGGTCTATTCCCCACCCCCCCACCCCCAGGCCCACAGTACCCAGAAGGCACCTGTGAGCACCTAAGTCAGTTCCCATCCTTCCTCTGCTGATGACCCCCACAAAAAGGCCATGTGCCCTTAAAATACTTTGATGAACTATTTCATCTGGAGTCAGGCCTGGCCACATTGATGCCCAGCATAATCTTCCCAAGGAAAGTTGAGCCCCCACTGAGACAAACCACCCAGACGTCAACTCCAACTTCCAGGCAAAAGCAAATCATGCCGTGTCCCTCCTGACTCAAGCTCTTTCAACTGGCTTCTCCTCTGCCTCAAGCATGGGGGCCAGTCTCAGCAGGGCCCTGACTCTGGGCCTGTCTCATTCCTGGGCACGCCCCACTTTACTCTCTCCTGCTCTCTCTGTTTCGCCCACACCGGGCCTCAAGGGCTCGTGTTCCTCAGCTCAGCCTTGCTGGGTCCGCGCCCCTGGTCTGTCTAGGAGCCTCATCCACATGGCCGCAGCTCCAATGGCCCATCTCTGCAACCTGACAAGCTCCTATCCCTTGGCCTGTGTGCCCGGGGCCCACCATGCATCCTCTCTCCAAGCTCTCCGGTCATGGGAAGTATTTACTTCACCTGCTATCATAGGCCGAATGGTGGACCCCCAGAAGATATATATGCCCGTGTGCCTGAACCTGTGAATGTGACCTTATTTGGCATGAGGGTCTTGCAGAAGTAACTAAATGAAGGATCTCAAGGTGAGATTATCCTGGCTTTAAATGGGCCCTGAATCCCATGTGTCCTTATAAGAGACAGAAAAGAAGACACAGAGACAGGAAGGGGAGATGGCCTCGTGAAGACAGAGGCAGGGATTGGAGTGATTAGCCACAATCCAAGGAACGCCAAGGATCGTTGGCAACCACCAGAAGCCAGGAGAGGTGCATGGAACAGATTCTCCTTCGGAGCCTCCAGAAGGAACCAACCCTGTTGAAATCTTAGTTTTGGCCTTCTGGCTGCCTGAACTGCGAGAGAATAAATTCCTGTTGTTTCAGGCCACCCAGTTTGTTGTACTTTGTTACAGCAGCCGCAGGAAACTAAAACAGAGGTCTGTGTTTCCTGGAAGACTGTGAGCTCCACAAGTTCCCCCGCGCGCCATCCCCCCCCTCCTCCCCGCCTCCCCAGTGGCTTTGTTTGCCTCTCACTGGGTCCCCTGGGGCCTAGTGTTGAGCTGGCCTTCAGGAACTGTGCCCAATGACTAATACATGAATCCTGAAGTAGAAACAGGATCCTAGGAAATAGGGGCTTTCCTGGAGCCAGACAGAATATCCACTGCTTCCAGGTGGGAGCTGGAAGCAGTAGGGTATGGGGGACCCCTTGCTGGGGGTACCCACCAGCAGACCTCAGGGCTGGATGTATTCCTCTGCACACTCCCTGACATGAGCAGTGATACGGCAAGTGTTGCAGGTTATCTTGTCTGCATCACTTTGTCACTCGATTACTCATTCAACAAACAGAGTGTCAGTTCTGGGCCAAGGGCAGCCCTGGGTGCCGGTGATGCAAAGATTATTAGGGCATGGTTGGCGACCTCAAGGAAACTCAGGTTGCTCAGAAGGAGGACCTTCTGGAGTGTTCCAGAGGCTATCGCTCCTCTTTTCATGACAAAGAGGGAAGTTGTCTCACTGAATAATCATAGAGTTTGAGAACTCAGAAGAAATCAGACACCACCACGTCCCCCTCTGCCACCAAGCATGGAATCAGCAGGCCGTGAAAGCATTCTCAGGTTCGTGGGAGGGAGCATGAGTTTCTGTACTTTAAGGACTAGATTTTAATAGAAAATAGCTGCTTATTGTTTGCTTTGTGCTATTTGGAAATGGAAGGTTGGTGCGTTGAAATTTCAAGAGACTGATGATATAGCTCAGGTACTTGAAGTTATACAATCAAATGACAGTCTCCCCCTTCCCCACCCACCCCCTAAACAAAGGAAAATTAAGACAAAGCAAAACCCAAAACCTTTGCAAGCTCCTGCCTCACTCAGGAAAAGCCAAAGTTCTCCAGTGGCCCACCAGGCCCTGCACCATCTGCCCTGCCTTCACCTCCCACTCACTCCTTGCTCTCCTGGCTGTTCCTTAAACTCAGGCACGCTGCTGCTTCAGGGCCTTTTCACAGGCTGTTCCTTCTGCCTGGAAGGTCCTTCTCTCAGTGTTCACATGGCTCTCCCCTTACCTCCTTCAACTCTTTGTTCAAATGTCACCTTCCCCGTGAGGCATTCACTGACCATGTTACTTAAAACTGCACCCAACACTCTCTACCCACTTGTTTTATATTTCCCCATCACTCTCATCACAATCTAGCATATTAGATGATTTATTTATTTATTCTTAATGTTTTTCTTTCTCACTCCACTCACTAGACTGTCAGCTCCGCAAAGGCAGGAGTTTTGGCCAGTTTTGTTCACTGCTGTGTCCCCAGCATCAGGAACAGGATTGGGAACACTGTAGGTATTCAATAAATATTTATTGAATGGACAATGCTTATTACATGTCCGGCACTATGCTGGGTCCTTCAATGATTAACAACTAATGAGAATAACTAATATTTAAGGAGACCTGGGGCAGGTTTACCCCAAGTGCCTTAGAAATATGTTTGTGTTAATTGCACATTGCTCCACGCCAGGCCTGTGTGAAGTTCTTCTCAGGGGTTAGCTGTCTGAGCTCTGGCTCTGGGGGAGTGAGAAAGTTGGGAGTGGCTATGATTAGTCCTGTTTCACATGGGAGGAAACTGAGGCTATGAGAGGTTTGTTATTTGTCCAGCGGAATTCAGTGAGCAGAATTCGAACTCAGCACACTCTCCAGAAGCCAGGTTCTTAATACCACATTCTTTTGCCTCCCCAATGCCCTACCTTGCCCAGTTTTCACACCTCTATGAAGTCTGTACCTTCATTAGCCCTGTTTTTAAAGGAGGCCACTGAGACTCAGAGAAGTGAAGTCACTTGCCCAAGAACACACAGCTGCAGAGTGGCAGAGCTGGGAATCAAACCCAGGGCTGCTCAGTCCTAGAGCCTGATGCGCCGCTGCTGCTGTCGAGTGAGCAGGTGGTGACAAGACAGCATGGGAGTGAGCCCGCTTTAGGTACAGTTTTCTCAAGTTGGGTGAGGGCTGGGGTGGAGCTGTGGGTCTCAGGGGCTTGCCTGGGGATTTGGTTCCTGGACCTGAGCCGAGAGCACTGACCCAGAAGACCTTGAACTCACCTCAGTCTTTGGAGTTACCAGTTGTGGCTGAGAAACTTTCACATTGGGATACAAGGATAACTGACACACAGTGCTTGTTCTGTGCCAGGCCCCGTTGTGTGCTTATATATCTATACCTGAAAATCCTTACAACCCTAGAAGTACTATTATTATGCCTATTTTACACTTGAAGAAACTGAGGCACAGAGAGGTTAAGTCACTTGCTCAAGGTCACACAGCTAGAAAGTGATTGAGCTGAGATTCAAACCTAGAAGCAGGAGCAATGATAGAGGAGAGGTAGGGGCCATCAAACATTGAACTAGATCTTCACACCCACCTGAGGAGGCCTGGCAGAATCAGTGTGTAGAAAAACAGAAGTGAGGAAGCTATTTCCATGACATGTGAGGAAGAAAAAAAACAACATGGCATACAGTATGTACCACTTGTTTAAAAAAAGAAAAATATATTCGTGCAGCATCTCAGAAGGAAATGCACAAGAGACAGTGGGAACATTCACTGGGGGTGGACTCAAAAGCAGGGTGGGAGGGAGAATTTTTAACTCTATGTGCCCTTGTAAATTTGGTACTGCGATTACACAGCCAAAAATTGAAACTGAATATTTAGAAATTATGCTTATGCTTATATAAGCAGACTCCCTCTAGGAGGATGCACAAAAAACATTTTTTAAAAAAGGAAAAATTTTCTAATGCCATGGCTTGTCTACAGTGGTCCTGAGGAGGGAGGGCACTCGACTTTTCACCACAGGCCGAATGTAAACTTTGAGTTTTCTACTGCTTGAATCAACGCGACACTCCGGTGCAATGGATAAAGATGAAGTGGGCCCAAAAAAGAGGCAGCTCCACATGCACTGATATGGAAGGAACTCTGAAACGTGGTCAGATAGGCAGCATGGGAAAGTAAAATAAATCCGTTAAAGGGAAGCTAAGGAGGAGGAGAGGTCCACTTGCAGACAACCAGACACTTGACACACACAACCGCGTCCAGCGTGGGCAAAAGCTGTACATCTGAGGGGCAGGCTTTCTGTCCACTAGGGTCCTTTCTGTCTTTTCCACTGTGAACATTTTCCTAGACTCACACTGCCCCATCCACTGCCCTGGTTAGGTTATTGCTCTAAGTTACCAGAACTGTGACACATTGAGGCTTTGTGCACGTTTGTGCTGGTGGCCCTTGGATATGAAGTTCACAGGGACCTGCTACGTAATGAGGGAGACGGCGGCGGGGGGGATTGGCAGCCCTGGGGGTCTGTGACCCCAACCGAGGCCAGGGCCAATTCTGCAGCAAATGTCATCTTGGTCCCTGGTTCGGTAAACAAATCTTGTGATAAGGTCCCTTTTGGCTCTGATACTCCAGGGGCCACCTCCCAACTAGGATGGCCTCTCTGGGCTCCACATGGCTGCCCTTCTAAGACACCCATGTCTTACCCGAGTCACCGCCAACCATGTGTGGCTACCGAGCACTTGAAATGTCGCTGGAGCTACCAAGGAACTTCTATTGAATCTTAAAGAATTTCTGTTTTAAAAGACATAAAACATTCCCATCACTGAAGAAAGTTCTCTTGGATAGCACTGCTCTTAAGACTGTTTTCAGTGGTTAAATTCTTTCAGTGGGAAGGGAAAGCCACTCCTAGGTTGACGTTAAACATGGTGTTATTTAAGTTTTTACATCAAGACGTTTCGTAGCAAAATAGCAATACATTGTTTTCCACCTGTGTAATTACTTACCGTAAAATAAAACCAGTTCCTTAAAAAAAATTACAAAGTCAAAGCAGTTTCAGTGGCCTGCAAATAAAGGGAGGGCAGGAAATAAGTCTTCACCAGGGCAGGGCCAGCCCTGGGCTGGAATCCTAGTCTGGTTTGGCCAGGGTCTGCCTGACACCAGCCTGTTCTAGCAAGTAAGGAGTCGGGGGAGATTAAGAGGGTAGAACATACAACTCCCCTTGGCCCCAGCAACCAGACCTTGGAAGACTGGGAGGGGACCTGCTAAACTTTGGCCCCAACCTTCACAAAAAACAAGCTCTGAATCCACTGGGCTCTCCAGATGCCTGGATCGAGTCCTGTGGGTTGCTGTTATCTACCCCACATCCAGCTCAAGGAGGGTGACTTCTCTCTCCCTTGCAAAGGACTCCTGCTTTCTGCTCACCCCTCCCTCCCACCCACCCACCCACCCTGGCTGCCTTTGGAGGGTTGCCCAGACCCCACCCCAGCCCCTCAGCAGAGCCCTCAAACAGAGTCACAGGACCGCTCCCCTGAGGTTTAGCATCAGTCTTTAATGCTGTCACGCTGCACATTGACAAGTCACACACTTTGGTCTTGTGTTGGCAGTGGCAACTTACAATGAGTCTAAAGGTCTGAGCACCAGACTGGCCTGCAAGGAACAGATACTTGTTCCTACATGCCTCCCCCCGCCCCCACCAGGTTCCTTCCGAATTCCATCCTGGCCCCTTACAGAGCAGCAGCTGCTGTGGACTGGTTTCATCTGAGTGCACACCAACTTTACACGGAATTATAAAAACATATTTACAGACGTTCCACAGTGCTCCTGTAATCAGAAGCAAAGACCCTTTTATCAAAAGGGATTATACCTAGGGCTGTGCAAAATTCAAAAGGATCAGATCCTTTTGAGAGTCCAGAGTCCATTAAACAAAAAATTACCTGGGCCACTGGTAAATCCCAGGTGTGCCAAAAGATTGCCTTACAGAAAAGGAAAGTGAGCGCATTCAGCCTTGGAGCCAGGGGTCGAGAGGACCCCCTGCTCCGGCCAGGGCCCCAGACGCTCGAGAAGAGGCAGCTGCACAAGTTACTCGCTCACTGGAGGCCGGCTCCCTTGGTCTTGCTGGAACGAGAGAGGTATTGCTTGTAGGAGCCGGTCAGGCAGTTCGGCAAAAATAGTCTAGGTTCTCAATTTGAGATGACAAGAAAAAAGACGGGATTCTTCAGGGGAAGAGTAAGATGTGGGAGACAAATACAGAATAAAACATGAACTGATTACACAACAGAGAAACTGAGGAGTGTACAGGGTCTGGTAACCAAGAAGGCAGGTCCATACCACGTCTAACATCTGCAAGCAAAGGGACTACAGAGGGATCAAGTCCAGCTGTGGGTCTGCCTCTCCCCCTGGGCAGGGCCTGGAGGAGGAGGGTGTGGGCCCATCCTGGAGGGCGGCAGGACCCAGTGGGGCAGACTGGACTGCCTTTTCCTGCTGTCCCCACCACCTGCCACCCTATCACTCGAAAAACCACTTAAGTCTAGTGCACGACTTTAAAAGATTGTAATATATTCTCTGGAAAACATTCAGCAGTATGAAAGCCCGCCCTGGGCCCTCCCGCCCTCTCACGGGTCCACAGCTGGTGGAACAGTCTGGAAATCCTTGAGCTCTGGAAAGGTCCCTGGTCAGTCCTTGGGGAACATAGTTGACTATATCGGAAGAACCTGCTCAAGAACGGTTCTTGATGTCTGGGGAATCCTTTCGGGGAAGATCACTTCAAACTCAATAATGAGGTCCCCACGTTTCTCAGGCATTTTGGGGAGAGGAAGTCCTTCTCCAGGAACTTTTCGCCGCATGCCAGGCCTGATGACATCCTTGAATACAACAGGTATGGTCCTGCCATCCAGAGTTGGGACATTCACTGTACAGCCACACAGAGCCTTGGAAAGCAAATGGACAGCATTAGATAGAGAGTAGCTTTGGAAGCTCACATCCTGCCCAGAGGCTGTTTAATGTAGGGTAAGCACCATGAGGCCTTTGTAGCTAAGACCCTGCCCCCAGATCCACCCAGGTCACCAGCACAGAAGCTCTGGAAAAACAGAGCTCTGGAAAGTCTTGTTGCTACTGCACCTCCCAAGCCTGGCACGCACCAAGAGCTCAGAAATATGTGTCAAGCAAATACTGAACTGTGTCAAAAAGCAGCCTTCTCCCTCCACAGACGTTGCCCTGCCTAGTGCCTTACCTCCCGAAGGGTGATCCTGGCTGGGTAAATGACATCAGAGCCATCTCTCTTAAAGATATTGTGTGGCTTGTCCTTTAAAACAAAGACGATGTCGGCTGGAATGTTGTTGGAGGTCTGGTCTCCTTCCTTGGGGAAGGTGATTTTGGTCCCTTCTTTCCACCCCCGCTTCACTTCAATGGTCAAGATTTTGTCTTCGTTGCGAATGCTCTTTCCATCAGGGTTCAGCCGCTTATGAGAGATTTTCATTTTCTTGGTACAGCCGCTATAGATCTCTTCAAGTGATACCCTAAGGTCATGGGTGACGGGGGGATCTTGCTTCCTTCGGGTGGGCTCTTGGGCAGGGCGGGAGCGGCCAAAGTTCATGTTGGTGAAGCCACCCATGCCCATGGGGAAGCCTGAGAATGGGTCATCGATGTCCATGCCTTCCTCCCCGTTGCGCTGCCCAAAAAAGGTGTCAAAGGGATTTCGGCCACCGAAGAACTCAGCAAACATGGCGTGAGGGTCTCCATGGAATGTGTAGCTGAAAGAGGTACCGTTAGCACCACCGCTGCTCCCGCCACTGGGGCCACTGCCCTTTAGGCCTGAAAAGCAAAAGCAGGAGAAATCAGGTGGCTGGCTAGGAGCTTAGCTCTCCAGGAGCTTTCCTTACGAAAAAAAGCTTAGGAGCCATTGCGGGAGGAATTTTTTTAGCCTGTCTGGGAAGAATAAGGAAGAACCCCAAGCTTTTACCTCCCACTTGCAGCGACAAAAACAGAACCCTTACTCCCCAAAGTAGGTAGTTCATTGTGGCATGACAGGGGTGAAAGGCTCAAGCTCTGAGATGGCCATATCTCTTGGGGTCACCCAGGTCCTCACACCTGAGTAACCCATCCTTCCTGCAATGTTACAAGGAGTACAAAGAATTCACTAACAGATCCGATTAAAAAAGCACAACCCAGGATCAATTGTCACTAAATGTTTACTCTTAAATACTTTAGGGCTAGAGACGTGTGGGAGAGTACAGATGAAGGTGAAACTGTAAACGGAGACTTTCAAATTCTCACACCCTGGCACTTACTGCCACCATTCTTACATAAAAAGTCACTTTTTTCTGAACACCAAGCCCAGAAGCCAGCCTGAATCATCAACGGGCAACTGGACAACAAGAAAGCTTTCTTTTTCCCTGAAGAGGGCTACCCCGGGGAGGCTGGGCAGAGACACGCCCCATTGCTCCATGTACCTTGACGGCCGACTACGTGCCCCGCACGGCACGGAGCCAGGTAAGCACTTTACAGGGATTACCTCACTCCACTCTCAGAGAGCCCCGGGAGGTCGCTCGGCGTTAATTGTCACTCTCGTTTGCAAGCTCACTACACGCAGGCTATGCCCGGCGCTTAGCCAGAGGCCCCGCCCTGCACCCCAGGGCGGCAGAGCCTCCCACCTCGCCCAGGTGAGCCTAGGGCCCGCGGGGCCACAATGCCACCAGTCAAGCTAGACCTTCGAACCCTCTCCTCCTGCACCCGCACCCCCCGGACCGATCGGGGCCGTGGGCGGAGGCGGGCGCCCAGGAAGGGGCAGCCCCAGACATACTAGAAGCTTCTGGGCGAGCAGCGCAGCCAGGGCTGCTCCTCCCATCGGGCGGCCGCCTATCCGAGAGCGGAGGCCCGTGTGGCCAGAGGGCGGGGGCTGCTCGCCCCCGGGGGCCGGAGCGCCCCACACTCCCCGGGACGCCGCAGCGTGGCCGCTGTGCCTCGGTTTCTCCGCCTGTCAAACGGCGGGGCCGCGCCCCCGGCCGCGCGCGCGCACACTACCTTCCTCCCCATAGCGGTCGAAGATCTCGCGCTTGCGCGGGTCGCTAAGCACGTCGTAGGCCTCGGCGATCTCCTTGAACTTCTCCTCGGCGCCGGGCTCCTTGTTCTTGTCCGGGTGGTAACGCAGCGCCTGGCGACGGTAGGCCCTCTTGATCTCCTCATCCGACGCACCGCGGGCCAGGCCCAGCGTCTGGTAATAGTCCTTGCCCATTGCCCGCGCCTGCGGCCCGCCGCCCAGCTGTACCCAGCCCCCGGCTCCGCCGCCCCCCCGCTCCCGGGGTCTATATACCCGCCCGGCGGAAGCTTCCAGAGCCCGCCAGCCCCCTCCAGAACCTTCCGCCCCGCCCCCTACACAGTTTCGACCAATCGCCGCCGCCCAGGCTGCCACACGCAACATCCGGGGAGGGGCCGCGCCGCCAACAGCCTCTGCGCGCGGCCACGCCCCTTCCCACTCCGTCCTCGGCAACGCCTTCCCGTGGAGCGTGCCCCCCGGGAGACGGAGGCCCCGCCCACCCCCCGCGGGAACCAATAGCGATCTTGCTTTACTGCTCCTGAAGACCCGGCGGCCGCGCAGCCCGCCCCCTGCCTGGGTCAATAGGTTACGACGCGCTGCTGCGGTAAGGGGCGGGGTCGGGGAAGACCCCTTCCGTAGCAGAAGCAAATGTGCCCACTCCTGTCTCACATGGCATGGGAATCAGTTCCTGCCAGGAGTCTCGGGGCGGGGGGAGTTACCTAATCTTTCCTTGCCCCAGACACCCACCCTCCTTCTGGGACTAAAATTACCCACCCGCCCTCTGCTACCGGCTGTGGGGAGAATGCACTTGGGAGCCCCGGTACTGTCCCTGTCCTCATCCATACACTACCCTGTAAAGCGAGGTGAGCACCCGGGACCAAAGTTCATCTCCCTGGAGAGGTCTTTTCAGTCCAGCTCCTCAAGCCTTTCAGTTTACCGTATTCTCAAGAACCCCTGCCACTGAAATTTGAAATTACCCTGTTCCTTGGTTTTCATGCTAAATGTCACCCTCCTCCCAGCCTGCGATCACCACGAGGGCAGGGACTGGGTCTTAACAGTGCTGGGTCTCCAGTGCCAGAAACGTGTCTGGAACCGACGCTTCGTAAATATTCCTGGCTGTTTTTAATACACCTGCTTCTTTTTCCCCTCCCCACTACCTTTATGATTTGGGGGAGACATGGGCGTGTCATACACCTCTCAGGACCTCTGTTTCCTCATCTGTGGGCAACATGATCCCTTTCGGCTCTGAGAGTCTGGGGTGTCTGTGGTCAAGTGCAGGGCTGACAGGGTAAGAAGGCTCAGAAAGGGGTACCACCTGAGAAGGGAAGAGGGAAGAGGGGGGGTAGGTGGTGGTGCCCTGTGAAGGGGAGAGGTTCCTGGAAGAACTGCTTGGGAGGTCTGGGCGGTGTGACACTGGCTCTGGAGCCAGACAGCCCGGTTTCATTCTTGGTTCCAGCTCTTCCTGGCTGTGTGACCTTGGGCTGGTTACTGAGCCTTCCAGGGCCTTTAGCGTCCTCATCTGTACAATGGGGGTAGTAGTTGTACCTGCCTCATAGGGCTTTGAAGTTGACGTTGATTCAACATTTGTGAAGTGCCCAGGACAGGCCTGGCCTAGAGGAAGTGCTGTCAAAGGGGTGACTAGCCGTCTGGTTGAATGGTGGGCTGCTGAGCCACCGGCTTCCTGGCAAAAAGCTTCTGGTAACTACTGCCCTTGTGCAGGCTGGAACTCCTGAGAAAGATGCCATGGCCTTCCCCTGCTGTCTAGCAGGGGGATTCCGGCCATCCCTGGCCACCCCCGACCCCAGGGTAACCGTGTCAGTAAGGACTCTGGACTAGGACACACACCAGCTGACCTGGGAGGATGAGTCTGGGCTGGGTGCCCAGGGGCACAGCACTGCAGGGTTCCTGAACCAATCATGGAGGGGACAGAGTTTGATTTTTTAAAAAGCTACATAAACAGATAGCGGGAGAGTCACCATGGGGAAAAACTCAGAGCTTGTGGATTTCCTCACACTTATAAATTTAAGAGTTAACAGATGTGGCAGCCTCCAAGGGTCTTCACATTAGCTCTGAGTGGGCCAAAAACAACATGCGAAGGGTGTCCTTGTGTTTAGGGGCAACCTGAGAGCTGGGAACTCTCCCTTCCTTGAGTAAGCCTGGGGTCATGTTCAGGAAGTTTTAATTGTTTAAATCCCCCCACCCCCACCCCCCGCAAAAGAAAAAAACAAAAACCAAACTCAACATCTCTTCTTATGGCTATGATTCTTTGACCTGGACATTCACTGGGTACTTTGGAATGTTATTGGAAAAGTGGCCTCTGCAGAAATCTCAGCAGAGGTTTGAGCTCTCAACTCAGAGAAGAAGAGAAGATGTGATGGGTAGCTGTATGCATCGACTTGGCTAGGCAATTGTACCCAGTTATTCAATTAAACACTAAGTGCTGCTGTGAAGGTGTTTTGTAGATGTGGTTAGGTTAACATCTATAATCAGTTGACTCTAAGTACAGGAGATGACCATTGGTATTGTGGGTGGACCTCATCCAATCAGTTGAAAGGCTTTAAAAGCAAACACTGAGGGAATTCCCTGGCGGTACAGTGGTTAGGGTTCTGCGCTGTCACTGCCGAAGGCTGGGGTTCAATCCTGGGTTGGGGAACTAAGATCCCACAAGCCGCGAGGCCAAAAAAAAAAAAAAAAAAAAAAAGCAAACAGTGAAAGGCCTTAAAAGCAAATACTGAGGTTTCCCTGAGGATGAAGCATCCAATTCCTGGCCAAGAGTTTCCAGCCTGCTGGTCTGCCCTACAGATTTCAGACTTGCCTTGCCAGCCCCCACAATCGTGTGAGCCAATGCCTGAAATAAATCTCTTAATACACAGACACACTCACAAACACATATATCCTACTGGTTCTGTTTCTTTGGTATCCAATAGAACCCTAATATAAGAACTAAGCAGGACTTCCCTGGTGGCGCGATGGTTGAGAATCCGCCTGCCAATGCAGGGGACACAGGTTCGATCCCTGGTCCAGGAAGCTCCCACATGCCGCGGAGCAACTACTACTACTGAGCCTGCTATCTTAGAGCCCACGAGCCACAACTACTGAAGCCTGCATGCCCTAGAGCCCGCGCGCCGCAACAAGAGAAGCCACCGCAATGAGAAGCCCGCGCACCGCAACGAAGAGCAGCCCCCGCTCACTGCAACCAGAGAAAGCCCGCGCGCAGCAACGAAGACCCAACGCAGCCAAAAATAAATAAAAAAATAAAAAATAAAAAGAACTAAGCAGGTGAGTCTGGAGTCGGTCAGCCTCCGTTGAAATCCTGGACCCACTATTTACTTATTTACTGCCTGTGTGATCTTGCACAACTTGCTCTACCTCTCGAATTGCTAGGTATGTCCTCCATAAAATGGGATAAGGGTAGATCTTACCTCCCAGGGTTGCTATGTGGATGAATTTGAGAGGGGCCAGGAAATGAACATCATAATAATAGCTAACACTGACATGGTCCTACTCTGTGTCAGGCCGGTTCCAAGCACTTGATGTGTATTAACTCATTTAATCCTGACAATAATCCTATGAGGTTGGACTGTCATTACCTCCGTTTTACCGGTAGGGAAACTGAGGCTCTGAGAGGTCATGTGACTTGCCTGAGGTCACCCAGTGAATAAAATGCTGAGGTGTAAAGTGTTTAGCATACTGAGTATTTATGGTAAGCACTCAGCTTATGTGATTCAGATGATGATAAAAACTTAATTTTTTTAAAAAAAGCATCGCCGTTTTTTTCAACTCTTCTCTTCATGAAAAAGAATTTCAAAAGCGTTACAGCCATACAAGCTAACAATCTTCCCCTGGTGGAATACCCATGTGAAATAAAAACCTATGTTCACATAAAAACCCATGAGCAAATAGTTGTCAAGGCTTTATCTGTCATTACCAACAGCCATTAAAACCTAAATATCCTTCAGTGGGTGAATGAATAAACTGTGATCTGGCAACATGATGGAATACTAGTCAGCCATAAAAAAAGACGGAGCTACTGACACAGGAAACAATGCAGAGGAACCTCAAATGCATTATGTTAATGAAAGAAGCCAGATTCAAAAGTCTATTTACTGTGTGATTCCATTTGAAAGGACCTCTGGAAAAGGCAAGAGTATTGATGCAGAAATTGGATCAGTGGTTGCCAGGGGCTGGGATCTGCTGCAAAGGGATACAGGGGAATTTGGGGGGATGATGGAAATGTTCTATATCTTGACTGTGGTGGTGGTTACATGTCTGTATTTATTCAGAACTGTACACTAAAAAAGGTGAATTTTACTGTATGTAAATTATATGTCAATAAAAAGAAAGAAAATAAATCCCATGGACTTAAAAATAAAAATTAAAAAGGCAGACAAGATAGAACTTGGGAAACCTCTCTCTGGGGCTCCTGACACAGTGGAAAGTTGCTAACCAGCCCTGGCTTGTCTGCTACAGGCTTTACCTTCCCTCACACAGCTCTGAATCAGCTTGATCACACACCCAAAAACAAGCCAAGCCAGGTTCCTGGAAGAATCAAGATCCTATCTTACCTGCATGTGGGAAATAGAATTTCCCCTTTGGAAGCTGCTCTAAGGGACTTATCACATTTGGCTCAGCAAATACCAAATGTATTTACTGGTCACCATTATGAATCAGCCACTGTGCTGGACAATCTAGCTGTCCCTACCAACAGGTATAGTCAGAGCCGTGGTACAGTGTCATGAATGGCTTGAACAAAGTGGCCAGTCTTCATTCTGAGGGTGGATTTGGTTTCTGCTGGCAGACTGATTACTGGAAGCCAGGTGAGGCCAACAAGGGGTCCTCACACCTGTAATACCCATCAAAAATAAAGGACTTCTTTGCAGGCCGGATCATGCCTTTCTATGCATTTCTTGTAGGTGAGGAGAGGGGCGGAAATTGTTTTTATGCCTCGGCTGGCACACAGCATAGTAGGTTCACAAAATTATTTGGTGCCTGTTGAGTGAGTTCAGGGCTCAGGGAAGCAGTCTCGAGAGGGAAGTTCCAGAATGTTCTGAGTCTGTAGGAATGTGTGTGGAGTCTCCAAAATGACATCTATTTGGACACCATATGCCTTACCTAGCTGGAACCCAGTGATAGGGAAGACATGCCTACTCAGACCACATTGGAGAAGCTGGAAATTGGCAGAACTGGCAAAGTAGCAAAACATGGCTGGGTTTTAGGGGTTCAACCCTGCCCCCTCAGCATCTCAGAAGTAGACACCTCAAGTAACTCAACTTCGTACGATTTAAACTTGTGGCCTCTGAGCGAGTAGTCCCCCATCCCCCTCCATGAGGCCAGGGAATGAGGCCTGTCGGTACATAAAGGATCTCAAGATACTGTGAGCCCCACAGCTGCTAACAGGAAGAGATCTGTACAAGAGAAAGTACAAGTATAAAACACTATGTTTTCATCTGTTTTGCCCAGATAGGCCCGATGAAAAAGGTAATGAATTTCTGAAGACCACAGCCTTAGCTTCCTTTACTTGGAGACAGGGGTCCCCAAAAGCTGTAGCTTCAGAAGTCTCTAGAGCCTAACCTGGATGACTAAGTGCTGAGCATTGACTCACCTTCTCCCTGCCCTGCTCTCCTGTGAATCAGCGATCTATCTTTGAGGACTTCTCACCATGTCCCTGATGCCAGGCCTCTGAGTTCTGAAGGGTTCAACAGTTGATGAAGGCTCAGGGGCAGGGTCTGGAATCAGGAGAAAGGAGATAAGGTGAGGGAGTGTGCCAGGTCCTGTCTTAAGTGTGCATGAGTCTGTGTGTGTGTGTGTGTGTGTGTTTGTGTGTGGTAGAAACCAGCCTCCCCAGCCTGCTCATGACAATCAATGGAGCAAAAGCATGGCATGACCCCAAACCAGCACTGTCCAGTAGAGCTAGTGTGAGAGGCACAACCGCCAGCCACATGCAAGCTGTGTTTGATTTTAAATGTTCCAACAGGCACATTAAAGAAGTAAAAAGAAACAGGGGAATTTAATTTTAATAACGCATTTTAATCCAATGTATCCAAAATAATATCATTTCAACATGTAATCAACATAAAAGGTGATTAATGAGGTTTTTTGGGTTTGTTTTTTACATTTTCCTTTTCGTACTAAGTCTTTGAAATCGGTTTGTGTTTTATGTTTACAGCACATCTCAGTTTTGACCAGCCACATTTCAAGGGCTCACTAGACACATGTGGCCAGCGGTGACCATACTGGACAGCGCAGGTAGGTAGAGACAAATGCGGCCTCCATGCCCATCGAGTCGAGCAAGGTGGGGCAGGGGCTTGCATTGAAAGGGGAGTGAAGACAGCCCCAGAATGGTTACAGGTTGGGGGCGGTTCCAGAAGGCTTTTCACCATCCATTTCCCCTTTCCTTTCCTCCCATTCATGACAGATACGGGTCCCCTAGCCAGAAAGGTCTCTCCATCCAGGTGCCCTAGCCCATGCTTCCAACCCCTATCCCTCTCCCGTTGCTCCCCGGTATCCCCCGGGGGCCGCCCACCTCGGAATTCATCCAGTCGAGCTGCCCACCACGTGGATGCTGCCCTCTCTGTCACTCAACTGCTACCTCCCTCCCCCCCGCCTTGCAGTAACATTCGCTTCCCTTGGTTTCCACAGCGACGCCACCAAGGGGCGGGGCGGGGGGGGGCTCGGGGCGCGGAGGCCCCCTTTGATTGGTGGGTAGCCAAGCCCCTTCTTTCTACCGTGCCCCCTCCCTCTTGCCCGCGCTCCGCCCCCTCGGTGGGTCCCGCAAGCTGATTGGCTAGCCCCGTGGCGAGAGCGGCTATTTCTCGTTCAGACCTGCCCTGCGGGGCGAGGGCGAAGTGGGCGCCCCGTGCGCTGATTGGCTGGAGGGGCGCGCGCCGCAGGGAGGAGCGGGGCGGACGCGGAGCCGCGGTTAGTCTCGCGGGGAGGTCGTAAGCGCGTGAGGTATCTCTTGCAGTGTCGCGCGCAGGTAGCTGCAGCAGCAGGAGCAGTAGCCGCCGTGTGAGGGAGCCATGAAGCACTCTGAGGTAAGAAACGAAGAAACGGGGGCCGAGCGACCGCCGCAGACCCATTTTTTCCTTCGTGAGACGACGGGACTCCCCCCCCCCCCCCGCAACCCGCTTTTTCGCCCTGTGCCGAGCCGGAAGGCGCAGGCGCAGTAGGCGCGTGTTGTGCCCCGGGGCCACTCGTAAATCGCAGTGCGCATATGCGGGGGAGGTACTTCTAATTCTGCAACCCAGGATGGTTTGGGGTTGCCTTTTCTTGGGGTTTCTGCAGGACCTGGGAAGCTTACAGGTTCCTTGCAGCTCCCCCTGCGGGATGAGTTGCAGACTTTGGCAGGGGAGGAGCGAGGGTGTGGAACCTTTGCTTCCAGTCTGAGGGTGTCTTGCACAAACCTTGCACCCTGCCTCTGCCTCGGGCTTTGGAAGGGGCTTTGCAATCAGCCCGGAGAAGCTTGACCTTTGGGTCCCGTCCTCGCCCGGGACGTCTCCCTGAGGGGCTTAGGCGGTGAAGGTGTAGCTCCAGTGCTGGCTCCCGCCGACCAGCAAAGCTGATCTTTGTTTTCTGTTAATATAAGAGATCATCTCAGTCAACCCCTGCGTGTCACCGAGGAGAAATCTCACACCCACAGCCAGTCTTGAAGTCTAGGTCTTCTGACTCCTACCCCCTCTTTCCCTTAAAACGAAGCGTTCTGATGCACTTATCGACCTAGCTGATAATATAGTGTTAAAAATTTAATTAATTATTGCTGACTTATAAGCAACATTAAATAATAAACTAATTTATTAATAAATTAATAAGGATAATGTAAAGAGTGCTTACTTTTGTGCTCGTGAGATTCTGTTACCTTGTTTTCTTATCTTCACACCCCTGTGAGGTAGGAGACTATTAATTATTCTTGTTTTTGTAGATGGAGAAACAGTCTCAGAGATGTCAGATGACTTGCTCAAAGGTCCTGAGCTAGTAAATGCAGAACAGAGAGAGAAACTCAGGACTCCAGAGTCTCAGTTGCTAACCATTATGCCATGCCGGTCCCCAAATGAGAATGAGCAGGTTGAGAGGTTTCTTGGTTTTTTTTTTTTCCCTTCCCAATTAAAAAAATTGTGGTAAAATACACATAAAATTTACCTTAACCATTTTTAAAAGTACAGTTCAGTGGCATTAAGTACGTTCACATTGTTATGCAGCTGTAACCACCATCCATCTCCAGAACTCTGTTCTTTTTCATCTTGCATAACTGAAACTCTGTACTCGTTAAACACTAACCCCCCTTCTCTTCTCTGCCCAGCCTCTGGCAACTGTCATTCTACTTTCTGTCTCTGTGAATTTGATCATGTTAGGTGGCTCATGTAAGTACAAGGAGAGATTTCTTGTTTTTATTCACGAGTGGAATACCACTGCTTCTGCCCACCCCCTTTACTACTACTACTACTACTACTACTACTACTACTACTACTACTATTATTGTTATTACTTTGGGCGGTAATTTACCCAGGATATTTTGAAACCTTTAACCCAGAAGTCCTTAATCATTTTTGACATGGCTCAAAAATGAGGAGGTAGGATTCAGTAATCTCATACTTCATTCAACTTTATGATTATAGATTGAAGTTCTTCTAATAAAGTTCTCCTAATACAGTTTTCCCTCTCAAAGCCTCTGTGTAACCCTGGAGAAAAAGCCACATTCAGTTTGAAAGATGCAGGATGGAGGATACGTGTGGTCTTTTACAAAATGGAGTTAGTTTTGCTAGTTGGCAGGCAGATAAAGTAGGCCCCAGAGGACCCTTGGGGTGGGCACTTTTGTTCCGGGAAGCTGGGCACAGCCTGAGGCCCATGGCTTGGATTGGAGGACATGCTCTACCTTACTCAAACCCTTTCCCTCCCAGAAGGAGGGAGGAGCTTCAAACCCACTGTTCAAAGTGACCTTGGAGAAAGAAAATAAAATTGTTAATTTGCTGGTGTTCTCTGTTATCATTCTCTGCTGACGTTTGCCAAGTAAGCACTGAGGTGATAGCTACAGAGTTTCTGTACAGGAGGAGCAGTTGTCTCCCAGACCACTTTGCACAGCACGCCGATCAGCTTTTTTTTTTTTTTTTTTTAAATTATTATTGGGGTATAGTTGTTTTACAGTGTTGTGTTAAGGCCGATCAGCTCTGGATGTTTGTTGCAGATTAATAAAAATAGCAGAGATTCTTTCCCTCACATTTGACAGTTTGAGAAAAGGTTTCAGTTATCCATAGCAAAGAATGTATTTCTGTTTGGGACTAAGTCCATCCTTCCACCCTCAAGCGACCCCCTATCCACTGAGTGATTAACACCCACCAAAAAGACCCTTTTGACTCTGAGAGAGACCTTGGAGATTATGACGTGTAATTTACAGGCGATAGAGATGCTGCTGAGAACCGTGCAGGACTTGCTCAGGGACACAGTGAGTTAGTGAGGGTTGATATCTGATGTTTTTGGCAGGTAGGATTCCAGCTGGAGGGGAGATTTGCTGCTGCTGTGATAAGTTTGCTGACACTGCCATTCTCCCTTCTGTGGTCTGAGAGGACGATGTGTCCCTTCAGTGGCCTAATTGAGACAAAGCAGGTAGAACATGTCGCTCTCGGGCCTTGGCTGAAGCAGTTCCTTGGAAGGCAGAGCAGGCCTTGGGATTGTCTTGGGATCAGAGCAAGGTCGATAAGGAAACTGCTTAACCGAGGCTATAGGATTTTTTTTGTTTGTTTAAATTTTGTTTTGCCATTGCAGATGAGAGGTCCAAGTAATGATCCCAGTAGCAGCTCAAAAATAGTTGCCGTATCCTGTGAGTCTGTTAATTCCTGGAATGATCAGTCCCTCTCAGCCTCCCTGGGCCCAGGTCACTGCCCATTTCCCACAGCTGGGTTCCCGAGGCAAGGCGGCCTCATCCTCACGGGGTCCCCACTGCCCCATTTAGGATCTTCCACCCCCTCCCCCCCAAAAAAGGGTAGCTCTGTTGGTTCTCACCTTGTGAATAATCCTCGACCAATACGGTTCTTTTTTTTTTTTTTAATATTTATTTATTTATTTATGGCTGTGTTGGGTCTTCGTTTCTGTGCGAGGGCTTTCTCTAGTTGCGGCAAGCGGGGGCCACTCTTCATCGCGGTGCGCGGGCCTCTCACTATCGCGGCCTCTCTTGTTGCGGAGCACAGGTTCCAGACGCGCAGGCTCAGTAATTGTGGCTCACGGGCCTAGTTGCTCCGCGGCATGTGGGATCTTCCCAGACCAGGGCTCGAACCCGTGTCCCCTGCATTGGCAGGCAGATTCTCAACCACTGCGCCACCAGGGAAGCCCCCAATACGGTTCTTGCTTCAGTTTTCTCCACGGGAATAAGTATGCGAAAGTTCTGGAAGCAAGAGTTCTGGTCCAGAGGCAATTGTTCAGAGCCGGAAAACTGGGCGGAAGGTGAAAATTAAGGAGAACGTAGACGCGTGTGTAACGGTGCCATAGGCGCGTGGGCTTTGGACAGGCCTGGCTCTGCCACTCACTACATAACTGTGACCCAGGGCAGGTTACTTAACCTCTCGGAGCTCCTTGGAGCAAAATCTGCTTAATTGTGACAGCAAAGGCCAGCAGTAAAGAACATTATGAAATTGCTGGAAGTACATCATCAAGGGGTATGCATAAAAGGAGAGGTGCTACATGCAGCTCTGTTTCATTTATTTTAACTGTTGTGCATGATTCCATTATATGAAAAACAACCTAGTTTGATTTACCTGGTCCTTTAATAAATCTCCAAGCATCCTATAGAGTGGAAAAAAAGCAAATAGCAGAAGATTTTATAAATTTAAAAAACATACCAAACGAGACTTAAGTGTGTTGTTTATGGACGTATACCTAATTAAAGGATACATTGTAATATGAGATGAGAAATGTATGGGAATTACACAGTAGTTAGAGGAACCGTTGCTTGGGGAGAGATGGAGGGGGAGGAAAAGGCATAGGGAAGGCTTCAGCTATTTTTTTTTTTTTTTGAAGGAATCTGATGTAAATAGAGTAAAATATAAATATCTGTTTAACCTGGGAGGTGGCATCCTAAGTGTCTGCTGTTTCCTATACTTTTTTCTTCTGAATTCCTGTGTCCTTCTGAAGTAGAAGGTGAGGGATAATTTGGATTGTTTTTTTTGGCCATCAAGCGCTGTTTTAATATGCTGGTCTCTGACTTTTGCACTTAAATTTGGTGCCTGTTTGCAGGAAAGTGTTGTGCTCTGAGATGGGGCTTGCTTGATCTCTTCACTCACACCTTTCTGCAGGCTGCATCCAACAGGCCTTCAGAAAACACTTTTGAGATTGATTTTGCATTTGCAGGCAGGATGGGGGCCCGGTTTTGATCCCCCTCTTTCTGGGTTACTTTTTGTTGCCGGATAATAATACCAGCGACAGGTCACATTTCTCGTGTCCTTCCAAAAACCCTGAGAGGTGGGGTACTCCTTGTCTCTCTGTTTTGTGGATAAAGAACCGGAGGCTCAGAATGGTGAAGGAACGTGTCCAAGATTACATCATAGTGGAGACAGGATCCAGACCCAGGTCTGTCTGATTCCTCATCCGTAGAAGAGCCAGAGCCGCGGCATTGCTGGTGATGCTGGCGGTGCTGGTAATAACAGCGACCAGAGTTTATTGAGTCCTGTGAACACCGGATCCGGTGGGCACCAGTGTTAACTCCTACTTGACAGGTAAGGCAACTGAGGCTCAGAGAAGTCGGTTAAGCTGCTCGAGGTCACAGAGCCAGGAAGCAGTGGAGCTGGGCCTTGGCCTCCGGTTTGCCTGACTCCAGTGGCGGGGCCTGGGTGGAGGAAGTGGGCGGGAGAAGCTGAGTGCTGGGTGTGGCTGGGCGGGTGCAGGGCGGGGCAGCTGTTGGAGCCCACTAGTGGGGCACTGGGGTGGGGCCTGGGAACCCTGAGCCTAGCGGAGCCTCTTGAATAACTGGTTCCTGAGGAGTGAAAAAGGTGGAGAGTTGACAGCCCTGCGTGGGGGGGTGGGGACCGTGCTCTCTTGTTAACGCAGTTGAGTTTGGTTGGGAAACCCTGTGCTTTCACTGACAGGCTTGGCTGGATGAGGATGAGAAAAGCCCGAGACCTTGGGCTGGTTGGTCAAGTTCAGGCAAGGTCTTAACACCCTCTTGCTGATATGGACAGTGGCAGCTGAGGATGTTTTAATACCTGGGCACAGCCAGAGCATCATGATGAAAGCCACTACTGATACACTGCTCACTCTAAGTGCTTTTTATCAATTAACTCATTTACCCCTCACAGTAAACCTATGAAGTTGGTACTATTCTTATCCCTATTTTTTTGTTTTAATTTTAAACTTATTTATTTATTTTTGGCTGCATTGGGTCTTTGTCGCTGCGCACGGGCTTTCTCTAGTTGCGGCGAGCGGGGGCTGCTCTTCATTGTGGCGCGCGGGCTTCTCATTGCGGTGGCTTCTCTTGTTGCGGAGCACGGGCTCTAGGCGCGAGGGCTCAGTAGTCGTGGCTCGCAGGCTCTAGAGCGCAGGCTTCAGTAGTTGTGGCGCACGGGCTTAGTTGCTCCGCGGCATGTGGGATCTTCCCGGACCAGGGCTTGAACCCGTGTCCCCTGCATTGGCAGGCGGATTCTCAACCACTGCACCACCAGGGAAAGTCCTCTTATCCCTATTTGACAGATGGGGAAACCAGGGCCCAGAGGAGTGAAGAGATGTACCCCAGTTCACACAGCTAGTGAGCGGCAGAGCCTGGGTTCTGCTAGGTTCAAAGTGGGCTTCACTGTGGGTTGGCCCAGGCATTCATGCCCTGAGGAAGGAATGAAGTGTGGCCAAGTGGCCTTGGCCTTTGGAAGCCACCGGGTCTGCTCTTGGGACAGTTTCTTAACTGTCTTGGGACAGTTCAGTTTTCTCATCCATGAAGCCAGGATAAAGACACCTGTCTCGGAGGGCCACTGGGAAGTGTGAAGTGCCCAGCACACTTCCTGGCCCATAGTCAAGGTACAAATCATTAGGCGGATAAGGACAAATGGTTAGGTGGATAAAGACAGATCTGCATCAGTGATGCCACCTGAAATGCTTTCTGCATGTGTCCTCTTTTTTTTTTTTTTTAATTAATTAATTAATTTTATTTTTGGCTGCGTTGGGTCTTCATTGCTGTGTGCGGGCTTCCTCTAGTTGCAGTGAGCGGGGGCTACTCTTTGTTGCGGTGCGTGGGCTTCTCATTGTGGTGGCTTCTCTTGTTGCAGAGCACGGGCTCTAGGTGCGTGGGCTTCGGTAGTTGTGGAGCTCAGGCTCAGTAGTTGTAGCTCGCGGGCCGTAGAGCGTAGGCTCAGTAGTTGTGGTGCACGGGCTTATTTGCTCTGCGGCATGTGGGATCTTCTTGGACCAGGGCTCAAACCCGTGTTCTGTGCATTGGCAGGTGGATTCTTAACCCCTGAGCCACCAGGGAAGCCCTGCATGTGGCCTGTTTTGAACGCATCATGACTTGTCAGTGAACAAGGCCCATGGAGATGGATTCTTGCTAAACAGTATGCCCAGAAGATGGAGGAAGAAACCCAGATGCCAAAGATCAGTTCTGATGTAACATCACATCACATTTTGGGATGATCTGCTCCGTCCTCCTCTATGGGATGACCCTCAGCGAAGTCAAAGCCCAGTCAGAACCCACCTTTTTCTTTTTTGTATTTTGGCTGTGCTGCGTGGCATGCGGGATGGTTCCTCAACCAGAGATCGAACCCGGGCCTCTGCAGTGAGAGTGCCAAATCCTAATCACTAGGCCACCAGGGAACTCCCCAGAACCCACTTTTTTTTTTTTTTTTTCAGAACCCACTTTTTAACTTTTGTGACAAAGAACCGTTCCAAGAGGCAGGTGCTCAAAGTGGGCCTGGTCTTCTGATGCCTGTCACAGCCTTCGTACTCACCAGTGCACCGCTCCAGTTCTTGCCCCTCCTGGCTGTGTTCCCCACCCAGCAGCAGCCAGAGGGTCTCTCCCATGTAGGGGAGAGGATCTTAGCACTCCGCGCCTGAAAACACTCCCCTCAGAGTCTTCTGGTCCTCCTCTGCCCCCTGCTCGGCTCACTCATTGCTGTACTGCTTTTGTCTCAGACATCCACATCTACATCCCTGCCCTGTGCATAGGCTCTTCCCTCAGCCAGAAGTGATCTTCCCTCTGTTTTTTCCCATGCCTGCTCCCTTCTTGTTTTTTTGTCTTTTTTTAAAAAAATATTTATTTATTTAATATTTTTGGCCGCACTGGGTCTTATTTGTGGCACGTGGGATCTTTTATTGCGGTGCATGCGCTTCTCTCTAGTTGTGGCTCATGGGCTCCAGAGTGTGTGGGCTCAGTAGTTGCGGCGTGCAGGCTTAGTTGCCCCGTGGCGTGTGGGATCTTAGTTCCCTGACCAAGGATCGAACCCGCGCTGCCTGCATTGGAAGGCGGGTTCTCAACCACTGGACCACCAGGGAAGTCCCTGCTCCCTTCTCGTTGTTAAGAGCTCAGCTTCAGCGTCATTCAGAGAGGCCTTCCTTGACCATCCTGTCTGGAGCGTGACCCCTGCACTCTGTTCCTCTCCTCTGGCCCTCCTTGGGCTGTGGTTGTGTTTTCATATGGGAACTTGATGGTCTTTCTGCCCGGACAGATTGTGAGCTCCCTGAGGGCAGGGGCTCTTGGTGTCTTGTTCCTGCAGCTTCCGAATAGGTAGATGAATGCATCTTCTCCCTGTGGTCAGGCTCACAGGGAGTAGTAGAAGGGTGAGTGGGGGCCTGCTGCAGGGACCCGGGTGAGTCCAGTGTTGCATGTGTTGGGCTCAGGTGGCCCCGTGCGACCCGTCCTTAGTGGTCCCAACCTAGGGGAGTTGGCTTTGCGGGGTGGTCGTAAGCCCTGGGTCCACCCTGGCCACAAGTGTCCTGTTCCCTGTTGTCCCCCTCCTTCTGGAACCTGGGCATGCTGAGACAGGAGCCTCCAAGACTGCACGTGGGCCTGCCCGTCATTGTTGCACAGGTTGCTGGCAGGTTCTGCTGGTCTGGGCACTCTTCCGTGGTGGGCTTTGCTCACCTATTTTCCAGTCCATCGTCTATTTATTAGTTCATTCCTTCCAACATATATACATATTTTTTTCTCTATACCTGTCATACGCCAGGAATACTGGGCTGAACGAACCACAGCCTCTGCCCTCAGGGTGTCTTCATCTGAGCCGAGGCCTGAAAGAGGAGGTCTTCCGGGAAGGGAGGAGAACAGCTTGTGCAGAGGCCTGGAGGCCAGACTCCGTGGTTGTCCCACATCTAGAGACGAGGCTGGCCAAGGCAAGCCTTTGTAGACACCCAGACACCTGTGGACTTTGTCCCAATGGTGATGGAAGTTTCTTTTTCCTGTTTATTTTACCTAAAAGTTTAACTTTCAGAGGGCAGTTTATTGCTAAGTCCTTGGTGGGGGGGGGGCCCCCTCCCACTACGGTGTGTGTTATGTAAACATGAGGGGGAGTGCTCATTACCGACAAGTGCGCTGCGGGTGGTGTTTGGGGCTCACCCACCCCCCCAGTCCCATGGTTAGTTAGAGATGGGCCACGAGCGTCGCCCAGCCCTCGGGGGGATAAAGGGCCTCTCGGTAGCTTGTGGGGATTGGCAGGCTGGCACAGCCCCGTCCCTGCTCGAACAAGGCTCTTCTGTAAGCAGAACTCATGGGCCATTCAGGCAGCCCGGGAGACTGCAGGGTTTGTGCCATCCCCCAGGGCCTTCTGAATTCTTTTTTTCCTCTTTAAAAGGACCAGGGAGCACTGGCTGGGGACCATGCCGGTTGTGTGGGAACTGGGCCTGAGGGAACGGCGCCTGTCGTCAGGGTGGGAGTGGATCTCTCAAGCTGGCGGGGAGGGCAGTTTAACCCTAGCATTTGGGGCTTTATAGAGCAGCAGGAAGCAGGCTGAACTTGAGGGGGTCCAAGAGCTGCAGCTTGCAGTCTTGTGAGGAGAAGCTGTCTCCCAGGACACCTCAAGAAGCTAACTCAGAAGGAGAAGGGTGGGCTGGGGGAGTTGCCGAATTGCTGCTTCTCAGGAGGTGGGGTTGAGGGAGCGTGTCTCTTTGTGCGTGAGGGTAATAGCAGAATTCTTGGGGAGATATGTAGAGTCTGAAACAGTATATTGTTGAATCCTCTCCACTGCAGAGAATCAGGTCTCATGGAATCCCCTGGCTGGAGGTGGGATCTGTGCACAGAGGACGGGCTGGGGTTGAGCCCGGGGAAATCCCAGTGCTGGGACAGTTTCTGGAGAGGTGGCTCTCCTCGTCCTGTCAGCGAATCCTGTCATTCAGGTCTCAGCTCGAATGTCACCTCCTCTGAAGGGCTCCCTCTGACCCACTCAGGCCACACTTGTCACCCTGTCACTCCTCCTGTTTTGGTTCTCCGCGTAGCACTGAGTACCTTCTGATAGCTGTTTGTGTGAGGTTCTCCTCTGTCACCCTGACGTGGATCTAGTGATTGTGTGCTTGCCTGTTAGAGACCTACACATACAGGCAGGGCAAACCCAAAGTACTTGTCTTGGCCTCCACCCCAGCTTCCTCCACAGCTGCGTGCCCTCAAGTACGCTGTGCTCCAGTCTTTTGATGTTCCTGAGCCCTGCCAAGCTTTGTGCTGCCTCAGGCCTTCTGCACTTTCCTCAGGGAGCCGCATGCTGGCTCAGATCGCATTTCCTTAGAGAGGCCTTTCCTGACCACCTCCTGTGGCCCTCTGGGCTCCCTGCCCAGCTCTTTTCTTCCAGCAACTGGTACACCCTGACCTCATGTTACGTAACAGATTCTTTGCCCATGTTCCCCTTGAGCGTGAGCAGGCCCAGTCGGGGGTGGGGGGGGGGCTTGGCCATTGTATCCCAGCACCTGGATCACCGCCCAGCATGCTGCTGTCACACCTAGGTCTTTCTGTTCATCATCGAGCCCAGCCCCTAGCACAGGCCTGGCATATCAAGGGCTTAGTTTGCTCAGCAGATGAAGAACAGGAACTTCTCAGTCAGTGGAAAAGGCTCTTGGGGGGTTCCAGATGCCCTCCACATGTGGTTGAGTCCTTTGCAGGTCTCTGTGTAGCAAGCACATCCTAGCTCTGCTTGGGCCCCGGACACTGTTTCCAGGGCTCTGTGAGTTCCCTGGCCTGGGCCTGGCATCTCCGGGGAGTACAGGGAACAGGATTGCTGTGCAGTTTGTGGCCGCAGCCATCCTTGGGTAGAGCCCTCTGGCTTATGTCCTAGAAGGTTTGATGGGCTTGCTCAAAGCTCCTCTGGGCCATGTAGAGCCTTGGAAGGCGGCCCCTGGGCCTGAGACTGGACTGGGAGGTGGGGTCTGGGTCTCCCACCCTGACTGGGTAATGCCTGCCACGCTACATGCTCTTGGGGACCTGCATGGGGGTGAGCAAGTGAGCAACACCAGGCCCTGGGGACCAGGTCACAAGTCACTGCTTTCAGAAAAACAGTGGAGTGGTGCCTAATTTAGGGCTAGGCAGCTGGAAGGTCCTTACAGATATTTCTGATACTAGATCACTGTGAGACTTCGGGCCAGTAACTCGGAAGGAGTTCCCAGAATTGGGATTTTTTTTTTTTTTTTTTTGCTGTAACAAAACTCTGTCCATTCTCATCTGCTTATTTATGTGAACTGGGTTTCTTAGTGTTTACTTAGAAAATAAAGAAATGTCAGAATAAAAGCTGTAGCTCCTTCTAGCAATAAGAAGTATTCACCTTGGCTCCATGAACTAATTGCGAAAAAGGGTGCCTCCATCCCATTGAGAGAAGCCGTGCCAGTAACTTACTGTTTATGGTTAATGTTTAGTAACAGTTGTTGATGATTTATGATTTATGTTTATGATGTATGTTTAGCTGATATTGTAATGATAACTCATCCTGAAGGATGTTCTCTTTTTTTTTTTTTTTAATAAATTTATTTATTTATTTGTTTTTTTTTTTTTTTTTTGGCTGCATTGGGTCTTCGTTGCTGCGCGCGTGGGCTTTCTCTAGTTGTGGCGAGCGGGGGCTACTCTTCGTTGCGGTGCGCGGGCTTCTCATTGCGGAGGCTTCTCTTGTTGCGGAGCACAGGCTCTAGGCGCACGGGCTTCAGTAGTTGTGGCACGTGGGCTCAGTAGTTGTGGCTTGCGGGCTCTAGAGCACAAGCTCAGTAGTTGTGGCACACGGGCTTAGTTGCTCCGCGGCATGTGGGATCTTCCCGGACCAGGGCTTGAACCCGTGTCCCCTGCATTGGCAGGCGGATTCTCAACCACTGAGCCACCAGGGAGGCCCCTGAAGGATGTTCTCTTTACACTTAGAGCCTTAGGTCATGAAAATGTTTTTAAGAAATTTAATTTCAATTTGAGGAATAGGTAGGATGCTCAGTAATAACCTTCAATCACAAGCATGTATTTGGATAAAATTCCATGGGGGAGGGGAACAGGAACAGAATTCAACTTCAAGGCGAAAAAGGAGCAGATATTAAAGAGCTTGTTTATAGCTTTTTCCTTTTAAAGGAATGATGGTAGGTATGATATTACTCAAGTATTTAGACTCTGGTGAGATTTAACAGGGCCCCGTAAATGTTTACATAAAATTTGCGATATCTACAGTTGGCCAGAAGTGACATCTTTTGCAACTTTTCAAGCTCAGGTAAAAAATATTAGGTGTCAACTTAAAAATCTTTTGGTGGGGGGGGGGGACATGCAATTTGCAAAATTATTTTAGGGATACATGACCAAAAAGGGTTCGAAGAGCGCTGAGTTTGCTCGCTTCCAGATGTTTTGATGTGATCCCAGGGAGGAGGAGTGGTGTTTTTCAGTGAGCTGGATCTCTTTGGGGATATTCACTGGGCATTTCAGACTTAACACGTACAAAACTGAGGCTGGATTCCCCACCACCAACCTGTGCTGCCCCCCCCACCCTACCCCTGCCAGTTAATGGCAGTTGCAGTCTTCTCATCACCAGGCCCCAGGCTGTTTGACTCAGCTCTTTCCCTCACACCTCATGTCCAGAAGTCAGCAAATCCTGTATCTCTGCCTTCAAAATACATGTGGCATACAACCACTTCTTATCAGTACTGCTGCCATCACCTGGCCCGGGCCAGGGATTGGCAGGCTTGACCCATGAAGGGCCAGATAATAAATATCTTAGGCTTTGCAGGCCATACAATCTCTGTGACAGCTTCTCAACTCTGCCGCTGTCACAAAAGCAGCCCTAGACAATATGTCAACCGGAGAGCATGACCGTGTTCCAGTGCAACTTTGTGGATGCTGAAATTTGAATTCTGTATGATTTCTATGTGCCATAAGATAGGCTTCCGATTTTTTCCAACTGTTTAAAAATGTACAAACCGTCTTAGCTTGTACCAAAACAGGTGGTGGCCCAGATTTGGCCTGTAGGCCACAGTTTGCTGACCCCTTGGTCTAAGCCATCCTTTATCTTGATAACTTCTTTTTAAAAAAAAAATAAATTTATTTATTTATTTATTTATGGCTGCGTTGGGTCTTCGTTGCTCTGCGCGGGCTTTTCTCTAGTTGCGGCGAGAGCGGGGGCTACTCTTCGTTGCGGTGCACGGGCTTCTCATTGTGGTGGCGTCTCTTGTTGCGGAGCACGGGCTCTAGGAGCGCAGGCTTCAGTAGTTGTGGCTCACGGGCTCTAGAGTGCAGGCTCAGTAATTGTGGCGCACGGGCTTCGTTGCTCCGTGGCATGTGGGATCTTCCCGGACCAGGGCTCGAACCCGTGTCTTCTGCATTGACAGGTGGATTCTCAACCACTGTGCCACCAGGGAAGCCCCTATCTTGGTAACTTTTTTTTTTTTTTTTCTTTAAAGAAGAAGTGTCCTGGCAGAGACTGGATAGCATCCAAACTGTCCCACATTCGTAGACTCTTTTTTTTAAAAATTAATTAATTAATTAATTAATTTTTGGCTGTGCTGGGTCTTCATTTCTGTGCGAGGGCTTTCTCTAGTTGCAGCAAGTGGGGGCCACTCTTCCTCGCGGTGCGCGGGCCTCTCACTATCGCGGCCTCTCTTGTTGCGGGGCACAGGCTCCAGACACGCAGGCTCAGTAGTTGTGGCTCACGGGCCTAGTTGCTCCGCGGCATGTGGGATCTTCCCAGACCAGGGCTCGAATCCGTGTCCCCTGCATTGGCAGGCAGGTTCTCAACCACTGCGCCACCAGGGAAGCCCCCTTGGTAACTTATTATTGGTGTTCCTGCTTCCATCCTTACTCCTCTATAGTCCAGAGGGATCCTTTAAGAACCCAAGCCAGGTCACATCCCTCCTCTGCCCAGAACCCTCTGTGGCTCCCACCTCACTCAGAGTAGAAGCCACAGTCCTTACCTGGCCCAGGAAACCCTGTATGACCCATCACCTCCCTGCCCTCACCTCCTTCTTTCTTCCTACCTACCCTGACCCCAGCCACGGGGGCCTTGGCTCTGTTGCTTGAGCACACCAAGCATGCTGCACCTCAGGGCCTTTGCACAGGCCATTCCTCTGCCTACATGCTCTCAGATCTCTCAACTGCCCTTTCCTTAACTGCCTTCAGGGCTTGGCTCAACACCCCCTCAGGGAGGCCTTTCTTGACCACTTTACACGAAACTGCCAGCTCCCTTCACCTGTCCCTCCCTGTCCCCTTTTCCTGATTTGTTTTTCCCATGGCACATATCACGTGTAACTATTTTATTGTCTTTGTTCCCTGCGAAAATGTCAGTTTCATATGGGCAAGGATTTTTTTCTCGCCTTCCAGGGCTGAACCCCCAGAGTCCTGCACAGTGCCTGGCCTGTAGTAGGTATTCAGTCACTGTTTATGCAGTGAATGAGTGAGCCTCAGTGCCCTCACCTGGAAAAGGGGCTAATAGTAAAGGAGATAATCTGTGTCGAGGACTTGCCTCCCTGCCTGCACGTTGTGAGCATGCGGGAGTTGGTAGCTGCTGCTGCGGGTATAAGGCTGGCCGCCTGGGTCCCAGACTGGGCTGTCGTGCAAGCGGCACTCCCCCGGTGTAGACTGACCTACCTGCTGGCACCTGGGCTGGGCGCGCTGGGCGTAGGTCGGCCTGGATGAGCGCCTTCTGCTGCTCCGGTCAGCCTGTGTCCACAGAGCTCAGCCTCACCACCTCTTCCAGCTTTGACAGTGCCTTCCTGCCCAGAGATGGAGAGAGACCAGATGTGGTCACCAACCTTGACCCGGCCAGGGGTGCAGGGGTGCAGATCTGGGCCATCTTCCGGGGGTCTGGGGCTAGGGGCAGCCCTGGAGGAAGAGCGTTCAGTTCTAAGGAGCAAGAGCAGGCAGGGCCCTGCCCCTGGAGCTTGTAGCTCATGTGTCCTTGGGGCTCCTGAGCCTTGGCTGCCTCGTCTGTAAGGTGGGGTAACCATGCAAACCTAACAGGCCAGCATGAGCTGGTGCAGGCTGGCTGCTGGCACCCTGCTTGCTGGTGCTGGGGAAGGGAGCAGGGAAGGGGTAGAGAGCGACCAGGGGGGTTGGCTGAGGCTCCTCTGGAAGGGTCTGGGAGGGCACGTCAGTCAGTGTCAGTCAGCTGTGGTAAGGGTTTTGGGCATCATCCGAAGGGCAGGGCCCTGTTTGAGGAAGGCAGTCCGGGTTGAGTTGGCCGCCTCCATCTGTCACCTGGGAGCTTTTGAAGCTGTGGATGCCTGGCCCTCCATCAGAGATCCCGACTTCCTTGTCTGAGTCGTCCAGACCAGGGCTCTTCCGGTGGGTTTCATAAGCAGGCAGGGTTCAGGACCACTAGGCGGGGTTCTTAGCCACATCCGCCACGGGAATCATCTGTCAGGTCCTCTTACAAACATTCCCATTTACCGGATGGAGAAGACAGGGCTCAGGCAGGGAGGTTGGTCTGCCTTTGGCCTCTGCAGCACTGCCTCTTGCTCAGTGTTGGGGACCCCCCCCCCCGCCACGCCCATGGCATTGGTTTTCCAGGCTCATTGGTGGCTTTAGCCTGGGGCAGGAAACCATGCAGGAAGTGTCGAGAGAGCTCCTGATCTTGCCTGAGCCCCTCTGGGTGGTATCGGGGTGACAGGCCTTTCGCCCTTGGTATGGCCTGACTCTGCTGGGGCCAAGGGAGGCTGGGGCCGGGGGACAAGCACACTCAGCCTCCCAAGGGCGCTCCTTCTGGAGGTGACATGTTCTGCATTGTCCAGACCTCTGGAGACTAGGTGTGCTGGAGTTGTAATGTCAGCAGGGAATGGGGGGTGCTGCCTTCCAGATAATTGGGTCCAGGGTTTGTTCCTGCTTTTTTTTCTGTTAGCATTTGGCCCTGTTCTTCAGAGTGGAGGAGGTATTGCTTTGTGATGCTGAGCAGTGGAGTCTTTGGGCCCAGGTAGGCGGGGTCGGTGCTGGCTCTGGTGCTTCCCTGGGCTACGTGCCTTGGGCAAGGGCCCCCTGGTCTCCGAGCCCTGGTTTTCCGAGCCACCTAACTGGGGTCACAGTCCTTAGCTTACAGGCGCAGGTGAGGCTAGGTGACTTGTGCAGGTAAAGGTCTTAGCACAGTTCTTGGCACAAAGTAAGCATCTGATAGACGATGCTAGTGACGGCACTTCCAATGGAATAGGCCCTTGCAGCGCAGCTCTGTCCAGGACAGCGCCCCCTGGAGGCCCCAGAGGCCGGTAACTGCCCAGGGAGGTGCGTGGGCTGTGGGCACCAGCAAACAGCTGGTCAAAGAGCATGGCCCTCTCAGGCCCAAGACCCAGAGTCCTGCTGTGTTGGCCCAGCATCTCCTTCATCCTGGGCTTTCTGTCGTCGCAGCAACCAGCCGGGGCACCTGAGCACCCGAAGACTGTCCTTCAAGGCTGGATGCTACTGGGCTGCCTGGAGCTCTGCCAGCTTCTCCTGCCCCGGATCCCAGAGCCGAGGGACACTGGCATTCAGACCCTGCCACTTCTCTTCTGGCTATCAGGGGTGGGAGGCAGGAGCCGGCTGGTTGAGGACCTGGGAGTGGGTGGTCAGTCTCTCTCTGCCCTTTCTACCCTGGGCAACATTCCCCCCCCCCCCAAACCACTGTGGCACCTCAGGGAGGCTGTGCAATCCCCCCAGGAGAAATGGGGTCATGAGTGAGGCCACTGGGGAAGGAGGTATTTCTGGCCGAGCAGGTGTGGCCTGTGCTGGCTTCCTGGCAGCTGAGCCCAAGGTCTTCTCAGCTGCCCTGGCATGAGTAGTGTGACTTCGATATTTCTGGAAGGTGGAAGGGAGAGGGAGCCGAAAGTGCTGAGCTGCTGAGTGTAGGTGAACACGCTCAAGCCTCTGCATTTGTGAAGTGGGTGAGCCAGTCTGGCATGTGCTGCTTAGGGCCAGGCCTCCATCCTCTGGGTGCGGCAGCCCTTGTGCCCCGTGTGGGTGCTTTGGGGGCCGAGAGTGCCCGGGTCGGCCGGCTGAAGGACCTGTTGGGCCCTCTGCATCTTTGCCTGGATTTCTAGGTTGCACTGAGCAGGGCTTGTACCCGCACCTAGGCCTCTTGTGCCCCTGCCTCGGGAGATGTCACCCACCAGAGCCCACACTCCCCTGCAGGCACTGACTGGGTTGTGCCAGGCTGGCCGGCACAAGGCATCCTGGTTGAAGAGCCCTTTTCTGGCAGGCAGACCTCGTGGGGTCCCAGCGAGCCTGCTCTAGGCCGGGTGTGCTGTACTGCACCCTCACTGCATGGGGGCCTCTGCGGGGCGCGCGCTGGCTGTGGGTGCAGCCCCAGAGGCCGGTGTGTGGTGGGGGTCTGGGCTCAGGAGTTTACTGCTGCGTGAGGTGAGGGCACTCCTCACCCCTTGGAACTCAGCTTCCCCATCTGTGAAATGGAGTTAACGGCTCCAGCTCCCTCGGCTGCCGTGGGGATTGAAAGGAGAGGGTGAGGAGAAGCATTTGAGAAGCAGCTGCGGTTCTAACCCATACCCACTGGGCAGGTTCCATCTTAGGACGCACGGAAGCGGGAGGTGATGAGGGTGCCCAGGAGTCCAAGCTGACTCTCAGGCCTGTGCCCGCCCCTGTCCCAGGCCCTGGGATGTAGACTCTGCCATGAGGCCACTGCGTCTTGTTTACAGGTGGGAGGGGCCTGAGGAACACTGGGCCTGGCTGTGTTTATGAAAATGGGGAAACTGAAGCTTGAGAGGGGCCCAGGCTCCTGGCTTGGGAGGCCTTCTGGGCACTGGTGCCTGGGCCCCGGGTGCCCCGCCTGTGCAGCGGCTCCCACAGGGTAGAGCAGCAGTTGCAGACTTCCAGCCTGGGCTCAGGCGGTGCCTGCCCTTCCTGCCGCCCTCCTACTTGGTGCTTCTCCCTTCTGAGGCTCAGGTCAGAACCTCAGACCCACCCCCGCCCCCCATCCCCACATCCAAACCATCAGCACATCTGATCACTTCCATCTTCATAGTCTGTCCACTTCTCACTCCCTCTGTGGCCATCTCCCTACTCCTGCCCTCATCATTGCTTCTGCCCTGGTCTCCCACTTCCCACGGGGGTGCCTAGGAACAGCTGAGTCAGGTCACATCCTTCCTCTGCTCAAGAACCCTCCATGGCTCCCACCTCACTCAGCGTAAAAGCCAGAGTCCTCCCTGTGGCCCACAATCCCCTGCAGGATCTGCCCCATCACTTCCCTGTTTGTGTCTTCCCGCTCTCCCCCTCCACACACTCTGCTCCTGCCACACTGGCCTGCTGCTTAAACACGCCAGGCACAGTCCAGTCTCAGGGCCTTTGCAGTGGCTGTTCCCTCTGCCTGGAACGCATGTCCCCTGGTTGTATGCATGACTTGTTCCCTCAGTTCCACTGGCCTTTGTTTAGATGCCCCTTCCTCAGGGAGGCCTTCCTTGACCACTCTGTCTAAAATGGCCATACTCCCCCACCCCACCCCTGCCACCTTTCTCTTTTTTCCTCCACAACTCTTGGTGCAAAACATGCCACTATTTATTGTGTGTCCCTGCCCACCCCCAGCCCACGCCTGGAATGCAGCTTCTGTGAAGGCAGGGGTTGGTTCACTGCAGTGCCCAGGGGAAGAGGGGAGGCAGGAAAGGATGAATGAATGAAGGAAGGAGTGTGAGGCAGTGGCTCCCCGAGGCCTCTTGGCTGGTGAGTGGCAGAGCCAGAGTTAGTGTTCACTCTCTTGATCCCATCCTGCACCGGATGTACCCGGTTCATTCGCCTGGAGCTCCAGCTGCTGTGCACGCCCTTCCAGCTGGTGGGAGCAGAGGCCGCGGCCACAAGGGGGCAGTGGAGAGCGGAGCAGTCTCGGCTGTGGTGGTGATGAAGTACAGTAGGGACGCTTGCCGCAGCCCAGCCTCTGCCATCCGCACGTGTCTTGCTATTGTTAGGGTTCAGGCTCGCTGTCATCAGCTCCTTGCACCACCTCTCTGACCTTGGTGTGGTTGGGCCCCTTCACGATCGTGGTGAGGATTTGGGGAGGAGGGGCCTGGCTCGCTGTGCGTCTGCCACCTCTGTTTTGCTAGTATCGGTCTGATAACATTTATTCTTCATAAGAATTATTCTAGACTGGACATGTCTGTATACTTTCTCAGGGAGGCCTTCCCTGACCACTCTGTCTAAAATGGCCATCCTCCCCACTCCTGACTGCCCCCCCCCATTCTCTGTTTTTCCCCACAATTCTTGGTGCAGAACATGCCACTGTTCTCTGTTCCGGCACCCCCTGTGCGCTAGCACCCCACCCCGGACCTCACACAGACCAGAATGGTGGTTGTTATTATCTGTAAATCTTACAGTAACCCTGTGAGATAGCAGGTGGGGGCAGCCCACTTTGTAGATAAGGAAATGGAGGCTCAGAGAGGTTGGGTTACTCGTCCAGGGCCACACAGCCAGGAAATAGGGGAGTCTTTTTGACCTCAGAGCCTCCTTGTGAGGGGCCGCTGTGCCTGTGTTGCTGCCGCCTCCAAGGGCCCAGGGTGTGTGGAGCCTGTCAGCGTGGAGCCCCTGCTGTGCTGGGGATGCTGGTGAAGAAAGGGTTCCCCAGGAGCCAGAGCTGGCCTATCACTGACCCTTTCCGTGGGTGAGCGGTGCCCCCCTCCTTGGAGGAGGGTCTGGCAGCCAGAATGCTGGGCTGCACAGGGTCACCGGAGCTGGGTGGGTGTGTCTGCAGGCCTCACAGAGGCTTCCCTGGAGCGAGGCCACCGGCCCAGGCTAGGGAAAGCCCCCCTGCAGCAGCTCCTGCACTGGGGCACCCACCTCTGCTCTGGGGTCTGGTGTTGTGGGCAGGCCCCCATCCCCCCAAGTGTGGTGAAGGAGGAGTGAGGGAGAGGCCTTGGCTCAGAGGCTGGTGGGGAGGGGACTTTGAGGCAAGGTGCCTCCGTGACCTTGGGCAAGGTGCCTCCCGCAGGTGTTTATGGAGAACAGCTTGCCAGGCTCTGTTCCGGGTGCCGGGAAGTGACTGAGGACAGGACAGTCCCTGCCCTCTGGAGCTGACCATCCCCTGGGAGGCCGATGGTAAATGTCTGGGTTGCTATTTTAAGTTGACAGGAAGGGCCTCACTGACGAGGTTAGGGAGGAGCCCTGTGGGGTCTGGGGGAGAGCGATTCAGGCAGTGAGAACAGCATGTGCAAAGGCCCTGAGCCTCTCCTACTCTTGAGCCCTGGTTTTCTTATCTGCCACGTGGGGACCATCCCAGGAGCCTTGTCTACCCGAGGCTCTGGGCACCCATGCTAGCTTGAAACAGGTGCTCAGAAAGTGGGCACCCCTCCTTCTACTATGGCTACCTTGATCAGCAGCATCTTTATTTCCATGAAGGCAGTGAAGCCTGTGGGCCCTGCTGCCTGGCAGTGGCTCTGGGTGGGGCAGGGCTGCAGCCTGCGGGGTGGGCTGTGCCCTGCCCCTTGTCCGGCCCTCCCCTCTCCCCCCAGCCCTGACTTCGTGCTGCCATGAGTTGCCCTTGGCTGGGCCCCGGAATCTGGGGCCTCTGGGTGAGAATTCCTCCCAGGCTGGGGAACTGTCATCGTAGAGCCACCCTCCTGTGCCCCAGGCCAGGGCTCCTGCCTGTCCTTGTCCTCTGGCCACTGTGCCTGAGGCTTTGGGGCCACACCCCCTGCCTGTGGCCAGTGCCTGGACTTCAGGTCAGTGACACCCTCACGGGGTTTGCTTCATTCATCCTTCGAACAGATCACCGCCCCCTTGTCCCCCCAGCCCCTTCCCTCCATGGGGACAGGAAGAGCTGCCCCCGGCTCCTTGAGAAAGTCCCACCACTCCCTCCTGCCTGTCCCTTGCCTGCCTTTCGGGATAGGGCCTGAGCCTGCTGCCTCCCCTTCTGTGCTCAGGACCCCTGCCTGGGGCTCTGCCCCGCAGCCACCCGTGCCCCTCACCCCAGTCCTGGGCCTATCCTGGGCCCCCACCGCAGGCTGGCCTCAGGCCTGGGCAGGCTCAGGGGTGTGTGAGTGTGTGTGACAAGTGTAGGGCACGGGAGTGTGCTGGGGCACAGAGCAGGGCGGAGGGGGGAGTAGGGGGTAAGCTCAGGGACTGAAGATTGGGAAGTGCATGATGGGCTCCCCCATATTTAGGCCCTCATCCGGGTGGGGTGGAGGCGTGGGTAGCCTCTGCTGCTCGCTGCCCCTGGACCTTTTCTTTTTATGGGTAATTGGGACCGGTTTGCTAGCCCCACCCTTTAAAAAAATGATTTATTGAGGTAAAATTCACATGACGTACAATTAACCATTTAAAAGTGAATTTAATTCACAGTGTTGTGCAACCACTGTCTCTGTCTAGTTGCACAACTTTTTCATCACCCCAAAAGGAGACCCCGTCCCCGTTAGTTGACACTCCCATTTCCCCTCCCCCCATCCTTGGCAACCACCAGTCTGCCTTCTGTCTCCTTCCATTTACCTATTCTGGGCATTTCACATAAACATGTGACCCCTTTGTAACTGGCTTCTCTCACCTAATATATATATATATATATATATATTTTATATTTTATTTTTTATTTTTTTAAATTTTTAAATTAAAAAAATTTTTTTTTCTTCCCACTTGGCTTTTAAAATTTAAAAAGTTAACTTTTCTGAAATAATTAGAGAGGCACAGGCAGTTGTACGATGGTAGAGAGGTCCTGCGGCTCCCCGCGCACTGCATCCCCACCCCCCTGCCCTGCCCAGGGCCTTTCGGGACCTCTCCTGCGGTGGAGATTTGGGAACAGGAAATGGGAAATGAGGACCAAACCCTTCACAGTGGCCTTGAGCTGGGGCAACCCACTCCCCAGTGGCCCCGGGGCCTTGAGTGCTGCCCCACGGGCCGGGCTTACCTCTGTGAGGGCGCCGCTGCTCCTCTGCGGCCTCGGGCTGGCCTGGGTGCGTTGGTGGCGGTGGCGGCGGTAGCAGCTGCAGCGGCGGCTGCTGGGAGGGTGGCCCCTGTCCCAGCCGCCCCCTCTCGCTGCCCAGCTTCCTTTCCCAGCAGCCAGTCGGGGCCCCGACGGCCCATACTCTCCTCCTGGGTCCTGGTCTGGTGCCCAGGTTGGGGGGAGAGGGTAGGGTTTCAGCCCTCCCCCAGCAGCTGGCCGGCAGGGAGAGGGGCTGGTTGTATTTTAAGCTGTTGAGTGGTTCAGCAGGAACTCGGAGGCCTGCTCTCCCAGTAGACGTGGTGCAGCCTTCCTGCGGACCACACGAGCTCTGAAGGCATGTGGGCACTGCCCGCCTGGGACCCAGGAACTATTAATATACCTTGGGCAAGGTGCAGCCACAGGGCAGCAGCCCTTTGCCTGCTCGCCCTTCCGGGCACATTCTGCCTGTACCCCTTCCCTCTTCCAAGAGTCCCCTTGGTGGGGCCAGACGCTCGGGGCAGTGTGAGCAGCGCCCTCTTTCTGGCCCTTCTGTCTGGCCTTGTTATCCCCGTGACTCAGAGGGGTTCAGTAACCTGCCCCCCAAGGCCATGTGGCCATGCAGAGCCCCCGGTTGACAGCAGGCGCGCTCTCTAGCGCGGTAACAGTAGCATCAGCCAGGAATTCTTGGGCTCCGGGCTCTCTCCTGCCCTCCGTCCATGACGTGCGGTGGGTGGAGCATAGGTGGGCAAACAGGCCAGTGTGCTGCAGCGACCCCCTGGCCAGTAGGGGAGCCGGGATCTGAACCCAGGCCCATCCCCTTCCCTTCATCGCAGGCCCTCAGGGTCTCCTCAAGCCTGTCCTCACAGCCTGAGGTCTGGGGGCACTTCCCATCTGTCAGGTACCACGCCAGCCCCTCGAGGTACACACTTTGCTACCTGCCTCCGGCCTGAGGCTCAGACAGAAGTGACAGCCCCGGAGTCACCCAGTGACAGCGTGGCAGGGCCGGATTCAGTCCTGTGTGCTGCCCACCACGCCCCCAGCCTCTCCCACTGGTGGTGGAGTGTGTGAGGGGAGCCCTTTCCTCCTGACGGGGGGGGGCCCTAGGTGGGTGGGCGTGCTCTCAGAGAGCCCTGTCTGGGGCCCTGCCCTGGGGTTCTTCTAAGATCTGCTCCTTTTCTCCATGCTGCCTCTGACTGAGGGCCTGCCAGGCGGGAAGGGTCCTCAGCAGCTGCTGCCCAGTGGCTGACTTGGGGTCAGACCCAGCCCTGCCTGCCACGTTGCCATGTCTAGCAAGATCTGCATCAAGCCCTACACTGGGGCCCTCAGGCCCACGTGATGGGCTCGGGCCCTACTGGGCCTCACTCCAGCTCCACCAGCAGTTTGCACCATTCACAGCTGGCCCGGGTGCCTTCTCGAACCTGCTTAGGATGGGTGGGTCACATCCCCCTGGGGGCTCCTTCCCTCCCAGCACTGCCCCTTTGCACCACCAGTCCCACCACTGCCTGGGGCTCAGGGAGAGCGGAGTGTGGGGGGGTGCCCAGGCTGTCTGCCCTGGGCTTTGGGGGGCTCAGGGCTTGGACGAGGGTGCTATGTTGGGCTGACATGGTGGGAAGACTGCCCTGGAGGTGGCCTTGAACAAGGTCTGGGTGGACCTAGTGAGAATTGGGTGGAGAGGGAGGCCGGGGAGGTGGGAACCAAGGTCTTGGCCTAGGCTGGGGGTGCTTGCTGGAAACTTCCTGGTTTCCTGACCCTTTCCACACTTAGAGAGAGGCTCTCTGCATCAGTAACGCCAGAATCTGTCACCTCCCTGGGAACACAAATGCACAAGGAAAATGATCCAGAGTGTCTCTTACAGCTCAGAAGGGGAAATGGATGATCTATCTCGCGGATTCTCGAAATAGCTGGGATTTCTCCAAGCCCAGTGAACACTGCGGGCCTGAGCTGGGGCCTGGGCGGCCCGTTGGCCTCTCACCCCGCTCCTGGTGACTGGCCCTTGCTCTGCACTGGGCAGGGAGGCCGGGAGGCGCCTGCATGCCTGTTCTGGGGATCTCCCTCCCCCCGTGCCGTTGGGGGTCCGTGTCCCCTCGAAAGCCTTACAGTCAGGGCAGCTCAGCCCTTGGAGGGCTGCCCCCAGGTCCCCCCTCCCAGGAGGTCTGTGGCGTGGCTCCTGGGGGGCTCAGTGTGGAGCAGTTTTATATTTAGCCGGGCCGTGGCTGTTGGGCCACTCGGGTTACATCTGCACAGAAGCTGGCGGAGCCAAGGCAGGCACGGGCTCCCTTCCAGCACCGCGGCAGAATTTGATCTCGCCGGCCTGGCCCAGAGCACTTCGCGTGGGGAGGTCTGTGGTGGGGGCTGACGGCCGGCAGCTGGGGCCTCTGGCTGCAGCGGGCAGAGCGGGGCAGGCATGGACCTGAGCGTGAGCGTGGTGGCCCGGGAGACCAGCCAGGGCCTTGGCCCCGTCTTTGGTCTCAATGGGCTCCCCCGGCCTATGCCCCCCAAGACGATCAAGAAACCTAAAAAGGCCGTTCTCTTCTTTGAGGTGGAGATTCTGGACGCAAAGACGCGGGAGAAGCTGTGCTTCCTGGACAAGGTAGGACCGTGGTGCAGACTGTGCTGGCCCGAGGGTGCTGGGCCTGCGACCCACCCCTTCCTGGGCTCCTGGCCCCCAGGGAGATGGGAGTGCCCCTCCACCTGGGTCCTGACACCCAGCCCCTGCCCTTCAGGGTGTGCAGGAGGGGTACTGTCCCTGGGCCTGCCCCAGCCAGCTTGCCCCTCAGGGTAGAGCACCCTGGCCCCTGGGTGTGGTTGGGAGCTGGCCTCCCAGCGTGAGAGGAGGTGAAGCAGCCTCGGTGGACCCTGCACGGTTCGGGGGCCTGGGAAGGAGGTGGAGTCCTGAGACCGGCCCCACTCCGAGGCCAGGCCAGGGGAAGCGGTTTGTCCCATCCCAGGGAGGTCTGGAACAGGTTGAGGGCCTTTACTCTGGGGGGAGTTGTGGCTGGGGGTGGAGAGAGGCGACGTGGGCCTGGCTTCCCATGCTCACACCGTCTCCCAGCCAGTCCGGGGGTGACCTGGCTGCCTGGTTAAAAGGCCCTCAGGCCCATGGCTGCCTTGTCGGCTACATGGTTTGGGGGCCTGGTCCCCAACCCTCCCCCCTCCCATAGCAGTTGCCTAGGACCCCAGTCCAGCCCGCCTCACCAAGAGGGATCCTGGGTCCCGGGCTCCCCGCCCACAGCTTACCTGTCCCTGGCCTTTGTTTCCCCCAGGTGGAGCCCCAAGCCACCATTGCCGAGATCAAGAACCTTTTCACGAAGACCCGTAAGTCCAGGGCCCAGCCACACTGCCTCCGTGACCCCTCTGGGCAGGGCCCTCTAGGGCCCCGTCCTACATGCCTCTCCCTCAAGGGCTTGCAGAGATGCCCCCAGGGTGGCCCAGGCTTCTCTGGGCTTGCCTGGGGCACCCGCCCCCGTGTGGCCATCAGCAGGAACGCCCTTGCTGGGCTTTGGGGAGGACAACGTCCGGCTTTGCCTGCTCTTCCTGGAGCCTTCGGAGATCTCGCCTGGGGGCCGGAGGAGCTGTAGGGACCCTGGGCCCCGCCAGGCTGTGCGCTGTGACACCCTACTCTCCCTACAGACCCACAGTGGTACCCCGCCCGCCAGTCGCTCCGCCTGGACCCCAGTGAGTACAGCTGTCTGCTTGGCTGGCCCCGGGCTCCTGGGTGGCCCTGGGCGAAGGCCCAGGCAGGCCCTGAGCCCTGGCCCGACTCTCCGCAGAGGGCAAGTCCCTGAAGGATGAGGACATTCTGCAGAAGCTGCCCGTGGGCACCACGGCCACTCTCTACTTCCGGGACCTGGGGGCCCAGATCAGCTGGGTAACGGTGCGTGCAGACCCCCTCTCCCAGCAGCCTCGTCTCCCATCTGCCGCGTGGGGGTGACTCACCTCTCCCCTCCCCAGGTCTTCCTGACAGAGTACGCCGGGCCCCTTTTCATCTATCTGCTCTTCTACTTTCGGGTGCCCTTCATCTATGGCCACAAATATGACTTCACGTCCAGTCGGCACACGGTGGTACAGTGAGTGGGGCCGGGAGGGAGGAGGTGGCAGGGGGAGGGGAAGGCCTCCTGGACATGCCCCCGCTGAACCGGCTCCCTCACCCCCAGCCTCGCCTGCATCTGCCACTCATTCCATTACATCAAGCGCCTGCTGGAGACGCTCTTCGTGCACCGCTTCTCCCACGGCACCATGCCCTTGCGCAACATCTTCAAGGTGAGCCCCCAGCTGCCCGTCCCAGCCCTTCACCCCCGGCCCTACCCTCCCTGGTCCCCCTCACCTGGGTCCTGCCCTCCACTGGGCCAGGCTCCATCCCGGCCCTGCTCCCTTTCAGAACTGCACCTACTACTGGGGCTTCGCCGCGTGGATGGCCTATTACATCAACCACCCTCTCTACACGCCCCCCAGTAAGTGGCCTTGGACCCTGCTCCCCCTGTGAACACCCCTTCACCCAGGCTCTCCCCTCACGGGCTTCCCCTCTGCTTCCTCTTCAGCTTACGGAGCTCAGCAGGTTAAACTGGCACTCGCCATCTTTGTGGTAAGCAGGCTGGGATGGATGACAGGGTGCGGGGAGTTTGGGCGGCAGGGGTGGGGGTGCTCTGAGCTGACCCTGCTTCTCTAACAGATCTGCCAGCTCGGCAACTTCTCCATCCACATGGCCCTGCGGGACCTGCGGCCAGCGGGTGAGTGGCCTGCTCCGGGCAGGGGGGATGGCCACCTGGGCAGGCTGAGCCAGCGGGTCTCACTCCTGTCCTGTCCTCCCAGGGTCTAAGACCAGGAAGATCCCATACCCCACCAAGAACCCCTTCACGTGGCTCTTCCTGCTGGTGTCCTGCCCCAATTACACCTACGAGGTGAGGGTCTGCCCTCCTCTCCTTTCCTCTCCCTCCTGGGGCTTGGGGTCCCACGTGGAGGTCTAGCTTCTAGGAGGGGGTGGTTCCTGGCTCCACAGCTGCTTCTGCAGTTTGAACTTGGAACATTTGGAAATAGAGAGACTGTGGCCTCTATGGGGCCTGGGAGGTGTCCAGCTGGGCTTGTGGCTGTTGGGGACTGAGGGGCAGCTTCGTCGTGTAGTCCCCCCTTTACTCCAGGCCCCTCTAGCACTGGAGTGTGGTTCCCATCCCCTTACTAGAACAGCTGGGGCTGCCCAGCCCTGCCCGCCCTCACCCTGCCTGCTCTGCCCACAGGTGGGGTCCTGGATTGGCTTTGCCATCATGACACAGTGTGTCCCAGGTGAGCCCGCTGCCCCTTCCCCAGGGGGCCCTGCCCGTCCCTGCTGGGTGCAGCCCTCCCTGACTCCCCTGCTCCACCCCACAGTGGCCCTCTTCTCCCTGGTGGGCTTCACCCAGATGACCATCTGGGCCAAGGGCAAGCACCGCAGCTACCTGAAGGAGTTCCGAGACTACCCGCCCCTGCGCATGCCCATCATCCCCTTCCTGCTCTGAATGGCTCCCCCTCACCCAGGCTCAGCCAAGCCAGGCTCTTGTCCCCCCGCCCCAGTGTCATTCTGGGTGAGGAGTGGGAACCACTGCTCTCCAGCGTCTGGAATAAAACCTGCCTGCCCAGCTGGACTCAGACTCAGCGGTGTTTCTTTTTCGGGGTCGGCTCGGGGATCAGCACACCAAAGAAAGAGGCGGAGCTTGGGCTGAGGGCCCTGGAGGCTTTTATTCTTTTGACTGGTCCACAGGGTGGTAGGCGGGGCCACTACAGGGCCACCCCGGGGCCCACCTCACCGGACCCCTGGCCTCTGGCCACGTCCGCCTCCCTCTGCTGCCGCCTCTTCTTCCGCTGGAGCAGCCGCCGCTCCCGCTCAAACTCCTTCATGCGCTTCACGTAGCTGCAGGCAGAGTAGGAGGAGGGAGGGGGTGTCAGGACACGCAAGTAGGGAAGACCTGTGTGCCTGTGATGTAACTCTGGGGTCTGCCCCCTCCCCTGGGGTGGACACCAGTGAGCCCAGAGCAAGAGCTGGGCCTCCCACCTGAGCTGAGCGCCTCTAGGCACCTCAAAGCAGCCCGCCCCACCCAACAGCCCCTTTGGGGTTCCTCTTTCTACCGAGGTGGGGCCTGGCTAGGAACTCAGTTAGCTTGCTGTCCCTTGTCCCTGGAGCCACGCGCCCAGGGCCTGGCCAGGCGAGGGGCGAGGGCAGGCGCGGGGCTCACAGGGCCCGGCCAGGCGAGGGGCGAGGGCGGGCGCGGGGCTCACAGGGCCCGGCCAGGCGAGGGAAGAGGGCGGGCACGGGGCTCACAGGGCCCGGCCAGGCGAGGGAAGAGGGCGGGCGCGGGGCTCACAGGGCCCGGCCAGGCGAGGGGCGAGGGCTGAGGGCCGAGGGCCGAGGGCGGGCGCGGGGCTCACAGGGCCCAGCCAGGCGAGGGGCGAGGGCCGAGGGCGGGCGCGGGGGCGGGGCTCACTCGAGGTGCTCGCAGGAGTCCCAGTCGTGCTGCTCGTGCTTGCAGGCCAGGAAGTTGGGGAAGCTGTCACGCTTGCACCTGAGGAGCCGGATGAGGTAGTGGGCGCAGTAGTCCCGCTGCTGCAGCACCAGCTGTGCGTCGTTCATCTCCTGCTGAGTGGCCACCGTCTCTGTGGGGCACGGGTGGGGCTCAGCCAGGGCCAGGACTATCTTTCTAATTTGCACGAAAGCAACCCCCAACGCTGAGGCCCAGATGGGCAGGACCCCTCTCCTGCCATCACCGAGCACCTCAAAATCCACGTTAGATTCTTGCCTCCCCTCCCCCTGGGGTCACTCCCCAGACAGCCCCACCCTGCAGAGGTGTGTGTGCGTCTGTCTGTGTGTCTGCCTGGGGGACCTGGATTCCAGCTCCGTCCTCTCAGTGGAGGCGTAGCTTCTGCCCACCTCATAGAAAGCTGAACTAATAATCCTCGGTCCTGCTGCCCCACCCACCTGGTAAACCCCACGGGGATGAAATCAACCTTCACTTCAACTGGGGCCCACGTGGGGGCCGTCAGAAATCGTGGGCACACACCCCAGCCCGCGCCCGCTGTGCTGGCGATCCTGAGCTGTCCCCACCCAGCATGGGGCACACAGGACCTAGCCTTCCTGCATCCTCAAGGGAACCACCGACCCCCCCAGCTTACCCCATCTTTCTTGGTCCTAGATGCTCCTCACAATTAGCATTAAGAAGTGTCCACCGCTCACCTGCAATCCTCCCCTGCTGGCTCCTCTCCCCTCTGCTTCCCAGCCTCGTTTTTCTCTCACTCTGGCCCAGGTCCTCACTCCTGCCCCTGCATCCCGCCAGCTTCCACGCTCCACCCTAGCACTGCCCACACGCTGGCTCCTTCCAGAACCACTCAGGACCCCAGGACACCGCGCTTTCTCAGCCTTCCGCTTGCTCCTTTCTCGAACATTCTCTTCCCGTGGCCTCCCTCTCCGCCACACTGTCCCCAGGTTTCCTCCCGTCTCTATGGCTGTCCAAACATTAAGCTGCCCAAACATTAAGCCTTGGCTTCTGGTGGTTCTTGCTATGAGCCCTCTGCTCATTCTAATTCATGGCTTCGGTCTCCACCCCGTAGATCGTTGAGCCCCAGGCCTTGTGTCCACCTGCAGCCCCTGATGGTTTCCATGTCAAGGTGGCACTTAACACCTGATGCTCCAGCATGATGAGTCAGTAGCCAGGATTTATGGAGCACCTACTGTGTGCTAGGTGCTGGGGATATACAAGGGGACATGCCAGGCAAGGATCCCTCCCTGTTCTTGGAGGGAGACACAGAACAAACAGGTAGAGCTAGATGTTATAGGATGCCTGACAATGCTAAGTATTAGGGAGGAAAATAAAACGAGAGAGAGGCAGTGTGGGGAGGTGGGTCACAACTTTAGATGGAGGGGTCCCTCAAAAGGTGGCATACGAAGGTGAGGGAGTGGGTCACATAGACACCCGGGTAAGCCATCCCCAAGAGCGGAACAGCAGGTGCAAAGGCCTTGAAGTGGGAGGACAGGCGGGATGCCCCAGGGGTTTCGGCCTGAGCATGTGGTGGTCAGCGCTGGAGGGAGGCACAGGGTTGGTAGGGGAGGTCAGGAGCTCTGTTTCAGGCCTGCTGAGTGCAAGATGCCCGTTAAATTTGGAGTGGAGGGCTTCCCTGGTGGCGCAGTGGTTGAGAATCTGCCTGCCAATGCAGGGGACACGGGTTCGAGCCCTGGTCTGGGAAGATCCCACATGCTGTGGAGCGACTGGGCCCGTGAGCCACAACTGCTGAGCCTGCGCGTCTGGAGCCTGTGCTCCGCAACAAGAGAGGCCGCGATAGTGAGAGGCCCGCGCACCGTGATGAAGAGTGGCCCCCGCTTGCTTGCCACAACTAGAGAAAGCCCTTGCACAGAAAACGAAGACCCAACACAGCCATAAATAAATAAATAAAAATAAAGGAGTTCCTTTAAAAAAAAAAAAAAAATTTGGAGTGGAGATGCCAAGCAGGCAGTGAGGTCCATGAGTCTGGGGTTCAGGGTCAAGGCCCAGCTGGAGATAAAAACTCCAGCACTGGTGCACAGCAGCCATTTGAAACCAGAGGACTAGCAGAGACCCCCAGGGAATGGTGGGAGTGGGTGGAGACGGGAGAGACCCACGCAGTGGGGCGCCTTGGCATTTACAAGGCAGGGAGGTGGGCGGGAGCTGTGGGGTCTTGGAACCACGTAAAGAGGGGCTCCCAGGAAGTGGCAGCGACCAGCCGTGCCTGCTGCTGCTGTAGTGGAGTTAGACCTGAGAATCTGACAACCGGGCTTTGCAATACAGACGTAGTGAGGGTGGGGAGGAAGCTTGACCACAGCCCTGTCAGTGAAGTGGTGGGGAGGTAGCTGGAGGGGGAGGTGGGGCCAGGAGAGGATTTTATTTTTTTATTTTTATTTTTAAAAAAATTTTTTTAAAAAATTAAATTAATTAATTAATTAATTAATGGGCTGTGTCAGGTCTTCGTTGCTGCGCGTGGGCTTCTCATTGAGGGGGCTTCTCTTGTTGCGGAGCACGGGCTCTAGGCACGCGGGCTTCAGTAGTTGTGGCGCGCGGGCTTTAGAGCGCAGGCTCAGTAGCTGTGGCGCACGGGCTTAGTTGCTCCGCGGCATGTGGGATGTTCCCGGACCAGCACTCGAACCTGTGTCCCCTGCATTGGCAGGCGGATTCTTAACCACTGCGCCACCCGGGAAGCCCCAGGAGAGGATTTTAAAACAGCAGAAATAACAGTGTATTTGCATGTTGATGGGAAAACCAACCTTGCAAGAGAGGGAGAATGGTTGGGGCAGTCCTTGGGTAGGTGAGAGGATGGGATGGAGGGCATCAGAGGGCTCACCTGGAGCAGAGGCTTAGCTAAAGCCGGGGCAGATCATCTGGGCTAACAGGAGAGAAGGTGGAGTCCAGGGTGTGTAGGAAGCAGGGATGACGGGAGCCCGCGAGAGCTCTTTTGGCTGCTTCTATTTTCTTAAAAGGATGCAAAGTGACTAGCTGAAAGGAGGTGCTGAAGTCTGAGAGAGAAGGCATGAGACCATGGTCTAGGAAGGAGCAGGAGAGAGCGAAGGGCCAGGGAATGTGACAGGAAAACAGCAGCATGAAGAGTCAACTGGGGGAGCAATTGGGAGACCAGTCAGGGAGGTTGGGTGTTTTTCTCCCACGATGTTCAGCTGCACAGGGACAGGAGCCACGGAGGAGAGCTGGCTTTAATCAGGGTTCTGCTTAAGCAAGACAGAGGAGGGGATGGGGTGGGGCGGCTCTGAGTGTTTGCAAAACATTAATGGGAAAGCAGGGTGTGAGGGGCAGTGGGAAGGACTGACATGATAAGGAGGTGGGGGTACTGATGGACTGCAGGTTCCAGTGGGGCTGAAGGAACTACCAGGAGTCGAGACACCATAGGACTGTACCTCCCAACATTCTCCTAAATCCACACCTCTCTGCACCACCCCATTCCCTTAGAGGTCTCCCTGTCTCCAAGTCGTCGCCCACCTGGCAGCCAGCGTGACCTTTTGATAAAGCAAATCTGATCGTGTCCCTCCTCTGCTTTGAAGCACTAGCTCTCCCCTCTCCTTGGTCTCGGTGTGGCCAACTCCTCCGCATCTCCCGCAGGCCTCGCTTCCAGTCATCGTCTCCTGAAAGCCCGCCTTGATACTCCCAGGGGCCATCATCAAGATCCGCCAGGTTCCTTTGTCTTCCCTACAGGGCTGTGAGTTCCCCCTTAGTCAGTGCCTGCTGTATCCTCGGTGCCCAACTTGGGATTTGGTCCAGGGCTGGCGCTCGATATGCTTGTGATATTAACAAATAAAAAAAGCAACGTGCAGGACAGTATGTGCGGCGTGAACCCCCCTTGTGTTTTCTCTAGCATACCTAAAAATAGCAGTGACATCTGGACAGAGGTACAATAAGCACATCCCTTCCGTGATAAACGCTCCCATAGTTCGTTCCCCACTCACTCCAGCACTAAGTCCAACTTCTATCGCCTCATTAGGTCCTGTACCGCCACACTTTTTTGCCCCCAGGCTTTTTGTTCAAACAGTGCCCTCTGCCTGGAATGCCTCCACACTCAGGCAGGGTCACGCGCGCCCTCTGGACTCCTCCGGGCCGAAGTCAGGGCTGAACCCAGACACAGTGCATGACGCTCGAGCCCAGCCGACCCCGGGGTTCAGGGGTTCCGGCGCCCACCCCAAACTCCCGCCGGCCGCGCCTGCGCACTGGGACTCACCGCGTTCTTTGCGCCCGGGGAAGCCGTAGTCTGGCGGGAAGGTGGGCATCCGCAGGGGGTCGGGCTCCACCGATGCATCGCCCAGGTAGCGCCGCGCCAGGTGAGCCCCCATGACTGCTTTCGCTGCAGGTTCCGGCAGCAGCCGGGGTCACCCAGCTCCTACCCGGAAGCACTCCTTGGCAGGCGACGGCTTCCGGGTTGCTCAGGCCGCAGCGGGTATCATAGAGATGAACGACTCCGCAGGACTTCAGGTACCTCTGGCGCCACCTGGCGGTTGGGCTGAGATAGTAAGGTGTGCGCCTCCTACTCTGGTGATCGCCAGAGGGGGCCTCCCTGCTTCTGGAAATCCATCTGGGCAGGAGAGGGTGGACGATGCGAGCCTGGGGCTTCCTCCCACCCTCCCTGGGCGCCTCTGGTCTCCCGAAGCTAGAGCGCAAATGAAAATTATTCTTATGTCGTATTTCAAAAAAGTCTTTATTCTAAAACTTTCGAATTTGTCATAAAAAACCCTGCACAGAGCTGATATAATTAGCAAATATCAAAAGTTTAAATAAAATAATTTAAAATAAATATTTTAATTAAGTTTAATTTAAATAAGCAAATAAAAGTTATTTATAAACTATTTATAAGCTGAGATTTTAAATAAATCCAATTGAATACTTTGTAAAAATAAAACGAGTTGTGATTCTAGTATCCCTGTAGTTGCCCCTGTAAAGAATGGGTATTACATTTCACACCTGTTACATTAGAGCTTCTACACATGTATATTTAAAAGTATAATACTTTGTTTAATACTGCCAAATACTTCTTGGCCCAATGTGCAGCTGTAACAAATGCTGTGTTAGTTTGTTACTCTCTCTGGAATCCTGCACATTGGAACACAAAAGAGAAGCCTTTCACTGGGTGCTTGGCAGTGCTGGGAAATGATACTTGGATGCTGCATGATTAGATTTCATTTGACAAGGTGTTGTGGGTTGAATTGTGTCCACCACCCCTCCCCCAAATAAGTTGAAATCCTAACCCCTGGGAACCTGTGAATGTGATCTTATTTCAAAGTAGGGTCTTTGCAGATGTAATCAAGTTAAGATGAGGTCATGATGGACTCGGGTGGGTCCTAATCCAATGACTGATGTCCTTGTAAGAGGGAAATTTGGACACAGACATGCACACAGAACACCACATGATGCTGGAGGCAGAGACTGGAGTGATGCATCTACAAGCATATGAACACCAAGGATCCCAGGCCAGGAAGGGTCCTCCCCCAGAGCCTTGGGAGTAAGCATGGCCCTGCTCACACCTTGTTTTGGACTTGCAGCCTCCAGAACCGTGAGACTATAAAGTTTTCTTGTTTTACGCCACCTAGTTTGTGGTACCTTGTTATGGCAGCCCTAGGAAACGAATACACAAGATAATTTGTCTTTTCTCCTACCTAAACTTGTCTGGTGCTCAAATCTTCTACACACCCGAAAGCAGCATCTGTTTCCAGCAGCGGCACAACCAGAATCACACTCAGACACAGGACGGCATCAGCCAGAGAGGCGGGGAAGTGCTCCCTGGAGGCCTGAGTGGCATTGATACCAAGAGATGTCATGTTTAGAGTTACGGTTGTTCCATGCCATCGCCAATCACAGGATCTCAGGTGACAGCAGCATCCGGTGTTCTAAAGTAAATTTATTTTGTGTTTGTAATATGTGAGATTCTCTAAAGCAAGCCAGATTCCTCTACTTGGGCCAAGGGGGTTTCCTGCTATTTGAAAGAACAGATGTCCTGGATTAGAACCCTATTTGTGTGGCCTGGGTGAGTGCCTTTAGCTCTTTGTAAAATGGAGATCTCAATTTTAATGTTTTAAGCATTAAATGTGTTAATTATATGAAGTACTTACAGCAGTGCTTAGCACATAGCATTAGACAAGTGTTACTTATTGTTACTACTACATCCCTCTATTATGAATGGCCGTGTCAGACCTTGAGGACACAGAGGTGAACAAGAAGAAAAGAGTGGGGGTGGAGGGTATCTCTCTCCGCTCACACTCGTCCTACGAAGGGCTTTAAATACAATCTGTAGCGGGTTAAATAGTGCCGCCCCCTTAAAAAGGTATGTCCGTACCCTAATCCTGGGAACCTGTGAATGTGACCTTATTTGGAAAACGTGCCTTTGCAAATGTAATGAAGGGTCTTGAGATGAGATCGTAGGCCAAGTAGGCCCCCAATGCAATGACAAGTGTTCTTATAAGAGAAAGATGGAGGGAGATTTGACATCAACAGAAGAGGAGACAGAGAAAGAGAGAAGGTCCTGTGAAGACAGAGGCAGAAATTGGAGTGATGCGGCCACAAGCCAAGGAACACCTGGAACCACCAGAGGCTGAAGGAGGCAAGGAGCAGAATCTCCCCTAGAGCCTTTGGAGGGAGCACAGCCCTGCTGACAACATGATTTCAGACTTCTGGCCTCCAGAACTGTGAGAGAATAAATTTCTGTTGCGTTAAGTCACCCAGTTTGCGGTCATTTGTTGAGCAGCCTTAGGAAATGAATACACCACCTTATAGGTGGATAACCCCCAAATTTGTCTCTAGATATGTCTTCTCCCCTGAAATGCAGACACGTGAATATATCCAGCCACCGACTGGGCACCTTCACATGCTTAGTCCGTTTGAGCTGCTATAATAAAGGCTTATAAACAATAGAAATTTATTTCTCACAGTTCTGGAGGTGGGAAATCCAAGATCAGGGTGCCAGAATGGTTGGGTTCCAGCAAGGGCCCTCTTCTGGGTTGCAGACGGCCAGCTTCTCATTGTGTCCTCTCATGGTGGAAAGGGGGTGAGCTTGCTCCCATGTCTCTTCTTCTAAGGGCACTAATCCCATTTGTGAGGCTTCACCCCCATGACTTAATCACCTCCCAGAGGCCTCACCTCCTAATGCTATCATGTTGGGGATTAGATTTCAACGTATGAATTTTTTTTTTTTTTTTGGTGGTGGTGGTGGGGAGACACAAACAGTCTATAACACACCCTCAAACGACACTCCTGATTTCTCTCTGCTCTCTCCTAAATCTGTTCCTCCCTCTGTCTTCCTGTCTTGGGCAATGTCTGCTCCATTTTTTCCAGGTGGTCAGGCCCCAAACCTTTTGGTCATACTCAACTCTAGTCCTCTCACTCTAGGCATCCAAATCAGTGGCAAATTTCTTTGGTTGCACTGTAGAAACTGATCAAGAACACAACCCATTCCTACCCTCTCCATGGCCACCAGCCCCATCCAAGTCATGGCCATATCTCTAGTACAACTGCAGTAGGCTTCTCCTGGTCCCCACCTTCCTTAATCTCTCACCCTCGGGTTGCACCTGTCAAAACAGAAATTGGATCATGTCCTTCCTCTGCTGAAACCCTCCCGGGGCTCCCCATTTAGGTGGAGCAAGAGCCACACCCAGCCTGAAAGCATTTGACTCAGGAGGTCTGGGGCCCCAGAATCTGCATTTCTAACAAGTTCCCAGGTGACAGAGATATTGCTGGTTTGGGGACCAACCTTGGGAGAACTACTGAGCTAGATTTTCATGTGCTGACACAGGGAAGTGGCCATGATATACTGGTAACTCAAAAAGGCAAGTGAAACCGAAAGTCATCAGTTAGATCCATTAAACTGTAACTTGCTTAATAAGTAGTGAACCGTAACATGCCTTCATGGATCAAGCTTGCTTTAATTGTTTTTATAAAAACTTGCATGTCCTCCAAGTGTCACGTAGCCTAAACAATAAGAGGTTTACCAGAGTTGTTTTTCAGGAACTTGGAGTCAGCTGTGTCCAGTCTGAGCTCAAGCCAGTTAAGACTGGTTGGGACCACCCACCCTCCAACTGGGTCTGCACAGGTGTCCAATCAGTGTCCTTTTGACGTCAGAGGACTCAAAACTCCACCCTCAGAGCATGCTAGCTAACCCTGCCATTTTCTGGACTTGCATCCCGTGGAGAAGCATGTAGCTTAGCTTGGCCTGAGTAGAATGATGATTACCTCACTTAAAAAAAAAATCTCTAATCACCTTTCCCCATGCTCCCCAAGCCTCAGCTTTACCCTATAAATATCCCGAGCCCCTCACCTTCAGGGAGGTGGATTTGAGATTTGTTCTCCCATCTTGCTTGGCTGCCTTGTGAGTAAACCCTTTCTCTGCTGCAAAATTGGTGTCTCAGGTTTAGCTCGCTGGGCATCAGGCAAACAAACCCGGTTCAGTAACGCAAGCCATAGAGGATAGACCAATGGTGATTGAGACTTCCTTTCCAGGAAGTTCTGTCCCCAGAACGTGGCATAGATTTGTGATTCTTGCGCACTTCCTGACTCCAGGGGACAACATTCACATTCTTGTCTTTGTGAATGGCACTCCTGGAGTTGTGCAGTGCCCAACCTGCACAGCTGTACCAGGCAGCCCTACCCTGTTCTGTGTGTCTCTCCTCTGCCTCTCTTTGTCTGTGTGTCAGCTGCTCACCTAGAGGCCAAGAGCTGGGAGGAGACCCAGAGTGGCAAATCATTGTGCCAGCTCACTCTCCCTGTGTGACCTTGGGAAGTGACTTCCCTTTCAGAGATGCAGTTTACTCACCTGTAAAATGGGTCCCTACTAAACAGCTCCCACCCCCTTCATGGTTTTATTTTCCTTATTAGCACTTACCACCCTCTAACCTGAGATCTATATATTTGACTTAGTATTTAACTTGTTTACTGTTGGTCTCTCCTCTTGAATGTCAGCTCTGCAGAGCAGGGAATTTTATCTGTCTTGTTCACCGCTGTGTTCCTGCACCTAGAAGGGTACTGGCACACAGCAGGGGCTTAGTAAATACTTGTCAAAAATCAACAAATGAATAAATAAACAGCGTGGTTTGGAGGAGTCAGTTGATCAACCAGTTGATGGTTGCCTGAAAAGCGCTTCCTGCCTGGCACCTAGGAGGCGTCCAGTACGCCCTATTATCACTTTCATCTGGGTGGCACTCTCTAACTAGAAGGTCCACCCGAGGGGACCCCCACGAACAGTCGTTTCACTAGAGGATGAAGAGGTCCAAGCCAGGGATGACTCTGGATGGGTGGGGATGTGGACCCACATCTGTCCTGAGGTCCCTGGACTCAGATGCTTCAGCTTGGTCTGTCCATACTCAGAGTTGGAGATCTGGAGGGGGATAATATTAGAGTGAGGGTGGTATTAAGGGGTGAGGGAGGGGCCGGGTTTCAGTCACCCGTGCCCCACAGTCTTCCTGTTTTTTTTTCTCTACCGACCATCTGATGAGGAGACCTTACTGTGTTCCCCGCCCGCGTCCCCAGGTGCCTTGCATCGCTGCCCACAGCTTCCCCGCCCCTCCTTCCTCTTTCCCTTGCCACTGCCGTCCGTGCCGCGGCTTCTGCTCTGCCCCGGGTAGGGGCTTCATTAGCATTTTGCGGGCGGAACAGCCTCGGAGGCCCCAGGTGGGGCCGGGGATGGAGAAGAACATTCTGGGCGGAGTCTGCGCCTCGCCTCGGTCCGCTGCATGGGAGATCGGAAGCTCTGGGTGATTTAGTTCCGGAGAGGAGGAAGAATAAATTAGCTTGGCCTAGACAGTCCCTGGGGAAGACCTGGCCTCGGTCTGTGATACTGACCAGAGGCGCGCCTGTAATCCAGGAGCTGCCCCGGGATTCTGCTGCCTGCGTGGCGGGCTGCTGGCTGGTGGTGGAGGGACCAGCGAGCCTGGAGTGGCCTGGCCTTAGTCAGGGCTTGGTGGGCAGGACCGTCACTCATTCATTCAACAAGCATCCTATTGGACACAATGTGTGTGACAAGGTGGTGATAACTGTTAAGGACAAACGTAATGAATGGAGTGTATGGAGAAGGGTGGGCTTGGAACTTCAGTTTTAGAAAGTTTTACTGAGAAGGGGACATTGGATCTCAGACTTCCTGTTTCTCGAAGACACCAGGAGCTTGCTGTCCTCAGGGCCTTTGCACAGACTGGAATGCTTTTCTTCCAGATATTTACAGGGCCTTCCCCCCACCTCCTTCAGTTGATTTCAACTGTCAGGTCTTTCCTGATCACCTCTTCCTCCTCCCCCCACTTCCTCCCCCCTCCTCCTTTTTAAATTGAGATTTAATTGACATATAACATTATATTAGTTTCAGGTGTACAACATAATGATGCAATATCTGTATATATTGTGAAATGGTCACCACATTAAGTCTTATTAACATCCATCCATCACCGCACAGTTACCCTTTTTTTTTTTTCTTGTAATGAGAACTTTCAAGAGCTACTTACTCTGTGAAAGCGGTGTTATTTCAGGGCGTGGGTCAGGTATATGTTCTGTAATGCATATAAGGAAGTGTTTATAGACACACAAGGTGGTTCTAAGAGTGCTAATTGCTCAGCAAGATTAGATGGGTCTTACATCAGTAAATAACGTGCTGACCATTTTTTTATTGCATGTAGAGGTGTATTTAACAGCTCACGTATAAAAACGTGTTTTTTGAGTGTTCCTTGATCATCCAGTTGTGAACAGTATTACTTTAGTGAATGGATGTGCAGACAGTTCTATAATGCATGTAGAGAAGTGTCTAGAAACACAGATAAGAAAGATGTTCCTAAAACTGTTACTTGAAAAAGAAAGAAAAAAACTCTATTTGCAACTTTCAAATATACCCAATCACCTTCTTATTTATTTATTTTTGGCTGTGGCGCGTAGTGCTTTGCGGCTTGTGGGATCTTAGTTCCCCCGCCAGACCCACGGCAGTGAAAGTGCCGAGTCCTAACCACTGGACCACCAGGGAACTCCCTCCATCACCTTCTTAAACATAAGTGTTTAATGCCCTACAATTCCCTCATAGCACTGCTTTAGCTGCACCCCACATATTTTGATATGGTACGTTTTCACTTTCATTCAATCAAAAATATTTTTAGTTTTGACTTCCTGTTTGACCCATGATTTAATTTCCAAATACTTACGGATTTCCCAGATATCATTCTGTGATTTCTAGTATGCTTTGGTTCTGGTCCAAGACCATGCTTTGTATCATTTCCATTCTGTGATCTTCCGTACTATTGCAACATTCCCGCCCCATGCACACCTGATTCCTCTTGTCTGCTTTATTTTTCTTCTTTTTTCTGCTTATGCCTATCTAACAACATTTCTAAGATACGTTTTTTTATTGAAGTGTAGTTGATTTACAATATTATATTAGTTTCAAGTGTACAACATAGTGATTCAATGTTTTTATAGATTATACTCCATTTAAAGTTATTACAAAATAATTGCTATATTTCCCTGTGCTGTACAATATATCCTGTTGCTTATTTATTTTACTCATAGTAGTTTGTATCTCTTAATCCTCTACCCCTATTTTGCCCCTCCCCCCTTTCCCTCTCCCCACTGGTAACCACTAGTTTGTTCTCTATGTAAGGTATTTATTTATTTTATTCATTATATCTCTCCCTGTTTCTAATCCCAAGGGTAGGGATTTTTGTTGTTATTCACCAATGTCTCCCTAGTACCTAGAACAGAGCCTAACACATAGTAGGTGGTCAGTACATATCTGTTGAATAGATGAATGAACAACTGGATCCCCAATCTCCATTGGACATATCAGGAGACCTCTGCTCAGAGATGTTGTTCTACTCCCCTGAGGTCACACAACAAGAATGGGGCAGAGCCGGGTCAGCCTGGGCCCATGGCTTTATGTTATTATACCCAGTTGATGGGACTGGATTTCACTACCAGTTCCTGCACACCTACTGTGTGCCAAGCCTCGATGCATGGCCTTGGCCATGTGGCAATCACCCTCACATAGTGAGACCATCCAACCCTCACCACACTTACCTTGCCCCAGGCCCACCCACCTTAAAGGATGCCCTTGATGGCCAGAGATGCTATCAGTCCTCTTGGTTGGTGTATCTCCCCATCCCTTCCCTATCCCTCCACTCTGACCCGCCCCCCCCATATCCATCTGGAATCTGATACTTGTTGTGTATGCTCAGTGGGTATTTGCTGGGCAGACAGACTCTTCCTTCTCAGACAAGTCTCCATTTCCCCATCTGTAGAACGGGAAAAGCACACCCACACCTCATGCAGGTGGGAGAGGTTCAGCATGTTACATCATGGGAACGGGGGGTGGGGGGCGGGGAAGCCCAGCCCCTGGGGTGAGCTTTTTCTGGAGAGGGAGGCTGATCTGCTGTTGCCCTCCCATCTCAAGTAGGGCTGGGGCCACCCCCCTCCACACGTGCTGGGGAAGAGTTTCCACTGGCGGAGACTGGATTGCTTATATTGAGACTGTGAGGTGAGAAATAAATTCCATCTCATTTAAGCCACTCTTGTTCTGAATCTCCGTTACAGCGACCCCGCCCAATATTCTAACTTGTACATGCATGGGCCCGACGGGGTTTCCTTGTAGTTTAAGCCAATCTGAGTTGCATTTCCTTTTACTTTAATGGAAAACCCCTCAAAAGAGGAATTGGGATTTTGCCCTTTGGGGTATGTAATATGCTATGCTGACTGTAACAAATTACCACAAATTTAGTGGTTTAAAACAACGGAAATTAATTAATTCTTTTATAGTTCTGGAGGTCAGAAGTTCAACGTTGTTTCATGTGGCTGAAACCAAGGTGTCAGCAGGACCACTCTCCCTCGGAGGCTTCGAGAATGGGAGAATCTGTTTTCTAGCCTTTTCCAGCTTCTAGAGCTGCCTTCCTTGGCTCATGGCCCCTACCTGCATCTTCAAAACCACCAGCATAGCATCTGGAGTTGAGACACAGAGATGTACAGAGAAAAAGGCACGTGAAGACTGAGGTGGAGATTGGAGTGGTGTGGCCACAAGCCAAAGAGTGCCAGGAAACCCTAGAAGCTGGAGAGGCAAAAAGGATCCTCTCCTAGTACCTTTGGAGGAAGCATGGCCCTGCCCACACCTTGATTTCAGACTCCTTTTTTCCCCAAGAAAAATTATATATTAATGCAATGTTAAAAAAAAAAGTGAAAGAAAATTGTGGTAAAGAAATTATCAAAAGTTTAAATAAAAACAGTTATGGTTGTTTTTCTTCCAGCTTTACTGAGGTATTCTTTTTTTCAAATTGAATAAATAAATAAATTAATTAATTAATTTGGCTGCGTTGGGTCTTTGTTGCCACGTGCGGGCTTTTCTCTCTAGTTGCGGCGAGTGGGGGGCTGCTCTTCATTGCGGTGCGTGGGCTTCTCATTGCAGTGGCTTCTCTTGTTGAGGATCACGGGCTCTAGGTGAGTGGGCTTCAGTAGTTGTGGCACACGGGCTCGGTAGTTGTGGTTTGTGGGCTCTAGAGCGCAGGCTCAGTAGTTGTGGCTCATGGGCTTATTTGCTCCGCGGCATGTGGGGTCTTCCCGGACCAGGGCTTGAACCTGTGTCCCCTGCATTGGCAGGAGGATTCTTAACCACTGCACCACCAGGGAAGTCCTTCTGAGGTATTCTTGACAGTCAAAATTGTATGTATTTAAGGTGTACAACCTGATAACCCAATATACATGGATACTGTGAAATATTCACCACAACCAAGCCAGTCAACATATCCATCACTTCAGAGTTAACATTTTCCTTTTCTTTTTTCTTTTTTTGTGTTAAGAACACCCAAGATCTACCCTCTTAGCAAGTTTCAAGTACACAATACAATGTTGTCAACTATAGTCACATTGTAGTTTTCTAAAATGTATTCATCTTGCACAACTGAAACTTTGTACCCATTGACCAACATCTACCCATTTTTTCCCTTCCTCCAGCCATGGGCAACCATCTCCCTGCTTCTATGAGTTTGACCATAAAGGGGGCAAGGGCAGAAGTGGGTAGACCTAGGTGGAGGCTATTACTGTAATCCAGGTGAAAGAGGATGATGGTTAAGACCAGGAGGTGAAAAGGACTCAGATGCTGAATATGCTGTGACGGTAGAACCAACCAGAATTACTAACAGATTGGTCATATTTCCAGTTATCTAGGGTGTCTAAGAAACCACCCCAAACGTAGTGGCATAAAATAATCACTTCATTATGCTCATGGATTCTATGGGACAGGGCATGGTAAGGACAGCTTTTTTCTGCTCTGTGATGTCTGGGGCCTCGGATGGGAAGACCCAAAGGGCTGGAGGTGAGTTTAACTCTCCTGGGGGCTGGAATCATTGGGAGGTGTCTTCACTTATATGTCTGGCACCTGGGCTGGGATGACTTGAAATCTGGCCTCAACTGGGATTGTTGAGCCAAGCACCTCCATGTGGCTTGGGCTTCCTCACAAAATGGCGGTTGGGAGCACATGTTCTGACAGAGCCAGGTGGAAGTTGCATGGCAACTGTCCCTTGTGCCACATTTTGTTGGTTATAAGAGAGTCACTAAGGCAAGCCCAGATTTAAAGGGAGGATAACTAGACTCTACTTCTTGATGGAGTGGCATGGTCACATTGCATAAGAACACGTAGGACATGAGATATTGTTGCAGCCATCTTTTGAAAACTTAATGTACCACAGCCATGGAATGAGAGAGAAGGGAGGAGTCATGGATGATTCTAGGGCTGTTTGCCCCAAAGGCTGATGGTGGTCGTTTTGAGAAACATAGGCAGGCTGCTTTCTTGGGGCCTCAGTCTGGTTATTCCACTGCTTTCACGAGGCTCACAGGAAACACCCACATCCCTGATGTACCAAAAGACGCAGCCACTCCTATCGCAGCCCTTTCCCCTGTGTCCATCATTTCACTTCATGCTGTTTTGGGTGTGAATCAAAACCTCATCCCTTGGTTTCCCCATAGGGTAGACAGACCTCTCTCTCTCTCTCTCTTTAACTTTCACTTTTTAAATACCCTCCAGTCGATGTCAAGTTCAGGATGAAAAACACTCCTTTGCAAGTTCTGTGTATACGACTGTGGTAGGCAGCCTTCAAGATGGCCTCCAAATGATCCCTACCTCTTGGTATTTATGTCCTCGTGTGGTATCCTCCCACAGTGACTCAAAGCTGGTCCATGTGATAAATATAGTGGAGATCATAGTTTGTGATTTGTGAGGCTAGATCATACAAGGCTTTGTGGCTTCCATTTTGGCCTCTGCCATGTTGTGAGGATACTCAATCAGCCCTTGGGAGAGGCTCACATGGCAAGGAACTGAGGCCTCCTGCCAACAGCCATGGGAGTGTGCCTTCATGGAGCAGATCCTCTAGCCCCAGGCCAGCTTTCTGATGACCGCAGCCCTGGGCAACATCTTGACTGAAACCTTAGGAGAGATCCCGAGCCAGAACCACACAGCTGCTCTTGAATCCCTGAGCCTCAGGGACTGTGAGATAATACGTGCCTACTGTTTTTTTAAGTCATGAAGTTTTGGGGTAATTTGTTAGGTAGCCACAGTGAGCCTAAAACTTCACTGTGGGAATGTGGGAGTACTTAGCACCGATCACTTTAACGTCTTGTTGTAAATGTCACCCCCTCCGGGAAGCCTCCCCTGACCACCTCTCTACATTAGCCCCCATCCTATCCCTTTACCCTGTTTTATTTTATTTTAAAATAATACTTAGTTACTATTGGAAATAAAATAAAAAACCAAACCATATTGCTTATTTCTATATTTCTTTATAGGTTTATTGTCTCTCCTGTCTCGATTGAAGTTTCATGAAGGAAGGAGCTTATCTATTTTTCACCCAGGGCTTGGTGCTGTGTAGGAACTCAAATGCAGGGGCTGTTGTCATTGTTACTTCTATGCATGAATCCAAACTGGGGAGAAGAATAAGTGTGTGTGTGTGTGTGTGTGTGTGTGTGTGTGTGTGTGTGGTCTGTGGTGTTCCCCTCAAGATAGATTTGCATGTTCTTGACTTTTAAAGAAAAAAGGAACTGAGAAAAGCCCTAGTCACTTGAGTTGAGGACACAAGGAGAAGAAGCTGTCGAGCTCTGCCTGCTCCTTCTCAGCCTCCTGTGTTAGCTGCAGTCATGTGCGCCCTGTATACTAACTCTGGGTGCAGGGACCTGCCAGGTATGGCCCTGGCCAGGCATGGGCTGGGGGCCAGGGGTGGTCAGGACCCAGGTTACAGTATTCCCACCTTGGGGCCAGAGATCAGGGTGTGAGGGACAGAGGAGGGAATGGGCTGGGCTCTCACTTGACTTTCCTCTGGAAGGGCCCGGAGAAGAGGATGACGATGATGATTATGAGAACACAGCACCACTGTACAAGGACCTTCCTCCCAAGCCTGGTAAGAGGAACTCTCAGAGGCCAGGTGAAGAGATGTGTGATTTGAGGGATGAGGTTGGGGAACAGACTTCCCAGGGGGAACTAGCTGGACACTGCAGACATACATGGTCAGCCTGCCCATACTGGGCACCATGATGGTGGGAGTATCCATGCGTCCACCCTGAGGGTCTCTCAGTCTGATGGGGGAGGCAGTTCTGGACATAGTCTTGGGTGAGCAGGTCTGAGAGGGGAGGGACTACAAAATTGGGGAAATCCTGAGGGTAATTGAGGGGTCTGCCTGCAATAGTGGGAGGATTTGGGGTCAGATGAGGGGACATTGGAGTGAGACCTGAGGGATGAACAGGAGTTTGTTAAGAAGAGAAGCCCAGAAAAGAACTGGTGGATGCAAAGACCCCGAGACATGAAAGCCAGTATTTCAGAAGCTGTGAGTGGACTGTTGTCTCTCCAACCTCTTCGCATTCACACCCAGGGCCCAAATTTGCCTTTAGACTTGGGTGGTCCATGCCTGGCCAGGGACTCAACAAGAGTCCAATGAGTGTATATAAAAGTGGAGGCTTTGGGTCCAGTGGTTGGGACTGGGTGATTTTACTGCCGTGGCTTGGGTTTCACCCCTGGTTGGGGAACTGAGATCTCACAAGGTGCATGGCAGCGCCAAAAGAAAAAAAAAAAAAGTGGAGGCTTTGAGGTTTCCCTGAGTCAGCTCCCACCAGGACCCCTGAATGTCCTTGGACAGGGGCCATTCCATGTGGATCCACGCCCCCCACTTCTGAGTCCAGAGTGGAGTCAATCTGGGAGGTCCCGGGGCACCATGGGGCTCAATATGAGTTAAGGAGGTACACGGGGCTCTGCTTTTTGACTGTCCGTCTCCAAATCCCACTTGGTCCCAACATGATCCCCAAGCCCAACCCGGAGACCCACCCCATCGCTGTCTTCAAGGCCACCCCTTCCCCAAATTTAGATCCCATCCCCATCTCCAAATGCAGCCCCATCTCCAACCCATCTCCATGTCCAAATCAAAGTTATGACCAAGCCCCAACACAACTACAACCCAACCTCAACTTCTCCCCCATTCCCCAATGCAGCTACAACCCATTCTTCATCCCAACTACACCCTGAATCACAAACCTACTCCCATGTCCACCACTATCCCTGACCCTTCTTCAACCCTATCAATCATCTTAATCCAAACCCTCATCCCAACCTTAACCTTGACTCTATTCCCATACCCAAACTCACTTGTGTCTTTAACTTAGGGTGATCAACTGTCCCAGTTTGTGCAGGGATGAAAGATTTCTTGGAATGTGGGACTTCCTGTTTTAAAATTAAGAAAGTCCTGGGTAATTCAGGGTGGTTGGTCACTGTATCTTAATCCTGTCCCTATCCCTAAGCCCAATTCCTCTCTCATGCACAACCCCATCCCTAACCCTCCATTGCAATCTCAATCCTGTTTCTTTTTTCTTTTTTTTGACCACACTGTGCGGCATGCAGGATCTTAGTTCCCTGACCAGGGATTGAACCTGTGCCCCCAGCAGTGGAAGTGTGAAGTCCTAACCACTGGACCGCCAGGAAAGTCCCTCTTTTTTTAAAAAAAATTAATTAATTTTACAGTAGGTCCTTGTCGGTCATCTATTTTATTTTTATTTATTTATTTATTTAAAAATATTTATTTATTTATTTGGCTGCATTGGGTCTTAGTTGCGGCATGCAGGATCTTCCTTGTGGTGTGTGGGCTCTTCAATGCGGCGTGCAGGTTTCTCTGTAGTTGTGGCGTGCAGGCTCCAGAGCACGTGGGCTCAGTAGTTGCAGTGCGCAGGCTTAGTTGCCCCACGGCATGTGGGATCTTAGTTCCCAGACCAGGGATCAAACCAGCGCCCCCTGCATTGGAAGGTGGATTCTTAACCACTGCACCACGAGGGAAGTCCCAGTCATCTATTTTAAATATAACAGCGCGTACAGGTCAGTCCTGTTTCCATCACTGCCTTTCCACCTCATTCCCATCCTTGGACCAGCTCTAATGCTGAGCTTCTCTTTGCCAGGTTGGATGGCTCCACCAAGGCCTCCAAGGGCAGGTGAGCTGGGGCTGGGGGTACAGGAGACCCAGGGCTGGCTTTGTCCTGATCTGGACCTGAGCAGCCATTCCTCCCTCCTCAGGAAAGAAAACAGAGAGCCCCCCACTTCCCTGCAAGCTCCCGAAGAACACAGGTGAGCGTCTAGGGCTGGGACCTTCCTGTTCACTTGGCTGAAGCCCTGCTCTGCATGACTGTTGTCTTTCTGACCCCTTCCAGGCCTGAACCTCACCCCTGTCACCTGCACAACTCCTCAACTGGGTGAGCAGTGGGAATTCCCATTACGAAGCCTGAGAGGGGACACTTGGAAGACCTCCCTCCTGTCCCCCAATTCTGACCAAAGAACAAATAAGAGGGTTTGGGGGGAGGTTGTTGATCTTGGAAGACAAAGTCTTTCAGTGACTTCTGAATAAACCTCTCTTGCCTTTCTCCCAGGCACTGATCTTGTACCTCCTCCATCCCAGCTGCCTATAGCCAGTAAGTCCTTTAGGTTTACCTCTATCTCCCCTCTCATGGTGGCCAGTGTATTTGAGACCTACAGCTCTGGAGTGAGACCCTGGTAGAGAAACATTTCCTTTCAGAAGCTCCTCCTTTCTGAGTCTAAACCAGACCCCCAGGGACCCAGGATATCTACCAGGTACTCTTCAAGCCCTACCTCCTGCTTGCCTATAAGTTATGGGGAATGTTCTCTGCCCCAGATGCAAGGGTCCACAGCTTGGGCCACCGGGGAGCAGCTTGGGCAGGGGCTGCTGGTGTGTAGAAGATAATGCATCCTAAATGTTAAGAGAAGAGCTGGGTCCAAGTTATGCATGACGTCTCCAAGCCCTCAGTTCACTTATTTGCAAAATGGGAATACTATTTAAATCTACGTCATAAGGGTGAGGAGCCAATAAGATAATAAGGGTGTGACAGAATGTGTGGCATATTGTATGTATTCCACAAATGCTCTGGGCTTCTTTAGGGTTTGCTCTCCCTGATATTCTCTTGCTGACCCCACCTGGTGATATAGTCATGACCGTAGTCATTTGCCCCCCTGCTCTTGGCGGAAAGCTCAAGGGTCCCTTCCTCGCTATCTGAAGCACCAGCATCAGTCTCTCTGTCCCCATCTCTGCCTCCCAGCAACTCCAGTGCCCTGGATCCGTCAGAAGTCCAGAGGTCCTAGGTGTTACCAGGAGGAGAGACTCATGGTGTACGTGTGTCTGCTGGTGGTGGTGTCACTGCTCATGGGCTGCACTTGTCTGGCTGTTACCCTGATTAAATGTGAGTAAGGTGAGGATGGGGCGTGCAGAGAAATTGGGGAAGGGGTATGGGAGGACTTGGGCTCAAGCTGGACTCCTTCTCATAGACCAGGAGGTGGTGGAAGAGCTGCGGATGTTAACCTTTCAGCAGATGGCATGGCGAGTGAATGGTGAGTGCTTTCAATCATCCCTTCAAACCATGCGTATCGAGCTCGAACATGATCCTCAAATCCAGCTTCATGACCAACCCCAGTGCCATCTTTGCTAGGCACTGTGCTAGGTAGCAGGGTGGGGGATGGGTGGGTAGGATGGTGAACACATCAGACATAGTCCCTGTCCCTGTGGAGTGTGTGTGTGTGTGTGTGTCTAGACCGCCACTGTCCAATATGGCGACCATGAGTCACTGTGGTTGTTGAGCACTTGAAATGTGGTCATTTTGGATTGAGATATACTGTAAGTCTAAAATAGATACGGGGGGCTTCCCTGGCGGTCCAGTGGTTAAGACTTCGCCTTCTAGTGCGGGGGGTGCGGGTTCCATCCCTGGTTGGGGAACTAAGATTCCACATGCTTCGCAGCCAAAAAAACAAAAATGTAAAACAGAAGCAATATTGTAACAAATTCAATACTTTAAAAATGGTCCACATCGAAAAAATCTTAAAAAAAAATACATACAGATTTCATGGGAATTCCCTGGAGATCCAGTGATTAGGACTCGGCGCTTTCACTGCCTTGGGTCCGGGTTTGATCCTGCTTGGGGAACTAAGATCCTGCAAGCCACGTGGCATGGCCAAAACAAAAAAACAGAAAACCAAAAACACAAAACAAGCAAACAAAAAAACCCAACCAAAAAATACATATTTCAAAGATTTGCTACAAAAATAATGTCAACTATATCAATAATATTAGTAATGATAATCTTTAATATTGATTATACACTGAAATGCTAATATTTTGGATATGTTGAGATAAATAAAAATGGCATTCAAATTAACTTTACTTTCTTTTGACTTTTAAAACACGTGGCTACTAGAAAATTTAAACTTACCTATGTGGTTCACATCTTGTTTCTGTTGGACAGTACAAGCATAGACAGCCATTTACCCAATTATCATCCAAATGTGGGTAAAATTCCAAGTTTTGATGAATAGTCCAAAGGAAGAGGAAGGCAATTCTATGAAAAAATCTAACAAGTGGTCTTGACCTTATCTTTGGGAGTGTCATATAGAGTTTTGCTAGGGAAATGGTACTATAGCTGTGTGAAGGAAGAGAAGGAATTAACTTGGTAAGGAGTTCAGGGTCTCAGGCATGTGCAAAGGCCCTGTGGTAGGAGGCGACGTAAGTACAAGGGAGGAGAATGGTGAAATTGGGTAATTGAGAGATGATGGATGCTTGGATGAGGGTTGTGGTTGTGGGGATGAAGAGTAGTAGGTGGAGTGGAAAGATTTAAGAGGTAAAATTGACCAGACTGGGGATGAGTGAGAGAGAATGGTGGTGAGTGAGAAGGAAGAGTGTCAAGGATAACATATATGTGTTATCTATCTATCTATCTATCTATCTATCTATCTATCTATCATCTATCTATCTGTCTATCATCTATCTATCTAATATTTCTGTCTTGTCCAACTGAAGGGCCATCTAGTGATGGCCCTGGGGAGTATTGGGAGAGGGCACATTTGTGTGAAAGTAGTGGGAACACATACATTAGTTGTAGAAGGGGCCTTCACTATGATTCCTGAAGTCTGAAAATTGCTCCACTACACACTCCTTCACCCCAAACTTCAGACCAAGCCACTCTTCCACTCAAAACCCATCAATGGTTTCTCACTGCCCAGAGTCCAACACAAAACCTTTAACTTTGCATTTAAGGACCCTGACACCAGACCTCTTCCCACTTTGAGCTCAAGCTCCTGTGAGGTTCCACTTGACCTCTACTGCACCAGTCTTTCCCAACATGCTGGCCTCTGGACCTTTGCTTCCAAGGTGGCTCCTGCCTACTGAGCCTCCCCATCCCCTTAGAGATATGGAATCACCATTTTTCTTTAAAGCCCACCTCCTGCAAGAAGCCCACCATCTTTACTCTTCCCCGTGCCTCAGGGATTGATCTCTCCTTGGAGCCACACTAGAGTCTTCTTGGGCACTGAGCATGTGTTTTTGAGTTTTACCACCACCCACTAGAACATGGGTGCAGTGGGGGAACACAGTGGTGTGTCTGCAGTCAGTGATGGGTAGGTGGGTAGATGGGGGTTTGGGTCTCTAACCCTACATCCCATCCCTGCTGACAGTGACTGGCATGGCGGGGCTAGCCGGCCTGAAGAAGGACATTGACCGAGTAAGAGCTGACACCAACCAGTCCCTGCTGGAACTTCGGGGCTTATTAGGTGAGTGGGACTTGGGGAACTTCCCTGAGATGGGGGACATGGCAGAGCTGCTACACTGCATAAATCCATCGGAGTGATTCTCAGTGTAATCTATGTGAGTGGTGCCCACCTGGAGTGGAGCAGTGCATAGCCTGCACAACTGTACATGGCATACCATGTACCTTACTCTGGTTCTGGGGCCACTCTGACAGAATCCTATCCTGTTCCCAGACTGTACCAGGGTCACCTGCCCTGAGGGCTGGCTCCCTTTTCAGGGTAAGTGTTACTACTTCTCTCCAAGCACCAAGTCATGGGATGAAGCCCGGAAGTTCTGCCAGGAGAATTACTCTCACTTGGTCATCATCAGTAACTTTGCTGAGCAGGTGAGCTCTCCCTACCAAGCCCTTGAGAACCAGCAGGGCCAGCCTGCCTCTCTTCTAGGATTTACATATCCTTCCCAGGCCTGGATGTAGAGAAATTGGAATTGCTTTTGAGTCACTAAAACTTTTTTTTTTAATAATATGTTTTATTATTTTATTTATTTTTAATTTTTGTAAAAAAAATTATTTTTGGCTGTGTTGGGTCTTCGTTGCTGCGCGCGGGGTTTCTCTAGTTGCGGCAAACGGGGGCTACTCTTCGTTGTGGTGTGCAGGCTTCTCATTGCAGTGGCTTCCCTTGTGGAGCATGGCCTCTAGGTGCACGGGCTTCAGTAGTTGTGGCACGTGGGCCCTAGAGCACGTGGGCTTCAGTAGTTGTGGCACATGGGCTCAGTAGTTGTGGCTCATGTGCTCTAGAGCGCAGGCTCAGTAGTTGTGGTGCACGGCCTTAGTTGCTCCACGGCATGTGGGATCTTCCCGTACCAGGGATTGAACCCATGTCCCCTGCATTGGCAGGTGGATTCTTAACCACTGCACCACCAGGGAAGTCCCCACTAAAACTTTTAATATCAAGGTTAAGGGGGTATGCTTTGCTTGAGTTCAAATCCTGATTGTGTTTACTTATCCTCTCTGAGTCTCAGTTTTCTCTCTAACATGGAAATATAATATAATGGCTAGCTCTTAGGTAGCACTTTCTATTCTCTAGGCTGTATTCTAAACATCTTATATGCATTCACGTAATTCTAACAAGAGCTCTATAAATTAGTGTGTGAGTCAGGAGAGGTTATGTTATGCTGAAGTAACAGACAGTCCCTATAGCTCAATGATGGAAGTGTATGAGGCAAGTCATACACTGACTTTTAAAACTTCTACCTATGTGCACTCACAAAGAAAGTCACATGGGCACTCCTATGTTTTAAGGTGCAGGGAAGGATGGTTTCATCTATGTTTATGTAGAAGGAGAATTGGAATATGTGTAAATAACTTTAATGACTTAATACTACCAAAGCTAAGTGGTAAGACCATTTGTACACAGTACATATCATTACATATCAGTACTTCACAGATGAGGAAACTGAGGCATATTTCACTTAAGCAACTTGCTTGTTACAACTAGTAAGTGTCAGAGCTGGGATCTGAGCCCAGGAAGCTGGTTTCAAAGTCCATGTTCTTGGCCATAAGCTTCATAGCACTATTTGATTAGTGTTTGCATGGTTTATCTTTTCCCATCCTTTTATTTTTAACCTGTCTATGTCATTATTTTAAAAGTAGATTTCTTGTAGATAGCATACAGTGGGGTCTTATTTTTTTTTTAAAATTCAATCTGACAATCTCTGGCTTTTAATTGGTGTTTTAAGACCGTTTACATTTAATGTAATTATTGATTTGGTTAGATTTAGGCCTACCATCCTATTTTTTTCCTTCTATTTAAAAAAAATCTTTCTGTTTCATAGCATCATTTGTATGAGTAGGTAGTACAGAGGTTTTTTTTTTTTGAGATTAAATTAGATGATGTAATTTAATTAGATGTAATAAGATGATGGGGAGGTATAAGTCATACTCCCTAAACTCAGGTGCATAAGAAATATAACTTTGTTTTCTTTAAATAACTCATTTCCTTCCTCTTTTGAGCTCCCATTATACCAGGAGGGTGGAAATTTTATCTGTCAGTTGAGATCTATTTTTCTTCTGAGTAGGGACAATTTATATGGGGTCAAGGCAGAGGGGAGTACATGTTTGGTCCTCAAGGTCTTTACTCCAAGCTGGTATCCACTGGGACATCCACTGGATGAATGATCCTGGACAAATTACTTAACTTCTCTCTGCCTCAATTTTCCCATCTATAAAATGGGGTTAACAATCCTTGCTTCAGTAGGTCACAATGAAGATCAAATGAGATAATCTGTGCAAAGTGTGTAGGTCACTTATTAACTTATTAATTCAACGAACACTTTTTGAGCACCTACTATATGCTAGGCACTATTCTAATTTGATGGGCCAAGCAGCTCTTTTCTCTTTCTGGCTTCCTAATACTTCTCTGGGGTTTTCCCAGGAAACAGGGTCGAGGTACACTCTACTTTTTAGAGTTTTCATACCCATCTGGGGTTTTGGCCATCACCTCGGACTCTACAAGGGAAAGAAATGCAGAGCCCTCTTTCTGACACCCGCCCTGTCTACATCTCCATAATTTCCTTCACATTGCAATCTTTCCTCTCTACCTTTTAAGGAATCTTGGTCTTGAATAAGGTTGAGTGAATGAGATATGATTTGCATAGAGTAAAATGTACAGATTTTAAGTGTACATTCACTGAGGTTTGGCATATGTATACACCTGTGTAACTGTCAACCCAGTCAAGATTTACAATGTTTCTACCACCCAGGGAGTTCTTTCATGCCCCTTTTCCAGTCACCCCACCCCCACCCTAGGGAACTACTTATCTGGTTTCCCTTACCATAGATCAGTTTGCCTGGAGAGGAGTTGCTTTAAATCATGATATTTTCATATTCTTCCTAATCTTTTGTCTTTTGCCCAAGTCCTTTCTTTTCTCCCAAATGCCTGGGCTTTGGAAATATAAAAACCAGGAATCCCCATTCCTCTCCTTCTCCCCCCACCCAAGTTCTTCTGCCTGGATGCAGATGAAGGCTGCAGGGTGGGGTGAAAGTACCAGGGAAATCAAGATATCACTTATTATTATTAAAATGTTCCTTAAATTATATAATGTTAAATGTTAAGATGTCATAGTACTTACTGCATGTCAGACACTGTTTCAAGCTCTTTATGCATACTAATTCATTCAATCCTCTCAATAACTCTGTGAGGAGGTAGCTACTATTATCCCATTTTACAGAGGTGGAAACTGAGGCACAAAGTGTTCCATAGGTTTTGCAAGAAAGTGGCATGACTATTACCACTGAACATGCTCAAGTGGGAGGAATGCGTTGATCTTGTTCTGCATGCCGTGGGGACTGGGAAGGGTATTGGGGTGGCACTCACAAGCCCTAAATGTGTGTGGGACAGAGCAGAGGGTGTGTAGAAGAACTGATGGCTGAATGAAGTTTGTACTTGCAGAACTTTGTGGCCAAGGCTCATGGCTCTCCTCGGGTATACTGGTTGGGGCTGAATGACAGAAACCGTGAAGGGGACTGGAGGTGGCTGGATGGGTCACCCATCACTTTGAGGCAAGTATCCAGGGCTCTTGGGATCTCTCTTCCTTGTAAGTCCAAACCAGCAGATTCTTTAGAATTCCAGGCTGAGCTAGACTGGGAGGCACAAGGGTGCTTTTTTTTCTGATAGGGCTTCTGGTGCCTGTACTTTAATTTTTCCTCCATTGAAACATCTCAACCTTTAGCACAACTGCTCAAACATATCAAGTCCCCAGACCAATGGTTGGAGGGGGGAGAAAAAGGAAAAGGAGGCATGGCTATAGGGCAAGAGGAAGAGGAAGATTTTGATTTGCCAAAAGGATGAACAGGATCTCATTTTTTGGGCACTCTTTATATTAACTCATTTATTTAATCTTCTTAATAATTCTGTAAGGTGAGTACCATTATTATCTCCATTTTGAAGATATGGAAAATGAGGCACAGAGAGCTTAAGCAACCTTCCCAAGGTCAGACAGCTAGCAGGTGGCAGTGCCACCCAACCTGGCTTAAAACTCTATGCTCTTAGCCATTATGCTTTACTTTCTCAAGGAGTGTATGTATTTGTATTTTAAATAAATATTAACAAATTGTCCACCATACTGGTTATACCAATTTATTCTCTCACCAGCTTGACTACAATTTTTTTTCCCCACACATTTATCAAACTTTTGGAATTTTGTTGGTTTAAATGTAGGTGAAAAATGGAATCCCAGTGTAGTATTAATTTGCATTTCTCTTATCCCTGAGGTTGGGTCTATTGTCATATGTTTAATAGCCATATGTATTAACTTTTCTGTATTTTTTATATTGTGGTTTTGGTCTTTTTCTTACTGATTTCTAGGAGCTCTTTCTATATTAGAGATATTAGTGTTTTGTCTGGGGATTTTATTTTTTATTAAAGATTCCTGGAGGGAGGCAGAGCTCTGCAAATTGAGATGTCATGGCATGGTGTGGCACTGCAGTTGCTCAGCTCATATCCCTTCATGGGGCTGGTGAGGGCTCCCACCAGCAGGGGGCATTGACTGCTAAAGGTTCACAGTTATGCTTTCTCCAGAGAGTTGACTTCAGCTGAATGGAAGCCTGTTCAGCTAGGAGGTTACTCCACTCCCATTGGGGTCATGCCACAGACAGTGACCGGTTAAGAGAAGCCTGGACCCCTTGTTTCAAGTTGGAATAACTCTGTGGTGCTATTCAAATTCCAGAGCTTCCTGTGGGATCAGGCTGAGGCTAGATCAGGCTGAACCCACATCCTTGCTCAATTCTATCCCCTGCCCCATCCTGTTTCTCTCACTCCCTATCTCCTGAGAACAGCCCTTAATAAATCCTATGCACCCGAATTGCCAAATCTGGCTCTGCTTTAAGGGAACATGACCTAAGACATTACAATACCTGGAAGGTTGGGAGGAACGTGGTGTGACAGAAGTGTTCTTTGGAAGAGGAAGCAGAAACTGACCAGATGCTGAACCCAGTTTCCTGAATCAGGAAACTGATTCAGGAGCTGGGAGAATCTCTGGTGAACAGGGGGATGCGGCTGAGTTAGAATAGACAAGCTGCTGGGGTGAAGGGGATAATGCAGCATTTTTAGGTAATTCTGAAAGGCTGAGAAATGATTCGGATGGAAGAAAGAGCCCTGAACCACGAAGGTCTTTCTTTTTCTTTTTTTTTTCCTGATAATCTTTTTTTTTTAATTAATAAACTTTATTCTTTTTTCTGTTTTCTTTTATTATTATTTTCTAATTGAAGTATAGTTGATGTACAGTATTATATAAGTCACAGGTATATAATACAGTGATTCACAATTTTTAAAGGTTATACTCCACTTATAGTTATTATAAAATATTGGCTATATTCCCTGTGTTGTAAAATATATCCTTGTAGCTTATTTATATATAATAACTCGTACCTCTTTCTCTCCTACCCCTGTATTGCCCCTCCCCACTTTCCTCTCCCCACTTGTAACCACTAGTTTGTTCTTTATATCTGTGAGTCTGTTTCTTTGTTGTTGTATTCACTAGTTAGTTGTATTTATTAGATTCCACATATAAGTGATATCATATAGTATTTGCCTTTTCTTGTCTGACTTATTTCACTCAGCACAATACCCTCCAAGTCCATCCATGTTGCTGCAAATGGCAAAATTTCATTCTTTTTTATGTCTGAGTAGGATTTTATTTTTTAGAGCAGTTTTAGATTTACAGAAAAATTGAGCAGAAGGTACAGAGAAGTATTTCCCATATTCCTTCTCTCCCTCACACTTTTTTTTCTATTATTAACACCTTGCATTAGTGTGGTGCATTTGTTACAACTGATGAACCAACATAGATACATTATTATGGACTAAAGTCCATAGTTTACATTAGGGTTTGCTCTTTGTGTTGTACATTCTATGGGTTTTGACAAATGCATGATGTCATGTATCTACCATCACAGTATCATATAGAACAATAGTTTCACTGCCCTGAAAAATCCCCTGTGCTCCACCTATTCATCCCTCCCTATATGCACTTTTTCCTTTATCCAGCTTTTGGGACCCACAGGAACCCAACAACCTCCATAATGAGGACTGTGCCAGCATGAACAAAGGTGGCACCTGGAATGACCTCTCTTGCGACAAAACTACGTATTGGATTTGTGAGCGGAAATGTTCCTGTTGAACCCAAGAGCTGAAGTTGGGTGGGGTTCCATACCCGGTACCCCTTGGCTTTTGGACATGAGAACCTCCTGCCCTCTGAGAACTGAAGTGGACATGCCCAAGATGGAACCAGCAGCCTGGATGTAGCGAGTTCCCTGGGGTGTAAGTCAGATCATTTCTAGGGCGAGGACTTGGGGGCTTGTTCAGTTGGATGGTGTCTTAGTCTGTTCAGCCTGCTGTAACAGAATACTGTAGAGTGGATGGCTTATAAATAACAGACATTTATTTCTCAAAGTTCTGGAAGCTGGTAAGCCCAAGATCAAGGCTCAGGGAGATTCAGTGTTTAGTGACGACCTACTTCCTGGTTCATAGATGTCGTCTTCTCGCCGTGTCCTCACATCCTGGGAGGGGCGAGAGCTCTCTGGGGTCCTTTTCATAAAGACACTAATCCCATTAATGAGGGCTCCACCCCCATGACCTAATCACTCCCAAAGTCCCTACCTCCTAATAGCATCACATTGGAGGTTGGAATTTAACATATGAGTTTTTTTTTGCGGGGGGGACATAAAACTCAGTCCATAGCAGATGGTGAGCTGGAGAGACACCAGGTCTTGGTAATGGTCTCCCAGTTCTGGGGTCTGGAGGAAAGTCACCAAGTCCCTGGCTCTTAGGAAATGATACTGATTCTGGGAGCTCCAGGTCTGGCACTGATTGAGCTGGAACGGAAAATACCCTGGCTCCTCTGGACCATGTTGTGCTGGGACTGGGATCCCTTACTGCCTACTTGATGTGAACCAGCTTCTGGGAAGCAGGTGGGGCAAAATTATTCCTGACATGAAGCTTTTTTGATGTCCTGGGTGAGGTCTGCCCAAGCTAAGTGGTGGAATCAGACCTCTGCCAAGACATGGAACTTCTAGAAAGACAGACCAGCTGAATCATCCAGTGTGGCAGGCCACGTCTTGGTCAGATCCTCAGGACAATGGAGATATCTACCCACATGTGCCTTTAGGCTGTTTGTTGGTCTGTAAAGCTCTTTGATGAAGTAATTCACTTTACTTATGAGTGGATCTTCTTGGGCTATTAGCTCTTGCAATGTTAGAGCTTCTCAAAATGCCAGTTCATTGTGTGGTCCTTGCCCACTGTGTCAGTTTGCTGGGGCTGCCATAATAAAGTTCCATAAACTGGCTTAAACAACAGAAATGCATGGTCTCACAGTTCTGGAAGATGGAAGTCTGAGCTCAAGGTGTTGGCGTGGTTGGTTTCTGGTGAGCTCTCTCTCCTTGGCTTGTAGATGGGCTGTCTTCTCTCTGTGTCTTCACATGGTTTTCCCTTTGTAAGTGTCTGTGTCATAATCTCATCTTCTTTTTAAAAAAAATTTATTTATTTATTTTTGGCCACACGGCACGGCTTGAGGGATCTTAGTTCCCCGACCAGGGATTGAACCTGGGCCCCTGCAGTGAAAGTGCGGAGTCCTAACCGCTGGACCACCAGGGAATTCCCATTGTCTTCTTCTTTTAAGGACACCAGACATATTGGATTAGAGCCCACCCTGATGACTTCATTTAATTTAATTACCTCTTTGAACACTTTATCTCCAAAGTCTTCACATTCTGAGGTGCTGGGGGTTAAGGCTTTAACATGTGAATTTTGGGAAGGGGGGCACAATTCAACCCACTAAATGCCAGAGGTGTCCTTCCTGGTCATTGTGCTAAACAAAAACACTCCCTAGAGGTCTGGTACTACCCCCAGCTGAGCACAACTCAACACATCAATCTCTTTAGACAATCCCTGCACTTGTGTCCAGGGGTGGGTACAAACCAATTTATTGATCAACAAGTGCCCTTGACTAATAGCACGATAATTCCTGTTTTGACTGAGAGCAGGGGATTGGCATTCACTTCACTTCCTGTTCCCTCTGTACTTGTCTCCTCCCACCTCCACACCTGCCCCCCAACTCATCAGTATCGAAACTAACCCTCCATATGGGCCATAGACTGCAGAGTGAGTGGGCATCCTGTTCTAAGCCCTCCCCCCAGGGGAACTTTGGCCCAAGCAACTGTTTACCTGGGGTCAGGGGAAGTTTCCCCATCTCAGAAGAGGAAACTTCAGTTTCCCCGAATATGTGTGTTGAGAAATGGGGAAGCAGGGGGGCTGTGGTCACACCTCTGAGTCATGCTGTGGGGGAATGGTCCACAGTGGAGCTGGTCCAAACCTGTCTCCCTTCTGCATCTCTCATGATTGTCTAATTTCAAGTAGAGAGGAAGACATGAAGGAGGTCCTCTTTACCTCTTTTTTTTTAAAAAAAATTACTTATTTAATTAATTTATTTTTGGCTGCGTTGGGTCTTCGTTGCTGCCAACGGGCTTTCTCTAATTGCGGCGAGCGGGGGCTACTCTTTGTTGCGGTGCGGAGGCTTCTCACTGCGGTGTCTTCTTTTGTTGTGGATCATGGGCTGTAGGCGCGCAGGCTTCAGTAGTTGTGGCGCACGGGCTTAGCTGCTCCGCAGCATGTGGGATCGTCCCAGACCAGGGCTTGAACCTTTTTCCCCTGCATTAGCAGGTGGATTCTTAACCACTGTGCCACCAGGGAAAGCTCTCTTTACCTCTTTGGGTCTAGGGGACCAAAGGTTGGGCATTCTTGGTAGTTAAAAAAAAAAAAAAGCCATGATTAATCAAGCATATATTGTGCACTAGATAGATGGAGTAGCTCTCATTTAATCTTCACGATGATTTTGTGAGGTTGGAATAATTACCAACCCCATTTTATAGCTAGGAAAACTGAGGCCCAGAGGGGTCTCATGGCTTGTCCATTGTCATTTAGTGGATAAGTGGCAGAGCTGGTATTTGGACTCAGTCTGTGCCTCCAGTGGTTGATCTCTCTCTGTAGCACCCGCTGCCATTCAAGGGACTGTCCATAAACCTGAATTATCTCTGAAAACTCTAACCTTGTAGCTCTTGCCTCAGCCCACAGTTGTAGGAAAGGAACAACATGATATGATAGAACAGACATCCTGGACTGAGGTAGGAGAGCAGGAGTTGGGTTCTGGGTCTGTTGATAATCATCTCTGTGGCTTTCCTGGGGCTATTACAATAATGCAGGTGAGGGATGATGGGGACCAGGGAGCTAATTGTGAAAGCAGGAAGAATTCTAGATCTATTTTGAAGATACAGCTAGTGAGATTTGCTGATGAATTGGATGTTGGGTGTGAGAGAAAGAGAAGCCTAAAGAATGACTCCAGGTTTTCAGCTTAAGTAGTAGGAAAGAAGGAGTTATCGTTACTAGAGATGGGGAAGAAAAAATACTTATGCAAGCATCGCAGTTAAACTTAGGTGGTTCATGAACTCCTGCCAAGTTCTAAGAACTTCTCTTGGGTCAAGGATAGAATCTTGTATGTAACAGATGTGGTCATGCCCTGCTTATATCCTTAGTCCTCACATTTTCAGTGACTTCTGTTGGCCAGCAGCTGCCACTGGAAACCACCTTATCTGGCAGATGGCAGGTGAGAAGCATCAGGGGGAAAATGCTTCCTGGAACAATCCTCAACCAAAGCCTGAACTTGGTATACACATGCCCCAGCTCCCTCATCCCTCAGGTGAGATGAGTCTGAGATGCATGTCCCAAGTGATTGCCCAGAGGTCCCTGCTGGGATTAAGCTCCCATCTTGTATTGGCTTCCTTTCTTCCCCTGATTCACTTCTTTGCACCCCTGCTGGTGTTCACCGGGATCACCTCCAAAATAAACTACTTGCATTAGAATCCTTGTTTCAGAGTTTGCTCCTGGGGGAGCCCAAACTAAGACACTATGGGACAGGAGAAGATGAGATTGCAATATGATTCTGGTTTTCCTGGGACGGAGGGGTTTCTGGGCTGCAGGACTTTTAGTGCCAAATCTGGGAAAGTCCAGGGCAAACTGGGATGAGTTGACCACCCTTATAGGAGGATAGTGTGGTGTTAGAGAAGCCAGGAGAAGAGAATGCTTCAAGAAGGAAAGGGGATAACGCATACATAGATAAAAATATCATGTTGTACACCTTAAATATATACAAATTCTGTTTGTTAATTATATCTCAATAAAGCTGGGAAAAAACCCTAAAAATACTTGATTGTCAAAAAAGAGAAGAAAAGAAGACCAACAGAGTGAAATGTGAACTAAAGGTCAAGTTAGAAAAGACTGAGAAGCCATCAGTGAACTTAGCACTGAGGAAGCATTTGGGACATTGAGTCATTCTTGGGTGTATTGGAAGCAGAAATTAGACTGCAGTGGGCTGAGCAGTGAAGGGTGGGAGGAAGTGGGGACAGCAGGGTGTAAACAACTTTTCTAGAATTTTGGCTATGAAGAGAAGTAGATAGAATGGTTATTGTAGCAGGGGGAACTTCTGGGGTGGAAGAGACTTGAACATACTTCCACCCTACTCTTCCAACCTCTACCCCCAATTATTCCCATGGGGAGTCTGGGTCTCCAAGACGGATTGTTTTCCTTCATGATTTTCATCTTTTGGCATTTTGCTCTGTTTTTTTTTTTTTTTTTGAGATATTTCTTCCACATGGTCTTCTAACCCACTAATTTGGCTCTTGATAGTGGTCATCCTCTTCTTTAATTCATCCAGTAAAATTCATCTTTTTATTTATTCCCTTTTTATTTGGTTCCATAGAACATTTTGGTGCTGTACTTGAACCTCCTTGCATTCTTCTTTTTTATTATTCTTGTTTAAAGTTGTTGTCTGTCTACTCCAGCAGCTCGAGTTTCCTGGGTGACAATTATGTTGGCCCATCCTCTTTTTGGCTGTTGGGGGCCTCTCACGGGCTGTCATTTTCCTTTGGGGCTCAGATGTGGGGGTTGAGATCTCTAAGTCGTGACAGTTTCCCAAGTGATGAAAGGAGATGGATTCTTCACTGCAGGGGGTCTATGTGTGCACTAGGCAGGTGTGCAGGGGTGCCTCCTTGTTCCCCAATCTCCTTGCTTTCTTCTAGATTCAGGAGCACACCTCCTTTTGGAGTCCTTGGGAGCCAGATGGATCAGACACACACACACAGGAGTGATGCTGACCTTATCCCAGGATGTCTGTGGACCCTGGTGGGTCAGACTCTTCATAGGATGAACTGTGTCTGATTTCCACCCAGAGCATTCTTCAGCTTACCTTGGAACTTTCCACCTGGTGCATAGGGGAGACATTTCAACCCCAGATTTCCCTTTGGGGATTCCCCCCAGAGATATCACTCTCATGCCCACCCAGCTGCCATGGGTCCCAGCAGACTTGGTTCAAAGAGGCAGATATATTAAGGTAGAGAGTGGAGGGGAAGTGAGATGTGTGCAGATGGCCATTTTCCTAGAATCTGCCATCTCTCTTTCTTTATCATGGGGGCCAGCAAACTATAGCGTTGTGTGTGGGGGTGTCAAATCCTTCCTGCAGCCTGTTTTTGTACGGCCAGTGAGCTAGGGATGGTTTTTGTATTTCTAAAGTGATATACACATATATCCCTTTACACACGTCACACAAATGTATTTATGTCTGTCTATCTGTCACTTATCTATCTATATCTATCTATCTATCTATCTATCTATCTATCATCTATCTATCTATCTATCTATCACTATATCTAGCCTGAAAAGTCTAAAATATCTGGCCCTTTACAGAAAAAGTTTGCTCATCAATTAAAAAAAAAAGTATTTATTTATTTATTTATTTGGCTGTGTTGGGTCTTAGTTGTGGCATGAGGGATCTTTCATTGCGGTGCACGGGCTCTTTGTTGCCGCACGGGCTCTTCTCTCTAGTTGTGGTGCACGGGCTCTAGAGTGCGCAGTCTCAGTAGTTGCAGCGTGCAAGCTCTCTAGTTGTGGTGCATGGGCTCCAGAGTGCGCAAGCTCAGTAGTTGCGCACACGGGCTTAGTTGCCCCGCGGCATGTGGGATCTCAGTTCCCCGACCAGGGATCGAACCCGTGTCCCCTGCATTGGAAGGTGGATTCTTAACCACTGGACCACCAGGGAAGTCCCGCTCATCCATCTTTAGCATATTTAAATGCCACTGAGGAATGTGAGGATGTGAGAGAGATGGAAGACTCAGGAGAGAGAGGAGATAATCAATGGAGAAAGGTCCCCAAAGAGGCAGGAGGAGACAAGATCCAAAGCACAGTGGTGGAGGTTAGTTTCAAACAAGAAGAGGAACCCTCTCTGCCACTGTGGAAGAATGGAGGAGATGATGAGAATCAATGGGGGAAGGAATCAAGGATGAGTGTGGATGTGGGTATAATTGTAAGCAATGTCAGAAAGTTGAGGGAGTTTTCATAAGCTGGTGTTTATTTTCTCTGTGAAGTAGGAGACAAAGTCTTCTACCTTATATAGAGAAAGGGGATGCAGATTGAGGAAAGAACTGAAAAACTAGAACTCCCCATGTGGGGAAGTTGACCAGGGATAGGAAGAGTGAGTTCCAGGTAGCCTGGAAGGTCTTGTTTAGACCAGAAAACACACATTTGTATTGGCTCCTAGCTGAGTGATTCTGAGATCTCACTGCCTTGATGGAGAGCAGAGAAGAGACATGGTTGGTTCATAAGGAAGGATGCTTTGGACTGCAAGTAACAGATAACCTGACCCAACTGGCTTAACAAAAGGAGTTTATTTGTCTTACATATGAAAAAGTTCAGGGGTTGGTTCAGCAACCCAACAATGTCATAAAAGCCCAGGTTATTCCTGTCTTTTCACTCTTCCACCCTTAGTATTTCCATGATATCTTCTCTTCAAGCCTCATATTATTATATGATAGCAGCTAAAACTAGGAAGCAATCGGCAAGTTCTCCTTGAATTTGTATTTGTTTTTATTAAGGAGAAAATGTATGTTCCAGTAGGTGTTTCTTATATCTCAGTGGCTAGAATTGATCCAAATGCCCACCCCAAACCATTTGCTAGCAAATAAGAATAAGATCACTATGGTTAGTTTATATCAGGGTTTCTCAACCTCAGCCCTACTGATATTTAGGGATGGACAATTCTTTGCTGTATATGTGGGGTCTGTCTTGTGTATTGTAGGATATTTAACAGCATCCCTGGCATCTGTCACTTAGGTGTCAGTAGCAACCCCACTTGCCCCAGTCATGACAACCAAAAATGTCTCTAGACATTGCCAAATGTCCCTAATGGTGGGGATAAATCACCTCCAGTTGAGAATCACTGGGCTTAGACCAATCTCAATTGACCTCTGCACCCAGGTACAGTGCTGTTCCAAGTATGAAAACAATCAAGGTTCTGTCGATAAGGAACATGTGATGGTGGTGATGGCTGTTGAGTAGACAATCCACAGTGCCTGCCATGATTGGATCAGTCCTGGATTTGGGTTTTCCCAGCTAGGTATAGAATCAGAATGAGGAAGCAATGGTGTTGAAAGCATGGGAGAGAATCGTTTGACATGCTTGATCATGAGATTTAGCCTGGATAAGAGAGGAGGTAAAGATGATGGTTTGGAAGAAGCTGATGGCTTGAGGGACTAAATGAGTTTAAACTCATTTAGTTGAAACTCATAGTTTAGAGCAAGTTTAGGAGGACAGAGAGTAAGAACCTGAAAAAAGGCCTTGAAAAGGGCTTCTTCATTTACAAAAAGTCCGGGGAATATTTGCAATGGTCATGATTTGTGTATCCAGGAACAAGCATTGATTGAACACATCAGTGAAGAGAAATCCAATTGAATACACATTTATTGAGAGCCCATTATGCAGAACAAACACTTCAGGAAGTAAAGGTTAAGCATTTCCTCTCCAGGAATGACATGTATAATGATTCTCCTTGTCTCCACCTTCATTCTTTATGATGCCAACCAGATCCACATGTATGACTTTCCATGAGGAGCTGAATGTTCTAGTTTTAGTATTTTCTCTTCACTTGTCCTGGAAAACATGCCCCCCCCATCCAAGACGTTTAGATTAAAGGTAGATGTAAGGATAAAACAAACAAACAAATGAATGAACGAATGAATGACAACAAAACAGAAAGAAACAGCAGGAGTGGGTTAAAGCCAGAAAGATCCATCCAGCAGGCAATGATGGCATGATATCCTAGCATTTTGGAATCCTAGGAAAGGTGTGGCCTTCTTTAGCTTACAGTGGGAAGACTTCTCAAAAATCCAGGTTGAAGAATTCTTTTTTTGAAAAAAAGTTTGGATATAGTATCCTACTCTAGAATTTCAGCCCCCTGGATGTTGGGTTTTGTCCATAAAGAAAGGCTAGACTCTAAGCTCCTTGAAGGCAGGTACTGTGTTGGTCTTATTGCTTTTTGTACGTCCACTGCCTACCATAGTGTCTTACACATTGTAGAACTCAACAAATACTCTCTTTGCCCCCTACAAGCTCCAGCTTGGTTTAGATGCCTCAGGCCCCACAGAGGAACAAATATCTCATACAGCAGCCCATGAGGATAGGAATTTCTGACTCAGTTATAAGAGTCACTGTATGCAGGAAGTCCAAAGCTATGCCTTCTTTCCTGGTATTTATGGTTCATTCACAGAAGTTCCCGCCCAGTCAAGCATATGACTTTTCCCATAAACAGTATTCCCTGGTTTTACAGCTGACCTTCCAATGTTATCAAATGTCTGGGGAACAGAGCTAGAAAGTTAACCCAAGATCAAAGTTGTCCATAAAGGACAGAGGGTTTTGTTAGCTTTTTACTCATACTCTGTGCATAAAAAAATAAAAGCTTCAGAAATTCTTTTAATTAAAGCAAATGTATTTCTTAAATGCAGCTACATATAAAATATATTATAAATATATAATATATCATATGTAAATATATGATATATGATTCCCTTTTAAAAGATCTACTCATTCAATTTCCACAATGTTAAGCAATAATAATAATAATAATAATAATAATAATAATAATAATAATAAAGCTTTCTTATTCATTGTGGGAAACCAGTAGCTGGAGTGCTGGCAGCTTTATTATTTTGGATTATCTGGGAAACGTTTCAAAGGTCACAGCCAATGGTTAGCACCTAGCACAATTTTACTCTTATTGAGAATGATTAAGCTTAATATATATAAAAAAAATTTCCAATCAGCTGACGTGACTGTCCTAAAACTTTTTAGCTGGTTCCATTTTCCTCTTGGTTCTTTTGGAAAGATTTAGAATGAATTCCCTTTCCCTCCCTCCAATAAGGAATAGATGTTTCTTCAGTGACCTCAATATTTCCACGGCTGAAGAAAATCCCATATTTTCTCAAGAAATGTAGAAGACAATGTATCAGAAATTTCTCAGTTTTGTTTAGCTTAAAAACAACATATTCTAAGGCTCTTTGGCTAGCAGATGTGTTAGGCACGTACATGGAAGGCTTAAAACCAAATGAGATTGGGAGAATTTTTATGGATTTTGAGCTTTGGAGCCCATCTGGCTCATCTACTGACATGGTTTCTTACAAGTATATTCTCTCATTTTTCTAAAAGAGCAATTAGGGGACAACTGTGGAGAGAAGTCTCAGATAGTCCTGGGAGCTTATTCCTTGGTGCATTGGTCCTGAGTTAGCTCAATGGAAGAACAGACGAAAACCAGCAACCAAGTTCCAGAGAGGTTCCCTTTCTAACAGGACCATTTCCTCTCCCAGGAAGGTCCCACTATCACATGCACTCCTCCTCTATAGGTATGTGGAGCATCTGGGGTGGGGTTCCTCTCCTGGATCCTTTCTATGGTGTCCACTAACTCCGTGGGGCTCAAGTCCACCTCTCTTTAGACAGTGAGATTTCAGGGGATGATGGCCACTCTGCTATGTCTATGATTGTAAGTCTCCCGCTAAAGGATTCTACATTAGATGGTAGTGGTGCTGGTGATGTTTTACCCATACTTTAAATGACAAGAATATATAGAACAGCCAGATTAGGCACTGTTAGTGGGCAAGGAAGAGTCACTGAGAAACAATACGATGGGAATGAGGAATGCAAACCAGGCCATCAGGAAAAGAACTCTTCTCCATACCCTGCAAGAAAGGGAGCTTGTACTAAGACATGGAGAGGAAGTTCAGGGTGTCAAGGGGTAAAACATTAGAATAAGTCACAAGTCTTCTTACCTCACTGGGTTTTGAGTCAGGACCAAACCTGCTGGAAAGTGTATGAGTCTCAGGCTCAGATTTAGATTTGATGATCTCGCCAAACCACTTTCGGACCTGGAACATCAAAGGAAATGCTAGGATTGTTTTTGTTAACAATGGAGAAGAGAAAAGTCAGTGAGTTAGAAAGACGATAGAGACATTATGAAAAACTTTTCCTACAAAATGTGGTATATGCATACAGTGGAATGTTATTTATTCCTTAAAAAGGAATAAAATTCTGACACATGTTATAACATGGGTGAACCTTGAAGACATTACACTGAGTGAAATATATGAACCAGACACAAAAGGACAAATATTGTATGATTCCACATGAATGAGATCCTTATAATAGTCAAATTAATTGAGACAAAGTAGAATAGTGGTTACCAGGGGCTTGGCAGGGGAGAATGGGGCATTATTGTTTAAGGGGTACAGTTTGGGATGATCAAAAAGTTCTAGAATGGATGGTGGTGATCGTTGCATGACAATGTGAATGTATTTAATGCCACTGATCTGTACACTTAAGCATGGTTAAAATGATAAATTTTATTATATATACTTTATCACAATAATTTTTTCATTTGTTGTAGAAAATTAACAAAATATGCATATGCAAAGGAAGAAAATAGAAGTCACACATAGTTCCTCAATCTAGCAAAAAATCACTGATCATGTTTTGGTGGTATCCTTCCATGTGTCTTGGTTTGGGGTCCCCCAGAGGCAGACCCTGAGACAAGGGTTCAAGTGCAAAGAGTTCATTTGAGGGGTGATCCCAGCAAACACCAGTAGATCAGTGGGGAAGTGAGATTGGGAAGGGAAGGCAGCTAGTAAAGGATGCATAATCCTTCCCACTGTGGACATCTGGGGTTCAGTGCCACTCGGGGGCTCTGAAGACAACAGAGGACACACCTCAGAGTCATCCCACCTCAGGGACAAGGGAGCTGGGGCATCTATCTACCAGCTCCCGTCAGTCATTGGTTGATGGCTGCTCTAAAGGGCCATTACTCTCTGGCACCAACAGCTTGCCCTGTGTGTAAAGCAGGCATGTCCTGTGGGCAGTAAGAAGCCCACAGGCACAGAGTCACAGGTGTTTACAATAAGCAACCCTGGGCATGTAGAATATAATGCCAAAGTGATATGAGAGAGCCATCAACAACATCTGCTACACCAAGGTTTCCAACTTTGGCACTACTGACATTTTGAGTTGGATCATCCTTTGTAGTGGGGACTATCCTATGCACCATAGGATGTTTAGCAATATCTCTGGCCTCTACCAACTGGTTGTCAGTAGTAACCTTTCCCTTAGTTGTGACAATCAAAAGTGTCCCCAGACATTGATAAATGTCCCCCCTGGGGGTGGCAAAATTGCTTGAGAATAAGTGGTGTTTTTCCATATACACCATTACCCACAGGTAAATAAATATATAACATAGCATAAGCAATGAATATTTATATACGTTATATAAACAAAATAGAACCCTTCTGGAGCAATGTTTTGAAACTTGCTCTTTCACTAATATATTAAAAAATTTTTTTAAAATTATTTATTTTATTGATGTACATTTGATTTACAATGTTGTGTTAGTTTCTGGTGTATAGCAAATTGATTCATTTATACATACATATGTATATATTCTTTTACATATTTTTTCCATATGGTTTATTACAAGATATTGAATATAGTTCCCTGTGCTATACAGTAGGCCCTCATTGTTTATATATTTTATATATGATAGTTTGTGTCTGCTAATCCCAAACTCCTAACTTATCCCTCCCTCCCCCTCCTTTCCCTTTCGGTAAAAATGTTTGTTTTCTATGTCTGTGAGTCTGTTTCAGTTTTGTAAATAAGTTCATTTGTATCATATTTTAGATTCCACATATATTCACTAATATATTTTGAATATCCTTCCAGTCATAAAATATTTTTGTGCCCAGACAAAAATTAACATTTGAATGGTCTATGCCTATGCTCATCCTTTGTTCTCTAGGGAGTGTCTGCTCTGTCAGCTCAGTTTCTTCCTCTCTCCTATCCTCAGAGGAGCTGTTCTTCCTTTCCTAGTTTGGTTCTTTGGGCGTGTAGATGCAGAGTGATGAAAAGAGGGAGAGAGGAAGGAGCGAGAGAGAGAGAGAGAGAGAGAGAAGAGGAAGAGGAGGAGGAGGAGGAGGAGGAAGAGGAAGAAGAGTATCAGGAAAGAAAGAGTATCAGTCAGGACATGTTTTGCTGCAGTAACAAACGACCTCAAAATCTTAGTGGCTGAGCTCAACAAAGCTCAGCTGGACTCTGTGTCTTCTTCATGGTATTTGAGAAGTACAAATAAAGAAATTGGGTGATTTTGTATTTCTTCTGGCTGCTGGAATATCTTTATTTGGCCATTGCACCTCCTGGCCTGGACCATGTGGATCCAAGTTTCATTGGGGTTTCAGTCTTTTACATTATATTTAATAGTTGCATAGTATCCTGTTCTATAGATGAGTATAACTTAACTAAATCTAAGTAGAAGTATGTCAACATGGTTCAGTAGTATACAGCACGGTAGCATCTTGCCTGGGGTTCAATTCTAGAGCCAGCATGCAGTTCACATTACCCCTGAGCACCCCTTAGTAAGGAACCATCTTAGAGATTTATCTCAACAAGCCCAAAGCAGCCAGTATTTCCCAAGTGTCAGATGCACACTGTTTCTTTTGTTCAGCTGTAGACACATGAATTGGCTTGTGTTTAGTAGCCATATTGAATACAAAATATATATCTTGAAGAACTGGAAGCTCACACTGTGAGATGCCTCAGGCACTGAGATGAACTGGTGGAAGAGTACAAATAAGTCTTTTGCACTGTGCTCACTCAGGTGCATACATCCACCGAGAAGAGTTGCTTACAGTTTTCTTTGGCTGTACATGTAGATGGATGGGTAGATGAATAGAAGCGTAGGTATATGGACAGATATGTGATTAAGCAAACATAGCACAACGTTACTTACAGAATCTAGGTGATTGGTATGTGCGTGTTCACTACATAATTCTTTCAACTTTTTCATATATTTGAAAATGTTTATGATCAAATGTTAGAAAAACTATATTATTATGTAATTTCATTATAGAGCTATTAAAACATTAGTAGAGAGGCTATACATCACATGGAAATGTGTTTAAGAATTCATGTTAAGGGGTGTGGTAGATTGCTTTATTGATCTCAGTTATTCATTCCTCTGTAGTAGTATTACACCCTGTCTTAGCTTTGTGGTGAATGGAGTGTTTTTCTCCCATTGACTTTGGGCTTGGACATGGGATCTTATTTGGCCAATGAAATATTGGTGGAGGTGATGCAAACAGAATCACCTTGAAACGGCCTTGCTCAGTAGAGCTTGCCTTCTTGTGATTTTGCCATTGTTATAAGAAGAAATTATGTTAGGGAGATGCTCCCCTTTCTCCCAAGCCTCAGGGTCTCAAAGAGCAGACCTGAACATGATCTGCATCCTGGAGCCAGGCCAAGATGAGCCCAGCCAAGATCAGCTGAACCCCAATCAACCTGCAGACTCCAGAATGAGAAAAGTAAATATTTGTGTTTAAGCCACTGAGATTTTTGAGGTTGTTTGTTACATGGCAATAGATGACTATTACGCATGGGGAAGTTGAAGAAAAACATGGTATTTCCTTGATGTAACAATTATTTACTTTCTGAAAGCCATTAATCAATTGATGTTACAATCAATAGCATCCCACAGTAGAGAAAATATAGGGAGTGTTTACACACTACTCACAAGTGCCTATGAAAATTTAGAGAACGTGGATTTGAATGTTCATTAAACTACATATCTCCAAATTTTTCTTAACTTTAAAACAATAAAGAAAGAGGTCACAGTTTACCTGCTGGCTGAGGAGGCAGTAGACCAGGAAAATGAAGAAACCCTGAAGGCTGTTGATGATGGTGAAGAGGTAGGCCATGACATGGGCAGCTGGGCCTATCTGCAAGAAGCCCAGACACCATGAGCATCCCAGGATGAAGAGCTGAGCTGTTGCTTTGAGTGTCAGCATCCTGAGGGGAGTAGTAATCAATAATGTAAAAAAGCTAATGATGGACATGAATACTCCTACGGCATTGTTGTTAATGGTGAAGACTCTGGAGCTAGAATGCCTGGGTTTAAATCCAAGGCAGCACTAATTAACTGTGTGACCTTGGGCAAGTTACTGTCTGGCGTTTTTGTTTTTTTTTTTTCTTTTTTCTTTTTTTATCACTCCACGTGGCTTGGGAGATCTTATTTCCCTGACTAGGGAGCGAACCTGGGCCATGGGAGTGAAAGCGCCAAGTCCTAACCACAGCACCACCAGGGAATCCCTACTTTTCTGTAACTCAGTTCCCTAATCTTTGTAATAGTCCTATTTCATAGGGTTGCTGCAAAGATTAAATGAGACCTTAACATATGTAAAGTATTTAGGACAGTATATAGAACAAAATTAGTACCATACATATGTAAAGCATTCTAAAACTGCAAAGATAAAGCTCTTTATCTCTCTCTCTATATATCATTTATAGATGGAGGGGTCATAATTTGTTATTCAAACAGGGAGGCTTTTGAGATCAAAAGTGGTGCTATTCAGGGGAACTATATTCAATATGTTGTAATAACCTATAATGGAAAAGAATCTGAAAAAGAATATACATATATATGTGTGTAACTGAATCACTTTTTTGTACACCTGAAACTAACAGAACGTTGTAAATCAACTATGCTTCAATGAAAAAGGAGTGTTGTTAATAATTACAATGCATCAACAAACATAAACTGGGACCATCCCAGGCAAACTGAGATGTAAGGTCACCCTACTTTTGTATCTATATATTCCTAATTTTAAAATATCATATTACATAAGTGATAAAAGCTAGTTGAGGAACAATTTGTGTAGTGGCACTATTGTATGTGAGCCTGTCTGTTCTACAGAAAATGCACAGAAAAAGGTCTGGGAAAATATCAGACATATCATATTATGCAGTTTGTTACCCCTGGATTCCCTGGGAGGTAAAAGTAGCAGGAAAAGAGGGAGTAAGCAACTTTCACTTTTAACTTTATATATTTTGAAAACTTTTGACAAATAACAAATGTGTTATTTTTGTGATTACAATGAAAACCTCAACAAATCACATGTTCAAATTAAGATGGATGCTGAAAAATAAAAGAAATACTCATAGTTTCCAATTTTTTGAAATAGTATTATACAAAATATATTTTAACCTAAGTCCTTCCTGAACCTATTGCCTCTTGTGCTGTGTGGCCAAAGCTGTATTCTTCCATTCTCCTTTTCTTCCGTTTAGTGTTAGATCTCTCCGCTTTTTGAGATTTATCAAGGACACATGGCTACCCAGTTAGAGACTTCATTTCCCAGCCTCCCTTGCAGCTAGGTGTCACCATGTGACCAAGGTCTAGCCAATGGGATATGAGCAAATGTGGAACTTGCAACTTCCATGTCAACTCCTTCCCACATATGGGACTGATAAAGACAACATCCTAGGGGATGGTGGGGCAACACAATAGAAAGAAAGTGAGTCCTTGGATCACTCTGTGGAGCAGAGCTTCCCATTAGCCCTGAACTGTTTACCTCTGGTCTGTGGCGTGAGAATAAAATAAACTTCTATTTCACTCCCTTTTTTGGGTCACAGAAATTTAGCCTGTACTCTAGTGAATACAGCTTCTCATTAATTGTGATAGTGGAAGATGGTAGTGGTCTTGCTAGTCCTTAGAGCCTGGTTGTGGGGTGTATGTCTGTGTCGATATGTAGGAGGGACCAGTAGGAAGTGAGTAGAGGAAAAGGGGGTTAGAAAATACCACTTGCTTCATCTTACTTTATATTCTTGATGGTTGACACTTCACTGTTGAGGGAGGAAAGTTTTCTTTTCAAAATCCAAAGAACCAAGAGAAAAAATACAAAATTCACCTGCAAGAATGACACAGACCATGTAGAATACAAGTTAAAATGTACTATGTCCACTGTAAATTGTACACAGCTCCTACCTCCCTGCACATGGGTTTGAATTGGTAGCAGGTTGAAAAATCAAATCATACAACCGGGAAAATATATGTCCCTTGTGCTATCTTGCACCCATGTCTGGTGCTTCTTCTTAGGTCAAGAACATCAGAGCCACATATTCACTCACACAGATAATGGCACAGATGGGGCCGAGGAAAGCCCAGATGAATTTCTGGTCCAGGTGGAGCCAGCAGCTGGGAAAAATGGGAAAAGGGACACAAAGAGAGATCAGAGAAAGCACATGAAATGGATATGAAATGACACCTTTTCCTAACAGAGAATTTTCCAATGTCTCCTGAAAATGTCAGCTGACAATGAAGGCTTTAATTGTTCACTGCCATGTGTTACTGCTACATTAAACATTTTACAGGCACAGTCCTGCTGAATTTTCACACTAGTATTCTGAAGGTGGGACCATGGAGATGACCATTATCCCCATTTCACTAATGAGGGGACTGAGAATTAAGGACTTGAGGTCACAAATTATGGGAGAGATAAAGCTGGGAACCTAACTACAAAATTCTCCCCTTCCAGAGCCTTTTACATCATTCTTCCCTGCCTCACTGGGAAAGAGATTAGAGCCCTTATACTCAAGGGGAAAGTAGAGTGCATTTGATGTGAATATCCCAATCATCACTATTAACACTGCCCTCAAATATGTCCATGGCACAAGGTTAGAGTCAAGCTCACTAATCAGGTGTTCCATAAAGATGAGGCTTGGATGCTGCAGAAATGGCCACGATCACAGCCGGGACTCCATAGCCCACTGGGAACATGAGCTTCTTCATGAACCTGTTGATACTGGAGTGGTTGACCACCGTCAGGTTGCGTGCAGTGAGGAAGAGGTGCAGCCCCTCCAGCAGCATCCAGACGAAGGAGGCCAGGTAGAGATAGTGTAAGGCACCTGCAGTGATGGTACACAGCACCTGGGGAAGGAGGAAGGTGTCACCAGGAGGGATTGTCAGGGTGGAGCATGGCCCCAGGACCTCTCTTTTATACTGACACTGAGTTCAGAACACCTGGTATTAGACCAAGGTCACTGAAGGTAAAGGTGGTTGATAATCAACGGCAGCACACCTCACCTTGGCACCTCTCCCCCAACCTCCCTCTGGGGCCCAAGCCAATTTTATTAAGGTGTCCAATGCAGCATGGCTTCATGAACTCATCAGCATACACTGGGGGCAGGGCAGGGGTATTTTGGGACAGCATAAGTACCTTGATCTTGGTTCTATCAATGGCTGTTAGGAAGAGCAGGTGGGCCAGGAAGAGGCAGAGTGAGAGCTGCAGGTGGAGCAAGGTGCTGGTGTTCTGGATGGCTTTGCACAGCAGGAAGGTGAGGGCTGCCAGGACGAGGCACAGCAGAGAGAAGCTCAGCCCCACGTAGGTGATCACAGTCAGTGCGGGATCCTCCTCCTGGGAGTGAGCAGAGAGGAGCTCACAGTCAGGCTTTCCTGCTCTGGGATTATACTCCCCCACCCCTTGGAATGTGGCATCCCAACATAGGCAGATCACCTTCATCTCTGCAAGGAGGGGAGGGATGCAGGACTTCCTGTGTGCTGTCACCCAGCCTATGTCATCAGTACTCTGACCCCTCGTCTAGGATATGTGTCCCGTCTGACCTTCTCCCACCACCTTTGCTGCTGCCACCCAAATCCTGACCACCATCACCTCTCTACCAGTCCACTCCTGCCGCACCACCATCCATTCTTGACCCAGGAGCCAGAGATTTCTTCTAATAACATAAGTATGCAGCATCCCTGATGCAAATTCTCTATTGCCTTTCCATTGTAATTGGAGTGAAATCTAAACTCCTGACCATAGCATTTGAAGTCTGATGCATTTTCCCTGTGCCCTTTTCTCCAACCTGAACTTTCCCACTTCCCTCTCATTCACTCTGCTCCAACCACATTTATTTCTGGAACACACCAAGTTTGTTCTCTCTCAGGACCTTTACACATACATGTATCTCTTTTTGGGATGCTCTTCCCTGAAACCTTTTTTCATTGAGGTAAAATCCAAATAATATAAAACTAACCATTTTACACTGTACAATTTAGTGACTTTTAGTACATTCACAGTGTTGTGCAACCACCACCTCTCTCTAGTTCCAAAACATTTTAATCACCCCAAAATAAAACCCCATGCCCATTAAGAAGTTACCGCCTATTCTCCCCTTCTCCCAGCCCCTAGAAACCATCAATTTGTTCTGTCTCTATGGATTTGCCTATTCTAGACATTTCATATAACTGGAATCCTACAATATGTGGTCCTTTGTGTCTAACTTCTTTCACTCAGCATGGTATTTTTGAGATTCACCCACATTGTAACCCCACTGACTTAATATTCAGATTTCAGCTTGAATAGTTAATTCTCCTCTAACCATGTTATCTAAAGTAACACACTTCTGCAATCACTCCAGACACGCGCTCTTTAAAAATTTTCCTTATAGCATTTATGGGCACCTAAGCAGGGCCTCAAAAAGGATTAGCTTGAGGAATTCAATGTTTACATCATACCTCTCTGTGGAAGGCCATGAGGACGGCGAAACTGGACAGGTGAGTACAACTGCATATACTGTGAGTCTCGTTTGCTTGTATCAGGAAACAGCCCTCCATGGACCAGTGGCCGCCCTCCTTTGTACCTTTCCAGTAGACGCAGAAGACCTTTTTGATACTGGGCTTTACCTGAAAATAGAACAGGTTCATCATGTCCTTCCTTGGGAGGGACGGCTCTCAGAGTGTCAGTCTATGCTGGTGGGGTGCAAAGAGGTGACACCATGGGTTAGGAGAGATCAGGTGATTTTTATTTTAAGTGAAGACGATCACCACCAGGAACCTGTCCGCATAGTCCCAACTCTATTGGGATTCCGCATAACAGAAAATAAGCCCACCTCTCTCGGGAGCCAGAATTTTACAAGATGTCATTGGTTTCAGGACTTTATCCTCCAACATGGGAGTCAAATAAAAATAGAGTATAAGGCTCACTTAAATTTTCCTCCCAAATACTCTCTAAGCCAAATTTCCCTCATCTCTTCACATCAATTCTGCCCTGACCGCTTACCACACAATAATTGCTCGTACAATGACAGGGGTAGTGTAGGGAAGAAACATCACCAGGAGAGAGTAAAGTTAGTTTTCAATCTCTTTTTTTTTTGTCCCAAAGATGTCCGTAGCATCACTTGATCGGGCCAAGGATGTGAGTTGGATGCTCTCCTATTTGGGGGCTGTATCTCCTTTGATAATCCACCAGACCATCCCCAGATACCTTGCTCCACTTCCGTTGCTCCATGCCACACATGAAAAATTCCATTCCTAGATTTTATGCATCAGATGGAGAAAACCTACCTTTCCTCACCTTCCCCCACTTAATTCTTATTTTCTTAAAAATTAAAAAATATTTGATTTATTTTTTCCAGGCTTATTGAGATTTAATTGACATATTACATTGTGTAAGTTTAAGGTGTATGATGTAATGATTCGATATATGTATATATTGCCAAGTGATTATTACAACAAGGTTAGTTAACATCCATCACTTCACATATTTACAATTTTTATTTTGTGGTGAAAACTTTTAAAAGCTACTCTCTTAGCAACTTTCAAATATACCATACAGTATTGTTAACTAGAGTTAACTAGAGTCACTATTCTCTCCATTACACCCCCAGAACTTATTCATCTTATAACTGGAAGTTTGTAACATTTGATCATGATTACCTCTTTCCCCCACCTTCTGTCGCTGGCAACCACCAATCTGTCCTTTGTTTCTATGAGTTTGTTTTTTCAGATTCCACATATATATGAGATCAGTCAGTATTTGTCTTTCTCTGTCTGACTTATTTCACTTAGTCATAATGCCTTCAAGGTTCATCCATGTTGTCAAAAAAATGGCAAGATTTCTTTCAACTCTTACTTTCTAAACAGTTGACTATGTCTGGCTATTAGCCCTCCTGCCTTTAAGAGTTTGGGCAGAGAATGGGAAAAGGCAATGAATTATATAAAAGTTTTTCTTCTGATTGAATTATGTAGTCTTAATAATTAATTCCAGGCTTTTGTGCAAGAATAAATAGTATGTCTCAGTTCAAATTTCACAGATGTAGGAGGTACCGGCAATTAAAAAAAATTCCACGAACTAGAATGATGCTTGTTGCCCAAGAGAAATATCATGTGAGTCACTTATGTAATTTGAAAATTTCTACTACCACATTAAAAAAGGAAAAGAAACAGGTCAAATTAATTTTAATAAAATATGTTATTTAAAGCACTATATTCAAAATAATATCTTTTAATATGTCAATATAAATCAATACATGTAATCAGTGTAACATTATTGAGATGCTTAACACATTGTTCTTCTTACCGAGTCTTCAAAGTCTGGAAATACTGAATCTAAACCTGGAAATACTAAGTCTTCAAAATCTCAGTTCAGACTCACCATATTTCAAATGCTCAATAACTATAGTTGTCTCCTGGCTATGATATTGCACAGTGCAGGTCCAGAATCATTGACTTGGGAGTATTTGAAAATTGTTTGGTCTAACATCCATGAAACCTAAGCAAGTACAAATTGCGGCTTTGACCCACCTTCACGTGCTGAAAACTTAGACTCACAGCCTGGGAGAGAGGTGTGTTCCTTTTGGGTCCAATAGCAGCACTCACTACCTGGGAGTTCAGGTAAACTTGATCTGTCTCATTCGCCTCTTCAAAAAATGTTGCATTTATGATGTTTCCAAGAGAAGAGTATGAAACAAAGGCAACTACACTGAGACCTGAGGAAACAGAATAATGGAGTCTTAAAAAGTGCCACCATTCCTTCTGTTGCCCTTTCCCACTCCATACCTGCCAGACTCCCATGATCGCCACACCTGTGCTCAGCTGTGCCTAGGAAGTTTACTTTTCCTCTCCTGCTCTTCCTACCCAAATATTCACAACTCCTCCTCAAAGACCCAGCTCCAACCCAGCCTCTGGCTCGGGAAGTCTTCCCTAGCTCCTCAGGCAGCTTGATGTGTCTTTCTCCAAATTCGTATTTCAAGTGCAGTCCCTGCCGTGCCAAAGAGAATTCATCTGTCCATTAATTATTTCCTGTGGATTAATCCCATTTTTCCAACAGGCACTAAACTTACTGAGTAACTAATACCGGATACTTCATTTGGAAACCACAGGGCTCCTAGCACAGTGCCAAGAATGTGGTAAATGATGAATTCTTTTAACACATCTTTATTTTCTAAAAAAGTGCAGCTTATATTTCAAACACTTAGAAAACTATAAAAAAGACATAACAGACATTTACACTCAGATTTAAAATATATTATAGTTTTGTCGTATTGGCTTCAGAATTATGTATTTTTTAAGAAATAAAATGTTTTAGATATGGCTAAAGATCCCACTATTATTTCATTCTCTTTCTTCCTTCTCGAGAAATAACCACGAACTTGAAGTGGAAGTGTGGCCTTTCCGTGAATACATTTGTAATTTTACGACATAAGCATGTTTCTGTTATAATATAGAGTATTGTTTTCTGTGTTTAAAAATTCACATTAATGGTATCCCACATTGGGTATTCTTTTTTTTTTTTAAATTATTTTATTTATTTTATTTTTGGCTGCATTGGGTCTTCGTTGCTGCGCGCGGGCTTTCTGTAGTTTTGGTGAGTGGGGGCTACTCTTCGTTGCGGTGCGCGGTGCGCGGGCTTCTCATTGCGGGGGCTTCTCTTCTTGCCGAGCAACTCAAGCTGCAACAACTCTTCCCTGGGTCTTCAGCCTGCTGGCTAGGTTTTAGACTTGCTACCCTCCACAATCACAGGAGCTAATTCCTTAAAATCTCTCTTTGTCCCTGTTTCTCTCTGTCTCTCTCTCCACACCCCCACCCCCACCCCACTGGTTCTGTTTCTCTGGAGAACCCCGACTGATACACCTACTAATGCTTCCTGGGATCATCTCCCAAATAAAATCATTACAATTGAACTCCTTATACTTGTCCATGGACTGCTTCTGAGTGAACCTAAACTGAGACCCAGGTAGAGCAGCCCCTCAACTGCAAAGAAATCCCTTTCATGCTGAAGAATAGAAAGCCTCTACTTCAAGAAGATTTTTTTTTTTTTAAGGAAAAGACTCAAATGACACAGCTTTAGGGTAACAGACCCATTAGGGAGGAGCCTATTGTGGACCTTTCCTTACTACTCACACAGTGACATGGCTCTGCGTGTCTTAGGGATTCTGCATGCAGCTACCACCTGTACCTTGTGTGTTTCCCTGGATGACGTCACTGCAATGGATATCCATGGAGTTCATTTGGGCGTTCAAGTTGAAGATGACTGCCTTGGAGCAATTGTCTGTAACAACTCGAGTTTCAACAGCTGGTAAGAAAAACAACGGGCAAGCTTACCATTATTATAAGTTTTAAAAATGTGCATAGCTACACAAACAGCTCAAATTTACTGAATGTCTAGAATGTGCCAGGCACTGGACTAAGATCCTTATACATCATCATCTTATAACAGCATCATATAACGCCATGAGGAACCATTGTTCAGATGAGGAAACTGAAGTTCAGAATTTAAGTAGGACTCTTAACTCCTGAAACCAAGTTCTTAAATAATATTCTCTAGCATATTGTCTTTGAAGCAACAATTCTGTTTCTAGGAATTTATTCTAGGAAATCAGTCATGGATAAGAGGGCAGAATTAGCTACAAGAAAGATGTAGCTAATTTCACAGCAGCAAAGATGATAATGGTGAAAAATGGGAAGTGACCTAAATGTTTAAGAAGGAATTGATTAAATAATTTATGGCTTATCTCTTTAATGGGGAACCATGCTTCCAATAAAAATGAAGTCACAGAAAAGCAGGAAATAAGGGAATTCCCTGGTGGTCCAGTGGTTAGGACTCCACGCTTCCACTGCAGGGGGCACGGGTTTGATGCCTGGTCAGGGAACTAAGATCCTGCAAGTCACATGGCAGGGCCAAAAGAAAAAAAAAAAAAAAAGAGCAGGAAATAAGTTCATGAAAATATTTATCTTAAAAATCAGACAGTCTGAGACTGGTCATGAGTTGGAAATTATTCAATCTGGATGTTGAGTGCAGTAGGCTTATTATGTCTCCTTTTGTTTATGTTTAAAAAAGTTAAAAAGAAGCAAGTAACAAAATAGCACTTAAAGAATGATACTATTATAAAGTAGATAGGAATATAAAAAATGATACTATTTAAATGAAACTTTATAATACTAAAGAGTGGAAAGTAGAATAATGAAAATTATAGAAATTACCAGCCCTAGTTGTAAGTGTATTATATGCAGCATTATTATCTTGTTTTATAGATGAGGAGACTAAAAAGCCCCTGAGGTAAGGCTACTGGTCATCGATTAAACAATTAGGAACTGGCCAAATCAGGAAAGATGAGAGTTACTCGTAATCTGGTTTAATTTTGAATGAAATTGTCCAGATTCTGGTTTTCCAGGAAGGTTAGGCACTGAATTTTATTTTATTAAAACAATTTAAAAGATTACTATTTTTATAGAGTATAAAGTACTTTATCATGCAAGTTGGTAAAACAAAATTGTTAGTTAGGCATACACAAATACACTGACATCTCTGAGCTGAATAAAAAGCACAGCAAACAGCATTTCTGGAGGGCAATATAGTGATATATATCAAAAGTCTATAAAATGTTTTTTTTTCCCTTTGACCTAACAATTCCTCTTCTATGAATTGATCCTAAGAAAACATCAAACAAATACACACAGATAAATTTTCAATGGTCTTTGTCACAGGGTTGTTTGGTAACAACCTGCATTTACCAGAATAGGGAAATAAATAAATTATAGTATAAATAAATATATAGTATAAATAAATTATATATACAATGTAACTCTATAAACCATTGAAGACAGTAACATAGGTAATGATGATGTATATGATTTACACGGAAAGATGTTAGTAATGTAGTGAGTGAGAAAGCAGGTTGTGCAACCGTATGTAAATTGTAACATACACAACAAACATGTGTCTCTTCATCAGACATGTACCTACATGGGTATCAGATTGGAGGATTGGGTTGTGGGCTCAATTTAGTTTTGTGTACATGTTTTTTCCTAATTTTTTAAAAATTTAATACTTGGCTTTGTTATGGTATTTTATTTATTTTTATTTTCAAAAACAAAAATTGTATATATTTACGGTGTACAGTATGAAGACTTGACACACACATATACATAGTGAAACGATTACCAAGGTCAAGCTAATTGACATATCATCTCATCACATAGATATATAATGAATATGTATGACTAGTATAATAAAAGTATTTTTTTTTTTTTTGGCTGCGCTGCGTGGCTTGCGGGATCTTAGTTCCCCGAACTCGGGTCCCGGCAGTGAAAGTGCCGAGTCCTAACCACTGGACCACCAGGGAATTCCCTAATAAAAGTATTTTTATTTAAAAAATATGTAGTAAGATGTTCCTTCTGGGATGGTTTAAGTAGCATCACTGTGACGTGTGCTGTTAAGTTATGTAAGCACTGGTTGAAAAAAAACCAAAAACCTAACTTCAAGCCAGAATACCAGACTCAGGATTAGAAACCACTGACAATTTTTATTTATTTAAAAAAATTTTTTTAATTTTTAAAAATTATTTTTATTAAAAAAAATTTTTGGCCACGCCGGGGGGCTTGTGGGATATTAGTTCCCAGATCCACCCGGGTCCTGGCAGTGAAAGCACCGAGTACTAACCACTGGACCACCAGGGGATTCCCCCACTGGCAATTTTTAAAAACAGCTCTATGGAGGTGTAATTGATGTACAAAAAATTGCATGCATTAAAGTGTACAACTGGATGAGTTTCACTGAGTGTATACATCTGTAAAACCACCACCACAATCAAGGTAGAGAGCATTTCTATCACCCCCAACAATTTCTCCAAATTTTTCTCATGCCCTTTTTTCATCCCTTCACCTGCCCTCTCCTCCCTGTCACTATGGATTAGTTTGCATTTTCTAGAATTTTATATTAATGGACTCATGCAGTACTTATTTACTTTTCTAATTGTTCAATCCAGACCCCAGTTAGTAACCATACCCTGTGTATATCATGCCTTATTGTCTTCTTACCCACAGTACGGTTTTGGACTTTCTGGAGTTTTTGGTCTGGGGTTTTCAAGGCAGTTTCTAGAACAACCGATTCAATTTTCTGGAGAATAGATGTGAACGTGGCTGTGATGTTTCTCCCCTCTTCCATTCCCCATACAGTCTTATTGGTGAGAAGTGACTCGATATTCTCAACAACCTGTTGCAGCTTTGAAGAGATAAAGAATTAAAAAAAAAATCCAATCTGATAGGTCCCACATCCAGAGGGTCAGAAGAAAACACAAGAAAGCAGGTACTGGAGCCAGACAACTAGTTTAAATCCTGACCCCACCATTCACCTGCTGAGCAACCTTGGGAAAGTCACTCAATCGCTCTGTGCCTCAGGTACCCTGTTTAGAATGAGGACAGAACTAAGACCCCATAGAGTTTTGGGGAAGATTAAATAAGTGAAGAGATGCTACGTTTTTAGAACAGTGTCTGTGCCTGGTAAACACCATATAAGTGTTAGTTATTATGAACATCTTTTACCAACAAGGAAGTGGTAAGGTTTCTAGAAATAGACCAGTGGTTCTTAACTGGGGGTGATTTTGATCCCCAGGGGATCAAGTTAGTGACAACTTAGTACATTCATGATGTTGTGGAATCATCACCTCTATGTAGTTCTAAAACATTTCCTTCATCTCCAAATAAAACCCATTAAAGAGTTACTCCCCATTCTCCCTTCCCCAAGCCTCTGGAAAGCACGAATCTGCTTTCTGTTTCCATGGATTTGCCTATTCTGGACATTTCATACAAATGGAATCATACGCTATGTGATCTTTTGTGTCTGACTTCTTTCACTAAACATAATGTTTTTAAGGTCATCCATGTCGTAGTGGGAATCAGAACTTCATTTTTTTATGGCTGAATAATATTCCACTGTATGGATATACCACATTTTATTCATCCATTCATCTGTTGATGGACATTTGGGCCATTTCTGCCTTTTGGCTAGTGTGAATAGTGCTGCTAAGAACATAGGTGTGCAAGTATCTATTTGGGTCCCTGCTTTCTTCTTTTTAAAATTTATTTTATTGAAGTATAGTTGATTTACAATGTGTTAATTTCTGCTGTACAGCAAAGTGATTTAGTTTTATATACATTCTTTTTCATATTCCTTTCCATTATGGTTTATCACAGGATACTGAATATAGTTCCCTGTGCTATAAAGTAGGACCTTGTTGTTTATCCATTCTAAAATATATATAATAGTCTGCATCTGCTAATCCCAAACTCTCCTTCCATACTTCCCTTACTGCCCTCCCCCCTCTTTGGCAATCAGAAGTCTGTTCTCTATGTCTGTGAGTCTGTTTCTGTTTTGTAAATAAGTTCATTTGTGTCATACTTTAGATTCTACATGCAAGTGATAGCATATGGTATGTGTCTTTCTCTTTCTGACTGACTTCACTTAGTATGATAATCTCTAGGTCCATGCATGTTGCTGCAAATGGCATTATTTCATTCTTTTTATGACTGAGTAGTATTCCATTGTATATATATACCACATCTTCTTTATCCATTCATCTGTCAGTGGACATTTAGGTTGTTTCCATATCTTGGCTATTGTGAATAGTGCTGCTATGAAATAGGGGTGTATGTATCTTTTTGAAGTATACTTTTGTCCGGGTATATGTTTGGGTCCCTGCTTTCAGTTCTCTTGGGTATATTCCTAGGAGTGGAATTGCTGTGTCACCTGGTAATTCTATGTTTAATTTTTTGAGGAACCTGGCAATGACATTTTATAATGAAATGCTCCTGTTGATAACATGATTATTTGTTCATTACTTCAATGAACAGTTGCTGAACTCCCAATGTGGGCTTGGTCTGATTCCTGCCCTCAAGAAGCTCACTGTCTAGAGGGTGACAGCACACCATGTGAATGTTATCAGTCTGATGGAGATAACGATGGATAACATAGATGGAACATGTATTCTGGATCAGGCACTGTGCTAAATACTACACATATATTATCTCCTCTAACCTGCTCATCTATCCAAGGGTGCCATTACCACCCCCGTCTTACAGATGAGTAAATTGATCTTGAAGAGCGTGATGGTTAATTTTATGTTTCAACTTAACTGGGTAATGGGTTACACAGATATTGGTCAAGCATCATTCTGGGTGTGTCTGTGAGGGTGTTTCTGGATGAAATTAACATCTGAATGGAGAGATGAAGTAAAGCAGATTGTCCTTCCTGATGTGGCTGGGGATCATCCAGTCAGTTGGAGGCCTGACTAGAATAAGAACTCTGAGGAAGGGACTTTCCTCCTGCCTCCCTGACAGTTCCAGCCTTGAGCTGGGACATCGTTTTTTTCCTTCAGACTCAAACTGAAACATTGGCTCTTCCTGGGTCTCAGACCTCTGGATTCAAACTGGAACTACACAATCAACTCTTCTGGGTCTTCAGCATGTCGACTGCAGATTTCGGGGCCTGTCAGCCAATTCCTTATAACAAATCTCTTTATATCTTTTCTCCTATTGGTTCTGTTTCTCTGGAGAACCCTAATACAGAGAGGTCATCATTTTGCCCATGTCACTTGCCATTGTGGTGCTGGGATTCAAACCTCTGTCTACACTTCTAAACCCCACATCCCCTACTGTGAGAACATAGTGGGGGGATATTAACTAAGATGCAGGAGTTTAGGGAGGTCATCCAGGAGGACACGACACCTGAATTGAGTCTTTTTAAAAAAATTTAATTAATTAATTAATTAATTTTTGGCTGCATTGTGTCTTCATTGCTGCGTGCGGGGTTTCCCTAGTTGTGGCGAACGGGGGTTACTCTTCGTTGCAGTGCGCGTGCTTCTCATTGTGGTGGCTTCTCTTGTTGCAGAGCACGGGCTCTAGGTGCGTGGGCTTCAGTAGTTGTGGCGCACGGGCTCTAGAGCACAGGCTCAGTAGATGTGGTGCATGGGCTTAGTTGCCTCGAGGCGTGTGGGATCTTAGTTCCCAGACCAGGGCTCGAACCTGTGTCCCCTGCATTGGCAGGTGGATTCTTAACCACTGCACCACCAGCGAAGTCCCCTGAATTGAGTCTTGAGTAAGGAAGAGTGGGAGGAACCAGCCAGGTGAGGAACTAGGAAAAGGAGTTTCAGGTTGAGAGAACAGCATGTACTTGGAGGCCTGGAGCTTGGGAGGGCAAGGCATGAACAGTTTCTCTGGAGTAGAGCAGGGTGAGGGTGGGGAGTAGGGCAAATAAGGGACAAGTCCATTCTGCTAGACTATAGATTCTCAGAGACATGGATCGTTCTCTTTGTTAAAATTCAGAGTCAGTTTACAGACACTAAATTACTACCTATCAGGAAGTTTTTGGTTTCTCTCTCTTAATTGTCCTACAGTATCCATTTCCCCCTCCTACTTTTAATAATTGAATGAATTCCTCAAATTTTATGTGGGCCATGATACCCAACCACAGACCATATTGTCCCAGCCTCCCTTGCAGCTAGGTTTGGCTATGATATATGCGACTTCTGGGTTGTCACCTTAAGACATGTCTCTAGGGACTTCTCTGGTGGCACAGTGGTTAAGACTCTGCCTGCCAATGCAGGGGACATGGGTCTGAGCCCTGGTCTGGGAAGATCTCACATGCTGCAGAGCAACTAAGCCCACGTGCCACAACTACTGAGCCTGCACTCTAGAGCCTATGAGCCACAACTACTGAGCCCGTGTGCCTAGAGCCTGTGCTCTGCAGCAAGAGAAGCCACTGCAATAAGAAGCCTGCGCACCACAACCAAGAGCAGCCCCTGCTCGCCACAACTAGAGAAAGCCTGCGCGCAGCAATGAAGACCCAATGCATCCAAAGAAAGAAAGAAAGAAAGAAAAAAGACATGTCTCAAGGAAGTTATCCTGACATTATTAGCATATCATATAGTGAGTAGATGAGGAGCGAGGCCCTCTCTCTACTCTCCTCTCTTCACCTTGTACTCCAGAGAACTTGCCCTGGACCCCCTCTTCCCTCTATCCACCAGTACGAATGCAGCATTGCAGCAACCCAGCTTTGGCTATGCAGTTGAGGACAAGATGCCAGGGGATGATGGAGTAACAGTATGGAAAGACCATGGGTACACTTAATGGCCTCATGGAGCAGAATCCCTTCACCAGTCTGGATTCCTTGCCTCTGGACTGATAAGTCAGAAAGTAATAAAGATCCATTTTTTTAAAGCCACTGGATATTTGAGTCTCTTTGTTACAACAGCTCAGCATATCCTAATACAGTCTTGCTTAGTCTGTCTTTCTTGGTTTGGGATAGATCTTCTCTTTAGGGGGCAGACACACACATACCTATATATACGTACACACACACCCTTATATACATACACACTGTATCTATCTATCTCTATAGTGAGATATGTAGCAATAAACATAGTGATATACATGTATACATCATAGTTATATATAATACATATTAGATAACATAATAATATAATTAACACATATTATAATTAACATATATCAAAATATGTTGTCTTAATATATATCATATATTCTATATTATCATATGTATGGTATATGACATATAGCACACATATAATATATAGTATTCACCTCCATTTGCTAGCTTTGAGATTTGTAAATATTTGTTACCCGGCTAGGTTCCAGGATTCAGCTTCCACTCACCTCTTTTGTGCTATTGGTTGTCTCTGAGGGGGTGATTTCTGAAAAAGACAACAGAGGATGTTATTGTAGGAATTGAAAGTAAAAGTGTGGAGAGGTTGGCAGGTAAGGTGGGTAACTTTGCATCTAGAAGGTCTGAACTCATACACTTTATGTTTCCTGACAAGGAAACAAGGTCCAAGACCTTGCAGCTCCAAGACCTTGCTCTTTTGGGGGATCAGAGTCAAAATCCCTGTTGTGGCATAGAACAGTGTTTTTCAACTTAGAGTGATTTTGCCTCCAGGGGACACTGGCAATGGCTGGAGATATTTTTGGTGGTCACTCATGACTTGGGGTGGGGAATGCTACTGGTATCTAGTGGGTCGAGGCTTGGGATGCTGCTCAACGCCCTACAATGCACAGAATGGTTTCTGACCGCAAAGAATTATGGGGCCCCAAATGTCAATACTGCTGTGGTAGAGATACCTTGGCATAGAGGAAGTGGAAAATTGTAAGCTCCAAATTCTTTCATTCAGACCTGGCTGAACATTACAACTGAAATGGCTGAGGAAACAGAAAATGAGGTGCTTCAGGTTTTAAAATTCAGCCTGGCTGGGAATTATAACTGAGACTAGAATGTCAGTTTATGATCTTCAGCTGTTAATGGGACCTTTGTATATTGCTTCTTGTATTGTACGTTGTGAGGATAATCATCTCTATTTTAGAAAGACGAGAAAAGTCTAGCAAATGTTTACATATCTGTTACCATCATACTGAGGTTAAATCTATACTTATTCTGTGTCTTGGTTTTCAGCTGAGTCTATTTGCTAAAAAGAGCAAAGAGTTTTCCTGTACATTGGAGGTTTTGTCTTAAGAGTTCAAGAACTTTTATTTACAGCCTGAGTCTGAAAATGTTTGTTATTGGAAACCACATTCATTGTAGAAAAACATGCTTTTGGCAGAAAGCGGCATACTTTTTTTGTGAGGGCTTTCTTGGACCTACCAACCTTGGCGATAATGAACTCTGGATGGAGTCAATCCATATAAAAGAGCTCTTAAAATTAGAAAATGTCTTTAAATTAGGAAAATAACTAAGGCATTTCTCTTTCTTGTAAGATAAGGTGAGTTTAACAGATTAACATCATAACCCAGGCAAAATCTCAGCCTGTTTATACGTTGTCAACAGAGGTGCCTGCTGCCTAGTAAAACACTAATTCACTTTGGGTTCAATCATATTCTTTCATTCATTTACTCATTAATTCATTTAACAACTATTTATTGATTGTCTAAGTTACTGGTGGACTTAACGGCACAGCAACCCCTTCCTACACGCCCCGTGCTCATTTCTGTCACCTTCCCCACCTGGACCTCAGTCTCACATTTGGAGCACATGCAGCTCCAAGACCCTGGTGTGGGCTCCAGCTTGAGACTTGGGGAAATAGGGTAACCTGGGCTTGAATCTTGCAGGAGCACCTCCCGTTGGTGGACAACATACTCCTTTTTTTTTTTTTTAGAGAGAAAGTCTATTTATTTATTTATTTATTTATGGCTGTGTTGGGTCTTCATTTCTGTGCGAGGGCTTTCTCTAGTTGTGGCAAGCGGGGGCCACTCTTCATCGCGGTGCGCGGGCCTCTCACTATCGCGGCCTCTGTTGCTGCAGAGCACAGGCTCCAGATGCGCAGGCTCAGTAATTGTGGCTCACGGGCCCAGGTGCTCCGCGGCATGTGGGATCTTCCCAGACCAGGGCTCGAACCCGTGTCCCCTGCATTGGCAGGCAGATTCTCAACCACTGCGCCACCAGGGAAGCCCCATAGTCTTGATACTAAAGAGCAACCTGAACTTTCCCAGACCTTTCTATCTGGAGCAGGGGTGTTAACCTAGTTTGGCTTTCCTGAGAATCAGATGAAAAGCTAACAATATTAGCAAATACTTATAGGTAGTGCACTAAATGCTTTAAATGGTACTATCTCATTTAATCCTTGCAATAGCCCTCTGAGGGCTGTATATCTTCTAAATTTCCAGCTCTCATCAGATGGACCCAGCTTTTGGGTCCTGGTAATACCACTTCCTCTCCTGTCCCCCTAGGTGTAGGATGGTTACAGATTTCTGCTATTGCTAATCCCTGGGTTGCTTCACTGTCATTTTGACTTCTCAGCTCTTCCTTCACCAGCACCAATTCTCTATATGAAATTACTTATGTTTAAAAGACCTAGTGTGTTTCTGTTTTCCAGGCTTGATCTTGACTGATAAAGAGGAATAACTTATTATTACTATTATTATTATTATTGCACCAAAAAAGCATGCTTTGTCCCTTTTATGGCTTCCCTGAGACCCATGGTGCAGTGTAGCAAGTGGCTGAGTGTGGACTCTCAATATAGGCTGACCTAAGTTAAAAATCATCTTATTAGTTGGCAGACCTTGAACAAGTTACTTAACTTTTGGGTGCTTCAGTTTCTTTATCTGTAATAACAGTGCTTACCTCATGTAATAAATGAAATAATGAATGTAAAGCACTTAGTGTTGTACTTGGCACATAGTACAAATGAAATAAATATTATCTATCAGTATTATTGTTTCTCCACAAATCAGTTTCCTAGAATTTAGCTTTAAAGACTCTCTCTCTTATGATTTCAACTGTAGTCAATACCTCATGGATAGTCTGCCAAGTCCAATGTTTCTTATGTATAGATCTTCTCCATCTATATGATTTCTATGACAGTGGTCATGTTTATCCAAGGTCACAGATCTGAGGGTGGGCATATGACTCAAATTGGGCCACTTTGTACATTTCCAAGTAATATGCAATTATGTCCAAGAGAGAATCAATTGATCCTTCTTTGGGTGGTTGGATCAATAACAATGGTAAGATTTGGAGCTGTTGGTGGCCATATTTCCTGCCCTGTGGACTAGGAGTCAGAGAAGGCAGTTTGCAATGAAAGAGAAGAAAGAAGCAGACCCAGAGTATGAGAGACTGGGGTGCCCTGACAGTGTTTGGTCCCCAGCTTCAGTTCATTCCAGAATCCCAGCTGTATTCTTGCCCTTGAGTTCCAAGACGTTTCTACGCACCTTTATCCTAAACTCATCTTTTCTGCTTAAGTTAGCCTGAGTGGGTTTCTTTACTTTGCAATTCAAAGAATCTTGTCTCAGTCACAGCCCTGTCACCTCCAAGAAGACAAGAATTTTCTTACTCTGACAAGTGTTCTCACTGGAATTATTGAATTGTGCTTTCCCAGAGAGGAGTTTATATCCAGCGTTACAGTGACAGTAGAAACTTCCTTTCGTATTCTGACATTTAGCATTCACACCACAATATATACTAATGCGTGGTTTACATTCATCAATATCTGGAACACAAAGGAGAAATTTGGTCATTCATTTGACAAAGATTTATTGAACATCTAAATATGTGCCAGAAGCTATATCCTTTCCACCAGGGTCTATCCTGGCTTTCCAAAACAACTCAGTTAAGGTAATAGTTGTCTTTGTTCTTTCCTTTCTTCGTTGATTTTGGTTGGGTTCTCCAAGAAGCAGACATTGAGACAAGGATTCAAGTTCAAGTACCTTATTTGGGAGATGGTCCCAGAAAACACTGCAACGGAAATGGTGAAATGAAACAGGGAAGGGAAGGCAGAAAATAAAGGGGGTATTATCCAGGAAATTTCTACTGTGGGCGACTGAGGCTCAATTCCTCTGGGAACCTCTGAGAGGCAGTGTAGAGCATGCACTTCAGGTAAGCCTACCTGAGAGGTGAGGGAGCTGGGGTATTTATCCACAAAATCTTATCATTTATTGGTGGAGGAATGTTCCCAGGGGATGTAAACTCTCCAGTACTTCCATTTGTCCTGAGCGTGGACTGAGTGGTCTTCAGTGGCCAGAGAAAGCCTCAGACTTGGTGTATGAAGGAATGAAAAATGCCAAGGGCATATAGATGGGATACTGACCATGTTTGTATCTCCCCCCTACCCCCAGTTCATATGTTGAAGCCCTAACTCCTAGTGTGGCTGTTTTTGGAGATGGGGCCTCTTAGGAGGTAATTGACATTAAATGAGATCATAAGAATGGGGCCCTGATCTGATAGGATTAGCATCCTTATAAGAAGAGACACAGGAGTGCTACTCCAAACCATTGCTTCTGCCCTTATGCCCAGTGAGGAAAGACCATGTGAAGGTACAGTGAGAAGGCAGGTCTCACTAGAAATAGAATCTGCCAGAACTTTGATCATGGACTACTTCCAGCCTCCAAAACTGTTATAAAGTAAATTTCTGTGGTTTAAGCCACCAGCCGGTGGTATTTTGTTATAGGAACCTGAGCAGATTAATACATCTGCTAAACTAACTAATTGAGTTAGAATGTTTTTGTTAAATCAATATGTCTCCAGTCCTCAGGGTCACTGTAGCCCCTTTACAACGATGTCAAGTGGGAAGTAAAAATGTGTGATTTCCCTGTCTGTTACAGGAAACACGGAATTTGGGATTTTCAGAGTGTGACATAGTGTGGCTGATGCTGTTGCTTACTCAATAGCTATTCCTTGTTTGGGAGGCCAAGCATGGCAATCTTGTTCCCGTTCCTCAGGTGCTCTCTTTCTCAACCTCCCTTTCAGATAGGGTTGTCCTGTGACATACCCTTAACCAATGAAAAGTAAAGATGGTCTCCTGAGAAAAACTTTACAAAATGTGAGATAGAAAGTAGTTACAATTCACTACAAAGGAATGAGACTCAGTCTGGTATTGGAATTCCCAACTGCAAACCTGTAAACTTGAAGACAGTTTCTGTGATTACTGGGATATGTATCGATGGATTACTGGGGTAAGAGGATGGAGTTTAAAAATTCTCTACACAGGCAAGATAGAATCTACTTGTTGGAGTAAAAGAAAGGTGAGGTTATACAATAATTGAGAGAGATATTACCCATGTACCCAATTTGAAGAAAACATGTGAGGAAATGCTCCAAGCAAACAAGTTAACAAGTATTAAATTAGCAAGTACAGAAACCTCAACTTGGAGGAAGATGAAGGAAAGAGGAAGCAGGGTTTTACAATGAACGTTGAAATAAAATTAACATTCATGGGGGGGGGTTGGAAGGAAGAGGAGGAAAGGAGAGGAGTAAAATAAGAGTATTTTAAGGATGTCGTCTCTTTACTGGGAGAGGGGAAGTAAGGGTAAAATTAAGCATCTTGGTAGGGAAAACAATGCAACCTGGTGGGAAAAATAATTGATGAGTGTTTCAAATATTAGGAGAGAAATATGTGTTTGATTATGAAATTAAGAAAAGAGAAAGTAACCATTAATAGTATGAAAAAGTATAGTAGAAATTCTAAATAAATAAAGGGAAAAATGGAACTAATAGCAACTTGATAAAACAAACACAAATAAGAAAAAGGCTAGTGGGAAGCAGCCACACAGGGAGATCAACTCGGTGCTTTGTGACCACCTAGAGGGGTGGGATAGGGAGGGTGGGAGGGAGGGAGTTGCAAGAGGGAAGAGATATGGGGATGTATGTATATGTATAGCTGATTCACTTTTTTATAAAGCAGAAACTAACACACAATTGTAAAGCAATTATACTGCAATAAAGATGTTAAAAAAATCCTATGCAAAAAGAAAAAAGAAAAAGGCAAATGAGGAAATCATAATAATATAAAATTAATAATAAATGTAAAGTAAGACCATGGGAGTAACTGTGTCAGTCATTACACTAAATATAAATGGACTAATATACACTAAATATAAATGGAAATCTTCTATTAAAATAGAGACTAGGAAAAAAAGAGAAAAAAATAGAGACTAGAATATTGAGTGTGGCAGTTTCAAAACGTGGCTTCCAAATTATTTGACACTCTTTCCATTGAGATGTGGGCACATTGTCTTATCCCTTTGTGTCCAAGTGTGCTCAGGGCTACTTTAGTCAACAGACTATTGCAGAAGTGTTACAATAGGACTTTGAGACAAGGTCATAAAAAAACGTGCAATTCTGCCTGAGTCTCTTGGAAGCCTCACTCTCTGGAATCTCCATGCTGAGACATTACCTCTCAGAATTCAACCATCAACTGTGAGAAGCTGAAGCTACATGGAGGGATCTAGCATAGGGGCTCCAGTTGACAATCCTAGATGATTTCAGTCTTTGAGTTATCCCATCCCAGGCACAGACATGTGAGGAGAGGTGCTTTCAGATAATTCTAACCCTCAACTGTTTGAGTCACCACCAGCCAGTTGAGCCTTTTATCTGAGGCCTAAGATATCATGGGGCAGAGAAGAGCCATCACTGTTTTGCTTGTCTGAATTCCTGACTCATATGAGCGTAATAAAATGGTTGTTTTATGCCAGTGAGTTTGGGTTTTATTATGCAGCAGTAGATAAGTGGAACAATGGGCTAAAAAATGACACACAACTATATACTGTTTTCAGGAGATTGATAATATTGGAAATAAAGAGGTGTACAAAGAGATACTAGGAGAATTCAAACAGAAATAAAACAATGTATAATATTAATATCAGACTCAGTGGAATTTAAGGTTCAAAGTTCTAAACAAGGTAAAGAGGGAAACTATGTATTGATACTTAACATATTTTATGAAGAAAATTATATTCCATTCACAAATATGTATGCACCAAACAACATAGATAAATACAGAAAACACAAACAAGTAGAAATGTAAGAAGCAAGAACAAATCAAAATACAATTATACTGGGATATTCAATTCACTTCTCTCGGAGCTAGTAGATAAAAAATAAATAAGAGTAGAGAAGAACTGGATATCACAATCAATAAGCACGTACAAACAGAGGAAAGATCTAGTGGATACAAAGTAAAGATATGGGGAAATTAATGAGTAAATAAAATCAATAAATACACATATACAGAAAGTCAGAGAGACAGACAAAGGCACTCACATGCGAGGACACACACACACACACACACACACACACACAGAAATAGAAATTGAAAGAGATAGAAGCCTATGCAGAGAGAGAGAATTTTATATTCCTTGAAAATAAAATATATATTTTCTTTCATAAAATCTTTGTGGAAGCTTCTTATGCTTCCACAAAGATATCTCTAATAAAAACTTAAAAAGTAGAGATTTTCAGCCATTAGTTTAAAAATCCTAATAAATTTTTTAAAAGTAGAAATGATTCTTTAATTATCTAATAAAATTAGGAATATATAATGCACAAATGTACAAAAAATCTTAACTTTTTGGAAATGAGGAAGCACCCTCCCACATAATTCTTGGAGTAGAAAAACATCAAAAGGAAATTACAAACCATCCACAGATCAATAAGAAGAATACTTCATCCTGTAGAATATATCTAAGCCTGTTCTCGGAGGAAAATGTATAACCTTATATGTCTTTATTTTTAAGAAAGAAAGGTGAAAAAATAAAGCATCTAAGTATTCATTTTAAGAACCCAGAAAAAAGAAATTAAGAAGAGATTAAATCTGAAATCAATAAAATAGAAAACAAAAAACATAGTAGAAAGGATAAAAAATTCAAAAGACCAATAAGACAGATAAACCCACACAAGTTTGATGAAAAAAACCTGATGGAAAATAGCAAGAAGGGGAACATACCACAGTTTCAAGGAGGTGATTAAAATAACCATAAGAGAATGCTGTATGCAACTTTATGGTCACAGATTTAAAAATTAGGGAAAATATGTGATTTCTTATAAATAATAAAAATTATTCCAAGAAGAAATAGAAAATTAGAATAAGCCCATTGAATCAGTAGGAACTGGAAAGATGAGTCATGATCTACCATTAGAAAAAGCACAAGGCGAGCATTTCAAGTGAGGAACAAGCTATGATGCAATATTTGCAAAGAAGGAGATGTCTGGGATCTGGCCATATGATTTTTATAGCCTTCGTTCATATGAGGGTTTAAAAAGAGTTGGTAAGTAAGAGAGGAAGGATTTATCTGGAGAGAACTGATGCTGTCCTGTGAGCCCTTCTACTTCCACCCAAGAGGAGAAGTGTGTGTGAGTGCTTTTCTCTTCATCTTAATCCAAGAGAGGGATTTTAAGGAATTCATTCAGCTAATTACACTGTCTTTGCATTTTATGGGGACCCAGTTGATTGGTGCCTGTTTCCTCCTGAAAAATCTAAACAGTGAGCCAGCCACTTGGGCAGAAAAGAAAGATCTGCTGCACCTGCTTATCTCAAGTTTCTTGGGCAAAGGGTGAATGAATATTTCCCAAGAGCTAGATGTAGGTCATGTGTGAGAAGTTTTGGGTGTGGGGTTGCTTAGTTTCTTTCAGAGAGGGCCACATGGAGTGGCAAACGGACTTTATCAGGAAGAAGCTGAAGAAGACACAGGATTCCTCCAGGATGAGTAAGGTGTAGGGAGGAATTTGCTGTTATCAGGGGAATTTCAGGGGATTGATTGGGGAATTGTCCTCAAATAACCCACAAAAGCTGTCACGATTGAAAGTGCTATATCTCAGGAACATAGAGACTAAATAGCAACAATAGTGTCATCAAGGAAAAACTTCCCTGCTCCCCTTTCCTCATCTCCCTGCCAGGTTACAACTCTTGCAAGATTGGGTGAAGGAAAGTAGAATGTTATGTGGGGAAAGAGGAGAGAAGCCAATTATACATCTTACTCCCAACTGTAGGCTTCCAACCAGGAGGGAGGTTGAAAAGTAGGAAAGGGGAAAAACCTAATATTTACTCAACTCTAGAGTGTTTATTCTTCCATAGAATTGGACATTTAAATTATTGAGTTGAGGCAGCATCTTGCGTCTTAGGTGACCACAGGACTTTATATTAAAAAAAGTTTCTGCCCAAGCTTTTATTCTTTCTTTGCCATGACTTCAGTACATAATCTCTCTCCTTAAAAAATTGTACAAAAAATTGCACAATGCTTTATGATTCATGAAGTATGGTTACATTTATTATTACCTTATTCAAACCCCTTACTGCTATCATGAGGTCAGCATTATTACCCCTACATTATGGAGGAGAAAATTGAGACCTAACTAGGTTCTGGAAGAGCCCACTTTTCTGACTTCATGGAAGAATTTCTTTCTTGGTGAAGGTTGAGTTGGCAGAGTTTTCAGTATTGCATATTATTGTTACCTCCTCAAAGCCCTTATCCTGCCTTCTTTCCACATCTACCTCTAGGTGATTTGAAAATTACCCCTTTACCTTCACATATCTCCAAGGGGTATGTGAAGTATTGCTGCCTGGATTCAGAAATGTATCCATGGTTGCAGGTACAGTGAGTGGCATTGACACAGGAAGCACCTTGGGGGCACGGACGACAGGTCCCTGCAAGGAGAAGAGAAGCAGGTCAGATGTCACCAGAGTCAAAATCTCTCCTGTTATCATTTGGTTTGGCTCTGAGCAAGGGCCTCTCAAGGCTGAGGAAGCTGCACCTTTTTCCTTTTGTGAGACGTCAGTACATTAAAAAGTTAAAGATACCAAACCCAAGCTACAGAAAAAAGTATGATTCTTATGCATGATAAAGAACTGAGGTTGGCATTAAACAAGTTAATTTTAACACAAATATTTCTCTGTCTCTCCCCACCAGAATGTTTACTTCATGAGACTTGATGTGTTTTATTCACTGTTCTACCTCTATCTTGTTCATGCTGTGGTTACTAAAAACAAATAAAAAGACAACAGTAAAATAAAAAAAAAAGAAAACTTAAAATATACCCAAATTTGATGACTTAAAAAGAATTACAGGAGTAAACCTGCCCCATTTCTGTTCCCAGAAGTAGCCCCCTTCCTCTGTCTTGTTGGAGGATGTGAGTGGTCCCAGGTGCATTATTGGTCTACACCCTCCCTGATCTCTGGCTATGAAAAAGTCAGGCTTTAAGCACTCACCTTTGGTTTTCTGAGCCATGACTCCTGACAAGCTTAGCAGAAAGCAGAGTCCTGGAACAGGGAAGCAGAAGGGAGACATGAAATGATTGAGGAAAGATTCTAGGATATTCTCCAAGGGCTGGGTATCAGTTATCTATTGCTAAATAACAACTATCACAAAATGTAGACATTCATTTTATTACCTCTTGTGGTTTCTATCATTTGGGAATCTGGGAAAGGCTCAGCTGAATAGTTCTGACTTGGAGCTTCTTATACAGTTGTTGTTAGACAGTGATGGGGTTGGAGCATCTGGGAACTGGCTGGACATGGCTTCATGTAGTCTCAGGGCCTAGGGCAGTTTGGGCTTCCTCCCATCATGTCAGCCTTGGTCAGGCAGCTTCCATGACACTTCAGAGCTCTAAGCATGAGTGTTCTGGTCAACCAGGCTACATCTCCTGTCAAGATCCAGTCCAGGAGGTCATGCAGCTCCATTCCACCGTATTCTCTTGGTTACAAGCAAGTCACATGTCCACCCAGATTCAAGTGGACCAGAACCAGAGTCTTCCTCTTGATGGAGGATAGGCAAAATTCCAGAAACAGTCTTGGAGGGGAAGTATTGTTTCTGCCTTTTTGAAAAATGAAGACTGCCTCTATGTGAAGGCTACTTCTACCGTGGCTGCTAAAGTGCTATCTTTTTCTTCCCCAAACCTTCCCAACATCTGGTGGTATCATCAGCCATGTTCCTGCTTCTGCAAAGACCCGAAGGTGCTGGATAGATGGGTGGCTTTTCTCTTCCTTTCTTAATAAATCTTACACCACTCTGATTGTTAGTTCTCTCCTTACCTTCTTTTCATTCTCTTATAACATACTAATGTCTAGAATAATTTGCCACTTGCAAATACAATATACAAAATATTTAACAACTGCTATGTTCAGGAACCAGCCAATCAGAATGGACATTGGAGACCCTCTCTGAGGCAGCAGGTGTTAATCTTTCAGCCGCTGAATTGTGAGGCAGTCGATGGGGTCCCAGGGAAGGGTCTGGGCTGGCAGTAGTGTCCTGGGAGCTGATTCTGGGAAACGATTATTTACACATGGTGTGGAAACATTTCAATATGAACAACCAATGTGGCTCTTCTAGTGTGCACAGGTCCAGTGACTAGTAACCTTATTTGCAACATTTGTTACCCCCTAAGAAAGTGGGTCCTGCAGATGAATGGATAAAAAATGTGGTATATATATATACACAATGGAATGTTATTCAACCTTAAAAAATTATGCAGTCTTGCCATTTACAGCGACATAGATGAATCTAGAGGACATTATGCTAAGTGAAATTAAACCAGACACAGAAGGACAAATACTGTATGATTTCTCTTGCATGAAAAGTAGTCAAACTCACAGAAGAAGAGAACAGAATGGTGGTACCAGGGCATTCTTTTCCAGTGGGTATACAGTTTTTGCTATACAAGATTAATACGTCCTAGAGATCTGCTGTAAAACATAGCAAATACGTTTAACAAGTTGGTGTTGTATACTTCAAAATATGTTAAAAGGATAGATCTCATATTAATCATTTTACAAAAAAAGAAAGAAGAAAAAGAGAAACATTTCCACAAATAATGAACACTTTGGAAGTGATAGATATGCTTAATATCTTGATTGTGGGGATGATATCATGGGTGTATGGTGTATGCTTATGTCCAAACTCATCAAGATGTATGCATTAAATGTGTGCAATTTTTTGGTATATCAATTACACCTCAATAAAGCCAAAATAAAAAAAGAAAGTCGGTCCTGGTCATGGAAGGTCTCTGTTTACCAAGTTGGATGACAGGTTGGGTGAGGGTGGACTAGTTTGGTGGAGCTGGTAAACTTTGATTCCTGTGGGTAAAGGACTGGGATTGGAGGGCTCGAGGCTGAGAGTCTGGTGAAGTTGGGGGTGGGGGATGTCTTGGCTTCCTTGGGGAGGTTCAGAAGATGTGGTGGCTGGTGTCTGTGAAGCAAGACTTGGAGGAGATGGGAATTTTTGGATTAAAATGCGGCATGCCCTGTGATGCAAACACCCCTCCATCCTGCCTATGAACACACCAGTGAAATTTCTCTTGAAGAGAGAGACTCCGGTCTTGGGGAGAGGATTTCCTGGGTGGGGGAAATTGGGCAAGGTTCTAAGGGCAGCCTCCACAATATCCAAGAGGAATTGAGCTCTTACCACATGTCAGGCATTGTTCTAAACATTTTAGGTACATGAACATACTTCAGCTTTCTAACAACTTTAGAAGGTGAATACTAGAAAAATTAATGTTTAGCAAATATCTACTGGCAGATTTTGGTTTTTGGAAGTAATTTTGAAAGTATCTAGTTGCTAAGGAGGTGGGAGACTTCGTTGGCATGCACCGTTTTAAACAATGCTTTGCAAAAATTCTGAAATAAAAAATAGTATATTGAAAAATTATACTCATGATAGTAATTAAATTACTGTCCCCTGAAATAATGTTTAATAATAAACATATGAACGTTCAAAATCCTTATGAAAGAATTATGAACTGGAGGGACAATTTGGGAAGACAAACTCTAGGGAACAGCATTAAACATTTCATCTTTCCTGCTCTTCAGGTTATATTTCTGACTTTTCCTTTTAATTGCAATTTTTTAAAACAGAGAATTGCAAAATATAGAAATGACCCAGTTTAGAGACATATACAAATGTTTTCTTCTCTCAACCAGGAATTTAGACATAAGGAATAATAGCTGGTTTATAAAGAATAAAAATACTTTCCAATATAACTAAAATTGCATCACTGAGACTCTTTTAAAAGCTTAAAAGTCATTCAGCCATCATCCTATAATATTCTTTGTACTGTCTCTAGTGTTATTTTTAGTAGGGAAAAATTTATGTTTGGCATTTATTAACTTCAACTTCAAAATTATTTTTTTCTGAGCCACCAAATTATGGCTTCTGCTTGTTTTAATAATATTTTAGTTGAATTTATATTATAAACTAGGAGAGTTTGGGGGAGAATGGATACATGTTTATGAATGGCTGAGTCGCTTTGCTGTGCACTTGAAACTATCACAACATTGTTAATCGGCTATACTCCAATATAAGATAAAAAGTTTAAAGGGTAAACAAAACAAAGAAAAACAAAACCAGAAAGCTGATTGTGACTGTTATTTCCATAATATCTATAGTTGGAAATATTGAAATTATACAATGATTTACACATTCTGATCTAAATTATTTTATATTATAAACTAGAAAAATCTAATATATAGCTTTTAAAAAAATGAGTGATCTTAGTGTCAAGGAGTTACTAAATCAGATCATTAAAATATTCATGAGAAAGAGAACTCAAATGACATAAATTCTTAAGTTTTTAATTCCCATAAAATATTTCAAATATATAGAAAGAGTGACTGCTGTGAGCCAAACACTGCCTTGGGCAGAAATGTGAGAACTTTTAAAAATGAATCACACTCAATCAAACAATAAAAGCAATAATATCTGCAGAAAACTATTTTGTAAGTATATGTAAAATAATATGATGTATTTTTTGTCCTTTATTTTAAAATAAAAACACGTGGAATAAAAAAAAAGAAGGTGCTCTAATTTCATTCTTTTACATGTAGCTGTCCAGTTTTTCCAGCACCACTTATTGAAGAGGCTGTCTTTTCTCCATAGTATATTCTTGCCTCCTTTATTAAAGATAAGATGACCATATGTGCGTGGGTTTATCTCTGGGCTTTCTATCCTGTTCCATTGATCTATATTTCTGTTTTTGTGCCAGTACCATACTGTCTTGATTACTGTAGCTTTGTAGTATAGTCTGAAGTCAGGGAGCCTGATTCCCCCAGCTCCATTTTCTTCCCTCAAGATTGCTTTGGCTATTCAGGGTCTTTTGTGTTTCCATACAAATTGTGAAATTTTTTGTTTTAGTTCTGTGAAAAATGCCAGTGGTAGTTTGATAGGGATTGCATTGAGTCTGTAGATTGCTTTGGGTAGTAGAGTTATTTTCACAATGTTGATTCTTCCAATCCAAGAACATGGTATATCTCTCCATCTTTTTGTACCATCTTTAATTCCTTTCATCAGTGTCTTATAATTTTCTGCATACAGGTCTTTTGTCTCCTTTGGTAGGTTTATTCCTAGGTATTTTATTCTTTTTGTTACAATGGTAAATGGGAGTGTTTTCTTAATCTCACTTGCAGTTTTTCCATCATTACTCCCTAACACTGTACACAAAAATAAACTCAAATTGGATTAAAGACCTAAATGTAAGGCCAGACACTATCAAACTCTTAGAGGAAAACATAGGCAGAACACTCTATGACATAAATCACAGCAAGATCCTTTTTGACCCACCTCCTAGAGAAAAGGAAACAAAAACAAAAATAAACAAATGGGACCTATTGAAACTTAAAAGTTTTGCACAGCAAAGGAAACCATAAACAAGACAGAAAGACAACCCTCAGAATGGGAGAAAATATTTGCAAATAAAGCAACTGACAAAGGATTAATCTCCAAAATTTACAAGCAGCTCATGCAGCTCAATATCAAAAAAACAAACAACCCAATCCAAAAATGGGCAGAAGACCTAAAGAGACATTTCTCCAAAGAAGATATATACATTGCCAACAAACACATGAAAGAATACTCAACATCATTAAGCATTAGAGAAATGCAAATCAAAACTACAATGACCTGCTAATGCAGGGGACACGGGTTCGAGCCCTGGTCTGGGAAGATCCCACATGCCACGGAGCAGCTGGGCCCGTGAGCCACAATTGCTGAGCCTGCGCGTCTGGAGCCTGTGCCCCGCGACGGGAGGGGCCGCGATAGAGAAAGGCCCGCGCACCGCGATGAAGAGCGGTCCCCGCACCGCGATGAAGAGTGGCCCCCGCTTGCCGCAACTGGAGAAAGCCCTCGCACGAACCAAAGACCCAACACAGCCAAAAATAATAAATAAATAAATAAATAAGAAAATCCTTTAAAAAAAAAAAAAAAAAAAAAAAAAAAAAAACTACAATGAGATACCATCTCACACTGGTCTGAATGGCCATCATCAAAAAATCTAGAAACAATAAATGCTGGAGAGGGTGTGGAGAAAAGGAAACCCTCTTGCACTGTTGGTGGGAATGTAAATTGATACAGCCACTATGGAGAACAGTATGGAGGTTCCTTAAAAAACTAAAAATAGAACTACCATACAACCCAGCAATCCCACTACTGGCCATATACCCTGAGAAAACCATAATTCAAAAAGAGTCATGTACCACAATGTTCACTGTAGCTCTATTTACAATAGCCAGGACATGGAAGCAACCTAAGTGTCCATTGACAGATGGATGGATAAAGAAGATGTGGCGCATATATACAATGGAATATTACTCAGCCATAAAAAGAAACGAAATTGAGTTATTTGTAGTGAGATGGATGGACCTAGAGTCTGTCATACAGAGTGAAGTAAGTAAGAAAGAGAAAAACAAATACCGTATGCTAGCACATATATATGGAATCTAAAAAAAAAAAAAAAAGGTCATGAAGAACCTAGGGGCAAAACAGGAATAAAGATGCAGACCTACTAGAGAATGGACTTGAGGACACAGGGAGGGGGAAGGGTAAGCTGGGACGAAGTCAGAGAGTGGCAGGACATATATATACTACCAAATGTAAAATAGATAGCTAGTGGGAAGCAGCGTATAGCACAGGGAGATCAGCTCGGTGCTCTGTGACCACCTAGAGGGGTGGGATAGGGAGGGTGGGAGGGAGGGAGACCCAAGGGGGAAGAGATATGGGGATATATGTATATGTATAACTGATTCACTTTGTTGTAAGCAGAAGCTAACACACTATTGTAAAGCAATTCTACTCCAATAAAGATGTTAAAAAAAAAAAAAAGGCGAATACCATTAGCATTAACCTCATTGTGCAGGTTAAGAAACAGAGGCACAGAGAGGTTGAGTAACTTGCTGCATTTCCCAGAGCTAGTCCAGTGGCAGAGCTGAGATTAAACCAGGCTCTGGGTTCCTGCTGCTAACCTACCACCCCACATGATCTCCCTTTCAGAAATCCCACACAGTGCTGCATGCAAAGTGGAGGTGTTCAGATTGTACACCCTAAGTTGGCAGTTTATTGTGATAGTGACTTGAGGAAGGGGTGCCCTTTCTCCAGAAGATGCTGCTCCCTAGATTTGATTAGGGTCTCAAAGTTCAGTAGAGGGTGTGATATGCTAACTTGGTCATTTGGGGCAATCCAGACTAATTGCAGGATTTGGGAGAAAATCCTATGGGCTAGCAGTGGCCCTTTCAGAGTGGAAGGGAGGGCAGTACTAACACTTACTGGGTCTCCCTGTATGAGTTTCTGATTGCTGCTGTAAAAAATTAAGTGAATTCAGTGGCTTAAAATAACAGAAATATATTCCCTTACAATTCCGTAGAAAATTCAGTTCTGTCAAAAATCACTCTCATTGGCTTCCCTGGTGGCGCAGTGGTTGAGAATCTGCCTGCTAATGCAGGGAACACGGGTTCGAGCCCTGGTCTGGGAAGATCCCACATGCCGCGGAGCAACTGGGCCCGTGAGCCACAGCTACTGAGCCTGCGCGTCTGGAGACTGTGCTCCGCAACAAGAGAGGCCACGATAGTGAGAGGCCCGCGCACCGCGATGAAGAGTGGCCCCCGCTTGCCGCAACTGGAGAAGGCCCTCGCACGGAAGCGAAGACCCAACACAGCCAAAAAATAAAAAAAATTAAAAAAAAAATCACTCTAATTGGGCTAAAATCAAGGTGTTAGTAGGGCTGATTTGGAAGCTCTAGGGGAGAATCCATCTCCTTGCTTTTTGCAGCTTTTAGAGGCTGCCCACCTTCCTTGGCTCACGGCCCCTTGGTCCATCTTCAAAGCCAGTGGCATAGCATCTTCTCTCCTTTCTGGTCTCTTGCTTCCCTCTGATGAGGACCCTTGTGATTATATTGGACCCACCAGTATAATCCAGGATAATCTGCTCATCTCAAGATCTTTAGCACATCTGCAAAGTCCCTTTGACCACGTGATGGGGTTTAGGACATGCCATCCCAAAATATTCCACTTTGGCATATTCTTTATTTTGAGCTGGAGGCAATTGAGAGGCAGAAGATGCAGGAAGAGCTTTATGACCTACCCTTTTCTACCTAAAAACTGGCCATAATTTCCCACAAGAAAGATGCCCTCCCTGTACCAGGATGAGAAGAGCATCTTTACTCCCAGAGACTGTGAATGGACCTTGAAACACATCTGTACAAACAAACTTACTAAAATAACCCTATCTTCCAATACTTTCCCCTCCTCTGTATCTCCTAGTCACTTCCTCACAATTTATTGCATCTAGTCCCTTTGCCACTTCCTCACAATTTATTGCATCTAGTCCCTTTGTCTGTCTTGTTTCCTCACACATTTATCATTTCTTTGTCTAAAAGGTAAAAAATTTTGTGCTCTAGTCACTTCTTTGGGTCTTCATTTTCTTGTGAAGGCTCCCATGTACATGTTAAAATTTAATTAAATGTGTATGCTTCTCTCCTATTAATCTGTCTTATGTCAATTTAATTCTTATTCCCAGCTAGAGACTGTAAGATGGTAGAGGAGAATTTTTACCTCCCCTGTATACGTGAGGTAACATACCCACACGTTTCAGGGGATGTTGACATCTTTGGTGAAGGCTGTTATTCCTCCTCCCAGGCTATTATTCTTCTCCAAAGAAGTTGCCAGGTCTGTCCCATGATCAATTACTTATGCAACTGCTTTCATGGAGCATTTTGAATATTTTTGGTGGTCAAATGAATATATTCTCAGCTGGGATGTGAACCGCTTAATGGCAGAATCCTGGAATATTTCTTAATACATTTAAATTTCCCTTTTTCTTACTTTTGTATAATGATTAATTTGCAGCAGCTACTCTAACATTACAGCTGCCCCAATGATGACTATAGCTTGCAGAGGCAGCTAGTAAAACATATGGCTGAAAGGTACTTCCTGGTTCCTAAAACTCAGGCAGTCTGGGTACCATCACACTTCTTCAAGGCTAGTCTTCAAGGTGTCCTTCCAGCCCAGCCAGCAATCCTGTGCTCAATAATACAGGCATGACAACAAAAAGAATAAAATATCTAGGAATAAACCTACCTAAGGAGACAAAAGACCTGTATGCAGAAAATTATAAGACACTGATGAAAGAAATTAAAGATGATACAAATAGATGGAGAGATATACCATGTTCTTGGATTGGAAGAATCAACATTGTGAAAATGACTCTACTACTCAAAGCAATCTACAGACTCAATGCAATCCCTATCAAACTACCACTGGCATTTTTCACAGAACTAGAATAAAAAATTTCACAATTTGTATGGAAACACAAAAGACCCCGAACAGCCAAAGCAATCTTGAGAACGAAAAATGGAGCTGGGGGAATCAGGCTCCCTGACTGCAGACTATACTACAAAGCTACAGTAATCAAGAAAGTTTGGTACTGGCACAAAAACAGAAATATAGATCAATGGAACAGGATAGAAAGCCCAGAGATAAACCCATGCACATATGGTCACCTTATCTTTGATAAAGGAGGCAAGCATATACAGTGGAGAAAAGACAGCCTCTTCAATAAGTGGTGCTGGGAAAATTGGACAGATACATGTAAAAGTATGAAATTAGAACACTCCCTGACACTATGCACAAAAATAAACTCAAAATGGATTAAAGACCTAAGTGTAAGGCCAGACACTATCAAACTCTTAGAGGAAAACATAGGCAGAACACTCTATGACATAAATCACAGCAAGATTCTTTTTGACCCAGCTCCTAGAGAAATGGAAATAAGAACACAAATAAACAAATGGGACCTAATGAAACTTAAAAGCTTTTGCACAGCAAAGGAAACCATAAACAAGACCAAAAGACAACCATCAGAATGGGAGAAAATATTTGCAAATGAAGCAACTGACAAAGGATTAATCTCCAAGATTTACAAGCAGCTCATGCAGCTCAATAACAAAAAAACAAACAACCCAATCCAAAAATGGGCAGAAGACCTAAATAGACATTTCTCCAAAGAAGATATACACATTGCCAACAGACACATGAAAGAATGCTCAACATCATTAATCATTAGAGAAATGCAAATCAAAACTACAATGAGATGTCATCTCACACTGGTCAGAATGGCCATCATCAAAAAATCTAGAAACAATAAATGCTGGAGAGGGTGTGGAGAAAAGGGAACCCTCTTGCACTGTTGGTGGGAATGTAAATTGATACAGCCACTATGGAGAACAGTATGGAGGTTCCTTAAAAAACTACAAATAGAACTACCATACAACCCAGCAATCCCACTACTGGCCATATACCCTGAGAAAACCATAGTTCAAAAAGAGTCATGTACCAAAATGTTCATTGCAGCTCTATTTACAATAGCCAGGACATGGAAGCAACCTAAATGTCCATCGACAGATGAATGGATAAAGAAGATGTGGCACATATATACAATGGAATATTCCTCAGCCATAAAAGGAAACGAAATGGAGGTATTTGTAATGAGGTGGATGGAGTTAGAGTCTGTCATACAGAGTGAAGTAAGTCAGAAAGAGAAAAACAAATACAGTATGCTAACACATATATATGGAATCTAAGGAAAAAAAAAAAAGGCCATGAAGAACCTAGTGGCAAGACGGGAATAAAGACACAGACCTACTAGAGAATGGACTTGAGGATATGGGGAGAGGGTGGGGTGAGATGTGACAGGGTAAGAGAGTGTCATGGACATATATACACTACCAAATGTAAAATAGATAGCTAGTGGGAAGCAGCCGGATAGCACAGGGAGATCAGCTCGGTGCTTTGTGACCACCTAGTGGGATGGGGAGGGTGGGAGGGAGGGAGATGCAAGAGGGAAGAGATATGGGAACATATGTATATGTATAACTGATTCACTTTGTCATAAAGCAGAAACTGACACCATTGTAAAGCAATTATACTTCAATAAAGATGTTTAAAAAAAAAGAAGTTGCATAAGAGATGAAAAAAAAAAGAAGTTGCATAAGAGATGAAAAAAAAAGTGATTATAATCCTAGCAATGTTTAAAATAAAGTAATAAATATCTTCAAATAAATGATTAAGTTTTCTTTGTCAAAAAAAAAATAATAATAACGGGCATGAGTCTTAAGTTAGAGTTCTCAAAGAGTCATTGGCATGCCAGAATCCCAGAGTTCTAAGAGGCTTTAGAAATCATCAGCGGACTCTTTTTGTTAATGAGAAAAGAGGTCACCAGGGGTCAAGTACCTCAGACACCAGTTGTGCAAATTTGAGCAGGTTGCTTAACTACTCTAAGTTTCCGAATATGAAACAGGGTGACAGTGTTGCCTGCCTCCTGGGATTGGAGTGATGACATAAATGAGGGAATTGCGTAAAGCACAATGTCTGGCTGAAATCACTCCATAAATGCTAGCTGCCTCTATTATCATTTTATTTGCACTAGAATTCTATTTTTAAATTCTTCACCTGATACTCATTCTTCTACACTGTCTGTTCCATCTAGTGATGCGGTCAGAGAGGTCATGGATAACCGAAATTCACAAACAATCCAACTCAGAAGTTTCTAGGACTCTGCCTGCAGTTGCCCCAAAGCAGGAAACATCTTTTTTGAGCTTCTCTCGTTACAAGAATTTTTTAGCTTTACTGAGGCATAATTGATATATAAAAAATTGCACGCTCTCTCACTTAAATTTGACTCCACAGATATATACTGGATACCTCTTATATGTAAGATGTTGCAGAAGGGGCTGCAAAAGTGAGGGGACGTTTGCCTTCAAGTAGCTTATATTATTTTGATAGACTTTATGATCTATTACCTACCTCTGCAACTAAATAACTGTGAGGTTTTGAGCACCATTTCTGTGATGCCATTTTGCATCTGTAATGTGGAGGTACTGCGCGATAATGAATATAGAACATCTTAGCCTGATACCAGGTGCTCAACATATGTTAGCTTTGGTTGATATTGTGGCTATTGATATTGTTATTTGACCTGGAGCCAGAGAATGGAAGGGATTTCAGAGTTGGAGAGCCACCTGCACAGAGGTGGTTGTTGAAGCCACGGGATCTTAAGATTCCTCTAGGGAGAGAGAGCAGAAAAAGAGAAGGAAAAAACCCAAAAGCATATTAACAAAGATCTGAAGCCAGGAGGCTTGGATTCAAATCCTGGTTCTGCCATTTACAATCTGTGTGACCTTGGATGAGTAACATAACCTCTCTGTGCTCCAGTTTTCTCATCTGTAAGGTGGAAATAATATTAGTACCCACCTTATGAGCCCATTATGAGGATTAAATGGATTAATATGCAAGGTGCATAGTGAGCGCTCGAAAATTTTGGTTATTATTATTAACATTCAGGAAAAGGCAAAAGGAGGAGAAAGAAAGAATAGCAAGAGAGGCAGAGGAAAATCAGGGCAGTGCTAGGTCACAGAAGTTATCAAGGAGGAGAGAATATCAGTTAGAAAACAAGACCTGTGAAGAGGGAGATGAACAACTCATTGGATTCGACCATAAGGACAATTTTAGGGATATTTGAGAGCGTAGTTCGAATACGGTGTTGAGGAAGGAAACCATAACCCAAGGGTGAAAGGAGAGTGTTCAAAGCAGAGCAGAAGAAAGAGGAGAAGGAAAAGACAGCTAATTGTTGAACCAAGTAGCCCCTGATATGGGGTAGGTTAAGGTTACACATACCCGGAAGAAGCGATGACCCTTGCATTCCTGTGTGCAGGTAACCCTTGACAGTCAGCTCTCAAAGCTCCCTACTCTGCTCCCTCTCGACCACTTTTCCTATCTCAAGGAAATCTCATGAGACTTGACATGTATCTTAGGTCAGCTGACGTAGGAAACCACTATCAGAAAAGTGAACTTCTTCCATCTTTCACCATCAGACCCATGGTTCTGCTTTTCATTAGTTTATTTTCTTTACCTTTTCTTCACTTGTTTTCAGATGCTTCCTTGGTAGTAGGTTTTCCTAGCTATTGTTGATCGCCTTTGGGATCACAGAATCCATTGACCCTAGGAAAGGAATGCCCTTTAATTACAGAACATTGTCTGAGGAGCAGGAAGTGACTGTGGGATCAAAATAAACTTTAAATAACCCTGTGGTTTGGAGCTGGGTAAGCCAGAATTTACGGTGTCTCTATCGTTATCTAAAGTTTCTGAAAGTGTCATTTTTTACACATCTGTGATCCCCCTTCCCCCTCAAAATATGGCATCACCAGATCTGACTGGAGTCTCAAAGTCTGGTAGAAGTTGATGTATTATTTGGTCATTTGGAGCTATCTAGACCAATTGCAGGATTTGGGAGTCATTGCCTCTGTCAACAAATATTTATTAAGACAAATCTCATTGAGTGACAAGATCTGTGCTACTTTCTAGGGATATAGCAGTGAACAAAATTAACACAATCTTTTCTATGTAGAACTACAGAGAAAGGGAACATTGGAGGAAAAGCAGGTTTTGGGGGAAAGATAAAACTAAGTTTTGGGTAAGTTGATTTTGAGGTATTGTGATTTCAATATACATTGTATATGTAATCTAGATCACAAAAAAGAGGTCTTTTCCCTCCCACCTCCAGCCAATAGATGGTAGTTATAGCCATGATAATGGATTAAATCATTTAGAGAGAGATTATAGAGTGAGAATAGAGTCCTGAGTAAGTAATTTAAAATCAGGGAGTGGAGGGACTTCCCTGGTGGCACAGTGGTTAAGAATCCACCTGCCAATGCAGGGGACATGGGTTCAAGCCCTGGTCCAGGAAGATCCCACATGCTGTGGAGCAACTAAGCTCATGTGCCACAACTACTGAGCCCACGCACCACAACTACTGAAGCCCGCGCACCTAGAGCCCGTGCTCCGCAACAAAAGCCACTGCAATGAGAAGCCTGCTCACCGCAACTAGAGAAATCCCATGTGCAACAATGAAGACCCAACCCAGCCATAAATCAATAAATAAATTTATATAAAAAAATAAAAATAAAATCAGAGAGTGGAGGAGCAGCTAATAGATGAGACAGGTCAAGCGTGGTCAGACAGATGGGGGGAAATGAGTAGAGTATGGTATCATGGAAGACCAAGGAAAGAGACCTTGAATTAAGACTGAAAAATATTCACAGGACAGAGCAGTAGGGAGGTTGTTCTATTCTAAGAGTAGTTCCAGTGGTGAGGATGATGGTGGTAATGAAGATGGTGGAGGTGGTGGTGATGGTGCTGGTGAAGCTAGCAGAGGTGGTGGTGGAGGTGATGGTGGCAGTGGGGACAACTGTACTGGTGGTGCTGGTGGTGATAAAGGTGGTGGTTATGGTGATGGTGATGGTGGTGAAAACAGTGGAGGTGGTGGCAGAGATCATGGGAGTGGAGGTGATGATGGTGGTGATAATAGTGGTGAAGGTGGTGATGGTGATGGTGATGATGATGGAAGCCAGAATGAAGTGGATCGAGGATAAAATGGGAGGTGAAGAAGTGGAGGCACCAAGTATAGTCAACTCCAGAGAGAGATGGAGAGTAATGTGTGAATGAGAGAAGATGAGCAAGGACCTCCTTGGGTGGTTGGAGCATGGTGGAATTAGCCATTTATTGGGGTGGACAAGGCCATGAGTCCTGCATAGTAAGACTGTTGGGCTCTCAACATCCCACTGGCCCAGCAGCCATGTACTGGGCCTTCCTGTTGTTTCTTCCTAGTGGTCCTCTGGGGAGGGGGTAAGTGGGGAGCGGGTGAGAGTTGGAGGCAAGAGTTGATCAAGAAAGACAGGCAGTGCCACCTAATGGTCAGGCCAATGTTATTGCAGAGTCCTGGCTCTAGAACCAGACTGCCTAGTTTCAGATCTTGGCTTGGGCACTTATTAGCTGTGTGACTTCGGGAAAATTATTCAACTTTTCTGTCCCTAAGGCATCTCTGATATGATATAACTTCAACAGTCTCCTAAATGGTTGTCTTTACATCCCATGCTCTACCTTGCATCCGGGAAAACTTTCTGAAACAAGAATCTGAGCCCAGCACACACCTGCCTCACAGCCCCACAGACACTTTGCAGGCCAAATGTGCTTCATAGGCACATAAATCATACTCACTCTGGCCCCAGTCCACCTCACCAGCCTCATCTCCCACCCCTCTCCCTCAGGCTGCTCATCTGCCCTGAGTACTTGCTCAGGCATGGTCCAGCCTCCGTGTGGTCCCCTCCATCAGGAATTTCCCTTTTTCCTCCACTGCTCTGCCCCTGGCCAAGTCCTCCATGTGTGCATTCTTTTCTATGTCCCTGCTTGACCCCCAAGGTAGATCCCCCAGAGCCCTACTCTGCCCCTTTCCCTACCCCAAGGTAGAGTTAACATCTCCCCTCTCTATGCATTCCGTATGTAACCAAACCTAAGGCATCATTAATTTTAAGGTACGCCCGTATTTTATGTACCACCGAACCTAACAAACTATGACACAATGCCTTCTTATTCTTTAGAATTTTTATGTTATCCTTATTGAACAAGCTATTGTAGATTTATTTGTGAAAAACTTTTACAACATATCACTCTTTCTCATATATGAAAAGGAAAACAGAAGTGGAAAATATGTTAGTTAAGATATTTTGGAATCTTCTTTACATTCAGAATGTTCAAAATTACTTTCAACACAGAGCTATCAAAGTCTGTGTTTCAGTGTCCATGTTTCTCTACATCACTAGTTCTCAAGGTATGGTCTCTGGACCAGCAACATCAGCATCACCTGGGAACTTATAAATTCAGATTCTCAGGCTCTGCCCCGGATTTGATGAACCAGAAGGTCTGGGGTGGGGCCCAGCAAGTTGTGTTTAACAGGTTCTCCAGGTGATGCTGATGTATGCTCAAGTCTGAGAACCCAGATCTGCACGGTATTGTTCTCTGGTCTACCAACAATATGATGATGAAGCATTTATTAAAAGAACCCAAAAGAGAACCAGAAGCCATTGCTGGCTCTCTACCACCCTTACACCCCTCAGTAGAGCACACAAGTATAAACCAAATATCCCTAGCTTTTTACCTGTGATAAGATGAGATTATAATAGCTTTTTTTAAAAAAAATTAATTTACTTTGGACTGCATTGGGTCTTCGTTGCCACACGTGGGCTTTCTCTAGTTGCGGTGAGCGGGGGCTAAACTTCGTTGTGGTGCCCGGGCTTCCTAATGTGGTGGCTTCTCTTGTTGTGGAGCACAGGCTCTAGATGCGTGGGCTTCAGTAGTTGTGGTGCATGGGCTCAGTAGTTGTGGCTCGTGGGCTCTAGAGCGCAGGCTCAGTAGTTGTGGCACACGGGCTTAGTTGCTCCATGGCATGTGGGATCTTCCTGGACCGGGGCTCAAACCCATGTCTCCTGCATTGGAAGGTGGATTCTTAACCACTGTGCCACCAAGGAAGCCCCTATAATAGCTTTTTATAACCAAGTTATTACAGCATAAAACTCCAGGGACTTTCTTGCTGAAAACCAGACCCTCTAAAAGTGCCTCAATATTTTTTTTAGAGTTTCCTGCAGGTCCACCTTACAGATGCCCTTTCTATCCAGCCATCCATCCATTCATCCATCCATCCATCCATCCATCCACCCACCCACTCACCTACCTTTCCATCCATCCACTCACCCACCTATCTTTCTGTCCATCCCCAATCCATCCATCCATACATACATGCCAGACCTTCCACCTTACTGCCAGGTAGCTGTCTTTGCTACTTTTGACCTCTATGAGGTCACTGTCTTGTGCTGGTTCCTAGCCCTGACATTCATGCCCTAGACTCAGAAACTCCTTCTGCTTCCTCCTGGCTCATCTCAACCAGGTTGTGATGTTTAACAAGGCTTTACTGAGGTCAGAGGTAATGTCATCCTGTTAAATCCATGTCGGATCCTGATCCTCCTCTGCTGAGAGCCCATGTGCCTCCCACATCACTCAGAGTAAAAGCCAAATTCCTCACCGTGGCCTGTAGGGCCCTGCATGATCTGCCCCTGTCACATCCTTGCCCTCATTTCCTCCCAGACTCCCCCTCACTTTTTCTGCTTTGACCACACTGGCTCTTTGTCTTTCCTTGGAGATGCCAGGCACTGCCCTGCCTCTGGGCCTTTGCCCTTGCTGTTCCCTGTATCTAAATGCTTTTCCTCAGATACCTTCAGGTAACCATATGGCTCACTTCCTCATTTCAAGTTATTGGCTAAGTGTCCCCTTGTCAGTGAGGCCTTCCCTGACTGCCCTGTCTAAAATCACACACACACACACACACACACACACACACACACACACACACAGACAGACACACGCCCCATCCCCATTGCCCAATTATTTTTATTCATTGTACCCACCACCTTCTAATATACAAAACAGTTTGCTTATTTACTTCATTTTGTTTATTGTCTCTCTCCACTACTGGAATGCCAGATCCATAGGGCAAGGATTTTTTGTTTATTCATTGTTGTAACCCTTAAAGTAGTTATCAACTGCTTCAAGTCACAGACTAGCTTCTGAGAGGTCTCCTGGTGGTGGGGGCCAGCAGCTCTCCGCAATGGGAATCTCTGGGCATCTACATATCTGAGTCCAGGCTCAATCTCCAGCCTCACCCCAGAGGGCACTGCTCCATTCTTGGTCCAAGGGATAAAATAGTGAACAGACAAAAATCCCCATTCTCATGGAGTCTTGTTTTTGCACACGCTGTTCCCTCTACCTGAAATTTCCTTTCTCTCTCTAATTCTAGCTCCCCTTCCAACTCCCAGACCCAGAAGAGATATTTCCTCCCAGGAAACCTTCACAATAGCTCCAAAAGTAACTTCTACTAATGGATAGAAATTCCTTTATGATGTGGTTATCTTAGGCCAGTCTCCTTTTAGCAGATCTTGAGGTAGGAATTAAGATGCACATGCTTTGTTGGGGAATGCACATGCTTTTGTAAGGGTTTGGATGTACTTGATTTGTCTGAGAGGCAGGGTTGTGATCACATGATTTGTTGGGTTAGTAAGGGTTGGGATGACATAATTTGTTGGAGGAGTAAGTGTTGGCATGCAAATGATTTTTTTAGAGGGTAACAGACTGCACATGATATGTTGGGGGTAACAGTTAGCATGCAAATAATTTGTTGGGGGGTAATTGTTGAGATGTACATGGTTTATTGGGGGCAGGGGGAGAAGGGTTTGGAATGCACATGATTATTTTAGGGAGGATATGGGTTGTCTCAGCTAATTCCATGGGGGAGCTCTGGAGTGGGTACCATGGAGATGATCCATCTTGAGGCAAAGCCTTTCATCCCCCTGTTTTAGTCAGTCATTGGTTATGGGCTGCCTCTGGGGGTGGGGTGTGTACATAACTTGACAGGCAAAGTGATGAATGGGATCTGGGCAGAGCACCAGGAGTGTTCACTACAGTGCTCAAAACTTTGTCTGGTTATGTTTACCCACTGCCTCAAAAGTTGCTATACAGAATATGAATGTCACTTCCTCTTCATTTTAAAGTGTTCAAAATAATGATTTCCCATAAACCATGTTGCATCATCACATGATAAAGCCAGGGGTGAGTAGCTTACATGTAATTCTTAATTCTTTACAGTTTCAAGGATTATGGTGTCACTCAGGCTTAATTCATGTTAAGTGTTGGTGTAGAGGATGATGTTAGTACCTCCCCCGGCCCCATTTCCTGGCCTACTACTTAGAACTAGTTCCATGAAAATATATTTTAAAATAAAACAAATAAAGGAAAAAAATCAAATTTTGTTAATGTCATGAGTGTAGTCCCCCCACCCCCAAAGAACGAAGGGATTTTTCTTTTTTTTTTTTAAGATTTTTTTGATGTGGACCATTTTTTTTTTTTTAAAGGATTTTCTTATTTATTTATTTATTTATTTATTTATTTATTTATTTATTTTTGGCTGTGTTGGGTCTTCGGTTCGTGCGAGGGCTTTCTCCAGTTGCGGCAAGCGGGGGCCACTCTTCATCGCGGTGCGGGGACCGCTCTTCATCGCGGTGCGCGGGCCTTTCTCTATCGCGGCCCCTCCCGTCGCGGGGCACAGGCTCCAGACGCGCAGGCTCAGCAATTGTGGCTCACGGGCCCAGCTGCTCCGTGGCATGTGGGATCTTCCCAGACCAGGGCTCGAACCCGTGTCCCCTGCATTAGCAGGCAGATTCTCAACCACTGCGCCACCAGGGAAGCCCTGATGTGGACCATTTTTAAAGTCTTTATAGAATTTGTTACAACATTGCTTCTGTTTTATGCTTTGGTTTTCTGGCTGCGAGGCATGTGGGATCTTAGGTCCCTGACCAGGGATTGAACCCGCACCCCCTGCATTAGAAGGCAAAGTCTCAACCACTGGACCACCAGGGAAGTCCCAAGGATTTTTCTTTACGTACTCATCTCCCAGCTGTTGTGTGATGGCTGTTACTGTTACTGAACCAAACTTGGGTCTGCTCGCCCACTCGTAGTAAAGCCAATCTACTGACACCAGGTTGTGGTGAAGGAAAGTGCAGGCAGGGTTTATTGCAGGACGCCAAGCAAGGAGTCCAGGCAGCCAGAGCTCCAAGGCCTAAACTCCACGATGGCTTTCAGGGAAAGGTTTTTAAAGACAGGGTGAGGGAGAGGGTTGCAGGGTGTGATCAGCTTGTGGACATTCTTTTGATTGGTTGGTGGTGAAAGGTAATTGGGAGTCAACATCATCAACCTTCTGGTTCCAACCAGTCTGGGGTCTACGTGCTTGTGGGCAGCATACAGTTAACTTCTTTCCATCTGGTGGGGGTTTCAGTATCTGCAAAATGGCTCAAAGGACATGGACAGAATATTATCTATAGCCCTTGAGGAGGAACTAAAGGTCCTTGACTTTGTTTAATGGCTAAACTATTATTTTGTCTCACTTGACCTTTTTCCTTTTTTTCTGCATTTTCTCACTTCTCTGATTAAATTTATACTTTGGAACTCAGGGAAGACCTAGGAGGATAAAGTTTTTCTACAAACAAGAGGTGGGTGGAGGACATGAAGTGAGGGTGCCTGTCCTGGGAAGGCCCCATGGGGTCCTGCTTTGTTACATTATCACTCACATCTGCCCTTTCCTTCAAAAAATTGTCCCCATCTAAACGGGAGCTGCTTTGGCAGGTTATGATCCTCATCCTTAGGGAGCATCTTTCAGCTAATGACTGTTAGAGATGGGGGTACGAAAGGCCAGCCCCTTATCTCAGAGTGGGAGCAACTCTGTGTTACCACCCATGCTCCAGGGCTCCTCCTAGAATCAGGGTGATGTTTGACTTTGGCTGAACCTACCTCTTTTTTTTAATTTATTTTTTTATTTTTTGGCCATGCTGCAGGGCATGCGGGATCTCAGTTCCCTGACCAGAGATCCAACCCCTGCCCCCTGCAGTGGAAGCGTGGAGTCTTAACCATTGGACCACCAGGGAAGTCCTAAGAACATACATTTTTGTTCAACTCCTTCATCTACCTTATCCTGTTTTCCTCACTCTCTCTCTCTCCTGGCAGCATCCCCAACAAATCACGAGCACCCAGCCCCCACCTACAGAACTTGACCTAACACAATCCCTCCCTTATTTGGCTGTATCATCAAAACAGGAAAAAAGAATTCAAGGTTTCCAGCTCTTTCTGGTTTTATTCTGAGACAAGATTTAGAAATACTGTACATGGGCCCGCCTCCCAGGTGGAAGCCCAGTGAAGGGGGGTAGGACCAGCCTCGCAGCCAGGAAGGACACATGGGTATGGAGCTGGTTGCAGCCACTCAGCCTGGGTTCAGCAAGGCTGCCGAGGGCATCCTGGGGGCTCCGTGGAGGTGCACCCATGACGCGGCTCCAGGGACCCATGGGGTCCCAGGCAGCGCCAATAACTTTTCTCCCTCCCTCCTCTTCCTCCTGACTGCTACTTTCAGGTGCCAGGAGCAGGCCCAGGCCACCGACTGGAGGTCTACCTTGCAGGCCAGCCGGAAGGGTGTTCACAAGATAGACAAATGCCTGAATGCAGTCTTGGACCTCCTGGGAGGAGAGGACTGGCTCTGCCAGTGTAAATGCAGTGCTGGATCTAAGCCTTTCCCACGTTGTGATGAAAAACCATCCCCACCGAAGGGATGTGGCTCTTCACCGTTTGGTGTTCATCTGAACATTGGCATCCCTTCCCTGACAAAGTGCTGCAAACAACGCGACAGGGGCTACGGGACGTGTGGCAAAAGCAAAAAGGAGTGTGATGACGAGTACCAGTGTTGTCCCTCCAAGATCTGCCGAGATTTGCGTAAAACGCTAGGACCAGCTCAGCATGTAAGTGAAACCACAGTGGAGCTCTTGCTTGACAGTGTTGTACATTTAGGCAGTAAATCATAACTGGGTAGCCAAGGAGCCTCATGTAGCTGTCGCTACAATGAAAAAACTGATCTTTAAAGAAGATGCAGGTGGTGACAGCAGATGAGGACAGAAGAACATAACCTTTGACAAAGAACAAATGTTTTAACTGCATAAAGCTGCCTTATTTTTGTGAAAGGGCTATTTTTTTTAAACATCTTTATTGGAGTATAATTGCTTTACAATGGTGTGTTAGTTTCTGCTGTATAACAAAGTGAATCAGCTATACGTATACATATATCCCCATATCCCCTCCCTCTTGCATCTCCCTCCCTCCCACCCTCCCTATCCCATCCCTCTAGGTGGTCACAAAGCACCGAACTGATCTCCCTGTGCTATGCGGCTGCTTCCCACTAGCTATCTATTTTACATTTGGTAGTGTATGTATGACCGTGTCACTCTCTCACTTCGTCCCAGCTTACCCTTCCCCCTCCCCATATCCTCAAGTCCATTCTCTACGTCTGCGTGAAAGGGTTATTTTGACATTAAAACTTCAAACTAAAGAAAAAAAATGGGGGAGGTTATCTTTCTGGATGTGCTGCCTTAGTGTGCCTAATTGTCTTGACCAATTTCAGAAAAGGTGCATATTAAGGGGAGAATTTTTTTAAAAGAAAGAGTCTGTAACTCAATTTTCACAACTGTATTTACCAAAAAAATAAGGTCAAGTGCAAAATTCATTATAAAGTATGTTCAACATTATCTTATTTGGAAATAGGGGAAAAGTTCTCTTATGTTTGTTCACTGTAAACATTTAAATATACATTTATGCTTGGAAAACAATGAACACTGTACTTGGATCATGGCAGGGTGCAAATAAGGTCCCTTGTTATTAATATTATTTTATTGATAATGATGAGGATGATGGTTGAATCCTATTTGAACTTAGAGTACTTAGTCCTTACACCATACTGCCACCTTCCGGGGAACCTAAGGAATAAGAAATTCAAAGTAGCTTCAAGTGCTGGGTTTATGAAACAGGTCGAAATCTTTGGGATGTGAGGAACTGAAGCAAATCCTACAGAAATATTAACTAGTGCCTTTTTATATCACCTTAAATCTATTAATATGTTCTTATTGCATTTGAAAATTCAGGTCCAAAGATACTCATTAAGTTAAGAAGCTAACTTTTGTAACAAGTGCATAAAAATAGGAGTTAGGAACTTTATTCATCCCTCCACCTACCCACCCATCATCCACCCATCCACCCACCCATCATCTACTCATTCATCCAACAAATGTTTAAGATATACCTTCTCTGTGCTCAGTGATTTTATGTCAGGATTATTAATTTTACTCAATCTCAATTTTCTCATATTTCAAGTGGGATTAATCATGCCAATCCATTTACTCTTTAGGGGAAAGAAATACATTCATGGCACTAACAAGATTTTATTTTCTTTCTTTTATTTGTTAAAAAATGCATTTTTCATGCAAATAGTTCTAGGCAATAAAATCAGATAGTTGGTGCAGAGCAAGTTTGGGAATAGAGAAATGCTAGGGGATTAAAATAAAGATGTTGCTATGTAGTTAACTCATAACACTGACATATTTTGAGTAGCTATTGTAAATTATATACCACTTCAATTTTATTGACTTCACCACATTGCATTGTGTGGAATTATTTATTCAATTCCCTACTGATAGACAAGACACTTAGGCTGCTTCCATTTTCATCCTATAACAAATAATGCTGCAATGAACATTCTTATGTGTTTTATCACTGAGATCTTGCGCAAATATTTCTACAGAGTAATTTGTTGGAACTGAGTCAAAGGGTAAAGACATTTGAGATCCTGACTATTCTGTCTAAATGGTGCTTTAAAAAGATTTATGATTTATATTCCCTCCTGCTTTGATTATCTCCTCTTCACCTCTTGGATGAGAGAGGGATTCCTGTCCAACTGTTATGGGGATAGTGGAACACATGACATCTGATAGTGGACAGACAGCACTTTATTAGTCACATATACTCATAGCCCTGGGGGGTGGGAGGATGCCATATGTCACACAGGGTTCCATGGCGATATTGGAACACATGACATCTGATAGTGGACAGACAGCACTTTATTAGTCACATATACTCATAGCCCTGGGGGGTGGGAGGATGCCATATGTCACACAGGGTTCCATGGCGATATTGGAACACATGACATCTGATAGTGGACAGACAGCACTTTATTAGTCACATATACTCATAGCCCTGGGGGGTGGGAGGATGCCATATGTCACACAGGGTTCCATGGGGCTATACTCAACAACAGAGTGAATAGCCAGGCATTGTCAGAGGCAGGCTTTGTAGTGATAAGAGGATGAAGTACCCTCTGGTTCCCATGGGTGGATGTGAGTGGCTTGTTTGAATAATTCTGCAGGCTGGCAGGGCACTGAAGCCCGCTACTCGGGGATCAGCAGGAACTGCGCCTGGTCCCCATGATAAGGAGGATTGTTTGCTAGGGGATCATTTCTGTGGGAGCAGAGTGAGGAGGTGAACTTACAGTAGGCCATTCAAGACCATCCCAGTTTTCCCCAGATGTCAAGGCAGCACATAATAGTGGACCTTAATTTTAGGCCTTACACCACACCTCCCAAACAATAAGGTCAAGTCTAAAGAATAAAACAATGAATAATGTAAAAGCTCACCTCCCAGGCACAACCAGGATTAATAGTTGCAACCAGCCTTCCATCTATCCCTGTCTGCATACCTGCAGAGAGAAGGATGGCAGACCAGGTCAACTGTAGGGAATATTTCTTATTCTTTTTTGACTGCCCAGATCAATTCAACACCTTCTATGCTTCTCACTCTAGAAGTCAGATCCCACACTTCCTTGCCTCCCTTCTAGCACAGGGCTAGGCTCCACAAAGCAGATCCAGCAGCACTTGAATCCTAAGCTAGCAATGCAGAAGGCAAGAATTTCAGGGGACCCATGCTGGGAAGGTCGTGAAATGGAGAGGACCCTATGGTCCTTCCCTGCCATGTCCTCTGCCTGCCTTTTGTCTGTGGAAAAACTTTAGCCAAAGAATACGTTTAATCAGAGAAGTGAGAAAATGCAGAAACAAAGGAAAACTGTCAAAGGAGACCAAATAATATTAGTCATTAAGCATAGTCAAGGACCTTTAGTTCCTTCTCAAGGACTATAGATAATATTCTGAGCCAGATCCTCTGAGCTGTCTTAGAGATACTGAAACCCCCACCAGGTGGAAGATGTTAACTACATGATGACCAGACTGTAGCAATGACATAAGCTGCCCCAATTCCAAGAATTGGCCTCAAGGAAATGGGAAGAAACCAACCCTGGAAGTGAAGATTAACTGTACTTAAAACAATCAAAATGACGCTGCTCAGACCACTGCATGACCAATTTCAAGGTGACTGTCAGAGCTGACTGTGCTGTTTCTGCATGTAGCCGCCTCCCTCCGTCTATAAAAGCTCTTGCCCACTGGTTGGCAGTGGGAGAGGGAGTCAGCCTTTGGACAGGAATCTGCCCTCCCACTGGTTGCTGTCGTCCAGGATAAAGCAAACTTTCCTTTCCACCAAACTTGCCTCTTTATTGGCTTTTGAACAGCAAGCAGCTGGACCTCCTCTTTTGGTAACACTAGCAGCAGCTATACAAGGTTTTCTGGGGTTACCAGTGCCAGAGGATCAAGAGTTAGCATCCAGCACCCAGGGTTGGTCACATTAGTGTCTGGGTTTTGGTGTCTGTGCCTGCCACGTGGGAAATTACCTTAATGCAATGACAGGCTCCAACTATATCACCAGGCAAGCCATGTTGGAGGTCACAGCATAGAAAGGTTCACAGGCCAAACTGAAATACTTAAATCACATGGTTTACTAAATCAACTTAAAACACAGTGAGGAACAAGAGGAGAGATGGAGTAACACACTTAGGTGTGTGAGTGGACAGACCATGCTGAGTTCTAGGGTACACAATGTTTGTATGTCTTGTCTCCTTCCCTTTGCCCAGTCAGGCTTCCCTGCTGCTGCTGAGGACAGAGCTGAGGTTTGAGCAAGCGGTCCCCAACCAGAAGGTGCCCTGCACAATGACATATGCTTTTGGCCACTGGCATGGAAGTCCAAGGAGCAAGTGAGGAATTCGAGGACTGCAAGGCCAGTTGGTTGCTTCTATATTGTGATGGGGAGCTTAAAAAAAAAAGAATGACAAGCTCAAAGTCCTAAAATATTTGCTCAAGTCACTTGTCAGGGAATCAGGGACTTTATCTTACTTTACTAAAAGAATGTCTTATTTCCTACATCCTCAGGCTGAAATAATCTAAAACTAACCATAAAGTTTTATCTTGCAGGTAGCAGAATTACAGGCACAGATAAACTCACAGCCTCAGTGGATTCCCAAAATTGTGATAGTGTTTGTGTTAAGGAGACTCCATAACTGTCCTAAAATAATCTCTGGGAACAAGTAAACTCTTAAGAACACTTTTAATTTGTATCTTCAAACAGATAAAACAAGAATAGTTGCAAGTAAAAAAAGAATAAGACAGAGCTTTAAGAAATTAAAATTATGGAAGCCAACATGAAAATTCAATAAAAGGATTAGATATAAAGTGGTGACACTCTGCAAGAAAGGAGACCAAAAAGATAAAGAGTCTGAGGAGTTTTAGAAAGAAAGAAACAAAACGGAAAAAAAATCCAAAAGGAGCATGTTATCTAAGAAAATAATATAAAATACTTTCCCAGAGCTGAAAGACATGAATTTCCAGATCAAAGAAGCCTACTGAGTAAACCACAGTGAAATTTTGGAACATGTAGTATATAAAGAAATTATTTTTTCTATTTCTTTATATTTCCCATAATATATAACATTTTAAAATAAGTAACATGGATGACTTTAAGTTGTCATAACCCTTTCTGTTCTATGGGGCATTTTTTTTTTGGTCAATTCCTGTTGGGTGTTTGTATTGTTGGTGTGGCAAGAACTCTACTGGGGATATAATCTTCTCTTTATATTAGGAATATATCTCCAAGTTTATCACTTATCATTTACTCTTTACTCTTTTTTAATATAGAGAATGTTATAATTTAAGTCTATTAAATCCATCAGTGTTTTTCTTTGTGATATATTAAAAAAATAAGTATTGAATAACATGGATGATTTTAATAATATAAATACAAAACAAGGCAGAAAAGGACAAAATAATTGATAATCAGGAAACAACACCAAATAATACTCTTAATTTTGACCATAACTTGTACTTTTACAAATTAACATACTGAAGAAAAGGTGGAGCAAATTGAGAAGAGTAAAGAGAACTGGCTCACCCACCACCAGTCCCTCCCATCAGGAAACTTGCACAAGCCTCTTAGATAGCCTCATCCACCACAGGGCAGACAGCAGAAGCAAGAAGAACTAGTCCTACAGCCTGTGGAACAAAAACCACATTCATAGAAAGATAGACAAGATGAAAAGGCAGAGGGCTATGTACCAGATGAAGGAACAAGGTAAAACCCCAGAAAAACAACTAAATGAAGTGGAGATAGGCAAACTTCCAGAAAAAGAATTCAGAATAATGATAGTGAAGATGATCCAGGATCTTGGAAAAAGAATGGAGGCAAAGATCGAGAAAATGCAAGAAATGTTTAACAAAGACCTAGAAGAATTAAAGAACAAACAAACAGAGATGAACAATACAATAACTGAAATGAAAATTACACTAGAAGGAATCAATAGCAGAATAACTGAGGCAGAAGAACGCATAAGTGACCTGGAAGACAGAATGGTGGAATTCACTGCTGCAGAACAGAATAAAGAAAAAAGAATGAAAAGAAATGAAGACAGCCTAAGAGACCTCTGGGACAACATTGAATGCAACAACATTCGCATTATAGGGGTCCCAGAGGAGAAGACAGAGAGAAAGGACCCGAGAAAATATCTGAAGAGATGAAAGGGAAGAACCTACAACCAAGATTACTCTACCTGGCAAGGGTCTCATACAGATTCGATGGAGAAATCAAAAGCTTTACAGACAAGCAAAAGCTAAAAGAATTCAGCACCACCAAACCAGCTCTACAACAAATGCTAAAGGAACTTCTCTAAGAGGGAAACACAAGAGAAGAAAAGGACCTACAAAAAGAAATCCAGAACAATTAAGAAAATGGTCATAGGAACATACATATCGATAATTATCTTAAACGTGAATGGATTAAATGCTCCAACCAAAAGACACAGGCTTGCTGAATGGATACAAAAACAAGACCCATCTATATGCTGTCTACAAGAGACCCACTTTAGACCTAGGGACACATACACACCGAAAGTGAGGGGATGGAAAAAGATATTCTATGCAAATGAAAATCAAAAGAAAGCTGGAGTAGCAATACTCATATCAGATAAAATAGACTTTAAAATAAAGAATGTTACAAGAGACCAGGAAGGACACTACATAATGATCAAGGCATCAATCCAAGAAGAAGATATAACAATTATAAATATATATGCACCCAACATAGGAGCACCTCAATACATAAGGCAACTGCTAACAGCTATAAAAGAGGAAATCGACAGTTACACAATAATAGTGGGGGATTTTAACACCTCACTTACACCAATGGACAGATCATCCAAAATGAAAATAAATAAGGAAACAGAAGCTTAAATGACACAATAGATCAGATAGATTTAATTGATATTTATAGGACATTCCATACAAAAACAGCAGATTACACTTTCTTCTCAAGTGCACATGGAACATTCTCCAGGATAGATCACATCTTGGGTCACAAATCAAGCCACAGTAAATTTAAGAAAATTGAAATCATATCTAGCATCTTTTCTGACCACAACCCTATGAGATTAGAAATGAATTACAGGGAAAAAAACGTAAAAAGCACAAACACATGGAGGCTAAACAATACGTTACTAAATAACCAAGACATCACTGAAGAAATCAAAGAGGAAATCAAAAAATACCTAGAGACAAATGACAATGAAAACACGATGGACCAAAAGCTATGGGATGCAGCAAAAGCAGTTCTAAGAGGGAAGTTTATAGCTATACAAGCCTACCTAAAGAAACAAGAAAAATCTCAAATAAACAATCTAACCTTACACCTAAAGGAACTAGAGAAAGAACAAACAAAACCCAAAGTTAGCAGAATAAAAAAAATTATAAAGATCAGAGCAGAAATAAATGAAATAGAAACAAAGAAAACAATAGCAAAGATCAATAAAACTAAAAGTTGGTTCTTTGAGAAGATAAACAAAATTGATAAGCCATTAGCCTGACTCATCAAGAAAAAGAGGGAGAGGACTCAAATCAATAAAATTAGAAATGAAAAAGGAGAAGTTACAACAGACCCTGCAGAAATACAAAGCATCCTAAGAGACTACTACAAGCAACTTTATGCCAACAAAATGGACAACCTGGAAGAAATGGACAAATTCTTAGAAAGGTATAACCTCCCAAGACTGAACCAGGAAGAAATAGAAAATATGAACAGACCAATCACAAGTAATGAAATTGAAACTGTGATTTAAAATCTTCCAGCAAACTAAAGTCCAGGACCAGATGGCTTCACAGGTGAATTCTATCAAACATTTAGAGAAGAGCTAACACCTATCCTTCTCAAACTCTTCCAAAAAATTGTGGAGGAAGGAACACTCCCAAACTCATTCCATGAGGTCACCATCACCCTGATACCAAAACCAGACAAAGACACTACAAAAAAAGAAAATTACAGACCAATATCACTGATGAATATAGATACAAAAATCCTCAACAAAATACTAGCAAACAGAATCCAACAACACATTAAAAGGATCATACACCATGATCAAGTGGGATTTATCCCAGGGATGCAAGGATTCTTCAATATACGCAAATCAATCCGTGTGATACACCATATTAACAAACTGAAGGATAAAAACCATATGATCATCTCAATAGGTGCAGAAAAAGCTTTTGACAAAATTCAACACCCATTTACGATAAAAACTCTCCAGAATGTGGGCATAGAGGGGACCTACCTCAGCATAACTAAGGCCATATACGACAAAGCCACAGCAAACATCATTCTCAGTGGTAAAAAACTGAAAGCATTTCCTCTAATATCAGGAACAAGACAAGGATGTCCACTCTCACCACTATTATTCAACATAGTTTTGGAAGTCCTAGCCACGGCAATCAGAGGAGAAAAAGAAATAAAAGGAATACAAATTGGAAAAGAAGAAGTAAAACTGTCACTGTTTGCAGATGACATGATACTATACATAGAGAATCCTAAAGATGCTACCAGAAAACTACTAGAGCTAATCAATGAATTTGGTAAAGTTGCAGGATACAAAATTAATGCACAGAAATCTCTTGCATTCCTATACACGAATGATGAAAAATTTGAAAGAGAAATTAAGGAAACACTCCCATTTACCACTGCAACAAAAAGAATAAAATACATAGGAATAAACCTACCTAAGGAGACAAAAGACCTGTATGCAGAAAACTATAAGACACTGTTGAAAGAAACTAAAGATGATACCAACAGATGGAGAGACATACCATGTTCTTGGATTGGAAGAATCAATATTGTGAAAATGACTATACTACCCAAAGCAATCTACAGATTCAATGCAATCCCTATCAAATTACCAATGGCATTTTTTATGGAACTAGAACAAAAAATCTTAAAATTTGTATGGAGACACAAAAGACCCCGAATAGCCAAAGCAGTCTTGAGGGAAAAAAACGGAGCTGGAGGAATCAGACTCCCTGACTTCAGACTATACTACAAAGCTACAGTAATCAAGACAATATGGTACTGGCACAAAAACAGAAACATAGATCAATGGAACAAGATAGAAAGCCCAGAGATAAACCCACGCACCTATGGTCAACTAATCTATGACAAAGGAGGCAAGGATATACAATGGAGAAAAGACAGTGTCTTCAATATGTGGTGCTGGGAAAACTGGACAGCTACATGTAAAAGAATGAAATCAGAACACTCCCTAACACCATACACAAAAATAAACTCAAAATGGACTCGAGACCTAAATGTAAGACTGGACACTATAAAACTCTTAGAGGAAAACATAGGAAGAACACTCATTGACATAAATCACAGCAAGATCTTTTTTGATCCACTTCCTAGAGTAATGGAAATAAAAACAAAAATAAACAAATGGGACCTAATGAAACTTCAAAGCTTTTGCACAGCAAAGGAAACCATAAACAAGACGAAAAGACAACCCTCAGAATGGGAGAAAATATTTGCAAATGAATCAACGGACAAAGGATTAATTTCCAAAACATATAAACAGCCCATGCAGGTCAATATTAAAAAAACAAACAACCCAGTCCAAAAATGGGCAGAAGACCTAAATAGACATTTCTCCAAAGAAGACATACAGATGGCCAAGAAGCACATGAAAAGCTGCTCAACATCACTAATTATTAGAGAAATGTAAATCAAAACTATAATGAGAGGTATCATCTCACACCAGTTAGAATGGGCATCATCAGAAAATCTATAAACAACAAATGCTGTTGACGGTGTGGAGAAAAGGGAACCCTCTTGCACTGTTGGTGGGAATGTAAATTGATACAGCCACTATGGAGAACAGTATGGAGGTTCCTTAAAAAACTAGAAATGGAATTACCATATGATCCAGCAATCCCACTACTGGGCATATACCCAGAGAAAACCATAATTAAAAAAGACACATGCACCCCAATATTCATTGCGGCACTATTTACAATAGCCAGGCCATGGAAGCAACCTAAATGGCCATCGACAGACGAATGGATAAAGAAGATGTGGTACATATATACAATGGAATATTACTCAGCCATAAAAAGGAACGAAATTGGGTCATTTGTAGAGGTGTGGATGGATCTAGAGACTGTCATACAGAGTGAAGTAAGTCAGAAAGAGAAAAACAAATATCGTATATTAACGCATATATGTGCAACCTAGAAAAATGGTACAGATGAACCGGTTTGCAGGGAAGAAATTAAGACACAGATATAGAGAACAAACGTATAGACACCAAGGGGGAAAAACGGCGGGGGGGTGGGGGTGGGGGTGTGATGAATTGGGCGATTCGGATTGACAGGTATACACTGATGTGTATAAAACCGATGACTAATAAGGACCTGCTGTATAAAGAAATAAATAAAATTAAAAAAAAGAGAACTGGCTCAATCAACATACAACAAACACACATGATAAATAGAAAACATAAGATAAATGTAAAATGAGGTGGCAAAAATACATTAAACATATCAATAATCACATTAAATGTAAGTGGTTTAAGTTCCCCTGTTAGAAGAGAGTTACTTTCAGACTTCATTAAAAAACAAAATCCAGCTATGAACTATTTCTTTTTTCTTTTTCTTTTGTTTCTTCAGCTATGTATTATTTATTAAAAAACATCAATTAAGAGAAAATGACAAAGAGGTTGAAAACAAGAGACATATCAGACAAATACTAACAACAAGAGCAAGAAGATGTTATGGCAATATTAGACTAAAATTCAAGGCCAATGTTAGAAAGGGAAGAGGGGGAGATTTTATACTGATATAAGGTTGCGTCATCAAAAAGTATAATGATAGTAGCCAATATTTATTGAGCACTTATAACATGTCAGGCATTATGATAAGTGTTTTGCATACAGACATTATATCATCCAATCCTCAGTGCAATCTCATTATTGCCCCCACTCAAGAGTTTAGGAAGCTTGAGGCACAGAGAAATTAGGTAGGTCACAGGTTGGCTAGTAAGTATCAAAAACCAGTACTCTTAACCATTGGGCTATGCAACTGATACCATACCTTTGAAAAATATAAAGCAAAATCTGTTAGGAATACTATTCCTATACTTTCATCTAATATCTTAAAGTTCTTTTTAAAGTTTGAGTCAGTCTGCCTGGAATTTATTGTTGTGAATGATGTGAAATGGGGATCTAAGAACTTAATCCTTTAGCCAATTGTCCCAACTGCCTCCTTTCCCCATTGATTTGAAATACTACCCCCTAACCCATATTAAAAGTCCATACATGCCTGAGTCTGCTTCTGAGCTATTGTTTCTTTGATCTATTTGTGTATTCCTGTGACAGTAACACACACACACAGAGCTTTAATCTCTAGCCATAACTCATTACTCAGTGTTCCCAGAACATGTATTTCCCTCTTGCCTCTGTGTTTTTGCTCACACTATACCCCAAAGTTGCAACATTTCTCACCCACTGCACTAACCATTCTCCATGACTTGATATTCATCCTTTAAGATCTACTTTCAACCAACTATGCCAAATTTCTTGATTTCTCTTCCACATCTCCTTATCAGTTAAAAAAATTCTGCTAATACATCAATATGACAATGTGTTGAGTTAGTTTTATTGGAATGGATCAACGTCATCTCTCTCTCCACATCTTCCCTCCAATCCTCCACTTGTAGCACCCTTGCAGGAAAGGGCTTTGTAACCTTAGCATGTAGCAATCAACCGATGCTCTGTAGGTTACTTATTGAGAGAAATAATACACGCAGTGCTTGAAATATAAACGATATCAGGGAACTGGTCACAGTGGTTGTTTCTGGGGAGGAAAACTTAGGGATGGAGGGAGATCCCCCATTGAACTTTTCCTATATGTATGTATTATCTGTACGACATAACAAATACATAATTTTAAAAAGAACAGTCAGATCTATCGTCTTGAATAGAATTTCACATCTTATTTTTAGTGAGAAAGGCAAATTGTAGAAGTAGAATATATAATCTTATTTTTAGAAGAAATCAGAAATTCTGAACAAAAAAATCTTACTTATGGGTATGTTTTTGCAGGGCATTGGGTTAAGGCAAAGGAGAAAGGCAGGGCGGGGCAGGGTCGGGGGGAAGGAAGGGGGAGAGGAAAGTAGAACATGGAGCGTGCAAACGAGCCAGCGAGGCCCCGCCTCTATCCCGCCCACCAAGCCCAGGCCCTGCCCCAATCCCCGCCCATCGGGCTTCAGCTCCGTCCTTAGCCCCGACCAGTCGGCATACACCTCGCCCCAACCCCACTCTTTAGGTCCGGTCAGACCCCACCCCAGAGCTTAACCTCGCCCGCAGCCCTGGGGAAGGAAACTAGACTTTTTCCTCCAAGGTTGGATGAAGGAGTCAACCTTTCCGCCACTGCCCGGAGGTCCTCTGGCCCTGAGGGCCGGTGCCCCGACCACTTCCGCTCCCGGCGGCCCTGACACCGGAAGCAGAAGTGCGCAGCGGCGGCGGATGGTGGCGGCTGTACTGGGCGCACGGCGCGCTGCGGTGGGAGTGTCTCCGGCCGGTCTGCAGGTGCGGCCAGGCCCCTCGGGAGGGCGGGGAGGGCTCGGCGGGCGCGGGGAGGGGCCGGAGGGCCTAGGACGGCCGCCCGGGCCGAGGTGCTTCCTCCCCGCGGTAACCCCGGGGCCGGGATGGGGCCCGCACAGCTCGGCTCTGCAGCCGGGCTCCCCTTGTCCGGTCTGTCGTCCTCAGGTACCCCTTGTTCGGGCCAACAGGACTGTCATCCGCCTATTGAAGGGGAAGTCACGAAGTAGAGCCCAGGTCCCGCAGCGAAGAAGTGGTGACACCAGCCGGCCCCAGCACTCACCCGTCTTCCCCGATTTGTAGGCCTACCGTATCTCCCATATGCAGGATACCTGTTTATTAATAAATCACGTTTTATTTCATATTACGTTTCAGGTTATCTAGCTCAGCAAATGGAAATTTAGGTCTGAGTCTACATGTGCAAACTGGTTTGAGTGACTTGGCATGTGAATTTAAAAAATTAAATGTACCCTCTATCAAGGGATGAATTAGTTGGTGACTGACAATTTGCACTTGCTTACCTTAGGACCTGTTAACTTAGCTTTCTTTTCCTTTTCCTTTCCTTTCCCCTCCCTCCCTCCCTCCCTTCTAACTTTTACTTTGTATCAGTTTTCTTAACTGTAAGGGGAGCATGTCCTAATAAAAGCTATTTCTCACTTATGTCACAAGTCTTATTAACATAAAAGAAAAGTAAGACTATTCAGTTCTTTTCAAGTTGGTTCCAGCCTGTAAATTGCCAAAAGGCTTCAAAAGATGGGACTCCAGGAAAAAGAACATAAGCTTTGTTAGTACCGGGAATTGAAATTGAGTTGGCAGTAAATGGGATGTCTTTTTTAAATCATAGGGTTAAGACTCACTTCTAATGAGAAATGGGGAAAAAATGAATTCTGGAGGAAAATTAAGCATCAGATTTCAATTTGATGAGTGTGGTGTTTGTTTTTAGAGAGAATTCATGTCCCGCCTTGTCTTTTTAGAAAGAATTAACGTTTCTTAAAGACAGCTGAAATCTAGTGTTGTGATTTTTGTTATATGAACAGGCATTTAAAGTCATTTTTATTTTTGACTTGTGTTGTCTAATGTGTTTGTGTGTGTGTGTGTGTGAGTGTGCATGTGGGCACATGCCTTCTTAGTCTAACTATATTGAATTATTTTTGAGGAGTGTTGATTGTTTGGCACATTTTCATTGGGGGTGCCCTCAATGAACCGGGCCCTGTACAGGGGAAACAATATGACTGAAATAGATTTAGTGCTTGCCCCTGTGGAGGTTTTATTCTAGCTGGGAAGACAGATTTTAAATTAATAATGACAAGGGTGATGTAGAAACACAGAACAGGGGAACTTGAGGAGGAGATCAGCAAAAATATCTTAAATGGGACAAATGTTTGAACTTAAAAGATGAGTTGTATGTAGCTAGACATGGGTCAGGCTGTGGAGGCGGAGTGGGGAGGAGATTTGAAAGAATGGTGGATGCGTAATCCCTCAGGCAGTACAAAGCCTGGTGTATTCCAGGAGCTGAGAAAAGATAGGGAAAGCTAAAACACAGAAGACAAAGTACGGAATGGATGAGCCAGGAGGAGAGGAGGGCAGGGCCCTGAAGGCCATGGTAAACTATGGACCTTGTTCTAAGGCCAATGGGAAGCCACTGAATCAGAGTTTTAAGTAGGGAGTAATATGATTTTGTTTGTGATTTAAACAAAACACCAACTCCTGGGTTGAGCATGGTGTTTAGGATGGACAAGAATGAATGCAAAGTCCACACATATAGCAACTTGGGTTAGTTCAGGACTCAGATGATTGTGGAGTTGGAAAAGTTGGGGCTTGGTGGTGATCGTGGAATTGAAAAAGTTGGAATGTTTGAGATGCGTAAGAGGTAGAACTGAGAGAATTTGGTGATCGATGTATTCTCTCTACCACATTATATAGAGTAGGGCTTGGCAAACTGTGGCCTGTGGGCAAATCTGCCCCAGTGCTGTTTTCTATTAATAAGGTTTTATTGGAACACGTGTTTATGTGTTCCCTGTGGCTGTTTCTGTGCTATAACCACAGTTAAATAGTTGCCATACATGTGGGCCACAAATTTTAAGATATTTACTGTCTGGCCTTTTACAGAAAGTTTGCCAACCCCTAGTACATAAAGTACTTAGTACTTATCAAGTGCTGTTCTGGTGGCAGGATTTGGAGTCCTGAAAAAAATGGACACAGGTCTATACTTCGAGAGTTTACATCGTGGTTGGAGAGAGAGAGGCAAACTTACCTGTACAAATACATATTAAAAAATCGCAACTTGATAAGGGCGGTGGAGGAAAAGTAGAGGATGTTAGAGGTGTTTTGAGGGAGGATAAGAGGGGAAATGATCCTTTTATTAGGTGACTGGAGCCAGTAGAAACGGTCAGGGCCTGTGGTGTGAAAGGTGGCTCGGGGCCCAATATGTTCCTTATTGAGATAATTTCCGGGTAAGCATGTTTCGCTTGGCCGCCCTGCTGGTGGTCCACAGAAATGGAATTACCTGGGCCAAAGCCCTGCTTGGTGTTCTGCTTCCACTCTCATTTCTTCTTTTACCTCCGTCTCTCTTATTGCAGGAAGGACACCTACTGAAACTTTAAACCCTGGCGCTGGTGTCATGGTGAGGGAGAAGGGGGGGTTAGGATGGTTGTGGGGCGGGGGGGAATAATTATGTACTCTGGGCCCTGTCTCCTCTCTGCCTGCCTCCCAACTGAGGAAGAAAGAGGAGGGAAGTGTGGAACATCTTTAGCCCCGTCCCCAGGACCTGGCAACCTCTTTCAGTACATGACCTCCAGAGGGAACTGGTTTGGGTGGAGGGTTCCCAAAGCGACCCTGGGGTTCTGTGCCTAATTCCAGAGTGTGACTGCAGTGTGGGGCTCATTTAGAGCCGGCAGCAGCAGAGCTCCAGGGCCATCCCTGCCATCGCTCGTGAGACCTACCAAAAACACATGGCTCTATACAGTAAAATTAAAATTAATTAAAATCCAACAAAATTAAACCTCAACTACTCAGTCACCCAAAGCACATTTCTCAAGTGCTCAGTAGCCGCACGTGCCAGTGGCTGCCTTTTTGGAAAGTGCAGACATAGAACATTCCCATCGTCACAGTGAGCTTTACCAGTCAGTGCTGTTCTAGAGAATTCTGAGATTAAAAGGCCATCAAGCTTCTCAGATGCAATGGAAGTCTTATTTTGACAGGCATAAAAAATGACTAAATGCTTATCTATGTCTTGGGCGGCATCCTAGGGACTTGATGAAAATTAAAAGATCAAACCCAAACTTTTGATGTCTTAAATAAAGAGTTTAGGAAAAGCTCTGTAAAGCTGAGAAGAACAGGCTCTGCCATCACTGGTTAGTGGAGTGACAGAGAGCCAAAGCTTATACTTTTGGATCTGTCCAAATGTTGAAAGAAAGTCAATATTTTCTGCTGGGTGTACCATATGAGCTCTGTCCCAGCAACTCCTCAATTCTGCCCTTGTAGCACAAAAACTGCCGTAGAGATAAACAAACGGGTCTACCTTCCCCAGGGATAACCCCTCGTCCTGCAGAACGGTGAAGGTGGTCCTTGCTGAGCCGGAATCTGTGTACTGTCTTAGGAATCAGTCACCTTGGAGGGTGTGGCAGTGGGGCTCATCCAGGAGTGGGTGTTGCTGGATGACGCTCGGAGGAACCTGTGCAGATACGTGCTGCTGGACAACTGCAGGACCCTGGCCCCCCGGGGTAAGGCTGGTGCTACTCCGGTCCTTCCTGTATGCAAATGCTTTTTAAGCGCCTGCCACGTGACCACAGTGATGTAGTGTGGGTTTCCAGTTCATGGGCTTCCACAGGATAACAGCTCCATGCATTGCTTTTACTTAATTCTCTCCATAGTCACTCGTGTGGGTCTCACTGACCTTGACCTTGGACTTCGGGACTTAGAGAACCTCAGTTCCATGGGGCAGAGAGGGGAGCGTTTGTGGTTTGGGCCTTTGTGAAAGAACCTCACTGAGTTCATTAAAAACTGGATGTGATCACTTAGGTACCCCGTGTACTTGCTTGGGGTCAGGAGCTGAGGTCCAGGTGGAGGGCAGGCAGGCTGGGGAAGCATGCATTTTCCTCTGCAAACCCTCCCTTCCCTCAGCACGTATGTTTTTCTCCACCCGCAGGGACTCCACCCTGCAAAGCCTGTCTGGTCTCCCAGGTGGGTCCAAGAGAAGAGCTGAGGACAGCAGAACGAGGCATTCTCTGTGCCACGGGTGTGGGTGAGTACCAGGGGGCGTAGCATATTGTGACCCAACCAGACCGGGGTTGGAGGGTGGGTGCTGCTGGGAAGTGTCAGTCTGAGGGCATTTTTAAGGTTCTTTATTCTGAGGGGAAATAAGGTTGTTTGGGGTGAGTTCCTTTAGCTCTTCTTTTTTCACTTTTTAGCTCTCTTACTTTTTGTTGGTTTCAGAAAAAGATCTGTTCCAATTTCTCTTTTTTAAAAAAAAAATTTAAGATACGTACTGTAAAATTCACCCTTTTAAAGTGTACAATTCAGAGGTTTTTAGTATATTCATAGAGTTGTGCAACCATCACCACTATCTAGTTCCAGAACATTTCTGTCACCTCAAAAAGAAACTGTACTTGTTAGCAGTCCCCCCCATCCCCCTTTCTGCAGTCCCCAGCAACCACCGATTCACTTTTTGTCTCTGTGGATTTGCCTGTTCTGGACATCTCATATAAATGGAATCATACGTCTGTATCTGTCTTCTTTCACTCAGCATCATGTTTTTGAGGTTCTTCCATGTAGTAGCATGAAATGCTTCATTCCTTTTTAAGGCTGAGTGATATTCCATTGTGTGGATGTACCACATTCTGTTCATCCATTCATCAGATGATGGCCATTGGCTTGTTTCCACTTTTTGGTGATTGGGAGTAGTGCTACTCTGAACATTCATGTATAAGAATTTATGTGGAGCAAACATCATTCTCAGTGGTGAAAAACTGAAAGCATTTCCTCTAAGATCAGGAACAAGACAAGGATGTCCACTCTCACCACTATTATTCAACATAGTTTTGGAAGTCCTAGCCACGGCAATCAGAGGAGAAAAAGAAATAAAAGGAATACAAATTGGAAAAGAAGAAGTAAAACTGTCACTGTTTGCAGATGACATGATACTATACATAGAGAATCCTAAAGATGCTACCAGAAAACTAGTAGAGCTAATCAATGAATTTGGTAAAGTTGCAGGATACAAAATTAATGCACAGAAATCTCTTGCATTCCTATACACGAATGATGAAAAATCTGAAAGAGAAATTAAGGAAACACTCCCATTTACCACTGCAACAAAAAGAATAAGATACCTAGGAATAAACCTACCTAAGGAGACAAAAGACCTGTATGCAGAAAACTATAAGACACTGATGAAAGAAATTAAAGATGATACCAACAGATGGAGAGATATACCATGTTCTTGGATTGGAAGAATCAATATTGTGAAAATGACTATACTACCCAAAGCAATCTACAGATTCAATGCAATCCCTATCAAATTACCAATGGCATTTTTTATGGAACTAGAACAAATCATCTTAAAATTTGTATGGAGACACAAAAGACTCCGAATAGCCAAAGCAGTCTTGAGGGAAAAAAACGGAGCTGGAGGAATCAGACTCCCTGACTTCAGACTATACTACAAAGCTACAGTAATCAAGACAATATGGTACTGGCACAAAAACAGAAAAATAGATCAATGGAAGATAGAAAGCCCAGAGATAAATCCACGCACCTATGGTCAACTAATCTATGACAAAGGAGGCAAGGGTATACAATGGAGAAAAGACAGTCTTTTCAATAAGTGGTGCTGGGAAAACTGGACAGCTACATGTAAAAGAATGAAATCAGAACACTCCCTAACACCATACACAAAAATAAACTCAAAATGGATTCGAGACCTAAATGTAAGACTGGACACTATAAAACTCTTAGAGGAAAACATAGGAAGAACACTCTTTGACATAAATCACAGCAAGATCTTTTTTGATCCACCTCCTAGAGTAATGGAAATAAAAACAAAAATAAACAAATGGGACCTAATGAAACCTCAAAGCTTTTGCACAGCTAAGGAAACCATAAACAAGACGAAAAGACAACCCTCAGAATGGGAGAAAATATTTGCAAACGAATCAATGGACAAAGGATTAATATCCAAAATATATAAACAGCTCATGCAGCTCAATATTAAAGAAACAAACAACCCAATCCAAAAATGGGCAGAAGACCTAAATAGACATTTCTCCAAAGAAGACATACAGATGGCCAAGAAGCACATGAAAAGCTGCTCAACATCACTAATTATTAGAGAAATGCAAATCAAGATTACAATGAGGTATCACCTCACACCAGTTAGAATGGGCATCATCAGAAAATCTACAAACAACAAATGCTGGAGAGGGTGTGGAGAAAAGGGAACCCTCTTGCACTGTTGGTGGGAATGTAAATTGATACAGCCACTATGGAGAACAGTATGGAGGTTCCTTAAAAAACTAAAAATAGAATTACCATATGATCCAGTAATCCCACTACTGGGCATATACCCAGAGAAAATCATAATTCAAAAAGACACATGCACCCCAATATTCGTTGCAGCACTATTTACAATGGCCAGGTCATGGAAGCAACCTAAATGGCCATCGACAGACGAATGGATAAAGAAGTTGTGGTACATATATACAATGGAATATTACTCAGCCATAAAAAGGAACGAAATTGAGTCATTTGTTGAGACGTGGATGGATCTAGAGACTGTCATACAGAGTGAAGTAAGTCAGAAAGAGAAAAACAAATATCGTATATTAACGCATGTATGTGGAACCTAGAAAAATGGTACAGATGAACCGGTTTGCAGGGCAGAAGTTGAGACACAGATGTAGAGAACAAACATATGGACACCAAGGGTTCTCCCCAGGGCCACCCACGCTGCCGGGAGGTGGAGATGGTGGTGTGGTGAATTGGGCGATTGGGATTGACATGTATACACCGATGTGTATAAAATTGATGACTAATAAGAATCTGCTGTATAAAAAAATAAATAAAATAAAATTCAAAAATTCAAAAAAAAAAATTTATGTGGATATGTTTTCATTTCTCTTGGGTATATACTTAGGTGTGGAATTGCTGGGTCATTTTTTAAGCTTTTTGAAGAACTGCCAAACTGCTTTCTAGAATAGTCACACTATTTTACCTTCCCACCAGTGGTGCATGAGGGTTCCAATTTCTCCATATCATACAAACAATTATTGTTCAATTCCTCTTTAAACCAAACAATTCTTTGTGTGTTCCTTGTCTAATTGCTTCTTACTTGTTTGCCTGATAACACTGTCTGATAACGTCACTTTCAATGTCCACGGATTCCTTTGCTGGGAAAAAGTCTCTCACTTCCACCTCATTCCCATCACTGCCCAATTCCTGCTCTTTAGAGCCTCACTTTCCCACTGATACCTTCTTCCATTTCAGTACGGACCCAAGTTTAGGGTCAGTATTAAAAGAAAAACAAACATGTTGTGTGTGTCAATATCATGCCACTACTTCTTTCTGAAAGAAGGTAATTTTTTTTTTCCAATTCATTTTAGACTGGGAATCTCAACTTAAACCCAAAGAGTCTACTCCTCTGCAGGATATTTTGGAGGAAAATTCATCCCATGATTTGCAAATGGTAAGACTCACGGGTGATGATTCTTGACTCCCTCTCGTAGAAGAAGTTGAGGAATACGTGAGTTGGACACGCACACCAGGGCCAGGCAGATATTTGAGCCAGGGCGTTTCCTCAAGGGCATGAAGTGTCTGGAGGGAGCATCCATGACCCACGAATTTGGGCAAATCCCACCTATCACTTAAGATTCTTTCTTCATAGAAAGTTCCCCTGAGTAAACATTTCCATCAGTGAGAGTCAGACATCGATTGTATGCAGTGTGATTTACTCTTCAACAGCTATCAGAAACACGCTGTCTGTTAGAGATGCCCCATGTAAGTTCAGGACGTGAGAAAGCCTAGTGGTGGAGCCTGCAACATCCTGGAAGAACTCGACCTGTCTGAACAAGGCGCACCTTTGAAAATGCTGAAAACGTGCCCCTGACGAGGAGCGTCCCTGGGTGACCTTTTTGTCATCGTCCACCGCTTGTCAGGAGCAAACTCCCCCTGGAGGGAAGCCCCCTGATGATTTAACGTGGTGAGAAAGGCTCCTGGAGGAATTATAACTTGGATCTGAACAAGAGGACCTGCAGGAGAGAGGACCACTCTGATTGTAAAGAACGTGGGAAAGTTGTCAGGGGTCCCACACCCGTGGGGAGACAAGTTGAGACCCCACACGGGAAGGAAGCCCTTGTCAAAGAGTGGATAGGCATTCAGAACCAGCTTGCACAGCATGGTGCATGAGAAAATGCAGAGTCCTGCCATCCCGCCTTTGACCCTGAATTCCTGCCTTCCTAAACTACCGAGCCTCCAAGTTTGAGTTCCCATTCTTGGGGTTTTGAAGCTTAGGGTTAGGGCTAAGATTTGGATAGAGGGACATACAGAGCCCAGCTTCACCCCCAGGCTGGGCCTCTTTGTCCCAGAGCCAATGAGATCTCTAGCTTCCCTCAATATGTGCCTCTCCACCTCTATCACGGATGGTGTCAGCCTCAGAGTGTCAGAGACACTGGCACAGTGCATGGGGCCGTGAGGCCGGGGTAGCAGAGACCCCTTTTCCATTCCTGTGCCCTGAGCACGCGGAGCCTCAACCCTGCACAGCCTCGTGTGGAGTGGGCTGCCAGGCAGCTGAAACTCTTGCCCTGCATGGCTGGCATCAGACCCCAGGGCAGCCGAGCCCTCTCCTTAGTGCCCAGATCCTCCTTGTCCTTGGTTTACACTCTTGTTTCAGAAGAGAACGTCCTCCAGTAGCTGCTTGGGAAAGGGCGCTGGCTTTCTGAGACCTTAAGATCTGCAAATGTCTTACTGGAGCTGCTGGATCCCAGGGGCCTCATCTGATGTCGTTGTTGCAGCAACTCCATTATAGAGTGTTCTGTGCGCCATTATAGAGCTCTCGATTGATGCCTGTTGAGTGAAGACATGAACAGATGGGTGCTGGTAGAGACGGCTCCAGGCCCCTACCGTCACCATGCCTCAATCAGCAGATGGACCGTGTGAGGGAGGGAGTACGGGCCATGAGGGACGGGTGTCCTCTGTGGTTTCTGTGGGCTCTTTCCTCTCAGTATGGGGTTCCAGCACTTTCCACAGAACTTCACTGCCAGCTCAGTAGTGAGTACTGAGTGTGGGAGAGGAGGGGCTTCTGCTGCATCTGGAAACACAGGCAGTCACAGAATGTTCTGAGTGGGCATAAGTGGTCCACTTCCTTCTATATAGAGGAATCCCACTACAGTTCCCTCTGTGTAGAGGAATCAAGCAGTTCATCCCTGAATATGCCCCTAAGTGGTCCAGCATATGTGAGGCTGGGAGTCAAATCCAGACCTGTCTCTAGAGACCGCCGTCTTAGCCACCAGGGTCTTCTGCTTGAGGATTGCACCTCCTGATACTTGGTCCATGTGGCTGAACCTTTGGTTATCCCTTCTAGGCCATGTGGGTGTCACTGTCACCCCTTGTTGCAATCACTGGGGCCCCTTATGGCAGCTCTGAGGTCACATGTGAATAAGTGCTGGTGGCCAGGGACAGACCAAGGCCCTGTAGCCGCAAAGAATGGGCATCTCCAGGCTCAGCCTTCTTACTGTCCCAGGGCCACCCATGCCACCTCTCCTGCACAACACCCAGCTCCTCAAGGCTGTGGTTTCACCTCTTTTGTTTTCTGCTGGATCCACAGTGCCTGTACTAGCAGCGCTCAATAAGTATGTGTTGAGCAAATAGGCGGAACTCCTCAAAACCTTCAAGAAGAGTGATCTGTGTCAGAATTATTCTGATTAAAACATTTGTCTCAAAATGGTATCCCCGGGATTTCAATTTACAGAGGTGACTGAGTGATGACATGGAGAGGCCAGTGACAGCGACTTACATTTCTTGAGAGGAGGGGGCTGGCCACGCCACACAGGGCCACACGAGGAAGCACCAGCATCAGTCAGGAGGCTGACAGGAGTGAGGGGAGACTCTAGGCGAGAGCCTTTATTGGTTTTCTGTAGGAAAGGCAAGGCAGGGCAGGGTAAACAGCTTAGGATTGGTGAGTTTGAGTAATAATTCTGGGGGATCTTGAGGCACAGGGGCTGTCCCCAGTTGTCTGGTACCTGGCCTTGGTGATTTAGGGCAGGGGAAATGTTGGCTTGGTGTGTGAGAACTAGATAAAGGAGGTGGTTCAGAGTACGAGCTGTGGATCACAGGGGAGATGTAAACAACTGTGGCCATTCGTTTGGCCCTGTGATTGATGGATGCCAGATAGACAAATATGGAATCTAAGAAAACATAGAATGAAGTTCATATTCAGCGCCAGGAGCTCCCAGCCTTTCTATAGAAACCTTTCTAGTAAAATATCTTGGAGCGCCTCCAAGGGCTTGTGGCCTAATCTCCAGACAGGGCCTCTCCAGAACCAGAAAGGGGTCAGGTCTGTCTCCAGGTCTCTGGCGTGATCAGTCCTCGTTGGTGGCAGGGGCCCGCAGTGCAATAGGGGGAGTCACCAGGCCTGAAACTACCAGGCCCACGTTCCCCAAATTCTGATGGCACTAGCCCCAAACTTAGGGTCTCTGAGGGTGAGAACGGCCTCCATACCGCCTCTGTCCTGCTCAGCACCCTCTGTGCCTTTTCCCAGGGGCTGGGGCTGGACCTGAGGATGCAGATCAAGCCCATGATGGGAGAGAGGGGGACACCTCCGACTCCAGGGGACCGGTCAGCTCTCCAGGAGTCACCTTGGTCTTCTGAAGACACAGTAAGCCTGGGAGGTGGTTTGCTGGGAGGGCCCCAACCCCAGCCAGGAAAGCGTGGGGTTCAGGAGTTTTGTTAGGTGGGGAGGCAGGAGGGAGGGATGAATCTAGAGCCAACTGCCAACTGTTGGGGGAATTGGGAACATGCTGGAGGCCCAGGCTTACCTCCTGGTAGGAACTACTGGACACGCCGTGGCGTTTCTGCGTTGAATGTAAACATCCCTAGTGTGATGTCAGGCCCAGAGCAGTCCTAGGGGAGGGGCTAGCAACTAGGGTCCAGGCCCTGCCTCTCTGGGTCCAGCCTTTCTTTGTCCAGTCCTTCCACCCTCATTCCCACCGTGTCCATGGCCAGGAAACCTACAGGAATGAGTGGGTCCAAGGGCTGTGTGAAGGGTGTCCAGGCCGGTAACCAAGCTCTTGGCTCAGGGCCTTGTGTTTTGGTGCTGAGGTGGAGAGAGTTACAGAGAAGGACACTTTCAGGTGTGCTGTGAGCCCCACGCTGAGGAGAAGGGGCCTCCTCTCACCTGTCCCTGCCCATCACCTGCCCTGAGGGACCTGCCACATTTACTTCCCATCCACCACCAAGTCCTACGAACTTGTCCTCCAAAATATAAACCTACCTCCGACTGCTCCTTCTGTCCCTGGTGCCACCACCCTGCCCAGAGCCACCGTTAGTTCTCCCGGACCCCCGGGAACTGCTCCCGACAGGCGCCTGCTGCCACTGGGCATCACCCTGGACACGGAGGCCAGAGGCATCCCTTAGAAATGCAAGTCAGTTCAAATACCCTTCCCAAGGGAGTGGCTGGCGGTATAGGAGCGTTCAGGTCCTTTCTCCCACAGCAGGGCTTCCCCTCCGGGAGAGTTTGCTAACGTCCCCTCATTTGCAGGGGCCCACCTCTGCATCCTCCCTCTACCCCTCAATCTGCTGGCCAGCCACTGCCCCTCTTTGCTCCAGCATCTCCCCCACTACCGGAGGCTGCTCAGAGGAGGCCTCCCCTACCCAGGCCCCCTCTCTCCATCCCATCTTGGGAGTTGAAATTCCACGACAGTGGTTAACTTTATACTGAAGAACTGTAAACCTGGACAAGGGAACAGGGCCTGTCCCTGTATGTTCAGTGTGTTCCCCAAAGCAGGGCCAGTCATGCCAATTCCGTCTGGGTGAGCAGGTGTGAGTGGACCCCACCGACTGTGTGACTAATATGTTCCTGTCACTCTGTCCAGGGGCTGAAGGTGGCTGTGCAGATTCAGAGGGTGGCCACGCCGGAGCCTGCGCCGCGCCTCCTCAACCTGTTGGGGGCTGGGGGTTCTGGTGAGTGAGAGCTGGGTGGAATTGACGGCCAGCGGGCCCCGCTCTGCTGTGTTGTGTCTGGGAACTTGCATCCGCCTTCTTTTCCTCTGACTGCAGTCGTTGCCATAGGGAGAGAATATATGAAGCTATCTCTTATTATTTACATATGCAAAGGGAAAGGCACTTTCTAGGGATTGTGGGCTGGGATTCTTTTTTTGTTTTTTTTGGTCTCAGATCTTTCTGTTATGGAAGAGCAGTCCCCACTCAACTATGGCAAAGGCCAGACCTCTTTTGGGGCACGGTTAAAATCTCCACTGCGCCCCACAAATGAATGGTAAGAAGGGTGTAGGAAGGGAGTGAGGGGTTACAGGCTGAGAATGCTTTTAGGCACAACCTCTGGGTCATATTCATTTCAGTGGCCACCTTGCTGTCCTATTGTAGGATGTTATTTTATGTTTTCAACTCTTATAGAACATTTGGAAATAACACTTGGAAATTGGGAATTTTCCTCCCAACAGTGAAGTAACTCCCAGGTCGCCATAGTCTTTGTATAACATTGGATACGTTTCTAGAGGAGCCTAAAGTCTACAGGAAGAGTGGTGACGAGGGGGAGCTCTGTCTTAAGTGAACGTGAGACGTGGAGGGAGGGCAGGAGTGGAGGGACTGGCTGGGTGTGCATCTGCTTATTTTGCAAAAAGAAACACGGAAAGGAGAAACCGTAAAGTGACACCTCAGATCTTTTCTTAATTAAGGTAAAATATGCATAAAATAGACCTTTTAAGCCATTTTTAAGTGTACAGTTCACTAGCATTAAGTATCTTCACACTGTTGCGCCACTGTTGCTACCATCCATCTCCAGAACTGTTTTCATCCCCCAGACTGAAACTCCGCCCCCAATTAAACAACAACTCCCCATTCCCCCTTCCAGCCCTGACAGTCACCATTCTACTTTCCATCTCTATGAATTTGACTACTATAGGTATCTCAAATAAATGGAATTATATTATTTGTCCCTTAAAAAAAAAAAAAAAAATCTCCACTGCGCAAGCATGTCGATGCTGAAGGTTACAGTTGAATTTACTATAAGTGGCACATGTTTGAACTGAGCTTTTAAAAAAATGAGGTTAAAAGCCACATCTCCTGAGAAGTGGGGGAAAAAATTAATTCTGGAGGACAAATAACATCGTAGCTAGAACTGCAAGGCATTTGTTTCCTTCCATCTTGCCTTATTGTAAGAATAATAAATTTTGTTTATTAATCATATCATACAGTCTTGCATTTGGAATCTGTATTATGGCACTGACAGGAAGTAATTCTTAGATTTGGGTTATATGTTGTTCTATATATTTTTGGTATGCCTTCTGGGCCAGGCTCTGCCATAATGTACTCGTTTTTTTTTGTTTTTTTAAAAAAAATTTTATTATAGTTAATTTACAATGTTATGTTACTTTCTGCTGTACAGAAAAGTGAATCAGTTACATATATCCATATATCCACTCTTTTTTAGATTCTTTTCCCTTATAGGTCATTACAGAGTATTGAATAGAGTTCCCTGTGCTATACAGTAGGTCCTTATTAGTTATCTATTTTATATATAGTAGTGTGTATATGTCAATCCCAGTCTCCCAATTTATCCCTCCCCACCCCCCCTTTCCCTCCTGGTAACCATAAGGTTGTTTTCTACATCTGTGACTCTGTTTCTGTTTTGTCAATAACTTCATTTGTACCATTTTTTTTAGATTCCACATGTAAGTGATATCGTATGATATTTGTCCTTCTCTGTCTGACTTACTTCACTTAGTGTGACAATCTCTAGGTCTGTTCATGTTGCTGCAAATGGCATTATTTTGTTCCTTTTTTATGGCCGAGTAATATTCCATTGTATATATATATCACATCTTCTTTATCCATTCCTCTGTCAATGGGTATTTAGGTTGGTTCCATGTCCTGGCTATTGTAAATAGTGCTGCAGTGAACATTGGGGTGCATGTATCTTTTCGAATTATAGTTTTCTCTGGGTATATGCCCAGGAGCAGGATTGCAGGATCATATGGTAGCTCTATTTTTAGTTTTTTAAGGAACCTCCATACTGTTCTCCATAGTGGCTGTACCAATTTACATTCCCACCAGCAGTGTAGGAGGGTTCCCTTTTCTCCACACCCTCTCCAGCGTTAATCGTTTGTAGACTTTTTAATGATGGTTCTGACCTGTGTGAAATGATACCTCATTGTAGTTTTGATTTACATTTCTCTAATAATTAGTGATGTTGAGCATCTTTTCATGTGCTTTTTGGCCATCTGTGCCATAAAGTACTCTTGAAGTACTTGGTGTGCTCTGTGCTTCTGAAGTACTCCGGAAGGTACTCTTGAAGTACTCACCACTGTCATCCTGTGGTGAGATGGGCACTGGGAAACAATTGCAGACCAAACCCTGAGGCCCTCCCCCGTGGAGTTCACAGTCCGGCTCGGTGGTCAGATTTTTAAATGGAGACTGGAATGCAATGGAAGCATATAACAAGAGGGCTTTATCTTGGGGGGCAGAGAGGAGCTCTGGGAAGTTTAAGTTTAGACCAAGTGTCTCAACTGCAGCTCTCCTGACATAGGGGCGGGATCTGTGTGGTGGGGGCCAGCCTGCGTGCTGTAGGATGTTTAGCAGCATCCCTGGCCTCCACTCACTAGCTGACAGTACCACCTCCCCCTGTATTCGTTTGCTAGGGCTCCCATAACAAAGTACCACAGGCTGGGTGGCTTAAACAACAGAGCTTTGCTTTTTCTCACAGTTTTGGAGGACAGAGGTCCAAGATCAAGATGCTGGCAGGGATGATTTCTCCTGAGGGCCGTGATCTGTTCCAGGCATCTTCTCTTTGGCTTGTTGAGGTCCATCTTCTTCCTGCATTTTCCCTCTGTATGTGTCCATGTCCAAATTTCCCCCAATTACATTGGATTAGGACCCATCCTACTGACCTCATTTTAATTTAATGACCTCTGAAAAGACCCTATGTCCAAATACAAGTTATATTCTGAGATTCTAGGGGTTAGGACTTCCAACATATGAATTTTTGGAGGGACACAATTCAGCACATAACACCCTAGTCATGACGACCAAAGACGTCTTCAGGTGCTATGGGTTGTCCCCCTCTAATGCATATGTTGATGCCGTAACCTCCCATGTGGCTGTATTGGAGACAGGGCCTTTAAGGAGGTTGTTAGGGTTAAATGAGGTCTTAAGGGTGGAGCCCTGATCCCATAGAACTGGTGTCCTTACAAGAACAGGAAGAGGAAAAGCAGAGTTCTCCACCATGTGAGGACACAGTGAGAAGGCAGATGTCTGCCAGCCAGGAACAGCATTCTCACCAGAGCTGGACCATGCTGACACCCTGATCTCAGACTTCCAGCCTCCAGAACTGTGAGAAAGTAAATTTCTGTTGTTTAAGCCACCCAGTCTGTGGTATTTTGTTACAGCTGCCCGAGCTAAGATACTAGACACTGCCACCTGACCCCTGGGGACAAGTGCTGGCTTAAGACCATAATAATTACTGTATCGTTTAGATGTTGGGCCGTTTGGAGGTTTGGGGAGAGGAGTTCAGGCCTAGGAATGGCATCTCTAAAATCCACTGGGGATTGGGGAAGAAGAGCCTGGTCTTTCAGCACGTGGGAGGAGGATGGGCCTCGGGAGGATACGAGTGGTGGGTGGAGGCAGTTAGGAAAAGGATGGTGGTGGCCTAGACTTGGGGGTTAGTGTGGAGTAGGTGTGTCAGGGGTCCCTAAGACCACTCCCAGGTTTGACGATTTGCTAGGAGGACTCAGGACTTAGCTTACAGTTGTACTCATGGCTATGATTTATTCCAGTGAAGGGATGCAAAGCAAAACCAGCAAAGGGAAAAGCCTCATGGGGTGAAGTCTGGAGGAATTCAGGCACAAGCTTCTGGAGTCCTCTCCCAAGGGGGTCGCAAGGGACACGCTTAATTCCTCCAGCAACAAGCTGTGACAACACGTGTGCAGTGTTATCTACAGGGAAGTTCATTAGAGACTCAGAGCCCAGGGTTTTCCCTGGGGGCGGTCATGTAGGCACCCTCTGCCCAGCACATACCTAAATTCCAGACTTCCAGAAGGAAAACAGGCATTCAGCATAAACCGCACTGTTTGTACAAACAGTTTAAGCAGAGAGTGAGCCCCTCTTATCAGTTAAGGTGGTAGGAACCCTCTCGAAATCCAAGTTCCCAGAGGCCAACTAAGGGTCAACCTTGCTCGCAGGCCTTGCTGAGGAGAGCAGTCAGGCCTGCTGTGTTAACTCTTGTCTGCAAGCAGGGAAGCTAGGAACCATGTAAGATGTACACAGGAGGTCGAGTTGAGATAGTTTGGTGAGTCATGTGTGCATGTGTTTACCAGACATTCCAGGGCATTTTTATGTGCCAAGCACGGTTGGGGGGTGAGGGTGTAGCAAAAGGAAAAGGACCCCAGGCTTGTTCTTCTGAAGCTGCCAGTCAATTGGGAGAGATGGAAGATAATCACCTAAGGAAGCAAAAAAAAAAAAAAAAAAAGCTGGTTATAGATAGGTAAGGGCTGTGAAGAAAGGAGAGGGTCTTTCTGGAGAAAAGAAGGGTATTGGGGAGGAGAGACTCTCCGAAGGAGTGACATTTAAGTGGGTCCAAATGAGAAGGTATGATACAGGCGTTCCCCATAATGGGGACAGGATGGGAGGAAGGGGAATGGGGTGGGTGCAGGTGGGGAGGTGGGTGTAGAAATGTCATCACTGATTTTTTTTTTTTTGACTGATTTTTGTGGTCAGAGGGGGTGGGATTGCTCATCTGAGATCAGGGACATTGGAAGAAGGACAGGCTTTGAGAAGAAGGTGATGAGTGCATTTTTTTTTTTTTTTTTCCGGTGGAGTGGATGAAACAACAGAAATTTCTGTCTCACAGTTCTGAGGTCAGAAGTCTGAAATCAAGGTGTTGGCAAGGCCATGCTTCCTGTGAAACCTGTAGGGAAATAATCTTTCTTGCCTCTTCCTAGCTTCTGGCGGTTGCTGTAAGCCTCGGTATTCCTTGGCTTGTGGATGCATCACTCCCATCTCTGCCTGCGTTGCCACGTGGCTTTCTCCCCTGATTTGGTATCTCTTCTCCTCTTATAAGGACACCATTTGTATTGGATTAAGGGCCCTCTATCCAACATAACTTTATCTTAACATCTGCAAAAACCCTATTTCCAAGTAAGGTCATATTCTGAGGTACTGGGGGTTAGGACTTGTTATTTTTGGGGGGGACACAGTTCAACTCATAACAGTCTGCTCTCTGGACCCCCCAAATTCATATCCTCCTTACATGCAAAATACAGTCACATGATCCCAACATCCCCAAAGTTTTTACCCATTCCAGCATCAACTCTGTCTAAAATCTCATCTAGATATTGGCTCAAAATGTCCCAAATTTTATCATCTAAATAATCTAAATCAGGTATGGTGAGACTGGGGGTGTGATCCATCCTGGGGGCATAATTCCTCTCCATCTGTAAATTGGTAAAACCAGAGAACAGGTTCTCTGCTTCCAAAATACAATGGTGGGGCAGGCATTGGATAGACATTCCCGTTCCCAAAGGGAGAGGAAACAAGGGTCCCGGGTCCCACGTAAGTTTGAAACCCAGCAGGGCAAGTTCAAAGTCTGAGAATGATCCTCTGTGGCTTGAATCTCTGTCCTCCGCCTGCTGGGGCAGCAACCCCCCCCTCTAGCTCATTTTGGATGTTTCATTCATATTCCGCCAGGTAGGTGAGTGGAGATATCGGAGCCAGTGGTTGGGTATATGGGTCTGGAGTGCAGATGTGAGAGTCAGCCTGGAGATTTGGGCCTTGTTAGGTAGTTGGGAATTGATGCCCAGAGCCGGGGACGGTGCCTTCCGAGGCGGAGACTACAAGGTGAGAAGAGGAAGGTGTGCGCCATGGGGACGCCAGCAAGTGATGGAGGAGGAGCCTATACAGGAAACCGGGAGGGAGGCTGGGGGGGTGGGCACTGAAGCCCAGGGGGGTGGGTTTTAAGATGGAGGGATTGGATGACTGAACATTTCAACTAGATCCCCACTCTGGATGGAGGTCACGGGTGATCCTAGTGAGGTGCTGGTCCTTGGAATGGTGATGTTGGGAAGTGAGTAGGAGGTGAGAAAATGGATACAGAGACTGCCCACGACGGGGAACAGAGAGATAGAACAGTAGCTAGAGGGAAAGGTGGAGTATTACAGCTTGAATTGTGACTCCCCCCCAAAAAAGCTATATTGAAGTCCTAACCCTCAGTACCTGTGAATGTGACCTTATTTGGAAATAGGGTCCTTGTAGATGCCATCAAGTTAAGATGAGGTCATGATGGTGGGCCCTAATCTAATATGAATGGTGCCCTCGTAAGAAGGGGAAAATGCCATGTGAAGACAGGGACACACAGGGGGGAGGACAGCCATGTGATGACAGAGGCAGAGATTGGAGAGACACGCAGTTACAAGCCCAGGATTGACCTTCACCACCAGAAGCCAAGAAGAGGCAAGGAAGGACTCTACCCAGAGTCTCAGAGAGAGTGTGACCCTTCCCACACCTTGATTTTGGGCTTCTGGCCTCCAGAACTCTGAGAGAATACATTTCTGTTGCTTTAAGCCACCCAGTTGTGGTATTTTGTTACAGCAGCCCCGGGAAACTAATAACATGGAGTCAGGGATCGGACGTGATTCAGGTTTAATTACCAAGGGGAAAGGTCCCATCGAGACGGGAGGTGAGGGTGCAGGGAGACAAGGGTTGGCTGGGGAATCACTTGCTCCTCTGTAACAGGCCAGAGTGAGGAGGCCTGGTGCGGATGAGGGATGTTATCGATTTGAAGGCAGGAAAGGAAGGACGCTTCCTCCTCAGGCACACTCACAGGGAGGTGGCGGTTTCTCTGTCCCCTGCTTGTGGTAAGTCCTGGGGTGCTACCGGCCCTGCAGAGTCGGGGCAGAGGAAGGGGCCCAGCAGCTAGGGCGGAACAGCTGACCCAGGGCTGAATCAAGGGGGAGAAAGGGGTGCCCCAGAAACTTCAGAGTCTGTTGAATTGAGACTGTGACTCCAGAGATTTGGAACAGAGGAAACGTGTGTGTGCGTGCGTGCGTGTGTGTATGTCTGTATATTTCTGTGTGTTTGTGTGTGTGTGCTTGTCAGTGTGGGTATGCACATACTGTGTATGCGTGGTGTGTCTGTGTGTACATAAACATTTGTGTGAGTGTATGCATGCGTGTGTACTGGTGTGTGTGAGTGTACATGTGTGCCCAAGCAGCTGGGAGTGTGTGCAAGCATATGTGCATGCATCTCTCTGTGTACATTACATGTGTGTGTCCCTGGGAGTGTGTGCACATGCGGTCATTCACAGGGTGGGCAGCCCTTGGCCCTGCAAGTGGGGTCACTGGGCCAGGCCCAGACCCTCACGGCTCCCCTCTTCTCCTGCAGCAGTGCCTGCTCAGGACCCCGCCTGGCTCCAGGAGGAGAGCACAGAGGAAGAAGCCGTGGCTCCTGGGACACTGAACATTTGTCTGCAGGTAAGTAGCAAATACTTGTTCTTCTTCTTGCTTTGCCTCCTTGTCCCCTTCCCCTGTCTGGGAGTTTCTTGACCCCAGAGGACTGGTCTCCAGGCTTCTAGGCACTGGGCCTCTAGCAGTGGGTGGGCAGTGACCCCACTCCCTCATTCAGGCCTTCCCCCGGTTATCAAGGGCCATGTTCAGCTGAATGTCAGGAGGGAAAGCAGGGCGAGGACGTGAGCTGTCCTTGTCTTATAGTCATCATGGTCTCCCAAGAGCAAACAGCTGTCATTTACCAAACATTTTTCTCTTGCCTGTAACGCGATCAGGTCTGCTGGACCCTGGGGCTAGAGGGGAAGGGCTTCCCAGCTAGTTGTTAATAACTAAGTCCTGTCATGAAGTTGAGGTCCTTTGCTGCCCCCGCTTGGGATGCTGTCATTTAGGGAGGGAAGAGTAGATGGAGAAGAGTTCTAGTTCTGAGGCCTGAGCTGAGAGACCTCAGAACTGTGTCTGAACATCCTCTACATGGAGGTGTCCCTTCCCCAGGCCTGCAAGCCCCCCACTGTCCTCTTGAGTATTGGTCGGGGTGGCCCCTGGCTGAGCAGGGACGGGTGTGCATTTTAGGAACCAGTCACCTTTGCGGATGTGGCCGTGCTGTTCACACCGGAAGAATGGCTGTTTCTAGACTCTGCTCAGAGAAGCCTGTACAGAGACGTGATGCTGGAGAACTATAGGAACCTGGCCTCTGTGGGTAAGGCCAGCCTCGCCGCTTCATCCACACACTTGCGCAGCTACTGTGGTTTCCCAGAACTGTGCTGGTTTCGGAAATCGAGAGGTGAAGAGACAGGCAGGTCCTGCCTTCATGGTGCTTATAGTCTAGTGGTTTCCTCTTGGAAATGAAGATCTGTCCATTGTTTCTCGTCTTCTCAAGTGTGTCCCTGAGCCAGGCGCCAGGTTTTGGGGACTGGAGAGTCCCACTGTCCTTCGGGACCCAGTGAGAGAGCTTGTACTTTGGTTCCTTAGTGAAAGAGCTCAGCCGTGCCATCAGAATATAGGTACGCCCATTTTGCTATTCCCATCTCCAGTGACCCTAAAGACTTCGGAATATCGGCTCCCGTTGCATGGCAGGCACAGTTGCTCATACCCTGCATCTTTTCCCATGAGCAGGAGATCAACTCTGCAAAGCCAGTACATTTTCCCATTTGGAGCAAAGAGAAGAGCTGTGCGTCACTGAGAGAGGGATCTTCCCAGGAACCCACTTAGGTGAGCACCAGGCAGATTAGGGGTGCTTAGTGCCCTTGATGGGGAAGGATGTCGGGTTGAGCTCCCTCAGTAAATTCCACTTTCTTTCCTCTTTCCCTTCCCTTTTTATCTCTAATGCTTTACTCTGGCTTCATAGAAAGATTTATCCTACCTCCTTTTCACATTTAGCACTTCCATGTGTATATTTCATCCAGTTCCTCCCCACTGTATGTTCTTACTAATACTTTCTCTCAACATCAGTCCCAATCATCATAGAATCCCTTCTGAGTAAATTATCTACTATTTCCATTCCTTTTTTTTTCTTAAATTCCATATATATGTGTTAGCATACGGTATTTGTTTTTCTCTTTCTGACTTACTTCACTCTGTATGACAGACTCTAGGTCCATCCACCTCACTACAAATATCTGTTTCGTTTCTTTTTATGGCTGAGTAATATTCCATTGTATATATGTGCCACATCTTCTTTATCCATTCATCCGATGATGGAAACTTAGGTTGCTTCCATGTCCTGGCTATTGTAAATAGAGCTGCAATGAACATTTTGGTACATGACTCTTTTTTTTTTTTTTCTAAATGGAATCACGATATGTGGTCTTTTGTGACTGGCTTTTCTTTCTTTTTTTTTTAATTTTTATTTATTTATTTATTTATTTATGGCTGTGTTGGGTCTTCGTTTCTGTGCGAGGGTTTTCTCCAGTTGTGGCAAATGGGGGCCACTCTTCATTGCAGTGCGCGGGCCTCTATCGCGGCCTCTCTTGTTGCGGAGCACAGGCTCCAGACGCACAGGCTCAGTAATTGTGGCTCACGGGCCTAGTCGCTCCGTGGCATGTGGGATCTTCCCAGACCAGGGCTTGAACCCGTGTCACCTGCATTGGCAGGCAGACTCTCAACCACTGCGCCACCAGGGAAGCCCGGTACATGACTCTTTTTGAATTATGGTTTTCTCAGGGTATATGGCCAGTAGTGGGATTGCTAGGTCACATGGTAATTCTATTTCTAGTTTTTTAAGGAACCTCCATACTGTTCTCCATAGAGGCTGTATCAGTTTACATTCCCACCAACAGTGCAAGAGTGTTCCCTTTTCTCCACACCCTCTCCAGCATTTATTGTTTCTAGATTTTTTGATGATGGCCATTCTGATCAGTGTAAGATGATATCTCATCTAGTTTTGATTTGCATTTCTCTAATGATTAATGATGTTGAGCATTCTTTCATGTGTTCGTTGGCAATCTGTATATCTTCTTTGGAGAAATGTCTATTTAGATCTTCTGCCCATTTTTGGATTGGGTTGTTTGTTTTTTTGTTATTGAGCTGCATGAGCTGCTTGTAAATTTTGGAGATTAATCCTTTGTCAGTTGCTTCATTTGCAAATATTTTCTCCCATTCTGAGAGTTGTCTTTTGGTCTTGTTTATGGTTTCCTTTGCTGTGCAAAAGCTTTTAAGTTTCATTAGGTCCATTCCTTGTTCCTATGATTACGTGACTCCTCACATAGCCAAACACCTTAAAATTTTCCTTTACTCTCTGATACGTTCCTCTTATTCATAGTTTCTTCCCATATTTAGGATCAGTATTAAAAAAAAATCTGCACATGCCTAGCTTTTTTTGTCATCTTGATCCCACAGTTTCCTTCTCTGTGTGCTTAATACTTCCTCCCCTTAATTCATTCCAGAACCTCAACTTCAACCCCAAGACTCAATTCCTAACCAAGATATTTTTGCAGAGATTCCATCCATTGGCACGAAAAGGGTAAGGCATAAAGGGATTATTCTTGTTCCTCTACAGTAGGAAATGTCTGGGGTTGCTGTAGGTTAGAAACACAAGAAACCCAGAGAGAGATTCAAGGCAAGTGGTACTCACCTAGGAGAAAGCAGTTTCTTGGGAGAGAGTCTGTGAATGTCATGAATTGGGGAAAAACTCTAAATGTAGATCAAGACGTGGCTTTACAGAGTTCCCAAAGCTAACCATTTTTGTAAATCTGACACAGATGTAGAGCATTTAAAACTTAATTTAGCCTTACACAATTCAGAAAAAGTCTACATCTAAGAAGCCCCATGAAAGTAATGAAAATGATACTCTTTGTGGCAGAGTATCTGCTTGAAGGAACTCAGGGTAGAAATGGTATAGATACACTAAAATGGTAAAAGCTTCAGCTATAGGAATGTCTCTTTCCTATACTCAGTTCACTTCGGGGAGAATATCTGTGAATGCAATAAAGCCTCTGGTCTTCCCATTTTCCTCAATTGACAGGAGCAACCTCAGACTGGAGAAAAATTCTATAAATGCAATGTACTAGGGAAGCCTTTTAAAAGCATCAAACCACTTTTTCAGTACCAGAGAATTCCTGCAGGAGGGAACCCATGTGAATGCCGAGAGAGTGGAAAATCCTTCTTCCAGACCGCTCACCTAATCATGCCTGAGAAAATCCACAGCGGGGATAAAACCTATGCGTGTAACAAATGTGAAAAATCGTTCAGATACAGCTCCGATCTCATCAGGCACGAGAAGACTCACACTGCGGAGAAGTGCTTCGAGTGTCAGGAGTGCAGGCAGGCCTTCAAGTATTCCTCGAATCTGCGGCGGCACATGAGAACTCACACTGGAGAGAAACCCTTCGAGTGCAGTCAGTGTGGGAAAACCTTCACAAGGAACTTTAACCTGATCTTGCACCAGAGAAACCACACAGGTGAGAAGCCCTACGAATGTAAGGACTGTGGGAAAGCTTTCAACCAGCCATCCTCTCTGAGGAGCCACGTGAGAACTCACACTGGAGAGAAGCCTTTTGAATGCGGCCAGTGCGGGAAAGCCTTCAGGGAACACTCATCACTGAAGACACACCTGCGGACCCACACCAGAGAGAAACCGTACGAATGTAACCAGTGTGGGAAGCCCTTCCGGACGAGCACTCACCTGAATGTACATAAGAGGATCCACACAGGGGAGAAGCTTTATGAGTGCGCCACCTGCGGACAGGTCTTGAGTCGTCTCTCAACCCTTAAGAGTCACATGCGGACCCACACGGGAGAGAAGCCCTACGCGTGTCAGGAGTGTGGGCGAGCCTTCAGTGAGCCCTCATCCCTCAGGAAACACTCGAGGACCCACACCGGCAAGAAGCCCTATGCGTGTCAGGAGTGTGGGCGAGCCTTTGGCCAGTCTTCACACCTTATCGTACATGTGAGAACCCACACTGCAGGGAGACCGTACGAATGTAATCAGTGTGAGAAAGCCTTCAGGCACAGCTCTTCACTTACCGTGCATAAAAGGACTCACGCCGGGAGAGAAAACGTCAGGACTGGTGGCCTGCCTTTATCAGTGTCTCTTGCGTACGGTGGGCCCCATGCTGATTAACTTCCAATTTGTAAAAACATAAACATCCAAGGCTGTGATCATCTCTCATAGTACTCATTAAGCGACATCCCATGTTTCAATGTATAATATTTTCATTTTGGTTTAATTCTTCATATTGTCTTAGCTTCTTTTACCACTTACTCTTTGACACACGAGTTAAATGGAATTAGGTTTTCAAATAAAAGTACATGGGTATATTTTTATAGAGGTATAATTGTAGTGAAATGCATAAATCTTAAGTGTACAGTTGGATGAGTTTGACAGATGTATACTTGTATGTAATCAATACTCCAGGCAGGATATAGACTGTTTCTGTCGTTCTGAAAAGTTCCTGCAGATATATGGGTGTTTCTTTTTAGTTGTCTTTTTGTTGTTGGTTTCTAATGTAATTACACTCTTAGCAGGGTGTGTGGTCTTTATGTTGTTGAATGTTAAGTATTTGTGGAGATTTGCTTTTAGGTCTAGTGTGGCATGTCCTGTTAATTGCCTACCAAAATTGCCCCTTCTTGCTTACAAAAGCACTTAGGTTTTTTTTGTTCAGATTGGGACTGTGCACTATATATATATATTTTTTGTGGCTTAAAACAACAGAATTTTATTCTCTCACAGTTCCGGAGGGCAGAAGTTGAAATCAAGGTGTCTGCAGGGCCACACTCCCTCTAAATGCTCTAGGGGAGGATCCTTCCTTGCCTCTTCCAACTTTTGATGGCTCCAGGTGTTCCTTGGCTTGTGGCAGCATCACTCCCATCTCTGCCTCCATTTTCAAATGGCCTTCTCCTCTGTGTTTCTGTGTCTTCTCCTCTTCTGTCTCTTATAAGGACACTTGTCATTGGATTTAGGGTCCACCCAGATATCCAGCATGGTCTCATCTTGAGATCTTTAATTACATCTGCAAAGACCCTTTTCCAAATCAGATCACATCCATAGTTTCCAGGTGGACATATCTTTTGTGGGGGCATCATTCAAACCACAGCACCATCAGGGAATGTGCACTATTAAAACACCTCCATCTTCCTGTCCTTCTTGCTGCCAGGCGAGGCCACATCCTCCAGTCCTGGCCAGTATGAGACATCGCTGGGTGTGAGTCCTGGGAAAGATGTTGCAAAGGAGTGGTTTCATTTAGCCAGATCCCTCTCCTTCTTGCCTTCTGTACAAGCAGACACCGTGTCCAGGGCTAGAGGAGCCATCCTGTGACCATGAGGGCAAAAGCCACAGGCTAAAGAGAGTGTGACCAGAAGTCACAACCATCCTGGTTCCCCAGTTGGTGTCCTTGTATGGCTGTACCAGCCCTGGATTGTTTATTTCTGGTCATTCTGTTACCCGAATAAGATGTACTTCTTACTGGTACATGACATTGTCTTTTTTGGGGAGAGTCTGGGGGAAGGCAGGGATGGGTTTATTATGGCTGAATGCAGTCTCTAACTGATGCACTTAGTATATGGTCAATTTTTATAAATGATTCGTGGGTAGTTGAAATCAATGTATTCTTCATATATCCACTAGATGGAGCATATTATGTGTGTTTAAAAGTCTTTTACACATTTAAAAATATTGGTCTCTGTCTTAGCTCAGGCTGCTATAACAAAAATACTGTTGACTGGGTAACTTATAAACAACAGAAATTTATTTCTCACAGTTCTGGAGGCTGGAAGTCCAAGATCAAGGCTGGTAGATTTGACGTCTGGTGAGGGCCCACTTCCTGGTTCATAGATGGCCATATTCTCACTGTGTCCTCATGTGACAGAAGGGGAGCAAGAGAGCTCTCTGGGGTCGGTTTATAAGGGCACTGATCCCATTCATGAAGGCTCCATCCCCATGACCTAGTTACCTCCCAAGGGCCCCACCTCTTAATACCATCCTCTTGGGGCTGAGGCTTAAGCATGTGAATTTTGGGGAGCACAAACATTCAGTCCTTAGCAGTTTCTGATCTATCATGTACTGAGAAAGCTACATTAAACTCTCCCACCATAAGTATGGATTACTGAATAAGTCTTGTAATTCTGTCAATTTTAAGTTTCATATATTTTGAAGAAATGGAATTAAATGAAAAGATTTTTGACATTTTATAAGTTTCCAGATAATTGTTCCTTTTATTCTTATAGTGACCATCTTTCTCCCTAGCAATGAATATTCAACCATTCATCATCATACTAGCAAATAATTATTTAGTGCTTACTATTACTAGATAGTAGCTACTACCCTAAACTTTGCATCTTTTAGGTTATTTAGTCCTCACAGTGAGACTTTCAGGAAGGTACTGGTTATTATCCCCAATTCACAGATGAGGAAACTGAGGCCTGGAAAGTTGAGGTGAGTTTACAGAGGTATGCAAGGTGGTAAGTGACGGAGTCTGGCTCTCTCTACAGAGCTTCACCCCAGGGGGCCATTCTCCATTTTAACCTGTACTCACATGATTCTATTTTTGTGTTTTAAAGTTCTTTAATTGAGGCATAACTTAGGTAAAATTTCATAAGTTTTAGTGTATACCTTAATGAATTTTATATATGTCTATATGACCCACATCAAATGTAAAATACTTTATCTCCCCGTAAGTTTCCCTTGGGCCCTACCCCAGTCAATAAGCCCCATCATCAGAGGTAACCAGTATTCTGACTTCTGTCACCATAAATCTGTTTTTCCTGTTCAGAGAAATAGCACCACACAGTATGCCCTCTTGTGTCTGGTGTTTTCACTTAATATAGTGCCCATAAAATTTATCTTTGTCACATTATCAGCAGTTTATTCTTTTTTTTTCAATTTTTTTTTTTACATCTTTATTGGAGTATAATTGCTTTACAATGTTGTATTAGATTCTACTGTATAACAAAGTGAATCAGCTATATGTATACATATATCCCCATATCCCCTCTCGCTTGCGTCTCCCTCCCACCCTCCCTATCCCACCCCTCTAGGTGGTCACAAAGCACCGAGCTGATCTCCCTGTGCTATGCAGCTGTTTCCCACTAGCTATCTATTTAACATTTGGTAGTGTATATATGTCAATGCTACTCTCTCACTTCGTCCCAGCTTATGCTTCCCCTTCCCTGTGTCCACAAGTCCATTCTCTACATCTGTGTCTTTATTCCTGTCCTGCTCCTAGGTTCATCAGAAACTTTTTTTTTTTTTTTTTAGATTCCATATGTATGTGTTAGCATACGGTATTTGTTTTCTTTTTCTGACTTACTTCACTCTGTATGACAGACTGTAGGTCCATCCCCCTCACTAAAAATAACTCAATTTCATTTCTTTTTACAGCAGAGTAAAATTCCATTGTACATATGTGCCACATCTTCTTGATCCATTCATCTGTAGATTGACACTTAGGTTGCTTCCATGTCCTGGCTATTGTAAACAGTGCTGCAATGAACATTGTGGTACATGTCTCTTTTTGAATTATGGTTTTCTTAGGGTATATGCCCAGTAGTGGGATTGCTGGGTCATATGGTAGTTCTATTTATAGTTTTTAAAGGAACCTCCATACTGTTCTCCATAGTGGCTGTATCAATTTACATTCCCACCAACAGTGCAAGAGGGTTCCCTTTTCTCCACACTCTCTCTAGCATTTATTGTTTGTAGATTTTTTGATAATGGCCATTCTGACTGGTGTGAGGTGATACCTCATTGCAATTTTGATTTGCATTTCTCTAATGATTAGTGATGTTGAGCATCCTTTCATGTGTTTATTGGCAATCTGTATATCTTCTTGGAGAAATGTCTATTTAGGTCTTCTGCCCATATTTTGGATTGGGTTGTTTGTTTTTTTGATATTGAGCTGCATGACTTGCTTGTATATTTTGGAGATTAATCTTTTGTCAGTTGCTTCATTTGCAAATATTTTCTCCCATTCTGAGGGTTGTCTTTTTGTCTTGTTTATGGTTTCCTTTGCTGTGCAAGACCTTTGAAGTTTCATTAGGTCCCATTTGTTTATTTTTGTTTTTCTTTCCATTTCTCTAGGAGGTGGGTGAAAAGGATCTTGCTGTGATTTATTTCATTGATTGTTCTGCCTATGTTTTCCTCTAAGAGCTTTAGAGTGTCTGGCCTTACATTTTAGGTCTTTAATCCATTTTGAGTTTATTTTTGTCTATGGTGTTAGGGAGTGTTCTAATTTCATACTTTTACATGTAGCTGTCCAGTTTTCCCAGCACCACTTATTGAAGAGGCTGTCTTTTCTCTATTGTATATGCTTGCCTCCTTTATCAAAGATAAGGTGACCATATGTGCATGGGTTTATCTCTGGGCTTGCTATCCTTTTACATTGATCTATATTTCTATTTCTGTGCCAGTACCATATTGTCTTAATTACTTATTGTCTTAATTGGAGCTTTGTAGTAGAGTCTGAAGTCAGGGCACTGATTCTGCCAGATCCGTTTTTTTTTTTTTTTTCTCTCAAGATTGCTTTGGCTATTTGGGGTCTTTTGTGTCTCAATACAAATTGTGAAACTTTTTGTTCTAGTTCTGGGAAAAATGCCACTGGTAGTTTGATAGGGATTGCATTGAATCTGTAGATTGCTTTGGGTAGTATAGTCATCTTCACAATGTTGATTCTTCCAATCCAAGAACATGGTATATCTCTCCATCTCTTTGTATCATCCTTAATTTCTTTCTTCAGTGTCTTATAGTTTTCTGCATACAGGTCTTTGGTCTCCTTAGGTAGGTTTATTCCTAGGTATTTTATTCTTTTTGTTACAGTGGTAAATTGGAGTGTTTCCTTAATTTCTCTTTCAGATTTTTCATCATTAGTGTATATGAATGCAAAAGATTTCTGTGCCTTAATTTTGTATCCTTCTACTTTACCAAATTCATTGATTAGCTCTAGTAGTTTTCTGGTAGCATCTTTAGGCTTCTCTGTGTATAGTATCATGTTATCTGCAAACAGTGACAGCTTTACTTCTTTTCCGATTTGGATTCCTTTTGTTTCTTTTTCCTCTCTGATTGCTGTGGCTAAAACCTCCAAAACTATGTTGAATAATAGTAGTGAGAGTGGGCGAGCTTGCCTTGTTCCTGATCTTAGAGGAAATGGTTTCAGTTTTTCACCATTGACAACGATGTTGGCTGTGGGTTTGTCATATATGGCTTTTATTCTGTTGAGGTAGGTTCCCTCTATGCCTACTTTCTGGAGAGTTTTTATCATAAATTGGTGTTGGATTTTGTCAAAAGCTTTTTCTGCACCTATTGAGATGATCATATGGTTTTTATCCTTCAATTTGTTAATATGGTGTATCACACGGATTGATTTGCGTATATTGAAGAATCCGTGCATTCCTGGGATAAACCCCACTTGATCATGGTGTACAATCCTTTTAATGTGCTGTTGGATTCTGTTTGCTAGTATTTTGTTGAGGATTTTTGCATCTATGTTCATCAGTGATATTGTCCTGTAGTTTTCTTTTTTAAAAAAATCTTTATCTGGGTTTGGTATCAGGGTGATGGTGGCCTCATAGAATGAGTTTGGGAGTGTTCCTCCCTCTGCTATATTTTGGAAGAGTTTGAGAAGGATAGGTGTTAACTCTTCTCTAAATGTTTGATCGAATTCTCCTGTGAAGCCATCAGGTTCTGGGCTTTGGTTTGTTGGAAGATTTTTAATCACAGTTTCAATTTCATTACTTGTGATTGGTCTGTTCATATTTTCCATTTTTTCCTGGTTCAGTCTTGGAAGGTTATACCTTTTCTAAGAATTTGTCCATTTCTTCCAGGTTGTCCATTTTATTGGCATAGAGTTGCTTGTAGTAGTCTCTTAGGATGCTTTGTATTTCTGCGGTGTCTGTTGTAACTTCTCCTTTTTCATTTCTAATTTTATTGATTTGACTCCTCTCCCTCTTTTTGTTGATGAGTCTGGCTAATGGCTTATCAATTTTGTTTATCTTCTCAAAGAACCAGCTTTTAGTTTTATTGATCTTTGCTATTGTTTTCTTTGTTTCTATTTCATTTATCTGCTCTGATCTTTATGATTTCTTTCCTTCTGCTAACTTTGGGTTTTGTTTGTTCTTCTTTCTCTAGTTCCTTTAGGTGTAAGGTTAGATTGTTTATTTGAGATTTTTCTTGTTTCTTGAGGTAGGCTTGTATAGCTATAAACTTCCCTCTTAGAACTGCTTTTGCAGCATCCCATAGGTTTTGGGCCATCGTGTTTTCATTGTCATTTGTCTCTAGGCATTTTTTTATTTCCTCTTTGATTTCTTCAGTGGTGTCTTGGTTATTTAGTAACGTATTGTTTAGCCTCCATGTGTTTGTATTTTTTACGTTTTTTTCCCTGTAATTCATTTCTAATCTCATAGCATTGTGGTCAGAAAAGATGCTTGATATGATTTCAATTTTCTTAAATTTAGTGAGGCTTGATTTGTGACCCAAGATGTGGTCTATCTTGGAGAATGTTCCATGCACACTTGAGAAGAAAGTGTAATCTGCTGTTTTTGGATGGAATGTCCTATAAATATCAATTAAATCTATCTGGTCTATTGTGTCATTTAAAGCTTCTGTTTCCTTATTTATTTTCATTTTGGATGATCTGTCCATTGGTGTAAGTGAGGTGTTAAAGTCCCCCAGTATTACTGTGTTACTGTCGATTTCCTCTTTTATAGCTGTTAGCAGTTGCCTTATGTATTGAGGTGCTCCTATGTTGGGTGCATATATATTTATAATTGTTATATCTTCTTCTTGGATTGATCCCTGGATCATTATGTAGTGTCCTTCCTGGTCTCTTGTAACATTCTTTATTTTAAAGTCTATTTTATCTGATATGAGTATAGGTACTCCAGCTTTCTTTTGATTTTCATTTGCATGGAATATCTTTTTCCATCCCCTCACTTTCAGTCTGTATGTGTCCCTAGGTCTGAAGTGGGTCTCTTGTAGACAGCATATATATGGGTCTTGTTTTTATATCCATTCAGCAAGCCTGTGTCTTTTGGTTGGAGCATTTAATCCATTCACGTTTAAGGTAATTATCGATATGTATGTTCCTATGACCATTTTCTTAATTGTTTTGGGTTTGTTTTTGTAGGTCCTTTTCTTCTCTTGTGTTTCCCACTTAAAGAAGTTCCTTTAGCATTTGTTGTAGAGCTGGTTTGGTGGTGCTGAATTCTCTTAGCTTTTGCTTGTCTGTAAAGGTTTTAATTTCTCCATTAAATCTGAATGAGATCCTTGCTGGGTAGAGTAATCTTGGTTTTAGGTTCTTCCCTTTCATCACTTTAAATATGTCATGCCACTCCCTTCTGGCTTGCAGAGTTTCTGCTGAGATATCAGCTGTTAACCTTATAGGGGTTCCCTTGTATGTTATTTGTCATTTTTCCCTTGGTGCTTTCAATAATTTTTCATCTTCAATTTTTGCCAATTTGATTACTTTGTGTCTCGGCATGTTTCTCCTTGGGTTTATCCTGTATGGGACTCTCTGCGCTTCCTGGACTTGGGTGGCTATTTCCTTTCCCATGTTAGGGAAGTTTTCAACTATAATCTCTTCAAATATTTTCTCTGGTCCTTTCTCTCTCTCTTCTCCTTCTGGGACCCCTATAATGCAAATGTTGTTGTGCTTAATATTGTCCCAGAGGTCTCTTAGGCTGTCTTCATTTCTTTTCATTCTTTTTTCTTTATTCTGTTTCGCAGCTGTGAATTCCACCATTCTGTCTTCCAGGTCAGTTATCCATTCTTCTGCCTCAGTTATTCTGCTATTGACTCCTTCTAGTGTATTTTTCATTTCAGTTATTGTATTGTTCATCTCTGTTTGTTTGTTCTTTAATTCTTCTAGGTCTTTGTTAAACATTTCTTGCATCTTCTCGTTCTTTGCCTCCGTTCTTTTTCCGAGGTCCTGGATCATCTTCACTATTCACTTCATTATTCTGAATTCTTTTTCTGGAAGGTTGCCTATCTCCGTTTCATTTCATTGTTTTTCTGGGTTTTATCTTGTTCCTTCATCTGGTGCATAGCCCTCTGCCTTTTTATCTTGTCTATATTTCTGTGAATGTGGTTTTTGTTTCACAGGCTGCATGATTTTAGTTCTTCTTGCTTCTGCTGTCTGCCCTCTGGTGGATGAGGCTATCTCTATTTCATTCTTTTTAATGGCTGAGTAATATTCCATTGTATATATGTACCACATCTTCTTTATTCATTCATGTGTTTATGGACATTTGGGTTGCTTCCATGCCTTGGCTGTTGTAGACAGTGCTGCAGTGAACACTGGGGTCCATGTGTCCTTTTGAATCATGTTTTTCTCTGAATATATGTGTAGGAGTGGGATTGCCAGATCATATGGTAGCTCTATTTTTAGTTGCTTAAGGAACGTCCATACTAATATTTCAACTTTAATACTATGTAATATTGTACCTTCGTGAATTTAAGAAAAAGGTTCTGAGGAAAGAGATTAATCTTAAAAATAAGGCAGACTGAGGCCAACGTAGGTACAGGGAAGTTGTGGGGATTTGAGAAGTGGCAATGAGATTCCTTTTGATTAAGTTTAGTGGTTACTAGCTGTTTTTGGACTTTCTATATGTTTTAGGTTAGATGAGAAAGTAGCAGCCTAGGAAGGCAAATGGGTCTTTATTCTTGGAATGGCAAATAAGCTTCTCCCGTCTTTTAAACTGAGAACCAGCAGGCAAAGATCATTTTTACTAGAGAGAAATGTAAGGCCTTCTAGAAACTTCCTCAAAGAGGTTCAGATGGAGAAGCCCTGGAAGGCTCTCTATTTAAATTGGGATCTACATAAGCCCAGAGAAACAGTGAGTTTAGATTACAGTGACTGAGAATAGCTAAATGTTAGTGAGGTACTTATTGGTACCTGGGATACATGTATTTCTTTAGTCTTAGCACTATATATGACTTTTATAAAAAGTATGTTTAAAATGTAGAGTGTAGGTTTTATTGTGTGGCTTTTAATTAAACAGAATGTTCCTTTCCATTTGTATTTATGTGATACAATAAGGTTTTATTTTATAGGAGAAAATAATAATTGTTCTTTGGCTAGGTTGATACCGGGCTGTAGGATGTCCTAAGCAGAATGATACCACGCAGCACCAAGGCACAGGCATCCACCAGGCAGAACTCAAACTGCATGGTGTGTCAAATGATATAAGGTATGGGAATAAAGTAAACAGTTAAAGGAGCATTTATTATTATATTAAGATATATTTCCTGAGCACCTCTATTCATTTTACTCCATCCCAAAAGCCGAGATGTTAGAATTCCTTACCATATCCAAGAAACCAAAAAGGGATGGATAAATCTAGACAAAGAGTTCCATCTGGGTCTAAAGAAACCTACCTCAAATTTTGTGAAATTCCTGTTTGGGACTGTATGTTTTTCTTCTTCAATATAAATCATCTCCAACCCCACTGCACCTTAGAATAAAGGAGATAAGGCAGAAAGAAAAAAAAATGAACCAGAAATTCCAAAGTAAAAGAAATGGTTGAACACAATCATGCAAAAGCCAGGAAGCCAAAAATTAATGTTTTCCTATAAAGGATGGAAGATGATGAGTTGGGCTATTAAATGAGTACTGAAGGATGCAGAAAGGGCCATAAGGAGGATTTACTGTTGTTGGGAGAGCTTTCGCCTAGCATTTCATGACTTTTGTGCTTTCAACTTTATAGTCAGACAATTCCACTCCTGCAGTTAAAAAAAAAAAAAAAAGCTGGTATGTGATAAAATTAATACTACAAGGAGATGAGAGAAGAGGTGAATTAGGTTGATTTGAAGGAAAATGTTTCAGAAGAGATGAATACACATACTCAGTTATATTTTTTGAGATGATGGCTAAAAGGCAATAAGATTTCCAAGTCCCAGAGTTGGGACCAGCAACAGTTTCAAGTCAAAAGCTGGGAGTATTCGTACCAGCCACCACCACCTCTAAGCCAGAAGAAATTCTTTAAGGACTGGTACAGTGTCAAAGAAGATAAATCCAGTGCTTAGGTATGAATATTTTGTAAGATTATCCTGTGACTCTTCATGTGTTGGAATTAATAGCAGTTCCCTAAGCCAAAATTTAGTCTAGAATATGTGCCTTTCTAGCAAATAAAGTGGTTTGTAGTTGTTATAGTGATTTTAAACGAGTATGGTCAGTGTAAAAGTGACTGCTAAAGTGACCTGTTATAAAAGGCATCTATTCTCTGAACACTTTATTATACAAAATCAATAGGCAACTGAATTGTGTACCCAGGAGCATAGCTAGTTCTTCATGCAAACCACCTACTTCAGGCACCCAGGCAACAATGGGCACCCACTTCCCTCAGGCCATCAGTCAGCATGACATTGCTAAGGTGTATTTTAAATTGATAATGTTTTGGAGAATAACAAAACAACAAATAAACAATTGTCATTTTTTTCTAATGGTTTACTATGTGTTAAGCACTAAGCAAAGGATTTTAAATAAATAAGAAAGATCCTCTGGCCAGTGGATCAAATGTAAACTCTGTGTGAGTAGGGACTGTGCCTTATTCTGCCTTAAACAGAATAGATATACATGAATGAGTTCATTTGCTCTCCACAAACAATCTCGTGAGGAGAGAAAGGCAGGTACCATCCTCCTAATTTGTTAAAGGAGGATGCTGATAAACAGATGTTAAGTGACTTGCCGAAAGTGGTGGACAGCATCAGCTCTAGGGAGGAGTACAAGAGAGATAGGGTCCAGTGTTGCCTCTTTTCTACGTGGACATTAGGCATCTTGTCTTTGTGCTTGGCAGGAACCATGGTTAGATTCAGAACAGGTAGAGTCAGTCCTGGCGTACAGTCCTGAGGCAACCACTGAGTGAAGAGGAACCTTTTAGATCACTTTGATTGGAGCCAGTCCATTCTCATACTACTATCTATTTTTTTCTATCAGAAAAAATTTGCTTTACTAAATGTTATTTACAGACACTATTGCCAGTAGTTGCCACATATTTGCCACTTAACTACTGGCTAGTTTCTCTGCTAAGCAGTTGACATATAATATCTCCTTTAATTCTTACCTCAACACTGTGAAGTAAACATTATGCCCATTTCATAAGAAAATGGTCATATAACTTGTCCAACGTCAAGGAATCAAACTTAGACCTACTGAATTTCATGGCTCATAAACTTGTTTGCCTCACTATCTTTACTTATGATTTTATGATGTGAGTAATCAGTTGCTGATCCAGACACATTTTAATACTGTGGGTGTATTTCTAGACCTTATTTCTTAAAGAAAACATTAGAGAGACGCCTCTTTGAATAATGCAGACATGAAGAAAAGGGGAGGGGGAAATTTACTTGTTTGAAAGGCATATTCCAGTGAAACTGGTGTGATGAAAAAGAGACAAACATAAAAAGGTATTACATTCAGGAATAGAGAGACATGAAAGTGAATTAACTGGGACGACTAGTGACTGCAACCATAGTCAAAGAGATGCATCTAATGGAAACACCCAGCAGGATGCCTAAAATTCACTCACCATTCACAATCTAGAGATCTCACATTATCTTATTTTAGGTAATAGTATTTCTCACCTTTTCTGAAAAATACTCCTTGTTCCACCTAGTTGCTTAGGCTATTACAATATTTCTCAACCTTTTTTTTTTTTTTAATTTTGCTACCTCAGAGAGAAAAAAAATAATTTAAATGCTCCCTTATACAGAAATGAAATACTGGGATAAGATCTGTTGGGTAAGGAGGGCCACAGACCATTTCATATCTAAGACATATTTGCTTCCCAAGAAACAAGTTGCCCTGTTGAGAATGTTTGGGTTATAAAGCTACTTGATCCCTTCTCCTACATCCTAGATCTGCTATTACTTCTAAACCGCAAGGGGTTCTGGCTAAATAACAAGCGCCCAGGAAAAGCATATGGATGGTCAGCATAGCATTTCATGGGTGTCTCATTAACTCAGTGTATAGCAAGTTAGTCCAGTTGATCCATAGCTCCTGTTAACTACAAGGCCATTTGTTCAACTGCATAGGCTGCTCAGAAGAAGAAAGGCTGTAAAGTCAGATGTTCAGGTTCAAACCTCAGCTCCACCACTTCTCAGCTATGAGACTTGGGCCCATCATCTAACCTAGTGGTCCTCAACTGGGGGCAACTTTGTGCACCCTCCCCCGAAGACATTTGGCAATGTCTGGAGACAGTTTTGATGATCAAAACTGGGGGGAGGGAGACTACTGTTACCTAATGGGTAGAGGCCAGGGACGCTGCTAAACGTCCCCCAATGCACAGGTCAGCCTCTCACAAAAGGGAATCATCCAGTCCAAAATGTCAACTGCCAGGCTGAGAAACTTTGATTTAACTTCTCTGCTGCTCATTTTTGTCATTGTGCCAGATGGCCTTCATTCCTTAACGGACATTTCCAATCCATCTCCTTGTTGCCTCCACTGAAGAGGTTGCAAACACTAAATACTTATTTTGCTAGCCTCCCTTGCCTTGCAGCTAGGGATAGCCTGGAGGCACAGTTCTGCCCAGTAAGAGATAAGTGGAAATCTATTAGAGGCATAAGGAAAGTTTTGGTTTTTTCCTGAGACAAGAAACAGATCAGACTGGTGTCATCCCCTTCTTAGCTGCTTTCTATCTCAAATGTGGAAGTAATATATAGAGTTGCAGCCATCTTCTTACTATCGTTAGGGAAAGGCAAGAGATTCAAAGAGAGGATGACCTAGATATTGTTGAGGCCATGAACCAATGCCATATCACCCTCCTGTACTTCTTGTTATGTTAGAATATATAACTCCTATTTGTTTAAACATTCCTGATATACTCAAATGTAAAATTAGGATAATAATAGGGTTTTTTCACTAATTTTTATTGAGGTAAAATACATAATATGCCATTTTAACCATTTTAAATGTACAATTCAGTGGCATCAATTACAATACATTTGCAATGTTGTGCAACCATCACCACTATTTACAATTTTTTTCAACACCTCAAACAAAAACTCTGTGCTCATTAAGTAATAACTGTCATCCACCTTCTCCCCAACCTGAAATCCCTGCTAACCTCTAATCCACTTACTGTTTTTCTTTTTTTTTTAATATTTATTTATTTATTTGGCTGCTCCCGGTCTTAGTTGCAGCATGTGGGATTTATTTCCCTGACCAGGGATCGAACCCGGGCCCCCTGCATTGGGAGTGCAGAGTCCCAACCACTGGACCACCAGGGAAGTCCCCCACTTACTGTTTTTATGAATTTGTCTATTCTAGACAGTTCATATAAGTGTAATAATACCATATTGATCCACAAGGCTTATTTCACTTAGTATAATGTTCACAAGGTTCACCCATGTTGTAGCACATATCAGAACTTCATTCCTTTTCATGGCTGAATGATATTCTAAAGTATTCCTCATTTTGTTTATCCATTCACCTGTTGATGGGAACTTTGGTTGTTTCCACCTTTTGGCAATGACAGGGTTTTAAAAGATTAAATGAAATAATATACCTAAAGCACTTAGAACAGTGCTTGGTACCTAAGAAGAACTTAGCAAATGTAAGCTAAAATTATTACTGCTATCACTAAACACCAGCCTGTCACATCCACCCTGTCAACTGTCTTTTGTTCCAAGGGGGAATGTACTAGTATGTATGTGCACTGGCATAAAACTGTGATCAGAACCTACTGTACAATTCAAAGCAAATGATACTCTCATGGATCTGTGACCATGTGCAGATGTGACGGACAGCAACCCACACTCATTTATCCATTTATCCTTCCATACATCTATCCATTCAGAATTTATTGAGCACCTCCTACAGGAGAAATCCTATGCTTCAAACCTAAGTTGAAGTGACACACAATTGATTTGTTAAAAAAGACAAAGAAGAAAAGGAGGTGCTTAATAAACATTTTTGGTGATTATGGAATAGTTCTACACTCAGTCATGAGCTTCAAAAATGTCTCAAGGACTGTGTTATTTCTTCAGAGTTATCAATGAACCAGGCGCCTGCCTTATGAAGTCCTCATCCTGCTAAGTACTTTTTAAACAGATTCATAAATATTGTTGACTTTCATCCTTTACACCTAATGTCTCAAGGTACAAAATAAAAGCTTGGTATAGTGACTGTCATGACCGGTGCCAGGAAGAATGCCATTGCCTAAGTGAGAAAAACTTCTACCTCCAAGTAACAGGGATAGGCAGAGAGTAGAGATGTGTGCACAGCAGGCCAACTTTTTAGCTGGCGAGAGATAAATTTTTTGGGAGAGACTCTGGTGTAGGGAGGGGGCTTATACTGATGAGCACATTAAAACAAGGAGTAGGAAAAAAGTGTGGAGGAGGAAATGATAGTAAATCTGATGTCAGTGGTGATAGCCGATCTTACTTTGGCATACAAGACCTTTAAGATGAGTGTGGATGGTCAACATTTAAGATCAACTACTGGAATGTTTGAAAGTGAGGTATTCAAGGAGCATTTGCTATGTGCAATGTGTTTTATGACATAAGATAATTATCAGCTTGCCCTGGTGTGTCTTACAATTTATTTAGTGAAAATCCACCCACACAATATCTTCAGAAAGCAAGTGGAAGAAATAGTGAGGAAATAAGAATGCCGTGGGGGTCTGAGATGGTACGAGAACTCCACGCTTAGAGAACATTCATGAGGGAGATAGAAACTGAACTGCACTGAATAGTGGTTGGCATGAAGGAAAGAAAGGAAATACCACCAATAGAGGAATGACAGAGCACTAGAAAGGAGGTGGTGGGCTGACTAGGCAGTAAGAGGTTGGCCTGACTGGACCACCACAAGAAATAAGGCTTCATGGGAGAGTGGTGCCCAGAAAGAGACAGGCACTAAGTAGCTCATTAGTTTCAGGTCAGTCACAAGATAATATGGCTTCATTTCTAGGTGCTGGAGATTCTCATTCCGTTTCACTAGTCCCTCCCCTGACCACTTTTTTCATATCTTGTTGTATTTCATCTCACACACTCTAGGCAAGGGGAAAAATATTCATGTTTCAAAAAAATAAACTAGCTCCCAACAAATTTTCTCGGGCTCCTCTGAATAACTACCACACACCCTCCCAGTCATATCTTTACATGATTTTCATTTAAATTGGCTCACTTACCTGGCATTTCCTGATGATCTAACCTGTCACTGGTGCTCCAGCTGATACTGTGATTGCTACTGGCTATTTTATACTCTGGAATGAAAAGTGGTAACAATAGAGCCTCTTGTGTTTTATGTTTTGTCAAATGCTGGGTATATTACTGGCATTTCGTACGTAACAAGTGTAACAAAGCAGGCCCGGGCTGAAGGATATGGCATCTGCTGGCCTCTGGCACAACAAAGGTGGCAAGCCCAGTGGTCTCCGACCTGTAGGGTAGTGATAGACGGCCCTGGGAAATGAGGCTTTTATCACAATCTACATGAAAAAAGAAATAGTGCCTCCAGTGTATCTCCATGAACACTAGAAAAGCCTGAGTGGAAATAACCTACACCCAGGAGACAAGTGCTTTGCTTAATGAGGGTTTTAATCCTACAGTCACTCTCTGATAGGTGTACATTGCCAAGCATAGAAACTTAGAGTCACTCAAAATTACTAGGGTGTATGGTGTTAGGGAGTGTTCTAATTTCATTCTTTTACATGTAGCTGTCCAGTTTTCCCAGCAACACTTATTGAAGAGGCTGTCTTTTCTTTATTGTATATTCTTGCCTCCTTTATCAAAAATAAGGTGACCATATGTGCGTGGGTTTCTCTCTGGGCTTTCAATCCTGTTCCATTGATCTATATTTCTGTTTTTGTGCCAGTACCATACTGTCTTGATTACTGTCGCTTTGTAGTATAGTCTGAAGTCAGGGAGTCTGATTCCTCAGCTCTGTTTTTTTTTTTCTCAAGGTTGCTTTGGCTATTCAGGGGTCTTTTGTGTCTCCATACCAATCTTAAGATTTCTTGTTCTAGTTCTGTAAAAAATGCCATTGGTAATTTGATAGGGATTGCATTGAATCTGTAGATTGCTTTGGGTAGTATAGTCATTTTCACAATATTGATTCTTCCAATCCAAGAACATGGTATATCTCTCGATCTGTTTGTGTCAGCTTTGATTTCTTTCATCAGTGTCTTATAGTTTTCTGAGTACAGATCTTTTACCTCCTTAGGTAGGTTTATTCCTAGGTATTTTATTCTTTTTGCTGCAATGGTAAATGGGATTGTTTCCTTAATTTCTCTTTCTGGTCTTTCATTGTTAGTGTATAGGAATGCAAGAGACTTCTGTGCATTAATTTTGTATCCTGCAACTTTACCAAATTCATTGCTTAGCTCTAGTAGTTTTCTGGTAGCATCTTTAGGATTCTCTATGTATAGTATCATGTCATCTGCAAACAGTGACAGCTTTACTTCTTCTTTTCTGATTTGGATTCCTTTTATTTCTTTTTCTTCTCTGATTGCTGTGGCTAAAACTTCCAAAACTATGTTGAATAATAGTGGTGAAAATAAACTCCAAATGAATTAAAGACCTAAATGTAAGGCCACACACTATAAAACTCTTAGAGGAAAACATAGGCAGAACACTCTATGACATAAATCACAGCAAGATCCTTTTTGACCCACCTCCTGGAGAAATGGAAATAAAAACAAAAATAAACAAATGGGACCTAATGAAACTTAAAAAGTTTTGCACAGCAAAGGAAACCATAAACAAGACGAAAAGACAACCCTCAGAATGGGAGAAAATATTTGCAAATGAAGCAACTGAGAAAGGATTAATGCCCAAAATTTACAAGCAGCTCATGCAGCTCAATATCAAAAAAACAAACAACCCAATCCAAAAATGGGCAGAAGACCTAAATAGACATTTCTCCAAAGAAGATATACAGATTGCCAACAAACACATGAAAGGATACTCAACATCACTTATCATTAGAGAAATGCAAATCAAAACTACAGTGAGGTATCACCTCACACCTGTCAGAATGGCCATCAAAAAATCTACAAACAATAAACGCTGGAGAGGGTGTAGAGAAAAGGGAACCCTCCTGCACTGTTGGTGGGAATGTAAATTGATACAGCCACTATGGAGAACAGTATGGAGGTTCCTTAAAAAACTAAAAATAGAACTACCATATGACCCAGCAATCCCACTGTTGGGCATATGTCCTGAGAAAACCATAATTCAAAAAGATACACGTACCACAATGTTCACTGCAGCACTATTTACAATAGCCAGGACATGGAAGCAACCTAAATGTCCATCAACAGATGAATGGATAAAGAAGACGTGGCACATATATACAACGGAATATTAGCCATAAAAAGGAACGAAATTGAGTTATTTGTAGTGAGGTGGATGGACCTAGAATCTGTCATACAGAGTGAAGTAAGTCAGAAAGAGAAAAACAAATACCGCATGCTAACGTATATGTATGGAATTTATCAAAGCAGTACTGATGAACCTAGTGGCAGGGCAGGAATAAAGACGCAGACGTAGAGAACAGACTTGAGGGCGTGGTGGGGAAGGGGAAGCTGGGATGAAGTGAGAGAGTAGCATTGACGTATATACACTACCAAATGTAAAATGGATGGCTAGTGGGAAGCAGCCGCATAGCACAGGGAGATCAGCTCAGTGCTTTGTGATCACCTAGAGGGGTGGGATAGGGAGGGTGGCTCAAGAGGCAGGGGATATGGGGATACATGTATACATAGAGCTGATTCAGTTTGTGGTACAGCTGAAACTAACACAACATTGTAAAGCATTTATACTCCAATAAAGATGTTAAAAAATAAGAAGTTTAAAGTTGTGCACCATTCTGAGTAGTGTGATGAGAACCATCCTGCTCCATCCAGCCCGGGACGTGAATCCTCCCTTTCTCCAGCATATCCCTCCTGTTAAGTCACTTAACTAGCTGCCTCAGTTATTGAATTGACTGTCTTGGTATCATAGTGTTTGTGTGTAAATAACAACTATCTTACTTAATAATGGCCCGAAGCACCAGACTAGTGATGCTGGCAATCTGGATATGCCAAAGCGAAGCTGTAAAGCGTTCCCTTGAAGAGAAAATGTCAAAGTTCTCAACTTAATAAAGGAAGAAAAAAAATTAAATGCTCTGGTTGCTAAGATCTATGGTAAGAACAAATCTTTTATCTGTGAAATTGTGAAGAAGGAAAAAGAAATTTGGCTTGCTTTGCTGTTGCACCTCAAACTGCAAAAGTTAGGGCCACAGTGTGTGATAAGTACTAAGCTAAAATGGAAAAGGCATTATATTTGTATAAGATATTTTGAAAGAGACCATGTTCACATAACTTTTATTACAGCATATACTTATAACTTTTATTTTGTTATTAATTGTTGTTAATCTCTTAATGTGCCTAATGTATAAAATAAACTTTATCATAAGTATGTACGTATAAGAAAAACATAGGATACACAGGGTGTAATACCATCTGCAGGTTTAGGCATTCAACTGGAGGTCTTGAAACATATCCCCTGTGGATAAGGGAGGTCTATACTATTTATATATTCAACACAATAAATTGTTTCTTATTTCATGATTACAGTTGTGATTAGAATATGTATTTAGTTTTTAACTGATCACAGTATTTCTCTACTAATTATTACAAAATTACCTCAATTCAAGTAGATCAAACAAGAGGATACCTTATCAATTAGAAACATACATTAGGGGCTTCCCTGGTGGCGCAGTGGTTGAGAGTCTGCCTGCTAATGCAGGGGATACGGGTTCATGCCCTGGTCTGGGAAGATACCACATGCCACGGAGCAACTGGGCCCGTGAGCCACAGCTACTGAGCCTGCGCGTCTGGAGCCTGTGCTCCGCAACAAGAGAGGTCGCGTTAGTGAGAGGCCTGTGCACTGTGATGAAGAGTGGCCCCCGCTTGCCACAACTAGAGAAAGCCCTCGCACAGAAACGAAGACCCAACACAGCCAAAAATAAATAAATAAATAAATTAATTAATTAAATCCATGGGGAAAAAAAAAAACAAGCAAAAAAAACTTTTTATAAAAAAAAAAAGAAACATACATTAGTATACTCAAACAATCTGTGAATTCACAAGAGCTTAAATAATAACATTTAATAAAAAATTAATAGTAGCAATACAATTGGTAAATTAAATATTCTAAAGTATGAAAGAAAATCAATTAAATAAATACTTATCATCATTACTTAAGCTAAACAGGCATCAGGAAAATAGTAATTTCATATGTAGTGAAACCAGGTAACCACTACCACTAAATAACAGTTGCTGAATGTCTACTACTATATATGAAAAGCACTGTTCCGTGTACCAAGAGGAATTACAAAATCAGTTTCAGACTCTCCTCAAGGAATTTACATTCTGGTTGAGGGAGATACAATATGTACAATTAAACTATAATATAAAGTGGTATATTATGGCACATGCACACCAATGAAGGACAGGAAGCAAACAATGCAAAAAATAAATGAGGCAGCAGATAGCTAGAATGATGTACTCCAACTACATCAAGGGAAACTTTCAAGTAATAAGACTCTTACCATGCCACTTATAATCCTGTTGCTAACATCGCCTACTTAAATATTTGAGGATAAAATAGAGAATAACTAAATTCAGCAATAAAATATGATGGTTAGAAAAAAATCACATCTCTTTCCAGTACTATCATCATTGCTAGGACCAGAAAATGACTCCTCATGTCGCATTCTGTAAAAAGACTTGCTCATTATATCCATCTACAGGTTGTACTTTCCCCCTCCAATTCCCCTCCCTGATGAGGGAGCAGTGGTAGGCCTGGGGTTCCTCTGGGGTTCCTACTGAGGACTATACAATATAATTATTGCTTTCTAACAGCCAATTGGAAATTTAACTTTAAAGTGATAATAGTATAATAGGTTTCGAAACAAGGAGCTGTATTAGATAACTCTGCATCTGAATAGCATACAAGGCATTACTCTAAATAGGCAAAACTGCTTAATATCTAACTGCCAGAGCACAGTAATATGATGTTAAACTAATTATTCCCAACAATTTTTACTTTAGTAGCAGTGACTGAAGATTGACTGGTTAGTGAGTTTGGAAATCTGATGTATTAAGAAGCTCACCTGAAGGAGAAAATTAACAAAGTTAAGTGGAATTTCTGCAAATTAAAAAAAAGTTATTATTAGAAACTTTAAGAACTGTAGCTACAGAGAAATGTGAAACAAGCCACTACGCCTTCTAAACCAACCTTACCAGGTGGTAAAGAGGATGCAATATTTTTGAGTGACATAATGTAGCCATACAGAATGTAAACTAACACACGTAATAAAAAGTGCTCACATTCTTTTCTTGGACTTTGACACACTCCAACCTTTTTCATAGGTTCAGTGTGTATAAGTAACTAAAAAATAAAACTTGTTGATTCTCTGTGTTTAGCTTGTTTCTCTCAAGAAAGATTATTCGCCAAAGCTTTCCATTAAATACTGATTATACAAGCAAAGCACATCTAAACTTAAGAAAGCATTTAAACCTTTTGAAAAAGAGCTATTATTCCTTCAACTACTGTGTAAAGACTATAACTGCATGAAACTTAGCCATTGTAACACGACCACCAAGAAGAAACTGCTTCTTACTTTATTCAAAGTTTATTACCACTCTGAAGAATCCTCAAGCCATACATTTATTACAACTCTAAAGTAGCCTCAAGCCATACAATTCAGCAAAATGCTTAAGATAACTAAGTAACAAATACCAATTTTTCCAGACCTTTCTACATAGAACTCACATTAAATAACTAGTTTTACATAAAAATATCACATTAACAATGTTAGTCAGTAGTATCAAAACACACATAGATAATAATATTTTGTCTTGAATTTAAGTTCCTAAAGTGTGTAAAATCTTTTTATGTTTTAACAATTATGTTCAAAAAGAAGCAGCCATTAAATCCCATAATGTGTACGTGTGTGTGTATGCCTTAAACCACCTAGTATTGATTAGAAAAATGTTAAAGAATGGTTAAAAAAAAGAAAAGGCAATACTTTTTAGTCAGCACAGTGTCAACATCTGGGCATGTCTGAGAAGTAATAGCAAAAGCTTTCTAATACAGTGTATCACCCAGAAATTAGATCTTGGGAGATCCTAGAACAAAAAGGCTCAAGGCCCTCAGGCATAGGTGGAACTAAGCAATGGATCTCAAAGATGGGATCCTGAGACGTGGCTCTCTGTATAAGCATCACCAGGCAGCTTGTTAAAAATGCACGTTACTGGGCCACACTCCCAGAGATTCTAATTTAGTAGCTATAGGGTGGAACCAGGTATCAACATATTTTTTTAAATTTTTCTTTTCTCTCTTTTTTAAAAAAATTTATTTATTTTTGGCTGCGTTGGGTCTTCGTTGTTGCACGCGGGCTTTCTCTAGCTGCAGAGAGCGGGGGATACTCTTTGTTGCAGTGCGCCGGCTTCTCATTGTGGTGGCTTCTCTTGTTCAGGAGCACGGGGCTCTAGGCGCACGGGCTTCAGGAGTTGTGGCTCGCGGGCTCTAGAGCACAGGCTCAGCAGTTGTGGCGTGCGGGCTTAGTTGCTCCACGTCATGTGGGATCCTCCTGGATCAGGGCTCGAACCCGTGTCCCCTGCACTGGCAGGCGGATTCCCAACCACTGTGCCACCAGGGAAGCCCTCAACAGATTTCTTAAACCAGACCAAATTGATGCAGATGCATCATCAGCCTTGGGAACCACTGAGGTCCTAAAGCAATGTTTCTCAAAGTGTTAGACATTGTTAAATATGCTCAATACTGGGCCCAATTTCTCATCAACAATGTGAGACTCTCTGCTAGTGGGACCAAACAATGTGAATTTTAAATACGTATCTCAAGTGAATCTACTGGTACTAAAAGCTTCAGAACCTATGTCTAAAGGATTGGGACTAGATCCTTTAGAGTTGCAGGTGCTCAAAAATAAAATCATTTTGTTGATTATAATCTACTCCATTTAGAGGCACTGAAAGTTTGAATATAAATCCAAGAAAATATCCTGCTGCAAAAAGGTCAAACAATTCTTCGAAATCTGCACTTAGCAGCTAACCTTCTAGAATCTAGTAAATTTAAACTTCTAGTCATCTCCTTCAAAAAGGTCACTTTCTAAACTGAGTGCCAGCCATGACAATAAGAACCTTCAAACCTAAATACAAAGCACTCTAGACAGAATGCTTAGGAATGCTTTCTTAGAAAGATGAGATAACAGACAAAAAGTTCAATACACCTTCTTTGGAAAGATTCCCTCTCACCCAAACAGGGCATTTTGCAAACAAAAGTTAACTACAATAAAATTTGCTTCGTAAAAAATACGAGAAATTCTGAAAAAATACATTAAGTAGGTTTCTTTTTATAAAATCAAACTGTCAAAGAAAAATTAAATAAAATATATAAGCAGAGTAAAATTTAGATTTTAATAATTAATTTGATTAAAGAATTTAAGCCTGAGTCTCCAAATATTACAGTATTTTACAGCCTGTTTATTTAAAACCTTTATCTTTTAAGAGAAAATAAGTGTTTCATGATGTCTGAATTTGCTCTTTCATATTATAATTTCAATCCTTATCACTGAAATCAAAATAACAAATTCAAGGAGCAGAGACTGAATATAAGACATTAAGTTGCTTTTCTTCAACTTCAAAAAAACCTGAAATGATATAGTTCCTAATTTAGTGATCAAACATAACCAAAAGTAAATACAGGTAGAGAATATCTTGCTATTGGTTCACTGAGGTTAAGCATGAACTTAACTAAAGGTCTGTTTTGTTTTGTATTTTTATAAATCTATTTATTTTTTATTTTTATTTTGGCTGCGTTGGGTCTTTGTTGCTGTGTGTGGGCTTTCTCTGGTTGCGGTGAGCGGGAGCTACTCTTCATTGCAGTGCACGGGCTTCTCACTGCAGTGTCTTCTCTTGTTGAGGAGCACGGGCTCCAGGCACGCGGGCTTCAGTAGTTGTGGCACGCGGGCTCAGTAGTTGTGGCTCGTGGGCTCTAGAGCACAGGCTCAGTAGTTGTGGCGCACGGGCTTAGTTGCTCCGCAGCATGTGGGATCTTCCCGGGCCAGGGCTCTAACCTGTGTCCCCTGCATTGGCAGGCGGATTCTTAACCACTGTGCCACCAGGGAAGCTCCTAAAGGTCTGTTTTGTTAATAGAGATTTGCTTCAGTATTTCTGTACTGAGAGTTACTTCCTTGAAAGTTATAGTTTTAAATTTATTATCACTGTTGAAGAGTCTCTCCTCGACCAAACTTTAGTCAGGCTCCTCTGAACTCTTTCCAATTAGGCCCTAACTTTTGGGCTTCTGTGTTCATCTCTGCATTGTCCAATTTTAGCAAGAATCCTACTATGTCAGTTTAACCAGAATCCCCCACCCTCAATATTGATCACGCTGGATATCTGATTAGGTTCCTCATCTCTACCATCCCCCATGTAATATCTGACCACCTGGCCTGCCTTCATCAACAATCCTGTTTAGGTCTGTTTAGCCAGGATCCCCCTTATTTTTTTTTTTCCCCCTTATTTTGATGTTTCTTTCCTCTGAGTAATTTTTACCCGACCCTTCTACTTGGCTATACATCCCCAGTTCTCCTAGTTGTATTCCAAGTTTGAGCCCAATCTCTCTCCCCCACTGCAAAACCACATTGCAGTGGTCCCTACAACTATCGTGATAGTCTCCCTGAATAAAGTCTGCTTTACTAATCTTTATAAGTGTCATGAACAATTTTTTCTTAAACATCACTACCAACGTTATGAGTAATTTTCTCCTTGCCTCATGGTTACAGAGAGAAATTTTCAAAATAAATCCCCCCCCCCCCCACCAGGAAAAAAACAAATTTAAAGAACTATGGAACTAAGAATAAAAAACGTAGAAAGGAGGAGGCTGGTATACATCTCTAGCCTATCTAATGCACATTAATACTGATCATCTAATAGAATTATTGTTACATTCAGTTTTCCAAAATCAGCACAGTCTAGGCACCTCACCAACAGACTTTATGGGCCTTTCTTGCTTAAAATATAAGAAGATAAAAAGTTAGCCAAATACATGGGCCACATAAAATAAAATCATCAAAATCAAATGAACTTCAGATGAGACAGGAAGGACACCAGATCTGAATATGCATCTGAAATAAAACTAAAGGGCAAAAACTAAAGCCCTCTCAGTGTGAGCAGATTCTGAAACACTAATCAAGACCTGGAAACCTGCCATAGAAGCAATCTAGAAAACATGCCGAAATGACCATATGGCTGCCCTGCAGAAATCTGGAAAGGAACCAGTCAAGAAGCTGACAAGAGAAACAAACATGCTTCTCACCAAATGAGGCCTGACACAGCCTGTAACCTGAGGTCTGTCAAGAAAAACAAACAAAAAAATGTAGTCAAGCAGCCATTTAGGAATGATTCTTCTCTAGGTTATAGCTCACGCAAATTTGTGTCAAATGATACATAAATTGAGATACGACATTTGGAGGAAGGCCTTCAGCCTGTTTTCAAAGAAAACCCAAGAGAGCATCTTCTTGTATCAAGGTTGTAAAAGAAAACTTCACCAAGATGGCCATGAAGGCTGGTGACAAGCACTGGAGGAATACACAACAAATTAAGATGGAGCTCTGACATCTGGAATATATCTATAAAGAAATTACATATATGGCAGCTGAGATGCTAAAGATTTTTAAGTTCATTTTTTTTTCTGGTGGAAAACGGTATTTCTTTAAGGAACCCTGGCAAAGTCATAATTAGTAGAAGAACATTCTATAAACTTTATGAACTTCCAATGAATTCGATTAATAGAGCTTCCAAACATCTAAAATCTTACATAACTAATGGTCTCAAATGTTAAAGAAATAATCACAAAGTATTAGCAACTATAAAACAACCAAAATAAGATGACCAAAAATGGATATTAATACAGTAAGTGAAAGGAAAGCAAATATTCCTTAACCAGAGGACAAAATGTTTAACAAAATTTTGTTTCAAAGCACTTAACTTCCAGTTAAAGCAGTGGTAGAGCTTAGAAAATTTTTAACTAAATGAGACAGATCCACTATTATATCCCAATTAAAAAAAAAAAACTAACAAAAAAGACTATAATAAAGGCTACAGAATGGGCTATATCTTTACCACAGTAATGACAACCAATATTACTGATCAAACTCCTTGATTTTTAAAGTAGGGAAAACTGTGATCTAATAGTTCAAAACAAGCTAAAAATATTCTTTAAATGACAGAAGCAACGAAGAACCTCAGAATTAGAAAAACTGAAAAATGTTGTGTTTGAGAGCAAGGAAGATATGAAAAGAGAGGTGATCAAACTCAGGAAAGGTTTAGAAATAAAAGAAAAACTTATTTCAGGAATGAAGACTAAGTTAACAAGAAGCACAGTGGGTTAATGCCTTACAAAAGTAGAAAATGGAACATAAGACAAATTTTAGAATTAAAAAAAAAGAAGAGGTAAAAAGATTTTAAGAGACAATAATTAATATGTAACATAAGCAAGACTGTCCAATGTATGTTTAGTAGGAGTCCCTGAAGAAGACCAAAGCAACAAAGCAAAAAATACTAAAAACTATAATAAAACTCTCCTGGAATAAAAGATAACTTCAAACTACATATTGAAAGACTATACATGTATCTGAGAAAATGATACAGCCCAAATCAAACACATTTTAATGAAGCTAAAGTGACCTTCAAGTATAAAAACCCATAGATGAAAACTTCTTATAGTCTTGTATATTCTTGCTACATAATACATGATAACTCAAGGAATATTGTTCCCATAAGTCTGTCCTGAAGAATCTACTAGAGAATCAGCTTCAAACAACCAACAGCTTGGAAAGGAATTAACATAAGGGCTCCTGGAATGTGTGAACCATTCAGGTAGTAACTTTCAAAGGGGAAGAGAGTAGCAGAATGCTCAATATCTTTAAGGTAAGTCTTCCATCATTCCATGAAAGAAATGACCAGAGAAGGATTGGAAATTCATGTAGTTATTCCCTCAGCACATCTGTAAGACTAAGAATTTCCAGAATATCTGATAACCAAATGTAGTTATTAAATTTCTTATAGAACCAGATATATATATATATACATATATTTTTAAACATTTTAATATTCCTCCAATATTTTATTGTGTTGACTCTGAGAAAAATTAATGTTAGTCTTAGAGAGGTATACTTTCCTCCTAGGTAACCTGGTAGAGAAATTAGCTCCTGCCGAACCTAGTGAAGAAACTAATTGAAATGCGGCATCCATAGTCACTCCATTAATAGAATTTTTGCCCATCCCCTTCCTCTAGAGCTGGCAATTACAGAGTAGAGTTTGAAAGTCAATCCTACAGAAGCCTGCAGCAAGAACCAGGAATGGATCAAGGAACGGGAATTCCTCTTACGGGGAAAGGTGGAGTTTACCATGGGAGAAGGTAGAATAATGGGCTGAGGGGCTTGAAGAGAGAGTCATTTGGAAAAAAAACACGATGGAAAGAAGCCTTGAAGAGTACCTTCACCTTGCAAGGAGCTAAATCTATAAGGATCTGCTTTTTGAAGGAACAAAAGTAAGCAGCCTCTGTCCACATCATCCCAGTATCTATGGGACAGGTCAATAAAGAACAAAAAGTCCTAAAATAATTGTCAAGACCAAGAAAGAACTGATTGACTATTAACATTATGGAATCAGGGTCTTACCACTATTACCAAAGGACAACCAAATTTTACCATGTAATACAAGATCTTTATGATGAAATCTGTATGATGACTATAGTTCCTCTGATTCTGAAAAAGAATCTGAAAATTATCAGCTTTCTCATCTCTTATTTGAATAAAGAATGACTTAATATGGCAGAAAAAGCACAACAGTCTCCTAGACAAGTAAATATCTCTTCTTAAATCTAGACTGAAAATTTGTAGAATTCTAAATCCACATACATTTTAACAACAATTTATAATGAAAATAAGATTCAAGCATTTAAGTCTAAGTTATAAACATTTTGTTTAGGTAATAAAACCTACAGATTAGCTCATAATAGCATAATAATAGGGTAAACAGTTAACTCCATGGTTAAGTAGAAAAGATTAAGGAGAAAGGCTTAGGAAAAGAGTAACTGCTTAACCTCAATAAGATACTAGTCAAGCTAGTTTACTGATGGTAGGCAAATGATAAACAGAACTCTGAACTGAAAATACATCTGGATACCACGGATTTGCTTCATGCAAAAGAATCTAGTTAATTAAATCTAGCCGACTAGCTCTATTTTCCCCCACATTGTGTCCCCAAATCCAGCAATGGTGAATATGTTGTTCACTGGGAAATATATAACTACGCTTCTGTAGAATAAACCCAAAATCAATAGGCTCAACAGAATGAAGGCTTCAGAAATAAGGAAAGACAGATGTTTATTCTAGCATTTACTTTCATAAATATTGACATCAAAGAACCAAATATGTAGCTGTGCCCCAGTAATTTATCCAAAATTGGATGCTTCATTAAAGCTGGATATGGCCCAAAGCTGCAGGAAAACATCCTGAAGGAAAAGGTCTTATACAAAGGATACGTTTGAAGAGGCCATGGAGTAAAACAGAACATGGTAAAAACCAGTTCCGTGTTTGCATACACAGGACAACTTCCACCTCAACAATTCCACAAATATTGTGCATAAAAGGTTGCCAGGAAACACTGCCAAGGACTGGGATCAACTTCAGAAAAAATGAAATAAAACTACTAGTGGTATGACTAAGTGTAGGGGAAAAGTGTCATAAAATATTCTAGAAGAGCATCATATTTTATTCCTCCAGAACAGGCATAGAACTGGCCATTATAATCTTAGCCAAAAATAGTCTATTGATATTACTGATTGAACTGGACTTCAATCAAAATGGCACTGCCCAGGAGCTACAAATGGACTGAAGTCACAAAGTTCCAGAGTTTGTTATTAGCATCTAAGTTAATTTTTTCCCTTAAATGATGAAAGAACATTGTTCAATCCAAGAGCCCAAGAAATGAGTGAACAAATATCAGACTACACTTTTGGATATAGCTTGAATCATTAACAATACCTACAATAGCTAGGGCATTTGTAATAAAAACCTGAACAACACTTCCAGATGTACTAAAAAGACTCATCTCAACATGGGAAGAAAACAAAACCACACTATAGAAAAGAGATGGGTCAACTGGATTTTTGTCTGCCTTTTTTCTCCATTCTTTCCTTCTTCACCTCTGATCAGAATTTTTTAAATCCTTTCTATGTAGTGTTTGAGACAGGACAAGTACGAACAATATATATTCAAACATTATGAATAATACAGTTAACTTCTTTTTCATGGATATATCAAATCACTCATTTATCTGTCTCTTCCCCTGCCCCATATTTTAGCTATTTTACTTTCATTTAAGAATGAAATAAGAAAGCGAAACCTAATATGATTCACTATTTTGTTTATACTTAAATGATAAATGTAAAACTTATCTACCAGAGGGTAGGCTCCTTCCTAAAAGTAAAGCTCTTGTCTTTTTCTGTTTGTTTCTCTAACACCTAGCACAACTACTCAAGTTTTGTTGAACCTGTGGATATCAGTTATCCATCCTTTCCTTACTTTTAAATAAATTAATACTCAAAAACTAGAAATCACCTGGCATATATTATGGAACTCATTAGCAAAGGAGGCTTTCTGGAAGAGCCTCAAATAGAATGGCTCCACGTTTCTTTTTAATCTTCTGTATGTGAGGCTCATCTAAAATCATTGTGAATAAAGTGCAAGACAGTGACAAAAATAACTTGAATTCGGATCTCTATCAGCCCATTTTCCACATTTACATAAAAGGCTATGATTTCCATGCTTAGGTATTTCACAAACAGCTCATTAAGATAGGTTCATATAATAAATAACTCTTCATATAGTGCATATCCAAGAAAAATAACATATTTATATAAAATAACAAGACCACTTAATAAGACCACTAAACTTCGTGTCCTGCCAGGCACTCTGGGAGACAATGGATTTATTTCCACATGGCTATCAATTCTTATAACGTCTCCAAATTTTTTTAAAAATAGTCTCTTAAAGTATTAATCAAAGAGTAGTTATAGCATCTTCAGCTAATGAAATAGCAAATTATATAAAACTAAATACATTCCAGCAAGATCACACAATCGAACTTGATGAAGGATCTCTTGCATACTGACAGAAGCACTGATAACAATGAACCACACTTGCCTATGTGATGGATCACACGAGGTAAGAGTGAGACTCCCAGGGTGAATTTTCAAACTGGCTCCAGTAGTAGCAGCTGGTAGACCACCTTTCTTTCAACTGTGAGGTGCAGTAAAGTTGCTAATGCTAACAGCTACAATTTTTTAAAATTCGTGGCTTATCACAATAAAAACCCAATGTGTATTTTCCTGGCTGACAGATGGCCTTCTATATGATCATTCAAGGATTCAGAATTCCTTCATCTTATGGCTCCACCATTCCCCCAGGGCCTTGGTTGGAGTCCTCTGCTAGAGTCTCTGCTTCCAGCTGGCAGATGAGGGAAGAGAATGAATGACGAGGATCAAACTAGTGCTTTTTTATTGAACACAGATGAAAATGTTGTATATCACAAAGCCTTATCTAATTGTAAGGAGGGGTAGGAAAAAGAGTCTTTATGTGGGCCAAGAGGGAGACAAAACAGGGTTTGGTGAATCCTTAGAGGTCTCTACTATAGAAGGGCTTAACTCCCTTTGTCTGAGTTACCTTGGAGATGGTTTGAGCCAAATTTTAGAGTAAGTCTTGCTAAATTATTACAATTGTCACCATAAATAGAAAGATCTAACTTAATCTAATTTACAGTAATCAGTAGATTGATTACCTTACACTGACACGGAATCCTTGCCTGACAAGGAACAAGTATGGAGCTATTGAAAGATAATAGCATTTTCAATACAAAGTGAGTTCAGTTTACAAAGAACTTGAGGTACACAATCGAGGATGCTGAGATGAGTCTTTTATGTCAAGCAAAGGATTGTGAACTTCAGAATTTTTTTTTTTTAAAGAAAGACTATGTTTATAAAGAAAGACTGTGCAATGGGTAAATTAGAGAGGGGAGACTAATGGCGGGGGAACCAATTAAGAGGCAGCAGTTCTAACAAATCAAGCAATAAGTAATAACGGAGCCGTGAGGGGATGGAAAGAAGCTACCAGATTCAGGACATAATTCTAAGGAGATGGGATAAGATATAGTGATCAGTAGGATGAGAGAAATGAGGGAGGAGGAAAAGTTAATAATTATGCTGCAAGGAAGTTAAGAACCCAACCCAATGATGTTCTGGGTCTGAACGTCTTATTAATAAATTATTGATTTTATGTTAGTAGCATAGAAAAATACACTAGGCCACTTTTTCAAAGCATGTTACCTAAGGGAGTATGATATATTCTACGTGAAACATCGGTGGAATATACTTTAAATTAAAACTTTTTATACAGATGGTAACAAGATCAGCAAGAATGTAAACAGCATGAGCAAAACATCCAAAGACAATTATAATGATATTTTAAAATATTTGGATATGTAGACTTGCAGGATGTAATCATCATGTCTGTTTTAATTTGCTATATACACTTACCACCTATAAGAATACCCACTCCAGTCAGTAGAAATGCAATAACGACAGCTTTCAACACTTCTTTCAACTTTGAATTTAAATACCAACATAATATTCTGCTCAAAAATCAAAAAGCCAACTCCAGCAGAGAAAATGATCATACACTTACTAAGAAAATTAAACTGTAGATAACTGGATTCTCATTCTAAATTATGTTAGATGATTCAGAAAAGGGAATTTATATGTAAACTGATTAATTTGTTTCTCCAAACACATCCAACAACTTTTTACCAAATCCTCCTTAAGTAAGTACTTCAGAGTTCAGCATTTAAGACATGCCTCCCGAAGGAAATATAATTGTATTATAAACAGCAAATTTCCCCATAACCACAAGGAAGATGTTCAGAATTCTCATCTAGTTAGTTGTCCATTGGTTTTATCTTACATGAGATAAGTAAAGTCCCTAAGTCACTACCACTTAGTATATTAAAATTACTTATAGCATTATGAAAAGATGACCATGAATTTCTACTCTATATGGAGAAAGTATCAGGAGCCAGTGATTATCCAGTGATTGCTGAGAAAGGAATGCAAACTTTACAGCATTCTCTCTTTTATACACATACATACACACCACACACATACACGCACACAGATATTGTGTAGCCCTTAGGTATAATCAGATTAGGTGACCAATTAATTTTTTTTTTGATCTGTACAGAAAATTTTTTAACATTTTTATTTGTAACAGACCCAACCTTAACCAAAATGTCCTCCTATAAGTGATGGGTAAGGAAACTGTGGTACATCCATACTGTGGAATATTGCTCAGCAATAAAGGGTAACAGACTATTGATACTCTGAACAACTGTGATAGATCTCAAGGGCATTATGTTGAGTGAAAAAGAGCCAAGCTCAAAAGGTCACATAGTGTATGATTCCTGTTATCTAACATTCTCAAAATGACAAAATTATAGAGATGGAGAACAGATCAGTGATTGCCAGGGGTCAGGGTGGTAGGGGGAGGGAGTGGTGTGACTGCAACGGGCAGCACGAGGGAGATCTGAGTGGCACCTGACATCTGTGATAGAACAGGTCTGTATCTTGATTATACTGGTGGTTACACAGATCTACACATGTGATAAAATGACACACACACACTCACACAGTCACACACACCAATATAAAAATCCTGGTTTGATGTCATACTATAATTTTGTAAAGTATAACCGTTAAAGGAAAAGTGGGTGAAGGATACGTGGGAGCTCTCTCTCTGTATTGTCTTTGCAACTTCCTGTGAATGTATACTTATTTATTGACTTTTAAATTTTTATTGGGGTAGAGTTTATTTACAGTGTTGTGTTAGTTTCAGGTGTACAGCAAAGTGAATCTGTTATACATATACATATATCTACTCTTTTTTAGATTCTTTTCCCATATAGGCCATTACAGAGTATTGAGTAGAGTTCCCTGTGCTATACAGTAGGTCTTTATTAGTCATCTATTTTATATACAGTAGTGTGTATATGGGTGACCAATTAATTTCTTCGTCCTTAAGTATACACAGAAACTTTAAGTTAAAATCAGACTGTAGGATTATACAATTATAAATAAAATCATAATCCACAGTACTAATCATATTTCTAGTCTAATTATGCTTACTTATTGCCTTGTCCTCCTGACACTGATAACAGTAGAAGGTTTGGTGAAAGTTTTTCATGAAGGAAGAAATATTTCCTCCATTAAGCTGGTTAGGAACTGTTTGGTAGGAAATTATAACTCAAGTAATCACTTTTTTTTTTATAAGGACAAAATAATCCAGAAAAAAACTTGGAATATTTATCTAATTTAAAAGCATACCTTTCCACAGAGAAATGTGAGAAATAAAATTATTAGTACATATGAATTCTTTCCCTTTTAGGGGTTAACTGAATACAAAATTTCTTAGAATTTTAAAACTCAGACTAGAAAGGAAATGGAAAAGATCTATTCATGTTCATTTATAACAACTTCTTAGGATATTAGTTAATCCTGCTAATGTCAGTAGAACATTTTATGTAGCAATGAGAAATTACACTATTCTGTAATATATTTTTTACAACCTCAGATGAACCTCAATCTTGTGTAACTGACTTCCTAAAAAGTTTGTGTAAATAACACTTTGCTAAATTGAATAATTTTACTTGCACGTAAATTAGATATTCTCTAAAGCAAACAACCACCCCAAAATCTGCTCTACACTTTAAAATTTTTACATTGCAATAAAGAACAAATTAATATGTAATTTATATTCTCATTGCTTGCTTAGTATAATCATGATCTTTATGACAGATCTAAAAACATTTAGATTTTTAATTGAAAATGCCCACCAAATTTTTGGCATGATGGTTTTTTGAATTTCTCCAAATATAACAGCTTCAGAAGCTGATTCCATGTTAATCCCACCATGTTAGGCCAAACTTTAGCAGAATATTATAATATGTCCAGGCAGCAATATAGCTTAGACCTAGATATAATATAGAAGCCACAAGGTAATGCTCTCCTAAGCTTCATCTAATAAGGGAAAAACACATATAAACAAGTATTTGGTATTCAAAAAAGAATACCAAGAAGTGCAACCTAATCCTGAAAGATAAGCATAGAACGTAATAATTCCCATATGAAGTCCAAACCTCAGAGAAAATAGTGGGTCAAGTTCTTGGCAGATTTTAAATGACTTGACCTTGTTGAGAAAAATGAATGTGAGCACCCCAATTGCACCTAGAATACGTATTCTGGGAGGGTTAAACAGAGCTCCTCAGACATAGCGGGGACTCAATAAATATTTATTGTGTAAAACGGGGAGAAAATGCATTAGTTTTACTCATCAACATACTGCCAACAACTACAAAACCTGAAAACAAAAATTTCTTGAATGAACAGTTATCACTGAAATTACATTAAAGCTACACTCATCTTTGGCCATGTGTTAACCAAAAAGACAAAGAGTGGGCAAATGCAATCAACTGACCAGGTGTTTTTCAATAACAGGTCACTTCAATATGCAAAGAAAGAACAGAATTGTAAAATAAGTTTTTTAAAGCTATCGGATCAAAATATTGCAGAATATTGTAGCTTTTTTCCAAAACCTGATTTCTGAGCACAGTCTAACTCCCTAATTTACAATGCTAATGAAACTGCATTTAGCAATGTTTGCTAATCCCTGTTTAGTAAGTAGTAGACACTTAAATGAAATAACCTGACTTTTAAGCAGTAAAAGGACAGTTGATTCTTTTCAGGGAGATGCACCAGAGTACCTCCAAAACACTTTGGAAGAAAGAAGATGACACTGTCACAGAACACTCAAAAATATCATAATTTGTTTACAGACTACCAGCTAATATATAAACAAATCTGTATTTTACTATGATCCTTTTACACATTCGTGGGAAGATCATTTCACAGGTTTACATAAGTATAGCAAAGTTCTTTAAGGTAACTGAGCAACTGAGCTCTACTAGTTTTTGTTATCTTCTAAGATACAAATATTACTTCATTAATCCAACTTATCAACTGATGTATTTCACTAGTAAAGTAATTACACAAGAAAAGTCATGAGAAACTTCATCACACAGACTCTATATAACACTTTCAGTATCATAACAATAACAATAAAAATACCATTTCTAATGTTACTTATGAAAGGATTCATGGTCCACACTGACTATCAAAGAGGGCTTAGAGTAAGCACAAGTGACACTGAAAAACGCCACAACATCCTGAAAGAAATTGTTAAAATGGAGATTGAAATATCTTTTCTATTATACATCACATCAGCAAACCTAGAAAATGGAAAAGAGCCCAAGGAGGCATAAATTGAGAAGATACTGCACCATGCTGCTTTGCCATGAGAGTGAAATATAAAAAGATACTATTTTGAATGCTGCTAAATTATCAAAGAATGGTAAAAGTTATGAATCACAATGTTATGGTTGAATGGAGCCTTATGATGCTTTATTATAAATGTAAAGCTTACGTTATCAAATAGGAAAATGCAAAAGACTCATTCTACCCAGATTTTAAGATTTCATGTGAAAGGCAATTTTAAAAATTAAATCTAAATTCTGTCTTAACAAAGTGGTAAGTACTTTCAGGACCAAGGGGAAGGCTTACTAATGACATAATAAGGTTTTGAAGTGCTACGACATATTTATATACATATCTGAGGCCTGAATCACTGGGAATACCTGCAGCTATTTTAAGTTCTATGGACCCTAGAGTTTAGTTCCATTTAGCTTTCTCTTCACACCCCACCAAAGCTATTTTTGGCCTTTCTGTGACTTAACTGTATAAGCAATGGGATAACCCATTGTGCATGCTTTCCTGCCCCATAATTAATTGGGTTCCAAAAGCAACTTTCACCTGACCTGAGGTCAGGACGTAGAGTTACACGGCCCTTTGGGCCTTCTGTGCATGCCACCTGATCTTGGGCAGATTACTTAACTTCTCAAGAGAGAAAGAGAAATTATAAAAGTGATCTATATTGAGTTCCGGTGAAGACTAGTTGCTGACATAAAGCTCAGTAAATAACTAATTTTACTAAGAATCATCTAGTCTACACAATGCTATAGAAACAATATGGTACTGGCAATAGAAACAGACACATAGACCAATGGAACAGAGGACCCAGAAATAAATCCACGCATATATGGTCAACTAATCTTTGACAAGGGTGCCAAGAATATACAATGGGAAAAGGACAGTCTCTTCTATACATGGTGCTGGGAAAACTGGATATCCACATGCAAAAGAATGAAACTGGACCCTTATCTTACATCATGCACAAAGTTAACTTGAAATGGATTAAAGACTTAAATTTAAGACCTGGAACTATAAAACTCCTAGAAGAAAACATAGGGAAAAAGCTCCTTGACATCAGTCTTGGCAATGATATTTTGGATATGATACCAAAAACACAAGCAACAAAAGCAAAAATAAACAAGCAACTAAAAAGCTTCTGCACAGTAAAGGAAACAATCAACAAAATAAAAAGGCAAGTTATGGAATGGGAGAAAATATCTGCAAACCATACATCTGATAAGCATATGGTTTTTTGGATATATACATTTGCTATGTCCAAAATATATTTGGAATTCATATAACTCAATAGCAAAAAACACAAATAACCTTATTAAGAAGTAGGCAAAGGATCTCAATAGACATTTTCCATAGATGACATATAAATGGCTAATGAGGGTACACAAAAAAGTTCTCAACATCACTAATCACCAGTGAAATGCAAATTAAAACCACAATGAGGTACCACCTCACACTTGTTAGAATGGCTATTGTCAAAAAGACAAGAAAATAAGAAGTGTTGGTGAGGATGTGGAGAAAAGAGAACCCTTGTATGACATTGGTGGGAATGGAAAACAGTATGGAGGTTCCTCAAAAACTTAAACATAGACCTATCATATGATCCAGCAATCTCGCTTCTGAGTATATACCCACAGGAAGTGAAATCAGTATCTTGAAAAGATATCTGCCCTCCCATGTTCTTTGCAGCATTATCCACGATAGCTAAGATGTGGAGAACCTATGTGTCCACTCACAGAGGAATGGATAAAGAAAATGTGGTATACATATAAAATGGAATATTATACAGTCTTTTAAAGAAGGAAATCCTGCCATTCATAACAACATAGATGAACCTGGAGAACATTTTGCTGAGTGAAATAAGCCAGACAGAAAAACAAATACACAGGGAAAAGCAAAAACAAATATGATCTCACTTATGTGCATAATCTAAAAAAAGTCTAATTCATAGAAGCAGAGAGTAGAATGACGGTTGCCAGGGACCGGCAAGTGGGAAAAGTGGGGAGGTCAAAGGGTACAAACTTTCAGTTATGAGTAAGTTCTGGGAATCTAATGTACAGATGGTGACTACAGTCGATAATACTGTATTGTATACTTGGAATTTGCTAAGAATAGATCTTAAGTGTTCTCAGCACACATCAAAAAAAGAAAAAAAGGCATCTATGTGAGGTGATGGATATGTTAAGTATCTTGATTGTGGTAATCATCTCACATTGTAAATGTGTACCGAATCATCACACTGTATACCTTAAAATATATAGAACTTTTATTTGTCAGTTATACCTCAGTAAATAATAAACTTACTTTTCCTTTAATAAATTTACTTTTCCTTTCCACAGCGGAATCTTTTCCCTACCCAACCAAACTCTTAAAAAGCCCACCTGTATCGTTTTAAAGATAGAGAAAATAAGATGCAAAGAGTTAAGAACTTACTATAAGTCAAATGTTAGAAGTGGAAATAGAACCCAAGTCTCTTGACTCCAAATCTAATATTTTTCAGTATACCTTTCTGTTTCTAAGCCTCTTTTATGGAACCATTTGGAAAATCATTTCTTTGGTCTTTAACTTGATAATTAATTCTAGAGAAAAAAGCCAGGTTATTCCATTAAGGAATAAATGTAGCCGCTCACTGCTTCATTCTACCTTTACCAGAAATAAGACAATCCCCAAAGCAAATGTATAGAATCAGTTATAGGGCAACTCTAGTTGTCAGTCAGTGCTCATTCAATCCTATATTCAATAGTATCAACAGCAATCATTTTATTAGGTATATCATAGGTATTAACAAAGCTAATTAAGCCACAAAGAGTTCACTCATGTCTTGTTTGTTTTGCTCAAGAAAACAACTGCATAATAATTTTAGAAAATGCTTCACTAAATAATTGATATTTTAGTAATATAAAAGTTAAAATTAGCTATAGGGACTACTAACGGAAGTTCACCCTGTGGTCATACTGGCTAAATAAGGGGATATTACTGTCAGTAGTTGATAGGTATTTTATCTTTAGACACTAGGCAGCAAGTTTTAGCAGTTTTTGCCTTCCTGTTATGCAACATCCAAAAGTTTGAAGGATTTCTGAATTCTAATAACTTGGAAGACAATTTTGGACGTCAACCTTCCTACATAATAATGGATCTCACTAGTTTCTTTAACTCATCCTTATTTTTGGTTAGCCATTATTAAGGTGCACCATAGTTGCATTTCATTAAGTTACAAATATACAGAGTTCAAACCCACAAATTGCAGTGATAACTATTAGCTCTTGGTGGGGCTAAATTAACCTAGTACCAGTTGCCAGGACAATCACTTGAGACCAGAATCTCTGCTTAGTCATTCCTGAAGCATTTACCAGTTTACCACCATGTATAGCTAACTTTTAATAATCACGGAGAAACATACTTCTCACTATAATACGATTCAAGAACAGCACAGATTCTAGAAGTACACAGGGCCAGATACAACCAAGTCCATATCCTTGACCCCTCAGGAACCAGGATTTCTCTCACACACACTGTTGCTCATACCCTCCTCTCTGTCTCTCTCCCTCTCTCTCTCTGACACATTTTTAGACATTCTGAAAATGTCAAAGCATACCCCAGCACAGTGTAATAGTGCTGTGGAACCAATAGAAAACCTATTCTTCAGTAATTCTTATAGCTCAGAAATCACAGCTGATGACCAATATCAGTCTCTTTTTAATTAGGAGAAATAGGATAATCCTGTGGAATGAACGCTGTGTCTGGAATCGGAAGATATGATTTGAAATCCACTTTCTTGATGAATGAAAGTATATATTGCCTTATATAGAGTAAAGCACTCACATGTTTTCTTCCTTTGTACCTACAACAATTAGAGATACAACATAATATTGGGGAGGTTATTCAGGTATTCATGAACTTGCCTCGTCCTGCAAGCTGCCACAATAACATTCACCTGAGGTAAACAACACTGCTAAAAAGGAATCTGCCATGTTTGTTCCTACAAAAATGGAATACTAGGAAAGTATTTTTCCACAATTTGTTCATAATTAAGTATAATCCTGTTTTCTTTAGAATTACTATAAATCCACCATAATTTGTTTTGCAGAACAAGCACAAGTATTATCCTTCTAGAATCAACTGGATGACCCATGGAGTTATGGTCAGGTCTAGGGTTCAGATGAGAGGCAGAAAGGGAAAGAGGTTGGCTCCTGGCTCTTCCATCAGCTTCTCACTCAGATTTTTCACATCAATAGGTGAGCAGTGTTCTCTCTTTCCTCCACTGACTGTTGGCAAACCCAGTTAGAGACCAGCATCAGAGAAGCTCAACCTCTTGTTAAAATAAATAGAATATAGGACAGAAACAGCATCAGTGATTTGGTTTCTTTGACATTTAATGAGAGAACAAAATTATATATTGAAGACAAAAGACAACAGTGCCAGGCACAGACCCAGGACAGGTGCTGTGAAAAAGCCTATCGTGGTGGTGTCTGGGGATTTAAACTCTGGAGAAAAGACTAAACTAAAATTAAGAATAACAAAGTCATTAGTATATACTTCCTGGCAGATTATTAGCTGTATGTGGAAGCTTTGATAAAACAGGCTTTTAGCAATGTTTTAAATTTCAGATTTAAGAAAAATCCTCTCCTACTCGCCATGTGTTGAATACTGCCGTTTATTTCCATTGTTATTCATTGCCATGGAGCCCAATTACTCCTTTGTTTTCTTATTCACATTTAGTCCACAGTATCACAAATAAAAATCACAAGGATACCATTACCCTTCAACACTTCCCCAATGTATAAATCCTAATTTGCATTAAATCCTTGAAGCAACATACATTGCAGTGAATGAAACGTCCTTCTGTAAAAAGTACTGTAAATAATGAAAGAATTTTTAGCTCAATATATATACACGAATTTACATACAGTTAAACTGACCAAGGTGCTTTTATACACCCTAGGTATACAATATTCAATATGTTTAGAATAATAGTTATTTGAAAGGAATATAATCTTTGAACATAAAACAGTTTAAGAATAAAAAAACTTCTATAAATTCACTTATCTGTTTTGCTATTGACCCACTGATGTAGAAATTTTATGTACCATAATTAATGGGAAAATTTAGTTAATGAACGCTGCTGATACTTAGTGTAGTTCTCAAAGGCTGAAAACCTTTCCCAAAAATCAGTATCTGAAACCTGTCTCTTTAGGAAAAACAGTCAAAGCTTTAACTGTTTTCAGTCTAGTATAAGAAAGCTTTGAAACAAGTTAACTCTAAGCACTCAAGGAAAACTATTTTTAAAAGGGGGGGGACAAGAGGAGGACCTTAATTTTCAACAATATCGGCCTGAGAAGTAACTTTATAAGAGAATGTCTGAGTATCTTTAAAAAGAGAGAGAAAAAAAGTAATTTAAAATGTTGGAAGTCCACAAACTGAGCATAGCAGTAAAAAGGACTTGAGGGAAAATTTAATGGAAAATAAAAAACTGAAAGCAAATTATTTGATCAAAACACAGACACACACACACACACATACATGCACACACACTGCAGGCAGTCATTCAGCATTATATGCTAGCTGGCTTTGTATTTTCTTTTAAAATATAATCATAACTTCTTAATGTATAAAACAATAAGGCTCTCAAGGTACTCATGAAAAATTCTTATCAAATTTCACTCTAGAGTTAATGATATTAGGCATGTTAAATCAGGAATCAACACATGCTATTTTCCATAGCAGGAACTATATAAATTACAAGCTCTTCCATGTTTTTGTTATTAGGTTTGGTACACTTAAAAATAAGCGGTATTCTATATCGAGTGCTCTAACGCAACGGTTTTTATATCTTTCAGAATTTATAATTCATCTCCATGCTCAAACCTTACAAAAAAACACAAAAGCACCTGCAATTGCTATTTACTGTCTAGCACAATAAAATTGTATTTGTTCTGTTTTTGAATTTATAGGTTTTGCTTTATGAAGTTTTCAGAAAGAAGCAACTTTATTATATTTTCAGTGTTACTCAGAATTTTAGCTTAAAGATCATTAATTTTAACACAACATCCTGCTATGTTCTCATTTGGGTTGTTCTGTTTATCTCAAAGGTAGACTTATGAATTACCATTACAAAACAATAACTATTTGCATAATACTTCATGATTTTACATCTATTAAAAACACATCACAGGGAGCCTGAGGATGCATTCAGTAGCTTGTCATTCACCACTTCAAGACCCTTCAGAACTGAACAAGGGGGAGGGGGACATTTTGCTAAAGGCAGAAGAAATGAATATAAATAACAAACTTTGAAGTTTTAAAAATACAAAAGAAAATTTTAAAAATGCAAACAAAAATATGATCATATGCATAAACAAGATAATTTCAATTTTTAAAACTCCATGTTCTCTATACAGAGCAAGGTGTTTGGAGATTTATGTATCTTCTATTATGATACCCATAGAAATGATCTAAAACTGTGCTACAAAAATAAAAATTACCATCTTCTTGCTAGATTTTATAAATATCATATTAAAATTGTGCCTATTTACATAATTCAGCTTTTCCTCAGCCTTGTGAAATAATCTGAGTATCATTTCTTTATTATTCTAGACTTAACCCTATAAATGTGCATATTAACAATGTTTCAGAGGGAGATAATAATGATCTAACATGTTAAGAAATTACAATTGTCTCATAACTTCTTCTTGGTAAAGCAATTACAAAGAAAATTGTTTACATCTTCTGTATTCTCTTCCATAACCACCAGTCCAGATAAAAAAAATACCGAATGCTGTTATGTCACCTCTAGTCCAAATGCTCATAGCACTTGAAGCTTTTTGTAAGCAATATGCTTCTATACTAAACACATATCCCTGAGCCACCACCCACCTAATTTAACAGTTTTAAATGTAGTTTCAAATGCAGCGTAATACCATCTTAAACACACACACACACGGAGTGTGCAGAAAAGGAAGGAGGTGGAGAGCCAGAAATGGAGCACGTTGTTGTTTTTCATTCATGCAGTATAGTGACGTCAGTGTCTGCAGCAGCAGCAGCGGCAAGAGCCTTGACCTGTGGAGGCTACAATCCACTGAAGTCAGAACCTTGCAGAATTCAAAAGAAACTGAGTAGATAATTGTTTGAAAAATTGTTCAACTGTTCATAGCATGAATTTTAAATAGATAAGTAAAAAGAATAGATTACTTGTATCGTTTTAACTTAGGTAGAGAGGAGCAAGGTGGGATGTGGAGAAGTAACAGAAAGGTAATATCACCAGGGACCCGGGGGCAGAATAGCCTACATTCAAAATCATTTCAATGTAAGAAACTGACAAAACCACCTGGTGTTAAAAACAGCAGAAAGGCCTCTTCTATTCCCAATACAAGCTCTCTGATGCAAATCTGTCTCCTGAACAACCAGACTCAGAGAAGTGTTTTCACCATGATTGCGTTAAAATTGCATTCAACTCAGATGTGACATACTACAACAAAGAGGACGGTTTAAGCCTGGTCACAAATTTCATTAAAACTACTTGATGATGGACCTTGTAATTCCTAAGCAATTAAGACTTCTGAAGGATGCAGAAAAACAAGTTGTACTACGATCTGTTGTAAGATGTGTTTATCAACAAAAGGGGAGGAGGTACTAGATGACCAATATATTGTTGCAGCAATTGCTGAAACTACTCACTATGCCCACAAAACCCTCTGAACACAGTCTTTCAGCAGTGCTTATTTTATGGCTCTTACATTAGTCCCTTAAAGAAAATCCCCAAACTCAGTCTATGTACTGTTGAAACTAGATCACTCAAAAATTTATGTAACTGCTGCCTTCTTTTCATTCTGTTACCTCTCATTTCATACAGTTCTAGAAAATGTGCAAAGGAGTTGCATATGGCATTAATCTGTTAGAAAATGGTGGCCTTTTCTATAAAATACAGCCAAAGATGTGTGTTCAGTTGCGGTCATTATTAGGGCGATCACGTTGTTTTCATTCATTCATTCAGGATTTGCTGGAGGATATCAGTTTCTGCAGCTGGCTTGACCTGGGGGAGGAGTGGGGGAGCAAATTCCTTCTGGTGCATACTGATTACAGGATGCATTTCTTGGTGCTCCTGGACACATACCACTGCACTACATCCTACCCTGCCTCACCATCAAGTGGTCTGAAAACAAGGGCCTTAGCAACATGCTAATTACAGGTCAGAAATATTAAAACAAAACACCAAAACTGCAATCTATCTTAACACAATCACTTTCTCCAAGTCTAAGACCTTCAGCAAGAAAACTCCATTAAAAAAATTACACATACCCCATAAACATTGCACAGGCTCCACAGTGATTCCCTTCCAAGCAGAGATTTCCCCTCTCGGTGTGATCCGTTCTCTCCACAACGCACCAGCAGCATCTGTAGCCCTAGCGTGGCATCTAATAACATGAGTTACTCCTCCCTCCCTTAGGAGCTTTACATCCCTGTTTTGGCTAAACTTCCTTTTCTCCCCCAGGACTAAACTACATCATTCACCGTGTCCCTAAACATAAACCAAACCACACCAAAACACAAAACATTAAGGGAAGCCGACAGCATCCACCAGCTCACCATTACCTTTGACACCTAAGAAAAACGAAACTTGACATCCTTTAACAGCTCAACTGAACTGTTAAGTGTACTTAAAAATAGAAGGGAAAAAGGGAGCACACTCCACAAATAGGTCCTTAGAAATTTACCATGAAAGTCTTGAGTTGGGCATAAACTGTTTCCAGTGCAGTACCGCCCTGATGCATATGACAATATAAAAGTAGAGAAAAGAGGGAGCCCCCCCCCCAAAAGCCAAACCAAACACTATACGCTTCAATTGCACATCCAAAACTGTCCCCTCTACACACCCAACAGGATATCCTTACATCATAACTGGCGCCTCCACCTCCCCACCCCCAAAAAAGAACAAAAAAATTATCCCGGTAGGCACAGACACGTGATAGGAACTTTGTAGGAAAGCACTAAGAGGCTGTAGAGATTACAACCACCACCTTACCTGCTGCCGGAGACTTTGTGTGCGTGTTGTTTTTAAGTGTTTCGCCCAGCTCCTCCTTCCCGCACTACAAACAGCAAACACATGAGTGAGCTAATCAGCTCTTAAACTGAAAAACCTTTCGATCCAGGCGAGTGATGGAAGATAAAAGCTGAGGGGCGGCAGGAGGGTCAAATAAAAGTTGCTCCGCAGTTCGCTCATCCAAGCCCCGCAGCGACCGCAGGGGGCTGAGGTTCGCAAAGCCACTTTCACACCTTCCATAATGCACTAGCAAAGAGAAGCCCGGAGAGGCTGAAGTTTCCACGGAGGGCGCCGTCGGGGAGACGCAGCCCAGGGGGACGCAAGGGTTGGGTCGCTACCTCTGCACACGGGCGAGCCGGGGCTCCGGCGCTCAGGTGAGTGGCTCCTCCGGTGGCTCTCTGGGGACCGTCTCGGGCGGCCCTTGGCCCGCGGCGCCTGCTCGGTCGGGGCCGCGGTCGGCGGCGGCGTCGGGCTGGGCGGGCTGGGGCCGCAAGCCGTGCCGGGCCCCGGGAGGCTGCCCAGCGAGGCGGCGGCGGCGGGCGGGCGCGTGGGACTGTGTCGGCTGCCCCGCAGGAGCTGGTAGGGCACCGTGGCGCGGATGGGCTGCAGCAGCCGGCCGGCTCCCGCAACCGGGGCGCAGCTCACGCCGCCGCCGCCGCCCGCACCGTTCCCGCTCCCGGCGGCGGGGGTGGCGGGCTGGGAACCCGCGGCGCTGCGCCGCATCCTCTGCGGCGGGGGATGAGGAGTCTGAGAGGAACTGGAAGAGGAGGAGGCAGTGCACATGGTGGCTCCGCGGGCCCTGGACGATGCCGGCCAACACCGAGGCGCGGAGCGGGAGCCGCGCGAGCGTGTGGGAGCCGGCGCGCTAGTGCGTGCGAGTGTGTAAGGGGGAGGGGCGGGGGGATCGTGGAGGGGGAGGAGTCTCTCGGCTCCCCCTTCGCAACGCGCACCCCCACCGCCTCAGCGAGGGGGGGAGGGGAAGGCTGCGAAAACTAACGTCCAACGGTCCCAACAACCCGACCGGGCTCGCTGTGGCGGTTACGGCCGGGGCCGCGAGGAGCCCGGAGCCGCCGCCGCCGCCGCCGCCGCCACGGGCATCGCGCTGACAGGGGAAAGGGGCAGCCGCCGGCATCACGCAGACTCGCGGGGCTGCACGCGCAGGAGAGCCCGGCAGCTGCAGGGAGGGCCGGGATCCCTGCTTCTGGGGACCTGGTAGGGCGAAAGGGCCTCGAGGTGCCTGGCTGAACGCGGAGCCGCGCAACCGCAAACTCCGCCGCCGCCAGCTTCTCTGCCCGCTCCTGACTCCCAAAGGCACCTTACCTCCCACCCGTACCCCGCCCGCTGCACCGCCTCCCGGCGCTCGGGGCGGGCAGGTGACGCAACGAGAATTCCCATTGTCTCCGTCACTCTCCACCAGAACGCGAGTGATTGGTTGCCGGGTAGGAGTGAGAGGAGCACCTGCCAACGAAAGTGGGCGTCCTACTTTGGAGGCGGGATACGAAGGAGCGAAGGCGGAGAAAGGGGCTGTGCGTTCAAGGAGGGGCGTGAGAGTTGACAGGCTTTGAGGTGAGAGGGGGCCCGTGATTGGGCTGCCCTGGGAGAGTGGGTCCGTGTGTGTCCTGCGCGTACCCCGACACCCACAGACGCGCACGCCCAGGGAAGCAGGCTGTGAGGGCTCCACCCTCCAGGGCCGTTTGTACCACTTGAGAGAGGATACGTCAGGCAAACTTGACTTTGCAAGTACACCTGTTCTGGTGGTGGGATGTTTTAGGAGAATCCATCCCTTCCCCACTAATTTTAGGAATCTGAGTTTCTGTGTTGAGTAGACTAATCAAAAGAATGTAAGGCCATCAGAAGCAATGTCTGGGGATTGGATTGAACACTGGGTGGATACTTTTACAGTTATCCTATGGAGTGAAAAGAGATCATCAAATCTTCTGTTCCAAGACAATAACTCTGAATTGCAGGGGTCAACAAGGACTTGTCCATCATTGCTCCGTCAGTTAAATGGAGGTGTAATGCAGGGCACACCCTGTTGTCTTTTCCCAGAAGCAGATGGCCTCTTGGGAGAAATAATACCAGACTTGACGTAACAATCCACTGGGGCAAATTTAGTTTTTATTCTGCAGTGGAACTGAAGAGAAACTAAGATTTTGGATGACTGTCAGGAACCGAAGTTTACCCCACAGTAAACCAAGGTTTGAAACATTAAGCAGGAACAATTGATTGAAGGGTCCACATCAGATACCCTCCATTCGTTTCCATGAGAGAAAAAAGAAGTGGGAGATCAGATTGGTCTACTCTTGGTGTCTGCCCACACTGGCAAGCTTCCTCTGATTTCAGGCACTAAATGCAGGGGTCAGTTTCACTTAGAGGAGCCATCCCTCTCAGCTTCATTGTGCCCTCAGAACAGAAAGCATAGTAGGTTCTGTAAAAAGTGGATGAATCCACTTTTTCTGTAAAATGCAAGAATTGCACCCATGAATACTAGTGACAGTTCCTCACTTTATCACATAGTAGAATAACAGCTAACATTTACTGAGCATTTCATGTGTCAGCCACTGTTCTAAGAATGTTTTATGTGTTAATTCCTTCAATCCTCCTATAATCCACAAGGTACGATACTACTATTATCCCCATTGTGTTCACATGTATTTGCTTTCCAGAATAACATATATTAAATATAAATGTAGTAAAAACTTTTACTCGTTTCAATTTAGTATAATTGACCTATTGTGTTATTTTTTCCATCTGAAACGAAAGATTTCCTCATTCATTAGGAAATTGCCTTCCTTCATGGGGAAAAAGAATGATAAATGGCTTCTTTCTGATGACTTTTTCAGAATATCAAGAACAAAAATTGACGGATTAAAATATGTGAAGTTTTTAAAAATGCTGGTAAATTTCCAAGTTGTCAATTTGATTACAGCATGGTTTCATAATAGAAATGTTATCTCTGGCCACTCCTAAATATAAGTATGTAACGACCCCAACACTTTAGATTACAGTAATTCTAAATTTATACCAAGCCACAGTCCTAATGATCAATACCTGATTTGGATCTAAAACAACCTACCTAGCCATATGTTAAAGTCTTTCTGTGTTTGTTCCAAACTGCCAAGGCCAACTTAAATCAGACAACCAAAACAAATCTAAATGATGCACACAGAGAACTAGTATGATCTTAAAATACTATTTTCAGTTGCTGATAAGTCACCATGAACTATTTGGAGGTTCAATCACCTTCTCTTTACTAAATGTATCTTGGTTGCCTCTTAAACCTTTGTTCTCATGAAATAAATACTGATCTTTATGTGTAAGGAATTCAGTCTCCAAACAAATCAAAGGTGGGCTAAAATCAACTAAACCCAGTACTGGCTTTCCAATGTCCATTTGTTGAGTTCTTAACAGTATTTTATTCTTAGTGAGTTTGGGAGTGGGCTCCAAGGGTATGAAAAGAAGCTTTAGGAAAACATACCCCTCAGTAAATTGGGACCTCCCCCCCCCTTAGAAGGAAGTGCGGATTGCTGGGCGAGAAGAGCATTGTTACCCGACAGTGCTAGCTATGGGATGGTTAGGTCCCGTGCAGATTATCTCTATTTGTTGAATATAAGTGTAACAATCCCTGGAAGTTCTATATATGTTAATGTTGGTGATGACCTCTTTACTATGTTGACCTACTTAGAAGAAGACAACACTGAAAGCGCAATTTGGTGGCATGGGAAATACCTTTGTTCTCAGTAACCCGTGTCTTGGCTGTTTGTGGAACAAGATTCCACCGTTAGCTAATCTGAAGTAGAACTATGACACTTACTTCTTGGTTCATATATGGTAATGGACTATACTTTAGGTTCCATTAAAACTTGGACTCATTGGCTACCTCTGATGAATATGTAGCCCCATGTGAAGAGAGAATGGGATAACTAACGGTCCTACAGAGCTACCAAAACCTCCCTCTTCTAGTTTCATCCAGGTTTGCCAGGGGATGCATCCAAGCCCCAACCAAATCTAAGAGGCAGTCCAGGCTGTCAGTATCAGAAATGAGGTCACGGCTGAGAGAGAACACTAAACAGATCTGCACTGATGTTCATCTTCAGCTGATTAAACTCTCTTGTAGGTGGATTCTTTAGAGCAGCAACAAAAAGAGCCTTGCCTGAATTTTTGTCCCTGGCAGATGCTTACAGTAAAACTCCTTACTGCTTGTGACAGGCTACGTGCACCTTTGCACTAGGTGTTCCCTCTGCCTGAGCAGTTCCTACCCCAGTTACCCACATGGCTTGCTCCCTCATTTCCTCCAGGGCTTCACTCAGATGTCATCACCTTCACAATGAAAGCTTTTCTGAAAACTCTTTTTTAAAATTGCAAGCACCCCCTAGATGTTCCCTACTCTCTTCCTTTTTTTTTCCCCCAGAGCACACATCACCACCCACCTATTTTATATTTTCATTATTTTTTGTTCTGTCCGCCATGAGATCCAAATTCCTTTAAATACTTAAAAGGTCTGGCCTGCTCTGGCTTCTGCCTCCTTCTCCAACCTTACCTCCCTCTATTCTCCCCCTCACCCTTTAAGTTCCAGCCACAGTGGCCTCCTTTCACTTCCCCCGAAACACCACTGCAGGGTCTGCACACAGGTGTATCCTCAGCCTAAAACACTCCTTCCACAGCCCCAATCCTCAGTTGCCCTGAGTGGCTCCCCCCATTCTTCAGATCTCAGTTTAAATGCCTTGTCTTCAGAGTATCCTTTCTGAGTCCTTGCCTATCACTAATAACCTATAAGAACGTATCATTAGGTCAGTTTGTTGCATCTGTAGTGCTCATTATACGGTGTAAATACACATTTGTTTACCTGTTTATGTAAGCCTTCGCCACTAGATTATAAAGTCTCTCAAGGCATAGATTATAAAGTCTCTCAAGGCAGGGACCTTGTCTCTTCTGTTGACTACTTGGTCACTGAACACCTAGGAGTGCCTGGAATATAGCAGGTGCCCGAGAATTATTTGTTAAAACTTTATTGGTTACTGATAGCTTCCTAGTTCCTGATGCTAATCCCTGTACAGCCCTATTATACTTTCTGTGAGAGAGTTTCTTTGGTCTTATATTACCCTCCCCCTTGCTGTTTCAATCATTTGAATAGGTTTCTGTTCTTATAGTTAAATGATGACTAATTGATCAAGTTTTTAAAAGGATGCGGTGATCAGCAATGTCAAAAGCTGTTAGATGGGGAAGAAGGTTAAGGGCTAAGCAAAGTCATTGGATCTCATCACTTGGAAATCTTCACACCAAGAGTGTCCATAAAATGTGGCTCTGTGGAAGCCAGGGTACAGTTGGGTTGATGAGAAGGGTGAGAAGATGAATGCAAGTAATGTAGAATTCTCTTTTTGAGAAATTTGACAGTAAACATAAGGCATGAAGTAAAATGGGATCTTGGGGTTCATCGGAGTCCAAGAAAGTATATGTTGCTTTAGTTTAAAAAGAATAGGGAAGAAACGTCTACTGATATGCCAATAGAAGCCAAAAGAGAAAAAAATGAAGTTGGAATGAGGAAGACTAATAGACTTAGTTTCCATGAGGCAGTAGAGGATTTGATCAAGAGCACAAGTTTGACAAAATGGGACAGTGTTTCCCCCTCCATTTACAGGAAGAAGGGACGTTAAGAGAGTGAAGGTCAAGATAACATTTATGTAGAGCAAAGGAAGTTGAGCATGGCCATTTGAGGAGGTAGCAATGTCATCTACAACTGGTTGTCAAGGGGAATCTCTGGAAAGACTTTTCCAGACCACACCTCCATCCCTTTACTCCATGACCTCCCCACCCAAGATGGTAGACGCTCTCCACTGCAACTGCCGCAGACACTCACTGCTGCTGAGGGCCACAGTGGTTGGTGGGAATGTGCCTTCTTTCTTAGGTGGGGTGGAACAGAAAAAAAGCCTGCGATCACTGAGGAGAGGGGTAGTCAGAAGGGAATATTGGGGTTTGAAGAGCTCTGACATCATGAGGAATACGACAAGGACATAGAATTGTTTTCCAAACATATATCTCATCAGGCATTCCTGGGGCCCTTCTAAAAATACAGATTTCAGCCTCATTCCCTAGAGAGTCTAATTCAGCAGGTCTGGGAGCAGGAGGGGTAGGATTGTACAATTTTTAACAAGTTCCCCAGGTGATGTTTATGATTTGGCCAATTTGGGAAACAGTGGATTAGAAATGATTAAAAGTTCACTAAGTTTAATTGCAGGCCCCACATATGTTCTCAGTGTTTAGCCAAATACAAAGATTTGTGGATAACTGACGTCAATTCGTGGAAATTACCCAAAGAAAACAGTTTTCAGTGGATTGGTATCTAATTCTGTGGTTCCAAATAATCTGCAGCGATATTTAAAATGTAAGACTAGTTTATGGATATTTCTTTATAGAGAATTTCATTGAGGAAAAGGTAAATGGAATGGACCAGCTAACAGTTATTATTCATAATATAATAACAAAGTCAGATGTTTGAAAGCCTGTTCTGCTTCTAGTTTGCTTACCTGCCAAATTAATAAGCTAAACATAATAAAAATCTAAGAATGTAACTTGATCTTACCCATTCCTAACATTCTTAGAGGAGATCTTTAGCCTGATAGCACTAGAGCTTCTGAGAGCAGATTCAGATCCATTTAAAATATTTTTTCCATTCCTTCCCAGAAAGAGTTATTTGTATTGATATACAACAGTTGGGCCCCAGACCACTTACTGGGACCACAGGGCCTCACTAATTTGTACCAGTTTTCCTCTATTCTAGTTGGTCCTGACCATCAGGTATAAATTAGTGCTAAATCAATATTAGCTGATACTTCCCCAGCTGTGGGAAGTATGGAAACCCTATCACATGAGCAAACACAGCCCTTCTTGGCTACATTTAAAATAAGGTGGTTATTATTACACTGTATGGGGAAAAGGCTTTTTTTTTTTTTTTAAAGAAATCTCATGCCACCTTAATTTGCATTAACTTGATAGACTGATATCAATAGTCGGAATCTATTTTCAATTGTTATAGTTTCCCTACCACCGTTCACACTTCCTTCATTCTTTCAGTGAGGCTTCTTCTGCCTTCCTATTTCTTCCCACCTCCAGCCATGCCATATACCCCACACCATTTTTCCTTTCTAGTACTACTTACTCATCGGGTTGAGTAGAGAAGCCAAAGGTGACTGAGTTTACATACCTGCTTTAATTGCTCACCTTGGGTGGAGCAGTGTCTTAAATAAACTTCACTTTTGCCACAGCACCATTACTCAGTAAGGTATTTATACAAGTGTCACTTAATCCCATGAAAATAATAAACAAGGCACTTAAACTTGTTATTGAGAAAGAAGCTTTAGGCTTTAGCTGCCCACTCTCCTTACTCAAGGGCCAATCTCACCTCACTTATTCTTAGAAAACTTTTCAGCAGTTTTCTTTAAAGAAAATCAGGCAGAGCAAAGTACTGTGAGTCAGGTTTAAGCTACCCTTACCTTTGAAAGAAAGGGTTCCTTTGTTAATTATCAATCACAAGGAATCTTGTCATTTCTCCCAATATTTACAAGTCATAGCTACTCAAAGCGGAGCTATGCATTCAATGCATTCCAAAATAGTGAAAGCATATATGTTCAGTATTTAACCATAGATGAAAACAGAAACAAATATTTAGCATTCCAAAGAAATGGTGCAACTCTACATGATTTTTTATTTTCTATATCCTGAATTGTATAGAAATTTCATAGTAGTTTTAAAGCACTTTCATAAATATGACCTTTTTGCTTGTGATCATTCTGTGAGGTAGTTATACTATTTCCATTTTTCAGATGGGAAAATTGAGGCTTGAAGCCTTGGCCAGGGTCACAGCACATGAGAGATTCAGAGCTGGGAATCAGCTCTCCTGACTCCAGGCCCAGTGTTTTTCCCTCTATAAAAATTGCCTTTATAGCAGGAGAGTCAGGGATATGTTCACTCAGTAATAGAGAAGTATGGATCTTTTCCACCCCTAGTCATTGAAGGACCTATGAGCTAATAGTGTATGTGAGAGAGGACACTTCCTGCCTGAAAGATTGATGACTTACATTCAGAGCAACCTGGTGTTGCACTCTGATAGGAGAAGGACCTGTCTAAAACGTCCTAATTGCTTCAAACATCCAGAGTTCCCAATAGGAAGACAGGGTGTGGTAATTATATATCTTGCTTTTGGCTTATCTTCTCCATATCCTCACCCTCACAGATGTCTTTCAAACATTGGTAATTACAGCTTTCAGAGCCAAAGCCTACAAACTCATAATCCACACAGATGACATACTAAAATCTACTCAAATATGTAAGGCTGAAGAAACTTTCAGTGCTACTGGACTCACAGTAAAAAAAAACTGCTTAGAAAAGAGGTAGCCTTTATTTCTATGTCACTACTGCCTAGATGTGTAATGGTTTCTTGTTGATCTGTGAGGGTGCATATTAACTCATTTGCCTCTAAATGTAATCAGTAACTTAAGAATAAAGTACACATGCAGATGACAAGACCATATGATTAAAAGCAAATAGTCTGACATTGGAAAACGGATCCAAATTAATGAAACGAACTTGAAACAATGAAGGAACGGCTTCTAAGCAAGAGGAAGAATCAGTATCAAGAAATAAATGCAGCACAGGAAAGCAGTTGTCCTTGTCATGCCGGCCTATAAATGGAACCTGAGTATTAACATCATAATCTCTAAAGAATTCAGCAAGTTCTTGCTATAGTGGCAATGAGATAATATATAAAGTATGGTGGAATTTCCCACCATCTGTATCACTGGCGAGCCCAATGGTAATTGGAATGGTTAAATGTCCCACAGTTTTTAAGGGAAATCGTTTTAGGAGGAGTCACATTTCTAGATGAAGACACATTAACCCAATGATTTCAAAGAATATGGCTTGGGTCTGGTATCACATTTCAAGACCAAGAATTAGCACCTCAGTTACTTACTAAGTGAAAGATACTCCAATGATAACTGATAAGAAAACGGCTCAGAAATATGAGTGGGATTTTAAACAACTAAATTTGTTTTTCTCCCACTCTGATTGAATCCAGAAGTATTTATTTAGGGGAGCAAAAAATCCAGATGACTTGGAAGCAAATGTTTCTGTTCGTTGAAGAATAAGGATGTCTTCTGCCAAATGCAGCCATTTCCAAACGCAATGAAGGACTATGGCTCATATTTCAATCCTGCCCCTTCCTAGCTCGGCCCTCATTCTCTGACCATCTTCTCCGAATTCCCTTGCAGGATTCCCTTCAGGACCATTGCTAATTCATGCCTTCTGGAATCCACCTTCCTCATAGCTATTGAGGCTGTTCCCACCTTTTCAGAAAAAAGTTTGCCCTGGGTGATATACATAAATCTTTGCTCAGCCTCAACCAGCTTGCTTTCTAGCTAACAGGTTTATCTGTGGCCCCAGGGGGCAGGATAGTGTGAGAGAGGGGGCTCAAAAGACCATTACCTTTCAGTACACAGCTAGGTAAACTAATTCCACCAAAGATCACAGGTTTCTATATTTCCTTGAATATGCTTTTTTTTTTAAAACGTCATCAAAATTTCACGTTTTAAATATATTTTTTAAAGGAATTCCTTTTATTTTTTTTATTATTTATTTATTTATTTTTGGCTGTGTTGGGTCTTCGTTTCTGTGCAAGGGCTTTCTCTGGTTGCAGCAAGCAGGGGCTCAGTAGTTGTGGCTCACGGGCCTAGTTGCTCCGCAGCATGTGGGATCTTCCCAGACCAGGGCTCGAACCTGTGTCCCCTGCATTAGCAGGCAGATTGTCAACCACTGCGCCACCAGGGAAGTCCCTAACCTCCTCCTTTAAGCCTAGGCAGTAAAAGCTCCCTGAGATGCTGGACTACTGTCCTCTGTTGTTTTCCCCAAACCCTTTGCAAATGATCTCTTGACTACAGTCTCCTTAATTACGGTACATTTGAGTGTGCCACCTTTCTCTTTCAGGGATTCTGACTTATACTGATAGGTAAGAAATGCCTGGGGGAGAGTTAAATTTGAGTCACCTGAGTAGAGGTGGTAATTGGAGCCGTGGGTATAAATGTGAATATCTTGGGAGACAGTGTAGAGAAGGAATGGGCCCTGAGGAACTCAAACATGTAATGGCTTTCAGAGGAGGATAATCTTGCAAAGGAATTGAAGTAGCAACCAAAGTGAGGTGAAAAATCAGGGCAGTGTGTGTCATAGAAGTCAAAGGAAGCAAAGGGAAGAAAAAGAGTGTTGGTAGTCAAGATTATCAGTTGGTCCTGCAAAGTCATTGGATTTAGTGACTTATACCATCGTGAATCTGTTACATATTTTCTGTGCTCCCTCTGAATAATGATTTAAATTGTTTTACATTAACTTATCTATAATTTATCTTAGGTAAATACAGTCAAATTTGTTTTAGAACGTATTTTAAGGTAAAAAATTAACTACCCTTCCTTAAGCATTATTCCAACATTATTTATTTTATACTTTCTCTATTACCATTATTTCCTCCAACATTCACTGTTTCTAAAAATATAAAGAGACGTTTGAGCACTTTCTACTAGATGTTTAAGAGCTTTCTATTTGACTGTATCATAGTGGTTCAATGGTTGTCGCTTTAGCATTCATTTTAAAATTGATCCATTACAACAAGTCTAACCTCTTAATTTTAATTTTCAGAATTCTATTATCAATAGCCCCATTTATTCTTCCAGATAAACTCTCTATATTTTTTAACATCTTTATTAGAGTATAATTGCTTTACTATGGTGTGTTAGTTTCTGCTTTCTAACAAAGTGAATCAGTTATACATATACATATGTCCCCACATCTCTTCCCTCTTGCATCTCCAGATAAACTTTAGAACCATTTTATCAATTAAAAAAGACTTCATTGTGATTTTTTCAAGACCGTGAGAGATAGATGGCCAACCAGAGTTCCTAAGGTTCAGTGTATGTAACTGTTGCCGCCGCTTAAGCCTGCCAAAGCAGTGGTACGGCTGCTGCCCTTGTATTTGCTACCTCTAGAAACATTCTTGCCAGTAGTGGCAGCAGCGGGACTCAATTACCCTCTTTTCGCACTCCCTCCAGAAGCTCCAGATGGCGTCTTCCGTGGGCAACGTGGCCAACAGCACAGACGCAACGAAACGTATGCTTTCCTTGCAAGGGTTAGCAGAGTTGACACATCGAGCCTATCAGGCGGGAGATTTTGAGGCAGCTGAGAGACACTGCATGCAGCTCTGGAGACAAGAGCCAGACAATACTGGTGTCCTTTTATTACTTTCATCTATACACTTCCGGTGTCGAAGGCTGGACGGATCTGCCCACTTTAGTACTCTGGCAATTAAAAAGAACCCTCTTCTGGCAGAAGCCTATTCGAATTTGGGGAATGTGTACAAGGAAAGCGGGCAGTTGCAGGAAGCCATCGAGCATTACCGGCATGCGTTGCGTCTCAAACCAGATTTCATCGATGGTTATATTAACCTGGCAGCCGCTTTGGTAGCAGCAGGCGACATGGAAGGGGCAGTACAAGCTTACGCCTCTGCTCTTCAGTACAATCCTGATCTGTACTGTGTTTGCAGTGACCTGGGGAACCTGCTCAAAGCCCTGGGTCGCTTGGAAGAAGCCAAGGCATGTTATTTGAAAGCAATTGAGACGCAACCGAACTTTGCAGTAGCTTGGAGTAATCTTGGCTGTGTTTTCAATGCACAAGGGGAGATTTGGCTTGCAATTCATCACTTTGAAAAGGCTGTCACCCATGACCCCAATTTTCTGGATGCTTATATCAATTTAGGAAATGTCTTCAAGGAGGCACGGATTTTTGAACGAGCTGTGGCAGCTTACCTTCGTGCCCTAAGCTTGAGTCCAAATCATGCAGGGGTACATGGCAACCTGGCTTGTGTATACTATGAGCAAGGCCTGATAGACCTGGCAATAGACACCTACAGGCGAGCTATTGAATTGCAACCAAATTTCCCGGACGCTTACTGCAACCTAGCCAACGCTCTCAAAGAGAAGGGCAGTGTTGCCGAAGCAGAAGATTGTTATAATACAGCTCTCTGGCTGTGTCCCACCCATGCAGACTCTCTGAATAACCTAGCCAATATGAAACGAGAACAGGGAAACATTGAAGAGGCAGTTCGCTTGTATGGTAAAGCATTAGAAGTCTTCCCAGAGTTTGCTGCTGCCCATTCAAATTTAGCAAGTGTATTGCAGCAGCAGGGAAAAGTGCAGGAAGCTCTGATGCATTATAAGGAGGCTATTCGAATCAGTCCTACCTTTGCTGAGGCCTACTGTAATATGGGAAACACTCTAACGGGGATGCAGGATGTTCAGGGAGCCTTGCACTGTTATACTCGTGCCATTCAGATTAACCCTGCATTTGCGGATGCCCACAACAATCTGGCTTCCATTCACAAGGATTCAGGGAACATTCCAGAAGCAATTGCTTCTTATCGCACTGCTCTGAAGCTTCAACCTGACTTTCCTGACGCTTATTGTAATCTGGCTCATTGCCTGCAGACTGTCTGTGACTGGACAGACTATGATGAGCGCATGAAGAGGTTGGTCAGCGTTGTGGCTGACCAGTTAGAGAAGAACAGGTTGCCTTCCGTGCAGCCTCATCACAGCATGTTATATCCTCTTTCTCACGGCGTCAGGAAGGCTATTGCCGAGAGGCATGGGCACCTCTGCCTGGATAACATCAGTGTCCTTCACAAACCACCGTATGAACATCCAAAGGACTTGAAGCTCAGTGATGGTCGACTGCGTGTAGGATACGTGAGTTCTGACTTTGGGAACCATCCTACTTCTCATCTTATGCAGTCTATTCCAGGCATGCACAATCGTGATAAATTTGAGGTATTCTGTTATGCCCTGAGCCCAGATGATGGCACAAACTTCCGAGCGAAGGTGATGGCAGAAGCCGATCATTTCGTTGATCTTTCTCAGATTCCATGCGATGGAAAAGCAGCTGATCGCATCCATCAAGATGGTATACACATCCTCGTAAATCTGAATGGTTATACCAGGGGTGCTCGAAATGAACTCTTTGCTCTCAGGCCGGCTCCTATTCAGGCAATGTGGCTGGGGTACCCTGGGACTAGTGGCGCGCTTTTCATGGATTATATCATCACTGATCAGGAAACTTCACCTGCTGAAGTTGCTGAGCAGTATTCTGAGAAACTGGCTTATATGCCCCACACTTTCTTTATTGGTGATCATGCTAATATGTTCCCTCACCTGAAGGAAAAAGCAGTCATCGATTTGAAGTCCAATGGGCACATTTATGACAATCGAATTGTGCTGAATGGCATCGACCTCAAAGCATTTCTTGATAGTCTACCAGATGTGAAAATTGTCAAGATGAAATGTCCTGATGGAGGAGACAAAGCAGACAGCAGTAACAGAGCTCTTAATATGCCTGTCATTCCTATGAATACGATTGCAGAAGCAGTTATTGAAATGATTAACAGAGGACAAATTCAGATAACAATTAACGGATTCCGTATTAGCAATGGACTGGCAACTACCCAGATCAACAATAAGGCTGCCACTGGAGAGGAGGTTCCCCGTACCATTATTGTAACCACACGTTCTCAGTACGGGTTACCGGAAGATGCCATTGTGTACTGTAACTTTAATCAGTTATATAAAATTGACCCATCTACTTTGCAGATGTGGGCAAATATTCTGAAGCGTGTTCCCAATAGCGTACTGTGGCTGTTGCGTTTCCCAGCAGTAGGAGAACCTAATATTCAACAGTACGCGCAAAATATGGGCCTCCCCCAGAACCGTATCATTTTTTCACCTGTTGCTCCTAAAGAGGAACATGTTCGGAGAGGCCAGCTGGCTGATGTCTGCTTGGACACTCCACTCTGTAATGGACACACCACAGGGATGGATGTCCTTTGGTCGGGGACACCCATGGTGACTATGCCAGGAGAGACTCTTGCTTCCCGAGTTGCAGCTTCCCAGCTCACTTGTTTAGGCTGTCTTGAGCTTATTGCTAAAAATAGACAAGAGTATGAAGACATAGCTGTGAAACTGGGAACTGATCTAGAATACCTGAAGAGAATTCGTGGCAAGGTCTGGAAGCAGAGAATATCTAGCCCTCTGTTCAACACCAAACAATACACAATGGAACTAGAGCGCCTCTATCTACAGATGTGGGAGCATTATGCAGCTGGCAACAAACCTGATCACATGATGAAGCCTGTTGAAGTCACTGAGTCGGCCTAAATAATGACTGTGTGCACAGGAGAATTACCCCTGTACCTGAGCCTCAACCTTCCGGGGGAAAGGGAACTAGATACGTTACTTTGTACTTACCTTTGTAGCAATATCATGTTGCAGATGGGTGACAGACAGTGATAACAAATAGCACAGCCAGACTTGCTTCCTGCATGATCATGACAGGGAGAGACACAAGAGATGGGAGACTGCTGTTTCACAAGGAGTCTCCATAGAATTTTGCAGCAGCCAGGTGTTGCCTAAGTCTGGAAGGTCTGATCTCCCTTGGTCTTCCATGGGATGGGTGGTTAGTGTGGAGGGGAGATAGAGATTGCCCAGTCTTCTGAATTAAGTTTTTCTTTATATTTGGGGTATTGGAGCAATTAAAAATGTTTGCTTGCAGGTATTTTTATTCATGTGAAGTGTATATGATTCTCTTGAGATAAGGTTTTAAGCTAAAATATTCCTTGTTTTAGTTTCTGAACTCTACAGATAAATGGGGACTTTGCTGGTGTAGTCTTTTTATAGGTTTAATAAACCACTTGAGCCTATATCAGTCATTTTAGTGTCTGACATGTTTGGAACTATCAGTGCTTTGTTGGTTTATGGCTTAAATTCTCTTTCTGGTCCGTTTCCTTCTTCCCTTCCCCCCACTTTAAAAATTTTCCTGTAACTTGGCTAACAAAAATCCAAGTCTGATTCAAAACCTCCCAGAGTGTTTCTCTTAACCGCATCATCGGGTGCCAAATGAAGATTCTTAGGAGTGATTATTAATTATGAAGGGCACAGTTGTGGTACTGTCACTGATGATAATAATAATGGATTTTTGGCCTAGAGTTTTGACCTTCTTCACCAGTGTTTTACCGTTGACTGCCGCCCCTCTATGCTGCTTCCAAAAGTGATAGTGTGTGATAAGATTTTTACTTTCACTTCTAAAGTTTGTTTTCTTTTTAAAGTGAGTCCTGTTCTTCCTTTTTCTTTCACCAGAAATGAAATCCCAGGTAAGTACAAGTACTCAAATATTTGATCAGTAAGTCACAGTATATCTCCAGTATATTAAATAACTTTCATCAAAAAACATGTTATAGGTAAAAAGCTCTGGAGGACCTGCTATGTATATGATTATTATGTTTCAGACCTTCTAGGGTGTTATATATAATAACTTGTCTTCTGGACGTGGTCTTGAAGTCTTTCTGGATTCAGCCTCAGTAGTAGCGAACTGCACTGCTACTTGGTTTGGAGTATAAATTAGACTTTAGCCCTCCTGGAGGTTGAGTTTTTGGTATTGAAAACCATAGGAATGAAATTATTGTATTTCAACAAAGGATTGAGGGCTTGAGGCTTAAACAAGCCAACATATGAATATATGTTTTTATCTTGCTGTACTGCACATATGCTGTCTAGTAACAGATATTTTGTCTGCTAGTAGTGTTCTAGATTCTGTCTTTCCAAAGCGCTGAGGCAGTGCATCTATTCTGTAGTTGCAGCTGATGCCTGAATGTATCCTAGCTGACAAATGATTGATTAATAAGAACTATTAATAAGAACAAGAAAAAGAGGGAGAGGATGCAAATCAATAAAATCAGAAATGAAAAAGGAGAAGTTACAACAGACACCGCAGAAATACAAAACATCCTAAGAGACTACTACAAGCAACTTTATGCCAATAAAATGGACAACCTGGAAGAAATGGACAAATTCTTAGAAAGGTATAACCTTCCAAGACTGAATCAGGAAGAAACAGAAAATATCAACAGACCAATCACAAGTAATGAAATTGAAACTGTGATTAAAAATCTTCCAACAAACAAAAGTCCAGGACCAGATGGCTTCACAGGTGAATTCTATCAAACATTTAGAGAAGAGCTAACACCCATCCTTCTCAAACTCTTCCAAAAAATTGCAGAGGAAGGAACTCTCCCAAACTCATTCTATGAGGCCACCATCACCCTGATACCAAAACCAGACAAAGACACTACAAAAAAAGAAGATTACAGACCAATATCACTGATGAATATAGATGCAAAAATCCTCAACAAAATACTAGCAAACAGAATCCAACAACACATTAAAAGGATCATACACCACGATCAAGTGGGATTTATCCCAGGGATGCAAGGATTCTTCAATATACGCAAATCAATCAATGTGATACACCATATTAACAAATTGAAGAATAAAAACCATATGATCATCTCAATAGATGCAGAAAAAGCTTTTGACAAAATTCAACACCCATTTCTGATAAAAACTCTCCAGAAAGTGGGCATAGAGGGAACCTACCTCAACATAATAAAGGCCATATATGACAAACCCACAGCAAACATCATTCTCAATGGTGAAAAACTGAAAGCATTTCCTCTAAGATCAGGAACGAGACAAGGATGTCCACTCTCACCACTATTATTCAACATAGTTCTGGAAGTCCTAGCCACGGCAATCAGAGAAGAAAAAGAAATAAAAGGAATACAAATTGGAAAAGAAGAAGTAAAACTGTCACTGTTTGCGGATGACATGATACTATACATAGAGAATCCTAAAACTGCCACCAGAAAACTGCTAGAGCTAATTAATGAATATGGTAAAGTTGCAGGTTACAAAATTAATGCACAGAAATCTCTTGCATTCCTATACACTAATGATGAAAAATCTGAAAGAGAAATTATGGAAACACTCCCATTTACCATTGTAACAAAAAGAATAAAATACCTAGGAATAAACCTACCTAGGGAGACAAAAGACCTGTATGCAGAAAACTATAAGACACTGATGAAAGAAATTAAAGATGATACCAACAGATGGAGAGACATACCATGTTCTTGGATTGGAAGAATCAACATTGTGAAAATGAGTATACTACCCAAAGCAATCTACAGATTCAATGCAATCCCTATCAAATTACCAATGGCATTTTTTACGGAGCTAGAACAAATCATCTTAAAATTTGTATGGAGACACAAAAGACCCCGAATAGCCAAAGCAGTCTTGAGGCAAAAAAATGGAGCTGGAGGAATCAGACTCCCTGACTTCAGACTATACTACAAAGCTACAGTAATCAAGACAATATGGTACTGGCACAAAAACAGAAACATAGATCAATGGAACAAGATAGAAAGCCCAGAGATTAACCCATGCACCTATGGTCAACTAATCTATGACAAAGGAGGCAAAGATATACAATGGAGAAAAGACAGTCTCTTCAATAAGTGGTGCTGGGAAAACTGGACAGCCACATGTAAAAGAATGAAATTAGAATACTCCCTAACACCATACACAAAAATAAACTCAAAATGGATTAGAGACCTAAATATAAGACTGGACACTATAAAACTCTTAGAGGAAAACATAGGAAGAACACTCTTTGACATAAATCACAGCAAGATCTTTTTCGATCCACCTCCTAGAGTAATGGAAATAAAAACAAAAATAAACAAGTGGGACCTAATGAAACTTCAAAGCTTTTGCACAGCAAAGGAAACCATAAACAAGACGAAAAGACAACCCTCAGAATGGGAGAAAATATTTGCAAATGAATCAACGGACAAAGGATTAATCTCCAAAATATATAAACAGCTCATTCAGCTCAATATCAAAGAAACAAACACCCCAATCCAAAAATGGGCAGAAGACCTAAATAGACATTTCTCCAAAGAAGACATACAGACGGCCACGAAGCACATGAAAAGATGCTCAACATCACTAATTATTAGAGAAATGCAAATCAAAACTACAATGAGGTATCACCTCACTCCTGTTAGAATGGGCATCATCAGAAAATCTACAAACAACAAATGCTGGAGAGGGTGTGGAGAAAAGGGAACCCTCTTGCACTGTTGGTGGGAATGTAAATTGATACAGCCACTATGGAGAACAATATGGAGGTTCCTTAAAAAACTAAAAATAGAATTACCATATGACCCAGCAATCCCACTACTGGGCATATACCCAGAGAAAACCGTAATTCAAAAAGACACGTGCACCCGAATGTTCATTGCAGCACTATTTACAATAGCCAGGTCATGGAAGCAACCTAAATGCCCATCAACAGACGAATGGATAAAGAAGTTGTGGTACATATATACGATGGAATATTATTCAGCCATAAAAAGGAACGAAATTGAGTCATTTGTTGAGAAGTGGATGGATCTAGAGACTGTCATACAGAGTGAAGTAAGTCAGAAAGAGAAAAACAAATATCGTATGTTAATGCATGTATGTGGAACGTAGAAAAATGGTACAGATGAGCCAGTTTGCAGGGCAGAAGTTGAGACACAGATGTAGAGAATGGACATATGGGCACCAAGGGGGGAAAACTGCGATGAGGTGGGGATGGTGATGTGCTGAATTGGGCGATTGGGATTGACATGTATACACTGATGTGTATAAAACTGATGCCTAATAAGAACCTGCAGTATAAAAAAACAAACAAAACAACTAATACTAAACTTTCATTGGGTTATTTGTATGGAAATATGTTAATATAAATGTTTCAGACATTACATGAAATTTCTAAAAATCTTATATTTGTATTTGTATGGAAATATGTATGGAAATATGTTAATATAAATGTTTCAGACATTACATGAAATTTCTAAAAATCTTATATTTGTATTTGTATGGAAATATGTATGGAAATATGTTAATATAAATGTTTCAGACATTACATGAAATTTCTAAAAATCTTATATTTGTATTTGTATGGAAATATGTATGGAAATATGTTAATATAAATGTTTCAGACATTACATGAAATTTCTAAAAATCTTATATTTGTATTTGTATGGAAATATGTATGGAAATATGTTAATATAAATGTTTCAGACATTACATGAAATTTCTAAAAATCTTATATTTGTATTTGTATGGAAATATGTATGGAAATATGTTAATATAAATGTTTCAGACATTACATGAAATTTCTAAAAATCTTATATTTGTATTTGTATGGAAATATGTATGGAAATATGTTAATATAAATGTTTCAGACATTACAGGAAACGTCTAAAAATCTTATATGTTCTGGTATAATGTTATAAGTAATAATCCTAGTTATTACTTTAAAATGTATATCTCAGAAATAACTAATTTTCTTGTCAACTGCATTATTATGAACTTTCATCAAATCTTTAACCATGGTCATTTTTAAGTCTTTTGTCATTTACAGACAGTTCTGGGTGTACTCTGATGATTTTGCAAATATGTTCCTATAAAAGAGTTTCATCTTCAAGAAATTCATGGAAAAGACTCTGACAAGTACAGGTTTCTGGTAACTGACTGTACTGCTGAACTGAATGAATAAGCATTTTCAGAACTCTAATGAAAAACTGATGAACTCATAAAAGTGCTAACAAAAGATCAAGATGAAAAAAAAGAAATTAATTACATGGGACTGAGTGAACTGATGAGGATGAGTATAATTTTTGTGACTTTCTGTCTGAATTAAAAGAAAAAAAAATCCCACAAGGACTCAGAGGAAAAGAATATACAAATCAATTTTCACTGCAAAGTAAAGGAGCTGTTACAGTGGAGGATTACTGGACTGAATGTCAATGTTATGACATAGTATAAGTGTGTTTCATGTTTGGTAATTGCAATCATTGTTGCTTTTGTTGTGGTCATCCATGTACAATGCTTGGTGTCAGTCTATCTATCTCTTGTAAAAATAAAATACAGTGTGTGTGTGTGTGGAAAAAAAAAAAAAAAAACGGAAGGCAGGGCGGCAGGTCCGACTGCTTTCTTTTTTTTTAGAAAAAAAAAAAAAAGAGTTTCTCTAGACCAAACATCAGAGAGTAGAATTGCTGAGTCAAAAGGCATGCATACCTTCAACCTAATAGATAATGCAAATTATCTTCCAAAATGGTTAAAATAAATTGACTCTCCCACAAACACTGTATAAGAATTCAGTGGTTCCACATCTCTAATTCTTGGTATTCCACATTTAACAATTTTTGTCAAGCTGATGAGATTGAAATAATATGCCACTGTGGTTTTAATTTGCATTTCCCTGATTACAAATGAAGTTGAACATATTTTCATATGTTATTTGACCATTTGTGTTCTCTCTTCAGTGATATGCCCAGTCAAATCTTTTTCCCCTTTAAAATAAATTAGGTTGTAGTTTTCTGAATGGCTTATAGTTTTTATATGGTCTGGATACTAACCCTTTGTCATATGGGTATAGCAAATACCCTCTCCCAGTGTGTGGCTCATCTTTTCACTTCTGTTATGGTATATCTTGATGAACAGAAGTTCTTCATTTTAATGTAGTTGACTTTAATAGTAATTTACTTTACTCCCTGTGCTTTTCTGTCTTGCTTCAGAGATTCTTCTCATCCGTTAATTGAAAAGGGCATTTTCTTTTATTACTTTCAAAAAGTTTAAAAACTCTACCTAATTTTGAGTCTTTTAGACACCTAGAATTGATTTTTGGCATGTGGTGTGAGGTAGGGGTTCAGGTACCTTCTTTTCTATATGAATACCCAGTTGTCTCAGCATCAGTTATTTAAAGCTCATACTTTCTCAACTGATTTTCAGTGTCCGTTCTGATACACTTGAGAATCAACTTGCCAAGTTCCACTATCCATTCCTCAATGCCCACCAGTCAAAATAAATACTTTGTTGGGATTTTAAATGTAATAAAAGAAATCTATGGATCAATTGGAAAAGCAATGACAACTTTATAATATTGAATCTTCCTACCCATAAACATAGTATCTCTTTCCATTTATTTAAATTTCCTTTGATTTCTCTCAGTCATTTTATGATTTTCTGTATACAGGTCTTACTCATATTTTGTTAACTCTCTTCCTAGGTAATTCATATTTTTGATACTACTGTAAATGGCATCTGTCTTTTTATTACACGTTCTAATTTTTTGTTGCTGGTATATAGAAATGCATTTTTAAAATATTGACCTTATAAGTATCAATTTTACTAAAAAAAAAAATCTTAATTCTATATTTATGTATAGGAAAATTTTTAAAGTGGGGGGAAGGGAAGAAGGAAACGGACCAGAAAAAGAATTTAAGCCATAAACCAACAAAGCACTGATAGTTCCACACGTGTCAGACACTAAAATGACTGATATAGGCTCAAGTGGTTTATAAAACCTATAAAAAGACTACACCAGCAAAGTCCCCATCTTTAATATGTATTTTTATGTATATGTAAAAATCTTTTCTCCTGCAGATGACTCCCTAGTTTCTGCTCTCTAATCATTATAAATTGTATATAAATTTTACACTATCTGATATTTCCAACACCTGATTGACTTTTTGTGGGTGATGTGAGTTGCTTGTTATTTTGTTGGGTCTCGCTCATGATGCTTTTCTTTTCTAATTGTGAATTCATATTTCTATGGGAATTCTTTGAAGCCTAGATAGAAGGGAGTTCATTTAAAAAGGATTTGCATGTGTTTCTGCCAGATGCTCATGGGTACTACTGAAGGAGGGCCACTTTAAACTAAATTCTCAGCTTGAAGGTTTTCCAGACCACCCAGGTAGTGCAACTCTGGCAACAAAACTCACACGTGAGGGCTAGCTTGTACTTAGAAACTTTCAGGAAAGATTTTTCTTCTTCTTTACCAGCGCCAAATTTTAACATAAGCAAATGTCCTTGTTGTCTGCAATGGGGGCAATTTCATTTCTAGTATAACCTTTCGAGCTTTATGTAGGATTGTCTTTTATGCTGCCCTCTTTGGGCTGGACCTAGGCTTTGTCAACTATCATCCATATTTCACAAGGCTGTGAACAGTGGATCTCAAGATCCCCTGATTTGTCAAAAGTCCTCAGTGCAAAGGCCATTATCAGTGCCTGGGTCATCTCACTTGGGCCTTGCTTTGAATTCCTTTTGGCCTTACTTTATTAGCAGGTCCCTGATGCATTTAAAAATATATATATTTCTATATTTTATTCATTGTTTTTAGTTATTCTCAATGGGAAGTTTGTTAAGGGCATGTAGTTTGCTAAGCACCCCCCACCTCACTTCAGCTACACCTTCTCATATCCTAGATCTTTCATTTCCAATATCTATTTCACCTCCTAAATCTCAATTTCAAATATCTTCTCTATGGCCATCATCTCCTATCTTTGGGTGCCTCTAATTTACCAGTCCCACCTTAACAATTCTCCAGCCCTATTAGGACTCCCAATTCAATCACCCCCAAATATTCACTGGCCCTTTACTCAGGTTCTTCCTCATCCACATTAGAGTCTACGCTGGGTCTCTGTGTTGCAAAATACAATAAAAATAGTGCCTTCTGTAGTTGTGCCATGCTATGGTACTGACTTTGTGTTTCATCATCATAATCACTCCTTTATACACACCCTCCATCTCTTTTTTTTTTTTTTTAAGTTTCATTAGGTCCCATTTGTTTATTTTTGTTTTTATTTCCATTTCTCTAGGAGGTGGATCAAAAAAGATCTTGCTATGATTTATGTCAAAGAGTGTTCTTCCTATGTTTTCCTCTAAGAGTTTTATAGTGTCCAGTCTTACATTTAGGTCTCGAATCCATTTTGAGTTTATTTTTGTGTATGGTGTTAAGGAGTATTCTAATTTCATTCTTTTCCATGTAGCTGTCCAGTTTTCCCAGCACCACTTATTGAAGAGACTGTCTTTTCTCCATTGTATATCTTTGCCTCCTTTGTCATAGATTAGTTGACCATAGGTGCATGGGTTTATCTCTGGGCTTTCTATCTTGTTCTATTGATCTATGTTTCTGTTTTTGTGTCAGTACCATATTGTCCTGATTACTGTAGTTTTCTAGTATAGTCTGAAGTCACGGAGTCGGATTCCTCCAGCTCCGTTTTTTTCCCTCAAGACTGCTTTGGCTATTCGGGGTCTTTTGTGTCTCCAACCAAATTTTAAGATGATTTGTTCTAGTTCCGTAAAAAATGCCATTGGTAATTTAATAGGGATTGCATTGAATCTGTAGATTGCTTTGGGTAGTATAGTCATTTTCACAATGTTGATTCTTCCAATCCAAGAACGTGGTATATCTCTCCATCTGTTGGTATCATCTTTAATTTCTTTCATCAGTGTCTTATAGTTTTCTGCATACAGGTCTTTTGTCTCCCTAGGTAGGTGTATTCCTAGGTATTTTATTCTTTTTGTTGCAATGGTAAATGGGAGTGTTTCCATAATTTCTCTTTCAGATTTTTCATCATCAGTGTATAGGAATGCAAGAGATTTCTGTGCATTAATTTTGTATCCTGCAACTTTACCATATTCATTAATTAGCTCTAGCAGTTATCTGGTGGCAGTTTTAGGATTCTCTATGTATAGTATCATGTCATCTGCAAACAGTGACAGTTTTACTTCTTCTTTGCCAATTTGTATTCCTTTTATTTCTTTTTCTTCTCTGATTGCCGTGGCTAGGACTTCCAGAACTATGTTGAATAATAGTGGTGAGAGTGGACATCCTTGTCTCGTTCCTATCTTAGAGGAAATGCTTTCAGTTTTTCACCATTGAGAATGATGTTTGCTGTGGGTTTGTCATATATGGCCTTTATTATGTTGAGGTAGGTTCCCTCTATGCCCACTTTCTGGAGAGTTTTTATCAGAAATGGGTGTTGAATTTTGTCAAAAGCTTTTTCTGCATCTATTGAGATGATCATATGGTTTTTCTTCTTCAACTTGTTAATAAGGTGTATCAATTTTGCATATATTGAAGAATCCTTGCATCCCTGGGATAAATCCCACTTGATCTTGGTGTATGATCCTTTTAATGTGTTGTTGGATTCTGTTTGCTAGTATTTTGTTGAGGATTTTTGCATCTATATTCATCAGTGATATTGGTCTGTAATTTTCTCTTTTTGTAGTATCTTTCTCTGGTTTTGGGATCAGGGTGATGGTGGCCTCATAGAATGAGTTTGGGAGTGTTCCTTCCTCTGCAATTTTTTGGAAGAGTTTGAGAAGCATAGGTGTTAGCTCTTCTCTAAATGTTTGATAGAATTCACCTGTGAAGCCATCTGGTCCTGGACTTTTGTTTGTTGGAAGATTTTTAATCACAGTTTCAATTTCATTACTTGTGATTGGTCTGTTCATATTTTCTGTTTCTTCCTGGTTTGGTCTTGGAAGGTTATACTTTTGTAAGAATTTGTCCATTTCTTCCAGGTTGTCCATTTTATTGGCATAAAGTTGCTTGTAGTAGTTTCTTAGGATGCTTTGTATTTCTGTGGTGTCTGTTGTAACTTCTCCTTTTTCATTTCTGATTTTATTGATATGAGTCCTCTCCCTCTTTTTCTTGATGAGTCTGGCTAATGGCTTATCAATTTTGTTTATCTTCTCAAAGAACCAGCTTTTAGTTTTATTGATCTTTGCTATTGTTTTCTTTGTTTCTATTTCATTTATTTCCACTCTGATCTTTATGATTTCTTTCCTTCTGCTAACTTTGGGTTTTGTTTGTTCTTCTTTCTCTAGTTTCTTTAGGTGTAAGGTTAGATTGTTTATTTGAGATTTTTCTTATTTCTTTTATTAGGCTTGTATAGCTATAAACTTCCCTCTTAGAACTGCTTTTGCTGTATCCCATAGGTTTTGGGTCGTCGTGTTTTCATTGGCATTTTCCTCTAGGTATTTTTTGATTTCCTCTTTGATTTCTTCAGTGATCTCTTGGTTATTTAGTAATGTATTGTTTAGCCTCCATGTCTTTGTGTTTTTTACGTTTTTTCCCCTGTAATTCATTTCTAATCTCATAGCATTGTGGTCAGAAAAGATGTTTGATATGATTTCAATTTTCTTAAATTTACCGAGGCTTGATTTGTGACCCAAGATGTGATCTATCCTGGAGAATGTTCCGTGTGCACTTGAGAAGAATGTGTAATCTGCTGTTTTTGGATGGAATGTCCTATAAATATCAATTAAATCTATCTGGTCGATTGTGTCATTTAAAGCTTCTGTTGCCTTATTTATTTTCATTTTGGATGATCTGTCCATTGGTGTAAGTGAGGTGTTAAAGTCCCCCACTATTGGGCTTCCCTGGTGGCGCAGTGGTTGGGAGTCCGCCTGCCAATGCAGGGGACACGGGTTCGTGTCCCAGTCCGGGAAGATCCCACATGCCGCGGAGCGGCTAGGCCCGTGAGCTACAACTACTGAGCCTGCGCGTCTGGAGCCTGTGCTCTGCAATGGGAGAGGCCGCGACAGTGAGAGGCCCGCGCACCGCGATGAAGAGTGGCCCCCTCTCGCCGCAACTGGAGAAAGCCCTCGCACAGAAACGAAGACCCAACACAGCCAAAATAAATAAATAAATAAATATATTTAAAGTCCCCCACTATGATTGTGTTACTGTCAATTTCCTCTTTTATAGCTGTTAGCAGTCGCCTTATGTACTGAGGTGCTCCTATGTTGGGTGCATATATATTTATAATTGTTATATCTTCTTCTTGGATTGATCCCTTGATCATTATGTAGTGTCCTTCCTTGTCTCTTGTAACATTCTTTATTTTAAAGTCTATTTTATCTGATATGAGTATAGCTACTCCAGCTTTCTTTTAATTTCCATTTGCATGGAATATCTTTTTCCATCCCCTCACTTTCAGTCTGTATGTGTCCCTAGGTCTGAAGTGGGTCTCTTGTAGACAGCATATATATGGGTCTTGTTTTTGTATCCATTCAGCAAGCCTGTGTCTTTTGGTTGGAGCATTTAATCCATTCACGTGTACGGTAATTATCGATATGTATGTTCCTATGACCATTTTCTTAATTGTTTTGGGTTTGTTTTTGTAGGTCCTTTTCTTCTCTTGTGTTTCCCACTTAGAGAAGTTCCTTTAGCACTTGTTGTAGAGCTGGTTTGGTGGTGCTGAATTCTCTTAGCTTTTGCCTGTCTGTAAAGCTTTTGATTTCTCCATCAAATCTAAATGAGATCCTTGCCGGGTAGAGTAATCTTGGTTGTAGGTTCTTCCCTTTCATCACTTTAAGTATATCATGCCACTCCCTTCTGGCTTGTAGAGTTTCTGCTGAGAAATCAGCTGTTAACCTTATGGGAGTTCCCTTGTATGTTATTTGTTGTTTTTCCCTTGCTGCTTTCAATAATTTTTCTTTGTCTTTAATTTTTGCCACTTTGATTACTAGGTGTCTCGGCGTGTTTCTCCTTGGGATTATCGTGTATGGGACTCTCTGCGCTTCCTGAACTTGGGTGGCTATTTCCTTTCCCATTGTAGGGAAGTTTTTGACTATAATCTCTTCAAATATTTTCTCTGGTCTTTTCTCTCTCTCTTCTCCTTCTGGGACTCCTATTATGCGAATGTTGTTGCGTTTAATGTTGTCCCAGAGGTCTCTTAGGCTGTCTTCATTTCTTTTCATTCTTTTTTCTTTAGTCTGTTCCACAGCAGTGAATTCCACCATTCTGTCTTCCAGGTCACTTATCCGTTCTTCTGCCTCAGTTATTCTGCAATTCCTTCTAGTGTAGTTTTCATTTAAGTTATTGTATTGGTCATCTCTGTTTGTTTGTTCTTTAATTCTTCTAGGTCTTTGTTAAACATTTCTTGCATCTTCTCGGTCTTTGTCTCCATTCTTATTCCGAGGTCCTGGATCATCTTCACTATCATTATTCTGAATTCTTTTTCTGGAAGGTTGCCTATCTCCACTTCATTTAGTTGTGTTTCTGGGGTTTTTTCTTGTTCCTTCATCTGGTATATAGCCCTCTGCCTTTTCATCTTGTCTATCTTTCTGTAAATGTGGTTTTTGTTCCACAGGCTGCAGGATTGTAGTTTTTCTTGCTTCTGCTGTCTGCCCTCTCACCCTCCATGTCTTATTTTTTTTTTTCTTCCTGCTTCTCTCATCTGATCTGGCACAGTTATTGATTAAACCCACATTTATCTGCCTACTCTGTACCTAGTTCTGGAGGAGAAGAAGCAACTAGGCTAACTGGGTTCCTTCTAAATGTATGTGGCCTCAGGATGTAGAGAAATCCTTCTGTATTTCTCTAGTCAGTTCTCTCCACCACCTTTCAAAGCAGCTTCTCTCTGCAAATCCCCAGCCTTCCCTGACCCCGGCCCCCTTTCTCAGTTGGTGGTTTCCCTATTCCATGGAGACATCCTCATCCACTCACCACCAAACTCCCTGCATATTTAATAGATGCTCATCTTTTCCTCTTGTGACTTCAGATGAACTCTCCATGTTCACATCTAGGGCCATCCTTTCCGCTTGTGCACAGGATCCCACCCCCTTTGTCTCCCCTCCACCCCTCACTATCAGTGGTTCTCTGTCATTCTGACTCTCCTCCTGCTCTGAGAATGAACACATCCTGTCAGATTTTTTTTTTCTTAACATAAGAGACAACTTCTTCTGGGAAGATGAAGTTGATGTACTTTCCCATATTCCTCCACCTAAGTGAAACTAACACCCTTGGACATTACATATAAAAGAAACATAAGAAGGCTGAAAGGTAGAGAGAGGAAGGCAGATCAGCTAGGGACTTTGAGACCTGAGGAATGACACATGGTTAGTTCCTACCTTGTTTGTTTGTTTACCTCATATATCCCAGACTTGGAGCTGAAGAAGCTAGCAACCTGCAAACGCCAACAGGCACAGACAAAAAAACAAAACAAAAAACAAAAAAACAAAAACCTTCAACCAAAGCGTGCTCTGCTTAGCCAGAGAACCAGGAATAGGTCAGCCTAGTGAAATAGAAAACTTTTAGAATTATCTAAGCAGCTCTACTCCAGCCAAAAACCACAGAAAAAAAACAAAACAAAACTGTGGCCGCACACCCACCCATGCCAGCCCAGTCTTAGAGGGGAGACTAGACTTCCGCCTTCCGCTAGGCTGTACCAAGGCACCCCAACACACCTGCCAAGGTGGCGGCAGAGAAGGATACATAGGGAGCTGGGATTTTCATCCCCACCAGGCATGAATGATACACACTCTCCTCCCTCCCCTCTCCACAGTACCAGTGGAGACCACACGGGGAGCCTGGACTTCCACCCCCACTGGCAGTAACAAGGCCTCTCTCCCCATCCCAGATGGGTACTGCCAGAGAAGGCCTAGGGGAGCTTCAGGGCTTTTGCCACCACCCAGCGGTAATGAGGCACTTCTGCCCCTCCCATCCAGGAAGGCATCCGTGAAGGCCTCGTGAGAAGCTGGCACTCCCACACCTGCCCAGCAGTAATGAGGAGCTCACAGCTGTAAGAGAGCGTAGACTTTGCCTTCTAGGTCACTGTGTAACCCCAGTGCCTGGAATGACAGGGGCTAGTTGCATGATCTCACGCAAATCACTCATCCCTTCTGTGTCGCAATTTGTTCCTCTGTAAAATGAGAATGAAAATAATAGCATCTACCTGTAGGTTGCTGTGAGGATTAAATGAGTCCATACATATAAAGCTCCTAGAATAGAAAGTGTTAGCCATTGCTGCTGCTGCTGGCATTGTCATTATTCATTCCTTACTGATTTATGTGCCTCTTAAAATATAGCTTTAGCCGTATCCCAGGAGTTTTGTTTTGTAGTGTTTTCATTATTTTTATTTTCTAAATATTCTATGATTGCAATCATATTTCCCCTTTTATGCCCAAGAGATTTACAGAAGGGTATTTTTGAATTTCCAAGTGGGTGGGAAATTTTTGTTTAAATGTTCCTAATTTATAGTTTTATTGCTCTGTGGTCAGAGAATGTCTGTGCACTTTGTGCTTTAGGAGATTTGTTGATGTTTTCTTTATAGTCTAGTACATGATCTATTTTAAAAAATAAGTTCTTCAATTAAAATAGTTTTTCCCCTTTTCCTCATTGTGAAGGATACATCTTATCCCTAGCATAAAAGCTGGAAACATACTTTCCAACACACAAAACTAGACAGTTAAATGAAATAAAAGCGTCAATCATGTTGAGTTAACATGCTTTATTCCCATTCAATTTGCAGTAAGCACACATTGCAAAGTTCCCCAGAGGGAGAGAAATGGGAGCAGGCATACTCAGACTTCAGGTGTGATGGGTTAGTTGTTCTTCTGCTGCCTCTTTTCTCCCTCTAATTTTTTTCTTGTCAAGAAGGCATTTAATTCTAGTTGTAGCAGATTGTCATTTCCATAAGTGGCCACAGCAATATTTCTGACCCCACACGCTGTTCCAGGACCTTGCCACTTCCCGTCAAGAGGTGAAGTCTATTCCCTTCCCCTTGAACTGGAGTAGAACTTTATGACTGCCCCAACAAAAAGAGGATGGGGTGGATGTCATGTTGCATGACCTCCCAGCTGGGCCATAAATGGCAATAGAGCCTCTGCCTGACTGTCTCGTGATGCCCACTCTTGGAAGCCAGTCACCATGTTGTGAGGAAGCTCAGGCTACATAGAGAGGCTGCTTGTAGGTGCTGAGGTCCCAGCGAGAGCCACCATCAGTCAGCAGACGTGTGAGTGAGCGAGTGAGTGAGTCTTCAGGGGATCTTAGCCCCAAGTCATCTCCACAGCCCCTGTCTGAATTGTGACCCACAGACCCAATAAGCATTATAAACAGTTGTTTTACCTCATTGATTTGTAGGGTAATTTGGTCCTCAGCTATAGTAACCGTATCTCTAAGGATACAGTGACCCCAGCTAATCAGAAAATTCCAACTAGAAGGTGGATGTTATAATGAGAAAAACATGAGACTAGGAGCTGGGAGACCTAGCTCATAGGCTGGATTAACTCATAATTGACCTTAGGACCTTGAACATAACATGTAACCTTTCTGAGTCCTAACATTTGAACCTTTTAGCCCCCTTCAAGTTCTACCATTAATTAAGGCCTTGATAGAGAACAATATGAAAAGGTTTCATATTGGAAATACTCGATCTCTTGAGAGACTGCATATCTATATGTAATCAATGACATTCTTGGTTTTACAGTTAACTCTCACAGGGAAATCTTATTTCCCTCATTTCCAAAGTATGGGAAAATTTTTCCAAAGTATTGACAGCAGAGAATAGGGTCATTTTTTATCAACCCAATTTTAGCATAAAATAAATTAGAAAGCTGGCTGGGCCTTTGCTGCAAAACGTGGGCTCCCCAGTCTCAGTTCATGGTAATATATTAACCACTGCTTAGATTCTCGACTTTTATATTGTTCAGTCATCTTTGCCTGCTATTTTGGGTGTTCTTTGTTAGTTACCCGGTGACTTGCTGCCAGAATATGCTTACAGAGATTTTACTGTCTCCCTCTAGATTCAGCAGTTTGAGAACGTTAAATGTGCCTTGCAAAGCTAAATCTGCTATGGGATATATAAGGCTGGTCTCTCATCAGTTGTAATTCTCTGGTAGTTGCATTGTTAAGAGGAGTCATCTATTATTCCACATACTACATTCCAGAAGAAGCTAAAGCAAGTGTTTAATGCATGCTTTCCAGGGCACAATACTGCACAGTCCCTAGAGTGTGATGACTTGGGACAGCTGCCCCAAGTCAACATTCAGGGGACCCAGCCATGCTGGCAGCTTGTCAGTGACTCAGGGAGCACCAGCTGGGGCCCTGTAACATGCTTGTACCACGCTCACAGAGAAACAGTCTTTTTTTTTTTGAAATAAATTTATTTATTTATTATTTATTTTTGGCTGTGTGGGGTCTTCGTTGCTACGCGTGAGCTTTCTCTAGCTGTGGAGAGCGGGGGCTACTCTTTGTTGTGGTGCGTGGGCTTCTCATTGTGGTGGCTTCTCTTGTTGTGGAGCCCAGGCGTTAGCCATGCGGGCTTCAGTAGTACTAAAACAAAACACCAAAACTGCAATCTATCTTAACACAATCACTTTCTCCAAGTCTAAGACCTTCAGCAAGAAAACTCCATTAAAAAAATTACACATACCCCATAAACATTGCACAGGCTCCACAGTGATTCCCTTCCAAGCAGAGATTTCCCCCCTCGGTGTGATCCGTTCTCTCCACAACGCACCAGCAGCATCTGTAGCCCTAGCGTGGCATCTAATAACATGAGTTACTCCTCCCTCCCTTAGGAGCTTTACATCCCTGTTTTGGCTAAACTTCCTTTTCTCCCCCAGGACTAAACTACATCATTCACCGTGTCCCTAAACATAAACCAAACCACACCAAAACACAAAACATTAAGGGAAGCCGACAGCATCCACCAGCTCACCATTACCTTTGACACCTAAGAAAAACGAAACTTGACATCCTTTAACAGCTCAACTGAACTGTTAAGTGTACTTAAATATAGAAGGGAAAAAGTGAGCACACTCCACAAATAGGTCCTTAGAAATTTATCATGAAAGTCTTGAGTTGGGCATAAACTGTTTCCAGTGCAGTACCGCCCTGATGCATATGACAATATAAAAGTAGAGAAAAGAGGGAGCCCCCCCCCCAAAAGCCAAACCAAACACTATACGCTTCAATTGCACATCCAAAACTGTCCCCTCTACACACCCAACAGGATATCCTTACATCATAACTGGCGCCTCCACCTCCCCACCCCCAAAAAAGAACAAAAAAATTATCCCGGTAGGCACAGACACGTGATAGGAACTTTGTAGGAAAGCACTAAGAGGCTGTAGAGATTACAACCACCACCTTACCTGCTGCCGGAGACTTTGTGTGCGTGTTGTTTTTAAGTGTTTCGCCCAGCTCCTCCTTCCCGCACTACAAACAGCAAACACATGAGTGAGTTAATCAGCTCTTAAACTGAAAAACCTTTCGATCCAGGCGAGTGATGGAAGATAAAAGCTGAGGGGCGGCAGGAGGGTCAAATAAAAGTTGCTCCGCAGTTCGCTCATCCAAGCCCCGCAGCGACCGCAGGGGGGTGAGGTTCCCAAAGCCACTTTCACACCTTCGAGAATGCACTAGCAAAGAGAAGCCCGGAGAGGCTGAAGTTTCCACGGAGGGCGCCGTCGGGGAGACGCAGCCCGGGGGGACGCAAGGGTTGGGTCGCTACCTCTGCACACGGGCGAGCCGGGGCTCCGGCGCTCAGGTGAGTGGCTCCTCCGGTGGCTCTCTGGGGACCGTCTCGGGCGGCCCTTGGCCCGCGGCGCCTGCTCGGTCTGGGCCCCGGTCGGCGGCGGCGTCGGGCTGGGCGGGCTGGGGCCGCGAGCCGCCCCGGGCCCCGGGAGGCTGCCCAGCGAGGCGGCGGCGGCGGGCGGGCGCGTGGGACTGTGTCAGCTGTCCCGCAGGAGCTGGTAGGGCACCGTGGCGCGGATGGGCTGCAGCAGCCGGCCGGCTCCCGCAACCGGGGCGCAGCTCACGCCGCCGCCGCCGCCCGCACCGTTCCCGCTCCCGGCGGCGGGGGTGGCGGGCTGGGAACCCGCGGCGCTGCGCCGCATCCTCTGCGGCGGGGGATGAGGAGTCTGAGAGGAACTGGAAGAGGAGGAGGCAGTGCACATGGTGGCTCCGCGGGCCCTGGAAGATGCCGGCCAACACCGAGGCGCGGAGCGGGAAGCGCGTGTGGGAGCCGGCGCGCTAGTGCGTGCGAGTGTGTAAGGGGGAGGGGCGGGGGGATCGTGGAGGGGGAGGAGTCTCTCTGCTCCCCCTTCGCAACGCGCACCCCCGCCGCCTCAGCGAGGGGGGGAGGGGAAGGCTGCGAAAACTAACGTCCAACGGCCCCAACCACCCGACCGGGCTCGCTGTGGCGGTTACGGCCGGGGCCGCGAGGAGCCCGGAGCCGCCGCCGCCGCCGCCACGGGCATCGCGCTGACAGGGGAAAGGGGCAGCCGCCGGCATCACGCAGACTCGCGGGGCTGCACGCGCAGGAGAGCCCGGCAGCTGCAGGGAGGGCCGGGATCCCTGCTTCTGGGGATCTGGTAGGGCGAAAGGGCCTCGAGGTGCCTGGCTGAACGCGGAGCCGCGCCACCGCAAACTCCCCCGCCGCCGGCTCCTCTTCCCGCTCCTCACTCCGTAAGGCACCTAACCTCCCAACCCGTACCCCGCCCCCTGCACCGCCTCCCGGCGCTCGGGGCGGGCAGGTGACGCAACGAGAATTCCCATTGTCTCCGTCACTCTCCACCAGAACGCGAGTGATTGGTTGCCGGGTAGGAGTGAGAGGAGCACCTGCCAACGAAAGTGGGCGTCCTACTTTGGAGGCGGGATACGAAGGAGCGAAGGCGGAGAAAGGGGCTGTGCGTTGAAGGAGGGGCGTGAGAGTTGACAGGCTTTGAGGTGAGAGGGGGCCCGTGATTGGGCTGCCCTGGGAGAGTGGGTCCGTGTGTGTCCTGCGCGTACCCCGACACCCACAGACGCGCACGCCCAGGGAAGCAGGCTGTGAGGGCTCCACCCTCCAGGGCCGTTTGTACCACTTGAGACAGAGGATACGTCAGGCAAACTTGACTTTGCAAGTACACCCGTTCTGGTGGTGGGATGTTTGAGAAGAATCCATCCCTTCCCCACTAATTTTAGTAATCTGAGTTTTTCTGTTGAGTACCTAATCAAAAGAATGTAAAGGGCTTCCCTGGTGGCGCAGTGGTTGAGAATCTGCCTGCCAATGCAGGGGACACGGGTTCGAGCCCTGGTCTGGGAAGATCCCACATGCCATGGAGCAACTGGGCCCGTGAGCCACAATTACTGAGCCTGCGCGTCTGGAGCCTGTGCTCCGCAACGAGAGGCCGCGATGGTGAGAGGCCCGCGCACCGCGATGAAGAGTGGTCCCCACTTGCCACAACTAGAGAAAGCCCTCGCACAGAAACGAAGACTCAACACAGTCATAAATAAAGAAATAAAGAAAAAAAGAAAGAAAGAACGTGAATTTTTTAAAAAAAAGAAAAAAAAGAATGTAAGGCCATCAGAAGCAATGTCTGGGGGTTGGATTGAACACTGGGTGGATACTTTTACAGTTATCCTATGGAGTGAAAAGAGATCATCAAATCTTCTGTTCCAAGACAATAACTCTGAATTGCAGGGGTCAACAAGGAATTGTCCATCATTGCACCGTCAGTTAAATGGAGGTGTAATGGAGGGCACACCCTGTTGTCTTTTCCCAGAAGCAGATGGCCTCTTGGGAGAAATAATACCAGACTTGATGTAACAATCCACTGGGGCAAATTTAGTTTTTATTCTGCAGTGGAACTGAAGAGAAACTAAGATTTTGGATGACTGTCAGGAACCGAAGTTTACCCCACAGTAAACCAAGGTTTGAAACATTAAGCAGGAACAATTGATTGAAGGGTCCACATCAGATACCCTGCATTCGTTTCCATGAGAGAAAAAAGAAGTGGGAGATCAGATTGGTCTACTCTTGGTGTCTGCCCACACTGGCAAGCTTCCTCTGATTTCAGGCACTAAATGCAGGGGTCAGTTTCACTTAGAGGAGCCATCCCTCTCAGCTTCATTGTGCCCTCAGAACAGAAAGCATAGTAGGTTCTGTAAAAAGTGGATGAATCCACTTTTTCTGTAAAATGCAAGAATTGCACCCATGAATACTAGTGACAGTTCCTCACTTTATCACATAGTAGAATAACAGCTAACATTTACTGAGCATTTCATGTGTCAGCCACTGTTCTAAGAATGTTTTATGTGTTAATTCCTTCAATCCTCCTATAATCCACAAGGTACGATACTACTATTATCCCCATTGTGTTCACATGTATTTGCTTTCCAGAATAACATATATTAAATATAAATGTAGTAAAAACTTTTACTCGTTTCAATTTAGTATAATTGACCTATTGTGTTATTTTTTCCATCTGAAATGAAAGATTTCCTCATTCATTAGGAAATTGCCTTCCTTCATGGGGAAAAAGAATGAAAAATGGCTTCTTTCTGATGACTTTTTCAGAATATCAAGAACAAAAATTGACGGATTAAAATATGTGAAGTTTTTAAAAATGCTGGTAAATTTCCAAGTTGTCAATTTGATTACAGCATGGTTTCATAATAGAAATGTTATCTCTGGCCACTCCTAAATATAAGTATGTAACGACCCCAACACTTTAGATTACAGTAATTCTAAATTTATACCAAGCCACAGTCCTAATGATCAATACCTGATTTGGATCTAAAACAACCTACCTAGCCATATGTTAAAGTCTTTCTGTGTTTGTTCCAAACTGCCAAGGCCAACTTAAATCAGACAACCAAAACAAATCTAAATGATGCACACAGAGAACTAGTATGATCTTAAAATACTATTTTCAGTTGCTGATAAGTCACCATGAACTATTTGGAGGTTCAATCACCTTCTCTTTACTAAATGTATCTTGGTTGCCTCTTAAACCTTTGTTCTCATGAAATAAATACTGATCTTTATGTGTAAGGAATTCAGTCTCCAAACAAATCAAAGGTGGGCTAAAATCAACTAAACCCAGTACTGGCTTTCCAATGTCCATTTGTTGAGTTCTTAACAGTATTTTATTCTTAGTGAGTTTGGGAGTGGGCTCCAAGGGTATGAAAAGAAGCTTTAGGAAAACATACCCCTCAGTAAATTGGGACCTCCCCCCCCCTTAGAAGGAAGTGCGGATTGCTGGGCGAGAAGAGCATTGTTACCCGACAGTGCTAGCTATGGGATGGTTAGGTCCCGTGCAGATTATCTCTATTTGTTGAATATAAGTGTAACAATCCCTGGAAGTTCTATATATGTTAATGTTGGTGATGACCTCTTTACTATGTTGACCTACTTAGAAGAAGACAACACTGAAAGCGCAATTTGGTGGCATGGGAAATACCTTTGTTCTCAGTAACCCGTGTCTTGGCTGTTTGTGGAACAAGATTCCACCGTTAGCTAATCTGAAGTAGAACTATGACACTTACTTCTTGGTTCATATATGGTAATGGACTATACTTTAGGTTCCATTAAAACTTGGACTCATTGGCTACCTCTGATGAATATGTAGCCCCATGTGAAGAGAGAATGGGATAACTAACGGTCCTACAGAGCTACCAAAACCTCCCTCTTCTAGTTTCATCCAGGTTTGCCAGGGGATGCATCCAAGCCCCAACCAAATCTAAGAGGCAGTCCAGGCTGTCAGTATCAGAAATGAGGTCACGGCTGAGAGAGAACACTAAACAGATCTGCACTGATGTTCATCTTCAGCTGATTAAACTCTCTTGTAGGTGGATTCTTTAGAGCAGCAACAAAAAGAGCCTTGCCTGAATTTTTGTCCCTGGCAGATGCTTACAGTAAAACTCCTTACTGCTTGTGACAGGCTACGTGCACCTTTGCACTAGGTGTTCCCTCTGCCTGAGCAGTTCCTACCCCAGTTACCCACATGGCTTGCTCCCTCATTTCCTCCAGGGCTTCACTCAGATGTCATCACCTTCACAATGAAAGCTTTTCTGAAAACTCTTTTTTAAAATTGCAAGCACCCCCTCGATGTTCCCTACTCTCTTCCTTTTTTTTTCCCCCAGAGCACACATCACCACCCACCTATTTTATATTTTCATTATTTTTTGTTTTGTCCATGTAGAATGTAAGAGCCATGAAGGCAAGACTTTTTATCTGTTTTATTACTGCTGACTCTCCACAATAGTGCTTGGTACCTGGTAGACAATATTTGCTCAATGTTTTTGAAAAAAGTAGCAAATTTTAACCAGTGCTTGTCCCATGAACTAAACTGTGCCTTTCATCAGAAAAAAAAAATTGATAATAAGAAGTATATCACTGTTGCAAAGACGTAGCCACAGAGTAGAAAAATGTTCCATGTGGCTTTTTAAAGTAAACAGATATTCGCACTGGGGCCAGCATTCAAAAGGGAAGCATATCTTGTATTATGATCCTTATACAGGCAAAGTGAAAAATACTAGTCCTAAGAGGGGTGGGATAAGGAGGGCGGGAGGGAGTGATGAGTATAATTTTTGTGACTTTCTGTCTGAATTAAAAAAAAAAATCCCACAAGGACTCAGAGACAAAGAATATACAAATCAATTTTCACTGCAAAGTAAAGGAGCTGTTACAGTGGAGGATTACTGGACTGAATGTCAATATTATGACATAGTATGAGTGTGTTTCAGGTTTGGTAATTGCAATCATTGTTGCTTTTGTTGTGGTCATCCATGTACAATGCTTGGTGTCAGTCTATTTATCTCTTGTAAAAATAAAATACAGTGTGTGTGTGTGAAAAAAAAAAAAAGAAGTATATCACTGTTGCAAAGACATAGCCACAGAGTAGAAAAATGTTCCATGTGGCTTTTGTAAACTATCCAGATATTCGCACTGGGGCCAGCATTCAAAAGGAAAGCATATCTTGTATTATGACCCTTATACAGGCAAAGTGAAAAATACTAGTCCTGAGAGGGGTGGGATAGGGAGGGCGGGAGGGAGGGTGACGCAAGAGGGAAGAGATATGGGAACATATGTATACGTATAACTGATTCACTTTGTTATAAAGCAGAAACTAACACACCATTGTAACGCAATTAGACTCCAATAAAGATGTTTAAAAAAAAAATACTAGTCCTAGTGGCTCTTGGAGGCTCATCAGATGTTGAAAATGGAAACTGAAATTGGTAATGGAGAAAAGGCAGTTGAAATTTGCAGGAAAAAAAAATAACCAACTGAAACTGACAGAGAAGGACAGTTGAGGAGGATCCCTTAGAGAGTGACATCTGCTGATATGTAGTTAGTTCTATCTCTCTGTTAGGAGCAATTCTCAAGAGGCCTGTGTAAGGAAACTGAAAAAAATATATATTTAATTAAGTAGAAAGGAACATTTCATGTAAATAATAAATATTTTACCTTGTTTCTTCCCCCCCCCCAGCTTTATTGAGATATAATTGACATAAAAGATTGTGTAAGTTGAAGGTGCGTAATGTAATGATTTGATATGAGTATTTAGTGCAAAATGATTAACACGATAAGGTTACTTAACACATCCATCACCTCACATAGTTATAAACCTTTTTTATGATGAGAACTTTTAAAATCTATTCTCTTAGTAGCTTTTAAATATACAATATAGTATTGTTAACTATAGTCACCATGCTGTACATTACGTCTCCGGAACTTATTCATCTTATAACTTGAAGTTTGTACCATTGACCACCCTCACCCATTTCCCCCATTCCCCAGCCCCTGCCCCTATTCTCTGTTTATATGAGTTTGGATTTTTTTCGATTCCACATGTAAGTGAGATCATATAGTATTTGTCTTTCTCCATCTGACTTACTTCACGTGTCATAATGCCCTCAAGGTTCATCCATGTCATCACAAATGGCAGGATTTCATTCTTTTTATGACTGAATACTATTCCATTGTGTATATATACCAAAATTTTTTTCCATTCATCCATCAGTGGACACTTGGGTTATTTTCATATCTTGGCTGTTGTAAATAGTGCTGCAATGAACATGGGAATGCACATATCTCTTTGAGATATTGATTTCATTTCCTTCAGATATATACCCAGAAGTGGGATTGCTGGATCATATGGTCGTTCTATTTTTACGTTTTTGAGGAACCTCCATAATGTTCTACATAGTGGCTGCACCAGTTTACAATCCCATCAGCAGTGCACAAGGGTTCCCATGTCTCTATATCCGCACCAGTACTTATTATTGCTTAACTTTTTGATAATAGCCATTCTAACAAGTGTGAGGTGGTATCTCATTTCGGTTTTAATTTGTATTTCTCTGATGATTAGTGATGTTGAGCCCCTTTTCATATACCTGTTGACCGTTTGAATAACTTCTTTGGAAAAAATGTCTACTCAGATCCTTTGCCCATTTTTAATTGGATTGTTTGGGGTTTTTGCTATTGCATGAGTTGCTTATATATTTTGGATATGAACCCCTTATCAAATATGTTGTTTGCAAATATTTCTCCCATTCTGTGGGTTGTCTTTTCGTTTTTGTTGATTGTTTCTTTTGCTGTGCAGAAGGCTTTTTAGTTTGATGTAGTTTCACTTGTTGATTTTTGCTTTTGTTGTGATGCTTTGGGTGTCATAACCATAAAATCCTTGATAAGACTAATGTCAAGGAGCTTTTCCCTATGCTTCTTTTTTTTTTTTTTTTTTAAAGATTTAACTATTTATTTTTGGCTGCGCTGGGTCTTCGTTGCTGTGCACGGGCTTTCTCTAGCTGTGGCGAGCAGGGGCTATTCCTCATTGCGGTGCACGGGCTTCTCCTTGTGGTGGCTTCTCTTGTTGAGGAGCACAGGCTCTAGGCGTGTGGGCTTCAGTAGTTGCGGTGCGTGGGCTCAGTAGTTGTGGCACGCAGGCTCAGTAGTTGTGTTGCACGGGCTTAGTTGCTCCGCGGCACGTGGGATCTTCCCAGACCAGGAATCGAACCCGTGTCCCCTGCATTGACAGGCAGATTCTTATCCACTGCGCCGCCAGGGAAGTCCCTATGCTTTGTTTTTAAAAGAAGTTCAGAAGAGGCAAGAGAAAGAGGGGGTATCTTGTTTTTTAAGTGATAAATATCAAAAGAGTATGTATGCAATTATTCCTACCTGGATAGAAAATAGTGATGAGGACCACCAATTGTTCAGCTTTCATCTCCACAGCAATTCCTGTCGCCAACTATGATGCCAGGGGCACACCCCCTAAGCTGATACACAAGTAGAGTTTTATCATTTAACTAAAAGACTATATTGTACAAAGCCAACACATTCCGAGGCTAAATCAAGATTTGGGGACCAGAAACCTGCAAATATTCTCTCTTTGCTGTGACATTTCATTTGTCTTAGTTCCAAACATGGTGTCAACAGTACATGAGAGCAGTAGTGGTCCTACGAAGAGACTGTGCTTGATTATCATGATACTACTTTTTTTAAGTGAGAGTTTAGAGTGATTAAAATGTGTCGATTAATTTCCTCCTCTGTGACTGAAGTTTACTTTTTACCACAGAAGTGTGTTGAGTGACTGTTGTTAAGGTGCAATCAACTCATCAGCAGCGCTTGACTAGAGAAGTTATTAAAATTATTTTAAACTTTTTATAGCACAGTGTCCTACGAAGCATCCTATTGAGAAGGTTTCCAGCGTCCTACCAAGCATCCTATTGAAAAGGTTCATATTAATATATTTAATAGGCCTACATGAGGACTTAATAGCAATAATACTAGCATCAGGCCTTAGTAACTCCTCATCAAGTCACTTATTAAATGCCTTCAAAGTGCGACGCTCTTGTATACTCTGTAAGGGATCCTTGTTTTCACACTTTGGTAAATTGTAGTCTCTCAGAGGTAAAAAGGTAATTTCTACAGATAAAGGTAGAAACCATGTCTAAACAAGGTCTTCCATAAGAGAGATGCAAATAAAGCCAATGGAAGCAATGGGAGGGAAAGATCGCTTTTGAGGAAAGGCTTCAGGAAAGACGAGTATGAGGAAATCTTGTCACTAGGGATACACAGGATGTGTTAGGAGATGATCGAGCAGTGTGCCTCGACTGATGGTAAACGGAAGATAAGTCTTGGTCTGTTGATGACATGTCATGGAGGTTGCCAGGCAAGGCTTGCCCTTTATCGAGTATGCAGGGAGGAGCTGTTGAAGATTCTTGAGCGGGTGGGGAGAACATGAATGGACCTGGGCTTTTTGAATATTCATGCAAGAATAGTTTACAACCTGGATGGAGACTGTAAACTGGAAGATGATTTAGTAGACTTTGAGAATAGTCCATGGGAGTTTAGGTAATGAGAGTTAGGAGAATGATAGGGGACATGGAGGGGAGGAAAAGATGCAGGTGATACTCCTTCTTAGCTGATGGACCTTGAAAGTAGGACGTCAGACAACTCTGAAGCTTCAGGCTTGGATGCCTAAGAGGATTGTGGTGGCTTTAACAGGAATAGGGAGCCAAGAGAAGGAGTAGGTTTGGGAGAAGATAATGAGCTCATCTATAAATAAGAGAACCAGAGGATATTCAAGTGGAGACAGTTTTTTCCTTTGTTTTATTGAGATATAATTGACATATAGCACTGTATAAGTTTAAGGTGTACAGTGTAAAGACTTGACTTACCTATATTATGAAATGTTTACCGTAACTAGTTGAGTTAACATTCGTCATCTGATTTTGATACAAGGGGAAAAAAGAGAAAAAAACTCCTTTGGAGTTTTTAAGAGCAGTTTTTAAATGATAGTTGAGAAGAGCATAGGTATGGCTTGGGGGGTTATCCATGTACATATGATAGTTGAAGCCATGGGCACAAATGAAGTTGGCGAGGGAGAAAAATGTAGAGATAAAGAAAAAGAGGATGAAGGAGAAAATTTTCAGAAATTATACATTAGTGGCGAGGAAAAGTAAGCAAATAAACAATCCAAAGAAAACAAAACTAGGAAAGAAGGCAGAAGGGAAGAACTTCTTAATTAAAGAATTTGGTGTCTCAGAGGATGTTTGGTAGATGTCTGTGGGACATCTGGGAGCTCACGTCCCCTTCTCTAAGAACTAATCCTCTGCCAACACACAGAGGGTTTGGGCCTGACAGCTATGTTTGTACAATTTGACCTTGTTCTTCTGACCATGGTTGGTTTGACTTGAGTTCGATAACTGACCAAAGCTGCCCCAATCAGGTTTTCTCCCCTGGGAATTTGGAATTAAGAAATACAATGTTATTCTATTAAGGGCATGAACTGGGTGATCACAGAAACCTGTGCATGGGGTGGCCATCTTCTGTCACAGAAACAGAAAAGTGGAGGAAACCTGCCTTCTGAAAGAAACGAATGAAGTGACTTGCAGAAAATCAAAATGAGAACAGATGACCTGAGAGAGAGAGAGAGAAACTGAGAGGATGTTTATTTTCCCATGACGACTATTTTCTGTCTTATCCCTTTTCTTCAATCTTCAAAAACCATCCGCACACCTGCCTACCCTGATGCGATTCCAGTATATTCCTACCATCAAATCTACAAATCTTTTGGCATTTGGACCCATCTCTCCTTTCTTTCTTCCTCTCCTATCAAAAGCCATTCCTCTGCTTATGACTTAAATTCCTTCCCCTCTTCTTAGGGGTTTCATTTCTTCAGTTATTCCCTTCCTCTTGTTCATCATCAAATTCTTGATTATCCCCAATATGTATAAACATGCTCCATCCTAACATTTAGGAAAAAAACAAAGATTCTTATGCTATCCCTTTCCATCTGTAACACGAATTCTCTGATCCCTTCCCAGCAAACCTTCTTGAGAGAGATGTCTACAGGTTAACTCTGATTTCCTATTCAATCTACTCGAATCTGACTTCCACCCCCAGCACGCCAATGAAAACTGCTAATCCATGTTGTCAACAGCCCGCAAATTGCTGGACCCAATGGATGTTCCTTGGACCTCATCCTACTCCAACTTTTAGCAGTTTTCAACACAGTTGGTCAGGCTCAACTTCTTGAAAACCAAATCTCTTCTATTGGCTGGTCTGTCTCCTAATTCTCTAACCACTGCTGTTCAGTGACCTTCAGGGGTTTTTCCTCCTCTAATGCCCTCTAAAAACTGGGCTCTATTCTCTGCTTTCTTCTCTGTGAACTCACCTTCTTGGTAATCTCAGTCATTCCCATAGCTTTAAATACTAAAAATGGTAACAAATTCCCAGATTAATCTCTTTAGCCTAGACATTTTCTCCAAAATCTGTATTCAGATATTCATTTGTCTGTATGACATCTCAAGTCTCCGTGAATATCTGAAATTAAGGTATCTGAAATAGAACTAAACTCTCAATTTCTATCAACCTGCTTTCCTCCCCTCCCTATTAAAAAGAAATTCTATCTTTAGTTTTTCCCACTTCAGTAAATGTTATCACCATTCACCCAGTTATTGTAAACAAGACAACCCAGGCAATATTCTTGATTTTTCCCTCTCTTTCCCTCCCCAACTCTAACCTATCAGCTGGTCCTCTTATTTGCTCCTCACGAATAGATGTGTAGTCCATCCACTTCTCTCCATCTCCTCTGCTACTACATTAAACCAAACTGCCATCATCTCTTACCTGATCTATTGCTGTAGCTGCCAACTGGTCTTCTACCTTCTACTCTTGCCTCCTTTCATCTATTTTCTGCTCATCCGTCAGGGTAAACCTGGAAATACATCAGACCCTGTTGTTTTCTGCTTAAATCAGTTCAGTGTTTTCCAATTAGTTTGCCATGAGATCCAAATTCCTTTAAATACTTAAAAGGTCTGGCCTGCTCTGGCTTCTGCCTCCTTCTCCAACCTTACCTCCCTCTATTCTCCCCCTCACCCTTTAAGTTCCAGCCACAGTGGCCTCCTTTCACTTCCCCCGAAACACCACTGCAGGGTCTGCACACAGGTGTATCCTCAGCCTAAAACACTCCTTCCACAGCCCCAATCCTCAGTTGCCCTGAGTGGCTCCCCCCATTCTTCAGATCTCAGTTTAAATGCCTTGTCTTCAGAGTATCCTTTCTGAGTCCTTGCCTATCACTAATAACCTATAAGAACGTATCATTAGGTCAGTTTGTTGCATCTGTAGTGCTCATTATACAGTGTAAATACACATTTATTTACCTGTTTATGTAAGCCTTCGCCACTAGATTATAAAGTCTCTCAAGGCAGGGACCTTGTCTCTTCTGTTGACTACTTGGTCACTGAACACCTAGGAGTGCCTGGAATATAGCAGGTGCCCGAGAATTATTTGTTAAAACTTTATTGGTTACTGATAGCTTCCTAGTTCCTGATGCTAATCCCTGTACAGCCCTATTATACTTTCTGTGAGAGAGTTTCTTTGGTCTTATATTACCCTCCCCCTTGCTGTTTCAATCATTTGAATAGGTTTCTGTTCTTATAGTTAAATGATGACTAATTGATCAAGTTTTTAAAAGGATGCGGTGATCAGCAATGTCAAAAGCTGTTAGATGGGGAAGAAGGTTAAGGGCTAAGCAAAGTCATTGGATCTCATCACTTGGAAATCTTCACACCAAGAGTGTCCATAAAATGTGGCTCTGTGGAAGCCAGGGTACAGTTGGGTTGATGAGAAGGGTGAGAAGATGAATGCAAGTAATGTAGAATCCTCTTTTTGAGAAATTTGACAGTAAACATAAGGCATGAAGTAAAATGGGATCTTGGGGTTCATCGGAGTCCAAGAAAGTATATGTTGCTTTAGTTTAAAAAGAATAGGGAAGAAACGTCTACTGATATGCCAATAGAAGCCAAAAGAGAAAAAAATGAAGTTGGAATGAGGAAGACTAATAGACTTAGTTTCCATGAGGCAGTAGAGGATTTGATCAAGAGCACAAGTTTGACAAAATGGGACAGTGTTTCCCCCTCCATTTACAGGAAGAAGGGACGTTAAGAGAGTGAAGGTCAAGATAACATTTATGTAGAGCAAAGGAAGTTGAGCATGGCCATTTGAGGAGGTAGCAATGTCATCTACAACTGGTTGTCAAGGGGAATCTCTGGAAAGACTTTTCCAGACCACACCTCCATCCCTTTACTCCATGACCTCCCCACCCAAGATGGTAGACGCTCTCCACTGCACCTGCCGCAGACACTCACTGCTGCTGAGGGCCACAGTGGTTGGTGGGAATGTGCCTTCTTTCTTAGGTGGGGTGGAACAGAAAAAAAGCCTGCGATCACTGAGGAGAGGGGTAGTCAGAAGGGAATATTGGGGTTTGAAGAGCTCTGACATCATGAGGAATACGACAAGGACATAGAATTGTTTTCCAAACATATATCTCATCAGGCATTCCTGGGGCCCTTCTAAAAATACAGATTTCAGTCTCATTCCCTAGAGAGTCTAATTCAGCAGGTCTGGGAGCAGGAGGGGTAGGACTGTACAATTTTTAACAGGTTCCCCAGGTGATGTTTATGATTTGGCCAATTTGGGAAACAGTGGATTAGAAATGATTAAAAGTTCACTAAGTTTAATTGCAGGCCCCACATATGTTCTCAGTGTTTAGCCAAATACAAAGATTTGTGGATAACTGACGTCAATTCGTGGAAATTACCCAAAGAAAACAGTTTTCAGTGGATTGGTATCTAATTCTGTGGTTCCAAATAATCTGCAGCGATATTTAAAATGTAAGACTAGTTTATGGATATTTCTTTATAGAGAATTTCATTGAGGAAAAGGTAAATGGAATGGACCAGCTAACAGTTATTATTCATAATATAATAAGAAAGTCAGATGTTTGAAAGCCTGTTCTGCTTCCAGTTTGCTTACCTCCCAAATTAATAAGCTAAACATAATAAAAATCTAAGAATGTAACTTGATCTTACCCATTCCTAACATTCTTAAAGGAGGTCTTTAGCCCAATAGCAGTAGAGCTTCTGAGAGCAGATTCAGATCCATTTAAAATATTTTTTCCATTCCTTCCCAGAAAGAGTTATTTGTATTGATATACAACAGTTGGGCCCCAGACCACTTACTGGGACCACAGGGCCTCACTAATTTGTACCAGTTTTCCTCTATTCTAGTTGGTCCTGACCATCAGGTATAAATTAGTGCTAAATCAATATTAGCTGATACTTCCCCAGCTGTGGGAAGTATGGAAACCCTATCACATGAGCAAACACAGCCCTTCTTGGCTACATTTAAAATAAGGTGGTTATTATTACACTGTATGGGGAAAAGGCTTTTTTTTTTTTTTTTTAAAGAAATCTCATGCCACCTTAATTTGCATTAACTTGATAGACTGATATCAATAGTCGGAATCTATTTTCAATTGTTATAGTTTCCCTACCACCGTTCACACTTCCTTCATTCTTTCAGGGAGGCTTCTTCTGCCTTCCTATTTCTTCCCACCTCCAGCCATGCCATATACCCCACACCATTTTTCCTTTCTAGTACTACTTACTCATCGGGTTGAGTAGAGAAGCCAAAGGTGACTGAGTTTACATACCTGCTTTAATTGCTCACCTTGGGTGGAGCAGTGTCTTAAATAAACTTCACTTTTGCCACAGCACCATTACTCAGTAAGGTATTTATACAAGTGTCACTTAATCCCATGAAAATAATAAACAAGGCACTTAAACTTGTTATTGAGAAAGAAGCTTTAGGCTTTAGCTGCCCACTCTCCTTACTCAAGGGCCAATCTCACCTCACTTATTCTTAGAAAACTTTTCAGCAGTTTTCTTTAAAGAAAATCAGGCAGAGCAAAGTACTGTGAGTCAGGTTTAAGCTACCCTTACCTTTGAAAGAAAGGGTTCCTTTGTTAATTATCAATCACAAGGAATCTTGTCATTTCTCCCAATATTTCCAAGTCATAGCTACTCAAAGCGGAGCTATGCATTCAATGCATTCCAAAATAGTGAAAGCATATATGTTCAGTATTTAACCATAGATGAAAACAGAAACAAATATTTAACATTCCAAAGAAATGGTGCAACTCTACATGATTTTTTATTTTCTATATCCTGAATTGTATAGAAATTTCATAGTAGTTTTAAAGCACTTTCATAAATATGACCTTTTTGCTTGTGATCATTCTGTGAGGTAGTTATACTATTTCCATTTTTCAGATGGGAAAATTGAGGCTTGAAGCCTTGGCCAGGGTCACAGCACATGAGAGATTCAGAGCTGGGAATCAGCTCTCCTGACTCCAGGCCCAGTGTTTTTCCCTCTATAAAAATTGCCTTTATAGCAGGAGAGTCAGGGATATGTTCACTCAGTAATAGAGAAGTATGGATCTTTTCCACCCCTAGTCATTGAAGGACCTATGAGCTGATAGTGTATGTGAGAGAGGACACTTCCTGCCTGAAAGATTGATGACTTACATTCAGAGCAACCTGGTGTTGCACTCTGATAGGAGAAGGACCTGTCTAAAACGTCCTAATTGCTTCAAACATCCAGAGTTCCCAATAGGAAGACAGGGTGTGGTAATTATATATCTTGCTTTTGGCTTATCTTCTCCATATCCTCACCCTCACAGATGTCTTTCAAACATTGGTAATTACAGCTTTCAGAGCCAAAGCCTACAAACTCATAATCCACACAGATGACATACTAAAATCTACTCAAATATGTAAGGCTGAAGAAACTTTCAGTGCTACTGGACTCACAGTAAAAAAAAACTGCTTAGAAAAGAGGTAGCCTTTATTTCTATGTCACTACTGCCTAGATGTGTAATGGTTTCTTGTTGATCTGTGAGGGTGCATATTAACTCATTTGCCTCTAAATGTAATCAGTAACTTAAGAATAAAGTACACATGCAGATGACAAGACCATATGATTAAAAGCAAATAGTCTGACATTGGAAAACGGATCCAAATTAATGAAACGAACTTGAAACAATGAAGGAACGGCTTCTAAGCAAGAGGAAGAATCAGTATCAAGAAATAAATGCAGCACAGGAAAGCAGTTGTCCTTGTCATGCCGGCCTATAAATGGAACCTGAGTATTAACATCATAATCTCTAAAGAATTCAGCAAGTTCTTGCTATAGTGGCAATGAGATAATATATAAAGTATGGTGGAATTTCCCACCATCTGTATCACTGGCGAGCCCAATGGTAATTGGAATGGTTAAATGTCCCACAGTTTTTAAGGGAAATCGTTTTAGGAGGAGTCACATTTCTAGATGAAGACACATTAACCCAATGATTTCAAAGAATATGGCTTGGGTCTGGTATCACATTTCAAGACCAAGAATTAGCACCTCAGTTACTTACTAAGTGAAAGATACTCCAATGATAACTGATAAGAAAACGGCTCAGAAATATGAGTGGGATTTTAAACAACTAAATTTGTTTTTCTCCCACTCTGATTGAATCCAGAAGTATTTATTTAGGGGAGCAAAAAATCCAGATGACTTGGAAGCAAATGTTTCTGTTCGTTGAAGAATAAGGATGTCTTCTGCCAAATGCAGCCATTTCCAAACGCAATGAAGGACTATGGCTCATATTTCAATCCTGCCCCTTCCTAGCTCGGCCCTCATTCTCTGACCATCTTCTCCGAATTCCCTTGCAGGATTCCCTTCAGGACCATTGTAATTCATGCCTTCTGGAATCCACCTTCCTCATAGCTATTGAGGCTGTTCCCACCTTTTCAGAAAAAAGTTTGCCCTGGGTGATATACATAAATCTTTGCTCAGCCTCAACCAGCTTGCTTTCTAGCTAACAGGTTTATCTGTGGCCCCAGGGGGCAGGATAGTGTGAGAGAGGGGGCTCAAAAGACCATTACCTTTCAGTACACAGCTAGGTAAACTAATTCCACCAAAGATCACAGGTTTCTATATTTCCTTGAATATGCTTTTTTTTTTTAAAACGTCATCAAAATTTCACGTTTTAAATATATTTTTTAAAGGAATTCCTTTTATTTTTTTTATTATTTATTTATTTATTTTTGGCTGTGTTGGGTCTTCGTTTCTGTGCAAGGGCTTTCTCTGGTTGCAGCAAGCAGGGGCTCAGTAGTTGTGGCTCACGGGCCTAGTTGCTCCGCAGCATGTGGGATCTTCCCAGACCAGGGCTCGAACCTGTGTCCCCTGCATTAGCAGGCAGATTGTCAACCACTGCGCCACCAGGGAAGTCCCTAACCTCCTCCTTTAAGCCTAGGCAGTAAAAGCTCCCTGAGATGCTGGACTACTGTCCTCTGTTGTTTTCCCCAAACCCTTTGCAAATGATCTCTTGACTACAGTCTCCTTAATTACGGTACATTTGAGTGTGCCACCTTTCTCTTTCAGGGATTCTGACTTATACTGATAGGTAAGAAATGCCTGGGGGAGAGTTAAATTTGAGTCACCTGAGTAGAGGTGGTAATTGGAGCCGTGGGTATAAATGTGAATATCTTGGGAGACAGTGTAGAGAAGGAATGGGCCCTGAGGAACTCAAACATGTAATGGCTTTCAGAGGAGGATAATCTTGCAAAGGAATTGAAGTAGCAACCAAAGTGAGGTGAAAAATCAGGGCAGTGTGTGTCATAGAAGTCAAAGGAAGCAAAGGGAAGAAAAAGAGTGTTGGTAGTCAAGATTATCAGTTGGTCCTGCAAAGTCATTGGATTTAGTGACTTATACCATCGTGAATCTGTTACATATTTTCTGTGCTCCCTCTGAATAATGATTTAAATTGTTTTACATTAACTTATCTATAATTTATCTTAGGTAAATACAGTCAAATTTGTTTTAGAACGTATTTTAAGGTAAAAAATTAACTACCCTTCCTTAAGCATTATTCCAACATTATTTATTTTATACTTTCTCTATTACCATTATTTCCTCCAACATTCACTGTTTCTAAAAATATAAAGAGACGTTTGAGCACTTTCTACTAGATGTTTAAGAGCTTTCTATTTGACTGTATCATAGTGGTTCAATGGTTGTCGCTTTAGCATTCATTTTAAAATTGATCCATTACAACAAGTCTAACCTCTTAATTTTAATTTTCAGAATTCTATTATCAATAGCCCCATTTATTCTTCCAGATAAACTCTCTATATTTTTTAACATCTTTATTAGAGTATAATTGCTTTACTATGGTGTGTTAGTTTCTGCTTTCTAACAAAGTGAATCAGTTATACATATACATATGTCCCCACATCTCTTCCCTCTTGCATCTCCAGATAAACTTTAGAACCATTTTATCAATTAAAAAAGACTTCATTGTGATTTTTTCAAGACCGTGAGAGATAGATGGCCAACCAGAGTTCCTAAGGTTCAGTGTATGTAACTGTTGCCGCCGCTTAAGCCTGCCAAAGCAGTGGTACGGCTGCTGCCCTTGTATTTGCTACCTCTAGAAACATTCTTGCCAGTAGTGGCAGCAGCGGGACTCAATTACCCTCTTTTCGCACTCCCTCCAGAAGCTCCAGATGGCGTCTTCCGTGGGCAACGTGGCCAACAGCACAGACGCAACGAAACGTATGCTTTCCTTGCAAGGGTTAGCAGAGTTGACACATCGAGCCTATCAGGCGGGAGATTTTGAGGCAGCTGAGAGACACTGCATGCAGCTCTGGAGACAAGAGCCAGACAATACTGGTGTCCTTTTATTACTTTCATCTATACACTTCCGGTGTCGAAGGCTGGACGGATCTGCCCACTTTAGTACTCTGGCAATTAAAAAGAACCCTCTTCTGGCAGAAGCCTATTCGAATTTGGGGAATGTGTACAAGGAAAGCGGGCAGTTGCAGGAAGCCATCGAGCATTACCGGCATGCGTTGCGTCTCAAACCAGATTTCATCGATGGTTATATTAACCTGGCAGCCGCTTTGGTAGCAGCAGGCGACACGGAAGGGGCAGTACAAGCTTACGCCTCTGCTCTTCAGTACAATCCTGATCTGTACTGTGTTTGCAGTGACCTGGGGAACCTGCTCAAAGCCCTGGGTCGCTTGGAAGAAGCCAAGGCATGTTATTTGAAAGCAATTGAGACGCAACCGAACTTTGCAGTAGCTTGGAGTAATCTTGGCTGTGTTTTCAATGCACAAGGGGAGATTTGGCTTGCGATTCATCACTTTGAAAAGGCTGTCACCCATGACCCCAATTTTCTGGATGCTTATATCAATTTAGGAAATGTCTTCAAGGAGGCACGGATTTTTGAACGAGCTGTGGCAGCTTACCTTCGTGCCCTAAGCTTGAGTCCAAATCATGCAGGGGTACATGGCAACCTGGCTTGTGTATACTATGAGCAAGGCCTGATAGACCTGGCAATAGACACCTACAGGCGAGCTATTGAATTGCAACCAAATTTCCCGGACGCTTACTGCAACCTAGCCAACGCTCTCAAAGAGAAGGGCAGTGTTGCCGAAGCAGAAGATTGTTATAATACAGCTGTCTGGCTGTGTCCCACCCATGCAGACTCTCTGAATAACCTAGCCAATATGAAACGAGAACAGGGAAACATTGAAGAGGCAGTTCGCTTGTATGGTAAAGCATTAGAAGTCTTCCCAGAGTTTGCTGCTGCCCATTCAAATTTAGCAAGTGTATTGCAGCAGCAGGGAAAAGTGCAGGAAGCTCTGATGCATTATAAGGAGGCTATTCGAATCAGTCCTACCTTTGCTGAGGCCTACTGTAATATGGGAAACACTCTAACGGGGATGCAGGATGTTCAGGGAGCCTTGCACTGTTATACTCGTGCCATTCAGATTAACCCTGCATTTGCGGATGCCCACAACAATCTGGCTTCCATTCACAAGGATTCAGGGAACATTCCAGAAGCAATTGCTTCTTATCGCACTGCTCTGAAGCTTCAACCTGACTTTCCTGACGCTTATTGTAATCTGGCTCATTGCCTGCAGACTGTCTGTGACTGGACAGACTATGATGAGCGCATGAAGAGGCTGGTCAGCGTTGTGGCTGACCAGTTAGAGAAGAACAGGTTGCCTTCCGTGCAGCCTCATCACAGCATGTTATATCCTCTTTCTCACGGCGTCAGGAAGGCTATTGCCGAGAGGCATGGGCACCTCTGCCTGGATAACATCAGTGTCCTTCACAAACCACCGTATGAACATCCAAAGGACTTGAAGCTCAGTGATGGTCGACTGCGTGTAGGATACGTGAGTTCTGACTTTGGGAACCATCCTACTTCTCATCTTATGCAGTCTATTCCAGGCATGCACAATCGTGATAAATTTGAGGTATTCTGTTATGCCCTGAGCCCAGATGATGGCACAAACTTCCGAGCGAAGGTGATGGCAGAAGCCGATCATTTCGTTGATCTTTCTCAGATTCCATGCGATGGAAAAGCAGCTGATCGCATCCATCAAGATGGTATACACATCCTCGTAAATCTGAATGGTTATACCAGGGGTGCTCGAAATGAACTCTTTGCTCTCAGGCCAGCTCCTATTCAGGCAATGTGGCTGGGGTACCCTGGGACTAGTGGCGTGCTTTTCATGGATTATATCATCACTGATCAGGAAACTTCACCTGCTGAAGTTGCTGAGCAGTATTCTGAGAAACTGGCTTATATGCCCCACACTTTCTTTATTGGTGATCATGCTAATATGTTCCCTCACCTGAAGGAAAAAGCAGTCATCGATTTGAAGTCCAATGGGCACATTTATGACAATCGAATTGTGCTGAATGGCATCGACCTCAAAGCATTTCTTGATAGTCTACCAGATGTGAAAATTGTCAAGATGAAATGTCCTGATGGAGGAGACAAAGCAGACAGCAGTAATAGAGCTCTTAATATGCCTGTCATTCCTATGAATACGATTGCAGAAGCAGTTATTGAAATGATTAACAGAGGACAAATTCAGATAACAATTAACGGATTCCGTATTAGCAATGGACTGGCAACTACCCAGATCAACAATAAGGCTGCCACTGGAGAGGAGGTTCCCCGTACCATTATTGTAACCACACGTTCTCAGTACGGGTTACCGGAAGATGCCATTGTGTACTGTAACTTTAATCAGTTATATAAAATTGACCCATCTACTTTGCAGATGTGGGCAAATATTCTGAAGCGTGTTCCCAATAGCGTACTGTGGCTGTTGCGTTTCCCAGCAGTAGGAGAACCTAATATTCAACAGTACGCGCAAAATATGGGCCTCCCCCAGAACCGTATCATTTTTTCACCTGTTGCTCCTAAAGAGGAACATGTTCGGAGAGGCCAGCTGGCTGATGTCTGCTTGGACACTCCACTCTGTAATGGACACACCACAGGGATGGATGTCCTTTGGTCGGGGACACCCATGGTGACTATGCCAGGAGAGACTCTTGCTTCCCGAGTTGCAGCTTCCCAGCTCACTTGTTTAGGCTGTCTTGAGCTTATTGCTAAAAATAGACAAGAGTATGAAGACATAGCTGTGAAACTGGGAACTGATCTAGAATACCTGAAGAGAATTCGTGGCAAGGTCTGGAAGCAGAGAATATCTAGCCCTCTGTTCAACACCAAACAATACACAATGGAACTAGAGCGCCTCTATCTACAGATGTGGGAGCATTATGCAGCTGGCAACAAACCTGATCACATGATGAAGCCTGTTGAAGTCACTGAGTCGGCCTAAATAATGACTGTGTGCACAGGAGAATTACCCCTGTACCTGAGCCTCAACCTTCCGGGGGAAAGGGAACTAGATACGTTACTTTGTACTTACCTTTGTAGCAATATCATGTTGCAGATGGGTGACAGACAGTGATAACAAATAGCACAGCCAGACTTGCTTCCTGCATGATCATGACAGGGAGAGACACAAGAGATGGGAGACTGCTGTTTCACAAGGAGTCTCCATAGAATTTTGCAGCAGCCAGGTGTTGCCTAAGTCTGGAAGGTCTGATCTCCCTTGGTCTTCCATGGGATGGGTGGTTAGTGTGGAGGGGAGATAGAGATTGCCCAGTCTTCTGAATTAAGTTTTTCTTTATATTTGGGGTATTGGAGCAATTAAAAATGTTTGCTTTCAGGTATTTTTATTCATGTGAAGTGTATATGATTCTCTTGAGATAAGGTTTTAAGCTAAAATATTCCTTGTTTTAGTTTCTGAACTCTACAGATAAATGGGGACTTTGCTGGTGTCGTCTTTTTATAGGTTTAATAAACCACTTGAGCCTATATCAGTCATTTTAGTGTCTGACATGTTTGGAACTATCAGTGCTTTGTTGGCTTATGGCTTAAATTCTCTTTCTGGTCCGTTTCCTTCTTCCCTTCCCCCCACTTTAAAATTTTTCCTGTAACTTGGCTAACAAAAATCCAAGTCTGATTCAAAACCTCCCAGAGTGTTTCTCTTAACCGCATCATCTGGTGCCAAATGAAGATTCTTAGGAGTGATTATTAATTATGAAGGGCACAGTTGTGGTACTGTCACTGATGATAATAATAATGGATTTTTGGCCTAGAGTTTTGACCTTCTTCACCAGTGTTTTACCGTTGACTGCCCCTCTATGCTGCTTCCAAAAGTGATAGTGTGTGATAAGATTTTTACTTTCACTTCTAAAGTTTGTTTTCTTTTTTAAGTGAGTCCTGTTCTTCCTTTTTCTTTCACCAGAAATGAAATCCCAGGTAAGTACAAGTACTCAAATATTTGATCAGTAAGTCACAGTATATCTCCAGTACATTAAATAACTTTCATCAAAAAACATGTTATAGGTAAAAAGCTCTGGAGGACCTGCTATGTATATGATTATTATGTTTCAGACCTTCTAGGGTGTTATATATAATAACTTGTCTTCTGGACGTGGTCTTGAAGTCTTTCTGGATTCAGCCTCAGTAGTAGCGAACTGCACTGCTACTTGGTTTGGAGTATAAATTAGACTTTAGCCCTCCTGGAGGTTGAGTTTTTGGTATTGAAAACCATAGGAATGAAATTATTGTATTTCAACAAAGGATTGAGGGCTTGAGGCTTAAACAAGCCAACATATGAATATATGTTTTTATCTTGCTGTACTGCACATATGCTGTCTAGTAACAGATATTTTGTCTGCTAGTAGTGTTCTAGATTCTGTCTTTCCAAAGCGCTGAGGCAGTGCATCTATTCTGTAGTTGCAGCTGATGCCTGAATGTATCCTAGCTGACAAATGATTGATTAATAAGAACTTGAATTTCGGAAAGATTTGTACTGTTAACCAAAATCTGAGCAAGGAGTCTCAAATGTAATTCTTAGCCAGAATTACATGTTAATGAACGATTTAACAGTGTAAATCAAGGAACATCAGTGTAGGGATTTCTTTTATTTTTTACCTGCTTCAAATAATCAGTTAAAGGTTGCCAGCTTGGTTGCAGATGAACGGACGTTTGAAGTTCACCAAACTACTTCATGTGGAATAGGATAATAGACTTCCAGCGCCCTCAAGGCTGTGATCTTGCAGCCATTTTACATAGCACAGCAACCCTCTATAGGGATGAACCTTTCCCTGGCCCGAAAAGTAGCCGCTCTGGTTGAAGCTTTGCTTATTGTAACAGGCTTTTGTTTCCAGGTGACATGTCTGTGGAAGACTTAATTCTGAATAGAGATATAGATATTACTGGAAACTAATTGTTTTTTCTATTATACTCTTCTTCATCAAAAAAGTAAAACATTTACATTGTGCTACAGAAATTCAGATGTTGTCTTGCAATCTTTAAACAATAAATGAATGATTTGCCTTTAAAAACAAAAAACAAAAAAACTTCATTGTGATTTTGTTTGGGATTATTTTAATCCTGTAAATTAAATTGGGAAGAAGGTAAATCTTTATTATACTGCCTTTTAGCTAGAAACTTGATAGATAGATAAATCCATTTATCTTCAAATCTCATTTTTAACTCTAATAAAAGTGTAACCATTTTCTTCAAATAATATGTTAATATATTTTGTGACGATCGTTCCCAAATATTTTATATTTACATTCTTCTTTCTGATGTTTCTTAGATATTCTTTGCTACTCTTTCTCTGACTTTTTTTTGGTATAATAGTAATATATGTTTCTGGTAGAAAAAAATGAGAAGAAATCAAGAAAAAAAAACCTAAATATAATTCTAATAGTCAACACCCAGATTCCAATACAGTTAACTTTCTGGTGTACTCACTAAACGCTCTTTATATTCTTATGTATGTGTATTTTTATATTTCTTATGTAAATGAGATATCATACTGTTCTGTAACTTCTTTCATCTACTATACAAGGAACATCTCATGTCAGTGTATGCACTTCATTGCTGGATGCTATTCTGTTATACAGATGTACCTTAATTTATTTAACCAGACCTTTACTGGGGACCTTTGTTGTTGTTTCTAACTTTCCAGCATGAAATCATTCTGTGATAAAGCTTTTTGCCTCCTCAATTCCAAAGAGCCTTGACATTTTATTAAGTATTGGATATATACAAAAGAACATTTATAAAATAAATGTTTAAAGATAAAAAAAGTAACAAAGACATGATCACTTGTGCACCTACTGTCCCACTTAAGACATAGAACATTTAAGCCCCTATGTGTCCCTCTCCAATCCCATCCTTCCTAATCATTCTATATATACATCTGTGTGTGTATGTATATATACATATATATGTATGTATATATGATTTTTGCATGCTTTTGAACTTCATATAATTGGAATTTACCATATGGGTCTTTCTGGGACATACTTTTTCCACTTAATAGCATGTTCCTGAGATGCATCCACGTTGTTGCAAATAACTACGGTTTATTCATGTTTATTTCTGTATAGTATTCAATTATATGAATATACCAGAATTTTACTCCATTCTACTGTTGGTGAATATCTTGGTTATTTCTAGTTTTGGTCTTACAGATATGCTACTATGAACATCTTGTACCTACCGCCCACTACATGTGTACAAGAGTTTCTCTAGACCAAACATCAGAGAGTAGAATTGCTGAGTCAAAAGGCATGCATACCTTCAACCTAATAGATAATGCAAATTATCTTCCAAAATGGTTAAAATAAATTGACTCTCCCACAAACACTGTATAAGAATTCAGTGGTTCCACATCTCTAATTCTTGGTATTCCACATTTAACAATTTTTGTCAAGCTGATGAGATTGAAATAATATGCCACTGTGGTTTTAATTTGCATTTCCCTGATTACAAATGAAGTTGAACATATTTTCATATGTTATTTGACCATTTGTGTTCTCTCTTCAGTGATATGCCCAGTCAAATCTTTTTCCCCTTTAAAATAAATTAGGTTGTAGTTTTCTGAATGGCTTATAGTTTTTATATGGTCTGGATACTAACCCTTTGTCATATGGGTATAGCAAATACCCTCTCCCAGTGTGTGGCTCATCTTTTCACTTCTGTTATGGTATATCTTGATGAACAGAAGTTCTTCATTTTAATGTAGTTGACTTTAATAGTAATTTACTTTACTCCCTGTGCTTTTCTGTCTTGCTTCAGAGATTCTTCTCATCCGTTAATTGAAAAGGGCATTTTCTTTTATTACTTTCAAAAAGTTTAAAAACTCTACCTAATTTTGAGTCTTTTAGACACCTAGAATTGATTTTTGGCATGTGGTGTGAGGTAGGGGTTCAGATACCTTCTTTTCTATATGAATACCCAGTTGTCTCAGCATCAGTTATTTAAAGCTCATACTTTCTCAACTGATTTTCAGTGTCCGTTCTGATACACTTGAGAATCAACTTGCCAAGTTCCACTATCCATTCCTCAATGCCCACCAGTCAAAATAAATACTTTGTTGGGATTTTAAATGTAATAAAAGAAATCTATGGATCAATTGGAAAAGCAATGACAACTTTATAATATTGAATCTTCCTACCCATAAACATAGTATCTCTTTCCATTTATTTAAATTTCCTTTGATTTCTCTCAGTCATTTTATGATTTTCTGTATACAGGTCTTACTCATATTTTGTTAACTCTCTTCCTAGGTAATTCATATTTTTGATACTACTGTAAATGGCATCTGTCTTTTTATTACACGTTCTAATTTTTTGTTGCTGGTATATAGAAATGCATTTTTAAAATATTGACCTTATAAGTATCAATTTTACTAAAAAAAATCTTAATTCTATTTTTATGTATAGGAAAATTTTTAAAGTGGGGGGAAGGGAAGAAGGAAACGGACCAGAAAAAGAATTTAAGCCATAAACCAACAAAGCACTGATAGTTCCACACGTGTCAGACACTAAAATGACTGATATAGGCTCAAGTGGTTTATAAAACCTATAAAAAGACTACACCAGCAAAGTCCCCATCTTTAATATGTATTTTTATGTATATGTAAAAATCTTTTCTCCTGCAGATGACTCCCTAGTTTCTGCTCTCTAATCATTATAAATTGTATATAAATTTTACACTATCTGATATTTCCAACACCTGATTGACTTTTTGTGGGTGATGTGAGTTGCTTGTTATTTTGTTGGGTCTCGCTCATGATGCTTTTCTTTTCTAATTGTGAAATCATATTTCTATGGGAATTCTTTGAAGCCTAGATAGAAGGGAGTTCATTTAAAAAGGATTTGCATGTGTTTCTGCCAGATGCTCATGGGTACTACTGAAGGAGGGCCACTTTAAACTAAATTCTCAGCTTGAAGGTTTTCCAGACCACCCAGGTAGTGCAACTCTGGCAACAAAACTCACACGTGAGGGCTAGCTTGTACTTAGAAACTTTCAGGAAAGATTTTTCTTCTTCTTTACCAGCGCCAAATTTTAACATAAGCAAATGTCCTTGTTGTCTGCAATGGGGGCAATTTCATTTCTAGTATAACCTTTCGAGCTTTATGTAGGATTGTCTTTTATGCTGCCCTCTTTGGGCTCGACCTAGGCTTTGTCAACTATCATCCATATATCACAAGGCTGTGAACAGTGGATATCAAGATCCCCTGATTTGTCAAAAGTCCTCAGTGCAAAGGCCATTATCAGTGCCTGGGTCATCTCACTTGGGCCTTGCTTTGAATTCCTTTTGGCCTTACTTTATTAGCAGGTCCCTGATGCATTTAAAAATATATATATTTCTATATTTTATTCATTGTTTTTAGTTATTCTCAATGGGAAGTTTGTTAAGGGCATGTAGTTTGCTAAGCACCCCCCACCTCACTTCAGCTACACCTTCTCATATCCTAGATCTTTCATTTCCAATATCTATTTCACCTCCTAAATCTCAATTTCAAATATCTTCTCTATGGCCATCATCTCCTATCTTTGGGTGCCTCTAATTTACCAGTCTCACCTTAACAATTCTCCAGCCCTATTAGGACTCCCAATTCAATCACCCCCAAATATTCACTGGCCCTTTACTCAGGTTCTTCCTCATCCACATTAGAGTCTACGCTGGGTCTCTGTGTTGCAAAATACAATAAAAATAGTGCCTTCTGTAGTTGTGCCATGCTATGGTACTGACTTTGTGTTTCATCATCATAATCACTCCTTTATACACACCCTCCATCTCTTTTTTTTTTTTTTTAAGTTTCATTAGGTCCCATTTGTTTATTTTTGTTTTTATTTCCATTTCTCTAGGAGGTGGATCAAAAAAGATCTTGCTATGATTTATGTCAAAGAGTGTTCTTCCTATGTTTTCCTCTAAGAGTTTTATAGTGTCCAGTCTTACATTTAGGTCTCGAATCCATTTTGAGTTTATTTTTGTGTATGGTGTTAAGGAGTATTCTAATTTCATTCTTTTCCATGTAGCTGTCCAGTTTTCCCAGCACCACTTATTGAAGAGACTGTCTTTTCTCCATTGTATATCTTTGCCTCCTTTGTCATAGATTAGTTGACCGTAGGTGCATGGGTTTATCTCTGGGCTTTCTATCTTGTTCCATTGATCTATGTTTCTGTTTTTGTGTCAGTACCATATTGTCCTGATTACTGTAGTTTTGTAGTATAGTCTGAAGTCAGGGAGTCTGATTCCTCCAGCTCCGTTTTTTTCCGTCAAGACTGCTTTGGCTATTCGGGGTCTTTTGTGTCTCCAACCAAATTTTAAGATGATTTGTTCTAGTTCCGTAAAAAATGCCATTGATAATTTAATAGGGATTGCATTGAATCTGTAGATTGCTTTGGGTAGTATAGTCATTTTCACAATGTTGATTCTTCCAATCCAAGAACGTGGTATATCTCTCCATCTGTTGGTATCATCTTTAATTTCTTTCATCAGTGTCTTATAGTTTTCTGCATACAGGTCTTTTGTCTCCCTAGGTAGGTGTATTCCTAGGTATTTTATTCTTTTTGTTGCAATGGTAAATGGGAGTGTTTCCATAATTTCTCTTTCAGATTTTTCATCATCAGTGTATAGGAATGCAAGAGATTTCTGTGCATTAATTTTGTATCCTGCAACTTTACCATATTCATTAATTAGCTCTAGCAGTTATCTGGTGGCAGTTTTAGGATTCTCTATGTATAGTATCATGTCATCTGCAAACAGTGACAGTTTTACTTCTTCTTTGCCAATTTGTATTCCTTTTATTTCTTTTTCTTCTCTGATTGCCGTGGCTAGGACTTCCAGAACTATGTTGAATAATAGTGGTGAGAGTGGACATCCTTGTCTCGTTCCTGATCTTAGAGGAAATGCTTTCAGTTTTTCACCATTGAGAATGATGTTTGCTGTGGGTTTGTCATATATGGCCTTTATTATGTTGAGGTAGGTTCCCTCTATGCCCACTTTCTAGAGAGTTTTTATCATAAATGGGTGTTGAATTTTGTCAAAAGCTTTTTCTGCATCTATTGAGATGATCATATGGTTTTTCTTCTTCAACTTGTTAATAAGGTGTATCAATTTTGCATATATTGAAGAATCCTTGCATCCCTGGGATAAATCCCACTTGATCTTGGTGTATGATCCTTTTAATGTGTTGTTGGATTCTGTTTGCTAGTATTTTGTTGAGGATTTTTGCATCTATATTCATCAGTGATATTGGTCTGTAATTTTCTCTTTTTGTAGTATCTTTGTCTGGTTTTGGGATCAGGGTGATGGTGGCCTCATAGAATGAGTTTGGGAGTGTTCCTTCCTCTGCAATTTTTTGGAAGAGTTTGAGAAGCATAGGTGTTAGCTCTTCTCTAAATGTTTGATAGAATTCACCTGTGAAGCCATCTGGTCCTGGACTTTTGTTTGTTGGAAGATTTTTAATCACAGTTTCAATTTCATTACTTGTGATTGGTCTGTTCATATTTTCTGTTTCTTCCTGGTTTGGTCTTGGAAGGTTATACCTTTGTAAGAATTTGTCCATTTCTTCCAGGTTGTCCATTTTATTGGCATAAAGTTGCTTGTAGTAGTTTCTTAGGATGCTTTGTATTTCTGCGGTGTCTGTTGTAACTTCTCCTTTTTCATTTCTGATTTTATTGATATGAGTCCTCTCCCTCTTTTTCTTGATGAGTCTGGCTAATGGCTTATCAATTTTGTTTATCTTCTCAAAGAACCAGCTTTTAGTTTTATTGATCTTTGCTATTGTTTTCTTTGTTTCTATTTCATTTATTTCCGCTCTGATCTTTATGATTTCTTTCCTTTTGCTAACTTTGGGTTTTGTTTGTTCTTCTTTCTCTAGTTTCTTTAGGTGTAAGGTTAGATTGTTTACTTGAGATTTTTCTTATTTCTTTTGTTAGGCTTGTATAGCTATAAACTTCCCTCTTAGAACTGCTTTTGCTGTATCCCATAGGTTTTGGGTCGTCGTGTTTTCATTGGCATTTTCCTCTAGGTATTTTTTGATTTCCTCTTTGATTTCTTCAGTGATCTCTTGGTTATTTAGTAATGTATTGTTTAGCCTCCATGTCTTTGTGTTTTTTACGTTTTTTCCCCTGTAATTCATTTTTAATCTCATAGCATTGTGGTCAGAAAAGATGTTTGATATGATTTCAATTTTCTTAAATTTACCGAGGCTTGATTTGTGACCCAAGATGTGATCTATCCTGGAGAATGTTCCGTGTGCACTTGAGAAGAACGTGTAATCTGCTGTTTTTGGATGGAATGTCCTATAAATATCAATTAAATCTATCTGGTCTATTGTGTCATTTAAAGCTTCTGTTTCCTTATTTATTTTCATTTTGGATGATCTGTCCATTGGTGTAAGTGAGGTGTTAAAGTCCCCCACTATTGGGCTTCCCTGGTGGCGCAGTGGTTGGGAGTCCGCCTGCCAATGCAGGGGACACGGGTTCGTGTCCCGGTCCGGGAAGATCCCACATGCCGCGGAGCGGCTAGGCCCGTGAGCTACAATTACTGAGCCTGCGCGTCTGGAGCCTGTGCTCTGCAATGGGAGAGTCCGCGACAGTGAGAGGCCCGTGCACCGCGATGAAGAGTGGCCCCCTCTCGCCGCAACTGGAGAAAGCCCTCGCACAGAAACGAAGACCCAACACAGCCAAAATAAATAAATAAATAAATATATTTAAAGTCCCCCACTATGATTGTGTTACTGTCAATTTCCTCTTTTATAGCTGTTAGCAGTCGCCTTATGTACTGAGGTGCTCCTATGTTGGGTGCATATATATTTATAATTGTTATATCTTCTTCTTGGATTGATCCCTTGATCATTATGTAGTGTCCTTCCTTGTCTCTTGTAACATTCTTTATTTTAAAGTCTATTTTATCTGATATGAGTATAGCTACTCCAGCTTTCTTTTAATTTCCATTTGCATGGAATATCTTTTTCCATCCCCTCACTTTCAGTCTGTATGTGTCCCTAGGTCTGAAGTGGGTCTCTTGTAGACAGCATATATATGGGTCTTGTTTTTGTATCCATTCAGCAAGCCTGTGTCTTTTGGTTGGAGCATTTAATCCATTCACGTGTACGGTAATTATCGATATGTATGTTCCTATGACCATTTTCTTAATTGTTTTGGGTTTGTTTTTGTAGGTCCTTTTCTTCTCTTGTGTTTCCCACTTAGAGAAGTTCCTTTAGCACTTGTTGTAGAGCTGGTTTGGTGGTGCTGAATTCTCTTAGCTTTTGCCTGTCTGTAAAGCTTTTGATTTCTCCATCAAATCTAAATGAGATCCTTGCCGGGTAGAGTAATCTTGGTTGTAGGTTCTTCCCTTTCATCACTTTAAGTATATCATGCCACTCCCTTCTGGCTTGTAGAGTTTCTGCTGAGAAATCAGCTGTTAACCTTATGGGAGTTCCCTTGTATGTTATTTGTCGTTTTTCCCTTGCTGCTTTCAATAATTTTTCTGTGTCTTTAATTTTTGCCACTTTGATTACTATGTGTCTCGGCGTGTTTCTCCTTGAGATTATCCTGTATGGGACTCTCTGTGCTTCCTGAACTTGGGTTGCTATTTCGTTTCCCATTGTAGGGAACTTTTCGACTATAATCTCTTCAAATATTTTCTCTGGTCTTTTCTCTCTCTCTTCTCCTTCTGGGACCCCTATAATGCGAATATTGTTGCGTTTAATATTGTCCCAGAGGTCTCTTAGGCTGTCTTCATTTCTTTTCATTCTTTTTTCTTTAGTCTGTTCCACAGCAGTGAATTCCACCATTCTGTCTTCCAGGTCACTTATCCGTTCTTCTGCCTCAGTTATTCTGCTATTGATTCCTTCTAGTGTATTTTTCATTTCAGTTATTGTATTGGTCATCTCTGTTTGTTTGTTCTTTAATTCTTCTAGGTCTTTGTTAAACATTTCTTGCATCTTCTCGGTCTTTGTCTCCATTCTTATTCCGAGGTCCTGGATCATCTTCACTATCATTATTCTGAATTCTTTTTCTGGAAGGTTGCCTATCTCCACTTCATTTAGTTGTGTTTCTGGGGTTTTTTCTTGTTCCTTCATCTGGTATATAGCCCTCTGCCTTTTCATCTTGTCTATCTTTCTGTAAATGTGGTTTTTGTTCCACAGGCTGCAGGATTGTAGTTTTTCTTGCTTCTGCTGTCTGCCCTCTCACCCTCCATGTCTTTTTTTTTTCTTTCTTCCTGCTTCTCTCATCTGATCTGGCACAGTTATTGATTAAACCCACATTTATCTGCCTACTCTGTACCTAGTTCTGGAGGAAAACAAGCAACTAGGCTAACTGGTTTCCTTCTAAATTTATGTGACTTCAGGATATAGAGAAATCCTTCTGTATTCCTCTAGTCAGTTCTCTCCACCACCTTTCAAAGCAGCTTCTCTCTGCAAATCCCCAGCCTTCCCTGACCCCGGCCCCCTTTCTCAGTTGATGGCTTCCCTTATTCCATGGAGTCATCCTCATCCACTCACCACCAAACTCCCTGCATTTTTTAATAGATGCTCATTTTTCCTCTTGTGACTTCAGATGAACTCTCCATGTTCACATCTAGGGCCATCCTTTCCGCTTGTGCACAGGATCCCACCCCCTTTGTCTCCCCTCCACCCCTCACTATCAGTGGTTCTCTGTCATTCTGACTCTCCTCCTGCTCTGAGAATGAACACATCCTGTCAGATTTTTTTTTTCTTAACATAAGAGACAACTTCTTCTGGGAAGATGAAGTTGATGTACTTTCCCATATTCCTCCACCTAAGTGAAACTAACACCCTTGGACATTACATATAAAAGAAACATAAGAAGGCTGAAAGGTAGAGAGAGGAAGGCAGATCAGCTAGGGACTTTGAGACCTGAGGAATGACACATGGTTAGTTCCTACCTTGTTTGTTTGTTTACCTCATATATCCCAGACTTGGAGCTGAAGAAGCTAGCAACCTGCAAACGCCAACAGGCACAGACAAAAAAAAAAAAAAAAAAACAAAAACCTTCAACCAAAGCGTGCTCTGCTTAGCCAGAGAACCAGGAATAGGTCAGCCTAGTGAAATAGAAAACTTTTAGAATTATCTAAGCAGCTCTACTCCAGCCAAAAACCACAGAAAAAAAACCAAAACTGTGGCCCCACTCCCACCCATGCCACCCAAGTCCTAGAGGGGAGACTAGACTTCAGCCTTCCGCTAGGCTGTACCAAGGCACCCCAACACACCTGCCAAGGTGGCGGCAGAGAAGGATACATAGGGAGCTGGGATTTTCATCCCCACCAGGCATGAATGATACACACTCTCCTCCCTCCCCTCTCCACAGTACCAGTGGAGACCACACGGGGAGCCTGGACTTCCACCCCCACTGGCATTAACAAGTCCTCTCTCCCCATCCCAGATGGGGTACTGCCAGAGAAGGCCTAGGGGAGCTTCAGGGCTTTTGCCACCACCCGGCAGTAACGAGGCACTTCTGCCCCTCCCATCCAGGAAGGCATCCGTGAAGGCCTCGTGAGAAGCTGGCACTCCCACACCTGCCCAGCAGTAATGAGGAGCTCACAGCTGTAAGAAAGCATAGACTTTGCCTTCTAGGTCACTGTGTAACCCCAGTGCCTGGAATGACAGGGGCTAGTTGCATGATCTCGCGCAAATCACTCATCCCTTCTGTGTCGCAATTTGTTCCTCTGTAAAATGAGAATGAAAATAATAGCATCTACCTGTAGGTAACTGTGAGGATTAAATGAGTCCATACATATAAAGCTCCTAGAATAGAAAGTGTTAGCCATTGCTGCTGCTGCTGGCATTGTCATTATTCATTCCTTACTGATTTATGTGCCGCTTAAAATATAGCTTTAGCCGTATCCCAGGAGTTTTGTAGTGTTTTCATTATTTTTATTTTCTAAATATTCTATGATTGCAATCATATTTCCCCTTTTATGCCCAGGAGATATACAGAAGGGTATTTTTGAATTTCCAAGTGGGTGGGAAATTTTTGTTTAAATGTTCCTAATTTATAGTTTTATTGCTCTGTGGTCAGAGAATGTCTGTGCACTTTGTGCTTTAGGAGATTTGTTGATGTTTTCTTTATAGTCTAGTACATGATCTATTTTAAAAAATAAGTTCTTCAATTAAAATAGTTTTTCCCCTTTTCCTCATTGTGAAGGATACATCTTATCCCTAGCATAAAAGCTGGAAACATACTTTCCAACACACAAAACTAGACAGTTAAATGAAATAAAAGCGTCAATCATGTTGAGTTAACATGCTTTATTCCCATTCAATTTGCAGCAAGCACACATTGCAAAGTTCCCCAGAGGGAGAGAAATGGGAGCAGGCATACTCAGACTTCAGGTGTGATGGGTTAGTTGTTCTTCTGCTGCCTCTTTTCTCCCTCTAATTTTTTTCTTGTCAAGAAGGCATTTAATTCTAGTTGTAGCAGATTGTCATTTCCATAAGTGGCCACAGCAATATTTCTGACCCCACACGCTGTTCCAGGACCTTGCCACTTCCCGTCAAGAGGTGAAGTCTATTCCCTTCCCCTTGAACTGGAGTAGAACTTTATGACTGCCCCAACAAAAAGAGGATGGGGTGGATGTCATGTTGCATGACCTCCCAGCTGGGCCATAAATGGCAATAGAGCCTCTGCCTGACTGTCTCGTGATGCCCACTCTTGGAAGCCAGTCACCATGTTGTGAGGAAGCTCAGGCTACATAGAGAGGCTGCTTGTAGGTGCTGAGGTCCCAGCGAGAGCCACCATCAGTCAGCAGACGTGTGAGTGAGCGAGTGAGTGAGTCTTCAGGGGATCTTAGCCCCAAGTCATCTCCACAGCCCCTGTCTGAATTGTGACCCACAGACCCAATAAGCATTATAAACAGTTGTTTTACCTCATTGATTTGTAGGGTAATTTGGTCCTCAGCTATAGTAACCGTATCTCTAAGGATACAGTGACCCCAGCTAATCAGAAAATTCCAACTAGAAGGTGGGTGTTATAATGAGAAAAACATGAGACTAGGACCTGGGAGGCCTAGGTCATAGGCTGGATTAACTCATAATTGACCTTAGGACCTTGAACATATCATGTAACCTTTCTGAGTCCTAACATTTGAACCTTTTAGGCCCCTTCAAGTTCTACCATTAATTAAGGCCTTGATAGAGAACAATATGAAAAGGTTTCATATTGGAAATACTCGATCTCTTGAGAGACTGCATATCTATATGTAATCAATGACATTCTTGGTTTTACAGTTAACTCTCACAGGGAAATCTTATTTCCCTCTTTTCGAAACTATGGGAAAATTTTTCCGTAGTATTGACAGCAGAGAATAGGGTCATTTTTTATCAACCCAATTTTAGCGTAAAATAAATTAGAAAGCTGGCTGGGCCTTTGCTGCAAAACGTGGGCTCCCCAGTCTCAGTTCATGGTAATATATTAACCACTGCTTAGATTCTCGACTTTTATATTGTTCAGTCATCTTTGCCTGCTATTTTGGGTGTTCTTTGTTAGTTACCCGGTGACTTGCTGCCAGAATATGCTTACAGAGATTCTACTGTCTCTCTCTAGATTCAGCAGTTTGAGAACGTTAAATGTGCCTTGCAAAGCTAAATCTGCTATGGGATATATAAGGCTGGTCTCTCATCAGTTGTAATTCTCTGGTAGTTGCATTGTTAAGAGGAGTCATCTATTATTCCACATACTACATTCCAGAAGAAGCTAAAGCAAGTGTTTAATGCATGCTTTCCAGGGCACAATACTGCACAGTCCCTAGAGTGTGATGACTTGGGACAGCTGCCCCAAGTCAATATTCAGGGGACCCAGCCATGCTGGCAGCTTGTCAGTGACTCAAGGAGCACCAGCTGGGTCCCTGTAACATGCTTGTACCACACTCACAGAGAAACAGTCTTTTTTTATTAAAATAAATTTATTTATTTATTATTTATTTTTGGCTGTGTGGGGTCTTCGTTGCTACGCGTGAGCTTTCTCTAGCTGTGGAGAGCAGGGGCTACTCTTCGTTGTGGTGCATGGGCTTCTCATTGTGGTGGCTTCTCTTATTGTGGAGCCCAGGCTTTAGCCATGCGGGCTTCAGTAGTTGTGGCACATGGGCTCAGTAGTTGTGGCACATGGGCTTAGTTGCTCTGCGGCATGTGGGATCTTCCCAGACTAGGGCTCAAACCCGTGTCCCCTGCATTGGTAGGCTGATTCTCAACAACTGCGCCACCAGGGAAGTCCTGAGAAACCCTCTTAACTTGCCTCTTTTTCCTGGAGTCACCAGAATCACCGCCTATTCCCTTTGTACCCCAGCGTTCCCACCACAGAACAAGGTTAGTAGGTTACCTTCTGATATGAATTGTATCCTCCCTGTGAAGCAGTTGTTTCCTACGTCTGTTTAGGACACTTGCATTTTGTTATTTTAATGATGTGATATCATTAAATATTACATAAATAGATGAAATATGAAGACAAAGAAAAGAGTTGTTTCTAGTTAACAAGTCAAAATCTTCATTAAGTGTGAGCGATATAGCTGCAAAAGATTGTGGGAAAAACTCTAGAAGAATTCTGCACTCAGATCGCTTCCCCTTTATCTATAAGTTTTCATTCTCCTTTAAAGACGCCCATACTTTAAATCTCAGTTAATGTTATGGATGTTCTTTATTCAAGAGTGATGCCCTGTGCTCAAAAGCCTTGCTCCTGTGTCAAAAGATTGGGCAACTTATATATGCTTGTTTTCAGTTAAACAAAACGTTTTTGGAAATTTTCATTTTTTGACTTGTTACTTTAACCTACTTTTTAACAGAGCAACACATGCTCCTGAGGAATAAGTTGGCTTGAACTGTACATAAATTCAGCTCATCTCTACTTTCTGTTTCATCACAACAAATAAAGAACTGTGCAGACTGCCCTTTCCTGCTGCCAAACTACAAACTGCCACTTTGTGATTTTGTTTTCACATCAAGGATACTCTTCAGCTTTAGCCAGATCTCCCCAGGCCATTTCCCCCTCACTTTCCAGATTAATTCTAGAGGAATGTGATCTATTCCAGCCCCCACAAACCTCACTGGGATGGTTCTAAGTTCATGTACACAGGGAATCCTCTGCTATTTACCCCAATCTCAAAAGCTCCCCTACCCCTTGCCCCAGACAATTCCCTAGTACAGCACCTGGTTCCTTCTCTTCTTTGCTTCAACCAGTGTTTATTGGGCACCTACCACATGTCAGGCTCAGCGCCAGGTACTAGGTGTGCTGTAGTGAATAAAATGTGTTTACTTTATATTGTCAACAACAGAACTGTAGTATGCGCAGAAGAGCAGTAGCTATGTCTTTTTGTCTTTTTCTTTTAATTGATGAATTTTTAAACGAATGAAGGAGAATTTCCATAGCACTTTTGACTTGGGAAATTGTTAGTGTATGTCATTACGTATGCATTTATATATGGTCTGTATTTATTTGCATTTCTGTGGAAATTAAAAGGGCATGTAATACTTTAGTTTAAACCAGGGGCTAACAAACTTTTCTGTAAGGGGATCAGAGAGTAGATATTTTGGGTTTTGTGTCACAGGGTGTCTTTCACAACTACTAAAGTAAGTAAGCTGTTACAGCATAAAAACAGTCATCGATAATACATAAATGAATGGGAGTGGCTGGGTTCCAATACAATTTTATTTATAAAAACAGGCAGTAGCCCTAGTTTGCTGACCCCTGGAATCTATTAAAATACCTTACTGCTTCTCCTACTAGCAATTAAACTTGCTTAAGCCTCTTCCCTTTAAAAAAAAAAAAATCCAAGTCCCACATCACTGCAAGTAGTTGTCTTGTACACACCATCTCTACCTCCCCACCTCTCATTCACCTCCAGTGCTAGACAGTCTGACCTCTGTGCTCACCGCCCACTGAAATTGCTCTTATCAAGGTCACCAACAATCTCTGTGCTGCTAAATCCCTGAGAGTTTCTAGTCCTCTCTTTCCTACTCACTCTCTCTGCAGCTTAGAACACAGCCGGCCACTCCCTCCTCCTGGAAACACTCTCCGCTCTTAGCTTCCGAAACCTCACAGGATTCGTTTTCCTTGTACAATAGTAGCCACTCTTTCTGCCATCAAAGGCTCCTTTTCCTCTTGACAAACTCTAAATGGCAGAGTTGCTCAGGCCTCCATCCTGGGTTCTATTGTCTCTCCTTTGGGGATTCATCCACTCTTTAGCTTCAAATGATGTACTGAAAACTCCCACATTTATTTCTGCAGCCCAGATCTTTCCCGAGTTCCTGCCTCACATATCCAACGGCCCTCTTGACATTTCAAATCTCTCAGGTGTCTTAAACATAAAGTGCTGAATAAATAAATGAGTTTCCCTGGTTGCCCAAGCAGAGCCCAGAGCCTAATCGCTAACCCCTCCCTTTTGCTCACCTCACGCATTCCCCACATGTAAGCCTTCTCTTTCCTGACCATCTCCTGAATCTTTCCCTGGCTCTCTATACCAAATTCCCAGACTACTACAGTTGCGTCTGGTGCTGAAATATTGAAATACTTCCATACTGGTTGCAAAGAGCTGCTAGTCTAAGCCCCAGTTGTGTTGGCCTCACCTCTGGGTTCCACCTGTCTATCCAGCCTGGCCCAGCAGAGAGACGTCTGCAGACCCTGCTCAGTGCTGAAGCTACCATCCATCCTGATGAGTTAGTGCTCATACCAAACTGATTGTTAAATAGTTTAATATTACATCTACCTAATAGCACTGTTACTAAAATATTCTGGCACTAGGAAATTCTTTCTCACCCAGTTCACTGGAAAAGCCATCCAGCTGATCTCCCTACCTCTTCCTTCTGCCTTGTTCATCTCCAGACTCTGCATAGCAGCCAGAATGATTTGTCTAAAATACAAATTGATTGCATCTCTCCTCTACTTAAAACCTTTAAACATGGATAACGCTTAAGATAAAACCCCAACTCCCAGACCTAAATAGACATCTCTCCAAAGAAGACATGCAGATGGCCAAGAGGCACGTGAAAAGTTGTGCAACATCACTAGTTATTAGAGAAATGCAAATCAAAACTACAATGAGCTATCACTTCACACCAGTCAGAAAGGGCATCATCAGAAAATCTACGAACAACAAATGCTGGAGACGGTGTGGAGAAAAGGGAACCCTCTTGCACTGTTGGTGGGAATGTAAATTGGTACAGCCACTATGGAGAACAGTATGGAGGTTCCTTAAAAAACTAAAAATAGAATTACCATATGGCCCAGCAATCCCACTACTGGGCACATACCCAGAGAAAACCATAATTCAAAAAGACACATGCACCCCAATGTTCATTGCAGCACTAGTTACCATAGCCGGGTCATGGAAGCAACCTAAATGCCCATCGACAGACTAACGGATAAAGAAGATGTGCTACATATATACAATGGGTATTACTCAGCCATAAAAAGGAATGAAACTGGGTCATTTGTAGAGACGTGGATGGACCTAGAGACTGTCATACAGAGTGAAGTATGTCAGAAAGAGAAAAGCAAAGATCGTAAATTAACGCATTTATGTGGAACCTAGAAAAATGGTACAGATGAACCAGTCTTCAAGGCAAAAATAGACACAGAGTAGAGAACAAACGTATGGACACACGGGGGAAAGTGGGAGGGGGTGGTTGGATGAATTGGGAGGCTGAGATTGACATATATACACTAATAGGTATAAAATAGATAACTAATAAGAACCTGCTGTATAAAAGAAAACAAAATTCAAAAAAAAAAAACCCCACAAAACCCACAACTCACTAATCAGGTTCACCAGGCCCTTCATGATCTGACCCTTTTTCATCCTTCAAATCTCACCTCCTCAGAGATGTCTCCTCTGAGCCCATCTTAAGCAGATTCTTCCTGTTACTCTCTCCTCACACCCATTTGTTTTCTTCATTGTATTGATCCCAATTTGACATTAGTGTTGATTTTTAAAAATCTTTTTCTCCTACTAAACTATTAGCTCCCTGAGGGCAGATACCATGTCTATCTTTTGCACTGATAGGCCCCTGGCCCCTGAATGTTTAAGTTGATAAATCTGGCCCCTGAATCCCTTTTGGCTTTGTTTTTCACCACTTTCTCCCTTGTAATCTATAGGTTAGCTGTATGCACTCAACAAATATTCAATAATCATTTGATCACAAACTATTCTCAGTTCCTTAAACATTCCTTGTAATGGAATACTTTGCCTGGAATACTTTGCATCATTATGTCCTTTCCCCTGAACTCCTGTTACCTTCCAGGTATCAACACTGTCATTACACCCTCCAGCACAGAACTCTTGATACTATCATTAGTATCTAGTGCCTTCCTCACTAGATGGTAAGCTTGTAGAAGGCAAGAACCGTTTGTGATTTTTCATAGTTGCATCTAAGGCACCTTGCTCAGTACCTAGCTAATATTTAGCAGACCAATTCAGCCCTAAAGCAGACACCCCAAGTCCTGAGAGGGAGTCAGTGAATTTACATCCATTTGGGTGGCAAGATACTATTTGTAAATGGGATATCTTCCCCCGAAGGTAAGGGTTTTTGCTTTCATGGGAAACATGGGAATTTTGCCATGAAAATTCACGGGAATGAATTTTCCCTTAGTGACATGCTTCTGTGATTTGCAGTGACTTCACCTGGAACTCACTGTTTGGCTTTATGGGCAGAAAGTGGTTCTTAGTGGGAAGTACAAAATATAGGTTACTAAAAAGATCTTTAGTGAGACTGGGTTTTGTAATGTCTTAGAGGACATAACAAGATAGCAGTTTCCCTTCTTTGAAATATTTTTTTTATACGTTCATCCTGAATTCAGTTAAAAAAACAATCTCTTTCCTCTGCTTGTTAATGGTGGTTTTCTGGTTTCATTCTTCTGGGCACATAAATATGTTATAATATAAACAAGCCAATGGTGTAATGAATTATTGCAGTCTTATTGTGCATATGTTTTTACTACAAATCTTGGGGGGAAAAGCTATTCACGCTCTGCATTTTTAAATCATGCTAATGTGATTAGTCACTATGATCCTACTTACTCTTCATGATGGAGGCAAGACGTCTAAGCATCCAATGTACTTGTGAGGGGCCTGATTAGTGCTTGAGACCCAATCAAGAAGCTGCTGATGAAGTTCACATAACACATTAAAAAGTTACTTAGGACAGAGGAGTTGATCGTTGCTTATATAAGATTGTATAACAAATAAAATAAGTGTAAATTGTCCTAATGCACATTTTTATTCTTCCATGAGAATTTCAACTGCTACCATAACCTCCGAATATATTTTGCCAGGATATGTCCAGACCACTGTTTTTGTAATCAAAGTGTGAAAGTGACAGAGTAAGCTGCTATTATTGTTCAATAGAAAAATTCACACATCCACATCACTAAACAGGTGTTTTCAAAGCCCAGACTTCAAAATAGTTCACCCATTCTAGCATTTTGATGTTGTAATCAAGCAAAATGAGAAACAGAAGAGACACATTTTGGTTGATTATTATCCTGCCAAATCAGATTGTTCCTGTTATTGTCTTACACAAACACCAAGCTCAGAGGGAGAAGTGGGGAGCAGGGAGAAAAAGATGGATGTGTGTGAGAAGAGAGAAAAGATGGTTTTAGAATCTTAAATGAGTCCAATAAATTGAAGACTTGCTTAACAATCTCAGAAACAAAAGTCAGTAGAAAAAGAAGGAGTATAACACTTTACATTCAGTTTTTTAAAAGACTTTTTTTAGTAGTAAAACCCTCTTTTCAGAAGGAATCTTATGAAGAATCACAAATATATAAAACAGATAGGAAGAATATTTTTAGTAAACATTGTATTAGTTCAGATTTATCATATTTATTCAAATTCAATGAAAAAACAAGCCTGTTTTGATGAACGCCAAAAATTAAAATTAGGGGATTAATGACAATTATCTTACGTGAGCTTCAGCAACCAATTTATTTCTGTGATTTCTTACTTCTTGCATATTATCAAGATTTTTCTTGATTACAATGATAAACTGTTGGAAATGGTAAAAAATAGAGTTTTTAAACAAGTTGCCTTGTGATCTAAGGATACCATTCCATTTCTAAGTAACAAGGGGGAGCTTCATTTGTTCTGAGGGCTGTACCAAGAGAGTTAACCTGGCGAGGCCAGTAAGCATGTTGTTGGCCTCTTCTGTAGTAACATTTGTATGTGACACACTTGAATATGCCTTTTTAAAAAAATATATAGTTTTGTAGTAGTTAAAAATTAAGTAAAATTTGATAATGGCCATTCTGACTGGTGTGAGGTGAAACCTCATTGCAGTTTTGATTTGCATTTCTCTGATGATTAGTGATGTTGAGCATCCTTTCATGTGTTTATTGGCAATCTGTATATCTTCTTGGAGAAATGTCTATTTAGGTCTTCTGCCCATATTTTGGATTGGTTTGTTTGTTTTTTGATATTGAGCTGCATGACTTGCTTGTATATTTTGGAGATTAATCTTTTGTCAGTTGCTTCATTTGCAAATATTTTCTCCCATTCTGAGGGTTGTCTTTTTGTCTTGTTTATGGTTTCCTTTGCTGTGCAAGAGCTTTGAAGTTTCATTAGGTCCCATTTGTTTATTTTTGTTTTTCTTTCCATTTCTCTAGTAGGTGGGTCAAAAAGATCTTGCTGTGATTTATTTCATTGATTGTTCTGCCTATGTTTTCCTCTAAGAGTTTTAGAGTGTCTGGCCTTACATTTTAGGTCTTTAATCCATTTTGAGTTTATTTTTGTATATTGTGTTAGGGAGTGTTCTAATTTCATACTTTTACATGTAGCTGTCCAGTTTTCCCAGCACCACTTATTGAAGAGGCTGTCTTTTCTCTATTGTATATGCTTGCCTCCTTTATCAAAGATAAGGTGACCATATGTGCGTGGGTTTATCTCTGGGGTTGCTATCCTTTTACATTGATGTATATTTCTATTTCTGTGCCAGTACCATGTTGTCTTAATGACTTATTGTCTTAACTGGAGCTTTGTAGTAGAGTCTGAAGTCAGGGCACTGATTCCGCCAGCTCCGTTTTTTTTTGTTTTTTTGTTTTTTTCTCAAGATTGCTTTGGCTATTTGGGGTCTTTTGTGTCTCAATACAAATTGTGAAACTTTTTGTTCTAGTTCTGGGAAAAATGCCAGTGGTAGTTTGATAGGGATTGCTTTGAATCTGTAGATTGCTTTGGGTAATATAGTCATCTTCACAATGTTGATTCTTCCAATCCAAGAACATGGTATATCTCTCCATCTGTTTGTATCATCCTTAATTTCTTTCTTCAGTGTCTTATAGTTTTCTGCATACAGGTCTTTTGTCTCCTTAGTTAGGTTTATTCCTAGGTATTTTATTCTTTTTGTTACAGTGGTAAATGAGAGTGTTTCCTTAATTTCTCTTTCAGATTTTTCATCATTAGTGTATATGTATGCAAGAGATTTCTGTGCCTTAATTTTGTATCCTTCTACTTTACCAAATTCATTGATTAGCTCTAGTAGTTTTCTGGTAGCATCTTTAGGCTTCTCTGTGTATAGTATCATGTTATCTGCAAACAGTGACAGCTTTACTTCTTCTCCGATTTGGATTCCTTTTGTTTCTTTTTCCTCTCTGATTGCTGTGGCTAAAACCTCCCAAACTATGTTGAATAATAGTAGTGAGAGTGGGCAAGCTTGCCTTTTACTGATCTTAGAGGAAATGGTTTCAGTTTTTCACCATTGAGAACGATGTTGGCTGTGGGTGTGTCATATATGGCTTTTATTCTGTTGAGGTAGGTTCCCTCTCTGCCTACTTTCTGGAGAGTTTTTATCATAAATGGGTGTTGGATTTCGTTGAAAGCTTTTTCTGCACCTATTGAGATGACCATATGGTTTTTATCCTTCAATTTGTTAATATGGTGTATCACACGGATTGATTTGCGTATATTGAAGAATCCTTGCATTCCTGGGATAAACCCCACTTGATCATGGTGTACAATCCTTTTAATGTGTTGTTGGATTCTGTTTGCTAGTATTTTGTTGAGGTATTTTTACATCTATGTTCATCAGTGATATTGTCCTGTAGTTTTCTTTTTTTGTTAAATCTTTATCTGAGGAATAAATCTTTATCTTTGGTATCAGGGTGATGGTGGCCTCATAGAATGAGTTGGGAGTGTTCCTCCCTCTGCTATATTTTGGAAGAGTTTGAGAAGGATAGGTGTTAACTCTTCTCTAAAAGTTTGATCAAATTCGCCTGTGAAGCCATCTGGTTCTGGGCTTTGGTTTGTTGGAAGATTTTTAATCACAGTTTCAATTTCATTACTTGTGATTGGTCTGTTCATATCTTCCATTTCTTCCCGGTTCAGTCTTGGAAGGTTATACCTTTTCTAAGAATGTGTCCATTTCTTCCAGGTTGTCCATTTTATTGGCATAGAGTTGCTTGTAGTAGTCTCTTAGGATGCTTTGTATTTCTGCGGTGTCTGTTGTAACTTCTCCTTTTTCATTTCTAATTTTATTGATTTGAGTCCTCTCCCTCTTTTTCTTGATGAGTCTGGCTAATGGCTTATCAATTTTGTTTATCTTCTCAAAGAACCATCTTTTAGTTTTATTGATCTTTGCTATTGTTTTCTTTGTTTCTATTTCATTTATTTCTGCTCTGATCTTTATGATTTCTTTCCTTCTGCTAACTTTGGGTTTTGTTTGTTCTTCTTTCTCTAGTTCCTTTAGGTGTAAGGTTAGATTGTTTATTTGAGATTTTTCTTGTTTCTTGAGGTAGGCTTGTATAGCTATAAACTTCCCTCTTAGAACTGCTTTTGCAGCATCCCATAGGTTTTGGGCCATCGTGTTTTCATTGTCATTTGTCTCTAGCCATTTTTTAATTTCCTCTTTGATTTCTTCAGTGGTGTCTTGGTTATTTAGTAACGTATTGTTTAGCCTCCATGTGTTTGTTTTTTTACGGTTTTTTCCTTGTAATTCATTTCTAATCTCATAGGGTTGTGGTCAGAAAAGATGCTTGATATGATTTCAATTTTCTTAAATTTCGTGAGGCTTGATTTGTGACCTAAGATGTGATCTATCTTGGAGAATGTTCCATGCACACTTGAGAAGAAAGTGTAATCTGCTGTTTTTGGATAGAATGTCCTATAACTATCAATTAAATCTATCTGGTCTATTGTGTCATTTAAAGCTTCTGTTTCCTTATTTATTTTCATTTTGGATGATCTGTCCATTGGTGTAAGTGAGGTGTTAAAGTCCCCCACTATTATTGTGTTACTGTCGATTTCCTCTTTTATAGCTGTTAGCAGTTGCCTTATGTATTGAGGTGCTCCTATGTTGGGTGCATATATATCTATAATTGTTATATCTTCTTGGATTGATCCCTTGATCATTATGTAGTGTCCTTCCTGGTCTCTTGTAACATTCTTTATTTTAAAGTCTATTTTATCTGATATGAGTATAGGTACTCCAGCTTTCTTTTAAGGATTTTCTTTTTAATTAATTAATTTATTTATTTTTGTCTGTATTGGGTCTTCGGTTCGTGCGAGGGCTTTCTCCAGTTGCGGCAAGCGGGGGCCACTCTTCATCGCGGTGCGGGGACCGCTCTTCATCGCGGTGCGCGGGCCTTTCTCCATCGCGGCCCCTCCCGTTGCGGGGCACAGGCTCCAGACGCGCAGGCTCAGCAATTGTGGCTCACGGGCCCAGCTGCTCCGTGGCATGTGGGATCTTCCCAGACCAGGGCTCGAACCCATGTCCCCTGCATTAGCAGGCAGACTCTCAACCACTGCGCCACCAGGGAAGCCCCTCCAGCTTTCTTTTGATTTTCATTTGCATGGAATATCTTTTTCCATCCCCTCACTTTCAGTCTGTATGTGTCCCTAGGTCTGAAGTGGGTCTCTTGTAGACAGCATATATATGAGTCTTGTTTCTGTATCCATTCAACAAGCCTGTGTCTTTTGGTTGGAGCATTTAATCCATTCACGTTTAAGGTAATTATCAATATGTATGTTCCTATGACCATTTTCTTAATTGTTTTGGGTTTGTTTTTGTAGGTCCTTTTCTTCTCTTGTGTTTCCCACTTAAAGAAGTTCCTTTAGCGTTTGTTGTAGAGCTGGTTTGGTGGTGCTGAATTCTCTTAGCTTTTGCTTGTCTGTAAAGCTTTTGATTTCTCCATCGAATCTGAATGAGATCATTGCCGGTTGGAGTAATCTTGGTTGTAGGTTCTTCCCTTTCATCACTTTAAGTATATCATGCCACTTCCTTCTGGCTTGTACAGTTTCTGCTGAAAAGTCAGCTGTTAACCTTATGGGAGTTCCCTTGTATATTATTTGTCGTTTTTCCCTTGCTGCTTTCAAGAATTTTTGTCTTTAATTTTTGCCAATTTGATTACTATGTGTCTCGACGTGTTTCTCCTTGGGTTCTCCTGTATGGGACTCACTGCGCTTCCTGGACTTGGGTGGCTATTTCCGTTCCCATGTTAGGGAAGTTTTCGACTATAATCTCCTCAAATATTTTCTCTGGTCCTTTCTCTCTCTCTTCTCCTTCTGAGACCCCTATAATGCGAATGTTGTTGCATTTAATGTTGTCCCAGAGGTCTCTTAGGCTGTCTTCATTTCTTTTCATCCTTTTTTCTTTAGTCTGTTCCACAGCAGTGAATTCCACCATTCTGTCTTCCAGGTCACTTATCCATTCTTCTGCCTCCGTTATTCTGCTATTGATTCCTTCTAGTGTAGTTTTCATTTCAGTTATTTTATTGGTCATCTCTGTTTGTTTGTTCTTTAATTCTTTTAGGTCTTTGTTAAACATTTCTTGCATCTTCTTGATCTTTGCCTCCATTCTTTTACCAAGGTCCTGGATCATCTTCACTATCATTATTCTGAATTTTTTTTCTGGAAGGTTGCCTATCTCCACTTCATTGAGTTGTTTTTCTGGGGTTTTATCTTGTTCCTTCATCTGGTATATAGCCCTCTGCCTTTTCATCTTGTCTGTCTTTCTGTGAATGTGGTTTTTGTTCCACAGGCTGCAGGATTGTAGTTCTTCTTGCTTCTGCTCTCTGCCCTCTGGTGGAGGAGGCTATCTAAGAGGCTTGATGGGAGGGACTGGTGGTGGGTAGAGCTGGCTGTTGCTGTGGTGGTCAGAGCTTAGTAAAACTTTAATCCACTTGACTGTTGATGGGTGGGGTGGGTTCTCTCCCTGTTTGTTGTTTTGACTGAGGCAACCCAACACTGGAGCCTACCTGGGCTCTTTGGTGGGGCTAATGACAGACTCTGGGAGGGCTCACGCCAAGGATTACTTCCTAGAACTTCTGCTGCCAGTGTCCTTGTCCCCATGGTGAGCCACAGCCACCCCCTGCCTCTGCAGGAGACCCTCCAACACTAGCAGGTAGGTCTGGTTCAGTCTCCCCAGGGTCACTGCTCCTTCCCCTGGTTCCCGATGCACACACTACTTTGTGTGTGCCCTCCAAGAGTGGAGTCTCTGTTTCCCCCAGTCCTGTCGAAGTCCTGCAATCAATTCCCACTAGGCTTCAAAGTCTGATTCTCTAAGAATTCCTCCTCCCGTTGCCGGACCCCCAGGTTGGGAAGCTTGACGTGGGGCTCAGAACTTTCACTCCAGTGGGTGGACTTCTGTGGTATAAGTGTTCTCCAGTCTGTGAGTCACCCACCCACCAGTTATGGGATTTGATTTTACTGTGATTGCGCCCCTCCTACAGCCTCATTGTAGCTTCTCCTTTGTCTTTGGATGTGGGGTATCTTTTTTGGTGAGTTCCAGTGTCTTCCTTTTGATTATTGTCCAGCAGTTATTTGTGATTCTGGTGTTCTCGCAAGAGGGAGTGAGAGCACGTCCTTCTACATTCATTGCAGTTTTTAAATTTTAGGAATTTCTGACAGTTTTACAGTTCCTTGCTGTTCACAAATAGAAACATTCAAAATATATTATCCCATCTTCTTTTTTAATGTAGAATCATTATGTTCTTTTTAATTTATTTTATTGAAGTACATTTGATTTACAATATTGTGTTAATTTCTGCTGTAAAGCAAAGTGGTTCAGTTATACATATATATATTCTTTTTCATATTCTTTTCCTTATGGTTTTTTATAGGATATTGAATATATTCAATAGTTCCCTGTGTTATACAGTAGGACCTTATTGTTTATCCATTCTCTATATGATAGTTTGTATCTGCTAATCCGCAACTCCCAATCCATCTCTCCCCCACATCCACTTCCCCTTGGCAACCACAAGTCTGCAAGTCTGTTTTCTATGTCTGTGAGCCTGTTTCTGTTTCCCAGATAAGTTCATTTGTGTCATATTTTAGATTCCACATATAAGTGATATCATATGGTATTTGTCTTTCTCTTTCTGACTGACTTCACTTAGTATGATAATCTCTAGGTCCATCCATGTTGCTGCAAATGGCATTATTTCATTCCTTTTTATGGTTGAGAAGTATTCCATTGTATATATGTACCACATCTTCTTTATCCATTTGTCTGTGAATGGACATTTAGGTTACTTCCATGACTTGGCTATTGTGAATAGTGCTGCTATGATAATTGGGGTACATGTGTCTTTTTGAATTATAGTTTTGTCCAGATATACGCCCAGGAGTGGGATTACTAGATGGAATCATTATATTATTTATGCCTTCAAACTTCCATATTAGAAGCACATTAATTGCATAATACATACCCATAAAAATGGCCACAATGAAAATTGCTGATGATACTAAAAGCTGTTTAAGCCATGGAGCAACTGGATCTCTCATCCACTGCTGGTGGGAGTGCAAAATAGTACAATCACTTGAGATATCGGTGCAGTATTTTCTTTTATACTATTATATCACACAACAATTGATGCAACTTTCCCACTCAAGATAGTTGCTTTTCAGGAATAAAAACTTACATTCATGAAAAACTGCAGGTAGAAATGCTTCTTAGAAGCTCAATTTATAATTGCCAAAACCTGGATGGTACTCCAACATCCTTCACTGCATGAATGGATAATCAACAGGACCCGTTACTACAGTGGGATACCCCTCAAAAATAAATGGAACGTGGTTTTCTTCAAATCTAATTTCAATTTTAACAAGTGTAAATTTACTGTATGTATTGGAAAAGTTATAACATGTAAACAATAATAATATTGGATTGGCCATATGTTCATTCTGTTTTTTCCATAAGATGGCTCTAGTAGCACTTGGTTGTCTTTAACTTCATTCGAAACAGTTTTGTTAGATTGTATTGTGACAGCTGTTATATCAGTGTCCATTCAAAAAAACTTATCAAAATTGGTGAATTTTTGTGTAGCCTTTTTAATATTTATTTATTTATTTATTTATTTATTATTTTTGGCTGTGTTGGGTCTTCGGTTCGTGCGAGGGCTTTTCTCCAGTTGCGGCAAGCGGGGGCCACTCTTCATCGCGGTGCGGGGACCGCTCTTCATCGCGGTGCGCGGGCCTTTCTCTATCGCGGCCCCTCCCGTCGCGGGGCACAGGCTCCAGACGCGCAGGCTCAGCAATTGTGGCTCACGGGCCCAGCTGCTCCGTGGCATGTGGGATCTTCCCAGACCAGGGCTCGAACCCGTGTCCCCTGCATTAGCAGGCAGATTCTCAACCACTGCGCCACCAGGGAAGCCCTAGCCTTTTTAATATTAAAGATGGAAGAAAAAAGCAACATTTTCGGCATATTATGCTTTAATATTTCAAGAAAGGTAAAAAAGCAACTGAAATGCAAAAAAAAGATTTGTGCAGTGTATGGAGAAGGTGTTGTGACTGATAAAACATGTCAAAAGTGGTTTGCAAAGTTTCGTGCTGGAGATTTCTTGCTGGATGATGCTCCACGGTTGGGTAGACCTGTTGAAGTTTATAGCGATCAAATCAAGACATTAATTGAGAACAATTAATGTTATACCACGCAGGAGATAGCCGACATACTCAAAATACCCAAATTACGTGTTGAAAATCATTTGCACCAGCTTGGTTATGTTCATCACTTTGATGTTTGGGTTCCACATAAGTTAATCGAAAAAAACCTTCTTGACCGTATTTCCACATGCGATTCTCTACTTAAACATAATGAAAATGTTCCGTTTTTAAAACAAATTGTGACAGGTGATGAAAAGTGGATACTGTACAATAACATGGAATGGAAGAGATCATGGAGCAAGCGAAATGAACCAACCACACCAGAAGCCGGTCTTCATCCAAAGAAGGTGATGTTGTGCATAGGGTGGGATTGTAAGGGAGTCCGCTATTATGAGCTCCTTCTGGAAAACCAAATGATTAATTCCAACAAGTACTGCTCCCAAGTAGACCAACTTAAAGCAGCACTTGTCGAAAATCGTCCAGAATTAGTCAACAGAAAACGCATAATCTTCCATCAGGATAACGCAAGACCGCATGTTTTTTTGATGACCAGGCAAAAACTGTTACAGCTTGGCTGGGAAGTTCTGATTCATCCACCGTATTCACCAGACATTACACCTTTGGATTTCCATTTATTTCGATCTTTACAAAATTCTCTTAATGGAAAAATTTTCAATTCCCTGGAAGACTGTAAAAGGCACCTGGAACATTCTTTGCTCAAAAAGATAAAAAGTTTTGGGAAGATGGAATTATGAAGTTGCCTGAAAATGGCAGAGGGTAGTGGAACAAAAAGGTGAATACATTGTTCAATAAAGTCCTTGGTGAAAATGAAAAATGTGTCTTTTATTTTTACTTAAAAACCAAAGTCACTTTTTCGTCAACCCAATAGTAATAATAAAATCCCGAGTATCTGTATCCGTGAAATAAAGTATATTTTGTATCAAAAAAAATTACTAGGGACAAAAAAGCACATTACCTGATGATAAAAAGTCAATCCACCAAGAACATAGTGATTACAACAGAGAATCAAAATATTGGGTTGGCCAAAAAGTTCCTTTGGGTTTCTGTAAGCTCTTATAGAAAAACCCGAACGAATGGCCAACCCAATACACGAAACAAAAAAAGATATATCATGATATTGTGTATCTTAAAAAGAAAAGAAACCACATTGTACAACCTAAGTAACATAATTTGAATTTGTCAATCCTACCTTAATAAAGCTGGAAAAAAAGAGTGAGACACATCAAAACATAACATGGCTTCATTGATATATTGTTCATAGCTATGAGACAAAGCAAGTATTAAAAATGGTAAAATCTATGTTGTGAGTATGCAGGTGTTCACCTAAAATTCTTTGAGATTTTCTGTACTTTTGAAAATATTCACGATAAAATCAAAATCTAAAAAAATAACTGACATAACTGAAAGTAAAAATAGAGTAATCCAAAATTATAACTAGGGACTTCAGTACCCCCCCTCAGGAAGTGACAGTGTTACTCAACAAAAGTCAGCAAGAATATAGGAAAACTGAGCAACTATCAAACATCAGTATCATGTTGACATTTATAGAACACTGGGTTGAAATTTATAGTACACTCCATTCAACAACATCAGAATACACGTTACTGTCAAGCCCCCATAAAACATCCACCAAAATAGAACATATTCTGGGCCATTAAAAAAGCACTCAAGAAATATAAAAGAATTGAAATCATACAGAGGATGTTCACTGACCATGATGGAACCAATTTCAAAGCAATAACATAAAAATGACTAGAAAATCTCCAAATAATTGGAAATTATTCAACACACTTATAAATAACCTATGGTAAAAATTGAAACCCTCAAAAAATTTTTTTAAATAGACAAAAGTAATGAACATGAAAATACAGCACTTCAAAGTTTGTAGAATGGAAATAAAATAGTGCCAAGAGGGAAACTTATTGCACTATATGCTTATGTTAGAAGAGAAGAAATGTCTGAAATCAATAATCTGAGCTCCGCCTTAGGAAATTTTAAAAAGAAGAGAAGAGTAAATTTGGAGGATTGGAAGGAAGGTAATCATAAAAATAATGACAAATCAATGAATTCTAAACAAATACAACAGGGACTTCCCTGGTGGCACAACGGATAAAGACTCCGTGCTCCCAATGCAGGGAGCCCGGGTTCAATCCCTGGTCAGGGAACTAGATCCCACATGCATGCCACAGCTAAGAGTTTGCATGCTGCAACTGGGGAGCCCATGTGCTGCAACTAAGGAGCCTTGGAGCTGCAACTAAGGAGACCTGGAGCTGCAACTAAGGAGCCCACCTGCTGCAACTAAGACCCAGCAACCAAATAAATAAATATTTTTAAATAAATTAACAAATACAATAGAGAAAAGAGAACACATTATGATGAAGTAATATGACAGGAAATAAAATCCCTGATTAAGTAGAGACATACCATCTTTATCAATGGTTACAATATTGGAAAGAGCTGATTTTCACCCAAAATATTTGATTTAATGTAATATAGTTAAAACCATAATGTAATTTTTAGAAAGTAAAGATGTAGATTCTCAAATTCACAAGGAAGGGAATTTTTCAAGGAGAACTAAGACATTTTAGGTGGGGGAACATGAGAGAGAATATGGAAAATAGTAATATACCAAAATAATCTCCAGAGTTCATTATCAGAGGAAAAAACCAAAATACTGAATAAGAATATAGAGGCTCTAGAATCAATCCCTTGTTAATATAGAGGCTTACTGTTTGATAAAGTTGCCATTTCGTTTAGAATCTGCCTGCTTTGCATACCCTGTGAAACTGCACACAACATGTGATTCCATAAAAAAGATAAACCCTGTGGCTGTAAAATGCCTTAATCCCTGATGTCCTTTAGAGCTGTCTAAGCCAGAGATCCCCACGAGGCTGCTGAGTGACATCAACTAGACATGTAAGTTTCCTCACTGACCACCTCCCCTCTCTCTAGTGAGAGTTCCCTTGCCCTTCTACCCTTCTGAGTAGTGATTTCCATGCCATAACCTCTTCAAAATGTCATGCTCCCAGGTACTTCCCCTGCATGCATACTGGTCCAAGTATTGCCTAGTAAACCTTGTGTGTGCTGCTGCCACCTTGTGTGTGGTCATATCTTTTTTCTTGCTCAACCCTGAAATATTTCAAAACCCTTATGCTGGGTTGGATTGGCATGGGAACATGTGAGAAATAGGTAGTCAGGAAGAACAACTAGTCTTGGCTTGAGCCCGTTTCTTCCTCCTCCCAGGGCACCTTTGAGGACACTCCTGGGCACGTTTATCCTTCAATGCCTCATTTGAGAACTTGCCTGAGGAGCAATTTGCCCACTAACATTTTTTTCCAATTTACCCAATTTTCTCATTTAATAAGACTTACTCTATGAATAATTCCTTTCAAGTATAGTTTTATTCAAGAGTATATTTCAAGCAAGCGGACAAAGCCAGATTCTGTTCTGGCGTCTTTAAGAGTCAATGACATAATAAAAAACAGCGGGGTGGGGGGGGGAGGTGAGGTTCTGAGTAGGACTAAATCAAAAGACACTAAAAAGTCAATAACCTAATTGTTATAGGAAGGTGGATTGAATCCTAGTTTGAAAAAAGCCACCTACAAAAAGAAAATATTTGAAGACAGTTGGAATACGGTAAGTCCCCTACACACAAACCTTGAAGTTGAGTACTTTCAAAGATACGAACATGGGTTCGCATGTCCAATCATGTAAGTTAGTTCACGTGTCTGGCATACATTGTCACGTGCGTGCATCCTCTACAAGTGGTTATGCTTTTGTGTACTTTACTGTACAGTACCGTATCGAGTACAGTAGCACAGCATCTTTATTTCAAGCCCAAATGTCTGGAAGCAAGTGTAAAAGCAGTGGTGATGTAGCTGGTACATCAAAGAAGCACCAAGGGATAAAAATGAAAAAAAAAGTGAAAATAATTGAGAGAGTGGAGGCAAAAAGATGTTTTTTATGTATTATTTGTGTGAAAAGTATTATAAATCTATTACAGTACAGTACTACATAGCCAATTGTGTTACTTGGGTACTTAGGCTAACTTTGTTGGGCTTATCAACAAATTGGACTCCCCAGTGGCTTTAAGGGAAATGTTTTATAGACAAAGTGAGGAAGCAGGTCATGCTGCACAATTCTCTAATTGGTGGATGGTGAGGTAACAGGGTGGTATTTCAGGAGTTAACAGCATCAACTTTCTGGTTCCAGCCACTCTGGGGTCCATGTGTTTGTGGTCAGCATACAGTTAACTTCTTCCACCTGGTGGGAGTTTTATTATCAGAAAAACAACTCAAAGATACAGCTCAGATTATTAAGTATACCCTTGAGGAGGAACTCAGGTCCTTGACTTTGTTTTCTGGCTAAACTATTATTATTTTGTCTTGCTTGACCCTTTTCCTTTGTTTCAGCATTCTCCCCCTTCTCTTATTAAATTTGCTCTTTGGAACTCCGGGAAGGTCTAGGAGGCTAAAGATTTTCTACAATATAAACATCAGGTGGGGGATACAGGGGTATCCCTGTAAAGTCCCCACAGGTTCTGCTTGGTTTGATATGGACTGAATATTAGATGATACCAAAATAGTCTCAACTTTTGAAGCGTGGTATTGGTATTATGGTTACACAGGACAATGTCCTGATTCTGGGTGATTCATGCTGATATATTTAATGGTGAAGTGTCATGATATTTTCAACTTTCAAATGGTTCAGAAAAAATTATATCTACATCTACATGCAGTCAGTTCTGCTATAATGCTTGTTTGAAAACATGATATTTTTCTGGGTATAGATAAATTTGGAAACAATTTGAACATAATGTAAATTTTATGTTTGCTTATGTGCAATTTCATCTGCAAGGCACACAAGAGAAACTGGAGTTAACTGCAGAAAACTGCACCCAGGTGAACCTAGCTGCTCAGAAATACACAGAACACATGCGCACAGCTCAAGACACTGCCAGCTCATTCAGTGCCTCTCAGGTGTTATGAAGGATCCCCATATCCATCTGGGTTCTGACTTTCTGTGTGATTTTAGGTAACTCTCCTTCCACCTCTTCATTATAACTCACAAGTGTCAATACTTCTAATGATCACTTCTACAAGCAAAGGACAGGCCTCTTTCAAGGTAAAGTGCTCTGTTTCTTGTAGTGCTTTTGTATTTCTTAACCATTCAATATAGGTAAGATGCTGTTTTATTAGATTCCTTTTCTTTTTCAATGTCAGTGACAAGTTTTGAGTGTTGAACCCCACCCAATCCCATTTTTCCCATAAGCCCTGTGGCTTTCACTGTGTGATTATGCATAATATTGGTTAGGAACACCTATGAAAAAGTCTTGTTTAAAAGCAAACTTCCCTGGAGGGAGCAAGTTCCAGCCCACTGGCTGAAACTCATTATGTTCAACCACGTGACCTTCTGCCCTGCTGTCACTCAGGGAAAGGGGGTGGGTTCTCATGAATTGTCCAGTCAGGGGCGCAGCACGGGAAGGTGGGTGGGGCAACACTTAGCCGACCACATAGAGGATCCTGTAGGTGCTCAGCGTCGCGTTTCATCTGCTCTCCCGGTTCTCAGGTGTCTCTCTGCAGCGTATATGATGCTGTGAACTGCAGAGGCGGCAGGAGTGGAAGGGAGGACCCCAGGGGGACCCCAGAAGCCAGGAAATGGTGAGTTGAGGGGCCAGGTGTCCCAGACAGGGAGGAGGGGTTGAGTCGGAACCTGCCACTGTGGGACCCGAACCCTGCTGCAGTCAACTCCGGAGTCTGCAGACCTAAGTCCGCCCGGGGCTCAGCTCAGACCTAAGCCCCCTCCAGCTCTCAGCGCGGGGGCTGGGCCAGCAGCCGAGACTTCGGGCGTCCTGTCCCATCACTGTGCGTGGTGACTGGCCCCGGAGCCTCTCTGGGCAGCTCTGCGCCCGCAACCCGTCTCTCCTCAGATTGTGCATTGACCTCGGGTAGAGTCTTCAGACTCTGTGTCTGGTCTTTAAGTGTGGGTGGAGCTTTAGTCTGTGGGGACCCCAGTGCCACCTTTCTCCCCAAGAGGACCCGTTTTCTCCGGAGTTTTCCAAATGTTTGGGGAAGCAGAGTCTCAAATCCACGAATCTGTCGCCCTAGCCTAGCTCTTCCTAGGGCTGGCATTAAATCCATAAATTCCAGGTCCCTCCCCGCCTTCCCAAAGCCAACTGTGTCTCTAATTCACAGCATCATTATCAACTATTTGTCCTCCGTAGTGCATGTCAAACAGACGCGGTATTTTTTTTTCCAGGGTGGAAAATTTATGCGTTCATTTATTTAATAATAAAATCAATAGTATCATTAATGGAAATAAAAATTATTTAATGCTCACCATATATCAGGGACTGTGCATACACCTTACACAGATCTCATTTAATCCTAACACCTAATAAATATTAAGCTCACTTTTTAGAAGCAAACATTGAAGGATCCAAGAAGTTAAATTCTTACACAAGGTCCCACAGCTACTCTTTGGCAGAGGGGGATGCGGAATTTTGTCATTTTCCCACAGCCAATGAATGGCTCATGTTTAAAGGTGTAGTTTTTGGTTTGTGGATACTTTACCACGAGAGGAAAGCAGAGAATAACCACCTGTAACTAGGCTGTATGAAATCCTTGGGTGTCTCCCCCCAGAGTCTTTCCTGGGCACAGACATCCTGTATCCTATGGGAAAGCCCTTGGGTGTAGCTACCCCTTGAGAAATGTTCCTGCCCCTCCATGGGTTTGTCACCCTAAAAAGTTGTATTCACTTTTTAGTCACCGTTTTACAGTAACTGTAAACTAAAGAAAGAGGTGAATTTCAGAAAAGTAAAATATAACATTAGTACATTGCCTGTGTTAAAATTTGTTTCCCTTTTTTCCTGCCCTTAGCGGGTGTTTCTGAAGTCTATTGCTTACTTTTGGGTGCTTTCGAATGTATCAATAATTCCAGGGCTTAGGCTTGCAGAGCAGAAGTGCTCAAGTATGATTGTTTACAAAACAGTTTCTTGCCATGGAAATAATAACCAGCATCATTATTTTCTGGAATCAATAGATACTTGTGGCTTTTCGTCTTCTTTTTTTTTTTTAACATCTTTATTGGTGTGTAATTGCTTTACAATAGTGTGTTAGTTTCTGCTTTATAACAAAGTGAATCAGTTATACATATGCATATGTTCCCATATCTCTTCCCTCTTGTGTCTCCCTCCCTCCCACCCTTCCCATCCCACCCCGCCAGGCGGTCACAAAGCACAGAGACTATCTCCCTGTGTTATGTGGCTGCTTCCCACTAGCTATCTATTTTACATTTGGTAGTGTACATATGTCCACGTTGTGGCTTTTCTTGTTGAGCTAGCAGAATGCCTTACAATCTTCATTTTTTTTTTCCTTCTTCATTTTTCACGAAATGTTGTGTTACTGTCTTTGCATTTGAAGAAACAGTCACCTCCTCCAGTTTTTACTGACTGGCTTTGGGAGAGAAACACCTTCACCATTCAACCCAGATAGGATATTCTGAGCTTCTCTCAGGCTTTTTCTGTGGATGCCCACTTCATGCCTCTTGTTCCCTCTTTTGGACAGAATTCTTACGATTCTATGCCTTCCCTTGATCCCTCACATCCAGGCTGGGTGCTGTGTTTGCTTCCCCTGAAATGCTCACGTTTGTATGTCTTCCCAATCCCACCTAGTCAAGCCGGCTACATGTGTGTGCTTATGAGCTACATGTGTGTGCTTATGAGCTACATGTGTGTGCTTATGAGCTACATGTGTGTGCTTACTGTGCAGTCTTGCGCTCCTCATCTGGGGGTCATGTGAGGAGCCAGACATAGGGTGTGGGTTGACGTATATGGAGAACTGGGTGTGCCCATGGGCCAGTTGGAAGTGTCTGCAGGCAGAGTATCCCAAGCAGCTGGTGTACAAGGCTCCTGATGGATTCAGCGAGCAATTAGTAGGGTCTGCAGCCCTTTTTTGGATTTCCAAGCCCTGGTTGGTGAGAGTCCTCATGACTTCCTGGTACCAGCCTTCCAGCCACTCATCCATGCTGACCCCCTTGGTATTCTTTTTTTTTTTTTTAATTAATTAATTAATTTTTGGCTGCGTTGGGTCTTCTTTGCTGCACGCGGGCTTTCTCTAGTTGCGGCGAGTGGGGGCTACTCTTCGTTGCAGTGCGTGAGCTTCTCATCGTGATGGCTTCTCTTGTTGCGGAGCACGGGCTCTAGGGCACGCAGACTTCAGTAGTTGTGGCTCGTGGGCTCTAGAGTGCAGGCTCAGTAGTTGTGGCACACAGGCTTAGCTGCTTCATGACACATAGGATCTCCCTGGACCAGAGCTCGAACCCATGTCCCCTGCATTGGCAAGTGGATTCTTAACCACTGTGCCACCAGGGAAGCCCAGTTTAGTTTAGTTTTGTTTTTTAATCCACTGTGACAGGTTTTTTTTGTTTCACTTATTGTATTTAGACCACTGATGTTTAAAGTGATTATTGATATAGCTCGATTACTATCTACCATATTTTTACCATTTTTTATTTGTTGCCCTTGTTCTTTGTTTCTCTTTTGTCTTCCACTTTTCTTCTGTCTTCTCTACCTTTTAGGGGACATTTTACTTGATTCCATTTTTTCTCTTCTCTTAGCATATCATTATAACTTTTTTTTTTTTTTTACATTTTTAGTCATTGCCCTTGAGTTTGTAGTATACATTTACAACTAACCCAACTCCTCTCTGAAATAATACCATAGCATTTCACTGGATGTGCAAATCCTCTCCCTTGCCGCTTGTAACATTTATGTCATTCATTTCACTCATCCAAAAGCTATAATTACTGAATATGTTGCTGCTATTATATTTTAAACAAAATGTTATGTCAGATTAATTAAGAATAACAAAAACAAATGATTTTATTATTACCTTCATTTGTTCCTTCTCTAACACTTAACCTTTATCATTTACCTTCTTCCTGATGAATTTCTTTTAACTTTTTTTACAAAGCAGGGGTATTGGTGACAAATTCCCTCAATTTTTTTGGAAGTCTTTATTTCTCCCTCACTTGAAAGATAATTTTGCTTGACACAAAATTCTAGTTGGGTGGTTTCTCTTTCAGCACTGTGTTTCACAAAACTCTCTTCCTGCTTTCATGGTTTCTGAAAAGAAAAGTCCAATTTACTTCTTATCCTTGTTTCTCTGTAACTAAGGTTTTTTTCCCCTGATTTCTTTCAAGATTTTTTTTGTTTTTGATTTTTCTTGAGTTTGAATATGTATTTCTAAGTGTGCATTTTTAGGGTTTTTATCCTGTTTGGTGACTTCTGAGCTGCCTAGATCTGTATTTTGGTATCCATTATTCATCTGGGGGAAAATCTCACTCATTATTGTTTTACATATCCTGTTTATTTCTTCTCCTTCATGTATTCCCATTTTGTATATGTTACACCTTTTTTAACTGTCCCAAAGCTCTTAGATTTCTGTTCTCTTTACCCTTTTCTTATCTTTGCATTTCAGTTCGGAAGGTTCTAGTGACAGCTCCTTAAGGTTGCCGATTCTTTTTTCTCACACATGTCCACTGTAATGATAAGGTCCCCCCCAAAAAGGAATTCTTTATTTTTGTTCTGTTCTTTTGTTTTTTTAAAAATTTCTTTGCTTTCCCTTTGGTTCTTTTTTAGAGTTTCCAGCTCTGCACATGTTACCTATCTGTTCTTGCAGGTCATCCATTATTTCCATTAGAGCACTTAGCATATGAATCATGGTTGCTTTAAATGACTGGTCTGATAATTCCAGCATATCTGCTACATCTGAATCAGGTTCTTTTGCTTGTCCTAATCCCAGACATGTGTTGGGGTTTTTTTTTTTCTCTCTCTCTTTTTTTCCCCTCCTTTTTTTGGTTATTTTTTTAGGAGATGTGTTTTTTAAGTCTTTTATTGTGCCTTTTAATCTTTTGTTGAATACCAGACATGACGTACCGTGAAAAGGAACTGAGGTTTTTAGGCCTGTAGTATGAGATTTTAGGTTTATCTGACTAGGGTTTGGAGTTGTTTATTATTTGCTGTGGCTGTCAGAGGCTAAAATATCTTCAGGTGTCCTTGCTTTTGTCTCCCATGTCATCTTTAGGAGTACTATAGAGACTTGTAAATAAGTTCTGAAACATACAGTTCTTTCAGTGTTTTATACTGTTATTAGGTGTCTTCTTGATGTGGTGGTACGTTGAGGGTGGAAAGGAAATGTATTATAGTCCCATGATTGGGTCTCAGTATGTGACCATAGACTGTGACCTTCTATGGTATAAGAAAGATATTTGGTCTTTGTCCATGGTTCTTAGCAAAGACCTCCTAAAGCCCTTGGAATTTCCCATGTGATAGTAGCATCTTACATTCTAATGAGGCAACTGTTTCCAGACCCATAGATGATTTCATGATGGGGGACAGTTACCAGGAAGAACAAGCTATGATTAGAGGCTTAGAACTTTCAGCCCAGCCCACCCTCAAGCCCCCAGTGTTGAAAACTCCATCAAAACCCCTAAACTTCGGGATTCAGAGATATCTGGGTTGGTGAACACATCACTGTGCTGGGAGGCTGTCATGCCAGGAGAGGGCATGGAACCTTCCTACCCCTGTTCCCCTACTTTGCCCTGTGCACCCTTTCCATTTGGCCGTGCCTGACTTGTATCTTTTAAAATAAACTGATAATAATAAGTAAAGCATTTTTCTTAGTTCTAATAGTCGTTCTATCAAATGAACAAACATGAGGGGTTATAGGGAACTTCTGAATTTGTAGTCAGCCATCCAGAAATGTGTGTGGCCTGGGCCTTGCATTTGCAGCTGGCATCTGACATGGGGGCAGTCTTGTGGTGTTGCAGGAAGGGTAACCCCTTCCAGGGCCTGAGAATGGGCTCCTGTCTAACACTGAGAAATGAATTGTCCAAGGAGACACACATGCTGACAAAGAGAGAGATTTCATTGGGAAGGGGCGCCCAGGTGGAGAGCAGCAGGGTAAGGGAACCCAGAAGAACTGCTCTGCCACATAGCTCAAAGTCTCACGTTTTATAGTAATGGGGTTCGTTTCTGGGTTGTCTCTGGCCGATCATTCTGACTCAGGGTCCTTCCTGGTGGCACGCCCATCGCTCAGCCAAGATGGATTCCAGTGAGAAGGATTCTGGGAGGTTGGTAAGATATATGGACTGGCATCTCTTCTCTCCTTTTGACCTTTCCCGAATTCTTACGGTTGGTGGTAGCTTGTTAGTTCTGCATTCCTTACCAGAACCTCCTGTTGTAAGATAACTCATTGCAAGTGGTTACTATCGTGTCTGGCCAGGGTGGGCAGTTATGGTCAGAGGTTCCCCCAACAACAGGACTGGGCCCTTCAACTGTGGAATCTGGTGTTAACTTTGGTTAGTGGTAGAACTGAGTTGTAAGACACCCAGTTGGAATTGGAGAGCTGGTGAAGTGGTTTCGGAAAACACACCATGTGTTTGCTGTTGGGGTTTAAACAAAACAAAACAAAACTCTCAACCTCACAAGTCTTTCTGAGGTCCCTCTCCCCCTCAACTTAGGTCAGGCAGAAAGGCTAGAGGAGACTCAAGTTAGCAATTTCCCCTGTTGCCAAAAAAACCTTGGCTCTCTGTGCACTGATGCTGAACAGGAATATGGAGACAGAGTTTTTGGAGGAAAAGAAAGATAGCTTTTAATTCTTTGCCAGGCAAAGGGGAAAACACAGCAGGCTAGTGCCTCAAGAACTGTGCCCTCACTTCCCAAGGAATCAGAGGAGATCTTATAGGTGGGGCTCGAAGTCCGGGGGTGTATGATAAGGATCGAAGTCATGAAGGTCTTGCATTTTTCTTCTTCTTGCATTATTTCAAAACAGTCACATCTGGCGTCAGGCGGCCCAACCTGGTAACTGGGCCTGTTTATCTCTGGTTTATTGGCCTGTGACCGTCTTTCTGAAATGCAAAAAGCGACAAGGGGTGACTTGTTACAAGGGAGTGCAGGGAGCTTAAACACCAGGTGCAGGATGTAATTTACATCACACAGAGTTAGGGGGTGATAGGTGCAGGATGTAATTCACATAGTGTCAGGTAGTGATAGGTTAGCTTTGTGAAGGATGAATCTAGTTACAGACACTACAGATTAGTAACAGTTAAGATATAGCTAGGAGTGATTAACTCTTTCAGGCCTGTTGGTTTCTTCTCTAGGCTGATCACTGTTCCCTTTACTTTCCTTGTTCTCAGGAGAGGAAAAACTTCATTTCTATTTTTGCTGCAACAAATTCCCCACTGCTAGTTCATTCCCTCCGTATCAGTGGAGGAAGGGAAACGGGCATCATTCTTGTCTGGCTGAGGACAAAACTTCAGTTTTGCTCCACTTGACAAACACCAGCTGTCTGGCCCAGGGGCCCATCTATCTCCTAGTTCACCCTCCCACCATGTCAGTTAGGCACTGGTAAAAGAATCTTTTGAGGACAGGCATTGTTAAGAGCAGAATATTGTGGGCATATTTCAAAATTGCTATTTTACTGTCTCTCCAATTTTGGAGACAGCAGTCGGCCCTGTGATGAATGGTTTGATAGATCCGAGTCGTTAATTTTAAGTTTGTTTGCTTTTTTCTGGTGAGGATTATAGGAATGTCTCCTTCTAAGCTCTTTACATGCCAGATGAGAATCTAGAAGTCTGACTCCATTTTTTAATGTTTGACTGCTGACAACTTTTAAAGCCTCATCCTTCCTTCTCCTGGTGCCCCACATCTGTACAAGATGACAAGAAGCCCTGGGTGCTTACTTCTTTGGTGCTGGTAAGAGATTAAATCCTTGGTAACCCCTGCCTTTGTGTGCAAAATCTCACACTAGCCCACCTCCTAATCTCAATTAAAACAAACAAACAAACAAACGAAAAAACCCCAGGCCAAAATTTGCAGCAACATGGATGGACCTAGAGATTCTCATACTGAGTGAAGTAAGTCAGACAGAGAAAGACAAATATATTATATCGCTTATATGTGGAATCTAAAAAAATGGCACAAATGAACTTATTTACAAAACAGAAATAGAGTCACAGATGTGAAAAACAAACACAGTTACTGGGGGGAAACGGGGGTGGGGAAGGTTAAATTGGGAGATTGGGATTGACATATACACACTAACATATATAAAATAGAGGGACTTCCCTGGTGGTCCAGTGGTTAAGACTCTCCACTTCCAATGCAGGAGGCACAGGTTCAATCCCTGGTCTGGGAACTAAGATCCCATGTGCTGCGTGGTGCGGCCAAAAATTTTTTTTAAATTAAATAAAATAGGTAACTAATAGGGACCTAATATATAGCACAGGGAACCCTACTCAGGACTCTGTAATGACCTATATGGGAAAAGAATCTAAAAAAGAGTGGATGTATATTTATGTATAATTGATTCACTTTGCTGTACAGCAGAAACTAACACAACATTGTAAATCAACTATATTCCAATAAAAATTTAAAAAACAAAAAACTCAGGCCAGGCTCCTTTCCTTGTTCTGTCAAGGCACTTCCCACCTACTTAAGAGGCCTTCCCTGCCCTCCCCAGACACTTCCATTATGGAAGTGATAAACTCTTTCATACGTTCCTGGCAGTAATGTGTTGTCAATCAAACCTAGGGTAGGGACCCACCTAACACAGTAGGTTACCATAGCAGTTATAGAAGGGGTAAGGTATTGTCAACTGAAAACAAATATTCACAGCTTGAAAATTGAGAGTTGTGTTTTCTTCAGTGGACATACTGAGGACTTCAAGTCCGGGAGGCAGCATTTCAAGTAACCCTGAGAAAACTGCTCTGAGGAGGTGAGGCGGGGAGCTAGGATATATAGGAGTTTTGCAACAAGGGGCAGGTAGTAGGAACAAAAGATTACTGTTAATAAAAGAAAAGTAGGTACAGTAAGTCCCCTACATAAGAATGAGTTCTGATTCTGAGAGCACGTTCATCAGTCCGATTTGTTTGTAAGTCCAACAAAGTTAGTCTAGGTATCCAACTAACACAATCGGCTATATAGTACTGTACTGTAATAGGTTTATAATACTTTTCACACAAATAATACATAAAAAAACAAAGAATAAATAAAACATTTTTAATCTTACAGTACAGTACTTTGAAAAGTACAGTAGTACAGTACAACAGCTGGCATACAGGGGCTGGCATCGAGTGAACAGGCAAGAAGAGTGACTGACTGGAGGAGGGAGAGGAGGTGGGAGATGGTCGAGCTGAAGGATCGTCAGCAATAGGAGGTGGAGAGCAAGCTGCAGTTTCACTCACGCCTAACGTTGATGGAACGCTCATTTGCATCTTTGAAAGTTCGAAACTTGAAGGGTCGTTTGCAGGGACTTACTGTATCTCAAGTTAAGGAATTTAGCGCTTTTCTATGTATGGGAAGATGCAAGAGTCTGGGCTCACTGAAATCATTCCTTTTTTTTTTAAACATCTTTATTGGAGTATAATTGCTTTACAATGGTGTGTTAGTTTCTGCTTTATAACAAAGTGAATCAGTTATACATATACATATGTTCCCATATCTCTTCCCTCTTGCATCTCCCTCCCTCCCACCCTCCCTATCCCACCCCTCTAGGTGGTCACAAAGCACAGAGCTGATCTCCCTGTGCTATGCGGTTGCTTCCCACTGGCTATCTACTTTACGGTTGGTAGTGTATATATGTCCATGCCACTCTCTCACTTTGTCACATCTTACCCTTCCCCCTCCCCATATCCTCAAGTCCATTCTCTAGTAGGTCTGTGTCTTTATTCCCGTCTTGCCACTAGGTTCTTCATGACCTTTATTTTTCCTTAGATTCCATATATACGTGTTAGCATACTGTTTTTGTTTTTCTCTTTCTGACTTACTTCACTCTGTATGACAGACTCTAACTCCATCCACCTCACTACAAATAACTCCAATTCGTTTCTTTTTATGGCTGAGTAATATTCCATTGTATATATGTGCCACATCTTTATCTATTCATCCGATGATGGACACTTAGATTGCTTCCATGTCCTGGCTATTGTAAATAGAGCTGCAATGAACATTTTGGTACATGACTCTTTTTGAATTATGGTTTTCTCAGGGTGTATGCCCAGTAGTGGGATTGCTGGGTCGTATGGTATTTCTATTTTTAGTTTTTTAAGGAACCTCCATACTGTTCTCCATAGTGGCTGTATCAATATACATTCCCACCAACAGTGCAAGAGTGTTCCCTTCTCTCCACACCCTCTCCAGCATTTATTGTTTCTAGATTTTTTGATGATGGCCATTCTGACCAGTGTGAGATGATATCTCATTGTAGTTTTGAGTTGCATTTTTCTAATGATTAATGATGTTGAGCATTCTTTCATGTGTTTGTTGGCAATCTGTATATCTTCTTTGGAGAAATGTCTATTTAGGTCTTCTGCCCATTTTTGGATTGGGTTGTTTGTTTTTTTGTTATTGAGCTGCATGAGCTGCTTGTAAATCTTGGAGATTAATCCTTTGTCAGTTGATTTGTTTGCAAATATTTTCTCCCATTCTGAGGGTTGTCTTTTGGTATTGTTTATGGTTTCCTTTGCTGTGCAAAAGCTTTTAAGTTTCATTAGGTCCCATTTGTTTATTTTTGTTTTTATTTCCATTTATCTAGGAGCTGGGTCAAAAAGGATGTTGCTATGATTTATGTCATAGAGTATTCTGCCTCTGTTTTCCTCTAAGAGTTTGATAGTGTCTGGCCTTACATTTAGGTCTTTAATCCATTTTTAGTTTATTTTTGTGTATGGTGTTAGGGAGTGTTCTAATTTCATACTTTTACATGTACCTGTCCAGTTTTCCCAGCACCACTTATTGAAGAGGCTGTCTTTTCTCCACTGTATACACTTGCCTCCTTTATCAAAGATAAGGTGACCATATGTGCGTGGGTTTATCTCTGGGCTTTCCATCCTGTTCCACTGATCTATATTTCTGTTTTTGTGCCAGTACCATACTGTCTTGATTACTGTCGCTTTGTAGTATAGTCTGAAGTCAGAGAGTCTGATTCCTCCAGCTCCGTTTTTTCCCCTCATGACTGCTTTGGCTATTTGGGGTCTTTTGTGTCTCCATACAAATTTTAAGATTTTTTGTTCTAGTTCCATAAAAAATGCCATTGGTAATTTGATAGGGACTGCACTGAATCTGTAGATTGCTTTGGGTAGTAGAGTCATTTTCACAATGTTGATTCTTCCAATCCAAGAACATGGTATATCTCTCCATCTATTTGTATCATCTTTAATTTCTTTCATCAGTGTCTTATAATTTTCTGCATACAGGTCTTCTGTCTCCTTAGGTAAGTTTATTCCTAGATATTTTATTCTTTTTGTTGCAATGGTAAATGGGATTGTTTTCTTAATTTCACTTTCAGATTTTTCATCATTAGTGTATAGGAATGCAAGAGATTTCTGTGCATTAATTTTGTATCCTTCTACTTTACCAAATTCATTGATTAGCTCTAGTAGTTTTCTGGTAGCATCTTTAGGATTCGCTATGTATAGTATCATGTCATCTGCAAACAGTGACAGCTTTCCTTCTTCTTTTCTGATTTGGTTTCCTTTTATTTCTTTTTCTTCTCTGATTGCTGTGGCTAAAACTTCCAAAAGTATATTGAATAATGGTGGTGAGAGTGGGCAACCTTGTCTTGTTCGTGATCTTAGTGGAAATGGTTTCAGTTTTTCACCATTGAGGATGATGTTGGCTGTGGGTTTGTCATATAGGGCCTTTATTATGTTGAGGAAAGTTCCCTCTATGCCTACTTTCTGCAGGGCTTTTATGATAAATGGTGTTGAAATTTGTCGAAAGCTTTCTCTGCATCGATTGAGATGATCATATGGTTTTTCTCCTTCAGTTTGTTAATATGGTGTATCACGTTGATTGATTTGTGTACATTGAAGAATTCTTGTATTCCTGGAATAAACCCCACTTGATCATGGTGTATGATCCTTTTAATGTGCTGTTGGATTCTGTTTGCTAGTATTTTGTTAAGGATTTTTGCATCTATGTTCATCAGTGATATTGGCCTGTAGTTTTCTTTCTTTGTGACATCTTTGTCTGGTTTTGGTATCAGGGTGATGGTGGCCTCGTAGAATGAGTTGGGGAGTGTTCCTCCCTCTGCAGTATTTTGGAAGAGTTTGAGAAGGATAGGTGTTAGCTCTTCTCTAAATGTTTGTTAGAATTTACCTGTGAAGCCATCTGGTCCTGGGCTTTTGTTTGTTGGAAGATTTTTAATCAGTTTCAATTTCAGTGCTTGTGATTAGTCTGTTCATATTTTGTATTTCTTCCTGGTTCAGTCTTGGCAGGTTGTGCATTTCTAAGAATTTGTCCATTTCTTCCAGGTTGTCCATTTTATTGGCATAGAGTTGCTTGTGGTAAACTCTCATGATCGTTTGTATTTCTGCAGTGTCAGTGGTTACTTCTCCTTTTTCATTTCTAATTCTATTGATTTGAGTCTTCTCCCTTTTTTTCTTGATGAGTCTGGCTAATGGTTTATCAATTTTGTTTATCTTCTCAAAGAACCAGCTTTTAGTTTTATTGATCTTTGCTATCGTTTCCTTCATTTCTTTTTGATTTATTTCTGATCTGATCTTTATGATTTCTTTCCTTCTGCTAACTTTGGGGTTTTTTTGTTCTTCTTTCTCTAATTGCTTTAGGTGCAAGGTTAGGTTGTTTATTTGAGATATTTCTTGTTTCTTAAGGTAGGCTTGTATTGCTATAAACTTCCCTCTTAGCACTGCTTTTGCTGCATCCCATAGGTTTTGGGACATCGTGTCTCCATTGTCATTTGTTTCTAGGTATTTTTTTATTTCCCCTTTGATTTCTTCTGTGATCACTTCGTTATTAAGTAGTGTATTGTTTAGCCTCCATGTGTTTGTATTTTTTACCGATCTTTTCCTGTAATTGATATCTAGTCTCATAGCGCTGTGGTCAGAAAATATACTTGATATGATTTCAATATTCTTAAATTTACCAAGGCTTGATTTGTGACCCAAGATAAGATCTATCCTGGAGAATGTTCCATGAGCACTTGAGAAAATTGTGTATTCTGTTGTTTTTGGGTGGAATGTCCTATAAATATCAATTAAGTTCATCTTGTTTAATGTATCATTTAAAGCTTGTGTTCCCTTATTTATTTTCATTTTGGATGATCTGTCCATTGGTGAAAGTGGGGTGTTAAGGTCCTCTACTGTGATTGTGTTACTGTCAATTGCCCCTTTTATGGCTGTTAGTATTTGCCTTATATATTGAGGTGCTCCTATGTTGGGTGCATAAATATTAACAGTTGTTAAATCTTCTTCTTGGATCAATCCCTTGATCATTATGTAGTGTCCTTGTTTGTCTCCTGTAACAGTCTTTATTTTAAAGTCTATTTTGTCTGATATGAGAATTGCTACTCCAGCTTTCTTTTGATTTCCATTTGCATGGAATATCTTTTTCCATCCCCTCACTTTCAGTCTGTATGTGTCCCTAGGTCTGAAGTGGGTCTCTTGTAGACAGCATATATATGGGTCTTGTTTTTGTATCCATTCAGCCAGTCTGTGTCTTTTGGTGGGAGCATTTAATCCATTTACATTTAAGGTAATTATCGATATGTATGTTCCTATTCCCATTTTCTTAAATGTTTTGGGTTTGTTATTGTAGGTGTTTTCCTTCTCTTATGTTTCTTGCCTAGAGAAGTTCTTTTAGCATTTGTTGTAAAGCTGGTTTGGTGTTGCTGAACTCTCTCAGCTTTTGCTTGTCTGTTATGGTTTTAATTTCTCCATCAAATCTGAATGAGATCCTTGCTGGGTAGAGTAATCTTGGTTGTAGGTTTTTCTCCTTCATCACTTTAAATATGTCCTGCCACTCCCTTCTGGCTTGCAGAGTTTCTGCTGAAAGAGCAGCTGTTAACCTTATGGGGATTCCCTTGTGTGTTATTTGTTGTTTCTCCCTTGCTGCTTTTAATATGTTTTCTTTATATTTAATTTTTGATAGTTTGATTAATATGTGTCTTGGCATGTTTCTCCTTGGATTTATCCTGTATGGGACTCTCTGTGCTTCCTGGACTTGATTAACTATTTCCTTTCCCATATTAGGGAAGTTTTCAACTATAATCTCTTCAAATATTTTCTCTGGTCCTTTCTCTCTCTCTTCTCCTTCTGGGACCCCTATAATTCGAATGTTGGTGCATTTAATGTTGTCCCAGAGGTCTCTGAGACTGTCCTCAGTTCTTTTCATTCTTTTTTCTTTATTCTGCTCTGCAGTAGTTATTTCCACTATTTTATCTTCCAGGTCACTTATCCGTTCTTCTGCCTCAGTTATTCTGCTATTGATCCCTTCTAGAGTATTTTTAATTTCATTTATTGTGTTGTTCATCATTGTTTGGTTCCTCTTTAGTTCTTCTAGGTCCTTGTTAAATGTTTCTTGCATTTTGCCTATTCTATTTCCAAGATTTTGGATCATCTTTACTATCATTATTCTGAATTCTTTTTCAGGTAGACTGCCTATTTCCTCTTCATTTGTTAGGTCTGGTGTGTTTTTACCTTGCTCCTTCATCTTCTGTGTGTTTTTCTGTCCTCTCATTTTGCTTATCTGTGTTTGGGGTCTCCTTTTTGCAGGCTGCAGGTTCATAGTTCCTGTTGTTTTTGGTGTCTGTCCCTAGTGGCTAAGGTTGGTTCAGTGGGTTGTGTAGGCTTCCTGGTGGAGGGGACTAGTGCCTGTGTTCTGGTGGGTGGGGCTGGATCTTGTCTTTCTGGTGGGCAGGTCCATGTCTGGTGGTGTGTTTTGGGGTGTCTGTGGCCTTATTATGATTTTAGGCAGCCTCTCTGCTAACAGATGGGGCTGTGTTCCTGTCTTGCTAGTTGTTTGGCATAGAGCCCCCAAATCAGCAGCTCCTTTAACCCTGTCCTGTGTGAGTGAAGAACGGACGCCCTCAGGCGACCTACACGCAGAGGCAGGGCCACATCCAAAGCTGAACCCCGGGAGCTGTGCGAGCAAAGAAGAGAAAGGGAAATTTCTCCCAGTAGCCTCAGAAGCAGCAGATTAAAGCTTCACAATCAACTTGATATACCCTGCATCTGTGGAATACCTGAATAGACAACAAATCATCCCAAATTGCGGAGGTGGACTTTGGGAGCAAGATATATTATTTTTTCCCCTTTTCCTCTTTTTGTGTGTACGTGTATGCTTCTGTGTGAGATTTTGTCTGTATATCTTTGCTTTCACCATTTGTCCTAGGGTTCTGTCCATCCATTTTTTTGTTTTGTTTTTTTCTTAATAATTATTTTTTATTTTAATAACTTTATTTTATTTTATCTTACTTTATTTTATTTTATCCTCTTTCTTTCTTTCTATTTTTTCTCCCTTTTATTCTGAGCCATGTCGATGAAAGGCTCTTGGTGCTCCAGCCAGGCATCAGAGCTATGCCTCTGAGGTGGGACAGCCAACTTCAGGACACTGGTCCAGAAGAGACCTCCCAGCTCCACGTAATACCAAATGGCGAAAATATCCCAGAGATCTCTATCTCAACACCAAGACCCAGCTTCACTCAGTGACCAGCAAGCTACAGTGCTGGACACACTATGCCAAACAACTTGAAATCATTCCTTTGATATGCATCTCAGCTATTTGGGGCCAGTATCCTGTGCTTTCACATCCTGAGTTTCCTCCGGGCTCACCAGCTCTCTGTTGCGATGCTGCAATCGCTGATGATTGTGACATCCTTTACTTACTGATATGGCAGGCAATATTTTATTTCTCAGTATCTTTATCAATACACTTTGCTTAATTGTTCTATTGATAAATACTCCAGATTTTTACGTATCAATGCATGCCACCCTTTATTTTTAAAAGGTACATATGATGATGAATTTATGTAATCCATTTTTTCTAAATATTGGGTTGGCCAAAATGTTTGTTTGGGTTTTTCCATAAGGTGGAAAAACCCAAACGAACTCTTTGACTAACCTAATAGATACATGGCTTGTTACTGTGTATGAAAAATGCTGCCTGCCATATCAATAAACAAAGGATGTGCAGCCATCAAGTCATCAGCCATCAAGCCATCCCCAAGTGTGCACCCTGAGGGGATTCAGGGTGGAAAAAAGGATACTAGCCATAGATAGTTAAGGTGCATATCAAAGGAATGTTTTCAGTGAGCCCAGATTCTCGCATCTTCCCACGTGTAGAAAAGTGCTAAATTCATTAACTTGAGATATCTGATTTTCTTTAATTAACAGTAATCTTTTGATGTTCCACTACCTGGTTTTTATCTCAAAACTCCTGTATATCCTGGCTTCTCCCTTACCTCTTTGGAGCAGTCCCTCAGAGCTACCTGAGAGATGGCCTCCCAAGCTTGAGTCCTCAGAAAGTCCGCCAAATAAAACATAATTCTCAACTTTTATATTGGGCACTTTTTTCAGTGGATATTACTAATTTTTGCTGCCAAAACCATGAATGAAAACTCAGATTGCCACCTTACAGGGCAAACAAACATATACAAATTATGTTATTTTCCAAACTGAATTTCTTCTTCTTTTTTTTAAATCAGTCATCAATTTTATACACATCACTGTATACATGTCAATCCCAATCGCCCAATTCAGCACACCACCATCCCCACCCCACTGCAGTTTTCCCCCCTTGGTGTCCACACGTTTGTTCTCTACATCTGTGTCTCAACTTCTGCCCTGCAAACCGGTTCATCTGCATCATTTTTCTAGGTTTCACATACATGCGTTAATATACGATATTTGTTTTTCTCTTTCTGACTTACTTCACTCTGTATGACAGTCTCTAGATCCATCCATGTCTCAACAGATGACTCAATTTTGTTCCTTATTATGGCTGAGTAATATCCCATTGTATATATGTACCACAACTTCTTTATCCATTCATCTGTCGATGGGCATTTAGTTTGCTTCCATGACCTGGCTATTGTAAATAGTGCTGCAATGAACATTGGGGTGCATGTGTCTTTTTGAATTATGGTTTTCTCTGGGTACATGCCCAGTAGTGGGATTGCTGGGTCATATGGTAATTCTATTTTTAGTTTTTAAAGGAACCTCCATATTGTTCTCCATAGTGGCTGTATCAATTTACATTCCCACCAACAGTGCAAGAGGGTTCCCTTTTCTCCACACCCTCTCCAGCATTTGTTGTTTGTAGATTTTCTGATGATGCCCATTCTAACAGGAGTGAGGTGATACCTCATTGTAGTTTTGATTTGCATTTCTCTAATAATTAGTGATGTTGAGCATCTTTTCATGTGCTTCGTGGCCCTCTGTATGTCTTCTTTGGAGAAATGTCTATTTAGGTCTTCTGCCCATTTTTGGATTGGGTTGTTTGTTTCTTTAATATTGAGCTGCATGAGCTGTTTATATATTTTGGAGATTAATCCTTTGTCCGTTGATTTGTTTGCAAATATTTTCTCCCATTCTGAGGGTTGTCTTTTTGTCTTCTTTGTGGTTTCCTTTGCTGTGCAAAAGCTTTGAAGTTTCATTAGGTCCCATTTGTTTATTTTTGTTTTTATTTCCATTACTCTAGGAGGTGGATCAAAAAAGATCTTGCTGTGATTTATGTCAAAGAGTGTTCTTCCTATGTTTCCCTCTAAGAGTTTTATAGTGTCCAGTCTTATATTTAGGTCTCGAATCCATTTTGAGTTTATTTTTGTGTATGGTGTTAGGGAGTATTCTAATTTCATTCTTTTACATGTAGCTGTCCAGTTTTCCCAGCACCACTTATTGAAGAGACCGTCTTTTCTCCATTGTATATCTTTGCCTCCTTTGTCATAGATTAGTTGACCATAGGTGCGTGGGTTAATGTCTGGGCTTTCTATCTTGTTCCATTGATCTATGTTTCTGTTTTTGTGCCAGTACCATATTGTCTTGATTACTGTAGCTTTGTAGTGTAGTCAGAAGTCAGGGAGTCTGATTCCTCCAGCTCCGTTTTTTTCCGTCAAGACTGCTTTGGCTATTCGGGGTCTTTTGTGTCTCCATACAAATTTTAAGATGATTTGTTCTAGCTCCGTAAAAAATGCCATTGGTAATTTGATAGGGATTCCATTGAATCTGTAGATTGCTTTGGGTAGTATACTCATTTTCACAATGTTGATTCTTCCAATCCAAGAACATGGTATATCTCTCCATCTGTTGGTATCATCTTTAATTTCTTTCATCAGTGTCTTATAGTTTTCTGCATACAGGTCTTTTGTCTCCCTAGGTAGGTTTATTCCTAGGTATTTTATTCTTTTTGTTGCATTGGTAAATGGGAGTGTTTCCATAATTTCTCTTTCAGATTTTTCATCATTAGTGTATAGGAATGCAAGAGATTTCTGTGCATTAATTTTGTATCCTGCAACTTTACCAAATTCATTGATTAGCTCTAGTAGTTTTCTGGTGGCATTTTTAGGATTCTCTATGTATAGTATCATGTCATCTGCAAACAGTGACAGTTTTACTCTTCTTTTCCAATTGGTATTCCTTTTATTTGTTTTTCTTCTCTGATTGCCGTGGCTAGGACTTCCAAAACTATGTTGAACCAAAGTGAGGAGAGTGGACATCCTTGTCTGGTTCCTGATCTTACTGGAAATGCTTTCAGTTTTTCACCATTGAGAATTATGTTTGCTGTGGGTTTGTCATATATGGCCTTTATTATGTTGAGGTAGGTTCCCTCTATGCCCACTTTCTGGAGAGTTTTTATCATAAATGGGTGTTGAATTTTGTCAAAAGCTTTTTCTGCATCTATTGAGATGATCATATGGTTTTTATTCTTCAACTTGTTAATATGGTGTATCACATTGATTGATTTGCATATATTGAAGAATCCTTGCATCCCTGGGATAAATCCCACTTGATCGTGGTGTATGATCCTTTTAATGTGTTGTTGGATTCTGTTTGCTAGTATTTTGTTGAGGATTTTTGCATCTATATTCATCAGTGATATTGGTCTGTAATTTTCTTTTTTTATAGTGTCTTTGTCTGGTTTTGGTATCAGGGTGATGGTGGCCTCATAGAACGAGTTTGGGAGTGTTCCTTCCTCTGCAATTTTTTGGAAGAGTTTGAGAAGGACAGGTGTTAGCTCTTCTCTAAATGTTTGATAGAATTCACCTGTGAAGCCATCTGGTCCTGGACTTTTGTTTGTTGGAAGATTTTTAATCACAGTTTCAATTTCATTACTTGTGATTGGTCTGTTCATATTTTCTGTTTCTTCCTGGTTCAGTCTTGGAAGGTTATACCTTTCTAAGAATTTGTCCATTTCTTCCAGGTTGTCCATTTTATTGGCATAAAGTTGCTTGTAGTAGTCTCTTAGGATGCTTTGTATTTCTGCAGTGTCTGTTGTAACTTCTCCTTTTTCATTTCTGATTTTATTGATTTGAGTCCTCTCCCTCTTTTTCTTGATGAGTCTGGCTAATGGCTTATCAATTTTGTTTATCTTCTCAAAGAACCAACTTTTAGTTTTATTGATCTTTGCTATTGTTTTCTTTGTTTCTATTTCATTTTTTCCCACTCTGATCTTTATGATTTCTTTCCTTCTGCTAACTTTGGGTTTTGTTTGTTCTTCTTTCTCTAGTTTCTTTAGGTGTAAGGTTAGATTGTTTACTTGAGATTTTTCTTGTTTCTTTAGGTAGGCTTGTAGAGCTATAAACTTCCCTCTTAGAACTGCTTTTGCTGCATCCCATAGGTTTTGGGTCGTCGTGTTTTCAATGTCATTTGTCTCTAGGTATTTTTTTATTTCCTCTTTGATTTCTTCAGTGATCTCTTGGTTATTTAGTAACGTATTGTTTAGCCTCCATGTGTTTGTCTTTTTTACGTTTTTTTCCCTGTAATTCATTTCTAATCTCATAGGGTTGTGGTCAGAAAAGATGCTTGATATGATTTCAATTTTCTTAAATTTACTGAGGCTTGATTTGTGACCCAAGATGTGATCTATCCTGGAGAATGTTCCGTGCACACTTGAGAAGAACGTGTAATCTGCTGTTTTTGGATGGAATGTCCTATATATATCAATTAAATCTATCTGGTCTGTTGTGTCATTTAAAGCTTCTGTTTCCTTATTTATTTTCATTTTGGATGATCTGTCCATTGGTGTAAGTGAGGTGTTAAAGTCCCCTAGTATTACTGTGTTACTGTCGATTTCCTCTTTTATAGCTGTTAGCAGTTGCCTTATGTATTGAGGTGCTCCTATGTTGGGTGCATATATATTTATAATTGTTATATCTTCTTTTTGGATTGATCCCTTGATCATTATGTAGTGTCCTTCCTTGTCTCTTGTAACATTCTTTATTTTAAAGTCTATTGTGTCTGATATGAGTATAGCTACTCCAGCTTTCTTTTGATTTCCATTTGCATGGAATATCTTTTTCCATCCCCTCACTTTCAGTCTGTATGTGTCCCTAGGTCTGAAGTGGGTCTCTTGTAGACAGCATATATATGGGTCTTGTTTTTGTATCCATTCAGCAAGCCTGTGTCTCTTTGTTGGAGCATTTAATCCTTTCACGTTTAAGGTAATTATTGATATGTATGTTCCTATGACCATTTTCTTAATTGTTTTGGGTTTGTTTTTGTAGGGCCTTTTCTTCTCTTGTGTTTCCCACTTAGAGAAGTTCCTTTAGCATTTGTTGTAGAGCTGGTTTGGTGGTGCTGAATTCTCTTAGCTTTTGCTTGTCTGTAAAGCTTTTGATTTCTCCATCAAATCTAAATGAGATCCTTGCCAGGTAGAGTAATCTTGGTTGTAGGTTCTTCCCTTTCATCACTTTAAGTATATCATGCCACTCCCTTCGGGCTTGTAGAGTTTCTGCTGAGAAATCACCTGTTAACCTTTTGGGTGTTCCCTTGTATGTTGTCATTTTTCCCTTGCTGCTTTCAGTAATTTTTCTGTGTCTTTAATTTTTGCCAATTTGATTACTATGTGTCTCAACGTGTTTCTCCTTGGGTTTATCCTGTATGGGACTCTCTGCACTTCCTGGACTTGGGTGGCTATTTCCTTTCCCATGTTAGGGAAGTTTTCGACTATAATCTCTTCAAATATTTTCTCTGGTCCTTTCTCTTTCTCTTCTCCTTCTGGGACCCCTATAATGCGAATGTTGTTGCATTTAATGTCCCAGAGGTCTCTTAGGCTGTCTTCATTTCTTTTCATTCTTTTTTCTTTAGTCTGTTCTGCAGCAGTGAATTCCACCATTCTGTCTTCCAGGTCACTTATCCGTTCTTTTGCCTCAGTTATTCTGCTATTGATTCCTTCTAGTGTAGTTTTCATTTCAGTTATTGTATTGGTCATCTCTGTTTGTTTGTTCTTTAATTCTTCTAGGTCTTTGTTAAACATTTCTTGCATCTTCTCAGTCTTTGCCTCCATTCTTATTCCGAGGTCCTGGATCATCTTCACTATCATTATTCTGAATTCTTTTTCTGGAAGGTTGCCTATCTCCACTTCATTTATTTGTTTTTCTGGGGTTTTATCTTGTTCCTTCATCTGGTATATAGCCCTCTGCCTTTTCGTCTTGTCTATCTTTCTGTGAATGTGGTTTTTGTTCCACAGGCTGCAGGATTGTAGTTTTTCTTGCTTCTGCTGTCTGCCCTCTGGTGGTTGAGGCTATCTAAGAGGCTTGATGGGAGGCTCTGGTGGTGGGTAGAGCTGACTGTTGCTGTGGTGGTCAGTGCTCAGTAAAACCTTAATCCACTTGACTGCTGATGGGTGGGGCTGGGTTCCCTCCCTGTTGGTTGTTTTGCCTGAGGCAACCCCACACTGGAGCCTACCTGGGCTCTTTGTTGGGGCTAATGACAGACTCTGGGAGGGCTCACTCCAAGGAGTACTTCCCAGAACTTCTGCTGCCAGTGTCCTTGTCCCCACGGTGAAACAGAGCCACCCCCCACCTCTGCAGGAGACCCTCCAACACTAGCAGGTAGGTCTGGTTCAGTCTCCCCTGGGGTCACTGCTCCTTCCCCTGTGTCCCAATGCACACACTATTTTGTGTGTGCCCTCCAAGAGTAGGGTCTCTGTTTCCCCCAGTCCTGTCAAAGTCCTGCAATCAATTCCCACTAGGCTTCAAAGTCTGATTCTCTATGAATTCCTCCTCCCGTTGCCAGACCCCCAGTTTGGGAAGCCTGACATGGGGCTCAGAACCTTCACTCCAGTGGGTGGACTTCTGTGGTATCAGTGTTCCCCATTCTGTGAGTCACCCACCCACCAGTTATGGGTTTTCATTTTACTCTGATTGCACCCCTCCTACCGTCTCATTGTGGCTTCTCCTTTGTCTTTGGATGTGGGGTGTTTTTTTTGGTGAATTCCAGTGTCTTCCTGTTGATGATTGTCCAGCAGCTAGTTGTGATTCTGGTGTTCTCGCAAGAGGGAGTGAGAGCACGTCCTTCTACTCCGCCGTCTTGGTTCCTCCTCCGAATTTCTTCTTTTTTAAAAATTTATTTATTTATTTATTTATTTATTTTATTGCTGTGTTGTGTCTTCCTTTCTGTGTGAGGGCTTTCTCTAGTTGCGGCAAGCGGGGGCCACTCTTCATCGCGGTGCGCGGGCCTCTCACTATCGCGACCTCTCTTGTTGCGGAGCACAGGCTCCAGACACGCAGGCTCAGCAGTTGTGGCTCTCGGGCCTAGTTGCTCTGTGGCATGTGGAATCTTCCCAGACCAGAGCTCAAACCCATGTCCTCTGCATTGGCAGGCAGATTTTCAACCACTGTGCCACCAGGGAAGCCCCTGAATTTCTTCTTAATATTTTTATCATAAAATATATTCAGGGAAAAAATGTACAAAATGTTTTGTGGTAAGACTTAGTAATAATATACACATCCTTAGAATCATCCTGAAGATTCTTAAATGGCCTGTGGGCAGTGATGAGAGTGTCCGGACCTTCCCATCCCTGACTCATCTCCATCCTGCCCCATTCATTACCACTGTCCTGATATTTCGTTTATCTACATACCCTTACCATCTAAATATTATTTTTCACTCAGCAGTGTTCTTTCAGTTTTACCTCCTTTGACCTTTCGACAAACGAGTATTAATGGAATTCCACTGAAAAGGTTTTCCGGTGGTTTCTCTGCCTGTGTTTCACACATGCTAGTGTCTGGAGCTTCAGGGCTGGTCTAGGACTGTGGGGTTCATCCTCCCACCAGAGCCAAGTGCCCCTGAGGCAAGGGGACTTTTTAAAGAACCAAATGAGTGGGGGTGGGGAGGGAGGGACAGAATTCTCCTGAAGGAAATGGTGAAAATGAAAGTGGAACAGAGTCTTTTTTTGGGGGGAGGGTGGGAGCTGCTCTGCGGGGCTTGCAGGACCTTGGTTGCCAGACCAGGGATCCAACCTGTGCCCCCTGCAGTGGAAGCACGGAGCCCTAACCACTGGACGGCCAGGGAATTCCTGGAACAGCCTCATTATTACCGAATAGTGAGGACACAAAAGTGTCCATGTTTGTGAAGGGTCACAGTTCTGTGCCAGGCCTCAGTGGCCTTATGGTTTGACGCTGGGTCCTTGGAGAGCACATTTCCCACACACTGGCAGGACAAGGTCGGCTCAAAGATGCGACCTCCGACCTCCTGTCACTCAGGCATGGGATGGCGGGGCCCTGTGAACTGTCCAATCAGGGGAGTCACCAATTGTTTTATGTGGCGGCGCTGCTCCGATGATGGTGGAGGCGTGGACTGCATGCTCAGTGCCGCTGGCTCTGGCAGTGGCCGCATCGGCTCCTGCTGCCCTTAAAGGCTCCAGGTGGTTATGCCGCATTCTGTGTCACTGTGACCGGCACTTGCCGCGGCGGTCATGAGGTGGACAACCGGAAACTCCAGAAACCGAAAAATGGTGAGTGTGCGGGGTCGGTTGTTGGGAGAGGGGGTCGGTGGGACTGATGGAACCAGGCCTCCCGCGTGGCCAACTCCAGAGTCTGCAGACCCGAGTCAGCTGGTGGCGCGCCACACAGCCTAGGGGCTGGGTCGACAGCCGGGACCCCGGGTGTCCTGTCCTGCCCCTGCAAACCCGCGTCACCCCCACATGGCGCGGTGACTATAGGGAGGGACTCGGGGCAATCGTGACTCGGTCTCCAGGGTACACGTGTGGGAACAGCTGTGGTCTGGGGGTGTCCGGTTCCCCCTTTCTCTCAGGGGGAATCATTTTACTCTCACTTTTTAAAATGTTTGAGGAGCAAGATCTCAAATCCACGACCCTGTCCCCCCAGTCTAGCTCTTCCTAGGGCTGGCAATAAATCCCTAAATTTACAGATGTTTCCCTGCATTCCCAAATGCCATCTTCCCCTCTGCAGTTCATAGTATCACTATTAACTGTTTTTCTCCATGGTGCGTTTCAAACCGATGCAGTATTTTAATTGTTTACTCATTTATCAACAGAGCCATGGATGGCTCTTTAATTTAAAGATTTATTTTTATGGCTATTTTACTTGAGAGGAAAGCAGAGAACCACCACCTGGAATATGTTATATGGAATGCTTGTGCCTCTCCTCTCAAAATCTTTCTTGGTCATGGACAACCTATGGGAAGACCTTTGGGTGAAGGGTCCTCTTGAGAAACTTTCCTGGGTGATCTTTTTTCAGCACTGCCTCTGTTCCTGAGTTTCTCTCTTTGAAAAGATTTATTCACTTATTTGAGACTCAGTTTTTCAATAAATGTAAATTTTATTTATTCAGTAGACCTGGGGAGACAGTATAAAGTTTTTCCAAAGAGGCAAGAAAGGTGAATTTCAGAAAAATATTTCATTATTACATTCTGTGTATTAAAATTTTTGTTTCCCTTTTTTCTTTTTCACCCTGAGTGGATGTAGTAATATTCTGAAGTCTTTTGGGTGATTTCCCATGGCATATCAGGACTTAGACTTGCAAAATCTAGAAGTGTTCCAATACGATTGTTTACAAATCAGTTTCTTTTTTTGGAAATAAGTCATTGACATCTTCATTTTCCAATAGGAATAGATGTTTTGGGATTTTCCTGTTGAACAAATAAAATTGCCTTACAGTCTTCTCTCTTCCTTTACACATAAGCACTGGGTTGAGTGATTTTTCTGGATTATTGAAACACTGGGTTTATGTCATTTAAATTATCAATGGTGATCCAAAGTATTGTGACTGGAGCAGAGGCCTGAGGCCAGTGACTCCAAACTAAAGTTCCCATCTGGAGCCGGCAGTGGGGGGGGGGGGTTTCTTTGGCCTAGATGTTTTATGTTTGAGTTCTGCATCCATGATATAGGTGCACTCGGAGTGTATTTTGTGTATTAAAAAAGTCTGTGGTCAGGAGTTCTGTCTCCTGGACAAAAAGTTTACGAATTTGGGAGTTTGAGTCGGATCTTAAACTGAATCTGCCTGAGAGTTTCCTCACTTGTGAGAATGTGAGTACAGTTCTCTCCAGTGACTGCTCAGGTGTCCCTACCTTCCTTCACCAGGGACTGACCCACCTTAGGGGTTATATCTCAACCTGGGTATCTAGACCCCAAGCTTGGGAATGTGTTTAACTTTCTGAATGTGGGTTTTCTTTCTTAACTGTGGGCAAGCAGGCTTCTTATCTGAGCTGATTTGAATATTTGTGTTTCTTTTCTTTAGATGCCTTTATCTATTGGATATTTCAGTCCTTTAACTCTAGTTTCCCTTAGCAGTTTGAAATTTTATTTCCTTGGTGAGTGTATATAATTTTTGATTTCTTAGGCTTTGAAAAATATAAGTTGATTGAAAAATATGTGTGTAAGGCAGGAAAATCCTGGAACCAAACAGAATTTCTGCTCCTTTTAGGCAACAGAATCTTAAGCTGTGAGATGGGTATGTTTAGGTTCTCAGGCACACTTTTCATTTTTAGATCAGTTTTTTTTTTAATGTCTGAAACATTTATATTAACATATTTCCATACAAATAACCCAATGAAAGTTTAGTATTAGTTGTTTTGTTTGTTTGTTTTTTTATACTGCAGGTTCTTATTAGGCATCACTTTTATACACATCAGTGTATACATGTCAATCCCAATCCCCCAATTCAGCACACCACCATCCCCACCCCACCGCAGTTTTCCCCCCTTGGTGTCCATATGTCCATTCTCTACATCGGTGTCTCAACTTCTGCCCTGCAAACCGGCTCATCTGTACCATTTTTCTAGGTTCCACATACATGCATTAATATATGATATTTGTTTTTCTCTTTCTGACTTACTTCACTCTGTATGACAGTCTCTAGATCCATCCACTTCTCAACAAATGACTCAATTTCATTCCTTTTTATGGCTGAGTAATATTCCCTTGTATATATGTACCACAACTTCTTTATCCATTCATCTGTTGATGGGCATTTAGGTTGCTTCCATGACCTGGCTATTGTAAATAGTGCTGCAATGAACATTCGGGTGCATGTGTCTTTTTGAATTACGGTTTTCTCTGGGTATATGCCCAGTAGTGGGATTGCTGGGTCATATGGTAATTCTATTTTCAGTTTTTAAAGGAACCTCCATATTGTTCTCCATAGTGGCTGTATCAATTTACATTCCCACCAACAGTGCAAGAGGGTTCCCTTTTCTCCACACCCTCTCCAGCATTTGTTGTTTGTAGATTTTCTGATGATGCCCATTCTAACAGGAGTGAGGTGATACCTCATTGTAGTTTTGATTTGCATTTCTCTAATAATTAGTGATGTTGAGCATCTTTTCATGTGCTTCGTGGCCCTCTGTATGTCTTCTTTGGAGAAATGTCTATTTAGGTCTTCTGCCCATTTTTGGATTGGGTTGTTTGTTTCTTTAATATTGAGCTGCATGAGCTGTTTATATATTTTGGAGATTAATCCTTTGTCCGTTGATTTGTTTGCAAATATTTTCTCCCATTCTGAGGGTTGTCTTTTTGTCTTCTTTGTGGTTTCCTTTGCTGTGCAAAAGCTTTGAAGTTTCATTAGGTCCCATTTGTTTATTTTTGTTTTTATTTCCATTACTCTAGGAGGTGGATCAAAAAAGATCTTGCTGTGATTTATGTCAAAGAGTGTTCTTCCTATGTTTCCCTCTAAGAGTTTTATAGTGTCCAGTCTTATATTTAGGTCTCGAATCCATTTTGAGTTTATTTTTGTGTATGGTGTTAGGGAGTATTCTAATTTCATTCTTTTACATGTAGCTGTCCAGTTTTCCCAGCACCACTTATTGAAGAGACCGTCTTTTCTCCATTGTATATCTTTGCCTCCTTTGTCATAGATTAGTTGACCATAGGTGCGTGGGTTAATGTCTGGGCTTTCTATCTTGTTCCATTGATCTATGTTTCTGTTTTTGTGCCAGTACCATATTGTCTTGATTACTGTAGCTTTGTAGTGTAGTCAGAAGTCAGGGAGTCTGATTCCTCCAGCTCCGTTTTTTTCCGTCAAGACTGCTTTGGCTATTCGGGGTCTTTTGTGTCTCCATACAAATTTTAAGATGATTTGTTCTAGCTCCGTAAAAAATGCCATTGGTAATTTGATAGGGATTCCATTGAATCTGTAGATTGCTTTGGGTAGTATACTCATTTTCACAATGTTGATTCTTCCAATCCAAGAACATGGTATATCTCTCCATCTGTTGGTATCATCTTTAATTTCTTTCATCAGTGTCTTATAGTTTTCTGCATACAGGTCTTTTGTCTCCCTAGGTAGGTTTATTCCTAGGTATTTTATTCTTTTTGTTGCAATGGTAAATGGGAGTGTTTCCATAATTTCTCTTTCAGATTTTTCATCATCAGTGTATAGGAATGCAAGAGATTTCTGTGCATTAATTTTGTATCCTGCAACTTTACCATATTCATTAATTAGCTCTAGCAATTTTCTGGTGGCAGTTTTACGATTCTCTATGTATAGTATCATGTCATCCGCAAACAGTGACAGTTTTACTTCTTCTTTTCCAATTTGTATTCCTTTTATTTCTTTTTCTTCTCTGATTGCCGTGGCTAGGACTTCCAGAACTATGTTGAATAATAGTGGTGAGAGTGGACATCCTTATCACATTCCTGATCTTAGAGGAAATGCTTTCAGTTTTTCACCATTGAGAATGATGTTTGCTGTGGGTTTGTCATATATGGCCTTTATTATGTTGAGGTAGGTTCCCTCTATGCCCACTTTCTGGAGAGTTTTTATCATAAATGGGTGTTGAATTTTGTCAAAAGCTTTTTCTGCATCTATTGAGATGATCATATGGTTTTTATTCTTCAATTTCTTAATATGGTGTATCACATTGATTGATTTGTGCATATTGAAGAATCCTTGCATCCCTGGGATAAATCCCACTTGATCGTGGTGTATGATCCTTTTAATGTGTTGTTGGATTCTGTTTGCTAGTATTTTGTTGAGGATTTTTGCATCTATATTCATCAGTGATATTGGTCTGTAATTTTCTTTTTTTGTAGTGTCTTTGTCTGGTTTTGGTATCAGGGTGATGGTAGCCTCATAGAACGAGTTTGGGAGTGTTCCTTCCTCTGCAATTTTTTGGAAGAGTTTGAGAAGGATAGGTGTTAGCTCTTCTCTAAATGTTTGATAGAATTCACCTGTGAAGCCATCTGGTCCTGGACTTTTGTTTGTTGGAAGATTTTTAATCACAGTTTCAATTTCATTACTTGTGATTGGTCTGTTCATATTTTCTGTTTCTTCCTGGTTCAGTCTTGGAAGGTTATACCTTTGTAAGAATTTGTCCATTTCTTCCAGGTTGTCCATTTTATTGGCATAAAGTTGCTTGTAGTAGTCTCTTAGGTTGCTTTGTATTTCTGCGGTGTCTGTTATAACTTCTCCTTTTTCATTTCTGATTTTATTGATTTGAGTCCTCTCCCTCTTTTTCTTGATGAGTCTGGCTAATGGCTTATCAATTTTGTTTATATTCTCAAAGAACCAACTTTTAGTTTTATTGATCTTTGCTATTGTTTTCTTTGTTTCTATTTCATTTATTTCCGCTCTGATCTTTATGATTTCTTTCCTTCTGCTAACTTTGGGTTTTGTTTGTTCTTCTTTCTCTAGTTTCTTTAGGTGTAAGGTTAGATTGTTTACTTGAGATTTTTCTTGTTTCTTTAGGTAGGCTTGTAGAGCTATAAACTTCCCTCTTAGAACTGCTTTTGCTGCATCCCATAGGTTTTGGGTCGTCATGTTTTCAATGTCATTTGTCTCTAGGTATTTTTTTATTTCCTCTTTGATTTCTTCAGTGATCTCTTGGTTATTTAGTAACGTATTGTTTAGCCTCCATGTGTTTGTCTTTTTTACGTTTTTTTCCCTGTAATTGATTTCTAATCTCATAGGGTTGTGGTCAGAAAAGATGCTTGATATGATTTCAATTTTCTTAAATTTACTGAGGCTTGATTTGTGACCCAAGATGTGATCTATCCTGGAGAATGTTCCGTGCACACTTGAGAAGAACGTGTAATCTGCTGTTTTTGGATGGAATGTCCTATATATATCAATTAAATCTATCTGGTCTGTTGTGTCATTTAAAGCTTCTGTTTCCTTATTTATTTTCATTTTGGATGATCTGTCCATTGGTGTAAGTGAGGTGTTAAAGTCCCCTAGTATTACTGTGTTACTGTCGATTTCCTCTTTTATAGCTGTTAGCAGTTGCCTTATGTATTGAGGTGCTCCTATGTTGGGTGCATATATATTTATAATTGTTATATCTTCTTCTTGGATTGATCCCTGGATCATTATGTAGTGTCCTTCCTTGTCTCTTGTAACATTCTTTATTTTAAAGTCTATTGTGTCTGATATGAGTATAGCTACTCCAGCTTTCTTTTGATTTCCATTTGCATGGAATATCTATTTCCATCCCCTCACTTTCAGTCTGTATGTGTCCCTAGGTCTGAAGTGGGTCTCTTGTAGACAGCATATATATGGGTCTTGTTTTTGTATCCATTCAGCAAGCCTGTGTCTCTTTGTTGGAGCATTTAATCCTTTCACGTTTAAGGTAATTATTGATATGTATGTTCCTATGACCATTTTCTTAATTGTTTTGGGTTTGTTTTTGTAGGGCCTTTTCTTCTCTTGTGTTTCCCACTTAGAGAAGTTCCTTTAGCATTTGTTGTAGAGCTGGTTTGGTGGTGCTGAATTCTCTTAGCTTTTGCTTGTCTGTAAAGCTTTTGATTTCTCCATCAAATCTAAATGAGATCCTTGCCAGGTAGAGTAATCTTGGTTGTAGGTTCTTCCCTTTCATCACTTTAAGTATATCATGCCACTCCCTTCGGGCTTGTAGAGTTTCTGCTGAGAAATCACCTGTTAACCTTTTGGGTGTTCCCTTGTATGTTATTTGTCATTTTTCCCTTGCTGCTTTCAGTAATTTTTCTGTGTCTTTAATTTTTGCCAATTTGATTACTATGTGTCTCAACGTGTTTCTCCTTGGGTTTATCCTGTATGGGACTCTCTGCACTTCCTGGACTTGGGTGGCTATTTCCTTTCCCATGTTAGGGAAGTTTTCGACTATAATCTCTTCAAATATTTTCTCTGGTCCTTTCTCTTTCTCTTCTCCTTCTGGGACCCCTATAATGCGAATGTTGTTGCATTTAATGTCCCAGAGGTCTCTTAGGCTGTCTTCATTTCTTTTCATTCTTTTTTCTTTAGTCTGTTCTGCAGCAGTGAATTCCACCATTCTGTCTTCCAGGTCACTTATCTGTTCTTTTGCCTCAGTTATTCTGCTATTGATTCCTTCTAGTGTAGTTTTCATTTCAGTTATTGTATTGGTCATCTCTGTTTGTTTGTTCTTTAATTCTTCTAGGTCTTTGTTAAACATTTCTTGCATCTTCTCGGTCTTTGCCTCCATTCTTATTCCGAGGTCCTGGATCATCTTCACTATCATTATTCTGAATTCTTTTTCTGTAATGTTGCCTATCTCCACTTCATTTATTTGTTTTTCTGGGGTTTTATCTTGTTCCTTCATCTGGTACATAGCCCTCTGCCTTTTCATCTTGTCTATCTTTCTGTAACTGTGGTTTTTGTTCCACAGGCTGCAGGATTGTAGTTTTTCTTGCTTCTGCTGTCTGCCCTCTGGTGGTTGAGGCTATCTAAGAGGCTTGATGGGAGGCTCTGGTGGTGGGTAGAGCTGACTGTTGCTGTGTCGGTCAGAGCTCAGTAAAACTTTAATCCACTTGACTGTTGATGGGTGGGGCTGGGTTCCCTCCCTGTTGGTTGTTTTGCCTGAGGCAACCCAACACTAGAGCCTACCTGGGCTCTTTGGTGGCGTTAGTGGCACACTCTGGGAGGGCTCAAGCCAAGGAGCACTTCCCAGAACCTCCACTGCCAGTGTCCTTGTCCCCATGGTGAAACAGAGCCACCCCCCACCTCTGCAGGAGACCCCCCAACACCAGCAGGTAGGTCTGGTTCAGTCTCCCCCAGGGTCACTGCTCCTTCCCCTTGGTCCCGATGCGCACACTACTTTGTGTGTGCCCTCCAAGAGTGGGGTCTCTGTTTCCCCCAGTCCTGTCGAAGTCCTGCAATCAATTCCCACTAGGCTTCAAAGTCTGATTATCTAGGAATTCCTCCTCCCGTTGCCGGACCCCCAGGTTGGGAAGCCTGACGTGGGGCTCAGAACCTTCACTCCAGTGGGTGGACTTCTGTGGTATAAGTGTTCACCAGTCTGTGAGTCACCCACCCAGCAGTTATGGGATTTGATTTTACTGTGATTGCGCCCCTCCTACCGTCTCACTGTGGCTTCTCCTCTGTCCTTGGACGTGGGGTATCCTCCTTGGTGAAGTCCAGGGTCTTCCTGTCAATGATTGTCCAGCAGCCAGTTGTGATTCTTGTGCTCTCGCAAGAGGGAGTCAGAGCACGTCCTTCTACTCCGCCATCTTGGTTAATCCTCCAGCCTGTCTAGATCAGTTTTTGTATGTGCTTGTCACTAGAGAACTTTGATATTTAAAAGGCTGTACAATTCTTAAGGCAAGTTAATTTCTACTTGTATTGATGAGTGAAAAAAACTATTGAATTTCTGTTTTAATTGATATGATAAAAACTACTCAAACTTAGGGAAATCTTTGAAAATCCTAGTAGGTTTCTTCATGGATTAAATGCAAACCCCTAATGCATTATTATATGGTGCTCATTCCTGACCATATCCTGAGTGTGAAATATAGCGGAGGGACAAACTATGATGTCATTTGTCCTTTTAGTTAGAAAGACATTTGAAGTTTTTCACTTTCTACAGTTTGCAGTTTTATACCCAATAGTGTTTAAATAATTAAATTTAGAATGATTTCCTATGTAGAAAAGTTAAAATTAATTTAAAAATAAATTTAAAGTAGCAAAAGTTAATTAAAAACAGACTACTAGGTAGGAAAGTATGGTGTATATAAATTTCTCTTAATTTTAAATAATGCTTATAAAGGATTTATAAAATTGTAAGATATGAAACAGTGAGATTTCCGGTTTTTTAGAACATTTTAGGCTTACAGAAAAAGTGATCAGAAAGTACAGAGTTCCCACTTGACCCCTCTGCATCCACACAGTTTGTACCATTTTTTTTACATCTCATATTATTATGGTACATTTGTTACAATTGATGGATCAATATCGATGCTATAAAGTCCACTGTTTATATTAGCCTTGACTCTTTGTGTTATACAATGTAGGGGTTTCGGCAAATGTATAATGACATGTGTCCATCATTTCTATATCATATAGAATAGTTTAACTTTGCTAAGGATACCCTGTGCTTCACCTATCCATTCATCCCTCCCTCAAACCCCCAAATCTTTCCCAAGCAAAGATCGTTTTACTGGCTCATAGTTTTATCTCTTCCAGAATGTCCTATACTTGGAATCATACAGTATGAAGCCTTGTCAGAGTATCTTCTTTCACTTAGCGATATGCTTCTAAGTTTCCTGTTTTGTTCAGGCAAATTATGCTCAGAGACTGAGGCTGTCTTTGCCAGTAATTTATTTAACACAGGTTCACTGCGGGAATTATAATTTGTAATATTTCACAAGGCAGTAGCAAATAGGATAATGTCTCTTAATAAGCCAGTAAAGAAATAACATACCCCAAACCAATGATAGTTTAATTACACCGTTGTTCCAGCCAAAGGGAAGATGAAAGAAATAAAGTCCAAATTTAGTTGAGTTGCACCTTTATATGAATTGGTTCTTGATAGCGTCAGTCCTTCCAACTAAAAGCTGGGTATCAGATGTCCGCTTAGGTCCCTCCCTGCTGGACAAAGGCACTAGTGTTGGCAGGCAAGGTAGGCTGCTTGGTCCAGGGACCATTTCATGGCTTGCACCACTGCCTATGAGGAGTAGGCTCGCCAAAGCAGAAACAAATATGTCCCTCTCTTCCTGAGACTGCTGCTTGGTTTAACTCCACTGCTATCCAAGAGTAACCTGGCCACAGCAGGAGCAAGTGTCTCGTGATCTTCTGAGAGCTTTTTAGATTAGCAAAGAGTAGCCTTACCCAGACTGAACACTCAAATTAAGTCCTCACAAATTCTTGCTATTTAACGTTTAAATGTCTATCACATGATTGTCACTCCTCCACATGTTCATAATGATAAGCACAATTTTGATGGCATCATCCTGACATGGCCTCCCAAAGTAAACAAATTCACTCTTGGACCAAAACATCTTTACTTGAGCCATAAACAAGTAGATCAAAACAACTTCACTTAAGCCATAAATGTGTAAATTTAAAATTATAACAAACCAATGAACAGCAGTTTCCTCCTTGTCTGTTCATGGCTTGATAGCTCATTTCTTTTTATCACTGAACAATATTTCATCATATGGATATACCACTGGTTGTTTATTCATTCTACTTTTGAAGGATATCTTGCTTAACTCTAAGTCTTGGCAATTATGCATAAAACACCTGTAAACACTAATTTGCATATTTCTGTGTGAAGACAAATTTTCAACTCATTTGGGTAAATATAAATACACAAGGAGTATAATCTAGGAGCTAGATCCTATGATAAGGGTATGTTTAGTTTTGTGAAAAAACTGCCTGTCTTCCAAAGTAGGCATACCATTTTCCATTCCCATCAGCAATGAGTAAGGATTCCTGTAGCTTTACATCTTCATCAATATTTGGTATTCAGAGTGTTTTGAATTTTACCCATTGTAATAAGCGTTTAGTGGTATCTATTTGTTTTATTTGCAATTTCCTAATGACATTTGATGTTCAGTTTCTTTTCATATGCTTATTTAACATCTGTATATCTTCTTTATTGATGTGTGTGCAAATCTTTTGCCCATTTTTTTCCCCATGTTTGGGACTTTATTTTTTTTCCCCAGGGATTCTTGCTTTATTTTCAATTTTTCCCCTTTTTTGTTTTTGGCTGTGCCACACAGCATGTAGGATCTTAGTTCCCCAACCAGGGATCAAACCCGCGCCCCCTGCATTGGAAGCGTGGAGTCTTAACCACTGGACCACCAGGGAAGTGTCCCGAATTTTGCCCATTTTTTAACTGGATTGTTTGTTACCTTACTGTTGCATTTTAAGAGTTCTTTAGACATGTTGGATACCAGTCCTTTGTCAGATAAGTGTTCTGCAAAAATTTTTTTCCCAATCTGTGACTGTCTTTATATTCTCTTACCACTGTCTTTTGTAGCACAGGGGATTTTAATGAAGTGAAGCTTATTGTTTTCTTTCTTGGATCTTGCTTTTGGTGTTGTATCTTAAAATTCATCAATTAACACAAGGTAACCTTGATTTTCTCCTACGTTATCTTCTAGAAGTTTTTTACTTTTGCATTTTACCTTTAGAGCTATGGTCTATTTTAAGTTTTGTGTAAGGTCTGTGTCTAGGTTTACTTCTTTGTTTTTTGCATGTGGATATCCACTATTTCCAGCACTGTTTGTTGAAAACACTTTCTTTTTTCCATTGAATTGCCTTTTAGTCCTTTATCAAAGATCAGTTGGCTATATTTCTCTGGGTCTATAAGAAAGCAGTTGACTTCTGTATTCTCAGTCTTTCTATACTCTCATTAATTCCTGGAGTGATCTCTGGTGTTATGGTTTCTTTCAGATATTTTACATAGAAAATCATGTCATACACAACAAAGACAGTTTTATTTCTTTCTTCCCAATCTGTATACATTTTATTTCCTTTTCTTGCCTTACTGCGTTAGCTAGGTCTTCCAGTACAGTGTTGAATAGGAGTGGTGAGAGGAGACTTCCTTACCTAGTTTCTTATCTTACAAAAAAAGAAGCATCTAGTTTCTCACTATTGTGATGTTGCCTACAAGTTTCATGAAGATGTTCTATCTCAAGAGCCTGAACTCCCCTCTATTCCTAGTGTGTTATCATAAATGGACGTTAGATTCTATCAAATGCTTTTCCATTTTACTTACACTCCTTTCATTCCTGATATTACTAAATTCTGTCTACCTTCTTTTCTCAGTTAGCTTGACTAGACCTTTATCAATTTTACTGATTATTTCAAAGCACACCAGCTTTTGGTTTTGTTGACAGTCTGTATTCCTGCAATTTTTATGTCTTCCCTAATTATTTCCTTTTTGGTCACTTTATTTATTTTTATTGAGATATAATTGACATATAACATTACTTTCAAGTGTACAACATAACGACTTGATATTTGTATACATTGTGAAGTATTAGCACAATAAGTCTAGTTAACTAGACTAACATCATCACACATAGTTAGTTTTTTTTCTTGTGATGAAAAATTTTGAAATTTCCTCTTTTCAACTTTCCACTATGCAATAAAGTATTATTAATTATAATCACAATGCTGCACATTATATCCCCTGACTTATTTTATAACTGAAAGTTTGTAACTTTTGATCTGCCTTCACCTATTTCACCCACCCCTTGACACACACACACCCCCCCCCCAACACCTTCACGTCCCACCTCTGGCAACCACCAATCTGTTCTCCATTTCTGTGAACTTGGGTTTTTTGGTTTGTTTGTTTGTTTGTTTTGCTGCGTGGCTTGCAGGATTTTAGTTCCCTAAACAGGGATTGAACCCAGGCCCACGGCCGTGAAAGCACCACGTCCTAATCACTGGACTGCCAGGGAATTCCCAGGGTTTTCTTTCTTTGTTTCAGATTCCATATATAGGTGAGATCATATGGTATTTTTCTCTCTGACTTATTTCACTTAGCATAATACCCTTAAGGTCCATCCATGTCACAAATGGCAAGATTTCCTTTTTTATGACTAACATTCCATTATATGTGTGTGTGTGTACATTTTTAAAATCCATTCGTCCATCATTGGGCACTTAGGTTGTTTCCATGTCTTGGCTATTGTAAATAGTGTTGCAGAGAACATGGGGGTGCAAATATTGGGTTGGCCAAAAAGTTTGTTTGGGTTTTTTAATTTTTTGAGGAACCTCCACACTGGTTTCCATAGTGGCTTCATCAATGTACATTCCCACCAACAATGCGCAAGAGTTGCCTTCTCTGCACTTCCTCACCAACACTTGTTAGTTTTTGTCTTTTTGATAATAGTCATTCTAACAGGTGTGAGGTGATATCTCATCGTGGTAGTAGTGTTGAGCACATTTCGTGTACCTACTGGTCATCTGTATGTCTTTGGATAAGTATCAGTTCAGATCCTCTGTTCATTTTTTTAAATCAGATTGTTTTTGTGCAGTTGAGTTGTATGAGTTCTTTATATATTTTGGATAGTAATTCCTTATCAGATATGATTGTAAGTATTTTCTCCCACTCAGTAGTTTGCCTTTTCATTTCGTTGATGGTTTCCACTGCTGTGCAGAAGCTTTGTAGTTTGGTGTAGTCCCACTTGTTCACTTTTGCTTTTCTTGCCTTTGTTTTTGGTGTCAAAACCAAAAAAGTCATCTCCAAGACTGATGTCAAAGAGGTTACTGCCTGTGTTTTCTTCTAGGATTCTTATGGTATCGAGGCTTATGTTCAAGTCTGCCATTTAAAAAAATTTTTTTATTGGAGTATAGTTGATTTACAGTGTTGTGTTAGTTTCAGGTGTACAGCAAAGTAAATCAGTTATACACATATCCACTCTTCTTTAGATTCTTTTCCCATATAGGTCATTTCAGAGTATTGAGTAGAGTTGCCTGTGCTATACAGTAGGTCCTTATTATCTTTTTTAAAAAATAAATTTATTTATTTATTTTTGGCTGTGTTGGGTCTTTGTTGCTGCATGTGGGCTTTCTCTAGTTGTAGCAAGCAGGGGCTACTCTTCGTTGTGATGCACAGGCTTCTCATTGCAGTGGCTTCTCCTGTTGTGGAGCATGGGCTCTAGGCGTGCAGGCTTCAGTAGTTGTGGCACGTGGGCTCAGTAGTTGTGGCTCATGGGCTCTAGAGCGCAGGCTCAGTAGTTGTGGTGCATGGACTTAGTTGCTCCGCGGCATGTGGGATCTTCCCAGACCAGGGATGGAACCTGTGTCCCCTGCATTGGCAGGTGGATTCTTATCCACTGCACCACCAGGGAAGTCCTCTATTTTTTATACATTATTGTGTGTATGTCTATCCCAGTCTTCCAATTTAGTTAATCCATTTTAAGTTGATTTTTGTGTATGGTGTAAGATAGTCATCCAGTTTCATTCTTTTGCATGTAGCTGTCCAGTTTTCCCACACTGTTTATTGAAGAAACTGTCCTTTCCCCATTGTAAATTCTGGGTTCCTTTGCCAAAAATTGATTGACCATATAAGCATGGGGTTTTTTCCTTAGACTCTTTATTCTGTTCCACTGATCTATATATGTCTGTTTTATGCCAATACTGTACTGTTTTGATTACTTTAGCTTTGTAATGTAGTTTGAAATCAGGAAGCATTATGCTACCAGATTTGTTCTTTCTCAAGATTGCTTTGGCTATTCAGGGTCTTTGTGGTTCCATACAAGTTTTAGTATTGTTTGTTCTATTTTGTGGAAAGTGCCACTGAAATTTTGATAGGGATTGCATTGAATTGTTCATTGCTTTGGGTAGTATGGACATTTTTCCAATCCATGAGGGCAAAATATCTTTCCATTTATTTGTATCTTCAATTTCTTTCATCAACACCTTATAAATTTCAGTATACAAATCTTTCACGTCCTTGGTTAAATTTATTCTCAGTTATTTTATTCTTTTTAATGCAGTTGTAAATAGGATTGTGTTTTTTTGGTCACTGAAGTAGAGAATTTTTTGTGTTTTTTTGCAAAAGATAAAATTTAAGTTTATACTGATGTTTCCACAGGACTACAGGATTTTAGTCTCTCTAGTAAATGTGTATCTCTTTCAGACAGAAATTCCTGGTTTTCAAGAGTTTGATCTAATCAGAATATGATCTGATTTGCTAATCACTAATTTGCTTTTTTTAAAAAATTGAAGTATACTTGATTTACAATGTTGTGTTTCAGGTATACAGCAAAAGTGACTCAATTATATATTATCCTTTTTCAGATTATTTCCCATCATAGGTTATTACAAGATATTGAATATAGCTCCTTGTGCTAAATAATAGGTCCTTATTTATCTATTTTCTATATACTAGTGTGTATCTGTTAATACTAAACTCCTAATTAGTATTGTTTTCTTAATTTCTCTTTTTGATAATTCATTGTTAGTGCATAGAGATAGATTGTTGTATACTGATATTGTATCCTGCAGCTTTACTGAATTCGTTTATTGGTTCCAACAGATATGATGGAGTCTTTAGGGCTTTCTATATATAATGTCATGTCATCTGAAAATAGTGACAGTTTTACTTCTTTCTTTCCAATTTGGATGCCTTTTGTTACTTTTTCTTGCCTAATTGTTGTAGCTTATCATCCAATACTATGTAGTGGGCATCTTTGTCTTGTTCCTAATCTTAGAGGAAAAGCTTTCAGCTTTTCTGTATATTAATTTTGTATCCTGCAACTGTATCAAATTCATTAATGAGCCCTAGTAGTTTTTTGGTGATGTCTGTGGGATTTTCTATGTATAGTGTTATGTCATCTGCAAAAAGTGACAATTTTACTTCTTCCTTTCCAATTTGGATTCTCTCTCTCTCTCTCTCTCTCTCCCCCTCTCTCTCTGATTGCTGTGGCTAGGACTTCCAATACTATGTTGAATAAAAGTGGCAAGAGTGGACATCCTTGCCTTGTTCCTGATCTTAGAGGGAATACTTTCAGCTTTTCACTGATGAGTATGATGTTAACTGTGGTCTTGTAATATATGGTCTTTATTATGTTGAGGTACATTCCCTCTATACCCTATATAGATGTTGGATTTTGTCAAATGCTTTTTCTGCATCTATCGAGATGACCATGTGATTATTATCCTTCATTTTGTTAATGTGGTGTATAACATTGATTGATACACAGCTGTTGAACCATCCTTGCATCCCTGGAATAAATCCCACATGAACATGGTGTGTGATCCCTTTAATTTGTTGTTGAACTTTGTATAATAATAGTTTCTTCAGGATTTTTATATCTATGTTCTTCCTGGCTTGAATTTTCTTGTGGAGTCCTTGTCTGGTTTTGGTATGAGCAGAATGTTGGCCTTGTAAAATGAGTTTGGAAGTGTCCTGTCCTGTTTTTTGGAAGAGTTTGCAAAGGATTGATCATAGTTTTTCTCTAAATGTTTGTTAGAATTCACCAGTAAAGCCAGCTGGCCCTAGACTTTTCTTTGATGGGAGGTTTTAGATTACCGATTGAATCACCTTACTAGTAATTGGGCTGTTCACATTTTCTATTTCTTCATGATTCAGTCTTGATAGGTTGTATGTTTCTAGGAATTTCTTATAGGCTGTCCATTTTGAGGGAGTGTAATTGTTCATAGAAGTCTCTTCTGATCCTTTGTATTTCTGTGGTACCTATTGTAACATCTCTCATTTCTGATTTTATTTATTTGGATCTTCTCTTTTTTGTCTTCGTGAGTCTAGCTAAAGGTTTTTCAGTTTATTTTATATATTTTTTAACATCTTTATTGGAGTATAGTTGTTTTACAATGTTATGTTAGTTTCTACTGTATAACAAAGTGAATCAGCTATACGTAAACATATATTCCCATATCCCCTCCCTCTTGCATCTCCCTCCCATCCTCCCTATCCCAGCCCTCTTGATGGACACAAAGCATGGAGCTGATCTCCCTGTGCTATGTGGTTGCTTCCCACCAGCTATCTGTTTTACATTTGGTAGTGTATATATGTCGATGCCACTCTCTCACTTCATCCCAGCTTACCCTGCCCCCTCCCCGTGTCCTCAAGTCCATTCTCTATGTCTGCTCTTTTATTCCTGTCCTGCCCCTAGGTTCATCAGAACCTTTTTTTTTCTTTAGATTCCATACATGTGTGTTAGCATATGGTATTTGTTTTTCTTTTTCTGACTTACTTCACTCTGTGACAAACTCTAGGTCCATCCACCTCATGACAAATAACTCAATTTCATTTCTTTTTATGGCTGAGTAATATTCCATTGTATATATGTGCTACATCTTCTTTTTCCATTCATCTGTCGATGACACTTAGGTTGCTTCCATGTCCTGGCTATTGTAAATAGTGCTGCAGTAAACATTGTGCTACATGACTCTTTTTGAATTGTTTTTCTCAGGGTATATGCCCAGTAGTGGGATTGCTGGGTCATATGGTAGCTCTATTTTTAGTTTTTTAAGGATCTTCCATAGAGTTCTCCATAGTGGCTGTATCAATTTATATTCCCACCAACAGTGCAAGAGGGTTCCCTTTTCTCCACACCCTTTCCAGCATTTATTGTTTGTAGATTTTTTGATGATGGCTATTCTGAACGGTGTGAGGTGATACCTCATTGTAGTTTTGATTTGCATTTCTCTAATGATTAGTGCCGTTGAGAATCCTTTCATGTGTTTGTTGGCAATCTGTATATCTTCTTTGGAGAAATGTCTATTTAGGTCTTCTGCCCATTTTTGGATAGGGTTTTTTGTTATTTTGATGTTGAGCTGCATGAGCTGCTTGTATATTTTGGAGATAAATCCTTTGTCCGTTGCTTTGTTTGCAAATATTTTCTCCCATTCTCAGGGTTGTCTTTTCCACTTGTTTATGGTTTCCTTTGCTGTGCAAAGGCTTTTAACTTTCATTAGGTCCCATTTGTTTTATTTTTGTTTTTATTTCCATTTCTCTAGGAGGTGGGTCAAAAAGGATCTTGCTGTGATTTATGTCATAGAGTGTTCTGCCTATGTTTTCCTCTAAGAGTTTGATAGTGTCTGGCCTTATATTTAGGTCTTTAATCCATTTTGAGTTTATTTTTGTGTATGGTGTTAGGGAGTGTTCTAATTTCATACTTTTACATGTAGCTGTCCAGTTTCCCTAGTTCCACTTATTGAAGAGGGCTGTCTTTTCTCTGTTGTATATTCTTGCTTTATCAAAGGTGACCATAGGTGTGTGGGTTTATCTCTGGGATTTCTATCCTGTTCCATTGATCTGTATTTCTGTTTTTGTGCCAGTACCATATTGTCTTGATTACTGTAGCTTTGTAGTATAGTCTGAAGTCAGGGAGCCTGATTCCTCCAGCTCCGTTTTTCTTTCTCAAGATTGCTTTGGCTATTCGGGATCTTTTGTGTTTCCATAGTAATTGTAAAATTTTTTGTTCTAGTTCTGTGAAAAATGCCAGTGGTAGTTTGATAGGGATTGCATTGAATCTGTAGGTTGCTTTGGGTAGTATAGTCATTTTCACAATGTTGATTCTTCAAATCCAAGAACATGGTATATATCTCTCCATCTATTTGTATCATCTTTAATTTATTTCATCAGTGTCTTATAATTTTCTGCATACAGGTCTTTTGTCTCCTTAGGTAGGTTTATTCCCAGGTATATTATTCTTTTTGTTGCAGTGGTAAATGGGCGTGTTTCCTTAATTTCTCTTTCACATTTTTCATCGTTTAGTGTATAGGAATGCCAGAGATTTCTGTGCATTAATTTTGCATCCTGGTACTTTACCAAATTCACTGATTAGCTCTAGTAGTTTTTTGGTAGCATCTTTAGGATTCTCTATGTATAGTATCATGTCATCTGCAAGCAGGGACAGTTTTACTTCTTCTTTTCCAATTTGGATTCCTTTTATTTCTTTTACTTCTCCGATTGCTGTGGCTAAAACTTCCAAATCTATGTTGAATAATAGTGGTGAGAGTGGGCAACCTTGTCTTGTTACTGATCTTAGAGGAAATGGATTCAGTTTTTCACCACTGAGAACGATGTTGGCTGTGGGTTTGTCATATATTGCCTCTATTAGGTTGAGGTAATAAGTTCCCTCTATGCCTATGTTCTGGAGAGATTTTTATCATAAATGGGTATTGAATTTTGTTGAGGCTTTTTCTGAATCTTTTGAGATTATATGGTTTTTATCCTTCAGTTTGTTAATATGGTGTATCACATTGATTGATTTGCATATAGTCAAAAATCCTTGCATTCCTGGGATAAACCACACTTGATCATGGTGTATGATCCTTTTGAAGTGCTGTTGGATTCTGTTTCCTAGTATTTTGTTGAGGATTTTTGCTTCTGTGTTCATCAGTAATATTGGCCTGTAGTTTTCTTTTTCTGTGACATCTTTGTCTGGTTTTTGTATCAGGGGTCCTCCCTCTGCTATGGTTTGGAAGAGTTTGAGAAGGAGAGGTGTTAGCTCTTCTCTAAATATTTGATAGAATTCTCCTGTGAAGCCATCTGGTCCTGGGCTTTTGTTTGTTGGAAGATTTTTAGTCACAATTTCAATTTCAGTGCTTGTGATTGGTCTGTTTATATTTTCTCTTTCTTCCTGGTTCAGTCTCGGAAGGTTGTGCTTTTCTAGGAATTTGTCCATTTCTTCCAGGTTGTCCATTTTATTGGTATATAGTTGCTTGTACTAGTCCCTCATGATCCTTTGTATTTCTGCAGTGTCAGTTGTTACTTCTCCTTTTTCATTTCTAATTCTGTTGAGTCTTCTCCCTTTTTTTCTTGATGAGTCTGGCTAATGGTTTATCAATTTTGTTTATCTTTTCAAAGAACAAGCTTTTAGTTTTATTGATCTTTGCAGTTGTTTCTTTCATTTCTTTTTCATTTATTTCTGATCTGATCTTTATGATTTCCTTCCTTCTGCTAACTTTGGAGGTTTTTTGTTCTTCTTTCTCTAATTGCTTTAGGTGTAAGGTTATGTTGTTTATTTGAGATGTTTCTTGTTTCTTCAGGTACGATTGTATTGCTATAAACTTCCCTCTTAGAATTGCTTTTCTGCATCCCATAGGTTTTGGGTCATCGTGTTTACATTGTCATTTGTTTCTAGGTATTTTTTGATTTCCTCTGATTTCTTCAGTGATCTCTTGGTTATTAAGTAGTGTATTGTTTAGCCTCCATGTGTTTGTATTTTTTACAGATTTTTTCCTGTAATATCTAGTCTCATAGCATGGTGGTCGGAAAAGAAAATTGATATGATTTCAGTTTTCTTAAATTTACCAAGGCTTGATTTGTGACCCAAGATATGCTCTATCTTGGAGAATGTTCCATGAGCACTTGAGAAGAAAGTGTATTCTTTTGTCTTTGGATGGAATGTCCTATAAATATCAATTAAGTCCATCTTGTTTAATGTATCATTTAAAGTTCGTGTTTCCTTATTTATTTTCATTTTGGATGATCTGTCCATTGGTGAAAGTGGCGTGTTAAAGTCCCCTACTATGATTGTTACTGTCGATTTCCCCTTTTATGGCTGTTAGCATTTGCCTTATATATTGAGGTGCTTCTATTTTGGGTGTGTAAATATTTACAATTGTTATATATTCTTCTTGGATTTATCCCTTGATCATTATGTAGTGTCCTTCTTTGTCTCTTGTAATAGTCTTTATTTTAAAGTCTTTTTTGTCTGATATGAGAATTGTTACTCCAGCTTTCTTTTGATTTCCATTTGCATGGAATATCTTTTTCCATCCCCTCACTTTCCGTCTGTATGTGTCCTTAAATCTGAAGTGGGTCTCTTGTAGACAGCATATATATGGGTGTTGTTTTCATATCCATTCAGCCAGTCTGTATCTTTTGGTTGGAGCATTTAATCCATTTACATTTAAAGTAATTATCGATATGTATGTTTCTATTACCATATTCTTAACTGTTTCAGGTTTGTTTTTTAGGTCTTTTCCTTCTCTTGTGTTTCTGGCCTAGAGAAGTTCCTGTGACATTTGCTGTAAAGCTGGTTTGGTAGTGCTGAATTCTGTTAGCTTTTGCTACTCTGTAAAAGTTTTAATTTCTCTGTCGAATCTGAATGAGATCCTTGCTGGGCAGAGTAATCTTGGTTGTAGTTTTTTCCCTTTCATCACTTTAAATATGTCCTGCCACTCCCTTCTGCCTTGTAGAGTTTCTGCTGAAAGATCAGCTGTTTACCTTATGGGGAGTCCCTTGTATGCTATTTGTTGTTTTTCCCTTCCTGCTTTTAATATTTTTTCTTTGTATTTAGTTTTTGATCATTTGATTAATATGTGTCTTGGCGTGTTTCTCCTTGGATATATCCTGTATGGGACTCTGTACTTCCTAGACTTGATTATTTCCTCTCCCATGTTAGGGAAGTTTTCAACTATAATCTCTTCAAATATTTTCTGAGACGCTTTTTTTTTTTAAAAACATCTTTTTTGGAGTATAATTGCTTTACAATGATGTGTTAGTTTCTGCTTTATAACAAAGTGAATCAGTTATACATATACATATGTTCCCATATCTCTTCCCTCTTGCATCTCCCTCCCTCCCACCCCTCTAGGTGGTCACAAAGAACCGAGCTGATCTTCCTGTGCTATGCAGTTGCTTCCCACTAGCTATTTTATGTTTGGTAGTGTATATATGTCCATGCCACTCTCTCACTTTGTCACAGCTTACCCTTCCCCCTCCCCATATCCTCAATTCTACTCTCTAGTAGGTCTGTGTCTTTATTCCTGTCTTGCGCCTAGGTTCTTCATGACCTTTTTTTTCCCTTAGATTCCATATATATGTGTTAGCATACTGTATTTGTTTTTCTCTTTCTGACTCACTTCACTCTGTGTGACAGACTCTAGGTCCATCCACCTCACTACAAATAACTCAATTTTGTTTCTTTTTATGGCTGAGGAATATTCCATTGTTTATATGTGCCACATCTTTATCCATCCATCTGTTGATGGACACTTAGGTTGCTTCCATGTCCTGGCTATTGTAAATAGAGCTGCAATGAACATTTTGGTACATGACCCATTTTGAATTATGGCTTTCTCAGGGTATATGCCCAGTAGTGGGATTCCTGGGTCATATGGTAGTTCTATTTTTAGTTTTTAAAGGAACCTCCATACTGTTCTCCATAGTGGCTGTATCAATTTGCATTCCCACCAACCGTGCAAGAGGGTACCCTTTTCTCCACAGCCTCTCCAGCATTTATTGTTTGTACATTTTTTGATGATGGCCATTCTGACCGGTGTGAGATGATATCTCATTGTAATTTTGATTTGCATTTCTCTAATGATTAAAGATGTTGAGCATTCTTTCATGTGTTTGTTGGCAATCTGTATATCTTCTTTGGAGAAATGTCTATTTAGGTTTTCTGCCCATTTTGGAATTGGGTTGTTTGTTTTTTTAATATTGAGCTGCATGAGCTCCTTGTAAATTTTGGAGATTAATCCTTTGTCAGTTGCTTAATTTGCAAATATTTTCTCCCATTCTGAGAGTTGTCTTTTGGTCTTGTTTATGGTTTCCTTTGCTGTGCAAAAGGTTTTTTTTTTTTTATCAGAACATTTTAAACCCCACATTTGTTTTATTTATTTTATTTTTGGCTGTGTTGGGTGTTCGTTTCTCTGCGGGGTCTTTCTCTAGTTGTGGCAAACGGGGCCACTCTTCATCGCGGTGCGCGGGCCTCAGTATCGTGGCCTCTCTTGTTGCGGGGCACAGGCTCCAGAGGCGCAGGCTCAGTAGTTGTGGCTCACGGGCCTAGTTGCTCCACGGCATGTGGGATCTTCCCAGACCAGGGCTCGAACCCGTGTCCCCTGCATTAGCAGGCAGATTCTCAAGCACTGCGCCACCAGGAAAGCCCTGTGCAAAAGCTTTTACGTTTCATTAGGTCCCATTTGTTTATTTTTGTTTTTATTTCCATTTCTCTAGGAGGTGGGTCAAAAAGGATCTTGCTGTGATTTATGTCATAGAGTGTTCTGCCTATGTTTTCCTCTAAGAGTTTGATAGTGTCTGACCTTACATTTAGGTCTTTAATCCATTTTGAGTTTATTTTTGTGTATGTTGTTAGGGAGTGTTCTAAGTTCATAGTTTTACATGTACCTGTCCAGTTTTCCCAGCACCACTTATTGAAGAGGCTGTCTTTTCTCCACTGTATATGCTTGCCTCCTTTATCAAAGATAAACCCACGCACATATGGTCACCTTATCTCTGGGCTTTCTATCCTGTTCCATTGATCTATATTTCTGTTTTTGTGCCAGTACCATACTGTCTTGATTACGGTAGCTTTGTAGTATAGTCTGCAGTCAGGGAGCCTGATTCCTCCAGCTCCATTTTTCGTTCTCAAGATTGCTTTGGCTATTCGGGGTCTTTTGTGTTTCCATACAAATTGTGAAATTTTTTGTTCTAGTTCTGTGAAAAATGCCAGTGGTTATTTGTTAGGGATTGCATTAAATCTGTAAATTGCTTTGGGTAGTAGAGTCATTTTCACAATGTTGATTCTTCCAATCCAAGAACATGGTATATCTCTCCATCTATTTGTATCATCTTTAATTTCTTTCATCAGTGTCATAATTTTCTGCATACATGTCTTTTGTCTCCTTAGGTAGGTTTATTCCTAGATATTTTATTCTTTTTGTTGCAATGGTAAATGGGAGTGTTTTCTTAATTTCCCTTTCAGATTTTTCATCATTAGTGTATAGGAATGCCAGAGATTTCTGTGCATTAATTTTGTATCCTGCTACTTTACCAAATTCATTGATTAGCTCTAGTAGTTTTCTGGTAGCATCTTTAGGATTCTCTATGTATAGTTTCATGTCATCTGCAAACAGTGACAGCTTTACTTCTTTTTTTCCGATTTGGATTCCTTTTATGTCTTTTTCTTCTCTGATTGCTGTGGCTAAAACTTCCAAAACTGTGTTGAATAATAGTGGTGAGAGTGGGCAACCTTGTCTTGTTCGTGATCTTAGTGGAAATGGTTTCAGTTTTTCACCATTGAGGACGATGTTGGCTGTGGGTTTGTCATATATGGCCTTTATTATGTTGAGGAAAGTTCCCTCTATGCCTACTTTCTGCAGGGTTTTTATCATAAATGGGTGTTGAATTTTGTCGAAAGCTTTCTCTGCATCGATTGAGATGATCATATCGTTTTTCTCCAATTTGTTAATATGGTGTATCACATTGATTGGTTTGCATATATTGAAGAATCCTTGCATTCCTGGAATAAACCCCACTTGATCATGGTGTATGATCCCTTTAATGTGCTGTTGGATTCTGTTTGCTAGTATTTTGTTGAGGATTTTTGCATCTATGTTCATCAGTGATATTGGCCTGTAGTTTTCTTTCTTTGTGACATCTTTGTCTGGTTTTGGTATCAGGGTGATGGTGGCTTCATAGAATGAGTTGGGGAGTGTTCCTCCCTCTGCTATATTTTGGAAGTGTTTGAGAAGGATAGGTGTTAGCTCTTCTCTAAATGTTTGATAGAATTCGCCTGTGAAGCCATCTGGTCCTGGGCTTTTGTTTGTTGGAAGACTTTTAATCACAGTTTCAATTTCAGTGCTTCTGGTTGGTCTGTTCATATTTTCTATTTCTTCCTGGTTCAGTCTCGGCAGGTTGTGCATTTCTAAGAACTTGTCCTTTTCTTCCAGGTTGTCCATTTTATTGGCATAGAGTTGCTTGTAGTATCTCTCATGGTCCTTTGTATTTCTGCAGTGTCAGTTGTTACTACTCCTTTTTCATTTCTAATTCTATTTATTTGAGTCTTCTCCCTTTTATTCTTGATGAGTCTGGCTAATGGTTTATCAATTTTGTTTATCTTCTCAAAGACCCAGCTTTTAATTTTATTGATCTTTGCTATCGTTTCCTTCATTTCTTTTTGATTTATTTCTGATATGATTTTTATGATTTCTTTTCTTCTGCTAACTTTGGGGATTTTTTGTTCTTGTTTCTCTAATTGCTTTAGGTGCCAGGTTATGTTGTTTATTTGAGATGTTTCCTGTTTCTTGAGGTAGGCTTGTATTGCTATAAACTTCCCTCTTAGAACTGCTTTTGCTACATCCCATAGGTTTTGGGTCACCGTATTTTCATTGTCATTTCTTTTTAGGTATTTTTTGATTTCCTCTTTGATTTCTTCAGTGATCTCTTGGTTATTAAGTAGTGTATTGTTTAGCCTCCATGTGTCTGTATTTTTTACAGATTTTTTCCTGTAATTGATATCTACTCTCATAGCGTTGTGGTTGGAAAAGATACTTGATACGATTTCCATTTTCTTAAATTTACCAAGGCTTGATTTGTGACCCAAGATATGATCTATCCTGGAGCATATTCCATGAGCACTTGAGAAGAATGTGTATTCTGTTGTTTCTGGATGGCTTGTCCTATAAATATCAATTAAGTCCATCTTGTTTAATGTATCATTTAAAGCTTGTGTTTCCTTATTTATTTTCATTTTGGATGATCTGTCCATTGGTGAAAGTGGGGTGTTAAAGTCCCCTACGATGATTGTGTTACTGTCGATTTCCCCTTTTATGGCTGTTAGTATTTGCCTTATGTATTGAGGTGCTCCTATGTTGGGTGCATAAATATTTACAATTGTTAAATCTTCTTCTTGGATCAATCCCTTGATCATTATGTAGTGTCCTTCTCTGTCTCTTATAATAGTCTTTATTTTAAAGTCTATTTTGTCTGATATGAGAATTGCTACTCCAGCTTTCTTTTGATTTCCATTTGCATGGAATATCTTTTTCCATCCCCTCACTTTCAGTCTGTATGTGTCCCTAGGTCTGAAGTGGGTCTCTTGTAGATAGCACATATATGGGTCTTGTTTTTGTATCCATTCAGCCAGCCTATGTCTTTTGGTGGGAGCATTTAATCCATTTACATTTAAGGTAATTATCAATATGTATGTTCCTATTCCCATTTTCTTAATTGTTTTGGGTTTGTTATTGTAGGTCTTTTCCTTCTCTTGTGTTTCCTGCCTAGAAAAGTTCCTTTAGCATTTGCTGTAAAGCTGGTTTGGTGGTGCTGAATTCTCTTAGCTTTTGCTTGTCTGTGAAGGTTTTAATTTCTCCATTAAATCTGAATGAGATCCTTGCTGGGTAGAGTAATCTTGGTTGTAGGTTTTTCTCCTTCATCACTTTAAATATGTCCTGCCACTTCCTTCTGGCTTGCAGAGTTTCTGCTGAAAGATCAGCTGTTAACCTTATAGGGATTCCCTTGTGTGTTATTTGTTTTTTTTCCCTTGCTGCTTTTAATATTTTTTCTTTGTATTTAATTTTTGATAGTTTGATTAATATGTGTCTTGGTGTGTTTTGCCTTGGATTTATCCTGTATGGGACTCTCTGTGCTTCCTGGCCTTGATTAAGTATTTCCTTTCCCATATTAGGGAAGTTTTCAACTGTAATGTCTTCAAATATTTTCTCAGTCCCTTTCTTTTTCTCTTCTTCTTCTGGGACCCCTATAATTCGAATGTTCGTCCGTTTAAGGTTGTCCTAGAGGTCTCTGAGACTGTCCTAAGTTCTTTTCATTCTTTTTTCTTTATTTTGCTCTGCAGCAGTTATTTCCACTATTTTATCTTCCAGGTCATTTATCCTTTTTTCTGCCTCATTTATTCTGCTATTGATTCTTTCTAGGGAATTTTTAATTTCATTTATTGTGTTGTTCATCGTTTGTTTGCTGTTTAGTCCTTCTACGTCCTTGTTAAACATTTCTTGTATTTTCTCTGTTCTGTTTCCAAGATTTTTGGATCATCTTTTCTATCATTACTCTGAATTCTTTTTCAGGTAGGCTGCCTATTTCCTCTTCATTTGTTTGGACTGGTGGATTTTTACCTTGCTCCTTCATCTGCTGCATATTTCTCTGTCTTCTCATTTTATTTAACTTACTGTGTTTGGTGTCTCTTTTTCGCAGGCTACAGGTTCGTAGTTCCCGTTGTTTTTGGTGTCTGCCCCCGGTGGGTAAGGTTGGTTAAGGGTCTTGTGTAGGCTGCCTGGTAGAGAGGACTGGTGCCTGTGTTCTGGTGGGTGGGGCTGGATCTTGTCTTTCTGGCAGGCAGGGCCATGTCCAGTGGTGTGATTTGGGATGTCTGTGAACTTAGTATGATTTTAGGCAGTCTCTCTGCTAATGGGTCGGGTTGTGTTCCTGTCTTGCTAGTTGTTTGGCATGGGATGTCCAGCACTGGAGCTTGCTGGCAGTTGAGTGGAGCTGGGTCTTAGGGTTGAGACAGAGCTCTCTGGGAGAGCCCTTGTTGATTGATATTACATGGGGCCGGGAAGTCTCTGGTGGTCCAGTGTACTGATCTCAGCTCTCCCACCTCAGAGACTCAGGCCTGACACCAGGCCAGAGCACCAAGACCCTGTCAGCCACACGGCCGGGTATGTGGGGAGTTTTCTTGCCCTCTGGGAAGTCTGAGGTCTTCTGCCAGTGTTTAGTAGGTGTTCTGTAGTTGTTCCACATGTAGATGTATTTGCAGTGTATTTGTGCAGAGGAAGGTGATCTCCACGTCTTATTCCTCCGCCATCTCTACTGGATATCTCTTATATTTTAAAAGCTCTTAGTTTCATTGATTTTTTTCTACTCCCTTTTTAGTCTTTTTCATTTATTTCCACTGTGATCTTTGTTATTTCCTTCATTTTACTAACTTTGGCACTTGCTTTTTCTTCTTTTTCTACTTCCTTGATATGTAAAGTTAGGTTTTTTGAGATCTTTTTTGTTTCTTGATTTATCACTATCACTATGAACTTCCCTCTTGGAAATGCTTTTGCTGCCTCCTGTAAGTTTCAGTATGTTGCACAATAGTCCCCCTTTATCTGCAGTTTTGCTTTCTACAGTTTCAGTTACCTGCAGTCAACTGTGGTCTGAAAATATTAAATGGAAAATTACAGAAATAAACATTTTAAAAATACTTTAAACATTTTTTTAAAATAAAGTTTTGAATTGTGCATTGTCCTGAGGAGTGTGATAAAACTTTGTGCCATCCTGCTCCATCTTGCCTGGAATATGAATCATCCCTTTGTTCGTTGTATACACACTGTGTGTGCATGTGTATGTATAGGAAAAAACATAATATCTGTGGGGTTAATTACTATTTATGGTTTCAGGCATCCACGCAGTGTCTTGGAATGTATCCCTCACAGATAATGCAGTTCTACTATATTTCCATTTCATTTATCTCAAGGTACTTTTTAAAATTTCTCTTTTGATTTCTTTAACCTATTGGTTGTTCAGTATCATTTTTATTTATTTATTTATTTACTTACTTACTTACTTATTTATTTTTGGCTGTGTTGGGTCTTTGTTTCTGTGCGAGGGCTTTCTCTAGTTGCGGCAAGCGGGGGCCACTTTTCATCGTGGTGCGTGGGCCTCTCACTATCGTGGCCTCTCTTGTTGCTGAGCACAGGCTCCAGATGCGCAGGCTCAGTAGTTGTTGCTCACGGGCCTAGTTGCTCCGCGGCATGTGGGATCTTCCCAGACCAGGGCTCGAACCCGTGTCCCCTGCATTAGCAGGCAGATTCTCAACCACTGTGCCACCAGGGAAGCCCTCAGTATCATTTTTAATCTCCACATGTGAATTTTCCAGTTATCTTCTCATAATCGATTTCTAGTTGTATTGCATTGTGGTCGGGAAAGATGCTTAATATGACTTTAATCTTCTTAAATTTATTAAGACTTGTTTTGTGGCCTAACATATGCTCTTCTCCTGGAGAATGTTCCATGTGCCCTTGAGAAGATTGTGTATTCTGTTGCTTTTGGATGGAATGACTGGCCTTATGTGTCACTGAAGACCAGTGTTTATTGATTTTCTTTCTGAATGATGTATCCACTGATGAAATTGGGGTATTAAAGTTCCTTTCTGTTATTGTCTGGCTTTCTACTTCCCCCTTTAGATCTGTTAAATTTTGTTTTATATATTCAGATGTTCCTATTTTGAGTGCATAAATGTTTAGAAATGTTATATTCTCTTTTTGGATTTACTCCTTTATCATTATATAATGACCTTTTTTGTCCCTTATAACAGTCTTTGTCTTAAGTCTATTTTGACTGTTACAAGTATAGCTGCCCCAGCTTTCTTCTGGTTTCCATTTGCATGGAATATTTTTTTCCCATCCTTTCAGTCTGTGTGTGCACTTGTACCTCAGGTGACGTTTTTGTAGGCAGTATATAGGTGAGTCTTTTTTTTTTAAATCCATTCAGCCACTCTGTGTTTTGATGGGAGAATTTATTATTTCTTTTACATTTAAAGTAATTATTGATAGGTATGTCCTTATTGCTATTTTGTTCACTGTTTTCTGGCTGTTTTGTAATTCCTATTTTCCTGTCTTCTTTGCTTGCTTAGATTCCTGTCTTTTTTGATATGCTTAGATTCCTTTACCTTTATCTTTTGTGCATCTACCACAGGTATACCTCAGAGATATTGCAGGTTCAGTCCACTGCAATAAAGCAGTTATCACAATGAAGCAATTATCACATGAATTTTGGTTTCCTAGTGTATATAAATCTATGTTTACCCTGTATTATGGTCTATTAAGTGTATAACAGCATTATGTATAAAAAGTGTACATACCTTACTTTTAAAATACTTTAGAGCTAAAAAATACCAACCATCATCTGAGCCTTCAATGAGTCATTGTAGTAACATCAAAGATCATTGATCACAGATCACCAAAACAAATAGTATAATAACTTAATAATTTGAAAGGAGAAAGGGGAATCAAGATGACAGGGTAGGAGGATGTGGAACTCACCTACCCGTACAACACATCAAAAATATTTCTACAATTCTCACAGAAAATTAACTGGAACCTGGCAGAAGAACTTTTTTTTTTTTTTTTTTTTTTTGGCCCACACCGCACAGCTTGCAGGATCTCAGTTCCCCAACCAGGAATCGAACGCCCATGCCCCTACAGTGGCAGTGCAGAGTCTTAACCACTGGACCACCAGGGAGGTCCCCAGAAGAACTTCTTTATGACCAAAGCCACATGAAAGATCTCCACATAACTGGGTAGGACAGAAAAAAAAGACATCAGGTTGGGATCTGTGCCCTTGGGAGGGATCTGAAAGGAAGAGAAGGTCCACATGGGCAGCCCCTCACCTTGGGTAGCAAGCAGGTGGAGCCACAATCTGTGCCTCCCAGTCCTGGCATCCTGCAGAGAGGAGACTAGCCCCCTTGGCTGCTTGGAGAACCACTGGGACAGTCAGAAGGGCTGGAGAAGCCAAGATGCTACTCGCAAGGAGTGTGCACATGCTGGCTTGTCAACAATCAGCGCAAAGAGAGCCTGGCACTGGCAGCTGCTGCCTCACCACTCCCCAGTCTGAATTGGGCAAACACCCTGGCCCTGTACACTCCACGCCACAGCCTGGTGGGAGATCTGGGCCAACTGGGCCCTGGGAAAAGACTCGGTCTGGACACAAAGACAGACCAAGGGTCTTGGGTGTGATCTTGGTGAGGCAGCTGGAAACAACCATTGTCCTTGCGCACACAGGGCAGCACCGCAGGAATCCCGGGCAGACAGGCCCTGGGAGAGGACTCAGTCTAGCTATGCAGAGACAGCCCAAAGAGCCCAGGGTGTGATCCAGCAGGGCAGCAGCAGACATTGTCATGCGTACAGGAACATGCAGCAGCTCATCTCTCGTTGCCCATAACTGGCGATTCCCTATGCATAGGGCAAATGAGAACACCCACATCAAAGTGGGTAGATGCTGAGGCACAGTCTTACCATAAGCACCCCCCCAACATGGCACCCCACCTTCAGGAAGGGACTCAAAACTCCAAGCTTCTCCTTGAGGAGCAAAGTGTTTAGACCCCACACTTGGCACCCCAGCTTTTTTTTTTTTTTCAGTTTCACCAAGAACTTTATTGAACAACGTATTCACCATTTTGTTCCACTACCTTCTGCCATTTTTCAGGCAACTTCATAATTCCATCTTCCCAAAACTTTTTATCTTTTTTTTAAACATCTTTATTGGAGTATAATTACTTTACAATGGTGTGTTAGTTTCTGCTTTATAACAAAGTGAATCAGTTATACATATACATATGTTCCCATATCTCTTCCCTCTTGCATCTCCCTCCCTCCCACCCTCCCTATCCCACCCCTCTAGGTGGTCACAAAGCACCGAGCTGATCTCCCTGTGCTATGCGGCTGCTTCCCACTAGCTATCTATTTTACATTTGGTAGTGTATATACGTCCGTGCCACTCTCACCCTGTCACATCTTACCCCTCCCCCTCCCCATATCCTCAAGTCCATTCTCTAGTAGGTCTGTGTCTTTATTCCCGTCTTGCCACTAGGTTCTTCATGACCTTTTTTTTTTCCCCTTAGATTCCATATATATGTGTTAGCATACTGTATTTGGTTTTCTCTTTCTGACTTACTTCACTCTGTATGACAGACTCTAACTCCATCCACCTCACTACAAATACCTCCATTTCATTTCTTTTTATGGCTGAGTAATATTCCATTGTATATATGTGCCACATCTTCTTTATCCATTCATCTGATGATGGACACTTAGGTTGCTTCCATGTCCTGGCTATTGTAAATAGAGCTGCAATGAACATTCTGGTACATGACTCTTTTTGAATTATGGTTTTCTCAGGGTATATGCCCAGTACTGGGATTGCTGGGTCGTATGGTAGTTCTATTTTTAGTTTTTTAAGGAACCTCCATACTGTTCTCCATAGTGGCTGTATCAATTTACATTCCCACCAACAGTGCAAGAGGGTTCCCTTTTCTCCACACCCTCTCCAGCATTGTTTCTAAATTTTTTGGTGATGGCCATTCTGACTGGTGTGAGATGATATCTCATTGTAGTTTTGATTTGCATTTCTCTAATGATTAATGATGTTGAGCATTCTTTCATGTGTCTGTTGGCAATCTGTATATCTTCTTTGGAGAAATGTCTATTTAGGTCTTCTGCCCATTTTTGGATTGGGTTGTTTGTTTTTTTGTTATTGAGCTGCATGAGCTGCTTGTAAATCTTGGAGATTAATCCTTTGTCAATTGCTTCATTTGCAAATATTTTCTCCCATTCTGAGGGTGGTCTTTTGGTCTTGTTTATGGTTTCCTTTGCTGTGCAAAAGCTTTTAAGTTTCATTATGTCCCATTTGTTTATTTTTGTTTTTGTTTCCATTTCTCTAGGAGCTGGGTCAAAAAGGATCTTGCTGTGATTTATGTCATAGAGTGTTCTGCCTATGTTTTCCTCTAAGAGGCACCCCAGCTTTTAAGAGTCACACATGAAGACAAGACCCCCAAACATCTAGCCTTTCAGGGGTGGGGGGCACAACCACACAGCATGTGGGATCCTAGTTCCCTGATCAGGGATGGAACCCATGCCCCCTGCAGTGGAAGGGCAGAATCTTATAACCACTGGACCACCAGGGAAATCCCAAAACATCTAGCTTTGAAAACCAGTGGGGCTTGTGTCCATGAGACCAACAAGGCTATAGTGAACTGAGAACAGTTCTTAAAGGGTCCTCTTTTCTAATGTTCCACCTGTTTATATCATTTTGAGACATACCTTATTTTATTGTGATTCACTTTATTGCACTTTACAGATAATGCATTTTTTGCAAGTTGAAGGTTGGTTGTAACCCTGTGTGAAGCAAATCTATTGGCACCTTTTTTTCAATAGCATTTGCTCACTTTCTGTGTCTGTCACACTTCGGTAATTCTCACAGTATTTCAAATTTTTGTTACATTTGTTATGGTGGTCTGTGATCAGTAATCTTTGATGTTACTGCCATCACTTGCTGAAGGCTCTGATGATGGTTAGCATTTTTAGCAGTAAAGTATTTTTAGGGCTTCCCTGGTGGCGCAGTGGTTGAGAATCTGCCTGCCAATGCAGGGGACACGGGTTCGAGCCCTGGTCTGGGAAGATCCTACATGCCGCAGAGCAACTGGGCCCCTGAGCCACAATTACTGAGCCTGCGCGTCTGGAGCCTGTGCTCCGCAACAAGAGAGGCCGCGATAGTGAGAAGCCCGCGCACCGCGATGAAGAGTGGCTTCCACTTGCCACAACTAGAGAAGGCCCTCGCGCAGAAACGAGGACCCAACACAGCCATAAAATAAATAAATAAATAAATAATTTTTTAAAAAAATATTTTTAAATTAAGGTATGTACATTGTATTTTTATACATAATGCTAGTGCACACTTAATAGAGTACAGAATAGTATAAATATAACTTTTACATGCACTGGCAAACCAAAAAATTCATGTGATTTGCTTTATTGTGGTAGTCTGGAACTGAACCCTCATTGTCTCCAAGGTATGCCTGTACCTTCTAATGAACTTCTTTTACTGTTTCTTGTAAAACCAGGTGTATTGATGTCAGAGTCCCTCAATTTTTCTCAAAGTATTTCTCCGTCACTTTTTTTCCTGAGATGCAGCAGTCCTAGAGATTTTTTTTTATTACAAAGGCTTATTTGCTTTTTTATATTTTTTTATTGAAGTATAATTGATTTATAGTGTGTGTTCATTTCAGGTATACAGCAAAGTTATTCAGTTATTATATATATATTCAGTTATTTATATATATATATTATTTTCCAGATTCTTTTCCCATATAGGTTATTACAAAATATTCTCCCTCACTTTTGAAGAATAATTTTGCTTGACACAGAGTTTTAGGATGGTGTTTTTTTACCTTCTGCACTTTAAATATTTCATTCCACCCTCTTCTTGCTTGCATAGTTGGGGTTTTTTGTTGTTGTTTTGTTTGTTTCTGGTATGTGAATATTTACAGCAGCTTTATTCATAATCACCAAAACCTGGAAACAACTCAAATATCATTTGGTGAATGAATAAATTATAGTACATCTGTACAATGCAATCCTACTCAGCAATAAAAAGTAATGAACTGTTAATATGTGCAACAACATGGATAAATCTTATATATATATATATATATATATATTTATTGCTAAGTGAAAGAACCCAGATTCCAAAGGATAAATACAGTGTGATTCCAGTTATATTTCTTGCTTGCATAGTTTTTGAAAAGAGGTCTGATTTAATTCTTATCCTTGTTTACGTAAAACTAAGGTTTGTTTTTTCCCTCTGGCTTCTTTCAGAATGTTCCCTTTGTCTTTGATTTTTCTCCAGTTGAAAGTGATGTGCTTGGCAGTGCAGTTTTTGGTGTTTGTTTTTTTTTTTTTTTTTTTTTAATGTTTTGTGGTTTTCTTAGCTTCCTGGATCTGCAGTTTGCTGTCTATCAATCACTAATGTTAGGAAAATCTCAGTGATGATTGCTTCACTTATTTTTTTTGTTCCTTTCTGCTTTTCTATCAGGTATTCTCATTGTGTGTATTTTACACCTGCTGTCATTGTCCCAAAGTTCTTAGATGTTGTATTCTTTGTTGTCTTTGCATTAGGCCCTGCTGAAACAGTCTCTTTTGAGGATAGGCCTTGTTAGGAATAGCTATTTCAAAATAGCTTCTTTCTGTCTTTCCAATTTTGGAAACAATGGTTTGCTCTGTGTCTTCAGTTCTTTGCTTTTTTTCTTGTGAGGTTAGGAAGGATGGTTTCTAAGTTCATTATACAAAGAACAAGAAAAGAGAAGTCTCTGACTCCAGTTTTTTATGTTTGACTGCTGACAGCTTTGAAGCCTCATCCCTCCTTCCTCCTCTTGTGACCCACATGTATCCATGATGATAGGAAAGCCTTAGTTTCCTTCCTTTGGCAGTGACAAGAGATTCAATTCATGCCTGCTCCTGCCCTTGCATGTGAACTCTCTCTTCAGTCCACCCACAACCCTCAGCTAAAAAATAAGTCCATGTACTTCTCCTTGCACTCTCAAGCCATTTCATGCCTTCTTGAGAGGCCTGCCTTACTCCCCAGAGACCTCAGTTATGGAAGTAATAAACCCTTTTGTACACTATTGGCAGTGTGTGGTGTCATCAACTTACATATTCCTATACTTGGGGCTGGGCTGTTATGCTTCTGTGCACCATATGGGAGCTCAGAAGTGAGAGATGTTGGGAGGATTGCCTCTGGAGCAGCTGGCCAGGAAACTTCCACCTGAAATTAGAGAATGGAGGTTTTACATTCTTTGGAGGAAAGCGCTGTGAATCCTTTATGTATTATATAATCATGGGCAGATTCACCATCAGACTTTTGTGGAGTGTTGTGAATTCCTGTGCAATATGCAGCTCTTAACCTGTTCCTCAAGGTTATTTAGCAAGGGCTTTGACCAAAAAGAAATGTTTTAGTACTTTATCATTTCATTATATGTGCCTATGTGTGCTAAAAACTAGTGAGAAGCAGCCCTGAGGCTCATTGTGTATAGGGTTTTGTGGAGGTCTAAGTAGTTGTGTCTTTTTAGCATGTCATATCATGCAAAGTTGTCTGAGCCTTAACTTCTGAATAACTAACTAGCTCCACGAATGGGACAGAGAGAGAATGGAGAAACTGAGTCTGCAATAAATTTTACACAAGCTAAAAGTACTACTTCTTTACAAGAATATTTTAATCTAGCCAGTTGCACCTGGCTATTTCTAATCACCTGGAGTAATTCTCAGGCCAGTATGGCAAACTGATCCTTGTCACAAGTCGGATTTCCACAGGCCTCCTGGACTCTCATGTTTGGTGATGAGAATAAAAGAAAATAGAATAAAATAGAAGAAAAAGCTTCCAGTTCTTCACTGTGTTTTATTCATTAAAAGCTCCTGCAGATTTGACCTCATACATCATGGAGTGTACTGAGTTAAATGGTGTGTAATAACAAAGGAGATGAGTTTTTCTCACAAGAGACTGATGTGTTTAAAATGATATTTGATTCATTTGTGTAGCATTTCTCTCATTTCTCCAAGGTGCTCTAGACCCTGACATCAGAGAACAGTAACATTTAAAGTGATCACAGTGAAAATGAATAAATAATTTGCATGTGTTCATTATGCTGTTAAATTCATGACGAAGTAAGTAAGGACATAGAGTCAGTTTCTGATGACCAAGACATAAAATAAATGTTTGAAGATGACAGAATCATATGTAATCTTCCTGTAAATTGAGTATAAATCCCCAGTTCTGTCAGACTCACACATCTTACTGGAAACATATTTGGTCTGTTTTAGGGCCCAGTGACCTTTGAGGATGTGGCTGTGAACTTCACCCAGGAGGAGTGGTCTTTACTGAATCCTTTGCAGAAGAAACTTTACAGAGATGTGATGCAGGAAACCTTGAGGAACCTGGCCTCAATAGGTAAGCATGACAACATTCCTTCACTTCTTCAGTTAGAGAACAAGTATTTCTTGCCCATCAACACTGTTCCAAGATGTGGAATATGGAAAAGTAATACAGTAATCCCCCCTTATCTGCAGGGGATACATTCCAAGACCACCAGTGGATGCCTGAAACTGCAGACAGTACTGAATCCTATACATACATACCTATGATAATAAGTTTAATTTAGAAGTTCGGTGCACAGTAAGAGATTGATAACAATAACTAAGAATAGAACACGTATAATAGACGTGAACTTAACGTGTAAGTGTTAAGTGTCCATAACTTTTGCAGTTTGAGATGAGACAGCAAAACTAAGATCAATTTCTTTTTCCTTCTTCACAATTTCACAATAGAAGATTCATTTTTCCTACAGATCTTAGCAACATCAGTGTATGATTTTTTTCTTCCCTTAAATCAAGAACTTTCATCTTTTCACTGAAAGGAAGCACTTTATAACTTCTCTTTGGCATATCCTAATTACCAACATCACTATTCTTGTGCTTTGGGGCCATCATTAATTAAAATAAGGATTACTTGAACACAAGCACTGCAATACCACCACAGTGATCTGAAAACTGAGATGGCTACTAAGTGACTGATGGGCAGGTAGCATATACAGCATGGATACACTGAACAAAGGGATGATTCACATCCTGCACAGAGCGGGACATTGCAAGATTTCATCGTACTACTCGAAAGGGTGCACAGTGTAAATTAATATTTTCAGACTGCAATTGACCGTAGGTAACTGACACCACAGAAAGTGAAACTGTGGGTAAGAGGGGACTGCTGTACATTGGTAAATAAACTAAGCATGGTCACAGCTCATTGTGGACCTAGAATCTAATATTTTTCTATAATTTCTAATAATTTGCATTATTTTTCTGGGTCTGCATTTTAGGAAAAAAATGGGACAATCATAACATTGAAGACTGGTACAAAACCCAAGGGAGAAAACTAAGGTGAGTCATACACACAGTAGATAGCAGTGTGCCACATGAGAATCCTGGTATGTCATAAACTTTTTAAAATAAGCAAATAAAACAACCCCAGCTTCAAAGTTATCCTTAAATTTTTTTTCACCAAAAACATTTACTTAAACGTGACATAGATGTCCAGTGTTTTTGGAAACAATATTAAGAAACCCAATATATTAACATTACTGTTTTCATAATAGGTATGTCAAGTCCTCTTATAGAGCTTTCAGTATAAATCATCCTCAAAAAATTCAGAAAGGGCAAAAAACCTTCACTTTTGCTATAAAATATAAAAATGTAATTCTAATACCCTACTAATAAATGTGAAGTTGTTAAAGAAATCATTAATAATTTCTCATTTTTTACAGAAGTCATATGGTAGAAAAACTCTGTGAAAGCGAAGAAGGTAATCAAGATGGAGAAACTGTCAGCCAGATTCCAAATCCTAATCTGAACCAGAAAACTCTTTCTGGAGTAAAACCATGTGAATGTAATGTGTGTGAAAGTCTTCATGCGTCATTCATTCCTTAATAGGCACATCAGATCTATAGGCATATCCATCAGATATGGACACAAACCATATGAGTATCATGAATGTGAGGAGAAGCCATATAAATGCAAGGAATGTGGGGAAGCCTTCAGTTACTGCAAATCTGTTCACAGACATGAAAGGACTCACACTGGAGAGCGATCCTATGAATGTAAGGAATGTGGTAAAGCCTTCACATGGCTCACAACCTTTCAAAGACACATGATAACACACACTGGAGAAGGACCCTATAAATGGAAGGAATGTGGGAAAGCCTTTAGTTGTTCCACTTCATTTCAAGCATATGAAAGAACTCACACTGGAGAGAAACCCTTCATATGTAAACAGTGTGGTAAATCCCTCAGGTCTCCTCTAGGTTTGCGAATACATGAAAGAAATCACACGGGAGAAAAACCCTATGAATGTAAGCAGTGTGGTAAAGCCCGCAGTTGTCCCAGTTCCTTTCGAAGACATGAAAGGATTCACACTGCAGAGAAACAATACGAATGTAAACAATGTGAGAAAACCTTCAGTTCTCCTCTAGGTTTGCGAATACATGAAATAATTCACACTGGAGAGAAACCCTATGAATGTACAGAATATGGGAAAACCTTCATTTATCGCACCACCTTTCAAGGACACATAAGAAAGCACACTGGAGAGAAACTATAAATGTAAAGAATGTGGGAAAGCCTTCATTTCTCCCTCAAGTGTTCGAACACACATGATAACACGCACTGGAGATGGACCTTGTAAGTGTAAGGAATGTGAGAAAGCAGTTTTCCCAGTTCATTTCAAATACTTCAAAGAACTCACACAGGAGAGAAACTCTACAAATGTAAACAATGTGGCAGAGCCTTCAGTTGTTACACATACTTTCAAACACATGAAAAAACTCACTGGAGAGAAACCTTATGAATGTACAGAATGTGGGAAAGCCTTCATTTATTGCACTACCTTTCAAGGGCACATGAGAATACACACTGGCAAGAAACCCTACAAATGTAGAGAAGGTGGGAAAGCCTTCAGTTGACCCAGTTCCTTTCAAAGGCATGAAAGATCTCATACTTAATAGAAACCTCTTGAATGTAAGCAATGTGGGGAAAACATCAGTTGGCCTTCATTCTTACATGTGAAAATTCCCACTGGAAAGAAACCCTATATGTGTAAGAAATCTGAGAAAGCCTGATACAAATTAATCCATGTATAATGTTCCAGAAAAAAATAACATGAAAGAATAATTTTTAGAGTTATATCGTCTTTATCAAGTGCCTCATTCTTAAAAGGGATCTCTCGACTGGATATTTACTACTTACGTTCAAAAATGAACACTGAAGTGAGATAATTCTGTAAGTACTCTGTAAGCAATACTACATAATGATTAACAGGTAGTGTTTTGCCCTTAAATCAATTAACATTTTTCTCTTTTCATTTTGGAGCTTGTTTGATCCATGGTTGAATTGACATGTATTTCTAATATGCAGGTTGGTTTAATTTTTATGTTTTGATCGTTTTGTGTGGGGCTATTAATAAATGACATTTGGTTATTTGTTGGGATTTTCCTACTGGCCTCCTGTAGTGCCAGGTATTGGATATTCCTTACCCATTATATAGTCCATCCTTCTTATGAGAAAATCTACTCTTGTTTTGGCCAGAAGAGCCTTATTTCATTTTCCTTGCTAGTAAAAGATGGCATAAATTTGTAAATATCATAGTGTATATAGTCTCGTGTGAATTATTTCTATGTTTTGCCCTTTGCTCTTTGTCATTCCTTCTGGCTAGGATTTGAATAATAAAGAGTTTGCATTAACACATTATTGACCAGGGGATTTTTGCAGAAACTAACACCTGTGGCCAGTGATTTGTTATGTAAATGAATATGGAAACACCCATGTTTGAGTAAATATCAACAACTTTTTTTGCACTTAATGTATTTATTTGAAACTTTGTACATGTCTTACTAAAGCATTCTAATATTTCTTTATAGTGTGATAGGCAGTATAGCAAGCACCTCTGTGCAGGGGAACAGAACATCTATTACAAACATACCGTGTTTCACCACGCTTTCCCCTGGAAAAGCAGACTTTCGGGCGGCATTTTTTTTTTTTTTTTTTTTTTGGTCCTGTGGGTATTATTTCCTCTAGAGTATGTTCGTTTATTTTACCTGATAGTCGACAAGGTGGATCTTTGCGGGGGACTCTTTTAAAAACACCACAAGGAGGACCAGGTGCGGGACTACCACTGCATTCACCAGAATGCTCAGTTACCCATTCTCTAGCTACTGCTAACAAAAATTGCTTGTAAGTCATTTTATTCTGTGCATTAAGGCTACAATAAATTTTAAATGCATTGAATAAACCACAGTTACTCAAATGGAAACCCATTTTCTTATACCATTTTCAAGTTTTCCAGAGGATATTGAAGTTTGCCAGATACTGATCAGATCGATCAACTACTTTCATGTATTTATTATACTCTAATATACAAGTGGGCTTAGTTATCTGATGGCCAGTCCTCCTGTCTTCCTTTCCTGTAGATGCTATGGAGGCGTCATGAATAGTTGTCACCCTGCGGACTAGCCTCTTGTCTTTCCATATAAGAAGAATCACTTCTCCCTTCCATAAGAATGTTATTTCTCCCCCCTGTAGATTTTTAGATTTCTCCTTTAATTGGTTTGGTAGACCATGATTCTCTTATAGTCCCACAAACTCTGGTTTTATTTTTCAACAGTATTTCAGATGTGGACACACTGTTTTATTTTTCAATAGTATTTCAGATGTGGACACACTGTTGTAATAATTGTCTTGGTAAATATGGTGCCATGAACCAAGATAAGGTTGTAGGACTGATAATATTGTTTCTTGCAGTTTCTTTACTTCACCTGTGTAAATCTCAAGGTTGCATATATACCCAGTTTCACTTTCGCTAACAATCCTGACCAAAATTCCATATTTTGTAAGTTTTCCAGGATTTGAATCTGAGTTGTCCTCTCCACTTTATCATTCTCTCGTCAAGTGATAGCTCTTGTTTGGGTATACAGATTGATTGAAATTTTGGTGGAAAATAATCCAAAAGAGGTTTAACTTCTGAAATTCTGCAGGAAGTGGAGTTTTCTGAGTTATCATTAAAGTGAAGAAATGTCTATTTGTTCGAACCTTCTTCTCGTCATAATCTTTCGAAAGATAGGTGTTTCAATTAAGGGATCAGTCGACCAATATTCTTTCCAGTGTGACTTTCTTATTTGTCCCATCAAAAGTATTAACCCAAGAAACTTCTTCGTGTCACTACTGGTTACATTAGTCCATTTTAAAGCCTTACCATACTTTTTATATGATTTTTCATTCTGTTGGTGATACAAGTTTGTTTGAGAAGGAACCAACTCAAGAAAGTTATTACCAAAAATTGTTATTTCACTAACACCTTGTGGGTTATTTGCACCTGGCACACGGTAAAGTCTTCTGATTTTCATGAAATGTTGTCTTCAGTCCACTCTTCTGTAGAAGCAAAGGAGCATTCTCCAGCACTGTGAGTTTCATTTTCATTTCCTGTATCAGAATCAATCACTAAGGTTTTTTGTCTTTTTGTTGGTCTAATATTCACATCGTCTGAATCAGAACTATATTCTGAGACACGAGTATATACGTCACGTGGACAATCAGAGAAAGTATCTGCATAAAATTCACCACAAAATTCTTCTTCACTCAAAATTTCACGATGCATCATTTTTGAAAATTGTATGGTCATAAACTTGCGTTTATAATAGATACAAAGTTGGAACAAAAACCTAACGGAGCAAAATGTGAATGATAATGACAATCACAAGTTGTATAATGAACCTTGATCAATTTTAAGCTCTAACAACTTTGCACAGTGATGTTAATTGTATCACTCTCTAAAAACGTATTGGTACATCTCTGGTCAATAACATTCAGGTAACAAAAGATGTATTAATACATCTCCTGTCAATAATGTGTTAAGAGGGACTTCCCTGGTGATCCAGTGGCCAAGACTCTGCACTCCCAATGCCGGGGGGCCGGGTTCGATCCCTGGTCAGGGAACTAGATCCCACATGCTGCAACTAAGAGTTCACATGCTACAACTAAAAAAAAAAAAAATTCCACATGCTGCAACTAAGACCCAATGCAGCCAAATAAATAAATAACTACTAAAAAAAATAATTGTTAAGACAGACCTGTCACTGAACAATAAAATGTAGAATTGGAGTTGGCTCTCCTACATTGTTTTGTCACCTGAGTAATGTGACATTTTCTATCATCCATTTCTCTTATGGTTCCATGTGAGAATTCACATGTAGCCTCACTCGCATGAGATTTGGAATTCAGAAGTACAGGAGGCACTAGTCAGATTTCAGCACCGTGCAGGGAGACAGACATGTGTAGGAACTATGAGGACACTTGTTCTAGCCTGTTGTCCTGATTCCTTACCCTGTCAATCCAGAGTATCCTGGAAACCACAATCAGCTGGTTGACTTCCATTGGAAGACGTGTAGGTTTCTACACATCTTCACAAGTTCCACATCAAAGATCCATCATATTTTGGATTTTCCTGCAAGTTTCCATGAGTCCACCAGGCAACTAATTCTAACTTTCATGGTTTAGAGTATTCTCTGATGCTTGGACTTCCATCTTCTCTAGATCATATTCATATACGGTCTGATTTGTGTAGTAAACACCTAATTCTGATAATACTGCTAGTGACCATGTGTTCCTGATTCCACTATGACAGCTATGGTTGCACAGTCCAAAAGAACCACATTGGAGTTTGTTCCTCTGCTGCACTGTTCAGTGACTGCCCTGGCCCCGTCCCTCCAAGTGAGAATTGGCACCTTCCTCATATCAGGCAGATTGTGGGTGCTTCCCGTTGCTCACAGCTGTACACAATTCCTCAGTACATTTTCAATTATGTTTCATTGTGATTACAAACAATACATTTTTGTTGAACAAAATCTTCTGTTGTTTCTTAGAAATATTTTCATTAACTGTTTTCATACAATTTGCATACTAATAAATGTGTTTTTCATTTCCTGAACACGTATATTAAAATATTCTGTTGTGACTATGGATTTGCAGGTGAATTTTGTAATTTGGTCAAGTTAATTGCTACACATTCTCATTCAATAATCCCTTGTGTATACATGTTCGGGTATTTCTTTCCTTGGGTAAATTTTATTTTTATTTCTACATAGTTATGATTTTTGTCTTGAAACGAATTTTTCATTTGTTTCTTCAGTGTCATGTGGCCAGAACCCACTGGGATCACACCAGCAGTTAACAAGAGTGGTGTCATAAGTTGTAGTACTCAGAATGACCACAAACCCTAAATGACTGGATTTATCAGTAAGAGGTGCTCAAAAGGATTTACGATTTGGGCTTTTGCTAGGTGATTTGATTACTCTTCAGGGAAGCAAGATGTTTCTGGATGTACTGGATGCTGCAAGAAGGTGAACTTAATTCTATCATAGGTAATCACAATCAATGTTTTCTAGAAGACAAAAACAGTGTAGTGAAGCTAAATCTAATTCACAGGAAGCTCCACAGTCAGTCATATTATTAAGAAGAGCAGAATCTTGGTCATTGTTATGATTTGGAATTGTCTCATCATTTTTAGTGATATGGTTACAAAATACCCTTATTTTTGTCTTGATCCATTTGTGATCACTGAACAGCTTTGTCTGATGATGGAAGTGTTTGACATTTTTCTCTTCAACATGATAAAAGAACACAAGGCGGGCTTCCCTGGTGGCGCAGTGGTTGAGAATCTGCCTGCCAATGCAGGGGACACAGGTTCGAGCCCTGGTCTGGAAAGATCCCACATGCCGCGGAGCAGCTAGGCCCGTGAGCCACAACTACTGAGCCTGCGCGTCTGGAGCCTGTGCTCCGCAACGAGAGAGGCCGCGATAGTGAGAGGCCCACGCATCGCGATGAAGAGTGGCCCCCGCTTGCCACAACTAGAGAAAGCCCTCGCACAGAAACGAAGACCCAACACAGCCAAAAAAAAATAATAAACAAATAATAAATAAAAATTTAAAAAAAAAAGAACACAAGGCCAGCATCCAGTCCCCTGGTGTTGCTTTTTGCCTTTCCTACCCGTTATCTAAACACTCTTATACTTCCTGTGATATACTGGATGGATAGTGTTTACCATAAAGTACCTCAGTGAAAATATATAAATTCACTTCTTAGTAAAGTATACGATACCTTTTAATATCTCCTTTATAACTCAGCTGAGACCTATATGTTCAGGTAAATTGTGAGAGAACACAAACCTAGCAAGAGAGAGAGACAGGATCACTGTTCCAGTTAAGCATTCCTTGCTCAGAGGGACTATACTCTTGATGCTGTTTCAACATGCCTGGCACTAGATTCAACACATCCCCAGTTTAGCACAAATAAGGCACTCTAGGATTTGGATATAGAGGCATGAAACAAGTTCTTACAGTCCTGGTGCTCATATTTTTGTGGGAAAAGGGAGATGATAGTTAACAAATGATAAAACTTTGGTTTATAAGATGGAAATGAGGGCTTTGAAGGAAAGTAAATAATGACATGTCAGATAATAGAGAGGCTGGGAGTGTGTGTATATCTTTCTTACGAGAGTAGGAGCCTCAAGTGAGTGAGTATGTCATTACTGATCACTTGCATTTCTATTAACTTACAGGAACTGCTTGGGTGTGGAAGTAAATAGAGGGCAGCAGTGTAGAAAGTCCTGCTTTCTTTGATTAACAGTAAAGATTCCCCATAAAGGTAAAGATATAGATATGGTTCATCTTCATTTTTGCAGTTTCCTGTATACAACATGTGATCATGAGTTTGGACATAGGTTTCTGGGACTTGAGACTTTCCTTTGATCTGGCCACAGATATTTGTGGCATCTTTTTGTTTAACATCCTTTAAGAAACTATTCACTTTAACTATTTCAAGTTTTATATTTGGCATTTTCATTTTGCTTGTATACTGACTGACACAGTATATACTCTGTTTAACCCTGGAGTTCCCCCCAGTCTGAGAAAAGGTTATGTTCATCTGCACTGTTCTAGCCCATCCTGAGTTTATACTGTGAGTAGAGTGATATTTATGTAAGTCTACTGTGATTTCCTGGTGGAAACAACAAAAAGAGCTACGGATGTTTAGAAGGCAATTATCCAAGGAATAACTGAGGTGAGCTACAGAGAGAGGGTATCATTTTGAGTAATATCCTAATTTAATGTGAAAGGAGATAGTGGAAAATTTTAATGCCTTTCTATAAGAGAATTGGTTGAAAGCTTTTTTTTTTTCAGCGACCCACAAAGCCTCGTATCCCATCTTACTGTTCACAGGTATCATTTCTATATGCTTAGACTTCAAGCACATATTCTAGAGTAGGAGGATACAAAAGTAACAGCTCTGAGTTTTATTAAAGAGCAAAGGAAAGCCAAATTCTGTCCATTTTTAGTGCTAACTTACATTTTCTTAGCACTGTAAAGATTGTCATTTCATAATTATTAGTCTCCCTTTTGATGTCCCTGCAAATCGTTCCTTCCATCATTCCTAACATCTTAACGAGAAGGTTAACCATGGTAGAAGAGGTTATTACCCAAACGTACAGAGCTCACAGTAATGGAATCTCAGTTTTGAAAGCCTAATGTATGCCACCAACTTAACACTTGTCAAAATTTTAAACTCAGAAGAACACTGCAAGGGACTTCCCTGGTGGTCCAGTGGCTAAGACTCTGCGCTCCTAATGCAAGGGGCCCAGGTTCAATCCCCGGTCAGGGAACTAGGTCCCACGTGCCACAACTAAAGATCCTGCATGATGCAACTGAAGAGCCCATACGCTGCAACTAAGACCTGACACAGCCAAATAAATAAATTTTTTAAAAAAGAAGAATAACACTGCAAGAAATTACTCACTATGAAAGAAAATATGGCATCAAATTTCACAGATGACTCAACTGGCAATATGTTCTATTTATGTTACATTCTGGAAAGGCATACATAGGGACCTAAAACATCAGTCAGTGGTGAAGGTGTTTGGTAGAAAGGGGCATCACAAAAATGTTCTTTTGGGGTGATGGTGTATAACCCATCTTTTGGTGGTAGCGTTACTGTACATTTGTGAAAACTCACAACTACACTTAAAATATGGTATATATACGTATTTAAAATAATTAACAAAAAACAATGCTTTCACATACTAGGAAAATGTTAATCTTTGCTGAATCTTGATTTTTACATGTGCAACAGTTATTTCCACCACCTTTTGGTACTACTTACAAAGAATTGAAGGACCAGGAGGAAGGACTCAGTCCTCAACAGGCCTCTCTTGAAATCTCATCTTAATTTAGAAAACACCCTCTAGGGCTGCACTGGCCCTCATCTCATAACAGGAGTGGAGTAAGAGGGTTCCCAGATCTTTTGAGTTTAAGTTAGGTTCCATGGTCAGATCTTTGGAAGTACTATGGTTCTGAAACATAAAGGTGTATCCCATAGTCTCCCCAAGTGGAACCTGCCTGGGAACATCCTAATTCATGATCATCAGCATCATATCTTTTCCAGGGTCATCTTAAGGCCATTTCCAGCTCTACATTTCCCAGCTCAAGCCTACTCTGTACCTCCTACTGGCAAACATCTTTAGAAATCCACATCTGCCCCACTCTGGAAAATTTCTCTGTGGCAACACCAGGGGGCTGTGAGCTGAGATGGTGGAAGAAACAGTGGTCAAACCCATGTCATGGTACATACCTCTCAGCTGCAACAATCCCAGGTGTCCCATAATTATCATCTCTACTTGCTTACTTACAAAATACTTAAACATCTGCAGATTTTGAACAGGAAAACAAAAGGATCTAGACTCTGACCAAATAACAGGCACTACGTTAGCGTTGCCCTCCCCACGCTCCTACACCACAAAGGCCCTAGCAGCCACCCCTCATGCCTCTCAAGTCTCTAAACCACCCAAGATGGCCATAAACCAGGACATTCTGGTGTAAGAAACTATTCTCAGCCTAGTGCTAAACACAGAACAGCCACTGTTGGTAATGGACACAGTCTGGAAATGGAGGATCTCAGAGGCCCTGAGCTGATGATTCAGTGTAGCCAGCTTTCCATTTTGTCTTGGGTTGTGAAGCCAGGATCCCTCAGGCTTTTTTCACCACAGAGGCTTCCTCATTGAAAAGACAATGGTACCTACAGGATAAAGCCAAAAATGGGACCTCTGGCACATCTCAACTACAGGAGGAAGTGTGTTCCCTTCTGAGTAATGCAGTTGTTCTGAAGGAGGTCACCCCTTTTCTAGACTCATTGGCCATTTGGGGAGTCGCTTAGGAGCACATGAAGGACCATGAGAGTTCATATACTTCATAGACCATGTGCTACCACCACACTTGATGGAGTCCACTGGAGAGAACGGCAGGTTCTGCCCCCGATCAAACAAGATATCCCTGATAAAAACTTCACCCAAGCATCCGCTCAAATTCCAGCAAGCACGCTAGCACTACAGGATGCCCTGGCCAATAGTCAAACTCATCTGCACATTTTCACAGATCCTTTGACCGTTGCCAATGATCTTGCTAACCAGTCCCACCAATAGTGACAAGAACTTATCTAACTCCTTATCATTGCTCTGGAATAAAGAACTCTGGGAATGTCTTGCTTCACAGTTACCCAATCAAGGTCACTCCTAACTCTGCACATATGAAACCTCTCAGACCTGATGGTATTAATCTTGGCCCTGTGGGCCCATGATGTGTGAAACCGTTGAGAGACCTCTACCCTAAAGCTCTAGGCAGAATGCAAGGGACTTCCCTCCTCTGCCATGGCTAACTTACTAACTGCCAAGTTTACCTGATAAGGAAAAAAATGCCCCTAGTAGTATAATCAATGGACATAATTTCCAGGCTGAGGAAGGGGTCCCTACAGCTGATGGAAAATAGACTTAATAGGACCCTTCATCCAATCAGCAGGACTACTTGCTATGCTCTGACCATGGTATATACTTACATATTCCTCACTTATCCTATTAGACATGCCACTGGTGAAGCCAAAACGGAAGGACTCACCAAGACACTGATGTGACCTACTCATTTCTCAAAAACAAACAAACAAACAAAAAAAACCCTCGAGACACTGGGCTCTAGAAAAAGGCATTTGGCGGCACTTTTACTTCTTATGACCCCAGGATACAGCCCTCAAAGAAGCTAGAAAGGCTTCCTTAGACAAACCGTGTTAACTTCTAAATGAGTCTTCCTGCTGTTTGAGGCATTAGTTAGACCCTCCCACCCCCTACCCCCCACCTCGGTATATGAGCCCATTACTTTGTTCTGATCCTCAGGCTTAGTGACACCTTATAAACAGAGGCCTTTCTGCACGAGACATTTCTGTCAAATGGTCACTCTCAACAATCCTTTTGTTTACCGTAAGAGTTTCCAGTAGCAAACACTCATATCCCACCACCGGACCTTCCTCCTAACACCACCTATACTCTGTACCCTGGATGTCAATATTTTATTTGGGGGCATCCTCCTTCATAACACGCTATGGCCCTTCCCAACACAAAGGTGCTGTTTTCCTACCAATTTCACTCACTGTCCTGAGAGTCACTGGCATTGCCCAGGGTACACACGATGCCATTCAACAAACTCACATCACTGATCCCAGTCAAGAAATGCCTGAAACATTCTAAACACATGCAGCAGGCAACTAACGTTTTAGAGGCTTTCCATGAAGGGGAACCTCCCTGGCAGCCATGGTGGCTGACTTGTTGGCTTTAGACTATTTATTGGCCACCCAGGGAAAGTTCTGTTCCCTTAAAGGATTGCTTGCTGCCTGTGGGTAAACAACATGGCAAGAGGCCACCAATAACTCAACACATGTGAAAACAAATGAAAATAACGAATAACATTACCAAGGTAATTGAATTGAGTTCTGGAACCCCACTGACATATTTTCCTGGATTTCTCCAACACCTTAGGATGACTGGAATTGGAATGCTTTTTTCAAGACTTCCTCATCTTAATCATAACATGTTGCTTGTGCTTTTCACATGGTTATTCAAATTCTTGTGAGATGTGGCATAATTCAGTCAACAGTCATCAGGAGTGAACTTTTAATGAAGACACTGATTCCATTTTTGATGTGTGACTGTTAATTGGTTTCAGATACCCACTCACCCTGCCTGGTCTGCAATAGGCAATCAAGTTACAAAGGTAGACACATGCCTCTTTTCTCTTTGTGCCAGTGGATAGGAGGGTCAAACCTTGAATACCCAAACTCAACTCCTTGATACATTAAAGGCCCAACCCACTCTCCTCTTTGCTGCAGCCACCTGCACCCACTTAACACTTGCCCTACTCTCCTAAAAATTGCCTTTGTGGAATAAACCAAGACCAGAAGCCACTCGAGCCAGTAAACTGTAGGAACACATGAATTGCTGGAGACACAGTGTAAACTCGCTCGAGAATTAAAAGGTCTGCAGAACCCAGTCTTAGAGGGCCACCCACAATTCACGAATTCTTCCTGCAGGAGCCAAACCATGTTCTTACCATAAAGATTAAAAAAAAAAAATTGCCTCATGCTTCATGCAGCAAACAGGGAAATATTTTGATATATACACAATGCATTCTGTTCTTTGTATCTTACGCTATTTCTCAAAGGAAACTAGCTTGCCAAAGCTTTATCTGATTAGAGAAAGAGCAATTATGCAACTCCAGCCCTTTTCAGCTTTCCTCTCTGATTAAAAGAAAAAAAAGAAAGGCTGAGAACTTTCTCTGATTTTCATAGTCCAGTCCATAGAAACAGTCCTATGCACAGTCTGTTCCACCAAAACTTTGCAGGCTTAATCATAACGTAATAGAACATATTCCATCCCAAATACCTTACCACCATATATCATCAGGGTCCCAATATAGTAACAGTGGATTAAAACAGAGAGCTGCAAGACATAGACTCTACTCAAGAATGAGCTTCTGGGACTACTCAAACACGAGGAAGAAAAATTCAAGGGCACTAGAGGATATTGAAGCTCCTTATACTTACAGCTATGTCAAGCATTAAACATACTCTAACCTCCTGTTCAAGAACACATAAAACCTCACACTAAAGACCTATTTACCTCAAATTACCTGATACATCTGGTTTTCAACCAAAAAATAGAAGGCATACTAAAAGGTAAGAGAAAACACATTGTGAAGAGAGAAAGCAATCATCAAAACAATACTCAGGTACAGGAGAGATTTTTGAATGACCAGGCTATTAATTTAAAATAACTATTAATTTCACACAAAGCTGATTTCAGAACAAGGAAAATTATCAGGGAGAAAGAGGGGCATTACATACAGATAAAAAGTGCCAACTCTCCAGGAAGACATAAGAAGCCTTTATTATACATGTGCTGAAACATATTGACAGAATAAGTGATGCAAAAATGTACAAAACTGGAATATGAGGTAGACAAATCTACAATTCTAACTGAACATTTCAATGTCACTGTCAGTAACTGACAAATCCTGCAGGCAGAAAGTCAGTAAACATATTTTTGAAGAGAACAGTACCATTAATCAACTGGTTTTATTTGATATTTATAGAATATGTCATCCAACAACAGCAGACTAGCCATTCTTCTCAAGATAACATGGGACATTTACCAGATAGACCACATTCTGGGCCATAAAACACGCATGAAAAGTAAAGAATATAAATCCTACAAATAGGGAGAGACGGAGGGAGAGGGAGAGACGGAGGGAGAGAGTGAGAGGGAGGGAGGGAGGGTTTATTATATCCTATAATATGGTTTATTATAGGATATTGAATATAGTTCCCTGTGCTATACAATAGGACCCTGTTGTTTATCTATTTTATATATAGTATTTTGTATCTGCTAACCCCAAACTCCTAATTTATCCCTCCCCTACCCCCTTTCCCCTTTGGTAACCGTAAGTTTGTTTTCTATCTGTGAATCTGTTTTTGTTTCATAAGTTCATTTGTATCACAGTTTAGATTCCACATGTAAGTGATATCTTATGGTATTTGTCTTTCTCTTTCTTCACTTAGTATGATAATCTCTAGGTCCATCCATGCAGCTGCAAATCCTAATGACCTCATTTTAATTCAATCACTTCTTTAAAGACTCTATCTCCAAATACACTCACATTCGGAGGTACTGGGGGTTAGGGCTTCAACATATGAGTTTTGGGGGGACACAGTTCAGGTCATAACACAACTCAAAAGTCCATCAACAAATGGATGGACAAAAAACTGTCTTCCATCTCTACAATGGAGTACCACGTAGCAATAAAGAGGAGCAAATGACATTGATGCACGGTGACATGGATGCATGTCACAGACACAAAACAATAGATACCATATGATTCCATTGGTGTGAAATTCTCAAACAGGCGAAACTAATGCTTAGTAACAGAAATCAGAACTGTGACCATCTCTTTATGGGGATGGGACCCACTTGCAAGGGGTGCCAGGCAGGTGATGGGAATTTTCTCCATCTTGATCTGGGCGGTTAATGACAGACAAATACACTTGTAAAATATCCAGCTACCCTTAAAAAAAAGTCAGACCCTTAAAAAAAAATCCAGCTGTACATATAAGATCTGTGCATTTTAATAATAAAATCTGGAGAGAAACAAAGCAAAGGTCAGAGTCACTCCATCCCAATTCTCTGCTTTATTTTGATTGTAGCAGTTCTCACTCTTTCAAATCCCCTTGTTCATTGTGGAGTTTGCCTGCCTACCTTGTTCTTGAGACAGGCAGGGGCGGCATTGGTCTGTCTTATTGCTACGTGCATGCCCAGCCCCAGAACCAGGACTGCAATAGTCAGCGGTAGATCAGTGGTTGTGTGACGATGTCTGTGTAAGTTTTTGATTGGTAGTTGCAAACGATTGCATGTCAGTGTGGACAAAGCTGACAGGCACATTACACATGTGCGTGATTATGGTCACCGTGGTGATGATGGGGTGTTAGAAAGGCTTCCTCATGACACAAAAAGAGGAAACAAGTGCTGACCATTCGTTTTGACTGTCTGTCATGGGGTTCAATGTCTTTTTTGCTACAGCTTGCTTTTTAAAAACTGCAAACATGCTTGAGGGAGAAAAGCAGGTTGCAGATAGATATGTGTGGTAGAATAGTTTAACCTAATGTTTCTAAACACACAGAGAATAAGTGAGTTTAGGGACATGTGATAACTGTGGGAAAACCTGGACAGGAAGGAGACAGACCAACACTTTCATAGTGGTTGTGTCTGGGGAAGCAGCAGACGGGGATCTGAGAGGCACACAAATGGGCTTCAGCTGTGCCTTGAATATTTATTTCATTAAATAAAGACAAAAAAAACCCCCTGCTGTTGTGGAAAATAGTATGACAGGTCCACAAAAAATTAGAAATAGAATTACTGTAGAATAGAAATATGACCCAGCAATTTTACTGGGAATTGAAAATGTGGTCTCGGGACTTCCCTGGCAGTCCAGTGGTTAAGACTCCACACTTCCATTGCAGGGGGCACGGGTTCGATACCTGGTCGGGGAACTAAGATCACACATGCCATGCGGCATGGCCAAAAGATTAAAGAAAAGGGGGGGGGGTTCTTAAACAGATATTTGTACATCCACATTCATAGCAGCATGATTCACACTAGCCAAAAGGTGGAAGCAACCACAGTGTCCATCAGCGGATGAATGAACAAAATGTGGTCCATTCATACAATGGAATATTATTCAGTCTTAAAAACGAGGGACTTTCCTGGTGGTGCAGTGGTTAAGAATCCGGCTGCCAATGCAGGGGACACAGGTTCGAGCTCTGGTCCGGGAAGATCCCACATGCCATGGAGCAACTAAGCCCGTGCACCACAACTACTGAGCCTGCACTCTAAAGCCCACAAGCCACAACTACTGAGCCCACATGCCACAACTACTGAAGCCTGTGCGCCTAGAGCCTGTGCTCCGCAACAAGAGAAGCCACCGCAGTGAGAAGCCCACTCACCTCAACGAAGAGTAACCCCTGCTCACCACAACTAGAGAAAGCCCGTGCACAGCAAGAAGACCCAACACAGCCAAAAATAAATAAATTTATTTTTTAAATTATTTTTAAAACTATTTTTAAAAAAAAGGAAGGAACTTCTGAGAATTCCCTGGTGGTCTAGTGGTTAGGACTCTGTGCTCTCACCACTAAGGGCCCAGGTTCAATCCCTGGTCAGGAAACTAAGATCCCACAAGCTGTGCGGTGTAGCCAAAAAAAAAAAAAAAAATGCTAAAGAGAATATTTAAAAAAAAGAGAGAGGAGGAACTTCTGACACTTGCTACAATGTGGATGATGCACCTTGAGGACATCATGCTTGGTGAAATAAGTCAGTCACAAAGAGTAAATACTGTGTGATTCCACTCATATGAGGTCTCTAAAGGAGTCAAATCCAGAGAGACAGAAAGCAGAATGGTGGGTGCCAGGGGCTGAGGTTGGGGAGGGATGAGGAGTTAGTGGGGGTTTTTTTGTTGTTTTTTGTTCTTAATTGAAGTATAGTTGATTTGCAATATTGTGTTAATTTCTACCGTACTGCAAAGTGACTCAGTTATACAAATACATATTCCTTTTCATAGTCTTTTCCATTATGGTTTATCACAGGATACTGAATACAGTTCCCTGTTCTATACAGTAGGACCTTGTTGTTTACCCATCCTATATATCACAGCTTGCATCTGCTAATCCCAAACTCCCAGTCCTTCCCTCCCCCACCCCCCCCTCCTCCTTGGAGACCACAAGTCTGTTCTCTATGTCTGTGAGTCTGTTTCTGTTTCTTAGGTAAGTTCATTTGTGTCATATTTTAGATTCCACACGTAAGTGATATCATATGGTATTTATCTTTCTCAGTCTGACTGACTTTGCTTAGTATGATAATCTCTAGGTCCATCCATGTTGCTGGAAATGGCATTATTTCACTCTTTTTTATGGCTGAGTAATATTCCATTGTATATACATAGCACATATTTTTTTTTAATTTATTTTATTGAAGTATAGTTGATTTACAATGATGTATTAATTTCTGCTGTACAAAGTGATTCAGTTATACATGTATATACATTCTTTTTCATATTCTTTTCCCTTATGGTCTATCACAGGATATTGACTATAGTTCCCTGTGCTATATAGTAGGACCTTGTTGTTTATCCATTCTCTATACAGTAGTTTGCATCTGTTAATACCAAACTCCCAATCCATCCCTCCTCCACCACCCTAGGAGTTGGTGTTTAATAGGGACAGAGTTTCAGTTTCACAAGATGAAGAGACTTCTGGAGATGGAAGCTACTGATAGTTCCACAATGTGAAATTACTTAATGCCATTGAACTGTACGCTTAAAAATGGTTAAGATGGCTTAAAATTTTTTTTAAATCTCAGTCATGATTCTTGACTGAATAAATTAGATCATTAAGGGTTACAAAATTACCTCAGTCTATTCTTTCACCTACATTTATTAATTGCCATTCTATTGGAAACAGAGCTTTCTTCTGATAAGCAGGCACGATCTGGTTATCATGAAACACAGTCCCTGCTGGAAAGAGGGAAAAGGCTTCAATGATTTAAAAATGTGGCATTTGTAGGAATTCCCTGGCGGTCCAGTGATTAGGACTCAGTGCTTTCACTGCTGGGGCCCGGGTTTGATCCCTGGTCAGTGATCTAAGATCCCACAAGCCGTGCTGTGCGGCTGAAAAAAAAAAAAGCGGCATTTGTGAATAGTCACTTCAAATGGTAATGAGGTTTTTTTGTGTGTGTTTGTTTGTTTGTTCATTTTATTTATTTATTTTTGGCTGCATTGGGTCTTCGTTGCTGTGCACGGGCTTTCTCCAGTTGTGGCGAGCGGGGGCTACTCTTCATTGCGGTGCACACGTTTCTCATTGTGTGGCCTCTCATTGCGGAGCACAGGCTCTAGGTACGCAGGCTTCAGTAGTTGTGGCACGTGGGCTCAGTAGTTGTGGCTTGTGGGCTCTAGAGCGCAGGCTCAGTAGTTGTGGCACACGGCCTTAGTTGCTCCATGGCATGTGAGATCTTCCCAGACCAGGGCTCGAACCCATGTACCCTGCACTGGCAGACGGATTCTTAACCACTGCACAACCAGGGAAGTCCGGTAATGAGGTTTTGAGCACCAGTGGATTTCCACTGATTAAATGTACGCCAATCTGCAGCCACTGTGGAAAACAGTATGGCGGTTCCTCAGAAAACTAAAAATAGAATTACCTCGGGGGTTACTTACAATTTGGGACTTCCCTGGAGGTACAGTGATTAAGACTTCACCTTCCAATGCAGGGGGTGTGGGTTCGTTCCCGGGTCAGGGAGCTAAGATCCCACATGCCTTGTGGCCAAAAAACCAAAACATAAAACAAAAGCAATATTGTAACAAATTCAGTAAAGACTTTAAAAATGGTCCACATCAAAAAAAATCTTTAAAAAAACCAATTATCTTATGATCCAGCAATCCTGGGCATATATCCAGACAAAACTCTAATTCAAAAAGATACATCCACCCCTATGTTCACTGCAGGACTATTCACAATAGCCAAGACATGGAAACAACCTAAATGTCCATCAACAGATGAATGGATAAAGAAGATGTGGTACATATATATACAATGGAATATTACTCAGCCATTAAAAAAAGGAATGAGGGGCTTCCCTGGTGGCACAGTGGTTGAGAATCTGCCTGCCAATGCAGGGGACACGGGTTCGAGCCCTGGTCTGGGAAGATCCCACATGCCACGGAGCAACTAGGCCCATGAGCCACAACTACTGAGCCTGCGCGTCTGGAGCCTGTGCTCTGCAACAAGAGAGGCCATGATAGTGAGGGGTCCGCGCACCGTGATGAAGAGTGGCCCCTGCTTGCCGCAACTAGAGAAAGCCCTCGCGCAGAAACGAAGACCCAACACAGCCAAAAAATAAAAATATATAAAAATAAATAAATAAATTTAAATAGCATATATTGACATAAAAAAAAGAATGAAATAATGCCATTTGCAGCAACATGGATGCAGCTAGAGATTATCATACTAGTGAAGTAAGTCAGAAAGAGAAAGACAAATACCATATGTTATCACTTATATGTGGAATCTAAAATATGGCACAAATGTACCTATCTACGAAACAGAAACAGACAGACATAGAGAACAGACTTATGGTTGCCGAGGGGGAGGGGGAATGGGGGAGGGATGGACTGGAAGTTTGGGGTTATTAGATGCAATCTATTACATATAGAATGGATAAACAAGGTCCTACTGTATAGCACAGGGAACTATAGTCAACATCCTGGAATAAACCATAATGGAAAAGAATATTTTAAAAATATGTATATGTGTATAACTGAGTACAGCAGTACTTTGCTGTACAGCAGAAATTAACATAGCATTGTAAATCAACTATACTTCAATTAAAAATTAATTTAAAATACATAAAATAAACAACATTCTTAAATAAAAACCCAACAAGGGTTTAAAATCAAGATTGAAAGTTACTTCACCACAGTGGAGTTTAAAAAAAAGAAAAAAGGACAATGCAGAATATCACAATATATTGGTACCTCACCTTCACAACAAAAATATTTTTCTATCTTTCACTACATTACAGATTTCATATGCATTCATTTAAGTTTATTTCCTATCTTTCCTATCTGATGTAACAGATGCATCTAATGATAATGATGATAATGAGTGTCTGTGTTCCCAGGATGCATGTAGAAAAGAAGATGTACCTAAGTAGTTTTAACCCTCCACTATGGTTTAGGGGGTGAAAGAGAAAATCAGCTTTGCAATGGAAATAGTCTATATTAATTTTTAATTGGATATTTTTCTAATAAACATCTGGAGTTAGGCTGTTATAAAATTATAAAACAGACTCACAACTGTGACATTTAGTATTCTGGACCTAGGCCTGGCCTGCTCCTGAGGCTTTGTTCTTGTGCATTACACCTACTGGTTGACACTTGGTGTGGTACTTCTCCAGGAAGGGAAGGCTCACAGACAGTTAATTCCCCGAGATTCAGAAGCAGCCACTACGTAGATAAATGCTCATGATTTGTTTGATTGAGGGATTTCTACAAAAAAAATGTACTTTTAATAAAATAATAGCATAGGGGACCTCCCTGGTGGTGCACTGGATAAGACTCTGTGCTCCCAATGTAGGGGGCCCGGGTTTGATCCCTGATCAGGGAACTAGATCCCACGTGCATGCCGCAACTAAGAGTTCGCATGCCACAACTAAGGAGCCCACAAGCTGCAACTAAGGAGCCCGCCTGCCTCAACTAAGCAGCCCATGTGCTGCAACTAAGGAGCCCACAAGTGCAACTAAGACCCAGTGCAACCAAATAAATATTTTAAAAATAAATAAATAAAATAATAGCATAAATATAGTAGATTTTTAAATACTTTCAGGCCAAAAGATTTAAAGAAAAAAGCTACATAGACACTATTGAGCAGACTGATGTGAAACTGTCAGTGCCTATTTAAATAACTATTGTTTTGTAAGCTTAAAAAAAAATACATTCACCCCTATGCTCATAGCAGCACTATTCACAATAGCCAAGACATGGAAACAACCTAAATGTCTGTCAGCAAATGAATGGATAAAGAAAATGTGGTACAAATGTACAGTGGAATACTACTCAGACATAAAAAAGAATGAAATAACGCATTTGCAGCAACATGGGTGCAACTAGAAATTATCATACTAAGTGAGGTAAGTCAGAAAGAGAAAGACAAATACCATGTGATACCGCTTATATGTGGAATCTAAAATATGACACAAATGGACTTATCCACAAAACAGAAACAGACTCACAGACATTGAGAACAGACTTGCAGTTGCCAAGGGAGGGGCCGGGGGGGAGGAATGGAGTGGGAGTTTGGGGTTAGCAGATGCAAACTATTATATACAGAATGAATAAACAAACAAGGTCCTACTATATAGCATGGGGAACTATACTCAATATCCTGTGATAAACCATAATGGAAACAAATATGAAAAAGAATGTATAGGGAATTCCCTGGTGGTCCAGTGGTTAGGACTCCATGCTTCCACTGCAGGGTCTCTGGTCGGGAAACTAAGATCCTGCATGCTGTGTGGTGCAGCCAAAAAAAAAAACAAGAATGTGTGTGTGTGTGTAACTGAATCACTTTGCTGTGCAGCAGAAATTAACACAACATTGTAAATCAACTCTACTTCAATTAAAAAAAAAGAATGGCTGTCATCAAAAAGTCTACAAATAATAAATGCTAAAGAGGATGTGGAGAAAAGGGTACCCTCATATACCATTAGTGGGAATATAAGTTGGTGCAGCCACTATGGAAAACAGTATGGAGGTTCCTTAAAAAACTAAAAATAGAACTACCATGTGATCCAGCAATTCCATTCCTGGGCATATCTAGAAAAAATGAAAACTCTAATTTGAAAAGATATATGCACCCCATGTTCATAGTAGCACTATTTACAATAGCCAAAATATGGATGCAACCCAAGTGCCCATCAACAGACAGATGGATAAAGAAGATGTGGTAGGTATATACAATGGAATATTATTCAGCCATAAAAAAGAATGAGATATTGCCATTTGCAGCAACATAGATGGACATAGAGAATATCACGCTAAGTGACATAAGTCAGACACAGAAAGAGAAATACTATATGATATCACTTATATGTGGAATCTAAAACATAGTACAAATGAATCTATATACAAAACAGAAACAGACTCACAGACACAGGAGACAAACTTACTGTTACCAAAGGGAGCAGGGAGGAAGGGAGGGAGAAATTAGGAATATGGGATTAACAGATAAAAAACAGATATATGTAAAAATAGATAAGCAACAAGAATTTACTGTATAGCACAGGGAATTATACCCAATATCTTGTAATAAGCTATAATGGAATATAGTCTGAAAAAAACTTGAATCACTATACTGTACATCTGAAACTAAAACAACCTTGTAAATCAACTATACTTCAATAAAAAATAAAATTAAAATTAAAAAATAATAAAAATGGGGCTTCCCAGGTGGCGCAGTGGTTGAGAGTCTGCCTGCTAATGCAGGGGACACGGGTTCGAGCCCTGGCCTGGGAAGATCCCACATGCCGCGGAGCGGCTGGGCCCGTGAGCCACAACTGCTGAGCCTGCGCGTCTGGAGCCTGTGCTCCGCAGCGAGAGAGGCCGCGACGGTGAGAGGCCCGCGCATCGCGATGAGGAGTGGCCCCCGCTTGCCACAACTGGAGAAGGCCCTCGCACAGAAACGAAGACCTAACACAGCCAAAATCAATCAATCAATCAAACATACGCATCTGATTCAAGATCCTCATTAAAAAAAATAATAATAATAATAAAAATGAATGTATATGCAAAACAAAAACAGACTCACAGATATAGAAAACAAACCAGTGGTTATCAGTAGGTAGAGGGAAGAAGGGAGGGGCAGTTAGGGGTATGGAATCAAGAGGTACAAACTGCTATATATATAATTGATATGCAACAAGGATACATTGTATAGCACAAGGAATTATAGCTATTATCTTGTAATAACTTTTAATGGAGTATAATCTTTAAAAATACTGAATCACTATGCTGTACACATAAAACTAATATAATATTGTAAATCAACTATACTTCAATTAAAAAGAGAAAGAAAATCAATAATGTAATCTTCCACTCTAGGAAACTAGGGTAAGACGAATTAGAAGAAATAAGATGATCAGAACATAAATCAATGAAATTAAAATAACAGGGAGTTTTTAATAGAGAAAATCAATAAAAACCAAAGTTGATTCTTTGGAAAGGTCAAAAAAAACAAAGCTGATTCTTTGGAAAGATCAATGAAATTGATAAACTTCTAACCAGGCTAGCCAAGAAAAAAAGAGAAGACACAAATTATTAATATCATAAATGAAAGTGAGGCCATCACAAATGATCTCATTGGCAGTAAGGGATAACAAAGGAGTATTATGAACAATTCCATGCCCACAAATTTGATAATGTAGATCCACTGAACCAATTTATTGAAAGACACAGTCTACTAAAACCCCTGAAAAGAAACAGGTAATCTGAATAGACCTATATCTATTAAAGTAATTGAATCAATAATTGATGACCTTCTAAAAATAAGAAAGTACCAGGCCCAGATGAATTCACTGGTGAATTCTACCAAACATTTAAGGAAGAATTATATCAATTCTCTTCATTCTTTTCCACAAAACAGAAACAGAGGGAATACTCCCTAAGTAATTCTTTAAGGCCACCATTACCTTAATACCAAAACCAGAAAAAGACATAAAAAAGGAGAAATTCAGATTTTTATCTCTGAACATAGATGCAAAATCCTCAACAATAATAGCAAATTGAATCTAACAATGTATAAATAGAACTATAGACCATGACGAACTGGAGTTTATTCCAGGTATGCAAGGGTAGATCAACATTCAAAAATCAATTAAAGTAATCCATCACATCAACAGGCTAAAAGAGAAGTCATAGAATCATATCAATAGATGAAGAACAAGCATTTGACAAAATCCAACACCCATTCCTGATTTAAAAACAAAACTAGGGCTTCCCTGGTGGCACAGTGGTTGAGAATCTGCCTGCCAATGCAGGGGACACGGGTTCGAGCCCTGGTCTGGGAAGATCCCACATGCCGCGGAGCAACTAAGCCCGTGCACCACAACTACTGAGCCTGCGCGTCTGGAGCTTCTGCTCCGCAACGAGAGGCCGAGACAGTGAGAGGCCCGCGCACCGCGATGAAGAGTGGCCCCCGTTCGCCGCAACTAGAGAAAGCCCATGCACAGAAACGAAGACCCAACACAGTCAAAAATAAATAAATAAATAAAAATTAAAAAAAAAAAACTATCAGCCTTCATAGAATGGAAATTCCTCAACTTCACAATGAACACGTAAGAAACCTTTCAGCTAATATCATACTTAACAGTGAGAAACTAAACCCCAACCCCCAAAATTGGGAACAAGATAAGGATGTCCTCTCTCATCACTCTTATTCATACTAGAAATCCTAGCTAATAAGACAAGAAAAGGAAACATACTCCTTCCCCCTTGCTTACAGTTTTCTCTATTTTTAACATTTTGCATTAGTGTGCATTTGTAAAAATGGATGAACCAATATTGGAACATTAACTAAAGTCTGTAGATAACATTACAGTTCATTCTTTGTTTTGTACACTTCTATGACTTTTGACAAATGCATGTCATACATGCACTGTTACCATATTTTCCAGATACAGTTCACTGTCCAAAAAATCTCCTGTACTTCCCCTATTCATCCCTATCTACTCACCTCACCACACACTCCCATTTTTCAGATCCTTGGCATTGGTGATATTTTATTGTCTCCACAGTTTTGCCCTTTCCAGAATATCACAGAGTTGTAATCATACAGATTGTAGCCTTTGGGGGTAGGAGGTTTTTTTCACTTAGCAAAATGTATTTAAGGTTCCAATATATTTTCCTGATAGTTCATTTCTTTATAGTCACTGAATAAATATTCCATTGTTTGGATATACCACGATTTGTTTATCCATTCATCTATTGGGCCTCTAGATTGCTTCTAGTTTTTGGTATATATGAATAAAGCTTCTATACATGTGTGTGTGTGCATGTTTTTGTGTGGCCATAGGTTTTCAAGTCATTTGGGTAACTATGTAGAGGCACAATTGCTGGATCATATATATGGTAAGACTTAGGTGTAGTTTTGCAAGAAACTATCAGACTGTCTTCCAAAGTGAACTTCTCAGGCCCAAGATATATAGTTGGAATAGATGTACTTATTAACCTATATTGGTTTCTAACACTTCTGTTCAGGCATATTCTGGTAGGAAAGGCCAAATGGGTGCTTCTTGATCTGTTCCCCAACCAAGATAATGACTCAGAAGTGACACCTTATCCATGGAAGAATTACATAGATAAGTTCCGTCATCAAAAACCTGAAAGATACAGGAGCATTTTTTTTTACCACCTTCTTCTTTAATTCACATGTTTGTTACAATACAAAACTACGGAGAGTGAGTTTATAATATTACATACATAACTAGTTTGGGATGTTGATCACAGCTGTTTTCTAACTATGGTATCATTACTGGAGCATAGAAACAAGCTTTGTGGCATCTGGTATGCAGCTTCTGCTTTTTGCCCATCTCTGCCAGTAGAGTTCATCAGAATCAATTTTCCCTTTCTTGGCAATCACAATAGTGTATTTTTACTGTCTTGTCTTAGGGCTAGGTCGTAAGTCCTTACCTTTATCAAAATAAAGTACAGACACGCATATCAGATATCAGGGTATAAATGCCATGAACGTACATGGCCATGTATGTTTGTGGATTTTCTAGAGTTTCAGTTGTCTGAGAACAGGATGAAATATGACCTGCAGTATGGGAGATAAATTGGTGCACCTTGTACTGTCCTCCATCAGGTAGGTAGCAAGGTCAGTGGGAATGTTTAGATTATGGAGACCATATACATATTTGAGTTTGCCACTCAGACTCATCTAATGGTCACACATAAGAGTGCCAGTTTTGCACAGGAACCAGAACAGGAAAAGTTCTGCATCATGTCCTTGATGAAACTGCCTTTCTATTTAGGTCTTATTACACAGATCTGATTGGAATATGTTGTGTGGAACTGATGGAAATCCCAAATAGTAGAATCACAGAGTAGATCCCTGACATTGACAGTCTGGTCATACCCTCTTCTCCTGAAAACCTTTCAACCTTTGAAAAATAACCTTGGCTTCCTACTGGGTCCTGGTACAGACTAAGTTTCTGACCACAAGGGACTATATAACGTTGACCTTTAATGCCCATCATCACTGGGCACTGAACCATAAAACTGCGTTAAGAATAGCATTCATGGGATTAACCAAGATGGCGGAGTAAAAGGACGTGCTCTCACTCTCTCTTGAGAGAACACCAGAATCACAACTGGCTGCTGGACAATCATCGACAGGAAGACACTGGACTTCACCAAGGAGGATACCCCACGTCCAAGGACAGAGGAGAAGCCACAGTGAGACGGTAGGAGGGGCACAATCAGAGTAAAATCAAATCCCATAACTGCTGGGTGGGTGACTCACAGACTGGCGAACACTTATACCACAGAAGTCCACCCACTGGAGTGAAGGTTCCGAGCCCCACGTCAGGCTTCCCAACCTGGGGGTCCGGCAACCGGAGGAGGAATTCAAAAAAATCAGACTCTGAAGCCTAGTGGGAATTGATTGCAGGACTTCGACAGGACTGGGGGAAACAGAGACCCCACTCTTGGAGGGCTCACACGGAATAGTGTGCGCACTGGGACCCGGGGGAAGGAGCAGTGACCCTGAGGGAGACTGAACCAGACCTACCTGCTAGTGTTGGAGGGTCTCCTGCAGAGGCGGGTGCTGGCTCTGTTTCACCGTGGGGACAAGGACACTGACAGCGGAGGTTCTGGGAAGTACTCCTTGGTGTGAGCCCTCCCAGAGTCTGTCATTAGCCCCACCAAAGAGCCCAGGTAGGCTCCAGTGTTGGGTTGCCTCAGGCAAAACAACCAACAGGGAGGGAACCCAGCCCCACCCATCAACAGTTAAGTGGATTAAAGTTTTACTGAGCTCTGACAGCCACAGCAACAGTCAGCTCTCCCCACCACCAGAGCCTCCCATCAAGCCTCTTAGATAGCCTCAACCACCAGAGGGCAGACAGCAGAAGCAAGAAGAACTACAATCCTGCAGCCTGTGGAACAAAAACCACATTTACAGAAAGATAGACAAGATGAAAAGGCAGAGGGCTATGTACCAGATGAAGGAACAAGGAAAAACCCCAGAAAAACAACTAAATGAAGTGGAGATAGGCAACCTTCCAGAAAAAGAATTCAGAATGATAGTGAATATGATCCAGGACCTCGGAATAAGAATGGAGGCAAAGATTGAGAAGATGTGAGAAATGATTAACAAAGACCTAGAAGAATTAAAGAACAAACAGAGATGACCAATACAATAACTGAAATGAAAACTACACTAGAAGGAATCAATAGCAGAATAATTGAGGCAGAAGAACGGATAAGTGACTTGGAAGACAGAATGGTGGAATTCACTGCTGCAGAACAGACTAAGGAAAAAAGAATGAAAAGAAATGAAGACAGCCTAAGAGACCTCTGGGACAACATTAAACGCAACAACATTCGCATTATAGGGGTCCCAGAAGGAGAAGAGAGAGAGAAAGGACCCGAGAAAATATTTGAAGAGATTATAGTCGAAAACTTCCCTAACACGGGAAAGGAAATAGCCACCAAAGTCCAGGAAGTGCAGAGAGTCCCATACACGATAAACCAAAGGAGAAACATGCCGAGACACATAGTAATCAAAGTGGCAAAAATTAAAGACAAAGAAAAATTATTGAAAGCAGCAAGGGAAAAATGACAAATAATATACAAGGGAACTCCCATAAGGTTAACAGCTGATTTCTCAGCAGAAACTCTACCAGCCAGAAGGGAGTGGCATGATATACTTAAAGTGATGAAAGGGAAGAACTTACAACCAAGATTACTCTACCCGGCAAGGATCTAAATGAGATCAAAAGCTTTACAGACAAGCAAAAGCTAAGAGAATTCAGCACCACCAAACCAGCTCTACAACAAATGTTAAAGTAACTTCTCTAAATGGGAAACACAAGAGAAGAAAAGGACCTACAAAAACAAACGCAAAACAATTAAGAAAATGGTCATAGGAACATATATATCAATAATTACCTTAAACGTGAAAGGATTAAATGCTCCAACAAAGAGACACAGGCTTGCTGAATGGATACAAAAACAAGACCCATACATATGCTGTCTACAAGAGACCCACTTCAGACCTAGGGACACATACTGACTGAAAGTGAGGGGATGGAAAAAGATATTCCATGCAAATGGAAATCAAAAGAAAGCTGGAGTAGCAATTCTCATATCAGACAAAATAGACTTTAAAATAAAGACTATTACAAGAGACAAAGAAGGACACTATATAATGATCAAGGGATCGATCCAAGAGGAAGGTATAACAATTGTAAATATTTATGCACCCAACATAGGAGCACCTCAATACATAAGGCAAATACTAACAGCCATGAAAGGGGAAATTGACAGCAACACACTCATAGTAGGGGACTTTAACACCCCACTTTCACCAATGGACAGATCATCCAAAATGAAAATAAATAAGGAAACACAAGCTTTAAATGATACATTAAACAATATGGACTTAATTGATATTTATAGGACATTCCACCCAAAAACAACAGAATACACATTTTTCTCAAGTGCTCATGGAACATTCTCCAGGATAGATCATATCTTGGGTCACAAATCAAGCCTTGGTAAATTTAAGAAAATTGAAATCGTATCAAGTATCTTTTCCGACCACAACGCTATGAGACTAGATATCAATTACAGGAAAAGATCTGTAAAAAATACAAACACATGGAGACTACACAATACATTACTTAATAACGAAGTGATTACTGAAGAAATCAAAGGGGAAATCAAAAAATACCTAGAAACAAATGACAATGGAGACACGACGACCCAAAACCTATGGGACACAGCAAAAGCAGTGCTAAGAGGGAAGTTTATAGCAATACAAGCCTACCTCAAGAAACAGGCAACATCTCGAATAAACAACCTAACCTTGCACCTAAAGCAATTAGAGAAAGAAGAACAAAAAAACCCCAAAGCCAGCAGAAGGAAAGAAATCATAAAGATCAGGTCAGAAATAAATGAAAAAGAAATGAAGGAAACAATAGCAAAAATCAATGAAACTAAAAGCTGGTTCTTTGAGAAGATAAACAAAATTGATAAACCATTAGCCAAACTCATCAAGAGAAAAAGGGAGAAGACTCAGATCAATAGAATTAGAAATGAAAAAGGAGAAGTAACCACTGACACTGCAGAAATACAAAAGATCATGAGAGATTACTACAAGCAACTATATGCCAATAAAATGGACAACCTGGAAGAAATGGACAGATTCTTAGAAATGCACAAACTGCCGAGACTGAACCAGGAAGAAATAGAAAATATGAGCAGACCAATCACAAGCACTGAAATTGAAACTGTGATTAAAAACCTTCCAACAAACAAAAGCCCAGGACCAGATGGCTTCACAGGCGAATTCTATCAAACATTTAGAGAAGAGCTAACACCTATCCTTCTCAAACTCTTCCAAAATATAGCAGAGGGAGGAACACTCCCAAACTCATTCTACGAGGCCACCATCACCCTGATACCAAAACCAGACAAAGATGTCACAAAGAAAGAAAACTACAGGCCAATATCACTGATGAACATAGATGCAAAAATCCTCAACAAAATACTAGCAAACAGAATCCAACAGCACATTAAAAGGATCATACACCATGATCAAGTGGGGTTTATCCCAGGAATGCAAGGATTCTTCAATATACGCAAATCAATCAATGTGATACACCATATTAACAAATTGAAGGAGAAAAACCATATGATCATCTCAATAGATGCAGAGAAAGCTTTTGACAAAATTCAACACCCATTTATGATAAAAGCCCTGCAGAAAGTAGGCATAGAGGGAACTTTCCTCAACATAATAAAGGCCATATATGACAAACCCACAGCCAACATTGTCCTCAATGGTGAAAAACTGAAACCATTTCCACTAAGATCAGGAACAAGACAAGGTTGCCCACTCTCACCACTATTATTCAACATAGTTCTGGAAGTCCTAGCCACAGCAATCAGGGAAGACAAAGAAATAAAAGGAATCCAAATCGGAAAAGAAGAAGTAAAGCTGTCACTATTTGCAGATGACATGATACTATACATAGAGAATCCTAAAGATGCTACCAGGAAACTCCTAGAGCTAATCAATGAATTTGGTAAAGTAGCAGGATACAAAATTAATGCACAGAAATCTCTTGCATTTCTATACACTAATGACGAAAAATCTGAAAGTGAAATTAAGAAAACACTCCCATTTACCATTGCAACAAAAAGAATAAAATATCTAGGAATAAACCTACCTAAGGAGACAAAAGACCTGTATGCAGAAAATTATAAGACACTGATGAAAGAAATTAAAGATGATACAAATAGATGGAGAGATATACCATGTTCCTGGATTGGAAGAATCAACATTGTGAAAATGTCTCTACTACCCAAAGCAATCTACAGATTCAATGCAATCCCTATCAAACTACCACTGGCATTTTTCACAGAACTAGAACAAAAAATTTCACAATTTGTATGGAAACACAAAAGACCCCGAATAGCCAAAGCAATCTTGAGAACGAAAAATGGAGCTGGGGGAATCAGGCTCCCTGACTTCAGACTATATTACAAAGCTTCAGTAATCAAGACAGTTTGGTATTGGCACAAAAACAGAAATATAGATCAATGGAACAGGATAGAAAGCCCAGAGATAAACCCATACACATATGGTCAACTTATCTTTGATAAAGGAGGCAAGCATATACAGTGGAGAAAAGACAGCCTCTTCAATAAGTGGTGCTGGGAAAATTGGACAGGAACATGTAAAAGTATGAAATTAGAACACTCCCTGACACCATGCACAAAAATAAACTCAAAATGGATTAAAGACCTAAGTGTAAGGGCAGACACTATCAAACTCTTAGAGGAAAACATAGGCAGAACACTCTATGACATACATCACAGCAAGATTCTTTTTGACCCAGCTCCCAGAGAAATGGAAATAAGAACACAAATAAACAAATGGGACCTAATGAAACTGAAAAGCTTTTGCACAGCAAAGGAAACCATAAACAAGACCAAAAGACAACCCTCAGAATGGGAGAAAATATTTGCAAATGAAGCAACTGACAAAGGATTAATCTCCAAGATTTACAAGCAGCTCATGCAGCTCAATAACAAAAAAACGAACAACCCAATCCAAAAATGGGCAGAAGATCTAAATAGACATTTCTCCAAAGAAGATATACAGATGGCCTACAGACACATGAAAGAATGCTCAACATCATTAATCATTAGAGAAATGCAAATCAAAACTACAATGAGATATCATCTCACACCGGTCAGAATGGCCATCATCAAAAAATCTAGAAACAATAAATGCTGGAGAGGGTGTGGAGGATAGGGAACACTCTTGCACTGTTGGTGGGAATGTAAATTGATACAGCCACTATGGAGAACAGTATGGAGGTTCCTTAAAAAACTACAAATAGAACTACCATACGACCCAGCAATCCCACTACTGGGCATATACCCTGAGAAAACCATAGGTCAAAAAGAGTCATGTACCAAAATGTTCATTGCAGCTCTATTTACAATAGCCAGGACATGGAAGCAACCTAAATGTCCATCGACAGATGAATGGATAAAGCAGATGTGGCACATATATACAATGGAATATTACTCAGCCATAAAAAGAAATGAAATGGAGGTATTTGTAATGAGGTGGATGGAGTTAGAGTCTGTCATACAGAGTGAAGTAAGTCAGAAAGAGAAAAACAAATACAGTATGCTAACACATATATATGGAATCTAAGGGAAAAAAAAAAAAAAGTCCATGAAGAACCTAGTGGCAAGACGGGAATAAAGACACAGACCTACTAGAGAATGGACTTGAGGATATGGGGAGGGGGTGGGGTGAGATGTGACAGGGTAAGAGAGTGTCATGGACATATATACACTACCAAATGTAAAATAGATAGCTAGTGGGAAGCAGCCACACAGCACAGGGAGATCAGCTCGGTGCTTTGTGACCACCTAGAGGGGTGGGATGGGGAGGGTGGGAGGGAGGGAGATGCAAGAGGGAAGAGAAATGGGAACATATTGTATATGTATAACAGATTCACTTTGTTATAAAGCAGATGCTAACACACTATTGTAAGGCAATTATACTTCAATAAAGATGTTTGAAAAAAAAACAATTAAGAAAATGGTCATAGGAACATACCTATCGATAATTACCTTAAACGTGAATGGATTAAATGCTCCAACCAAAAGACACAGGCTTGCTGAATGCATACAAAAACAAGACCCATATATATGCTGTCTACAAGAGACCCACTTCAGACCTAGGGACACATACAGACTGAAAGTGAGGGGATGGAAAAAGATATTCCATGCAAATGGAAATCAAAAGAAAGTTGGAGTAGCTATACTCATATCAGATAAAATAGACGTTAAAATAAAGAATGTTACAAGAGACAAGGAAGGACACTACATAATGATCCAGGGATCAATCCAAGAAGAAGATATAACAATTATAAATAAATATGCACCCAACATAGGAGCACCTCAATACATAAGGCAACTGCTAACAGCTATAAAAGAGGAAATCGACAGTAACACAATAATACTGGGGGACTTTAACACCTCACTTACACCAATGGACAGATCATCCAAAATGAAAATAAATAAGGAAACAGAAGCTTTAAATGACACAATAGACCAGATAGATTTAATTGATATTTATAGGACATTCCATCCAAAAACAGCAGATTACATGTTCTTCTCAAGTGCGCACGGAACATTCTCCAGGATAGATCACATCTTGGGTCACAAATCAAGCCTCAGTAAATTTAAGAAAATTGAAATCATATCAAGCATCTTTTCTGACCACAACCCTATGAGATTAGAAATCAATTACACGGAAAAAAACGTAAAACACATGGAGGCTAAACAATACGTTACTAAATAACCAAGACATCACTGAAGAAATCAAAGAGGAGATCAGAAAATACCTAGAGACAAATGACAATGAAAACACGATGACCCAAAACCCATGGGATGCAGCAAAAGCAGTTCTAAGAGGGAAGTTTATAGCTATACAAGCCTACCTAAAGAAACAAGAAAAATCTCAAGTAAACAATCTAACCTCACACCTAAAGAAACTAGAGAAAGAAGAACAAACAAAACCCAAAGTTAGCAGAAGGAAAGAAATCATAAAGATCAGAGTGGGAAAAAATGAAATAGAAACAAAGAAAACAATAGCAAAGATCAATAAAACTAAAAGCTGGTTCTTTGAGAAGATAAACAAAATTGATAAGCCATTAGCCAGACTCATCAAGAAAAAGAGGGAGAGGACTCATATCAATAAAATCAGAAATGAAAAAGGAGAAGTTACAACAGACACCGCAGAAATACAAAGCATCCTAAGAGACTACTACAAGCAACACTATGCCAATAAAATGGACAACCTGGAAGAAATGGACAAATTCTTAGAAAGGTATAACCTTCCAAGACTGAACCAGGAAGAAATAGAAAATATGAACAGACCAATCACAAGTAATGAAATTGAAACTGTGATTAAAAATCTTCCAACAAACAAAAGTCCAGGACCAGATGGCTTCACAGGTGAAGTCTATCAAACATTTAGAGAAGAGCTAACACCTATCCTTCTCAAACTCTTCCAAAAAATTGCAGAGGAAGAAACACTCCCAAACTCATTCTATGAGGCCACCATCACCCTGATACCAAAACCAGACAAAGACACTACAAAAAAAGAAAATTACAGACCAATATCACTGATGAATATAGATGCAAAAATCCTCAACAAAATACTAGCAAACAGAATCCAACAACACATTAAAAAGATCATACACCACGATCAAGTGGGATTTATCCCAGGGATGCAAGGATTCTTCAATATACGCAAATCAATCAATGCGATACACCATATTAACAAATTGAAGAATAAAAACCATATGATCATCTCAATAGATGCAGAAAAAGCTTTTGACAAAATTCAACACCCATTTCTGATAAAAACTCTCCAGAAAGTGGGCATAGAGGGAACCTACCTCAACATAATAAAGGCCATATATGACAAACCCACAGCAAACATCATTCTCAATGGTGAAAAACTGAAAGCATTTCCTCTAAGATCAGGAACAAGACAAGGATGTCCACTCTCACCACTATTATTCAACATAGTTCTGGAAGTCCTAGCCACAGCAATCAGAGAAGAAAAAGAAATAAAAGGAATACAAATTGGAAAAGAAGTAAAACTGTCACTGTTTTCAGATGACATGATACTATACATAGAGAATCCTAAAACTGCCACCAGAAGACTACTAGAGCTACTCAATGAATTTGGTAAAGTTGCAGGATACAAAATTAATGCACAGAAATCTCTTGCATTCCTATACACTAATGGTGAAAAATCTGAAAGAGAAATTATGGAAACACTCCCATTTACCATTGCAACAAGAAGAATAAAATACCTAGGAATAAACCTACCTAGGGAGACAAAAGACCTGTATGCAGAAAACTATAAGACACTGATGAAAGAAATTAAAGATGATACCAACAGATGGAGAGATATACCATGTTCTTGGATTGGAAGAATCAACACTGTGAAAATGAGTATACTACCCAAAGCAATCTACAGATTCAATGCAATCCCTATCAAATTACCAATGGCATTTTTTACGGAGCTAGAACAAATCATCTTAAAATTTGTATGGAGACACAAAAGACCCCGAATAGCCAAAGCAGTCTTGACGGAAAAAAACGGAGCTGGAGGAATCAGACTCCCTGACTTCTGACTACACTACAAAGCTACAGTAATCAAGACAATATGGTACTGGCACAAAAACAGAAACATAGATCAATGGAACAAGATAGAAAGCCCAGAGATTAACCCACGCACCTATGGTCAACTAATCTATGACAAAGGAGGCAAAGATATACAATGGAGAAAAGACAGTCTCTTCAATAAGTGGTGCTGGGAAAACTGGACGGCTACATGTAAAAGAATGAAATTAGAATACTCCCTAACACCATACACAAAAATAAACTCAAAATGGATTAGAGACCTAAATGTAAGACTGGACACTATAAAACTCTTAGAGGAAAACATAGGAAGAACACTCTTTGACATAAATCACAGCAAGATCTTTTTTGATCCACCTCCTAGAGTAATGGAAATAAAAACAAAAATAAACAAATGGAACCTAATGAAACTTCAAAGCTTTTGCACAGCAAAGGAAACCATAAACAAGACGAAAAGACAACCCTCAGAATGGGAGAAAATATTTGCAAACAAATCAACGGACAAAGGATTAATCTCCAAAATATATAAACAGCTCATTCAGCTCAATATTAAAGAAACAAACACCCCAAGCCAAAAATGGGCAGAAGACCTAAATAGACATTTCTCCAAAGAAGACATACAGACGGCCACGAAGCACATGAAAAGATGCTCAACATCACTAATTATTAGAGAAATGCAAATCAAAACTACAATGAGGTATCACCTCACTCCTGTTAGAATGGGCATCATCAGAAAATCTACAAACAACAAATGCTGGAGAGGGTGTGGAGAAAAGGGAACCCTCTTGCACTGTTGGTGGGAATGTAAATTGATACAGCCACTATGGAGAACAGTATGGAGGTTCCTTAAAAAACTAAAAATAGAACTACTATATGATCCAGCAATCCCACTACTGGGCATATACCGAGAGAAAACCGTAATTCAAAAAGACACATGCACCCGAATGTTCATTGCAGCACTATTTACAATAGCCAGGTCATGGAAGCAACCTAAATGCCCATCAACAGAAGAATGGATAAAGAAGTTGTGGTACATATATACAATGGAATATTACTCAGCCATAAAAAGGAACGAAATTGAGTCATTTGTTGAGACGTGGATGTATCTAGAGACTGTCATACAGAGTGAAGTAAGTCAGAAAGAGAAAAACAAATATCGTATATTAACACATGCATGTGGAACCTACAAAAATGGTACAGATGAGCCGGTTTGCAGGGCAGAAGTTGAGATACAGATGCAGAGAACAGACATATGGACACCAAGGGGGGAAAACTGCGGTGGGGTGGGGATGGTGGTGTGCTGAATTGGGCGATTGGGATTGACATGTATACACTGATGTGTATAAAATTGATGACAAATAAGAACATGCAGTATAAAAAAACAAACAAAACAACTAATACTAAACTTTCTTTGGGTTATTTGTATGGAAATATGTTAATATAAATGTTTCAGACATTATATGAAATTTCTAAAAATCTTATATGTTCTGGTATAATGTTAAAAGTCATAATCCTAGTTATTACTTTAAAATGTATATCTCAGAAATAACTAATTTTCTTGTCAACTGCATTATTATGATCTTTCATCAAATCTTTAACCGTGGTCATTTTTAAGTCTTTTGTCATTTACAGACAGTTCTGGGTGTACTCTGATGCTTTTGCAAATATGTTCCTATAAAAGGGTTTCATCTTCAAGAAATTCATGGAAAAGACTCTGACAAGTACAGGTTTCTGGTAACTGACTGTACTGCTGAACTGAATGAATAAGCATTTTCAGAACTCTAATGAAAAACTGATGAACTCATAAAAGTGTTTACAAAAGATCAAAATGAAAAAAAAATTAATTACATGGGACTGAGTGAACTGATGAGGATGAGTATAATTTTTGTGACTTTCTGTTTGAATTTTTTTTAAAAAATCCCACAAGGACTCAGAGGCAAAGAATATACAAATCAATTTTCACTGCAAAGTAAAGGAGCTGCTACAGTGGAGGATTACTGGACTGAATGTCAATATTATGACATAGTATGAGCGTGTTTCATGTTTGGTAATTGCAATCATTGTTGCTTTTGTTGTGGTCATCCATGTACAATGCTTGATGTCAGTCTATTTATCTCTTGTAAAAATAAAATACAGTGTGTGTGTGTGTGAAAAAAAAATCAAATAACCATAGATATATGGTTTTACATCTGGACTCTCAGTTCTATGCCATTGATCTGTATGTCTATCCTTTTCCCAATACAACACTGTCTTGATTACTATAGCTTTGTAGTAAGTTTTAAAATTGGTCAGTGTAAGTTTTCCAATGTTATTCTTCTTTTAAATATTGTTTTGGCTCTATAAAAAAAAAAAGAATAGCATTCATTATAATATGGGAAAGGTATACATACACGACTGGGCCTGAGCATGTTTCAGAATACAAGTTCCACGACTCCCCTGGCAGTCCAGTGATTAAGACTTTGCCTTCCAATGCAGAGGCTGGGGGTTTGATCCCTGGTCAGGGAGCTGAGATCCCACATGCCTCGAGGTCAAAAAACCAAAACATAAAACAGAAGCAATATTGTAGCAAATTCAATAAAGACTTTAAAAACGGTCCACATCAAAAAAATTAAAAGAACACAAGTTTCTTTTTTAAAAAATTAAGATATAATTGGTATATAACATTGTGGAGGTTTAAGGTGTACAATGGGTTGATTTGATACATTTATATACTGTAATATGTTTACCACTGTAGCTTTAGCTAACACCTCTATCATGTCACATAATTATTACTTCTTTTGTGGTGAAAACATTTAAGGTCTCATCTCTTAGCAATTTTGAAGTATATAATACAGTATTATTAACTATAATTACTGTGCTGTGCATTAGATCTCCAGAACTTTTCATCTTCTAGTTGCAAGTCTGTACCTTTGTAAAACATCTCCCCAATTCCCCCACTCCCTGGTAACCACCATTCTGCTGTTTCTATGAATCTGACTTTTAATTAGCAGGTAGTTCAGACTCCCTTTGTACTTGTGTCTAGTAATATCCTATCATCTTCACCCTTAGCCCACATCTCTGCTCTCCTGGGTGTCTTGAGTTATATTCTTTCAATGTATATTACCCAAGGATATTTAATGGGAAGTTTTGTACATTTCCAGGTGGAAGAGCCTTCTTGTCTTTTGTTTTTGTTAATTTCTATTTTTAAATATGTTATTTTGCATTGTCTTCTGAGACCATCTTAGTCATATTTTTGCATTATGGACACATTGATATTTTGTTATGCTTTAATCTATATTTTGGTGAATGCCATGTCACCTAAGACAAACATACATTATTATTAGAATGTTGTCTTCCATATATATCCATTGGATACATCCTATTCAGAAGTGTTGTATTTTCATCATGAACTGTGGCTTTTAGCATCAAAAAAGTGTCCTTCAAAATAAATAAACAATGGAAACCAGGAAAAAGAAAAAAAAATTTTAATTAAAAAAGTGTCCAGGGCTTCCCTGGTGGCACAGTGGTTAAGAATCTGCCTGCCAAGGCAGGGGACACAGGTTTGAGCCCTGGTCCGGGAAGATCCCACATGCCGCGGAGCAACTAAGCCCGTGCACCACAGCTACTGAGCCTGCGCTCTACAGCCCGTGAGCCACAGCTACTGAGCCTGCATGCCACAACTACTGAAGCTCTTGTGCCTACAGCCAGTGCTCTGCAACAAGAGAAGCCACAGCAACAAGAAGCCCACGCGCTGCAACGAAGAGTAGCCCCCACTCGCCACAGTTAAAGAAAGCCTGTGTGCAGCAAAGACCCAACGCAGCCAAAACTAAAATAAATAAATTAATTTTTTTAAAAAAGTGTCCATTATCACCTTTAATGCTTTAGGCTTCACTTCTACTTTGTCGGATACTGGAACATTACCCCTGCTCTCTTTTTGTTTACATTTGCTCAGTGTACCTTGTCTATCCCCTTGGGTTTTTTTGTTTGTTTTTGGGGGTTTGGGTTTTTTTGGCCGTACTGACTGCTTTCATTTTTTTTTAACATCTTTATTGGAGTATAATTGCTTTACATTGTTGTGTTAGTTGCTGCTGTATAACAAAGTGAATCAGCTATACATATACATATATCCCCATATCTCCTCCCTCTTGTGTCTCCCTCCCACCCTCCCTATCCCTCCCCTCTAGGTGGTCACAAAGCACTGAGCTGATCTCCCTGTGCTATGCAGCTGCTTCCCACTAGCTATCTATTTTACATTTGGTATTGTATATATGTCAATGCCACTCTCTCACTTCGTCCCAGCTTACCCCTTCCCCCTCCCCGTGTCCTCAAGCCCATTCTCTACGTCTGTCTTTATTCCTGTCCTGCATGTCTTCGGAATACAGTATACACTTGCATCTTGTTTTGTAAACTAAATCAAAAATATTTTTCTTTTAATAGGTTTATATTCATATATGAATGATATGTTTGGTCTCAACCCTGTCATAATAATTTTCATAAAACTTGCTATTTTCTAGCAATTTTAGATTTAGAAAAAAACTTCAAAGATAGTAAAGGGGGCTTCCCTGGTGGCGCAGTGGTTGAGAATCTGCCTGCTAATGCAGGGGACACGGGTTCCAACCCTGGTCTGGGAAGATCCCACATGCCGCGGAGCAACTAGGCCCGTGAGCCACAACTACTGAGCTTGCGCGTCTGGAGCCTGTGCTCCGCAACAAGAGAGGCCACGATAGTGAGAGGCCCGCGCACCGCGATGAAGAGTGGCCCCCGCTTGCCGCAACTAGAGGAAGCCCTCGCACAGAAACGAAGACCCAACACAGCCAAATAAATAACTAAATAAATAAATAATAATTAAAGGTGCTAGTAATTTAAAAAAAAAATAGTAAAGGGAGTTCTTATTTACTTGTGCTCAATTTCTCCTACTATTAACATCTTAACATTAGTATGGGAAATTTGTTACACTTAATGAACCAGTATCCACAATTATTAATAATTTCCATACATTATTCAATTTTGGTTTTCCTTGATGTCATTTTTCTGTTCCAGGAGAAAATTCAGGATATCACATTACATTTAGTCATTCATCTGCTCAGGTTCTTCTTCACTGTGTCCATATGTCACTTTCCTTGTTTTTTATTAACTTGAGAGTTTTGAGGAGTACTGATCAGATATTTTTGAAATTGTCTCACTTTGGAATTTTTCTGAAGTTCTTTCTCATCATTGGACTAGGATCATGGGTTTTGGGGAGGATAAGCCCATAGGCAAAGTGCCATTTTTATTATGTCATATCAAAGGTACGTACCCTCAACATGACTTACCACTGTTCATGTTGACCTTGATCACCAGACATAGGCTGTGTTTCTTGAGTACCTACATTATAAAGTTTTTCTCATCCCAGTTGCATACTGTACTCTTTGCAAAGTATTCATTATGCAGAGGTCACACAGAGTGGGGAGTTACCTCCTCGAGGGAAGAGTATCTAAGTACATTATTTGGAATTCTTCTGCATGGGAGATATACTCTTCTCTGCATTCATTCATTCATATCATAAGGATAATGGATATTTATTTTAAACTTTGGGTCATATCCTAATACGACATTATTTACTTTGTTGCTCAAATTGTTCCAGCTTTGGTCACTGGGAGCTCTTTCAGTTGGCTCTGTGTCTTTTTGTCGTACTGTTTTAAAAGCATTTGCTGGTATTATACGATGCTCCAGGCTCATCTGTTATATTTCCTTCCCAGTCCTAAAATCAGCAATTTCTCCAAGAAGCTTTGGTTTCTTTTATTCAATAATAGTCTTAGTAACCAAGACATGGGTATAGGTAAGCTTTTTGCTATTAGGGTATCCTTTTTTTCTAAGTATCATAAGGTTTTACAATTACGCATATTTTGTTTTCTATGCTGTTTCTTTATGACATACGTATTCTTTGCTCCTTTTGCAATTTAAGGCTTGCATTTTTGTTCTATAGATAATTGTTATCTTTGTACTTATTCCTTTTTAATACCTCTATTTCTGTTTGCTTATTTAACTGTTCACTATCTGGGTAACTGTCAGGTTTGTTTTTATATCCTTTAATGCCCTCCTATTGCCTATACATCAATGAGTTTTACTCTGCTTCATTTTTCTATCTCCCTTTTCCTCTCATTTACAGTTACATTATTTCTACCTTGTCAGAATGTGAATATTTGTACCTTTGTCTTCCACCCTCATTCCCATGTTTGGTTTAGTCTGCGACTTATATTTACATATTTTAAGTGCTCATCATCAGTCCTTTTGCTGCAGTTTCCCAATTGTCACTTGGGTGGAAAATGTTCATCATCAAGTAGACTCAAGAAGCTGATGGTAGCTGAATACTCTACGTTCTTATCTGTTGCAAGCTGTCTTTACATAGCCCTGATACTTGACGGAAAGCATGTAAAATCCTTGGTTCATAATTACATTGTCTTTTTTAAAACACTGCTCCATTGTTGACTTTTTTGTACAAGAAACTAATAAAATTATTACCTAGGTACTTTGGGATAAGGAGACAGAAGTGTGAGTTGACATACTAAGAGCAAGTCCTCAGGTAGACTGTTAAATATCAGGCTGATTGTTTGAAACTTGACATTTGCTATTAATTCATAACAAACAAAAATTTGAATTAATCATATGTGATGTTTAATTTTACAAGTCACGTTGGCTGGGACATGGTGCTCAGATATTTGGTCAAAGGTGTTTTCGGGGTGAAAGGTGTTTTTGGGGATGAAATTAACATTTAAATCAGCGGATGTTGAGTAAAGCAAAGTACCCTCCACAGTGTATATACCTCATCCAATAAATTAAAGGCATTAATAGAGCAAAGACGGACCTACCCTGAGCAAGAAGGAATATTGCCAGCAGACTGCCTTTGGAACAGAACCACAAGTCTTCCCTGGGTTTCCAGCCTGCCTGCCTACACTGCATGTTTTTGACTTTTCAAACCTTCAGCATCACATGATCCCATTCCTTAAATTAATTAATCTCTGTCTCTCCATCTCCATATATATATATATGCATACACATGCTCTTGGTTCTGGTTCTCTGGAGTACACAGACTAATACAAATTTTGGTAACAAGAGTAGTTTTGGAGGAATATAAGCTTAAGGGTTAGTTTTCTACAATGGTTTTGGAGTCTCCGGAATTGGCTAATATGATTAGATTTAAAGACACTAATGACTCTATTTCCAGTAGGAAAGAGAGCACTGATGGTGCATAATGCGATGTGGCAACAGAGATACACAAAACACCACCACTGCATATTCCTGATCACACAAGCGTGAGAGGCAAAGTTCTGTACGCTCATGTATATGATACCTTTGAACATTTTTGTGAAACTAATGAGCATAAAGAGATTGGCTGGTTGCTCCTAATATGATTCATCAAAGCAGGGGAAGAAGAGGACAGGCTCAGAGATAGGAAGTCCCAGATCAAGTGCTGCATAAATGATATGAAAGTTGACAAATCTGCCCTGAAAAAGACCCATTATCTCATGTAGCTGCAGAGCTGAGACTGCTAAAAACCAAAACGTAGAATCTCATGCTTCGAATGGCTGAATTACAAGATAAATTGAATTCCCAATTCATAAGACATCTACTGTTAAAGTGAGGGTGGGCGTTGTCTGGGAAGGAGCGGGATCCTGAAAATTGGAGTGGGGATGTACGGAAAGACCCTGATGAAGCAGGGGCCCTTGAACCCCTAAATTGTGAGGAGTCTTCTTTGCCAGAAGAAGCAGCCTTTCCACCCCCATGTAAGGAAATTAACCCTGCATTTATTCAGGAAACTATAATAACACAAGATACTGCTGATTCTCCTCAGGGACTACCCCTATTAGCCCTCTTTTCTTCTAGACTTATAACTAGACTCAATTCCCAGCAAGCCCCTAAGGGTGAAGTACAAAGTGTGACCCATGAAGATAAGCATTACACTCCAAAAGAAATACTTATTTTTTCTAACTTATGGAGAAAGAAATCCAGAGTATATGCATGGGAATGGATATGAAACATGTAAGATAATGGTGAAAGGAACCTAATGTTGCTTCAGGCTGAATTTATTAATATGAGCCTACTTAGCAGAGATTCTGCATTTAATGCTGCACCTTAGGGAACTGAGTAGCTATCTGCCAGCTTTGTTGGTTAGGTAGGTGAAACATAGACCAAAAGGCAACTAAAAGTAAATGAGCCTGCAACGCCAAGAATCTCTTGGTTTATTGTAGCAGAAGGGATTCAAAAACTTATGGAGGATGGAATTAAAGTAGATTTGTCACCAAAGACCTACTCGCTCACAGGTTGGACACACCTTTTATCACAACTGTGAGAAACCAGTTTATGAGGGGAGCTTCGGCCTCCTTGATGAGCTCTGTGATAACTGTTTTCCTTAGGCCAGAACTTACACTGGGAAATCCTGACACTGAGTTGGGAAATCTAAATGGAATAGGAGTCATTAGATCCTGGGATAACAGGGGCCAAGTGGTAGCATGGAATTCGCCAAAGGCAAGATGGACATGGTTACCATCATGGACATAAGAGTCAAAGCAGGAATCAGAAAAGTTTGTCTCCGGGAGACCTACAGCATTGTCTGGTTGATAATGTTGTTCCTAGAAGTGATATACATAGGAAGCTTAATAAATTCTTACTTGATCTGTATAAGCAGAAAGGTTCTAGCTTAGTGAACAAAATTCTAACTTGAATCATCAAAAGAGAGTCATAGTTCCTCAATCAATTCCCAGACTTGAGTCACTTTACAGTTCCAGAACCCCTTGAATTAAGACGAGGATAATTCCCCATGAGGAAGGACCCAGGTACACTGCCAAATGTATATATTTAATCTTTTTCCCAGCCTTCCCAACAGGACCTTATAGTCAGGGCGACAGTACATGGGGAAAAGGAAATAATCAGACCTATTGGAGATTAATTGCATTAATTCCAGGAGACCCAAAATGTCACTATGATCCACTACTCAGAGGGGCTTAAGAAGGTCAGGTGATCTATGGAGATTTAGCTCAGATCCATCTCAGAGTGGGCCCAGTGATTCCCTGGACTTATCCTTTGGTTACTTCCATAGTTCTGGAATTCATAATTGGAATAGACATAGTCAGCAACTGGCAGAATCTCCCATTGGTTCCATGACCTGTGGAGTGAGGGCTATTATGGTGAGCAAAGCCAAGTGAAAGCCACTAGAATGGCCTCTACTTAGAAAAATAGTAAACCAAAACCAATTCAGCATTCCTGGAGGGATGCAGAATTAATGCCACTATCAAGGACTTGAAAGATGCAGGCAAGGTTATGGCCAACATATCCCCATTCAACTCACCTACTTCTCCTATGCAGAAAACAGATGGAACATGAAGAATGACAGTGGATTACCATAAGCTTGACCAGGTGCTAACTGTAATTGCAGCTGTTTTACCAGATGTGGTTTCATTGCTTGAACAAATTAACACAACCCCTGGTACCAGCTAGGCAGCTGTTGATCTAGCAAATGCTTTATTCTCCATTTCTCTTAATAAAAACCACCAAAAGTAATTTGCTTTCACGTGGCAAGGCTAGCAATTCACCTTCCCTTCCTACCTAAGGAGTATATCAATTCTCCAGCCCTAAGCCATAATATAGTTTTCCAGCCTTGATCACCTCTTCATTCCAAAAGATATCACATTACATTGATGATACTCTGCTGACTGGAACTAGTGAGCAAGTAGTAGCAACTATTCTAGACTTCTTGATAAGACATTTGCATGTCAGAGGATCAGAAATGAATGCAACAAAAATTCAGGGGCCTTCTACCTCAGTGAAATTTCTAGGGATCTGATGGTGTGGAACATACCAAAATATTCTTTCTAAGGTGAAGGGTATATTATTGCATCTGGCCCCTCATATACCAAAGAGAGGAAAATGCCTAGTGGGCCTCTCTGGATTTTGGTAGCCAACAGAAACCTCATCTGTGTGTGCCACTCCAGCCTATTTACCAGGTGATCCAAAAAGCTGCTAGTTTTGAGTGGGACCTGGAACAAGAAAAGGCTTTTTAACAGGTCCAGGCTGCCTACAAGCTGCCCTTCACTTAGGCCATGTGATCCAGAAGATCCAATGTTGCTTGAAGTGTTCATGGCAGATAGGATACTCTTTGCAGCCTTGGGCAGGCCCATATTGGTGAAACATGGCAAAGACCTGTAGGATTTTGGACCAAAGCCGTGATATCCTCTGTCAATGATTCACCCTCTTTTGAGAAAAGGTTTGCTAGTGATCCTTAGTAGAAACTAAACATTTAACCACGGGCTCCCAGGTTGCCAGGCTAACTGAGCCACCCATAATGAATGGGGTGTTACCTGACAGACCAAGACATGAAGTTCGGTATGCAGAGCAGCACTGTAGCATCAAAAGGAAGTAGTATAGGGACTTCCCTGACGGTCCAGTGGTTAAGACTCCGCACTCCCAATGCAGGGGGCCTGGGTTCGATCCCTGGTCGGGGAACTAGATCCCGCATGCTGCAACTAAAATAAGATCCTGCACGCAGTAACAAAGATCCCGGGTGCCACAACTAACACCCGGTGCAGCCAAATAAATAAATAATTTAAAAAAAAAAGAAGTAGTATATACAAGAAGAGGTACAGACCATGAAGGTGCAAGTAAGCAAGTGGATCAAATGCCCACAGTCTCCACTTCTGCTACACTACATTCTCCCTCCCAACCTGTACCTATGGCACCTATGGGGAGTTCCCTGCAATCAGCTGACAGAGAAAAGGAGACTAGGGCCTGGTTAGCAGAAAGTTCTGATGCAGGCACCACCTGAAATGGACAGCTGCAGCAGTGTAGCCCCTTTCCGGGACCTCCCTAAAGGAGATGGTGAAGGGCAATACTCTTCAGCAGGCAAAACTGCAAGCAGTGCACCTGTTTGTTCACTTTCCTTGGACGGAGAAATGGCCACAAGTATGATTATACACTGAATCATGGGCTGTGACCAAAGGTATTGGCTGGATGGTCATGGACTAGGAAGAAACATGATTGGAAAATGGATGACAAGAGAGTTGGTGAAAGTGGTATGTGGATAGATATCTCTGAATGGTTGAAAAAAGTGAAGATATTTGTGGCCCATGTGAATGCTCACCGAAGGGTGACTGCAACAGAAGAGGATTTTAATCATCAAGATATATAGGATGACCCATTCTGTGGATAACAGTCAGCCTTTTTCCACAGCCAACTCTGTCTTTACCCAATGGGATCATGAACAAGTGACTATGGGGCAGGAATAGACGTTATTCATGGGCTCAGAAACATGGACTTTCGCTCACCAGGGATGACCTAGCTGTACACACTGAGTGCCCAATCTGCTATCAGCAGAGACCAACACTGAATTCCCGATAAGGCACCGTTCTCTAGGATAATCAGCCAGCCACTCAGTGGCAAGTTGATTTCATTGAACTGTTTCCATCATGTAAGGGGCAGCATTTTGTTCTTTCTGGAATAGATGTTTATTCTGGATACAGATTTACACACATACACTCATATGCAATGCTCTTGCATAAACTACCATCCATGGACTTACACAATGCCTTATGCACCATTATGGTATTCCAGACAGTATTTCGTCTGATCAAGGAACTCACTTCACAGCAAATCAAGTGCAGCAATGGACAAATGCTCATGGAATTCACTGGTCTATCCATGCTCCCCATCATCCTAAAGCAGCTGGCTTGACAGAACTGTAGAATGGCCATTTGAAGACTGAGTTATAGCACCAGCTGGGTGACAATAACTTTCAGGGCTGGGACAAGGTTTTCCAGGAGGCTGCATATGCTCTAACTTAGCATCCAATATATAGTAATGTTTGTCCCGTAGGATGCACAGGTCAAGGAATCAAAGGGTGAAAATGGGATGGCACTATTTCTCCTGATGACCCATAGCAAACTTTTTGCTTCCTGCCCCTATGACCTTATGCTCTACCATCCCGGAGGTCTTTGTTCCAAATAGAGTAATGAATTCATCAGGACATACAACAATGATTCCACTGAACTGGAAGTTAAGACAGCCATCTGGCCACCTTAGGATCCTCATGCCTCTGAATCAACAAAGAAGGGAGTGCTGGCTAGGGTTACTGATCCTGCCTACCAAGTGGAAATTGGTCTGCTATTCCACAAATGAGGCAAGGAAGAGTGTGTCGGACATCCGTTAGGGCATCTCTTATTATTACCATGCCCTGTGATTGAAGACAATGGAAAACTATCAATACAACAACCAAGTCAGGCAGGATGACAATTTTGGTGAAAATAACAAGCCCCAGAGTGAAAGGAACCAGTCTACAGAGTTGTTACAATGTATCATCTAAAATGTCCCTTTGCAGGACTTGCCTGGTGGTCCAGTGGTTAAGACTCTGTGCTCCCAGGGCAGGGGGCCCAGGTTCCATCCCTGTTCAGGAAACTAGATCCCGCATGCCACAACTAAAGATCCCTCATGCCGCAACTAAAAGATCCCACATGCCACAACTAAAAAAGGATCCCACACACCTGCAACAAAGATCCCGTGTGCCGCAATGAAGACCCGTTGCAGCCAAATAAATAAATAACGTGTCTTTGCAATAAAATTAGGAGACATACAAAGAAATAGTAAAGTGTGAATCATACAACAACAAAAAAAAAAAGAAGCAGGCAATCAGAACTGCATGTGTGAGCAATCAGATGTCAGATTTAACAGAAAAAGACTTCAAAGTAGCCATTATAAATATGTTCATGGAATAAGAAAAAAGCATGATTAAAGAAGTATGTTGAGGGACTTCCCTGGTGGCGCAGTGGTTAAGCATACGCCTGTCAATGCAAGGGACACAGGTTCGAGCCCTGGTCCAGGAAGATCCCACATGCCACAGAGCAACTAAGCCCATGAGCCACAACTACTTAGCCTGTGCTCTACAGTCCACGAGCCACAACTACTGAAGCCCACAAGCCTAGAGCGCATGCTCCACAACAAAAGAAGCCACCGCAATGAGAAGCCCGCGCACCGCAACAAAGAGTAGCCCCCGCTCACCGCAACTAGAGAAAGCCTGCATGCAGCAACCAAGACCCCACGCGGCCAAAAATAAATAAATAAATTTATTCTTTAAAAAAAGATGTTGAAAATGTTTGATCAAATAAAATTACCAATCAAGACATAGAAATTATGAATTGAATCAAAAGGAAATTCTGGAGTTGAGAAGTACATCAACTGAAATGAAAATTTCACTGGGGGTCTCAACTGTAGATTTGAACTGCAGAAGAATGATCAGACTTGAAGACAGACTGACGGGGAATTCCCTGGTGGTCCAGTGGTTAGGACTCTGCACTTTCACTGCCGAGGGCCCAGGTTCTATCCCTGGTGAGGAAACTAAGATCCCGGGAAAAAAAGAAGATAGACCAATGGAGATTACGTAATCCAAAAACAGAGATAAAAAAGAATGCAGAAAAATGAACAGAACCTCAGAATAATGTGGAATACCACTAAGTACACCAATATATTATAATGGCAGTATCAATAGGAGAAGAAAGGAAGAAATGAGAAAAGATATGTGAAGAAATAATAGCTGAACTTTTCCAGAATGTATGGAAACACTAACTTACACATCCAGGAGCTCATCAAACTCCAAGCAGGAGAAACACAGAGAGCCACAAAGAGACACATCATAATAAAAATGCTGAAAGTCAGTCGATGACAAAATTATCAAAACATCAATAGTAACTGGAAGAAGAACCAATGTTTACAAGGAAACCTCAGTAAAATTAACAGCAGACATCTCAGCAGAAAAAAGAGGGGCCAGAATGTAGAGTGATGACATATTCAAAGTGCATTAAGAAAAAAATGTCAACCAAGACATTTGGTCAACCTATATTCAGTGAAGCTACCTTTTAAAAATGAAGGCAAAGACTTTGCCAAATAAACAAAAACTGAGAAAATGTATTGATAGCCAATCCAACTTACAAGAAATACTGAAGGAGGTTCTTCAGGCTGAAAGTGAGTGACCCTAGATGGTAATGCACAGCAACATGAAAAAATAAAGAGTGCTAGTATAAGTAATTATGTATTTATGAAAGAGAGAATAAGTACACATTTAATCCTTTATTTTCTTAACTGATATCAAATGAATTACATAAAGTAATATGTATATAATGTGATGTTGGGTCTATAGCATAAAGAAATGTAATATGTTTGTAATATGTTTGCCAATAAATCCCACAAAGGCAGAAGCAAAACTGTATTGGGCTGACAAAATGAGCACAAGTGGTAAAGTAATAAGCATAACAGTGTATTACTGGGTTATACCATTAATAGGTATAACCTGTATGATAATACTACTACAGAATGGCAAAAGGGAATAGAGCTGTATAGGAGTAACCTTTCTATATGTCATTTGAATTAAACTAGAATATACCTGAAGCTGCTTCTAATAAGAAGACTACTATAAACAGTAGAGCATCCAATAAAAAATAACATCAAAAATATGGTAAGAAATTCATTCAAAAAATTAAAATGCAACATTACAAAATATTCACCTAATGCAAAATAAAGAAATGAAGGAAGAATAAAAGAACTAAAAATGACATGAGAACTGTAGAAAACAAAAGGTACAATGGCAGATGTAATTGCAACTACATTAATAATACCAAGTATGAATGGATTACATAATCCAATGTAGGGGCAGAGATTGTCACCCTAGATTACTTTTTAATTTTTTAAATCTAAATACATCCTGTCAACAGGAGATGCAGGTTAAATTTAAAATACAAATATATTGAAAGTAAAAGAATGGGAAAATATACATCTGTAAACATTACCCACTAGAAAGCTAGAGAGACTACACAAATAACAGGCAAAACAGACTTTAAAACAAAAAATATTACTAAGGATAAAAAGGAACATTATATCATGATAAAAGGATTAATCCATCAAGAAGTTATAACAATTATGAAAATATATGTATCCAATAACAGTGTGCCAAAACACAGGAAGCAAAAAAATGACACAAATAAAGGGAGAAAGAAATCAATCAACGATAACTGGAAACTGCAATATCCCACCTTGTATAATATATGCAACAACTAAATAGAAAATCAGTAAGGAAATAAGACTTGAAAAACACTATAAACCAGGTACACCTAAATATATCTACAGAACACTGGGCCCAACAAAAACAGAATATTCTTCTCAAATGCACAGGAAACTTTCTCTAGGGTAGAACAAATGCTGGACATAAGACAATCCTCATTAAATTTAAAATCTATGGCCTGTGACGAGAATGGAATGAAATTAGAAATCAGTAACTTGAAGAAAATTGGGGAAATTTACAAATACAAGTAAATTAACGCATCCCTAAATAACCAATGTATCAAAGAAGAAATTAACACATAAATGAGAAAATAGTGTGTGTTGAATGAAAGTCAGGGCAAAGTTACTGGGCTGCCTCTGAAATACTACTCAGAGAAACATTTATAGATGTAACTATACTAATATTATGATTTTGTTAAATTAACATTTGTTAAGTGGAACCCCAGGTGGAAGACATATGGTGAGCCACGGTTCAACAAAGACCACAAGGGGAAGTGAAATAGAGAAGTTTATTACTCACAGATCCTGGAGGAGGTACACGGGAAGTCAAGGCAGGGTGCAGGCACACTAAGAGCACCATGACCTGGGGCATAAGACTTTATTAGGGTCCATGGGTTGGATGTTTCTGGCGTTCCCAGGCTGAAGACGGGGATTGGTCACTTCAAGCCAAAAGGAGCAGGGGTTTCCGGTAGGCTCAACAAGGGTCTTATCTAAGGAGCACAGATGGGAAGGAGCTGGGAAGCAGGAGAGATTTTGCCCCCACATTGTTGGAGAAGTCCTATCAGGAACTTACATTTGCCCTACCACATCCTACCTATAGGAGGCCCTCTCACATTTCAGGTGCATACATCACAAGGCTCAAGTTCTGCAAAGTCCACTCAGATGTTCTGCGGCGCATGAGCTGACCCCACCCCCAGCCCCTTGCCTCAGAACCTGCCTCACTCACACTCATCCTGGGTGGGCCTGGAGCCTACCCGCTGAGACCAATACCTACTTCTTCCTAGAACTGGACTGCTCCTCCGCCCACCCCACCCAACAAGCGCTCCAGCTCTGTGGCCTGCTGGAAATGGTGACCTTGGAGGCCCTGCAAGGGCCCCTCGCTTCATGTGCACCCCAGAATGCAAAGTACGCTCATCTCCTGGAGACTTAAAAGAGCGCAGTCGCAGGAGGTGGCAACTCCTTTGTCCGAAGTGAGCCCACGGTTTCTCGGACGACTATATATACAGTGCGGGGGAGGGAAGCGGCAGAAATAAGGGAGGCCACGTTCCCAAGCGCACTAGCAACAGCTTCCAGCCCATTCCTGGGTCCCAGAAGCAATTTCTGTGGCTGGAAACTTGTTGTCTGAGCTCAGGAGGCCTCCTCCCTCTCCTAACAGCAACAGATGTGACTACAGAGCGCAGTCGCCACGCTTGGACCCTGCAGGACTGATGGGAGCAACCTCTGTGGACAGATGAGACCCCCGTGGGAGTGCTGTCCACCGAAGAGACCACATGGAGGATGTGGTGGCCAGGCGGGGAGATGCAAACCTTTACAGACCTTTACTACCCTTACTGGTAGTGTTTGGAAAACCAAAATGAACAAAGGGTCAAGTGAACTACGGTGCGTTTCTGGAGGTGAGTCTGGAGCATGAGGGGTTGGAATTATGTTCTGGCCCTGACTCTCACCTCTTCAACTCCTGTTTTGCATTTCTGTAGGCATGACATTTTTGTATAGTGAGCTGAGGAAGTGTGAGATCCCTTCCTCATCAGGAGGGGCAGATGGACCCTCCTTTGGGGATTGTTTTGGGGGCCAGGACACACCCTTCTACCATGTGGCCTGTGGGTGAGAACAGTTCACTCTGTGAAGATCAGGTGGCTGTAGGCCTGAGACTTGTGTAAAACCCCTGTGTGGGGGGCGGGGGGGGGAGTGTACATGGGAGTGAGAGTGCTCAATTATTCAGTAAGTGTCAATTCCCTCCTGTGTAGTAACAGGCCTTCTAGTAGGTGCTGAAGTGAACAAAGCCGAACAAATATCCCTGTCCCCTTGAAGCTGACATTCCAGGAGATAAGAAATGAGAGATACAAGTAAAATACATAATGTATCTGGTAGTGGTTATTCAGAAGGAGAGAAATAGAGCAGGGGAGGAGTCTGGGGGACTGGGCCGGTGCATTTGTGTAATTTTGTATGTCTGTCTGGGGGACTATGTGTGCATGTCCTTTAAAATTTGGAATGCTTTTATATCATTTTCTTGCCTAACTGCTATGGTAGCCCCTCCCTTACATGTTGAATAGAACTGGCAAGAGTTGAATATCCTTGCTCTGTGTCTGACCTTAGGGAGAAAGCAGTCAGAGTTTCACCATCAAATATGATGTTAGCTGTTGGTTTTTCTAGATGCCTTATATCAGGTTGAAGAGGTTCCCTTTAGTTTATTGAGAGTTTTCCATGTAAAGTGTTGTTGAGCTTTGTCAAATGCTTTTTCTCCATCTATTGAGATGATCCTGTGGTTCTTGAGTTCAGCATGATTATAGGAGGCAAGATCAGTATATAAGAATCAATTGTAGGGCTTCCCTGGTAGCGCAGTGGTTAAGAATCTGCCTGCCAATGCGGGGGACACAGGTTCGAGCCCTGGTCTGGGAAGATCCCACATGCCGAGGAGCAACTAAGCCCGTGAGCCACAACTACTGAGCCTGCGCGTCTGGAGCCTGTGCTCTGCAACAAGAGAGGCCGCGACAGTGAGAGGCCCGCGCACCGTGATGAAGAGTGGCCCCCGCTCGCCGCAACTAGAGAGAGCTCTCGCACAGAAACGAAGACCCAACACAGCCAAAAATAAATAAATTAATTATTTTTTAAAAGTATAAAATACTTAGGAATTTAACAAAAGAGGTACAAAACACATTGAAAACAACAAAAAAGTTGAAAGAAATTAATAATATTATAAATAAATTGAAAAATACCCCATATTCATGGATTTGAAGACATAATATACTTGAGATGGCAGTACTCCCCCAAATTATCTACAGATTCAATGCGATTCTTATCAGAATCCTGGCTGACTTCTCTGTAGACAATGAAAAGCTGTTTCAAAAATTCATATGGAATTGCAAGGGACACAGAAAAACAAAACCAATCTTGAAACAGAAGAACAAAGGAACCACATTTCCCAATTTCAAAACTTACTGCAAAGCAATGGTAATCAAGACAGTAGACAGTGTGGCGCTGGCACGATCAAAGGAATAAAATTTTGATTTCAGAAATAAACCCATACAAATATGTCAAATGATTTTCAACAATGGTGCCAAGAGCATTCAATGGTAAAAAATATTCGTGTCAACAAATGGTGCTAGGACAACTGGATAATCACATGTAAAAGAATGAAGTTTGGCTCTGACCTCACACCATCCACAAAAACTACTCAAAACTGGATCAAAGACCTAAATGTTAGGGGTAAGACTATAATACTCTTAGAAGAAAACATCAAGTAAAATCTTCATGACCTTAGATTTGGGAAAGGATTCTTAGAAGTCACACCAAAAGCATGAGCAACAAAGAAAAAGGATAAGTTGGACTTCATCAAAACTGAAAACTTTTGTGTTTCAAAGGACACATGAAGAAACTGAAAAGACAACCCACAAAATGGAAGAAAAATTAGCAAATCATAAATCTGGCAAGGGACTTCTATTTAGAATATATAAAGAGCTCTTACAACTCAATAATTTTAAAAAAACACAATTTTTTAACAGACAAGGTATCTGAATAGACATTTGTCCAAGCAAGATATGTCTAAGTGGCTAAAAAGCACATGAAAAGATGCTCAACATCGCTAGTCATCAGAGAAATGCAAGTCAAAACCACAAAGAGATACCACTTCATACCCACTAGGATAGCTAGAATTTTTAAATGTTGGTGAGGATGTGGAGACACTGGAACCCTTATACACTGCTGATGGGAATGTGAAATGATGCAACCACCTTGGAAAACAGTGTGACAGCTCCTCAAATGATTAAACATAGACTTAACATGTGACTCAACAATTCCACTCCTCGGTGAAGAATACCATTCCCAAAACAAATTAAAACATATGTCCATATAAAATCTGTGTATGAATGTTTATAGCAACGTTATTCAGAATACTCAAAAAGTAGAAGCAAACCAAATGTCCATCAGTGGATAAATGGATAAATCCAGCACCCAATGTGCTAGATCCATACAATGGAATATTACTAGGCCACAAAAAAGAATGAAATACTGATTCATGCTACAACATGGGTATCCCTTGAAAACATTATACTATTGTAAATGGAATTGTTTTCTTAATTTACTTTTCAGATTATTCACTGTGTTAGAAATGCAACCAATTTTTGCATATTAATTTTGTATCCTGCAACTTGGCTGAATAAGTTTATGAATACTAACAGGGTGTATGTGTATGTGTGTGTGTGTGTGTGTGTGAGTGTGTGTGTGTGTGATATTTAGCGTTTTCTACATGTAAGATTATGTCATCTGCAAACAGAAGTTATTTTATTTTCTCCTTGCTAATTTGGATGTCTTTTCTTTCTTTTTCTTGCCTATTTGCTCTGGCTAGATTTCCCAATATTATGTTGAATACAAGTGTTAAAAGCAGGCGTCCTGTTTTGTTCCTGATGTGAGAAGAAAAGCTTTCAGTCTTTCATCATAGAGTATGAGGTTAGCTGTGGGTTTTTCATATATGGCCTTTATATTATGTTGAGAGAGTTTCCTTCTATTCCTAGTTTGTTGAGTGCTGTTATCATAAAAAGGTGTTAAATTTTGTCAAATCCTTTTTCTTCATCAATTAAATGATCATGATTTTGTGTGTGTGTGATTCTGCTAATATGGTATATTACGTTATTTGATTTTCATATGTTGAAAATTCTGCATTCCAGGAATAACTCTCATTTAGTTGTGGTTTCTAATCCTTTAAGATGCTGCTGAATATGGTTTGCTGGCATATTTTGAGGATTTTTCCATCAATGTTCATAAGCAAAATTTGTCTGCGTTTTCTTGTACTGTCTTTGGCTTTGAAATCAGAGTTTATGCACACCTCATGGAATGAGTTCTGAAGGGTTTCCCCCTCTACACTTTTTCAAAAGATTTTGAGGAGGACAGTTGCAGTTCTTTCAATGGTGGAATTCATCGGGGAAGTAATCTGGTTTTAGACTTTTCTTTGTTGGGAGGGATTTGTGGGGTTTTTTGTTTTCATACTGCAGCAATCTCCTTACAAGTTATAGGTCTGATCAGATTTTCTCTCTCTTCATGAATCAGGCTTGGTAGTTTGTGTGTTTATAGAACTTGTCCATTTCATCTGGGTATTTGTTGCTGTACCCCTAGAAACCTCTTAAATAAGGTTTGAGGTGTGAAGTTCCTTCCGTTGTGTTCCCCTGTTATTTTACAGGAGCCCCCTTATGTGGAGGAAGGGAGGAGCATTCTATAGTCTATATCCTGTGTCCCTGGGCTGTAATTTTCACAAGCGCTTTTCCGTACCCCGCCCCCCAATTTGGTTGAGGCAGAAAGGCTAGAGAATGATGGAGTTGGGTGTTTCCCTTTCTCCAGGTCAGTTAGGCTCTGGTAAAATCCTAGTTGGTTAGGCTTTGTAAAATAGTTTCTTTTGAGGGCAGGCCTTCTTAAGAAGTACAGAATACTTGGGACATATTTCAAGATGGATACTTTTCCCCTCCTTGTGCTGGAAGCACAAAGAGATTTTTCTCAGATTTTCCCTCTAAGAACCTGGTAGGGATTTCTGGATGTAAAATTCACAAATTGGTGGGGACACCCTAAGACTGTGTCCTGTGGGGGTTTTAACACTAAAACTTGTCCACACGTGACGTCCAGCAATTTGTCAATTACGGTTCAGGTTTTCCTACCCGAGTACATGTGCATGAAAACTATCACCCTGACCCCACACTAACCACAATAAAAAAACAGGCAGTCTCCTTTCCTTGCTTTCTCAAGCCATTTCCCACCTGCTTGAGAAGGCTGCCCTCCTCCCTCTAGAGCCCTCAATTATTTGAGTAAGTAATATTTTCATACCCGCTTGGTCTGTATGTGCAGTCCTCCGTCTCAACACTGGGACCAAACTTTGGGTGGATTTCTCCCAGTTTGTGTATCTTTTAACTCCCTTAAATTTTTTTCATTGAAGTATAGTTGATTTACAATGTTGTGTTAGTTTCAGGTGTATGACAAAATGATTCAGTTTACATATATACATATATATATACATATATATATGTATAAAATTATATACCTGCATCATCAGTTGACCACAACAGTTACAGAAAAGGTAAGATAGTTTATACACTGCAGTACTTTTGTTCTATTGATAAATCTTCTAAGATCTTTTCATATCAATACAGGCCACCTCTCATTTTAATTACAGGTATATATGATGATGACCTTATGTAATCAATTCTTTCTAAATAGACACTGAGCTTGTTTCTAAACTTTTGTTACCAAAATTGTTCATTAAAACTCATATTGTGGGGACTTCCCTGGTGGTGCAGTGGTTAAGAATCCACCTGTCAATGCAGGGGACATGGGTTCGAGCCCTGGTCCGGGAAGATCCCACATGCCGCGGATCAACTAAGCCCGTGCACCACAACTACTGAGCCTGCGCTCTAGAGCCTGCAAGCCACAACTATTGAGCCCGTGTGGCATAACTACTGAAGCCCACACACCTAGAGCCCGTGCTCTGCAACGAGAAGCCACCGCAATGAGAAACCCACGCACCACAACGAAGAGTAGCCCCCGCTTGCCGCAACTAGAGAAAGCCCGTGTGCAGCAACGAAGACCCAATGAAGCCAAAAATATTAATTAGTTAATTAATTTTTTAAAAACCTCATATTGTGGGAATTCCCTGGTGGTCCATTGGTTAGGACTCTACACTTTCACTGCTGAGGTCCCAGGTTCGATCCCTGGTCAGGGAACTGAGTTCCTACAAGCCACACAGCAAGGCAAAAACAAAAAAACAAACAAACAAAAACTCATGTTGTCATGTTACAAGGCAAACAAGTATATTAAAATTCTCTTCTTTTCCAAATTTAAATAGTGCTTTGAAGTTTTATTTTGAAACATATTTTGGAAAGAATAAAATGTCTTGTGCTAAGTTTTGGTAATAATAACAATATAAACATTCCTGGACTCATCAAGATTCATAAATGGGCCTTGGGCACTTGTTAGGGTCCTCCGACGTTCCCCTCACTGAACCCATCTCTGACATGGCCCATAGATGACCACCGTTATAATTCTTCACTTATTCTTCATATCTTTACCATGTATTCTTTTTCACTAAGCAGTTTTCATTTAGTTGTGCCTGTTTGGGACTTTCCATAAATGAATATTAAAGCAATTACACTGAAAAGGGTTTTTTGTTGTTTCTTTGCCTTGGTAGTTTCACTTGGTGGCATCTGAGGCTGCAGGTCATCCAATTTGTTCATCCCTTCCAATGCTTTTGGTGTCTGGGTTTTATCAAAATTATTTTTTACTGTTGAGGAAAATACCACTGCTGTTTTTCTTTTTCAGACTCAGGTGTAAATGTACAAGAAATTCTTTGCAAATTAGAGAAAGGTTGTTGGGGTGTAGACCATGGTCAAGGCTACATTTACAGGAAGTAGCAATGGATGTATCAGCTGACCCTCCTACCACTCTTTGTCTAACTATTTACTCAGTATGGTCATCAATACTTGGGATTGTTTTATTTACGAATTCTTGCCCCTCTAATAAATGTGAAATGAGACTACTTGAGATTGTATTTGGATACTTTTTCATTACCAAGGAGGTTCACCTTTTTTTGATATGTGATCTTTCACCCTTTGTGAAATATGTTCTGGTCATATTCTCCTTTTTAAATTACTCGCTCATTCATTTTTACTCTCTGACTAATCCTTTTATGTTGCATGCAATGCAGAAAAATTTCTCCCAGTTTGCGTATCTTTTAACTCCCTTAAATTTTTTTCATTGAAGTATAGTTGATTTACAATGTTGTGATAGTTTCAGGTGTATGGTAAAGTGATTCCGTTTACATATATATATATATAAAATTATAGAATACTATATAGAATATAGAATATTCTATAATATAAAATATATTCTTTTTTCACATTCTTTACCATGATAGGTTATTACAAGACATTAAATATAGTTCCCTGTCAACAGAGAGATTAGCCAAGATGGCAGAGTAGAAGGACGTGCTCTCACTCCCTCTTGCGAGAGCACCAAAATCACAACTGGCTGCTGGACAATCATTGACAGGAAGACCCTGGACTTCACCAAGGAGGATACCCCACGTCCAAGGACAGAGGAGAAGCCACAGTGAGACGGTAGGAGGGGCGCAATCAGAGTAAAATCAAATCCCATAACTGCTGGGTGGGTGACTCACAGACTGGCGAACACTTATACCACAGAAGTCCACCCACTGGAGTGAAGGTTCTGAGCCCCACGTCAGGCTTCCCAACCTGGGGGTCCGGCAACGGGAGGAGGAATTCCTAGAGAATCAGACTTTGAAGCCTAGTGGGAATTGATTACAGGACTTTGACAGCACTGGGGGAAACAGAGACCCCACTCTTGGAGGGCACACACAAAGTAATGTGTGCATCGGGACCCAGGGGAAGGAGCAGTGACCCTGGGGGAGACTGAACCAGACCTACCTGCTGGTGTTCGGGGGTCTCCTGCAGAGGCGAGTGGTGGCTCTGTTTCACCGTGGGGATAAGGACACTGGCAGCAGAGGTTCTGGGAAGTTCTCCTTGGCGTGAGCCCTCCCAGAGTCTGCCATTAACCCCACCAAAGAGCACGGGTAGGCTCCAGTGTTGGGTTGCCTCAGGCAAAACAACCAACAGGGAGGGAACCCAGCCCTACCCATCAACAGTCAAGTGGATTAAGGTTTTACTGAGCTCTGACCGCCACAGCAACAGGGAGGGAACCCAGCCCCACCCATCAACAGTCAAGTGGATTAAGGTTTTACTGAGCTCTGACCGCCACAGCAACAGTCAGCTCTACCCACCACCAGAGCCTCCCATCAAGCCTCTTAGATAGCCTCAACCACCAGAGGGCAGACAACAGAAGCAAGGAAAACTACAATCCTGCAGCCTGTGGACCAAAAACCACAGTTACAGAAAGATAGAGAAGATGAAAAGGCAGAGGGCTATGTACCAGATGAAGGAACAAGAAAAAACCCCAGAAAAACAACTAAATGAAGTGGAGATAGGCAACCTTCCAGAAAAAGAATTCAGAATAATGATAGTGAAGATGATCCAGGACGTCGGAATAAGAATGGAGGCAAAGATTGAGAAGATGCAAGAAATGATTAACAAAGACCTAGAAGAATTAAAGAACAAACAAACAGAGATGACCAATACAATAACTGAAATGAAAACTACACTAGAAGGAATCAATAGCAGAATAACTGAGGCAGAAGAACGGATAAGTGACCTGGAAGACAGAATAGTGGAATTCACTGCTGCGGAACAGACTAAAGAAAAAAGAGTGAAAAGAAATGAAGACAGCCTAAGAGACCTCTGGGACAACATTAAACGCAACAACATTCGCATTATAGGGGTCCCAGAAGGAGAAGAGAGAGAGAAAGGACCCGAGAAAATAGTTGAAGAGATTATAGTCGAAAACTTCCCTAACATGGGAAAGGAAATAGCCACCCAAGTCCAGGAAGCGCAGAGAGTCCCATACAGAATAAACCCAAGGAGAAACACGCCGAGACACATAGTAATCAAAGTGGAAAAAATTAAAGACAAAGAAAAATTATTGAAAGCAGCAAGGGAAAAATGACAAATAACATACAAGGGAACTCCCATAAGGTTAACAGCTGATTTCTCAGCAGAAACTCTGCAAGCCAGAAGGGAGTGGCATGATATACTTAAAGTGATGAAAGGGAAGAACCTACAACCAAGATTACTCTACCCGGCAAGGATCTCATTTAGATTTGATGGAGAAATCAAAAGCTTTACACACAAGCAAAAGCTAAGAGAATTCAGCACCACCAAACCAGCTCTACAACAAATGCTAAAGGAACTTTTCTAGGCAAGAAACATAAGAGAAGGAAAACACCTACAATAACAAACCCAAAACATTTAAGAAAATGGACATAGGAACATACATATCGATAATTACCTTAAACGTGACTGGATTAAATGCCCCAACCAAAAGACATAGACTGGCTGAATGGATACAAAAACAAGACCCATATATATGCTGTCTACAAGACACCCACTTTAGACCTAGGGACACATACAGACTGAAAGTGAGGGGATGGAAAAAGATATTCCATGCAAATGGAAATCAAAAGAAAGCTGGAGTACCTATACTCATATCAGATAAAATAGACTTTAAAATAAAGAATGTTACAAGAGACAAGGAAGGACACTACATAATGATCCAGGGATCAATCCAAGAAGAAGATATAACAATTATAAATATATATGCACCCAACATAGGAGCACCTCAATACATAAGGCAACTGCTAACAGCTATAAAAGAGGAAATCGACAGTAACACAATAATACTGGGGGACTTTAACACCTCACTTACACCAATGGACAGATCATCCAAAATGAAAATAAATAAGGAAACAGAAGCTTTAAATGACACAATAGACCAGATAGATTTAATCGATATATATAGGACATTCCATCCAAAAACAGCAGATTACACGTTCTTCTCAAGTGCGCACGGAACATTCTCCAGGATAGATCACATCTTGGGTCACAAATCAAGCCTCAGTAAATTTAAGAAAATTGAAATCATATCAAGCATCTTTTCTGACCACAATGCCATGAGATTAGAAATGAATTACAGGGAAAAAAACGTAAAAAAGACAAACACATGGAGGCTAAACAATACGTTACTAAATAACCAAGAGATCACTGAAGAAATCAAAGAGGAAATAAAAAAATACCTAGAGACAAATGACAATGAAAACACGACGACCCAAAACCTATGGGATGCAGCAAAAGCGGTTCTAAGAGGGAAGTTTATAGCTATACAAGCCTACCTAAAGAAACAAGAAAAATCTCAAGTAAACAATCTAACCTCACACCTAAAGAAACTAGAGAAAGAAGAACAAACAAAACCCAAAGTTAGCAGAAGGAAAGAAATCATAAAGATCAGAGTGGAAATAAATGAAATAGAAACAAAGAAAACAATAGCAAAGATCAATAAAACTAAAAGTTGGTTCTTTGAGAAGATAAACAAAATTGATAAGCCATTAGCCAGACTCATCAAGAAAAAGAGGGAGAGGACTCAAATCAATAAAATCAGAAATGAAAAAGGAGAAGTTACAACAGACACCGCAGAAATACAAAGCATCCTAAGAGACTACTACAAGCAACTTTATGCCAAAAAAATGGACAACCTGGAAGAAATGGACAAATTCTTAGAAAGGTATAACCTTCCAAGACTGAATCAGGAAGAAACAGAAAATATGAACAGACCAATCACAAGTAATGAAATTGAAACTGTGATTAAAAATCTTCCAACAAACAAAAGTCCAGGACCAGATGGCTTCACAGGTGAATTCTATCAAACATTTAGAGAAGAGCTAACACCCATCCTTCTCAAACTCTTCCAAAAAATTGCAGAGGAAGGAACACTCCCAAACTCGTTCTATGAGGCCACCATCACCCTGATACCAAAACCAGACAAAGACTCTACAAAAAAAGAAAATTACAGACCAATATCACTGATGAATATAGATGCAAAAATCCTCAACAAAATACTAGCAAACAGAATCCAACAACACATTAAAAGGATCATACACCACGATCAAGTGGGATTTATCCCAGGGATGCAAGGATTCTTCAATATACACAAATCAATCAATGTGATACACCATATTAACAAATTGAAGAATAAAAACCATATGATCATCTCAATAGATGCAGAAAAAGCTTTTGACAAAATTCAACACCCATTTATGATAAAAACTCTCCAGAAAGTGGGCATAGAGGGAACCTACCTCAACATAATAAAGGCCATATATGACAAACCCACAGCAAACATCATTCTCAATGGTGAAAAACTGAAAGCATTTCCTCTAAGATCAGGAACGAGACAAGGATGTCCACTCTCACCACTATTATTCAACATAGTTCTGGAAGTCCTAGCCACGGCAATCAGAGAAGAAAAAGAAATAAAAGGAATACAAATTGGAAAAGAAGAAGTAAAACTGTCACTGTTTGCAGATGACATGATACTATACATAGAGAATCCTAAAACTGCCACCAGAAAACTGCTAGAGCTAATTAATGAATATGGTAAAGTTGCAGGATACAAAATTAATGCACAGAAATCTCTTGCATTCCTATACACTAATGATGAAAAATCTGAAAGAGAAATTATGGAAACACTCCCATTTACCATTGCAACAAAAAGAATAAAATACCTAGGAATAAACCTACCTAGGGAGACAAAAGACCTGTATGCAGAAAACTATAAGACACTGATGAAAGAAATTAAAGATGATACCAACAGATGGAGAGATATACCATGTTCTTGGATTGGAAGAATCAACATTGTGAAAATGAGTATACTACCCAAGGCAATCTACAGATTCAATGCAATCCCTATCAAATTACCAATGGCATTTTTTACGGAGCTAGAACAAATCATCTTAAAATTTGTATGGAGACACAAAAGACCCCGAATAGCCAAAGCAGTCTTGAGGCAAAAAAATGGAGCTGGAGGAATCAGACTCCCTGACTTCAGACTATACTACAAAGCTACAGTAATCAAGACAATATGGTACTGGCACAAAAACAGAAACAGATCAATGGAACAAGATAGAAAGCCCAGAGATTAACCCACGCACCTATGGTCAACTAATCTATGACAAAGGAGGCAAAGATATACAATGGAGAAAAGACAGTCTCTTCAATAAGTGGTGCTGGGAAAACTGGACAGCTACATGTAAAAGAATGAAATTAGAATACTCCCTAACACCATACACAAAAATAAACTCAAAATGGATTAGAGACCTAAATATAAGACTGGACACTATAAAACTCTTAGAGGAAAACATAGGAAGAACACTCTTTGACATAAATCACAGCAAGATCTTTTTTGATCCACCTCCTAGAGTAATGGAAATAAAAACAAAAATAAACAAGTGGGACCTAATGAAACTTCAAAGCTTTTGCACAGCAAAGGAAACCATAAACAAGACAAAAAGACAACCCTCAGAATGGGAGAAAATATTTGCAAATGAATCAACGGACAAAGGATTAATCTCCAAAATATATGAACAGCTCATTCAGCTCAATATCAAAGAAACAAACACCCCAAGCCAAAAATGGGCAGAAGACCTAAATAGACATTTCTCCAAAGAAGACATACAGACGGCCACGAAGCACATGAAAAGATGTTCAACATCACTAATTATTAGAGACATGCAAATCAAAACTACAATGAGGTATCACCTCACTCCTGTTAGAATGGGCATCATCAGAAAATCTACAAACAACAAATGCTGGAGAGGGTGTGGAGAAAAGGGAACCCTCTTGCACTGTTGGTGGGAATGTAAATTGATACAGCCACTATGGAGAACAATATGGAGGTTCCTTAAAAAACTAAAAATAGAATTACCATATGACCCAGCAATCCCACTACTGGGCATATACCCAGAGAAAACCGTAATTCAAAAAGACACATGCACCCGAATGTTCATTGCAGCACTATTTACAATAGCCAGGTCATGGAAGCAACCTAAATGCCCATCGACAGACGAATGGATAAAGAAGTTGTGGTACATATATACAATGGAATATTACTCAGCCATAAAAAGGAACGAAATTGAGTCATTTGTTGAGACGTGGATGGATCTAGAGACTGTCATACAGAGTGAAGTAAGTCAGAAAGAGAAAAACAAATATCGTATATTAATGCATGTATGTGGAACCTAGAAAAATGGTACAGATGAGCCAGTTTGCAGGGCAGAAGTTGAGACACAGATGTAGAGAATGGACATATGGACACCAAGGGGGGAAAACTGCGGTGAGGTGGGGATGGTGGTGTGCTGAATTGGGCGATTGGGATTGACATGTATACACTGATGTGTATAAAATTGATGCCTAATAAGAACCTGCAGTATAAAAAAACAAACAAAACAACTAACACTAAACTTTCATTGGGTTATTTGTATGGAAATATGTTAATATAAATGTTTCAGACATTACATGAAATTTCTAAAAATCTTATATTTGTATTTGTATGGAAATATGTATGGAAATATGTTAATATAAATGTTTCAGACATTACATGAAATTTCTAAAAATCTTATATTTGTATTTGTATGGAAATATGTATGGAAATATGTTAATATAAATGTTTCAGACATTACATGAAATTTCTAAAAATCTTATGTGTTCTGGTATAATGTTATAAGTAATAATCCTAGTTATTACTTTAAAATGTATATCTCAGAAATAACTAATTTTCTTGTCAACTGCATTATTATGAACTTTCATCAAATCTTTAACCATGGTCATTTTTAAGTCTTTTGTCATTTACAGACAGTTCTGGGTGTACTCTGATGATTTTGCAAATATGTTCCTATAAAAGGGTTTCATCTTCAAGAAATTCATGGAAAAGACTCTGACAAGTACAGGTTTCTGGTAACTGACTGTACTGCTGAACTGAATGAATAAGCATTTTCAGAACTCTAATGAAAAACTGATGAACTCATAAAAGTGCTAACAAAAGATCAAGATGAAAAAAAAATTAATTACATGGGACTGAGTGAACTGATGAGGATGAGTATAATTTTTGTGACTTTCTATCTGAATTAAAAAAAAAAAAATCCCACAAGGACTCAGAGGCAAAGAATATACAAATCAATTTTCACTGCAAAGTAAAGGAGCTGTTACAGTGGAGGATTACTGGACTGAATGTCAATATTATGACATAGTATGAGTGTGTTTCATGTTTGGTAATTGCAATCATTGTTGCTTTTGTTGTGGTCATCCATGTACAATGCTTGGTGTCAGTCTATTTATCTCTTGTAAAAATAAAATACAGTGTGTGTGTGTGGAAAAAAAAAAGAAATAACAACAGAATTTAATATGATTATTAATTTCAAAATAAATAAGCATGTATTATATATACATATAAAATATAAATCATATGTAATAAATATGAATATTATAAAGTAAAAATGCCAGAGAAATAAATTTAATAAGAAATGTACATGAATTATACAGAGAATATGTGTGTGAGTAAATACTTTTTCCATTTTTTAAATTCCAATAAAGATAGCGATGGACTTTCAAAAAAAAAAAAATAGTTCCCTGTGCTATACAGTATGTCTTTGTTGTTTATCTTTTTAACTCCCTTAATTTTAATGTATTTGATGTATTTGAATCCTTTATGGCTTACTTGTTTTTTTCTTGTATAAGAAAATTCTTACCTATTCCTGTGTCAAAAGAATATTTGCCTGGGGACTTACCGGGTGGCGCAGTGGTTAAGACTCCATGGTCCCAATGCAGGGGGCCCAGGTTCGGTCCCTGGCCAGGGAACTAGATCCCACATACATGCCACAACTAAGAGTCCGCATGCTGCAACTAAGGAGCCAGTGAGCAGCAGCTAAGACCTGGCACAACCAAATAGATATTTTAAAAGAAAAAAAATTTGCCTGTGGCTTCTGAATTATTTAGTTTTGTCTTTCACATCGAAATCTACAATAAATTGATCACCGTCCATAGTACGGAGGGGAATGTCATGTATTTTTCCAACATAGATAACAGTTTGTCCCTGCCCCATGTATTAAAGTGTTCACACTTTTTGCCACTACTCTGTAATGCCTTCTCTATCTAATCAGATTTCCGTAACGTGCCGGCCCACTGAAGACTGTTTTCCTTTCCCTTGGTCTATTTGTCAACTCTCTGCTAATATACTGTCTGTAATACTATAGTATTAAAATCCTTGATATATATTATGCCGGTCCTCACGTTGTGATTCAGAAAATTTTGACCAATTTTAGACATCTGTTCTTCCTATTAGGTTTGCAGTAGTTTTTGTTAGTTCCTTCAAAGGAAGTGAAATGGATAGACAAGTCACAGACAGCTAAGTCTTAAAATCAATGTTTGAAGACCACAGAATCATGTGACTTTCTTAGGAACTGAGTGTAGACACCCAGTGCCCTTAGCCTCACCCATCCTCCTATACTCATACATGGGAGGTTTTAGAACTCAGTGGCCTTTGACAACGTGGCTGCGAACTTCACCCTGGAGGAGGAGGCACTGCTGGATCCTTCTCAGAAGAAACTCTACAGAGATGTGATGCTGGAAACCCTCAGGAACATGGTCTCACTCAACAAGGTGACATCACACCTCCACTTAGTGAATTAGAGGACAGCCCTCATCAAATGCCATGATGACTTACTTAGACAAACCTTGCTAAGATTACAAAATATCTTTTTTTTAAAATAAATTTATTTATTTATTTATTTTTGGCTGTGGTGGGTCTTCTTTGCTGCACGTGGGCTTTCTCTAGTTGCATCATGCAGGGGTCCTCTTTGTTGCAGTGCGCAGGCTTCTCATTGCGGTGGCTTCTCTTGTTGCGGAGCATGGGCTCTAGGCACACGGGCTTCCGTAGTTGTGGCACGTGGGCTCAGTAGTTGTGGCTCACGAGCTCTAGAGCGCAGGCTCAGTAGTTGTGGCGCATGGGCTTAGTTGCTCCGGGGCACGTGGGATCTTCCCGGACCAGGGCTCAAACCCGTGTCCCCTGCACTGGCAGGCGGATTCTTAACCACTGTGCCACAAGGGAAGTCCCACAAAACATCTTTTAAACATGTTCTTCTAAATGAGTATCCCTCCTATTTGAGGGCTCAACCCCCAGCCTGTAGGGCCTTAATCATCAGGAGCACGGACATCTTACAAATAAAGTCATTCCTATACCAGACACTTCTATCAGAATGGTCACTCCCACAGGGCTTTGATTTGTTGTTTTGTGCTCACTAGCCACCATTCATGTCCTACACCTGGGCCTTCCTCAAGGTGCCAGTATTTCCTTTTGGATACCCTACCCTCAGGCCCATCTCAACAGAAATGTGCTGTTTTCCTACCAATTGCACTCATGCACTCACTGTTGTGGGAATCTCCAGGACTGCCCTGGGCATACATGACATCACTCAACAAACTCACATCATTGACACCAGTCAGGAAATATCAAAAAGGCTCCTAACTCATGCAGCAGACAGCTAATGCCTTAGATGCTTTCCGTGAAGGAAAACTCTCTCTGGCAGCCATGGTAGCTGGTGAAACTGTGGCTCTGGATTATTCATTGATCAGTCAGAGAGAGCTCTGTTCCCTTAAAAGAGGTTTTGTGCTGCGTGTGGGCAGACAACAATGACAAAGCACCACCAATAATTCAACAAATGAGACAACAGATTAAAAGAACCAATAACATGACTAAAACAACTGAACACAGCTCGAGCCCCACTAACATATTTTCCTGGGTTTCTCCAACACTGGGATGACTAGATTCAAGTGCTTTTTCAAACCTTCCTCATCTTATTTATAATGTTGCCTGTGCTTTTCACTTGGCTTTTAAAATTCATATTCAAAACCAAATTCATGTAAATGAGATATAGCATATTTCAGTCAACATCAAACATCAGAAGTAAACTTTAATAGAGACATTGACTCCATTTTTGACTTGTTTGACTATTAACAGATTTTATATACTTATCCATCCTCCCTGCCTGGCCCAACACAGATAACCAAGTTAAAAATGCTCACAATCTTCCTTTTCTCTTTTTGTGCCAGTGGCTAGATTTGTCAAACCTTGAAAAACTCTAGCTTCAACCTATAGACACAATAAAGATCCAGCTGACCCTATCTGCTTTACTTGAGCCATCTTGCACTTGCCCTCCTTTCCTTAGAAGGTCACACTGAGTAATAAACATTTTTGTATTCACTTGCTGTGTGTGACATCATCAGTTTTCACACTCAAACCCATTTTGGGTAGGGGGTTGATCCTTCCCCAAAAGGGGGCAAAGATAAAACCAAAGGTCACCTGTGGGAAATGTTTTTGCAGTGAGGAACAGGAGCTTAGGGTGGGGAATTCTGAAAGGAATATGAGGATAAAACATCCAAATGCAGAGTTCCCCATATGATAAGCTTTTTGGACCCATGGGTTATTATAGAAAAACTCTGAAACTACACAAATGGTCACTAGCCATAAAATCAACAAGTGAAAATCCTATGGTCTCACAAGGGAAAAACACACAGCAACGGAAGTGAATAAATGCTTTCTGCTCTGACATGAAAAGAGCTTGGAGTCATCAGTTACATCATAAGAAAAAAGGTGAACAAAATGAAAATCAACAATTGTTCTTAAATCCATCAGAGAATTCAGATTATAGGGTAAACCACTGCCCTAAAAACTGGAAAGTGGGGGGGGACTTCCCTGGTGGTTCAGTGGCTAAGGCTCCACGATCCCAATGCAGGGGGCCCGGGTTCGAACCCTAGTCAGGGAATTAGATCCCACATGCCACAACTAAAGATCCCACATGCCACAACTAAAAGATCCCCCCATGCTGCAAGTAAAAGAGATCCTGCATGCCGCAACAAAGATCCCTCCTGCCGCAACTAAGACCCGGTGCAGCCAAATAAATAAATAAATAAATAGTTTTTAAAAACTGGAGGGATGTGTGAATATAGAGAATTACCAGTCGCTGGGAGCAGAAACCAGTGGAGCAAGCAAACTGTGGTAACATGTGAACTACTATAGACGGACTGCTGGAGACAGTATGGACTAGCTTGAAAGTTTCCTGGGGGGGCCCAGTCATAGGGTACCCCCCACAATGAATTTTACCTCCAAGAGCCCGAGCCTTGTGCTTCATACAGTTAAAGAAGAAAAACATTTTTAAATACACTCAGAGCATTCTGTTCTCTGTAATTTATGCCACCCTTCAAAGAAAACTAACTCACCAAAGCCTTATCTAACCTGAGGAAGGGCAATTAGCCAACTATAGCCACTTCCAGCTTTCCTGTATGACAAAAGTGGAGGAAAAATAGCGGCAAAGAAACTGTTCTGAAGGTCACAGCCCCAAGAATCTGTCACACCAAATCATCACAGGCTTAATCATATTGTTATAGAACACCCTTGCCTTCCCAAATACCTATCACCGTATTAATAGGACTTCAGTTTAATAGTAAGAGTAGATTACAACTGAGAGAGCAGTAAGACATAGGCTCTACTAAGGGACGAGTTTCTAGGGAAACGCAAGCACAACAGGGGAGAAAAATACTAAAGGATACTAATGCCCATAACACCCATAGCCACAGCATGCAGGAATTGAACTCCTGTTCAAGAAAACATAAAGTCTGACACTAAAAGTCTATCTAACTCAAATCTTATTACCTGATCTATCGTGTCCAGTTTTCACAAGAAATTACAAGATATGCAAAAAGGAAAGAGAAACAATTTGAAGAGATAAAGTAAGTATTAAAACAAAACTCAGATATGGCAGAGATTTTTGAAGGACCAGACCAAGAATTTAACTCCACAGAAAGCAGACTTCAGAACAAAGAAAACCAGCAGGGATAAACATGGACATAACATAGTGATAAAAAGGCCAATTCTCCAAGAAGACATAACAATCAATCTATATGCTCCTCACAAAAGATTCCCTAATTTGCTATTCCCTAAGGACATTAATGATACTGTTGATCAACTTTTCATATGTTGGATTTGCCATCAGTATATCTTCTTGGGTAAGATGTCTGTTCAGATCTCTTACATATTTTTTAAACATTTATTTTCTCTAATTTTAGTACATCTCTTTTTCTTTTTTTTTCTTTTTGGCCGCACAATGTGGCTTGCGGGATCTTAGTTCCCCAACCAGGAATTGTACCCCGGCCATGGCAGTGAAAGCGCTGAGTCCTAACCACTGGACCACCAGGGAAATCCCTCGCATATTTTTTTAATTGGATTGTTTGTTTCATTACTGTTTAGCTTTAAGAGTTCTTTTTATATTCTGGATACAAGTCCTTTATCAGACATTTTCTTCTAGTGTGTGGCTTAACTTTCCATTCTCTTAACAGTATCTTTTTCAAATTGGAAGTTTTTCATTTTAATGAAGTTCACCTTATCAATTTTTCTTTCTTAGATCTTGCTTCCGTTCAGTATCTAAAAGCCTCATCATCAAAACCAATGTTTCATAGATTTTCTCCTATGTTATATTTTAGAAGTTCAATAGTTCTGCATTTTACATTTAGGTCTATGACACATTGTGAGTTACTTCTTGTGAAAATTGTAAAGTCTATGTCTAATGTACAACAATGTTCATTGCAGCACTGTTTACAATAGCCAGGACATGGAAGCAACCTAAATGTCCATCGACAGATGAATGGATAAAGATATGGCATGTGTATACAATGGAATATTAGCTATAAAAAGAAATGAAATTGAGTTATTTGTAGTGAGGTGGATGGACCTAGAGTCTGTCATACAGAGTGAAGTCAGGAAGAGAAAAACAAATACCGTATGCTAACGCATATATGTGGAATCTTAAAAAACTGGTACTGATGAACCTAGTGGCAGGGCAGGAATACAGACCCAGACATGGAGAATGGACTTGAGGACACAGGGGGGCAGGGGAAGCTGGGGCGAAGTGAGAGTAGCATTGACATATATACCCTACCAAATGTAAAACAGATAGCTAGTGGGAAGCAGCAGCATAGCACAGGGAGATCAGATCGGTGCTCTGTGACTACCTAGAGGTGGGGCATAGGGAGGGTGGGAGGGAGGCTCAAGAGGGAGGGGATATGGGGATATATGTATGCATATGGTTGATTCATTTTGTTGTACAACAAAGTAACACAGCACTGGGAAGCAATTATACCCCAATAAAGATGTATTTTCAAAAGTCTATGTCTGGATTCATTTCTTTGCATGTGGATGTCCAATTGTTCCAGCACCAATTGTTGAAAAGACTACCCTTTCTCCATTGAATTGCCTTTGCTCCATTTTCAAAGATCAGTTGACTATATTTGTAGGGTCTATTTCTGGGCTCTCTATCCTGGTTCCACTGATGTATGTTATGTCTGTTCTTTTGGCAACACCCCCACTGTCTTGATTACCATAGCTTTACAGTTCATATAGAAGTCAGTTGGTGTCAATCCTCTGATTGTTTTTCTTCTACAGTATTGTGCTGGCTATTCTAGGTATTTTGCCACATAAACCTTAAAATCAATTTGTTGGTATCTACAAAATAGTCATCTATAGATCAAATTGGAGACAACTGACATCTTAACAATACTGAGCCTTCCTACCTATGATCACAGAATATCCACACTTATTTGGATCTACTTTGATTTGATTTTTTCATCAGTTTTGTCATCTCTTCATATAGATTTTATACATATTTTGTTAGATTTACACCTAAGTAGTTCTCTTTTTTTGGTACTACTATAAATTATATTGTGTTTTTAATATCAAAATCCAATTGTAGGGACTTCCCTGGTGGCACAGTGGTTAAGAATCCGCTGGCCAATTCAGGGGACACAGGTTCGATCCCTGGTCCAGGAAGATCCCACGTGCCGCAGAGCAACTAAGCCCACGAGCCACAACTATTAAGCCTGTGCTCTAGAGCCCGCAAGCCACAACTACTGAAGCCCACGTGCCTAGAGCCCGTGCTCCGCAACAAGAGAAGCCACCGCAATGAGAAGTCTGCACACTGCAACAAAGAGTAGCCCCTGCTCGCTGCAGCTAGAGAATGCCTGTGCACAGCAATGAAGACACAAGGCAGCCAAAAATAAAAATAAATAAATTTATTTTTAAAAATCCAACTGTATATTGCCAGTATCTAAAAAAGTAATTGATATTTGTATATTTCCCTCATATTCTGTGATCTTCCTCTGATTGCTCATTAGTGCCAGGGGCTTTTTAAATAAACTTGGAGGGGATTTTCTACATAAACAATCATATTAGAAAAGTTTTATTTCTTCCTTTCCAATCTCAATATGTTCTATTTCCTTTTCTTGTTCTATTCCATTAGCTAGGACTTCTAGTACAATGATGAATTGAAACGGTGAGAAGGGACATTCTTGCTTTGTTCCTGATCTTAGTGGAGAAGTATCTAGTTTCTCAAAATGAAGTATGATATTTGCTGTGTGTTCTTTTTAGAAGTTCTGTATCAAGTTGAGGACTTGGCCTAGGCCAAGCCGTTCTGGGGTTTCCATAGGAGTAGTAAGATGGGGCAGAATAAACATCTTATGATTGCCTAGTTTCAATAATTACAGAAGGCTTTGGAGCATGGGGGCTGTCACAAGTTGTCTAGCACCTGAGCCTGGATTGGTTTAGGACAGAAGATATACTGGTTTGGGTGTGGGAAACAGATAAGGAGGTGGGTGGGGATATGGCACTGGATTAGGCATTCTGCACAGGAAAAGCGGGCTCCTGGCAAGCTGTCCACTACCACCACCCCTTGGAATTAGGTACCTCTGGGAGGAGCAATCACTCCCCAGGTCTAAAAGACCCCCAAATGTCAAAACATCTTAAGACACAGAAAATATAAAACATGATTAATACAACCAGAAACAAGACAATGATGTCTGCTATCGCCAGTTCTATTCAACATGGTATGGGAGGTGCAACCAAGGACAATGAAATAATATAAAGCGTTCAAGATTTTGAAGAGTACACACACATATCCCCTCTACTCAGACATATAAAACCACACAGACTTTGTCACTGCAAATACAGGTAGACACACCCTGACATAGATATGAACACTCATAAGCCCTCAGAGATGATGCAAAGACACACAGAGCCCAGGTCCTCAGACTCCTCCCCTGCTCTCTCCCCTCCTTTTGAGTCATCGCCACCAGATACATTGTATATTGTACTTGTATCTCCTTTCCTATCTCCTAGAATGTCAGCTTCAAGGAGACACAGGTGTTTGTTCTGCTTTGTTCACTGCAGCACCTACTAGAAGGCCAGTTACACAAGAGGGAATTGACATTTATTGAATAACTGGACACACACACACACACACACACACACACACAGGGCTTTTACACAAATCTCACCACAGGCCTACAGCCACCTGATCTTCACAGAGTGAAATGTTCTCACCCCTAGGCCACATGGCAGAAGGGTGTGTCCTGGCCCCCAAAGCAATCCCCAAAGGAGGGTCCATCTGCCCCTCCTTGTGAGGAAGGGATCTCACACTTCCTCAGCTCACACTGTGTAAAAAGATTATGTCTACAGATCTGCAAAACAGGAATTGAAGAGGTGAGAGTTAGGGCCCAAAATGGCTGCAATTACGTTCCAGCCCCTTCACACTGCTATAATCACCTCCAGAAATGCACTCTTGTTAACTTGACCCTTTATTCACTTTGGTTTTCCAAACACTATCAGTAAGGGTAGAAAAGGTTTGCATCTCCCCGCCCAGCCGCCACATCCTCCACATGCTCTCCTCAGTGGACATCACCTCCACTGGGGTCTCATCTGCCCATGGAAGTTGCTCCCATCAGCCCTGCAGGGTCCAAGTGACCTGACTGCAGCCTGTAGTCACATCTGCTGTTGGGGGAGGGAGAATGCCTCCTGAGCTCAGACAAGTTTCCAGCTACAGATATTGCTTCTGGGACTCAGGAATGGGCTAGAAGCAGTTGCGAGTGCACTTGGGCACACAGCCTCCCCTCCAGGGCAATGTATACAGTCCTCCAAGAAACTGTGGGCCCACTTCCAACAAGGGAGGGGTCACCACCTCCTGCACCTGCGCACTTCAGGGAAAGCATGACTCCCAAAAGGCTGCAGGACACAGTCTATTTGGAGACGAGTGTACTTTGCATTCCGGGGTGCATGTGAAGTGAGGGGGCCCCAGGGGCTGCAGAGCCTCCAAGATCACTATTTCCAGCAGGCCACGGAGCTCGAGTGGGGGTGGAGGGAAGGATCCCATTCCAGAAAGAAGTAGACAGTGGTTCCAAACCCACCTTGGATGAGTGTTGGGGAGGCAGGCTCTTACGTAAGGGGCTGGGGCGTAGCCTGCACATGTGCTGCAGAACCTCTCAGAAGGGAATGCGCAAAAGAATCTGGGTCACGTGATTCATGGACCATGAGGTGTGAGAGGTCCTCCTATAACTGGAACATGCCAGTGCGTCTTTTGGCAGGTTGGAGACTGTTATGTGACTTTGCAGGTGGGTGTGGAACTGATGATCATGGGAAAGCAGGGGTTATTGTGGCTGAGGGGGGTGTGCCCTGTGACATGGGTTCTGACACTAAGTCTTCTCTTCTACCTTAGAGCCACTGGAGGTTGCCACAAAGAAAAATCCCCACTTTGGGACAGGTGTGGCTATTTAAAGATGTTTCCCAAAAATAAAGCACAGAAGAGGCTTGAGATGGGAAACTTAGAGCTGAAAATAGCCTCAAGATGGCCTTGGAAAGACATGACGCTGATGCCCGTGAATTAGCATGTCCCAGGAGGATGTTACTCGAGAAGATCTGTGGGGTGCACCTTTATGTTCCAGAACCACAGTATTTCCGAAGATACAACCCAAGGAACCTGGTGTCAGTGCAGACAGATCTTGGCAGCTCCCTCATTTGTCTCCAGTATGTGTGTGAGGTGAAGGCAGGTGAAGCACTAAAAAGTGTTTCCTAACTTCAGACTGGGTTCCAAAATGGCCTGGTGGGGAACCCAAGTCCTTATTCCACAGTCCTTAAATTCTTCCAAAGAAGGATATCAAGGTGATAGAAAGAAGCACTGAACACGTAAAAATCAAGATTCAGGGGAGTTTAACGTTCTCCTGGCATATGAAAGCATGTTTTTTTTGTTTTCTATTGTTTTTAGTGCAAACACATATGATTTTAATTGTAACTGCAACTTCTCACAAATGTATAGTTATACCACCACCAAGATAACACTATCATAAAAGACAGCCAAAGCAATCTTGAGAAAGAACAATGGAGCTGGAGGAATCAGGCTCCCTGACTTAAGACTACACTAAAAAGCTAGAGTTATCAAAACAGTATGGTTCTGGCACAAAAACAGGCACACAGATCAATGGAACAGGATAGAAAGCCCAGAAATAAACCCATGCACTTATGGTCAATTGATCTACAACAAAGGAGGAAAGAATGTACAATGGAGAAGTCTCTTCAACAAGTGGTGCTGGGAAAACTGGACAGCTCCATGTAAAAGAATGAAATTAGAACATTCTCTAACACCATATAAAAAAGTAAACTCAAAATGGATTAAAGACCTACATGTAAGACCAGATACTATAAAACTCCTAGAGGAAAACATAGGCAGACACACTCTGACATAAATTGCAACAATATTTTTTTGGATCCATCTCCTGGAGTAATGGAAATAAAAGCAAAAATAAACAAATGGGACCTCATTAAGCTTAAAGCTTTTGCACATCAAAGGAAACCATAAACAAAATGAGACGACAACCTACAGATTAGGAGAAAATTTTGCAAATGATGCAACCGACAAGGGATTAATCTCCAAAATACACAAACAGCTCATGCAGTTCAATATCAAAAAAAACAAAAAACCCAATCAAAAAATGGGCAGAAGATCTAAATAGACATTTCTCCAAAGAAGACATACAGATGGCCAAGAGGCACATGAAAAGATGCCCAACATCACTAATTGTCAGAGAAATGCAAATCAAAACTACAGTGAGGTATCACCTCACACCAGTCAGAACGGCCATCATCAAAAAATCTACAAACAATAAATGCTAGAGAGGGTGTGTAGAAAAGGGAACCCTCCTACACTGTTGGTGGGAATGTAAACTGGTACAGCCACTATGGAGAACAGTATGGAGGTTCCTTAAAAAACTAAAAACAGAACTACCATATGATCCAGCAGTCCCACTCCTGGGCATATATCCAGAGAAAACCATAATTTGAAAAGATATATGTACCTCAATGTTCACTGCAGCACTATCTACATTAGCCAGGACATGGAAGCAACCTAAATGTCTATCAACAGAGGAATGGGTAAAGTAGGTGTGGTTTATCTATCTATAGATAGATAGATAGATACACACACACACAATGCAATATTACTCAGCCATAAAAAAGAACAAAATAATGCCATTTGCAGTGACATGGATGGACATAGAGATTGTCATACTAAGTGAAGTCAGACAGAGAAAGACAAATATTATATGATATTGTTTATATGTGGAATCTTAAAAGATGGTACAAATGAACCCATTTACAAAGCAGAAATAGAGTCACAGATGTAGAAAATATTACGGTTACCAAGGTGGAAGGGGAGGAGGGATAAACTGGGAGATTAAGATTGACATATACACGCTATATATAAAATAGGTAACTAATGAGGACCTACTGTATAGCACAGGGAACTCTACTCGATACTCTGTAATGACCTATATGGGAACAGAATCTTAAAAAGAGTGGATATGTGTATATGTATAACTGATTCACTTTGCTGTACACCTGAAACTAACACAACATTGTAAATCAACTGTACTCCAATAAAAAATTAATTTTTTAAAAAATTTTTAAATAAATAAATTTTAAAAAGCAAAAAAAAAAAAAAAGAATATACAATGAAGAAAAGACAGTCTCTTCAGCAACTGGTTTTGGGAAAGCTGGACAGCTACATGTAAATCAATGAAATTAGAACACTCCCTCATACCATATACAAAAGTAAATTCAAAATGGTTTAAAGACCTAAATGTAAGACATGACACTATTAAACTCCTAGAAGAGAACATAGGCAAAACATTCTCAGACATAAACTGTAGCAACATTTTCTCAGATCAGCCTCCCAAGGCAAAAGAAATAAACAAATGGGACCTAATTAAACTTAAAAGCTTTTGCACAGTAAAGGAAATCATCAACAAAGTGAAAAGACAACCTATGGAATGGGAGAAAATATTTGCAAATGATGCAACCGAAAAAGAGTTAATATCCAAAATATACACACAGGTCATACAACTCAATAGCAAAACAAAACCAAACAACCTAATCAAAAAATGGGCAGAAGACCTAAATAGACAGATATCTCTCCAAAGAAAATATACAGATCGCCAGCAGGCACGTGAAAAGATGCTCAACATCACTAATTATTAGAGAAATGCAAGTCAAAATCACAGTGAGGTGTCAACTCACACCAGTCAGAATGGCCATCATTTAAAAGTCTACCAATAATAAATGCTGGAGAGGGTGTACAGAAAAGGGGACCATCCTACACTGTTGGTAGGGATGTAAATTTGTGTAGCCACTATGGAGAACAGTATGGAGGTTCGTTAAAAAACTAAAAATAGAGTTGCCATATGATCCAGCAATCCCACTCCTGGGCATATATCTGGACATAACTCTAATTCAAAAAGATACACGCACCCCAATGTTCATAGCAGCACTATTTACAATAGCCAAGACATGGAAGCAACCTAAATGTCCATTGAGAGACGAATGGAAAAAGAAGATGTGGTATATCTATATATATAATGTAATACTACCCAGCCATAAAAAAGAATGAAATAATGCCATTTTCAGCAACATGGATGGACCTAGAGATTATCATACTAAGTGAACTAAGTCAGACAAAGACATATACCATATGATATCACTTACATATTGAATCTAAAATAAAATACAAATAAACTTACGGAACAGAAACACACTCACGGACATAGAAAACAAGTTTATGATTACCAAAGGGTAAAGGAAGGAGGAGGGGAAAATTAGGAGTATGGGACTAACAGACACAAACTACTATATATAAAATAAACAATGAGGTCCTACTGTATAGCACAGAACTATATTCAATATCTTATAATAACCTATAATGGAAAATAATCTGAAAAAATATATATATATATATATAACTGATTCACTTTGCTGTATACCTGAAACTAACACAATATTGTAAATCCACTATACTTCAGTTTAAAAAATGAAGTCAGAGACCTCTGGTTTCTGGTCTGGCATGTAAGGAGCATAGAAGCCGGTCATGCTGTCCTCACAGGAAAAAAAAAAACGAACACACTTAAACCACTACCACTTCCAGGAATCCCCTGGTGGTCCAGTGGTTAGGACTCTGCACTTTCACTGCCAAGGGTGTGGGTTCCATCACTGGTCAGGGAACTAAGATCCCGCAAGCCGCTCATTGCGGCAAATAAATAAATAAATAACCAAAAACAACAACAATACTTCCATCAGAGAACTGTGGTCAGAAGGCAAACTGCTGTCTCCAAAATTGGAACAAGGGACAGGGAAGTAACCATTCTGAAATATGCCCAGAACATTCTGTTCTTAACAAGGCCTGTCCTCAAAAGATTCTGTTTCAGCAGAGCCTAACTGACTGGGACGCTACCGACTGCCCTGGGCAGAGAGAAATACTCAACTTGAGTCTCCTCTAGCCTTCCTGCCTCAGCTAAGGTAGGGGTAGGGGGCTGAGAAGGAGTTCTAAAGGTGATAGGTTTTCTCCCTCTTGACACCAAATACATGGTGTCTTTTTCAACACCACTTCTCCACCACTCCAACATCAACACAAATGTGTCCTACGCTTCAATTCAATTCTAAAACTACCTACCTGGAGTTAGCATCAGACTCCACAGGTTAAGGGCTCAATTCCACAAGACTGTCCCACTGCAGATGCCAGTCACAAATGGCATGCCCAGGCTACCCACATTTCTGCTCAGCCAACTACAGATTTGGAGGCTCCCTCCACACTGCCTCAGGTTAGATACGTCATTAGAACTACTCTCAGAACTCAGAAAAGCACTTTACTTACAATCACCAGTCTTTTTAAGGACACCATTAAGAAACTGTCAAATGGAAGAAATGAATAGAATGAAGTTTGGGGGATGTGCAGGGCATAAAGCTTCCACATCTCCGCTAGGCATGCCACCCAGAACCTCGACGCATGCACCAACCCAGAAGCTCTCTGAACCCCGATGCTTAAGAGTTGTTTATGGAGGTTTCATGATATAAGAATGATTGCTTAAATCATTGCCATTCATGATTAGCTCAGTCTCCTGCCCCTCTCAATTCTCTGAAGACGGGCTGAAAATTCCAAGCTTCTAATAAAGGCTGCATCTTACTGGTGACCAACCCCCATCCTGAAACTTAAATCTACAGAGCTGCCAAGAGTTGCTTCATTAGAAGAAAAGATGTTCTATCACCCTTTTCACTCAAGAAATTCCAAGGGCTTTAGGAGGTCTAGGAACCAGAGACAAAGAACAAATATCTTTCTTATTACACCACAGAAGGTCAGAGCCGAGGGACACAAGCTCACTAACAGACTGAGACCAAATCACAACAGAAGGCTTCCCCTCCACCCACACTTACCTCTATGTTGGGAGGGCTCCTGTTTAATAACGGTGGAATATGCTGAAGGAAATGCACTTTTCAGACCTTATTTAAGAAGCCTCTAGAGCAGGGGTCCGCAACCCCTCGGTCAAGGACCACTAATGGTCCGTGGCCTGTTAGGAACCAGGCTGCACAGCAGGAGGTGAGTGGTGGGCAAGCAAGTGAAGCTTCATCTGTATTTAGAGCTGCTCCCCATCACTCGCATTACCGCCTGAGCTCCACCTCCTGTCAGATCAGCAGCAGCATTAGATTCTCATAGGAGCGCAAACCCTACTGTGAACTGCACATGCGAGAGATATAGGTTGAGGCAGTGTGGAGGGAGCCTCCAAATCTGTAGTTGGCTGAAACTACAGATTATCATTAGCAGAGAGGTTTGACTGCACAAAGACCATAATAAATCAATTGCTTGCAGACTCATATCAAAACACTATCAGTGGGGCTTCCTTGGTGGTGCAGTGGTTAAGAATCCACCTGCCAATGCAGGGGACACGGATTCGAGCCCTGGACCAGGAAGATCCCACATGCCGCAGAGCAACTAAGCGCATGTGCCAAAACTACTGAGCCTATTCTCTAGAGCCCACAAGCCACAACTACTGAGCCCACGCACCACAACTACTGAAGCCCACATGCCTAGAGCCTGTGCTCCACAACAAGAGAAGCCACCACAATGAGAAGCCCATGCACCATAATGAAGAGTAGCCCCCGCTCACCACAACTAGAGAAAGTCCGCATGCAGCAACGAAGACCCGACACAGCCAAAAATAAAAAAAATAAAAAATAAATAAATTTATTTTTAAAAAACCCTATCAGTGAGTGGCAAGTGAAAACAAGCTCAGGGCTCCCACTGATTCTGCATTATGGTGAGTTGTATAATTATTCCATTATATATTACAATGTAATAATAATAGAAATAAAGTGTGCAATAAATGTAATGTGCTTGAATCGTCCCCAAACTATCCCCCTCTCCCCCACCCCCATCCACGGAAAAATTGTCTTCCACGAAACTGGTCCCTGGTGCCAAAAAGGTTGGGGACCACTGCTCTAGTGAACCCCAAAGATGACAGAGGAGACAAAAGGAAGGACACCAGAGAAAAGTTCAACCTCTGACACTTGCAGGTACAGCAAATAGTAAACATAGACTAGCCAGATAAACTGAAAATATCACACTAAAGGCCCATTTATCTTAGTTACTCTGTCTCAGCACATCATGTCTGGCTTCCAACAAAAAATTACAAGGCATACTAAGACACTTAATCTTGAAAGAAATCAGAAGAGAAATAAAATACCTTAGTTATGGAGAAAGAAGGATAAAAATTAAATCAGACTTCTTTTCAGAAATCATACAAAAAGAAAAGTTTGTGTTGAAGATTGGAAAAAAAAAAACCACCCACAAAGAGGTCTGTGTTGAGCAAAATTATCTTTCAAAAGTGAGAGAGAAATAAAGACTTCCTGAGACAAACAAAAGTTGAAGGAATTTGTCACCAGTACACCTGCTTTGCAAGAAATGTTAATAAATTAATTGCAAACAAGGAAAATGAAAAAGAAAGGTAGAGCATTAGAGAATGAATAACTGAAGGGAAAACGAAATAATTTGTTTTTCGTACTCTTAATTAATCTCACAAATAACAGTATGTTGAAAATAATAGCAACATTGTTTTCAGTAATTATAGCTTATGGATAATTGAAATGAATGAAAGCAATGTTATAAGGGCAGGGAAGGGGTAATTGGGAACTCTGTTATGAGGAAGTTATAAAACCAGTGAAGTATTATAGTGTTCCCTGAAAGAGTACATAGGTTAACTGTAAATATACACTGTAAATTCAAGGGTAACCACTAAAAAAGGTTTTTTTTTTAAAAACATAATTGATATTCCAAAAGAGGAGGGAAAAAAAAAACGGAATCAGGTAAAATGCTCAATTAAAGCCAGAATGCAGGAAAAAAAAGGTGGAAGACAAAAGAGAAACAAAGAACAAGCACAACAAATACAAAACAGTAAGAGGGACTTCACTGGTGGTCCAGTGGTTAAGACTCCACACTCGCAATGCAGGAGGCCTGGGTTCGATCCCTGGTCAGGGAACTGGATCCCACATGCATGCTGCAACTAAAAGGAGCCCACATGCCGCAACTAAAGGAGCCCATATGCCACAACTAAAGAAGCCCACATGCCGCAACAAAGATCCCACGTGCCACAACTAAGACCCGGTACAGCCAAATAAATAAATAAATATTAAAAAAAAAAAAAAGGAAACAGTAAGAGTATAGTAAATATTAATCCAGCTATATCAATAATTATTTTAAATGTCAATGGTCTAAATATAAGAACTGAAAGACAGATACCATCATAGGGTTTTAAAAAATAACAGCTTATTGAATGTTGTCCATAAAAAAGCCACTTTAGGAGAAACTGAAAGTAAAACAATAATAGTCAGGAACTTTAACATCCCACTTACATCAAGGGACAGATCATCCAGACAGAAAATCATTAAGGAAACACTGGCCTTAAATGACACATTAGACCAGATAGCCTTAATTGATATATAGAAAGCATTCCACCTGAAAATAGCAGAATACACATTCTTTTCAAGTGCAAGTGGAAAAGATAATTCCAGGATAGATCACATGCTAGGCCACAAAACAAGCCTCAGTAAATTTAAGAAAACTGAAATCATATCAAGCATCTTTTCCAACCACAATGCTGTGAGACTAGAAATCAACTACATGGAAAAAACTGCAGAAAACACAGACAAGTGGAGGCTAAACAATATGTTACTAAACAACCAATGGATCACCAAAAAAATCAAAGAGGAAATCAAAAAATACCCAGAAACAAATGAAAATGAAAACAGGATGATCCAAAACCTATGGGATGCAGGAAAAGCAGTCCTAAGAGAGTTTACAGCAATACAAGATTACCTCAGGAAACAAGAAAAATCTCAAAAAAAAAATCTAATCTTACACCTAAAGAAACTAGAGAAAGAAAAACAAAACCCAAAGTTAGTAGAAGGAAAGAAATAATAAAGATCAGAGCAGAAATAAATGAAATAGAGACCAAACGACAACAAAAACAGAAAAGGTCAATGAAACTAAAACCTGGTTCTTTGAAAATATAAGCAAAACTTCAGTCAGGCTCATGAGGAGAAAATGGGAGAAGGCCCAAAATAATAAAATCAGAAATGAAAAAGACATTACAACCAGCACCACAGAAATACAAAGGATCAAAACAGACTACTATGAACAACGATACGCCAATAAAATGGACAACCTGTAAGAAATGGATGAATTTTTGGAACAGTACAATCTCGCAAGACTGAATCAGGAAGAAATAGAAAATATGAACAGACAAATTACCAGTAATGAAATTGAATCAGTAATAATAATTTTTTAAAAACTCCCAGCAAACAGAAGTCCAGGACCAGATGGCTTCACAGGTGAATTCTACCAAACATTTAGAGCCCAGTTAATAACTATCCTTCTCAAACTATTCAAAAGTGCAGAGGGAAGAACACTCCTGAACTCACTCTATGAGGCCACCATCACCCTGATACCAAAACCAGACAATGATATCACACAAAAAGAAAATTACAGGCCAATTTCACTGATGAACTAGATGCAAAAATCCTCAACAAAATACTAGCAAGCCAAATTCAACAATACATTAAAAGGATCATACACCATGATCAAGTGGGATTTATCACAGGGATGCAAGGATGCTTCAATATATGCAAATCAGTCAATGTGATACACCACATTAACTGAAGAATAAAAACCATATGATCATCTCAATAGATGCAGAAAAAGCTTTTGACAAAATTCAACACCAATTTATGATAAAAACTCTCCAGAAAGTGGGCCTAGAGAGAACCTATCTCAACATAATAAAGGCCAAATAAGACAAATCCACAGCTAACATCATTCTCAATGGTGAAAAGCTAAAAGTATTTCATCTAAGATAAGGAACAAGACAAAAACCACTCTCCTCACTTCTATTCAACATGGTTTTGGAAGTCCTAGCCACGGCAATCAGAGAAGAAAAAGAAATAAAAAGAATCCAAACTAGAAAAAAAGTAGTAAAACTTTCACTGTTTGCAGATGACATGATACTATACATAGAAAATCCTAAAGATGCTACCAGAAAACTACTAGAGCTCATCAATGATTTTGGTAAATTTGCAGGACACAAAATTAATATACAGAAATCTCTTGCATTCCTATACACTAACCATGAAATATCAGAAAGAGAAAGTAAGGAAACAATCCCGTCTACCATCACATCAAAAAGAATAAAATACCTTGGAATAAACCTACCTAAGGAGGCAAAAGACCTGTACCCTGAAAACTATAAGATGCTGATGAAAGAAATCAAAGATGACACAAACAGATGGAGAGATATACCATGTTCTTGGATTGGAAGAATCAATATTGTGAAAATGACTATACTACCCAAAGCAATCTACAGATTCAATGCAACTAAGAAGCTCACATGCTGCAACTATGAGGCTGTATGCCACAACTAAAAGATTCCACATGCCGCAGTGAAGATCCTGCATGCTGCAATGAAGACCTGGAACAGCCAAAATAAATAAATAAATAAGATAAATATTTTTTAAATAACTTAATTAAATTAAAGTTTCTAAAAAAAAAAAAAAACATGAGCAGAAGAACTGAGTAGACATATTTCCAAAGAGGACATGCAGATGGCCAACAGGCATATGAAAAGATGCTCATCATTGCTAATCATCAGAGAAATGCAAATCAAAACCACAATGAGCTATCACCTCACACCATCAGAATGGCTATCATCATGAAGAATACAAACAACAAATGTGGCGAGGATGAGGAGAAAAGGGAACCCTTCTACACTGTTAATAGGAATGTAAATTGGTGCACCCACTGTGGAAAACAGTATGGAAGTGTCTCAAAACACTAAAAATAGAACTACCATATGACCCAGCAATTCCATTCCTGGGTACATATCCCAAAAAAACAAAAACACTAATTCAAAAAGACACATGCACCTCAACGTTCATAGCCTTATTTACAATTGCTAAGATACGGAAGCAACTTAAGTGTCCATCAACAGATGAATGAAAAAGAAGATGTTGTATATATATACAATGAAACACTACTCAGCCATAAAAAAAAAAAGCGAAATTTTGCCATTAGCAGCAACATGGATGGACTTGGAGGGCATTATACTAAGTGAAATAAGTCAGACAGAGAAAGACAAATACCATATTATATCACTTATATGTGGAACCTAAAAAATACAACAAACTAGTGAATAAAACAAAAAAGAAGTTAAACTCACAGATATAGAGAACAAACTAATGGTTACCAGTGGGGAGAGAGAAGAGGAGAGGGGCAACATAGGGGTAGGGAATTAAGAAGTACAAACTATTCTACATAAAATAAGCTACAAGGATATATTGTACAACATGGGGAATGTAGCCAATATTTTATAATAACTATAAATGAAGTATAACCTTTAAATATTGTGAATCACTATATTGTACAACTGTAATTTATATAATATCATACTCAACTATACTTCAATTTTTAAAACTCAGCAATAAGGCAACCACCCCAATTAAAAATGGGCAAAAGTTCTGAACACGCATTTCACCAAAAAAGATATGTAGGCTGCAAATACACATACAAATGATGCTCAACATCACATACCGTTAAGGAATTGCAACTAAAACAAAATGAAATACCAGCAGACACTTATTAGAATGGCTGAAATTCAAAACACTGAGAACGCCATATGATGGAGATGTGAAGCAAGAGGAAATCTCATTCATTACTGGTGCGAATGGAGGATGACATGCCTAAGGTGGAAAACAGGCAGTCTCTTTCAAAGCTAAATATACTTTTTTAAATTTTATTTTAATAAAATTATTATTATTTTAATGATTTATTAAAATTTATTTATTTATTAATTATTTATTAAAATTATTTTAATTTTATTTATTTATTTATTTTTGGCTGCATTGGGTCTTTGTTGCTACACACGGGTTTTCTCTAGTTGCGGCGAGCAGGGGCTACTCTTTGTTGCGGTGCGTGGGCTTCTCATTGCGGTGGCTTCTCTTGCTGTGGAGCACGGGCTCTAGGCACGCGGGCTTCAGTAGTTGTGGCACGCGGGCTCTAGAGCACAGGCTCCGTAGTTGTGGCACACAGGCTTAGTTGCTCTGTGGCATGTGGGATCTTCCCGGACCAGGGCTCGGACCCGTGTCTGCTGCATTGGCAGGCAGATTCTTAACCACTGCGCCATCAGGGAAGTCCTAAATATACTCTTAATATTCTAAATGTTTATATAAGCTTTATTTCTATCTGGCAAGACTTAGAGGTAACAAAGATATCCTTCAATAGGCAAACAGATAAACAATTAGTGGTGAAAATATCCATATGATGAAATATTATTCTGTGATAAAAAGAAATGAGTGATAAAAAGGCATGATAAGACAAAGGAAACTTAAAACCATATTGTTAAGTGAAAGAAGCCAATCTGACAAGGCTACAAAATTCCAAGTATATGACAATCTGGAAAAGACAAAAATATAGACCATAAAAAGATCTTCGGTTGCCAGGAATTTAGGGATGGGGAGGACAAATGAATGAATAGGTAGAGCACAGGGGATTTTTAGGGCAGAGAAAGTATTCTGTATGTTACTGAAGTGATGAACACATGTCATTGTACTTTTGCCAAGAACCATAGATTATATAAAACAAAGAATCAACTCTAAGGTAAGTGTGGACTTTAATGCATCAATATCGTTGAATCAATTATAACATGCATACACAGTAATACGATATAAAAAATAAGGTTAACTGCATGAAGGCAGAGGGATTATATGTGAACTCTGTATTTTCTCAACTTTTCTGGAAAATAAAAACTCCTCTTTAAAAAGTAGTCTAGGGAATTCCCTAGCAGTCCAGTGGTTGGGACTCTGCACTTCCACTGCCAAGGGCCCAGGTTAAATCCCTGGTCGGGGAACTAAGATCCCACAGGCCACACGGCACAGCCAAAAAAAATAATAAAATAATAAATAAATAAAAAGTAGTCTATTAGAAAAAAGAAAAAATTAAAACTTAACCTTTTCTTAATTCAAAAAGATACATGCACCCCAATGTTCATAGCAGCATTATTTACAATAGCCAAGACATGGAAGCAGCCTAAGTGGCCATCGACAGATGAATGTATAAAGAAGCTGTCGTACATATGGAATATTACTCAGCCATAAATAAGAATGAACTAATGCCATTTGCAGCAACATGTATGGACCTAGAGATTGTCATACTAAGTAAGCCAGACAAAGACAAATATCATATGATATCACTTACATGCGGAATCTAAAAAAAGTGATACAAATGAACTTATTTACAAAACAGAAATAGACTCACAGACATAGAACACAAACTTCTGGTTACCAAAGGGGGAAAGGGGAGGGGGATAAATTAGGAGTTTGGGATTAAAAATACACACTACTGTATATAAAAGATAATTAACAAGGACCTAGTGAATAGCACAGGGAACTATACTCAATATCTTGTAATAACCTATAATGGAAGAAAATGTAAAAAAAGAATATAACTGAATCACTTTGCTGTATACCTGAAACTAACACAACATTGTAAATCAACTATATTTCAATAAAAATTTTAAGTAGTCTATTAGCAAAAAAGAAAAGACTAAAACAGACACCTTAATATCCACCAGTGATCACTGATGATTGAAACAGGCCATCGTTCATTTAATTGATTTGAACTTTAGCCATCATGGTATGCTATGAGGCCTGCAGGCCAAGACTGGGAAGGGAGGTGAAAGTTCCGTTGAATGTCTTTTCCGAGAGCCCAGCCCCGTGTGTCCTGAGAAGTGAAATGAGTGCCTTGGTTATTGTCATCCGTATCTAGAACTCCAGCATGGATGAGGAGTGTGCCGGTGGGTGAAGCCTCGTATTGCAGACTCAGTATACATGCAGACCAGTGTTACCTTGATTTATATGGTGGGTATCTGTGAGGCAAGAGATTCCCAGAGTTCTTTTATCACAAAGGGGGAACTCTTAGACAATCATCTAGGAATCTGTAAATGTGTCCAGATGGGCCAACTGTTGGCCAGTGCTCAGATGACAGCCTGATGTTTGGTCAGCTGCGTGACCCTTGGGTCTAGTCCTTTATCAGGGACGTCCCAGTTAAGGGATGAAAAGCAGCAGCTCTTCATCCCTACTGAGCTCCATCATGTAGGACTGTGGCCATGTCACCCACAAAGTATACAAAGTCCTCATTGCTTTTCTTTATTTTTTCACAGATATATTTTTTTAATTTTTATTGGAGTATAGTTGCTTTACAATGTTGTGTTAGTTTCTGCTGTACAGCAAAAAGTGAATCAGTTATACATATACATATATCCCCTCTTTTTTAGATTTCCTTCCCATTTATGTCACCACAGAGCACTGAGTAGGGTTCCCTGTGCTATACAGTAGGTTCTTATTAGTTATCTATTTTATACATAGTAGTGTATATATGTCAATCCCAATCTCCCAATTCATCCCAAACTCCCCCTTCCCCCCTTGGTAACCATAAATTTGTTCTCTACATCTGTGACTCTATTTCTGCTTTGCCAATAAGTTCATCTGTACCATTTTTCTGGATTCCACATATAAGCGATATTATACGGTATTTGTTTTTCTCTTTCTGACTTACTTCACTCTGTATGACAATCTGTAGGTCCATCCACATGTCAGCAAATGGCACTATTTCATTCCTTTTTATAGCTGAGTAATATTCCATTGTATATATGTACCACATCTTCTTTATCCATTCCTCTGTCGATGGACATTTAGGTTGCTTCCATGTCCTGGCTATTGCAAATACTGCTGCACCTCACTGCTTTTCATTCAGTTAATCCCAAGGAGCTCCCCAGGGAGCCTAGCAGTCTGGGGAAGGGATGACCTCCTTCAGCATCACGGTACCTGGCAAGGGACTGAGGAGAGGGGAGGCCACCCGCTCTTGCAGGGAGGAATGTGGAGGGCCCAGGTTTGGCTCTATTATGTTGCAAGGAGGTGTCAGTAGCTGTGTTGAGCTCACGGGGTGCTGTTTCCAGATCCCAAGGCATAATGAGCAGCCGGGTGGAGGGTCACGTGCTCAGGGCCTTGGAGAGCCTCTGTTTTCAGGAAAGCACAGTACCTGGTGGAAATGCAGCTCTAATGACATATAGTGTGGGGCAGAGGAGGGCAATTCCTTGCATCAAAAACCTATGGACAGGGCTTCCCTGGTGGCACAGACTGCCTGACAATGCACGGGACACGGGTTTGGTCCCTGGTCCGGGAAGATCCCACATGCCACGGAGAAACAAAGCCCATGCGCCACAACTGCTGAGCCCACGTGCTGCAACTACTGAAGCTTGTGCACCTAGAGCCCATGCTCCACAACAGGAGAGGCCAACACAATGAGAAGCCCACGCACAACGAAGAGTAGCCCCCGCTCGCCACAACTAGAGAGAGCCCGCATGCAGCAACAAAGACCTAACGCAGCCAAAAATAAATTTAATTAATTTTTAAAAAAAACCTATAGACAGGGGAACTTCCCTGGTGGTGCAGTGGTTAAGACTCCACGCTCCCAATGCAGGAAGCCTGGGTTCAATCCCTGGTCAGGAAACTAGATCCCACATGCATGCTGCAACTAAGAGTTCACATGGCACAACAAAGGAGCCAGCGAGCCACAACTAAGGAGCCTGCCTGCCACAACTAAGACCCGGCGCAACCAACCAAATAAAGAAATAAATAAAACCTATGGACAGGGACTTCCCTGGAGATTCAGTGGTTAAGACTTCGCCTTCCAATGCAGGGGGTGCGGGTTCAATCCCTGGTCGGGGAGCTAAGATCCCATATGCCTAGCAGTCAAAACACCAAAACAGACAACAGAAGTAATATTGTAACAAATTCAATGAAGACTTTAAAAATGGTCCACATCAAAAAAAAAAAAATCTTTAAAAAAAAAAAGCCTATGGACAACTTAAGGCCACGATGCGTAACTCAAGGAGGCGTGAGAGAAGTTGCTACACCCTCTACAGTGAGTGCCTGCTGTGTGGCAATTTAAACACAGTAAAGACCCTTCTATGGTAGGGGTGCCCATTCAAGGTGGGCCAATTTACAAGCAACAGCATAAACGGACTCAAGTAAAATTTGTAAACAAGAAATACGTTGCCTCTGAACATCAAAAGAACCAAGTAGATGCGTTGGATGCTGACAGGGATAAGAGCTATTTCTTACAGTGTCAGGGAGGGAGAAGCCGTCTCATTAGCAAAGAATTTTCAGGAACTTAACCAGTGTTAGGGCCTCACATTATGTGTGGGGCAATGACCCATCCATTTTGGGAGGTATTCCTTTTTTCATTATTTCTTTTCCTGAATGAATGTCAAACCAGTGTCCTCAGAGGAGGGTATCACTGGCGTCATGTCAGACCTGTGCTCCTGGAGCCAGGGAAATGTGGTTCAGATCCTGCCTGCAGAGACTGTGTGCAGTGGTAAATGTGCTGAGGTTCCCTGAGGATAACCAGGTAAAGGTGTATCATGTCCCTTCAGAGGTGGGACCAACTGCAGCTGAGAGGCTATTCAAACAGGCACTGAATAGCCAAATAGCCAAATAGCCAAATCTGGGAGAGCAGGATATTTACCAGTTGCTGAGTGGACGGAGTCAGTAATTCCCATAATGTTGGGGACTGGGAATAGGGGTCTGTGTGGTGAGACCACAGCCTCCAGGTTGCAGTAATGCACTGTGAGGTGTCATTCATTCTTTCCAGGTTTAAGAACAGGCCAAATTCCACTATTAAAGGAGAAGAACAGTGGATAATCACTTCTTCATTAAATAGGTGTTATACAATGGTTTTCAATCCTTCAAAGTCCGGTTTACTTTGGGACAGATTAAGTAACTTAATTGGGGGGGGCAGTGGCGGGGGTAAGGTCTGTGGAATCCCATTTTTGTCAAGACAATTTGGAAGTGCCAAAGACTTCATTTAAATGTAATTCATGTTGGTACAGCCACTATGGAGAACAGTATGGAGGTTCCTTTAAAAACTAAAAGCAGAGCTACCATATGATCCAGCAATCCCACTCCTGGGCATACATCCGGAGAAAACCATGGTCCAAAAGGATACATGCACTCCAGTGTTCATTGCAGCACTGTTTACAATAGCCAAGACATGCAAGCAACCTAAATGCCCATCAACAGCTGAATGGATAAAGAAGATGTGGTACATATATACAGTAGACTATTAGCCATAAAAAAGAATGAAATAATGCCATTTGCAGCGACATGGATGGACCTGGAGATTATCATACTAAGTGAAGTAAGTCAGACAGAGAAAGACAAATATCATATGGTACTGCTTATATGTGGAATCTAAAAAAATGATACCAATGAACTTATTTACAAAACAGAAATAGACACACAGACATAGAAAACAAACTTATGGTTATCAAAGGGGAAAGGCTGGGGGGAGGGATAAATTGGGAGTTTGGGATTGACATATACAGTGTACTATATATAAAATAGACAACCAACAAGAACCTACTGTATAGCACAGGGAACACTGCTCAATATTCTGTAATCATCTAAATGGGAAAAGAATTTGAGAAAGAATAGATATATGTATATGTATAACTGAATCACTTTGCTGTACACCTGAAACTAACACAACGTTGTAAATCAACTATAGTCCGATATAAAATAAAAATTTTTTTTTAATTTTTAAATAGAAATAATAGCAGAAATTTAAAATTTTTTAATAAATTTAATTCATGACTCATTAGTGTAGAGTTTCCCTGCTTGGTATGGGATATTTTAGGACACTGGGTATTATGACCATGGGGAATTTAGGCAAGACAGTAGTTTTCTGATGATTAAGGTGAGGCATACCTATTTGTCCCCTATAGTATATTCAGTAACTCCCCTAAGATGATCATGAGTACCTTGCTTAAATTTAGTGGGACCCCCATATGACTCTACTTTCAGACCTAGTATTGATTAATTGCTTGAAGATTTCTGAATTGGTACGTTACACCAGATGGCAAAATTAATTCAGAACCTATGTTGTAGAGGGCAAAAGCCAAGCAGTGTCCTTTTACCTTTTTTGTTGCGTAAAATCTTTTAGTATATGTTGGATTGCCAATAGGTCAAATTGTTTCAGTATTTTTTTTTCTGCTTTTGCTTCCTCCCTCCTTTCCTCCCCTGTTGTATTTTCATCACTGGATATACTTCAGGGGAAGAGGTGTCCTAGCTATCCTGGTGCTTATCATTTTTTTCCTCCAGAGAGCCTCACACCAGTGCCGTTAGGGTTAGGGGTCTCCCCCATGACAACTGGTTGCTTTGTAGGGTTTAAAGACCCAGGGCTTAGTTTGAGTTTGAACTAGTACCTTTGCTGGCCACAGGGGTGCCATGGTGTTGTCCCCTGTAACCCCAAGAGTAGGATCTTTGCTGCAGTGGAGTCAGGGACCACAGCAGCAGAGACACCCAAGGGTCCTGGTGAGCCCCTAGAATTAGGAGGGTGAACTCAGCTGCCATCTACTGGCTGCCATTCCCCCCTCTCTTCTCTTTCTCCCTATTTAAATGGCAGATGTTTCAGGAGTGGCTATCTGATGGACCCACCCATTTTCCAGGGTACAGTCCCCCTCTGCCACCCAAACCCTGGGGTGTGTCAGGGCCAAACCAGCCTCTGTCATCGCTTCACTCTAACACTCAGATAAATCCGTCAAAGACATCAACCCAGGACTACTTTAAGGAGAGCCCCGATCCCATACTCCTGCTCCTAAAAGCTTTAGGAATTCTCAAAACTGCCATCTCTGGTCGGCTGAACATAGAACTGAGTCCTGGTGGGGTCAACAATGCAACAAAAGGCAGCACAGCTCACAGCAAGAGCTCCCCAGCACCCAGCAGCCCACAGCACTGGCCCCCATCAGACAGCAGAGCAGGTGAGCAAGTCAGAGCAAGAGAAGACAGACTCCCGGGGCGGGGGTGGGTGGGGGGGGGGTGGTCATGTCCAGACGTGCTGCTCACGGTGCCAACTGCTGTGGTCACCTGCAGAGGTAGGGTTCCCTTGTTGAGACTGATGCTGATGTGTACACACATGCACACATACCAAAAGGGTAGGAAAAGGCTTACAACTCACACAATTGAGGTCTCAGGAAAGGGCAAGGCTGGCCTCTCAAGCAGCTCAGAAACGGCTTCAGAAAACAAAGAGAGGAGCCTGGGCTGGGTGTTCATTGTGGTTGAGGAGTGAGGCTAGGGCAAGTGTTCTGCACACAGGGGCCTGTGCGGGTGGAATCTCCTGCTCTAAGGGAGAGACCACCCAGGCTTTCTCATCAGCTTCTCCAGGTGGGGGCGCGAGAGAGGCTTAAGTTGTGAGCTGTCAAACCTCCAAAAATGGGGAGTCCAGTCCACACCGCCACTGCAGGGGGCCGGGGTTCGATCCCTGGTCGGGGAACTAGGATCCCGCAAGCCACGCAGCCGAAAACAGAAAAAAATGGGGAGTCTGCTCATTACACGCGCAAACGTGTAAGAAAAAAAATGCATTTGCAATTGCTTGTCTTTATATAAAGAAACACAAGAAGCTCAAGAAATGATCAACACAGGTATTGGGGTGGCTGAAGCAAGAGCACTAGAGGCAACCAGGATATGCTGGTGGGGAATCTTCTTAAGTTAGATTCTTATCTTACAGAGTTATTTTACCCTTAACATGCATTATTAAAATAAACAGAGTACTTAATTTATTACCTACTTGACTATCTGTTAGCCTGTATTTTTAACTTACTTTTGCTTTTTTAAATTCATTAATTTTAACTTTTCTTCATAGGAAACCATTCTAAGATATAGTCCTTTAAACCTTAATGGTTATAAAAGCTTAAGCCATAAAAAATGAAATTTTTCACATCTCTTCCTAACTAAACAAGAGGCTATTTTAAGCCACCTTAAACCCTTTCTGGAACAAGGTTGGGTATAAACAGTGAACTTTAAAAATGAAAGAAAATAATAGGCATCAGAATTTGTCCTTATATATCAAACTGGGGGGTCTCTGGGGGAATGGGTTGCATATTATAATGCACTAAAGGTTTGGGCCTAATCCCATAAACATAGCATGGTTCTCAAAGATTTAAGTAAGCTTTAAGTAGTTTTCCTCCCATCAATTAAAATGGAAATTCATTTGGCTTGGCAATAGTATAGCCTTTTAAATATCAAAATTCTCAGGGATATGCACATAGAAAACCTAATTTAAAACTTGAAAATGTACCTGAAAATTTAAATTTACCCATCTCACATCTTGAGGTTCTCTGCCCTAAAAGGAGCAAATATTCTATTTGTCTCCAGAATTTTCTCGTCCAACTCACATTGTATCTTTCAGTCAACTTACATTCTCAAAGCCCAAGAAATTAAAAGTCTCACACACTCTCACAGGAAATAAAATTACAAACTGCTAAGGGAAATCAGTTACAGGGTCCTAATAATCAACAGATAAAGGAATCAAGGGAAAGAATCACAAATATTTGAATCAGCTGAAATAAGCAGCCTGCGCCCCACAGTTCAGAAGCAAAAGCTACATTCTGAAGGTGAAACACCTTCCCAAGCTTTGGGCTCCAGACTCTCCTGGTTGAGATAGAACCGTCAGGCCAGGTCAGTCCCTGGAGAAGGAGGGTGGGGACACCAGAGCAGTCACAAGAATAAACTCTGAGAGCTCCGCCTGCCCTCCTCTCCCTGGGGAATAATGGGAAAAGCTCCTTCCCCCAGGCTTCCATTCTCACAATGAGGAAACTCTCACCCAAATTCAACAAAAGGTTCTGACCCAGAGAACTCCCGAATTCAAGACCCTTTGTTAGAAGACAGAATGCGTGACCTTCACAGGTTTTCTCAATGGGCACAAATTACTTGGATCATACCTAAGCTGTGGATGCAAAACTCCAACCTACATCTAGAAACAGGCACAAAGGAACCACAGTTACAGCCTCAAAAAGGGCACCACTCCACCCTGCCACCCCCATCGCAGGTGCATCCCCAGCTTTCCAGGGTTGGAGCTTCTCTCAGTAGAAAGGGCTCCTTCTCAGGTGGGTGTGAGCAGGTAAGCACCTGCAGGGGGAGGCTTTCAGGAAGAACCAACTGGCCTTCAAGTCCTTCCCTTTGCAGCCTCAAGGCAGGGGCTTCGCTTAGAGACACTGACCTCAAACTCTGCTCCCAGCCAAGTTGCTCTGGACCAGCATTGATATTTTGAAAGTGACGAACCCACTGTTTGGAGAATCCAGTAAAGTCACTCAAAAGCAGTGTTTATGTGTAAAGGAGGGAAGAAAATTGCAAGGCTAGTTCAACGAGAAAACTCACAAATATCTATTCCCTTCAGAAATGAATGTAACAGTTAATTATTATTTCCACAGCAAGAAACTGCTTGGAAAACAATCACATTTGAACACTTCTAAGTGTTGCAAGTCTAAGACCTGATATTCCCCTTGAAACGCCCCCAAAATAAGGACAGACTGTAACCAAGCAGGACCCTATGGGGCCTTCTGGAACAGACCTCCTCCCCCCACCCCCGGCCATGTCCTCCACCTGCCTCTTGTCTGTAGAAAAACTTTAGCCTCCTAGGCCTTCCCAGAGTTCCAAAGAATAAATTTAATCAGAGAAGTGAGAAAATGCAGAAAAAAAGGACAACAGTCAAGCAATATAAAATAGTAATAGTTTAGCCATTAAAGTCAAGGACCTTTAGTTCCTCCTCAAGGGCTATAGATAATATTCTCAGCCATGTCCTTTGAGCTGTTTTGCAGATACTGAAATCCTCACCAGGTGGAAGATGTTAACGGTATGCCGCCCACCAGCACCTAGATCCCAGAACAGCTGGAAACAGAAGGTTGATGATGCTGACTCCCAATTACCTCACTGCCAACCAATCAGAAGAATGTCCACAAGCTGATCATACACCCCACAACACCCTCTCCCTCACCCCATCTTTAAAAATCTTTCCCTGAAAGCCTTTGGGGAGTACAGGACTTTTAAGCACTAGCTACCTGGACTCCTTACTTGGTGCCCTGCAATAAATGCTGCACTTTCACCACATCCCAGTGTCAGTAGGTTGGCTTTACTATGTGTGGGCGTGCGGACCCAAGTTTGGCTCCTAACAAGACCTCAGAATATTTATACACACTCCCAGGGGAGTAAAAAAAGGGAAACAAGAAATAAACGGAACAAACATAATGTAATAATACTGAAGTACATTATTTCATTTTTTGGAAACTCACTTCTTTGTAAATATTTTATACTGTCTTTCAAGATCTACTAATTTAATACATTTTATATATTGAAAAACTGAGACTCAAATAAGTGAATAAATTTTTCAACGTGACAAACACAGAGAGGGGTAGGGCTGACAGGTGAGAACACCCAGGAAAATTTCCAAAGACGTACCTGTGCCCCAAAGACTTCCCATAGGATATAGGATATAGGTATCCAGGAAAGATCCAGGGGGAGAGAGACAAGGATTTCATATAAAGTAGTTCCAGCTGGTAATTCTCTGATTTCCTTTCATGTAAAATATCCACAAACAAAAAATAAATCTTTTAAAAAGAGCCATCCATCGGCTGTGGAGAATAAACAATTAAAATATTGGGTCCGTTTGAAATGCACCACGGAGAACGAACAGCTGATAATGATGCTGTGAATTCGAGAGGGCAAGTGGGCCTTGGGAAGGTGGGAGGGATCTGAAAGTTTAGGGATTTACTACCAGTCCTAGGAAAAGCTAGGTTGCGGGGACAGTGTCATGGATTTGAGGTCCTGCTTCCTAAAATTTTTAAAACTTCGAAAGAGAATGGGTGCCGCCTGGGAAGAAAACAGGGACTGGGGACACCACAGACCACAGCTCCTCCCACGCACGAACCCCGGAAACCGAGTCACGACTGTCTCCTGATGACCCTCCCCAAGGTCACCGTACAATCTGGGGTACTCGGGGGCTGCGGGCGCAGAGCTGCGCAGGAGCTGAAGTCGCGGCGCGAAGCGACGGGACAGGACTCCCGGGGTCCCGGCTGCCGGCCCCGCCCCCACTAGCAAGACGGAGGAGACTGAGGTCCGAGCGGCGCCCCCGGCCCACGCGAGTTCGCAGACTGCAGAGTTGACTGCAGGGAGGCCAGCGTCCCGCCACGGCAGGTTCCGACTCAATCCCCCCTCCCCGTCCTGGGACACATGGCCCCGCACACTCACCATTTCCCCACTTCTGGCGTCCCCGGCGTCCTCCCTTCCACTCCCGCGGCCCGGGCAGGTCAAGGCGCAACAGACGGTCCAGCAGAGACACCCGAGGCGGTTAAGTACCGGTAAGCCGCGATCCCCGGCGCATCCACAAGGCGTAGCGATGTCCACGCCCAGCCGAGCGTCGCCCCACCCACCTGCCCTTGATGTGCCCCCTAGAGGACTGTCCGCAAGGACCTCCTCTCACCACCCCCACCACCCCGCCCCCAGAGTTAACAGCAGGTGGAGGTCACGTGACCAAGCGGACCCAGCTTCCTCTCTGGCCCTCCAAGGATCTTTGCTTTCAACCAAATCCTGCTTCGGACCTGAATGGGGCACAGGTGTAAGCAGGTTACTCAAAGCTGTTTCTAGATGGACCGACCCCTTGAGGAGCAAGTCCAGAGCAACTGAGTTGCCGGGGACAGGCCAGACTGGAGCAGGAAGATCTCCTCTCACCAGTCACAAGCTATGAGACATGTTCATTAAATTCTTAGGTGTATGTTTTACATTAGTTTTTCAGTGTGTTCTTAAAGCACCTTGAGATGTAAACAACTGTAATAGCCCTACAGCAAAATTCCTGTTTTCACTGATAAAAGAAAAACAATAAATTATAAATGTCATATATGTCCCACATTATTATAATTGTTATAAATGTCCCACATTAAATTATAAATGTCCCACATCATATAAATGTGGGATGTACCCAGAAACTATTAATATGCTTTAGAGACTGGATTGCAAACTCTTAATGCATTTAGCCATTTATTTGAAAGGCTTTGTTAAGATGCAACACATACTATACAATGGACCACTTTAAAATGTACAATGGACCACTTTAACATGTACAATGCTGTGGTTTTCAGTATATTCATCACTATGGTCAATTTTATTTTTTTTATTTCTTTTTTATATTTTTGTTTTTTTATTTTATTTTATTTTATTTTTGGCCACCTCTGCATGGCATGCAAGATGTTAGTTCCCCAACCAGGGATGGAACCCATGCCCCCTGCAGTGGAAATGTGAAGTCTTAACCACTGGACCACCAGGGAAGTCCCTGTGGTCAATTTTCAAACATTTCCATCATCTCAAAAAGAAACACCTGTACCCTTTAGCTATCAGTATCTTCCCATTTTCCTCCTTCAGGCCCCAGGCAGTCACTAATCTACTTTCTGTCTCTTTAGATTTCAGTATTCACTGACTTAATGTGAATGGAATTATGTAATATGTGGACTTTGTTGTTGACTTCATTTACTTAGCATAATTTTTTCAAGGGATATCCAGGTATCAATACTTCCTTTGTTTTTATGGCTGAATAATATTCCATTATATGGGCATAGCACATTTTCTTTATTCATCTGTTAATGGACACTTGGATTGTAACTACCTTTTGACTATTATGAAAAATGTTGCTATAAGCATTTGTAAAAAAATTAATAAAAAATTAATAAACATTTATTTGTTTAAATAAAACTTGTTTAATTAAACAAATTAATTAAATAGAGTCAGGAGAGCAGAAGGGGAAGCTCCCACACCCTGCAGTCATAGCAGAGCCCAAGAGGAAGAAGAAAGCCTCCTTTCTTGGCAAAGATTCAGTCAATGAAAAACCGTAGACTGTTTACTATAACCCTCCCAAAGTCCTTTTCCCTTCTGTAAAAGCATTCTCCTTCCATTGCTCTGGGGAGACTTGCACACAGCTTGCGGTGGTTGCACACCCTGAATTGCAGTTCTCTGCTGATCCTGAATAAACCCATCTTTGCTGGAGAAATAGCTGACAGTCTGTTTCAAATCAGTGCTGTCATGTACAAGTTTTTGGGTAAACACGTGCTTTTACTTCACTTGGGCATATGCCTGGGAGTGGAATTGATGGGTCATGTGGTAATTCTAGGTTTAAGTTTTTTGTTGTTGTTTTTTTTAATATATTTTCTTAACCATATTTGCTTATTTATTTATTTATTTATTTTTATTTTATGGCTGTGTTGGGTCTTTGTTTCTGTGCGAGGGCTTTCTCTAGTTGTGGCAAGTGGGGGCCACTCTTCATCGCGGTGCGCGGGCCCCTCACTATCGTGGCCTCTCTTGTTGCGGAGCACAGGCTCCAGACGCGCAGGCTCAGTAGTTGTGGCTCACGGGCCTAGTTGCTCCGCGGCATGTGGGATCTTCCCAGACCAGGGCTCGAACCCGTGTCCCCTGCATTGGCAGGCAGATTCTCAACCACTGCGCCACCAGGGAAGCCCCCTAGGTTTAAGTATTGAGGAAATGCCAGACTGTTTTCCAAAGTGGCTGCATCATTTTGTATTCCCACCATGTATGAGGGTTCCAATTTCTCCATATCCTCAAGTACACTTATTCTTTCACTTTTGATTCTAGCCATTCTAGTGGGTATGAAGTTGTATCTTACGGGGTTTTTTTAACTGTTATAATTAACATATAACATTATATTAGTTTCAGCTGTACAACATGATGATCCCACATTTGTATATATTGCAATATGATCACCACAATAAGTCTAGTTAACCTCTCTTACCACACATAGTTACAAAAAAAAATTTTATCTTGCAATGAGGACTTTAAAGCTCCACTCTTCTAGCAACTTTCAAATATGCAATACAGTATTTATTGACTACAGTTGCCATGCTGTACATAACATTCCTGTGACTTATTTTATAAATGGAAATTTGTATCTTTTGACCCCCTTCGTGCATTTCACCTAACCCCCACCCTTGTTGTGGTTTTGACTTGCATTTTCTTAATGTGTAATCGTGTTCAGAAATCTTCATATGTTCTTGACCATTAGTATATCTTCCTTGGAAAAATGTCTGTTCAAGTGTTTTGCCACTTTTTAAAATATTTATTTATTTATTTATTTGGCTACACCGGATCTTAGTTGTGGCATGCAGGATCTTTTCATTGTGGCATGCGGAATCTTTAATTGTGGCATGCGGAATCTTTAGTTGCATCGTGCAAACTCTTAGTTGCGGCATGTGGGATCTAGTTCCCTGACCAGGGATCGAACCCTGGCTCCCTGCACTGAGAGTGTGGAGTCTTAGTGACTGGACCACCAGGGAAGTCCCAAGTGTTTTGCCACTTTTAAACTGGGTTATCTGGCTTTCTATTATTGATTTATAGGAGTTTTTCATTTACTCTTGATGCAAGTCCCTTATCAGATATATTATTTTCAAATTTTTATTCCATTCTGTGAGAAGTGTTTTCACTCTCTTGCTTTAAAACTTTATACTTTTAATTGTGATGACATACACATACCATAAAATTTACATCTTAACTATTGTTAAGTGTACAGTTCAGCAGTGTGAAGTACATTGACTATGGGAAACCAATCTCCAGAACTGTTTTCATCATGCAAAACTGAAACTCCATACCCAATTAAACAGCAACCCCCCATTCACACCCTCCTCCAGCCCCTGAAACCATTCTATCTTCTGTCTCTATAAATTCGACTGCTATAGGAACCTTATATAAATGGGATCATGAAGTATTTGTCCTTTTTGGACAGGCTTATTTTACTTAGCATAATGTCCTCAAGGTTTATCTATGTTGTAGCATGTGTCAGAATTTCCTTTCTCATTAAATCTGAATACTATTCTATTACATGTATATACTACATCTTGTTGATCCATTCATCCCTTGATGAACACCTAGGTTGCTTCCACATTTTGGCTATTGTGAATAATCATCCTATGAACAAATATACAAATATCTGTCCATGTTTTGAATTCTTTGGGGTATATACCCAGTAGAGGAATTGCTGGATCATATAGTACCTGTATAATTTCTGAGGAACTGCCATATTGTTTTCCATACAAGCAAAATGATTTTACATGCCCACCAGTAGTGCACAAGGATTCTAATGGGTGTGTTTCCTTTCTTGATGGTGTCCTTTGGTGCACAAAATTTATTAATTTGGTGAAATCCAAAATATCTTTTTTTGCTGTTTTTGCTTTTGGTGTCATATCTAAGAATACTTTGCCAAATCCAAGGTCATGAATATTTCTGCCTATGTTTGTTAAGAGTATTGTAGTTTTACTTCTTATGTTTGGGTCTTTGTTCCATTTTTTGTAAATTGTTGTGTGTGGTATGAAGTAAGAGTCCAACTTCTTTCCTTTGCATGTGGCTATCCAGTTGTCCCAGCACTGGGATTTTACACAAACCTTATCACAGACCCACATCTACTTGATCTTCACAGAGTAAGCTGTTCTTACCTCCATCCCATGTGGTAGAGGGGAGTCTCCTGGTCCCCAAACCAATGCCCAAGTTGGGTTTACCCAAATGAGTTGAAAATTTAGGGCTGCACAAAAACCTGCACATGGATGTTTATCACAGCTTTATTCATAATTACCTAAACACAGAAGCAATTGAGATGTCCTTGGTGTAGATGAATGGATAAATAAACTGAGCTACCTCCAGACAATGGAATATTATACAGCACTAAAAAGAAATGAGCTATCAAACCATTAAAAGACATGGAGGAAATTTAAATGCATATTAGTAAATGAAAGAAACCAATCTGAAAAGGCTAAATACTGTATGATTCCAACTATATACCATTCTGGAAAAGGCAAATCTATGAGACAATAAAAGATCAGTGGTTCAATGTTCATTGCAGCACTATTTACAATAGCCAGGACATGGAAGCAACCTAAGTGTCTATCGACAGATGAATGGATAAAGAAGATGTGGCACATATATACAATGGAATATTACCCTGCCATAAAAAGACATGAAATTGAGTTATTTGTAATGAGGTGGATGGACCTAGAGTCTGTCATACAGAGTGAAGTAAGTCAGAAAGAGAAAAACAAATACCGTATGCTAACACATACATATGGATTCTAAAAAAAAAAAAAAAAAAAAAAAGGTTCTGATGAACCTAGGAGCAGGACAGGAATAAAGACACAGATGTAGATAATGGACTTGAGGACACAGGGAGGGGGAAGGGTAAGCTGGGACAAAGTGAGAGAGTGGCATGGACTTATATACACTACCAAATGTAAAATAGATAGCTAGTGGGAAGCAGCCACATAGCACAGGGCTCGGTGCTTTGTGACCACCTAGAGGGGTGGGATAGGGAGGGTGGGAGGGAGACTAAGCGGGAGGGGATATGGGGATATATGTATATGTATAGCTGACTCACTTTGTTATACAGCAGAAACTAGCACAACATTGTAAAGCAATTATACTCCAATAAAGATGTTAAAAAAAAAAAGATCAGTGGTTGACAGGGGTAGGGTTGAGGGAGGGAAAAATAGGCCGAGCACAGAGGATTTATAGGGCCGTGAAACTATTCTGTATGATACCATAATGGTGGATGCATGTCATTATGCATTTGTCAAAATCCATAGCATGTACAACACCAAGAGTGAACTCTAGTGTAAACTACAGACTTGTCGGTGATAGTGTTGTGTCGACGACGTAGGTTCATTGATGGTAACAAATACACCACTCTGGTGCAGGACATTGAGAGTGGGGGAGGAGCACATGTGGGAGGAGCAGGGGCACGTGGAAACTCTTGACTTTCTGTTCAGTTTTGCAGTGAACCTTAAACTACTTTAAAAAATAAAATCTATTAAAAACAACAAAACCCCAGGTCCAGAGAGCTTTACTGCTGAATTCTACCAAACATTTAGAGAATGAATACCAAGTCTTCACAAACTCTTCCAAAAGATAAAAGAGGAGTGAACACTTCTCAACTCATTCTACAAAACCAGTATTACATTGATAACAAAATCAGACTAAGATTACACACTTATTTCTTATAAATATGGATATAAAAATGTTCAACAAAGTACTAGACAACTTAATTCAGGGACATATAAAAGAATTACACATGACTAGGGCTTCCCTGGTGGCGCAGTGGTTGAGAATCTGCCTGCCAATGCAGGGGACAGGGGTACAAGCCCTGGTCTGGGAAGATCCCACATGCCGTGGAGCAACTAGGCCCGTGAGCCACAACTACTGAGCCTGCACGTCTGGAGTTTGTGCTCCGCAACAAGAGAGGCCACGACAGTGAGAGGCCCACGCACCGCGATGAAGAGTGGCCCCCGCTCGCCACAACTAGAGAAAGCCCTCGCACAGAAACGAAGACCCAACACAGCCAAAAATAAATAAATAAATAAGTATTAAAAAAAAAAAAAGAATTATACATGACTAGGTAGGTTTTATTCCAGGTATGCGAGGTTGATTTAACATCCCAAGATCAACTATTATAATGCATCATATCAATAGAATAACAAAAATCACATGATCATCTCCATAGACACAGAAAAAGCCTGTGACAAAATCCAACACTGTCTCACAATGAAAACATGCAGCAACATTTTTTTTTTTTTTTTGGCTGCCCTGCACAGCATGTGGGACCTTAGTTCCCCAACCAGGGATTGAACCCGCAACCCCTGCTGTGGAAGGGTGTAGTCTTAACCACTGGACCACCAGGGAAGTCCCTGCAAGAAGCTGTTAACAGAAAGGAACCTCCTCAAGCTGACAAGAGACAGCTATGAAAAACCCACAGCTAAGATCACACTTAATGGTGACAGACAGGATGCTTTTCCTTACAAGAACAGAAACAGGACAAGAATGTCCACTCTTTTTTTTTTTTTCACACACACACACTGTATTTTACTTTTACAAGAGATAAATAAACTGACACCAAGCATTGTAAATGGATGGCCACAACAAAAGCAACAATGATTGCAATTACCAAACACGAAACACACTCATACTATGTCATAATATTGAGAATGTCCACTCTTGTTGCTTTTATTGAACATGATATCAGATGTTTTATCATTATCAATTAGACTAGGAAAAAATACAAAATAAAAGGCATCCAGACTGGAAAGGAAGAAGTAAAACTATCTCTATTCACAGATGACATGATATTGTACATAGAAAATCCTAAGGAATCTGCTAAAAAAACTATTATAACTAATAAATGCGTTCAGCAAGGTTGGAGGGACAAAATTGATATACAAAAATCAATTGTATTTCTATATGCTAGCAATAAAATATTTTAAAATAAAATTAAGAACACAAATTCATTTACAACACCCAAATGCTAAAATACATAGGAATAAATTTAACAAAAGAAGTGCAAAACTTATACTCTTAAAACTACAAAACATTGGGACTTCCCTGGTGGCGCAGTGGTTAAGAATCTGCCTGCCAATGCAGGGGACACGGGTTCGAGCCCTGGTCTGGGAAGATCCCACATGCCACAGAGCAACTAAGCCCATGTGCCACAACTGCTGAGCCTGCGCTCTAGAGCCCGCGAACCACAGCTACTGAGCCCATGTGCTGCAACTACTGAAGCCCAAGCGCCTAGAGCCCATGCTCTGCAGCAAGAGAAACCACTGCAATGAGAAGCCCGTGCACTGCAACGAAGAGTAGCCCCACTCATGGCAACTAGGGAAAGCCCACGTGCAGCAACAAAGACCCAACAGAGCCAGAAATTAATTAATTAATTAATTTTTTAAAAAGAAAAAACTACAAAACTCTGTTGAAAGAAACTTAAAATCTAAATAAATGGAAAAATATCCCATGTTCATGGATCATAAGGCTTAATATTATTAAGATGTAATTTCTCCCCAGTTTGAACTATAGATTCAACACAATCCCAGTCAAGGATATTTTATGGATAATGACAACTGGTTAAAGTTTATACAGAAAGGCAAGAGACCTAGAATGTTCAACACAATACTGAAGAACAAAGTCACAAGACTATCTGACTTCAAGACTTAATAGACAGCTACAGTAATCAAAACAATGTGAAAGAATAGACAGACTGAGACTTCCCTGGTGGTCCAGTGGTTAAGACTTTGCCTTCCAATGCAGGGGGTGCAGGTTTGTTCCCTGGTCGGGGAGCTAAGATCCCACATGTCTCAGGGCCAAAAACCCAAAACATAAAACAGAAACAATATTGTAGCAAATTCAATAAAAAGACTTTAAAAATTGTCCACATCAAAAATCTTTAAAAAAAAAAAAAAGAATTGACAGATTAATGGAACAGAACAGAGAACCCAAAAATAAATTCATATATAGTCAACTGATCTTTGACAAAGAAGCAAAGGCAACTCAATGTAGAAAGAAAGTTTTTTCAACAAATAAGTCTTCTTAGCAAATGACAATGGAATGCATGGATAGCTATAAGCAAAAATCATTAGACACAAACTTTAAAACTTTCACAAAAATTAGCTCAAATGTACCTCATAAACCAAAATGTAAAATGCAAAATTTTAAACATCTTAAAGATAATATAAGGGACTTCCCTGGCAGTCCAGTGGTTAGGACTCGGCGCTTTCACTGCAGGGGCCCGGGTTCAATCCCTGGTCAGGGAACTAACATCCCACAAGCCAAACAGAGTGGTCAAATAAATAAATAATAAAATTTTTTAAATAAAAGATAATATAAGAGAAAATCTAGATGACCTTGGGTCTGGCAATGAGGTTTTAGATGCAACCCCAAAAGCATGATCCATGAATGAGAAAATTGATCCATTAAAGTTCATTAAAATTAATTTTTTCTGTTTTTCAAAAGATACTGTTAAGAGAATGAAAAGACAATCCACAAATTGGGACAAAACATTTGCAAAACATATGTCTGACAAAGAACAATGTATGAACTGAGTGGAAATATCAACAAAGAAATAGAAAACATAAAAAGAAACCAAAAAGGGACTTGCCTGGTGTCACAGTGGTTAAGAATTTGCCTGCCATTGCAGGGGACACGGGTTTGATCCCTGGTCTGGGAAAATCACACATGCTGCAGAGCAACTAAGCCCATACACCACAAATACTGAGCCTGTGCTCCAGAGTCCAAGAGCCACAACTAGGGCATGTGCCGGCTGCTGGTGGGGGACTCTGACACCCAAGAAGATGGGAGGGACCCCAGAATGAACCGGTAGGATGTAGGGGGACTGATGGGGGAGAAGTGGAGGCCAGACAAGATCGGCGCCCCTGAGGTGGGGGAGATCAGGAGAGGCAGGTGGGAGGGACTCTCCAGGAAGAGCAGGAGAGGAGTGGAGGGCGATCGCCTAGCCCACTGGGTCTGGGGAGCCTGCTGAGTTCCCAAGCCAGTTTCCCCACCCCCCAAGGCCCTGTTCAGGCCACATGGGTCCTGGGGGCAATGGAGGTAGGCCGAAGAGATCAGGTGAGGCAGGTGGGAGGGGCCCTCCAGGAGGAGCGGGAGAGGAGCAGAGGGCGATTGCCTTGCCCACTGGGGCCCGGGGAGACTGCTGAGCTCCCAGGCCAGTCCCCTGCCCTCCAAAGCCCTCTCCAGGCTGCATCGTCCTTGGGGGCATAGGAGGGAGGCTGGGGAGATCAGGAGAGGCAGGCAGGAGGGGCCCTCCCAGACCCCAGACCAGAGAATCAGTAGAGGAGAGGAGGGCATATGCCCTGCCCACTCAAGCCCAGGAAGCCTGCTGGGCTCCCAGGTGAGGTCCCCTGCCCTCTGAGACCAGGGGTGGGGGACACGCCTGGGCCCCTTCTGTTCCTTGAGCCTAAGCCCCACCTCCCACAGCCCCCAGGGCCTTTTCCATCCCTGTGGGTCCTGAGCATTGGCCTTGCCCACCACCCAAAGCTCGTCCTTGCTTAGGCCCCATTCTCCACAGCCAAAACCTTTCCCCCATTGCCTCCCTTTTTTTTTCCTTTTCCCTCCTCCTCTTTTTTACTATTGTGGTACTGATGTACCTTCCAGTTGTTGATTCATCCGTATTTTTATTTTTACATTCTTTCTAACATACCTGTTAGTTTCCTAGTCTAATTTTATTTTTTACTTTGTTGTTGTTCTCTTTTCTTTTTTTGCCACCCCACGCAGCTTGCATCATCTTGGTTCATGAGCCCAGGGTTGGGCGGAAGCTCCTGCAGTGGGAGCTCTGAGTCCTAATCACTGGACTAACAGAGAACCTCAAACCCCAGGGAATATTCATCGGAGTGAGGTCTCACAGAGGTCCTCATATCAGCACCAAGACCCAGATCTACCCAATAGCCTACAAACTCCAATGTTGGAAGCCTCAGGCCAAACAACCAGTAAAAGAGGAACACAATCCCACTCATTAAAAAAAAAAAAGAGAGAGACAGCAAAAAAATATGTCACAGATGAAGGAACAAGGTAAAAACCTACGAGACCAAATAAATGAAGAGGAAATAGGCAACCTACCTGAAAAAGAATTCAGAGTAATGATAGTAAAGATGATCCAGAATCTCGGAAATAGAATGGAAGCATGGGTTGAGAAAATACAAGAAATGTTTAACAAAGATCTACAAGAAGTAAAGAACAAACAAACAGAGACAAACAACACAATAACAGAAATGAAAAATACACTAGAAGGAATCAATAACAGAATAATGGAGGCAGAAGAACGAATAAGTGAGCTGGAAGACAAAATGGTGAAAATAACTGCCGAGGAGCAGAATAAAGAAAAAAGAATGAAAAGTATTGAAGACAATCTCAGAGACCTCTGGGACAACACTAAACACACCAGTATTGAATAATAAGGGTCCCAGAAGAAGAAGAGAAAAAGAAAGGGTCTGAGAAAATATTTGAAGAGATTATAGTGGAAAACTTCCCAAACATGCAAAAGGATAGAGTCACCCAAGTCCAGGAAGCACAGAGAGTCCCACACAGGATAAACCGTAGGAAAAACACACCAAGACACATATTAATCAAACTACCAAAAATTTAATTCAAAGATAAAATATTAAAAGCAGCAAGAGAAAAACAAAAAATAACATACAAAGGAATCCCCATAAGGTTATCAGCTGATTTTTCAGTGGAAACTCTTCAGGCCAGAAGGGAGTGGCAGGATATGCTTAAAGTGATGAAAGAGAAAACACTACAACCAAGATTGCTCTACCCAGCAAGGATCTCATTCAAATTCGATGGAGAAGTCAAAAGCTTTTCAGATAAACAAAAGCTAAGAGAATTCAACACCACCAAACCAGCTTTACAACAAATGCTAAAGAAACTTCTCTAAGCAGGAAACACGAGAGAAGATAAAGACCCACCAAAACAAACCCAAAACAATTGAGAAAATGGTAATAGGAACATACATATCGATAATAACCTTGAATGTAAATGGATTAAATGCCCCAACCAAAAGACAGAGACTGGCTGAATGGATACAAAAGCAAGACCCATATATATGCTGTCTACAAGAGACCCACTTCAGACCTAGGGACACATACAGACTGAAAGTGAAGGTATGGGAAAAGATATTTCATGCAAATGGAAATCAAAAGAAAGCTGGAGTAGCAATACTCATATCAGATAAAATAGACTTTAAAATAAAGAGTGTTACAAGAGACAAGGAAGGACACTACATAAGGATCAAGGGATCAATCCAAGAAGATATAACAATTATAAATGTTTATGCACCCAACATAGCAGCACCTCAATACATAAGGCAAATGCTAACAGCCATAAAAGGGGAAATCGACAGTAACACAATAATAGTAGGGGACTTTAACACCACACTTAACAGCAATGGACAGATCATCCAAATAGAAAATAAATAAGGAAACACAAGCTTTAAATGACACAATAGACCAGATAGATCTAATTGATATTTATAGAACATTCCACCCAAGAGTGGCAGAATACGCTTTCTTCTCAAGTGCACATGGAACATTCTCCAGGATAGATCACATCTTGGGTCACAAATCAAGCCTTGGAAAATTTAAGAAAATTGAAATCATATCAAGCATCTTTTCTGACCACAACACTGTGAGATCGGAAATCAATTACAGGAAAAAAACTGTAAAAAACACAAATACATGGAAGCTAAACAGTGCGCTACTAAATAACCAAGAGATGACTGAAGAAATTAAAGAAGAAATTTTAAAAATACATAGAAACAAATAACAACAAAAACACAACGACCCAAAACCTATGGGATGCAGCAAAAGCAGTTCTAAGAGGGAAATTTATAGCAAGTCAATCTCACCTCAAGAAACAAGAAAAATCTCAAATAAACAACCTAACCCTACACTTAAAATAATTAGAGAAAGAAGAACAAAGAAAACCCAGAGTCAGTTCAAGGAAAGAAATCATAAAGATCAGAGCAGGAATAAATGAAATAGAAATGAAGAAAACAATAGCAAATTTCAAAAAAACTAAAAGCTGGTTCTTTGAGAAGATAAACAAAATTGATAAACCCTTAGTCAGACTCATCAAGAAAAAAATGGAGAGGATGCAAATCAATAAAATTAGAAATGAGAAAGTAGAAATCACAAAAGACAGTACAGAAATACAAAGGATTATAAGAGACTACTACAAACAATTATATGCCTATAAAATGGACAACCACAAAGAAATGAACAAATTCTTGGAAAGGTACAATTTTCCAAGACTGAACCAGGAAGAATTAGAAAATATAAACAGACCAATCACAAGCACTGAAATTGAAACCGTAACTAAAAATCTTCCAACAAACAAGAGTTCAGGACCAGATGGCTTCACAGGCGAAGTCTATCAAATATTTAGAGAAGAGCTAACACCTATCCTTCTCAAACTCTTCCAAAAAATTGCAGAGGAAGGAACACTCCCAAACTCGTTCTATGAAGCCACCATCACCCTGATACCAAAACCAGAAAAAGATATCACAAAAAAAGAAAATTATAGACCAATATCACTGATGAACATAGATGCAAAAATACTGAACAAAAAATACTAGCAAACAAAATCCAGCAGCACATTAAAAGGATCATACACCATGATCAAGTGGAGTTTATCCCAGGGATGCAGGGATTCTTCAATATACACAAATCAATCAATGTGATACACCACATTAACAAATTAAGGAATAAAAACCATATGATCATCTCAATACATGCAGAAAAAGCTTTTGACAAAATTCAACACTCATTTATGATAAAAACTCTCCAGAAAATGGGCATAGAGGGAACCTACCTCAACATAATAAAGGCCATATATGACAAACCCACTGCAAGCATCATACTCAATGGTGAAAAACCGAAAGCATTTCCACTAAGATCAGGAACAAGACAAGAATGTCCACTCTCGCCACTCTTATTCAACATAGTTTTGGAAGTCCTAGCCACAGCAATCAGAGAAGGAAAAGAAAGAAAAGGAATACAAATGGGAAAAGAAGAAGTAAAACTGTCACTGTTTGCAGATGACATGATACTATACATAGAGAATCCTAAAGATGCCACCAGAAAACTACTAGAACTAATCAATGAATTTGGTAAGGTTGCAGGATACAAAATTAATGCACAGAAATCTCTGGCATTCCAATACACCAACAAGGAAAAATCAGAAAGAGAAATTAAGGACACACTCCCATTTACCATTGCAACAAAAAGAATAAAATACCTAGGAATAAACCTGCCTAAGGAGGCAAAAGACTTGTATTCAGAAAACTATAAAACACTGATGAAAAAAACCAAAGATAACATAAACAGATGGAGAAATATACCATGTTCTTGGATTGGAAGAATCAATATTGTGAAAATAACTATACTACCCAAAGCAATCTACAGATTCAACGCAATCCCTATCAAACTACCAATGACATTTTTCACAGAATTAGAACAAAAAATCTTACAATTCGTATGGAAACACAAAAGACCCCAAATAGCCAAAGCAATCTTGAGAAAGAAAAACAGAGTTGGAGGAATCAGGCTCCCCAACTTCAAACAATACCACAAAGCTACAGTAATCAAGACAATATGGTACTGGCACAAAAACAGAAATATAGATCAATGGTACAGGATAGAATGCCCAGAGGTAAACCCACACACCTATGGTCACCTTATCTTTGATAAAGGAGGCAAGAATATACAATGGAGAAAAGACAGCCTCTTCAATAAGTGGTGCTGGGAAAACTGGACAGCTACATGTCAAAGAATGAAATTAAAACACTCTCTAACACCATACACAAAAATAAACTCCAAATGGATTAAAGACTTAAATGTAAGACCAGACACTATAAAACTTTAAGAGGAAAAAATAGGAAGAACACTCTTTGACATAAACCACAGCAAGATCTTTTTTGACCCACCTCCTAGAGTAACAGAAATAAAAACAAAAGTAAACCAATAGGACTTAATTAAACTTAAAACCTTTTGCACAGCAAAGGGAATGATAAACAAGACACAGAAACAACCCTCAGAATGGGAGAAAATATTTGCAAATGAAACAACAGACAAAGGATTAATCTCCAAAGTATACAAACAGCTCATGTAGCTCAATATCAAAACAAACAAACAATCCAGTTAAAAAATGGGTGGAAGACCTAAATAGACATTTCACCAAGGAAGACATACAGATGGCCAAGAAGCATATGAAAAGATGCTCAACATCACTAATTATTAGAGAAATGAAAATCAAAACTACAATGAGGGGGCTTCCCTGGCGGTGCAGTGGTTGGGAGTCCATCTGCCAATGCAGGGGACATAGGTTCGAGTCCTGGCCTGGGAGGATCCCACATGCTGCGAAGCAACTGGGCCCGTGTGCCACGGCTGCTAAGCCTGTGCTCTGGAGCCTGCGAGCCACAACTACTGAGCCTGTGTGCCACAACTATTGAAGCTCGTGCTCCTGGAGCCCATGCTCCACAACAAGAGAGGCCACAACAATGAGGGGCCTGCGTACCACAACGAGGGGTAGCCCCACTCACCACAACTGGAGAGAGCCCACTCACAGCAACAGGGATCCAACACAGCCAAAAATAAAAATAAATAAAATAAATTTTAAAACTACAATGGGGTATCACCTCACACCGGTCAGATTGGCCATTATCAAAAAAGCTAGAAACAATAAATGCTGGAAAGGGTGTGGTGAAAAGGGAACCCTCCTACACTGTTGGTGGGAATGTAAATTGATACAACCACTATGGAAAACAGTATGGAGGTACCTTTAAAAACTAAAAATAGAACTACCATATGACCCAGCAATCCCACTACTGGGCATATACCCTGAGAACACCATAATTCAAAAAGAGTCACGTACCACAATGTTCATTGCAGCACTATTTACAATAGCCAGGATGTGGAAGCAACCTAAGTGTCCATCGACAGATGAATGGATAAAGAAGATGTGGCACATATATACAATGGAATATTACTCAGCCATAAAAAGAAACGAAATTGAGTTATTTGTAATGAGGTGGATGGACCTAGAGTCTGTCATACAGAGTGAAGAAAGTCAGAAAGAGAAAAACAAATACCGTCTGCTAACGCATATATATGGAGTCTAAAAAAAGAAATGTTACTGATGAACCTAGTTGCAGGGTAGGAATAAAGAGGTAGACAGAGAATGGACTTGATGACATGGGGTGGGAGGGAGAAACTGGGGCCAAGGGAGAGCAGCATCGACATATATACACTACCGAATGTAAAATAGTTGGCTCGTGGGAAGCAGCAGCATAGCACAGGGAGATCAGCTCTGGGCTTTACGACGACCTAGAGGGGTGAGATAGGGAGGATGGGAGGGAGGCTCAAGAGGGAGGGGATTTGGGGACATGTATATGCATGTGGCTGATTTACTTTGTTGTGCAACAGAAACTAACACAGTATTGTGAAGCAATTATATTCCAATAAAGATCTATGTTTTTAAAAAATTTTTAAAAAGAAACCAAAAAGGGACTTCCCTCATGGCGCAGTGGTTAAGAATTTGCCTGCCAATGCAGGGGACACGGGTTCGATCCTTGGTCCGGGAAGATACCACGTGCCACAGAGCAACTAAGCCCGTGCGCCACAACTACTGAGCTTGTGCTCTAGAGCCGACGAGCCACAGCTACTGAGCCCACACGCCACAATTACTGAAGCCTGTGCAGCCTAGAGCCCACGTGCCACAACTACAGAGCCCGGTACTGCAACTACTGAAGCCTGCACACCTAGAGCCCATGCTCCACAAGAAGAGAAGCCACTGCACTGAGAAGCCCGTGCAACACAATGAAGAGTAGCCCCCGCTCGCCACAACTAGAGAAAGCCCGCGTGCAGCAACAAAGACCCAACGCAACCAAAAAAATAAAATTAAATAACTAAATAAATATCTCAAAATTCTCAAAAATATTTTTTTAAAAAAAAGAAATTCTGGTTACATACATGCACCCCAAGGTTCATAGCAGCATTATTTACAATTGCCAAGACATGGAAGCAACCTAAATGTGTCCATCAACAGGTGAATGGATGAAGAGGATAAAGAAGGTGTGATATATATATATATATCACATGGATGGACTTGGAGGGTATTATGCTAAGTTAAATAAGTCAGACAGAGAAAGACAAATACAGTATGATATCACTCATATGTGGAAACTAAAAAATAAAACTAAGTAGTGAATATAACAAAAAAGAAACAAAGTCACAGATATACAGAACAAGTGAATTGTTACCAGTGGGGAGAGGGAAATAGGGAGGGACAACACAGGGGTAGGGGATTAAGAGGTACAAACTATTCTGTATAAAATAAGCTACAAGAATATATTGAACAACACAGGGAATATAGCCAATATTTTATAATAACTATAAATGGAATATAATCTTAAAAATTGTAAATCACTATACTGTATACTTGTAACTAATATAATATTGTATATCAACCATACTTCAATTTAAAAAAGAAATTCTGATTACAATTTTCATTTGTCAATTATACCTTCATTTGTCAATGAAGATGGGAAAAAATAAACCTAGGGGGAGAAAAGAAATTCTCGAGCTGAAAAGTACGAAAACTGCAATAAAAATTTTCTCAGAGAGATCCAAAGCCATAATTGAACAGACGGAAGAGAGAATCAGCAAAACTGAAGGTAGAAAAATGAAAATTATTGAGTCTGAAGAACAGAAAAAAATAAAATTGAATTAAAGTGAACAGAGCCTGGGACTTCCCTGGTGGTGCAGTGGTTAAGAATCCGCCTGCCAATGCAAGAGACACAGGTTCGATCCCTGGTCTGGGAAGATCCCACATGCCACAGAGCAACTAAGCCATTGCACCACAACCACTGAGCCTGTGCTCTAGAGCCTGTGAGCCACAACTACTGAGCCCAAATGGCACAACTACTGAAGCCCACGTGCCTAGAGCCCATGCTCCGCAACAAGAGAAGCCACCACAATGAGAAACCTGTGCACAGCAACGAAGAGTAGCCCCTGCTCGCTGCAATGAAGATCCAAGAGAGCCAAAAATTAATTATTTTTAAAAAAGTGAACAGAGCCTAAGGAACCTGTGGGACACCATCAAATGGACAAATATACACATTGTGGGAGACCCATAAGGAGAAGAGAAAAAAGGGGAAGGAAGAATATTTGAAGAAATAATGGCTGAAAACTTCCCAAATGCAATAAAACACATGAATATAAACATCAAGAAACTTCAAGTAAGATGAACTCAAAGAGACTCACACCATGACACATTATAATCAAACTGTCAAAAACCAAAGACAGAGAATTTTGAAAGCAGCAAGTGAGAAGTGATTCATCATCTACAAGGGATCCCCAGTAAGATTATCAGCAGATTTTTCATCAGAAACTTTGGAGGTCAGAAAGCAGAGGACTGATGCATTCAAAATACTAAAACAAAAAAACTGTTCACCAAGAATCCTTTATCCAGCAAAACTGTCCTTCAAAAGTGAGCAAGAAATCAAGACATTCTCAGATAAACAAAAGCTGAGGGAGTTCATTACCACTAGTCCAGTCTTGCAAGAAATTCTAAAGAGAGTCCTGTAGGCTGAAATGAAAGGATACCAGATAGTAATTTGAAGCTGTATGAAGAGATAAAGATCTCAGTAAAAGGAAATACATGGGTGATTATAAATGCTAGCTTTATTGTAACATTGGCTTATAACTCCACTTTTTGTTTTCTACATGATTTGCAGAACCGACACAAAAAGACAACATGCGTTGGCAAGGGTGTAGAGAAACTGGAACACCTGTATGCTGTTGGTGGGAACACAGAATGGTGTCGCCACTATGGAAAATAGTACGGGAGTTCCTCAAAAATTAAAAGTAGAACTACCACGTATAGCACAGGGAATATAGCCAATATTTTATAATAACTTTAAATGGAGTATAATCTATAAAGTTTTTGAATCACTATGTTGTACACCTGAAGCTAATACAATATAGTAAATCAACTACACGTCAAATTTTAAAAATGATTGGGAAATAAATAAATAATAAGAGCTGGAGCAAGGGGGAAAACCATAAGGAAGACAGCGCTAATATAGTAGTACTACTTAAGGCAAAATATGTTGGTAAGGGGGCTTCCCTGGTGGCACAGTGGTTGAGAATCTGCCTGCCAATGCAGGGGTCACGGGTTCGAGCCCTGGTCTGGGAAGATCCCACATGCCGCGGAGCAACTGGGCCCGTGAGCCGCAATTACTGAGCCTGCGCGTCTGGAGCTTGTGCTCCGCAACAAGAGAGGCCACGACAGTGAGAGGCCCGCGCACCGCGATGAAGAGGGGCCCCCGCTCGCCGCAACTGGAGAAGGCCCTCGTGCAGAGACGAAGACCCAACACAGCTATAAATAAATTAATTAATTAATTAATTTTAAAAAATATGTTGGTAATTACTGGTCAATGAAAACAACAATAATATCTAACATTCACTATGTGCTTCCTACTTACCAGGCATTAAGTTAACTAAGTACTTAGCACAGTCATTAATCCTTCAACAGACCTGTGAAATACGTACTGCTATTAGGATAGAATAAAAAGCAGTCTCGAGGAGGCTGAGGAACGTGCCAAGTTCACATAGCTTGTAAATGGCATTCCTGAAATTTGGGCTTTAAATTCATATCTGTCAGATTTCAAAAGCCTAGCCATTTTCTTACATTTTATTCTGCCTCCTATCAACATAGCACTTTATGCAAGGGCTATGGTCCTATCTCTCCAGCTGCTTCCCCATCCAGCCCTATCTTTAATAAAACAAATACACATTTTTCCAAAATGAAACACCGTAAATAAATAAAATGTATCCTTCAAATTCATTAATGTCTCAACATTAGGAAACCCAATAATATACAATTTTATTACTTGTGCTTAAAATCTATTTAAAAGAAACCATGTAACCATTTTTTTTTCTTTTCTTGTGTATTAAGAGCTTTTCAGTTCCAGCCATTACAGCTTACTTCAAGAATGAAAATGAAAGTCCTGAAATTTGAGAAAATACTAAGCTCTTTTGCATGTTTATGAAACGGCTTCCTGAATATTATGTTGCAATGTAACTTTACTAAGACAGCTTTCCCTCTATGTTTGTTTGTTTGTTTATTGAAGCATAGTTGATTTACAATGCTGTGCTGATTTCTGCTGTACAGCAAAGTGACTCAGTTATACACATATACACATTCTTTTTTTTATATTCTTTTCCGTTATGGTTTATCCTCTATGTTTCATAAAATAGATCTATGAGTGCCTATGTTTAGATAAATTGAAGGAAAACAGAAGTTTCTGAAAATAAAGAAAAATTTTGTTCAGATATTTCAACACACTTTTCTTATATAAAAATTATATGAGTGTGATATATAAAATTTTTTTAAAATAAAACTACAAGCTCACTTCTGGGTATTTATCCAAAAGAATTGAAATCAGGATCTCAAGGAGATAGAGCTCCCATGTTCACTGTGGCACTATTCACAATAACCAAGATGTCAAAACAAACTAAATGCCCATCAACAGGTGAATGGATAAAAACACTGTGGCATATACATAAAATGCAACATTGCTTAGCCATAAAAAAGAAAGAAATCCTGCAATATACAGCAATATGGCTGAACCTTGAGGACGTTAGGCTAAGAGAAATAAGCCAGTCACAGAAGGACAAATACTGCAAGATTCCATTTATATGAGATATTTAAAATAGTCAAACATACAGAAACAACGAATAGAATAGTGGCTGCTGGGGGCTGGAGGGGAGGGGGGAAGAGGGTTGCTAATCAATGGGTATAAAATTTCAGTTATGCAAGATGAATGGGTTCAAGAGATCTGTAGTACAACATTGTGCCTACCAATAAGAAGACTGTATCATAACTTAAAAACCTGTTAAGAGGGTAGATCTCATGGTAAGTGTTTTACCACAATAAAATAAAATTTTAAAAATATTTATAAGATGAGACAATGGTAAATAATGTGAAGGTAATTCTAAAACAACAACAAAAGACAAAAACTGAGGTTTGGGACTTCCCTGGTGGCGCAGTGATTAAGGCTCTGCACTCTCAATGCAGGGGGCCCGGTCAGGGAACTAAATCCCACGTGCATGCCGCAACTACAAGTTCACACGACGCAGCTAAGGAGCCCACCTGCTGCAACTAAGACCCAGCACAACCAAATAAATAATTTTTTTTTTTTAAACCTGAGGTTTGAGAAATGCTGCCCTAAATAAAGAAAATGCAAAAGTTGACCATCCTTTATCAAGGACATGTCTTTCTCCACACATCAATAGTTAAAGAGAATCAAGTTTATTTTTTCAAAATTAAAAAAACACAGACGAAAGAAACTAATACGTTTTACAAAGTGAGTATTAGTCTAAAAGCTACTGTTATTGTAACATTAGTTTGTAACTCTGCATTTTGTTTTTTACATAATTTAAGAGGCTAATGCATTTTTTTATATAAATTAATTAATTAATTTATTTATTTATTTATTTATTTATTTTTGGCTGCATTGGGTCTTCGTTGCTGCACGGGCTTTCTCTAGTTGCGGAGAGCAGGGGCTACTCTTCGTTGCGGTGCATGGGCTTCTCACTGCAGTGGCTTATTTTGTTGCAGAGCAGGGGCTCTAGGCACGTGGGCTTCAGTAGTTGTGGCGGGCGGGTTCAGTAGTTGTGGCTCCCAGGCTCTAGAGCGCAGGCTCAGTAGTTGTGGTGCACGGGCTTTGTTGCTCCAAGGCATGCGGGATCTTCCCGGACCAGGGCTCGAACCCGTGTCCCCTGCATTGGCAGGCGGATTCTTAACCACTGCGCCACCAAGGAAGTCCAAAGAGGTTAACGCATTTTTTAATTATTAATTTATATTTTTGACATACAATGTATAAAGATGTAATTTTGTGACATCTACAACTGAAAGGGGTGGGGAATGAAGCTGTAAAAAAGCAGAGTTTTGTATTATTGAAATCAAGCTGGCATAAATTCAGATTAGAGTGTTATAACTTCAGGATGATAAATGTAACCCCCATGGCAACCAAAAAGAAAATAGCTATAAAATATGCACAAAAGGGGATAAGAAAGAAACTTAAACATTATACTACAAAAAAAATCAACTAAACACCAAGAATACAGTAAGGCAGGAAATGAGGGATAAAAAACAATGATAAGGCATATAGAGGACAAATAGCAATGTGACAGAAGTTAAGTCCCTCCTTATTTAAAGTAAATGTTTACTTTAAATGTTCATAGATTCAATGCTCCAATCAAAAGACAGATTTTGGACTTTGAACTGTGAAAATATTAGGGTTTCCCTACCATTTATTAATTAAAAGTACCAGACATTAAACCATCATGAGCTGGATGCTGAAACCCACGGTTAAAATAAAGGAGTCAAAACATCAGACGGTCATTAATTAAAACACCTTTAATCCACTCGTAAAAGCTGTAGCATTTTCCATCAGAGAAAATGGACATGTTTGGAAAATAAGACAAGATGAATGAGTATAACAAATGAGTAAATGATCCTGTTTCTTTTGAAAATTAAACACACACACACTCACACACAATAATATCAGAGGACACTTCGCCATACCCAAAGGATAAAATACCACACTGTAAGATGCACTTCTCCTCACTCCTCACATTAACTGCCCCAGGAATAATGTTATGTTTATTTGTTCCCAGAGAGGTATTTAGAGAAAAGACAGTGTACCCAACTATGTCGAGGGAGAATGTTTATTTACGGCTTTTGTATATGTCTACAGATTGCAGCAATTAAATAGTTGACTATTGTGTTGATTTAAATGTTTATAAAAGATTTCATACAAAAATAAACGTTCATATTACCATGATGGGAAAAAAAGTCAGGAATGATCATTCCTGTAAGAAATTATCAAACAAATCCAGGGAAGAGGTAAGAAACCTGTAGGTGTAGAGCTGGAGGTAAGCTCTGAGAAACCACATTTTGGTGGGGAATTTGGGGACTGCAAAAGGCACATGCACCAAAATTTGTGTGTAGCAGTTCATACACATGGTAGAGAATATATGGGTTGGGTTCTTCACAGTGGCTCTATGACAGCATCAGGGGTTTTTGCATTAGGATGTTTCTTTTTTGTCTTTAAACACACACACACACACACACACACACACACACACACACAAATTCCTTCTCCACCCCTCAGTCACAAAGATATTCTCCTACGTCTGCTACTAAATTTATATTTTTACTTTTCAACATTTCAGCATGAGTTAATTTTAATGTATGGTGTGAGGTAGGGAGTCTCAGTTCATCTTTTTACCAGTCCGTATACAACTGTCCCTAGCACCATGTGGAATAGACTTCCTTTCTATTTTTTTTCTTAATATTTATTTATTTATTTTTGGCTGCATCAGGTCTTAGTTGCAGCACACGGGATCTTTCATTGCAGCCTGTAGGCTCTTCATTGCCATTCACAGGCTTCTCTCTAGTTGTGGTACATGGGCTTAGCTGGCATGTGGGATCTTAGTTCCCCGACCAGGGATCAAACCCACATCCCCTGCATTGGAAGGCAGATTCTCAACCACTGGGCCACCAGGGAAGTCCCTCCCCATGGAATTTTCTTGGGCCATTTGTTGAAAATCAATTGACCGTAAATGTAGGGGATTATTTCTAGACTCTCAATTCTGTCCCATTGATCCATATGTCTAAACTTATGCCACTACCACACTGTCCTGGTTATTGTAGCTTTGTACTACTTTTTAAAACATACTACAGTTAACTTGTTCCTGTTCTAGATCCCATTCATCTTCTCTGAAACCCAGTGGCTCTCCTCTTCCCTACTACTCTATCCAATTGGGACTCTGCTCTTCCATCCTACATAACTCCTCCCACTCTGGTCTTCCATCCCCCACACCACAGGACCCTGCTATTCCTCCTTCTGGAGCCCTAGCCTTTGTCTCTCTGGAAACCTACTCTCTGCTTCAACATTCTGCCTCCTCACTCTTATTTCCAGGATCTCCTTTACCCCCAGGATGCTTGGACTCCTCTTCCTGAACCGATTCCTCTTCTGTGGGCAGAACTCTACCCTAGTTTCATCTCCTTGCAGTGTTCCTTATTTTCACAGAGCCCTCACTGGGATGGGCATGACAAGCACTGGTCCCAGGTGTGCATGGCTCACAAGCATCTCTGGGGAGACCTTTGCCTCGACTCCTACTTCCTTTCTCTTACCTGTCATCTGGTATCCTGGGGCTAACTCAGGGATAGCCATGAGAGTTTAGGAGAGGGGACCTTTTACCAGGGAAAGGAAAGGGGCTAAAAAGATCAGATGGATGCCCTTCTTACAAAAAACAGTACACATACGAGTTTTTACTGAATTGAGCAGGTTATTTGTAACACAAATTTTCAGCAGCACCTGAAAATCTGTGCTTTACCACCTCCTCGGGGGGTTGTATCCTTCAAGCAGAGTGGGAATCACTTATTAAGCTACTGTCTCTCAGCTTCAATCTCATCCCTACAGATTTTTGTGTGTGTTGCTGGAACTGGGTCTCAGCAAACCATGTTTCTGCCTTGGTGCAGGCTCCCTTTTAGAGGCTACCAATAGAGGGTGATAGAGAGCCTGAAATGCTGTAGGCGGGAGAAGGGACTTGATTCTTCCAGTTTCTGGTCAAACCAGCTTCTTCACCCTGGCAGAGGCACGTCCTCCTAGCATCAGCTGCTAACTCCAGCTGGTAGTTTTCTCATCACTCGCAGAACCAGCCTCGTTGAGGCTCCTCAGAGAAACAAGCACCAGTCAAGCTGCACCCCTCTCTCCCTCTCTCAGGATTCTGTGTTTCAACCCCACAGGACCCATCTTCCACGTTTCTAAAATTGAAACTATATATAGATAGACAGATATAAGATACTACTACTATACTATACATAAGATTGGTAACCAACAAGGACCTACTGTATAGCACAGGGAACTCTACTCAATATTTTGTGATAGCCTATATGAGAAAAGAATCTTAAAAAGAATGGATATATGTATATGTATAACTGAATAACTTTGCTGTACACCTGAAACTAACACAACACTGTAAATCAACTATACTCCAATAAAACTAAAATTTTTTTTAAAACTGGCCAATAATTTTTATATCAAATCCCTTTTTTTTTTTTTTTTTTTTTTGGCTGCATTGGGTCTTCGTTGCAATGCGTGGGCTTCTCATGGCAGTTGCTTCTCTTGTTGCAGAGCATAGGCTCTAGGCCCACGGGCTTCAGTAGTTGCAGCACTCGGGCTCAGTAGTTGTGGTGCACGGGCTTAGTTGCTCCATGGCATATGGGATCTTCCCAGACCAGGGATCAAACCCGTGTCCCCTGCATTGGCAGGAAGATTCTTAACCACTGTGCCACCAGGGAAGTCTAAATCCTCCTCATTAATATAACAAAGATGGCTTGTCTCTTCTGACTGGACTGTAGATGCTATAACACCATCCTCAGATAAACAACAAGGTCCTACTATATAGCACAGGGAACTATATTCAATATCCTGTGATAAACCACAATGGAAGAGAATATGAAAAAGAATGTGTGTGTGTGTGTGTGTGTGTGTGTGTATAGCTGAATCACTTTGCTGTACACCAGAAATTAACACAACATTGTAAATCAACTATATTTGAACAAAATAATTTTTTTTTACAAAGCCCATCCTCCAACTCCCTTAAGTCTAGACATTTTTTGCCAGCCTTAGGTGCCAAGGGAGTTTGAATTCAGACAGACCTCACCTCTACTGGACCAGTCTCTTGATGGGGTCTTTGATCCATTGTGTTGGCCAGTTCTGTCTCTGAGAGACATCTTCACTCTCTACGGTGGCCTCTGCCTTTCTTCCCTTTGGGCTGTGACAGTAGCCCATTGCCCAGTTTTAGGAACCTGGCCCTTGAACTGTAGGGAGCAAAGCAGACCTTACCCACTAATTGTTGTGTAAGTCTGTTCTAACCTGTTTGGGAGATGCTTGGAGGACAGGTGCAAGGTGCTGGTCTCTCTTGAGCCTAACTCAGCTCTCAGGTAGGAAAAGCAGCAGGCACTGCTCGTAAAGCTGCACAGCAGACTAGAGACCCACAAATATCTGGGGCAAGAGGTTATGGAGTTTAGACATACCATAGACTGCCCAAATTCTGGAGGAGACGCTGGAGTGGAGAGTCTTTGAGATATTGGGACATTCAAAGCAGCTGTGTAGGGAATTCCTTGGCCGTCCAGTAGTTAGGACTCCCGCACTTCCACGGCAGGGGGCCCGGGTTCGATCCCTGGTCCTGGTCGTGGAACTAAGATCCCGAAAGCCAAGTGGCAGGCCAAAGGAAAAGAAAAAGCAGCTGTGTAGAAAATGATGTCAGGGATGATGGTGGAGAAGGAAGCACCAGGTACCTGATTCCCCACGTAGACAACAACTGTACTGCCACAAACTCTCTGAAGTTAACTCTTTTGAAACGATGGAGTCTTATTTGAATTCGTGGCTTCCATGGGAAATCTTGGCTACTCCACTGCAGCAATTTCAGTCAATTTCAGCCTTTAGTGCAAGAGTGACTACCCATCCCCCACCACTCAGTCCATGGCAGACAGCTTTGGAGACAGTGGCACCTATGCCAGGTGTGGCTTCTAGACCCAGGGTGGGACAAAAAGACCTTGTCCTCCAATTATCTGAGTTCTATGTTCTGATGGCTGATTACTGCTTTTGATCACTGAGGTGCAGATACTGAGGCTGGCTAGCATTGTTTCAACCCCTACCAGCCGAAGTGGCTTCCAGGAGATTTTAAGGAACAGTATCTGTGTTTTTTGTTTGTTTCTTTCTTTTTCCCTTTTTCACCTTTTTGATTTAAGGATTACAATACTCACAGGCAACCAGATATATGGCGGAATTTAGAAAGTGACTGCAGATGCCCAAGGAAAAATTAAGAGGTACAAACTATTATGTATAAAATATACTACAAGGTGGGAGTTTCCTGGTGGCTTAGTGGTTAGGATTCTGGGCTTTCACTGCTATGGCCCAGGTTCAATCCCTGGTTGGGGGACTGAGATCCCACAAGCCACGCAGCACAGCCAAAAAATAATAATAAATAAATAAAATAAAATATACTACAAAGACACATCGTACAACAGAGGGGACATAGCCAATATTTTATAATAACTATAAATGGAATATAATCTTTAAAAAATGTGAATCACTATGCTGTACACCTGTAACTTACATAATGTTGTACATCAACTATACTTCAATTTTAAAATATTTTTTTAAATTTAAGTGAGCCAATGGAATCCAAAATTTAAAACAGAATACCATTAACAATTGCAACAAAGAAGATTAAATACTTAGGTGTAAATCTAACAAAACATGTACAGGATATGTATCCTGAAAATTACAAAATGCTGACGAAATCAAAGATCTAAATAAATGAAGAGACATGCCATGTCCATGGATTAGAAGACTCAACATAGTAAACATGACAATTCTCCCCTTGATAGATAAGTTTAAAGTAATTTCTGCCAAAATTCCAGCAAGATCTTGCATAGACATAGACAAACTTGTTCTAAGATTTATATGGAATGGCACAGGTCACAGAATAGCTGAAAGCAATTTTGGAAAAAGTATAAAATGGAAGGGATCACTCTGCCCAATGTTGAGGCTTACTGTACAGCTACAGAAATCAAGATATGGTGGTACTGGTAAAAGGATAGATACCTAAAACAATGGAGCAGAATAGGGAACCCAGAAATAGACCCACAAAAATATGCCCAACTGATTTTTTTTTAAGACGCAATAACAGTAAATGGAGAAAGGATAGACTTTTCCCATTTCTGAGACGCAGGCTGCTCATCAGATTATCCTGCAAACATCTGAATCCCCGTGTAGCTCACTCATCCTTCCCCCCGGGAGCTTCTGTGGGGGGCGAGGGGGGGCAGACCTTGGCTGGATCCATTGCCCGACCCTCCACACCCCGCACAAGGGGGCCTTTGCGCACCAAAAAGGAAACACGGTTTGCAGGACGTTGCTGCAGTTCAGGATTTGCCCACGCGGAAGCAGCAGTGGACAGGTCAAGAGTCTGAGAAAGGCGCCCGGCATTCTGGCCCCTGCTGGGGGTTCCGGGGAGCTTCCGAGGTCAAGATTTTAAGACTTTGTTTACCGGGTTTGGGGGAAACCAACAGGATCCGGTTTTTCCCACCGGCAGCACCCACCAAGTAGCTGTGGTCCACAGCCCAACAGCTGGTGGAAATTATGCAAAACCTGTTGATTAGTCCCACCTCTGCTCAGAATTCTCCGCGGCGCCCACCTCCCTGGGGATAAAAACCCTCTTGCCTGCAGCCCCCAAAGCACTCGCACGCACCCCTTTACCTCCCTGCCTTCGTTTCCTCCCTCTTTTCCCCTCCCTCCCTCTGCTCCAGCCACACTGGTCTTTGCGTTCCTCTAATCAAACTCACGACGGTGTCTGTATTTGGGGCACCTTTGGTGCCTAGAAAAATCCATCTTCGTGGTTACTTTGCAAGTACACAGTCAATTTAAATTATACCTTGAAAAACAGAGTTTCTCTTAAATCTTCGGTTCCAATTACAGCTATTATGTTACTTACACACCTGGCAAAGTGGACCATCACTTTCAGAGAGGTCATTGGATACATATTTGGGTCCATTTAGAAATGTAGTGGGTTGAAATCTCTTAAATATTGCAGATGGCATTTATAGAAGTGTTATATTTGATCCTTTACTCTTAAATCCCTCCACCAAGCAAATGCTTCTGAAGTCCTTAGCGTTGTTACAAATCTAAAAATTAAACATATAAATAGGAGTTTGAAATATGTTCTTTTAAACATTCTGATACTGCTTCTTAATTCAGCCAAATTATCATATGACTTTTCAACTTAAAGTCAGCAGCCCAGGGCTTCCCTGGTGGTGCAGTGGTTAAGAATCTGCCTGCTAATGCAGGGGACACGGGTTCGAGACCTGGTCCCAGAAGATCCCACATGCCGCGGAGCAACTAAGTCCCTACGCCGCAACTACTGGGCCTGTGCTCTAGAGCCCGCGAGCCACGTTACTGAGCCCGCACGCCTAGAGACAGTGCTCCGCAACAAAGAGAAGCCACCGCAATGAGAAGCCCGCGTACCTCAATGAAGAGTAGCCCCCGCTCGCGGCAACTAGAGAAAGCCTGCGCGCAGCAACAAAGACCCAACGCAGGCAAAAATTAAAAATAAATAAATTAAGAAAGAAAAAAAAAGTTACCATCCTGAAATCAATTAACCAGCTCTGGAAGGAGACACAAAAATCTGGTAACTTTTGTTCCCTCCAAAGCGGAGGACCAGAATGGGAAGGAGACTTATTTAGGATTTTTTGAATTGAAATTACAAGCGGGAGAGGACTTCAACTTTATCTCTACTGGGTTTTTTTTCTTTCATAAAAAGGAAAATGTATATCTGAAACAATTACAATATTTGCTTCTTCATGTGATGGTACAGGGGTGTTTTAGGATTATCTTCTGTGCTTTTCTGGTTTTTTTTTTTTCAACTTTGGTAAAATACAAATAACATAAAATTTACCATCATCACCATTTTTCAGTGTACAGTTCAGTGGCATTAAATACATTCACATTGTTGTGTAACCATCACCACCATCCATCTCCAGAACTCTTTTCATCTTGCAAAACTGAAACTGTCTTCATTAAACACCACCCCATTCCGCCTCCCCCAGCCCCAGGCACCCACCATCCTACTTTCTGTCCCTATGAATCTGACCACCCTAGGGACCTTGTAGAAATGGAATCATACAGACCTTTGCTGGCTGGCTTATTTCACTGAGTATAATAATGTCTTCAAGGTTCATCCATTTGGAGCAGGTGTCAGAATCTTGTCTATGTTTTTCAAATTACTGTTAAAATACAAAAGCACGTTAAAAAAATACAAAAGCACATGCACATGATTAAAACAAATGAGACCTTTTGCAGGGCATGAATTCTTAGCTTTCTCTCTGGGCATCTCCACGATTCTGAATGCTGAATACGCTTCTCTCCCTCTAATCACCCACAGGTGAAGGGAGCTCTCATCTGCTGATTTTCTGCAGCAGTAGATCAGGATTTAGCTCACAGCCGCCCTTTCCTTCCACCTGCCTTCCACACCAGTGTAGATCCCATGCTTAGGTTCCTCTGTTGGCCATCTTGGAAATTTTTCAGCAATATACTTACCTCTTTATTTCTTCTTCCACCAAGAGTAATTCTTTTCACTGTTCCAACTGGGTAATATTATAAGTGAGTGTTTTCAAGGCACTTTTTAAATTTCTTTTTAATATTTATTTATTCATTTATTTTGGCTGCGTCGGGTCTTAGTTGCGGCACACGGGATCTTCGCTGAGGCATGCAGGATCTTTAGTTGCAGCATGTATACTCTTAGTTGCAGCATGCAGACTTCTTAGTTGTGGCACACCTGCGGGATCTAGTTCCCCGACCAGGCATCAAACCCGGGCTCCCTGCATTGGGAGCATGGGAGTCTTACCCACTGGGCCACCAGGGAAGTCCCTCAAGGCACTCCTTACATGCCAGGCACTCCTCAGTATTTCTACACGAATTCACGTGTTCAGTAACCACGACAACCACAATCAGATCTCAGACAGGCACCCTTACTCTTCCCATTTTAGAGATGAGAAGCTGAAGCCCAAAAAGGTTAAGACACTCACTCCAGGTCACAGAGCTTTGCAAGTAGCAGAACCAGAGCTGCCTCCATTTACTTCTATTTTTTGTTTTGAATCTCACGGGGGTTGAGTAAGTTATTTCTTTCATGACTGTAGCTGAGGTTTATCAGAACTTGCCCAGTGTACACTTAAGGCTTGTACATATCATTGTATGTAAATTTCACATCAGAGAAAAGAACTGTAAACAAATATCGAATTCTAGTTAATGGTATGAGCACTGAAGCCTTGGCAGGGAAGTGTGCAGATGTCCACAACATATTAAAATAGGTAAAGAGTAAGATGGATGAGTGAACAGATGGATAGATATTAAAGCAAATATATGCAAATCTTAATTGCAGTATCTAGGAGCAAGTGTGTGGGTGTTCGCTGGACAATTCTTTCAACTTCGCCGTGTGTTCGAAATATTTCAGAATAAGATACTGGGACCTCTGTCCCGTGATCCCCACAGGGAAACCCATCTTCTCCCACCCAGACAAGCAAGAGGCCCCTCAAATTCAACGTACCCACGCTCAGGTTTGTCCACTTCCCCAAAAATGGTTCATCTCCCTGAGTTTCTTCCTTGGGTCTAGGTTCTCATTCTCCAGACCTGAAAGCTGGAAGTTGCCAGAGATTCCTCCCTCTAACCACTGGGTCCCAAGATTTATCTTAGGGTGACCAACTATCCTTCTGGTTTACCCAAGACTGAGAGGGTTCCTGGGATGTGGGACTTCCTATGCTAAAATCAGGAAAGTCCCAAGCACACTGGGATGAGTTGGTCCCCCAACTTCTTATTTCTGCCTCTTAAACATGTTCAGTTTATCCAAATTGCCACTGCCCTAGTCTATAATAATAATACACATAATAGTGATGTAATAATAACAAGCAGTGGCAGCTAGCTTATAGGGGGTGCTGGCTATGAACAAGGTCCTCTTCTGCATGTTCCATCTGTGGCAGGACTTTTGGTGCACACGACACTCTGTACTGAATAACTGTAACATCACCCGTGTTAAAGATGAAGAAATAGGGGCTTCCCTGGTGGCGCAGTGGTTGGGAATCTGCCTGCTAATGCAGGGGACACGGGTTCGAGCCCTGGCCTGGGAGGATCCCACATGCCGCGGAACAACTAGGCCCGTGAGCCACAACTACTGAGCCTGCGCGTCTGGAGCCTGTGCTCTGCAACGAGAGAGGCCGCGATAGTGAGAGGCCCGCGCACCGCGATGAAGAGTGGCCCCCACTTGCCGCAACTAGAGAAAGCCCTCGCACAGAAACAAAGACCCAACACAGCCAAAATCAATCAATCAATCAATCAAACATATGCATCTGATTCAAGATCCTCATAAAAAAAGATGAAGAAATAAAGCACAGAGAGGTAAAGCCCCTAGCCCACAGTCACACAGCTAAATAACAACAGAGGAGCTGGAATTTGAACTCAGGCAGATGGCTGCAGAGCCCCCTGGCTCAACCACCTTTAAACAGCCATCCTGGAGGGCTGATCCGACCATACCAGCCACTTGGGGGGGGGGGGCGGTGTCCCCCTCAATGTAGGCTAACCCTCCATCAACAATCATCCATGCCTTCATCAGAATGGTTATTTAGGTAAATACTGTTTTCCTGATTACAAACTCTTTACTAGCTTTTAATTTTTAAAGATGAATTCAGTAAAGTAGAAGTTAATAATTTCCCAGGGCAACCATCCCCGGAAGATACCATTCTTAAGTTTGTTCCTGTGGGTGCCAGAATTATTTCTTCTTGGTGAGTAGCAACCAAAAGCACTTGTAGTTTTGTATCAAGATATAGGGTGATAGATAGATAGATTGATAGATAAAAATTAATGGATGGATAGAGATACAGATAGATGGATACATAGAGATAAATGGATAGATATACAGATAGGTAGATAGACAGATAGATAAAAATAAATGGATAGATAGAGATACAGATAAATAGATGGATAGATGTAGTTAAATGGATATACAGATAGATAGATATAAATAGATATAGAAATGAGACTTCCCTGGCGGTCCAATGGTTAAGACTCTGCACTTCCACTGCAGGTGGCGTGGGGTCGATCCCTGGTCTGGAAACTAAGATTCCCACATGCCGTGCAGCCAAAATAATAATAATAATAATAGATATAGAGAGACAGACAATATAGATCTGTCTGTGACTTGCTTTTTTCCAGACTGATCTTGTAAAAACACAGCTTGGACCCTATCCTCCAAACCTGTCAACCTCCAGATCGAGTCCACACTCCGTAGCTCCAGGCCATTAGCTCCTGATCCCCACCTCCTGATGCCTCCCACCTCAGGCTCTCCTCACGGCATGTACCAATCTGCTGCACACCTCCCTTCACTGACCGTGCTTGTCAGAAGTAATGCTAACCGCCTGCCCCCCTTCTGACCCCATCGAGTGGACATTTGTTGTCCACCCAGACCTGTTTTCGTGGGAATTCCTTGGGGGGGAGGGCGGGGACTTGACAACAGTAGAGACAGGGGAGTAGGTGTTGGGTGTGTGTGCTAACTGAGTCAGGGTGTCAGGATAGTCTGAGGAAGTGGCATTGAAGCCAAGTGCTCAAGGATAAGAAGGTGGGGGAGAGTGGGCCAGTGGAGGGCACAGCAAGTGCAAAGGCCCTGAGGTCAGAATACACTGTCCTTAGTGTGACTTGTGCGCAGTGGCCCCAACACAAAGGAGATGCAGACATTGACATATCTCCAAGAGTCTTGGACAGATTATCAAAAACAACAACAACATTTGGGACTTCCCTGGTGGTCCAGTGGTTAAGACTCCCTGCTTCCAATGCAGGGGGCACAGGTTCAATCCCTGGTGGGGGCACTAAGATCCCACATGCCACGCAGCTTGGCCAAAAAACAAACAAAGAAAACAACAACAACAAAACAACAACGTTTAGATCTGAAGCAAGCTGTAAAGGAGTTAGTGGTATCCACTCAAGGGATGAAGCCGGGAGGGTGGGGGGAAGCTGCACATTCAGACTGGAGGGAAGAGCGTATCGTGCAAGCGAGTCCCTTCATTCCATCCTTCCCCAGATAATTCTTGAGCAGCTGCCTTTGTGGGCCCCAGATTCTAAATGCCAGAGAAACAGCAGCAAACACCACCGACTGCAGACACTTCTTGTCGCCTCAGACCTCATTCGGGTGGGGAGACAGACTGAAAACAAGATAAGCAGAGTTTGGTTCATCAGGCAGTGATAAGGGCTACTGAGAAAACTACAGCAAGTTAAGAGGGAGTCAGGATGGGGGTGGGAGGGATGCTTTTTAGATAAGTTAAAGGAAATGAAATACAGTGGGAGGGAGCCACGGGGGTAGCTGGAGAAGGAAGAGCCTTCTAGGAAAATGGAACAGCAAGTGCCAAGGCCCTGAAGTCAGAGCGAGGGCTCCTATTCCAGGAAGGGTGAGAAGGCCAGAGGAGTGGTGAGAGCTGGGGCAGAGAGGGGAGGGGAGGGCAGGGAGGAACTCAGCCATGGGATTGACGTTGGTGTTGGGAAGCAAGGCAGGAGTGGAGGGGGAGGGAGGCTCAGAGCCAAATCCAGATCCACCTCCACAGAAAATCAGCAGAAGCAGGCTCCCCTGGGTGAATGGAGGGAAAAGAGTTTACTCAGAACCCCAGAGGTGACCAGAGAGATATAGCCAAGGAGTCACAAGTTTCATTACCCACTCCGCAAGAAGTCTGATTTCTTTTCACGTGCATGTGCTTTTGTACTTTTTAATTTAAAAGATATAGAAAATGTTAACATTGGACAAACTTAAAAAATGGTATCAGTAGGGAATTCCCTGGTGGTCTAGTGGTTAAGACTCCACGCTTCCACTGCAGCGGGCTATGGGTTTGATCCCTGGTCGGGGAACTAAGATCCCTGTGTGATGCACAGCATGGCCAAAAAAAAAAAAAAAAAAAATGGTGTCAATAGCATCCCATTCTTCAGAAGACACATGTAGGCATAGAAAAATTAATGGAAAAAAATTACTGAATAGTCACTCTCTAGGCAGACGAGTGTAATCATTTTCCTTGTGCTTTTCAGTATTTTCCAACGTTTCTTTCAAGACCAGGTAATACGATATGACAGTAAATATTATAATTTTGTGTGATCTCAAAAAAATACAGAAAGCGTAGAAGATAATCCCTCAAACACCCCCAGACCTGCCACATGAAGAAGCAAATGTTAACATTTGGTCCTAGTTGCTTCAGATAATTTTTTTTTTTTTCCTTTTCTGTGAAAGGAAACAGTAGGGATAAAGTTGAAGCTCCCTTCCTGACACTCCCTTGTCCCTGAGCCCCAATTCCATTCCTCTTCCTGTCTCCCCAGAAAACAATCACTGCCCTGGATCTGTGATGAGGCATTTGTTTCCCATGTTTACATTCAGACCACAGATATGTTAGGAGGAAGTGTGCATTTATTCTGCTGGCAAAATAACAGTGCTTTTCAAGCAAAAATCCAAACAATACATAAAGTATAAAATGGAAAGAGAATGCCCCACCCCACCCCCAAAGAATGGAAAGTAATTAACAGCTAGAATACAAATTTCGCCAGCACATGGGGCCCCAGCGGAGCAGGTGTTTCCTATCTGTCTTGTTCCCTGCTGGGTCTGCCAGTACTGGACATACAGCAGGTGCTCAGTGCATGTCGAATCCATGTTTAAGTTTCTTGGATCATGCCTATTTTCAAAGTAAACTGTTTTATTTTGGAGTAATTTAGATTTACAGGAAAATTGCAAAAAAAAAAAAAATGCAAAGAGTTCCAACATACACCTCACTGTTGGCCTCTATGGCCAGCATCATCTGGAACCATGATATACCTGGAACCTACCTATACGCGATTCTGTTTCTTAGTTGTGTTACTATTCACAGAACTCCAGGCTTTGTTTGGATGTCACCAGTTTTTCCACAAGTGCCCCTTTTCTGTGACAGCCCCTCAAAAGTTGCTTTTTCATGACTGGGCCATTTTTGCAGAGTTCTAGGCAGGTATTCTGTAGAATATCCCTGGATTTGGGTGTATCTGGTATTTTTCGCATCATAAGCCTGTGGTTACAGGTGACTGGGGAGAAACCCAGGAGGTGAGGGGCCCTTCTCATGACATTATGTCAGGGCCACGTGATATCAATAAGACATCACTATGCTGTTCACCTGGATCATCTGTTAGGGCGGTGTCTGCCAGGTGTCTCCGCCAGAAAGTTCTCATCTTTTGCTTTCCCACACTTTACTCTTCAGATGAGACTGTTTTGCGTCCTGCCCACCTTCAAAAGGAGGCGGGAAGGGTTGCAGCCCCAGCTCCTGGAGGGGTGCTTCAACTTAAATTATTTGCAACTCTAAGTAAGCTTGCACTCTTCGGCCTCACACCTAAAGACCAGGAAACTGAGGTTGAAGATGACAGACTTCCTCACTAGAGGGTGGCGCAGCCCGGGGCTGAGGCCCCACCCAGCGCTGCGATGGTGGGGGCCGTGGGCGCCCCAAGTGCGCAGGCAGGTGGAGACTCTGCCTGCGTGGGGACAGGGGGAGGAAATTGGGTCCCCGAGCCACCTTGCCCGGCCGAGCTGCAGCCCAATCGGCAGGTCTGGGCCGCCCTCCAGGGAGCGTTACCTCCTGTTACAGAAGTGCGCCCCGCAGGCGTGGTGGCGCGCGCAGTGGCCCAGCAGCATCCCAGGGCGCGCCGGCCTGGCCAGGAGGCCCAGAAGCCCACGTTTGCCGCCGGGGATCACCTGGGCCGCCCCCTGCCCGCCGGCAGGGCTGGCTAGCTGCCGCCTCCTTAAAGCCGGGGTAGCCCCGACGGCTATCACCCCGCACTCCTGCAGCTCGGCTGGCTGGCGCGGCAGCGCCTGGCCTTGACCCCCGGCCCAACCTTTGCCAGGTGAGACCGCCCGGCGGCGGGAGGTCTCCACCCGGAGGAGGGGTCTCCGCCGGCCCTCGTGACCCACTTCCTGTTTGTCGGGGCTGCGGGGGCGGGAGGAGCGAGCAGCCAGCCTGTGTCTTCAAGCCGTGAATGAGGGGCCCTCATCCACTCTCGCAAGAGACTATAGGGAACCAGCGTGAGTGTGCAGGGGGCAATCAGGGCCGGGAGGAGGGAGACAGGGAGGGGAGGGGCAGGTCAGACCGGCCTCAAGTGCAGGGGCCCCGCTGCCCCATAGCCTGCCCCCCTGCCCTCGGGGTCTGAGGGTGTGAGGGTCAAAAGTCTGTAGTCACACGGCTTGTCACCAGCTGCCTTCTGCCTGGGTTCCTCCTGCAGGAATGGGGGGTGGGGCAGAGAGGAAGGTGTGGGCAGGACTTCCTGGAAAAGGGAGCCCCTGCTGTTTGGGGGAGGGGGGGTGACCCTGGGACTCGAGCGCAGATGTTGTCAAACACACCTCACACACCGGACCTACAACTCAGCTGAGAGACACAACACATAGACACACAACTCCGCTCGGGCACAAGACAGGGACACACAAGTCCTCGTCCCACACACACAGTTCCACTTGAGGACGCAGGCGCGCGTCACAGGCTTGCCACACAGGCCTTGCCAGCTCAGTGTCCACAGCCACGGGGACATGGGACTCCCAGGCACACAGCAGACATGTGACCGAGGCAGGCACGCTTGGCTACACGCAGAAAACAGCTCAGACACACCCAGGCACTGGCAGACAAACACGTCCGCGGAGGACACGGACACACACACGGGAGGTGCCTGGCTGGGGCGCACAGATAGAGCTGCGCACACAGCACACACGAGGCCCACGACACAAACGCGCTCCCGTGGGCAGACGCAGAGCCTGTGGGGCAGGCGCGGCTGCACTCATAGGCCAGACCCCCCCACCCCAACTCCGCCTCGAATCCCGTGTCGGGCCTCCGGGGAACTAACTCCAAGGCTCACATGACCCAAGGGGAGGGCTTCTGGAACAGTTGGCGGAGAAACTGCATCATCCTCTCTAATGATCCATTTCCGCCCCCAGGGAATAAAGGCTCAGTGACGGCCAGTTCTGCTCTGGAGCTCACCTGCCTCTCTGAGCCCCCAGCCGACTGGCTTGTGCCTCCCCCAGGGTGAGTGCTGGGCCCCGCATCCCTACCCTTCCCCGCCCCACTGGCTGGACCCTGCTCGCCCCTCGACCCTCCCAGCCAGCTCTTGCACTCAAGTCCCGGGAACTAGGGAGCCAGGCCATCCCTGCAGGGGGCCGTCTCCTCCTTTCTCAGAACAGGGCAAGTGGGGATCTCAGGGCGGGGTCGGGGGGGGGGGGCATGCGGCCCATGCCCCAGACGCTTGTCTCTCCCCTCCCAGATGGACACGTGGACGGTGCTGCTCGTCCTGCAAGCCTCGCTGGTGCTCCCCCTGGTGCTCCCCCGGGCTGCCGGCATCAGTACCAACACCCGCACCGCCCCCGCCCCTGTCCTGCGCTTTGTTGCCGTGGGTGACTGGGGAGGGGTCCCCAATGCCCCGTTCTACACAGCCCGGGAAATGGCCAATGCCAAGGAGATTGCCAGGACCGTGCAGATCCTGGGCGCAGACTTCATCCTGTCCCTGGGGGACAATTTCTACTTCACTGGCGTGCAAGATGCCAACGACAAGAGGTTCCAGGTGTGCGCCACTGGAGTAGGTGTGGAGGCGGGGGGACGCGTGGAGAAGCCACTCGATCTTTTGACTCTGGAGAGGGCAGAGGGAAGCTGACACTTGTAGACACCTAGCACACTCATTATCTCCCTTGTACATAGCGCCTGACTTGGTGGGAGCATCCGATGGCTGCTTGAACCTGGGGGGGCGGGGCTCCCTTCTCTGTCTGCTGCAGGAGACCTTTGAGGACGTGTTCTCTGCCTCCTCACTCCGCAACGTGCCCTGGTACGTGCTGGCTGGCAACCACGACCATCTGGGGAACGTCTCGGCACAGATAGCCTACTCCAGGATCTCCAAGCGCTGGTGAGTCTGCCCCTCCTTCTATCCCTCCGCCAGCCTCGCTCAGGTGGGCAAAGAGATCCATCAGCCAGAGCTGAGCCTGGGGCTTCTCTGCCCAAGACGGGCGCCCACCACCTCCATCCCATCCACAGGAACTTCCCCAGCCCTTACTACCGCCTGCGCTTCAAGATCCCACGGTCCAACGTGTCCGTGGCCATCTTCATGCTGGACACAGTGACACTGTGTGGCAACTCAGACGACTTTGCCAGCCAGCAGCCCGAGAGGCCCCGCAACCCGGCGATGGCCCGCACGCAGCTGGCCTGGATCAAGAAGCAGCTGGCGGCGGCCAAGGAGGACTACGTGCTGGTGGCCGGCCACTACCCCGTGTGGTCCATCGCCGAGCACGGGCCCACCCACTGCCTGGTCAAGCAACTGCTACCGCTGCTGACCACGCACAAGGTCACCGCCTACCTGTGTGGCCACGATCACAACTTGCAGGTGAGGGAACTGAGGGTGGGGCGAGAGCCTGGTAAGGGATCCCCAGCCCAGCCACTGTGCCACATGGCATATTGGGGTCCTCCTCCTGTTTGGGAGCCCCCTGAATGTCACTCTCTCTCAAACTCTATGCTCGCTCACCAGGAAACAGCCCAAAGTTCCCTAAAAGCCGTCTCACAGGTCCCAGTTGACTATTGGTTGCTCAGATCAATACACTCTCACAGGTGGGAAAACTGAGGCCCAGGACAAGAGGGGGTGGGGTATGTCCCCTGCTCAAGGTGACTCTGTGGTCCATCACAGGCCTGACCCTGGACTCAAGACAGGTAGACACCAAGCCCGTGGTCAACCTCACTGAGGGGCTGGGGGCTCCAGTGACCCTGCTTCCTCTGTCCACAGTACCTTCAGGATGAGAATGGCGTGGGCTTCGTGCTGAGCGGGGCCGGGAACTTCATGGACCCCTCGAAGAAGCACCTGCGCAAGGTCCCCAACGGCTACCTGCGCTTCCACTACGGGGCCGAGAACTCACTGGGTGGCTTCGCCTACGTTGAGATCAGCCCCAAAGAGATGAGCGTCACTTACATCGAGGCCTCGGGCAAGTCCCTCTTCAAGACCAAGTTGCCAAGGCAAGCCAGGTCTGAGCACCAGCACCGACGGGGGCTCCACGCTGGGGCCTGAGTTAGGGGCGCCTCCCTGCTGGTGGGTGAGTGGGCCCTGCTGGGACCCCCTGCCCATGGGCAGGCTTTCTCAAGGGCCGGTGGTGCTACGGCAGAGCAGGAAGGAGAAGGACAGATGAGAAACTGTGGTGCCACATGGCCTTTGTGACAAGGATGCCCACATACATGAAAGAAGCATGGACACGTGTTCCGGCCAGAGTGCCAGGCCCCTTGGCCGGGCTCGCCCAGCCTGAGTTCCGGGCATTGGGGGACAGGGAGGGAAAGCCCTCCCCTGGATCAGACATCCTTCTGTCACTGCCAAATAGTCAATAAAAAAAATAGTTGCAAAGGCTGAACGTGTATCACGAGCATCCCTTTCCTCACCTCACTGGCGAGATGCATCACCTGGGTTTGAAAGGGTCGGGGCTCCCCCACTTGCTGTTCTGCATCTCCATCTCTAAGCCTCATCCATAACCAACTGGCCTCATACATGGATGCGATTTTAAGTAAAGACCAAACAGAAAGAAGGGTCCATCGTGAAGAAAGCCTTCCTCCCCCATGCTCACCTCCCTAAGAACAGCCATCATCATGTTCTTTCCTTCCATAATAAAAGCATCCTCCTTTTTTCACACAAAGCATCACAATGTATACGCCGTTCTGCATGTGTTTTTTCTTTTTTCCTTTTTTTTTTTTTTTTGGCGGGATCTTAGTGCCCAGGGATCGAACCCATGCCCCTCACAGTGGAAGCACGGAGTCTCAACCACTGGACTGACAGGGAGGTTCTTTTTTTTCTTCTGGGGTGGGGGGGGTTCTATTTAACCACAAGTGAACTGATCATATCAGAATATTCATTTTTGTACATTTCACTGTGGCATCGGTGCTATTCATATGGTTCGAAAATCTAAACTGTAGAAAGGTAAAATATCTCACCCCCTTCCCATCTGTCCCTCCACCTTTCCGGAAAGGAAATAGCTTTTTGTAAATGCCTTGGGCTTCCTTGCAGGATTTCTGTGCGCAAATGAAAGCAAATCTGAACGGTTTTTTCCTCCCCTTTCCCACTGATCTGCACCTTGCTGTTTTGGTATTGGTTTTGTTTTCTTTTTCAAACCAACTTCATTGTGGTCTAATGGACACTTTTTGAAAGTCTGCTGTTCAGTAAGTTTTGACAAAGGCACACACCCACAAACCCACCACCACAATCAAGATACAAGCATTTCCTGCACCCCCAAAGGTTCTCTTCTGCAATTTGCTGTTTCTGCCTGTTGTACCTGGAGATCTGCCCATCAGCCCTCTGGGGGAGCTTCTTTCTGCAGCTACAGAGGCCCCACTGTGTGCCAGTCCCCAACTGTCTATCTAAACAGCCATCTACTGAGGGTCGCCTGGATTGCTTCCAATAATTTTGCTATCCCCAAGCAACGCTGCCATAAATGACCCACACATTCATTTCCTACATATGCAGATATGCTTGTAGGATAAACCAGATACATTCCCAAGAGCAGGATTGCCCTGCTTTTTGACAGCCATGGAGTTTCTGCCTTATGTCACCAGCTCTTTGCTGGGGCCTGCGGAAATCTTTTCCAATCATTCCCTCTTACCAACATAGTTGCAGTGGACACGCCTGGACCCATGCTTTTGCACATCTGTGCAAGTACGTACGGAGGAAAACTTCCAGAAGCAGAATTATTTCAGGGCCTGTTGCTGCCGAGGAACGCAGAAAGCAGCATACTCACCCTGAACTGAAAGCTGCAGAGAAACCCAGTTCCCCTCGGGGCTTGAGTTGACTAACACCCACCACAAACAGCCTGAGCCAGCCAGTCACAGGAACTGCTCTCTTGGCCTGCCCTCAATGGCCACTTCAGCTGCTACGGGGCCAGGGACCCAATTGTTTGGGTCTAGCTGCCTGCCCACCTAAATAGAATGAAATAGCACCCTGGGTAAAATAAGTGAGGTTACTGAGTTCTGGACAATGGGGGTGCAGCTGTCTCCTGAATCAAGCATCCTTTGGTCACTGCCAAATAGTCAATAAAAGAATACCTGCAAAGCCTGAAGGTGTGTCACGAGCATCCCTCGCCTCACCTCTCTGGGGAAAGGGACTTGATGGAAGTGGCACCTTCTGTTTGCTACTTTGTAGCAGTCAACACTGCTGAATTTGTTACAAGGTAACATGTGTTACTATTAAAATTAAGCAAAGCTGTCTTACCAGAATGCCAGCCCTGAGTTCCTTCCAGCTGACATTACCACCCACCAAGCTCTATGCCAAAAACACCCGCCATCCCTTCTAATCCTGACCCCGGAGGAAAGGGCCAGTGTCATCCTGGCTTCTCAGAGGACAGAAACTCGACAGATTAAGTCAGGTGCCCAAGGTCTTATCCAGGAAGCGTCAGACCCTCAATCTTAACCACAACAGTCAAGGCAGCTCACGGCCACCCTGCCTCTTCCCACTGACTCAGAGGCTCCAGGCAGGCAGGGGTCTGAATCAGAAGTCAGCCCAGTGTCCCTGTTTGCAGGGTCCAGAGTGTGGAATTAGCCCAACATCCCAGTTCACAGGGCCCAGAGGGTGGAAAGGAGAAGTGACACATCCAAGCTGACACAGGGAACTAGTGGCAGGGAGGGGGATTGGCCCCCCCCTCCTCCACAATGGCCAAGCACGTCTACCAAGCACCAAGGACCAAGTCCTGTGCCAACTCAAGGAGCACCCAAAGGAATAAGGCAGGGTAGACACATGCCCTCATAGAGGGCTTCCTTCCAGCTCAGGGGACAATGTCAGCCAGCACACGGCCATGGTTAGAAAGATGCCTTGTAGGAAGCAGCCTAAGTGTCCACTGACAGATGAATGGATAAAGAAGATGTGGCACATATATACAATGGAATATTACTCAGCCATAAAAAGAAATGAAATTGAGTTAATTGTAGTGAGGTGGATGGACCTAGAGTCTGTCATACAGAGTGAAGTAAGTCAGAAAGAGAACGTAGAGAATGGACTTGAGGACATGGGGAGGGGGAAGGGTAAGCTGGGACGAAGTGAGAGAGTAGCATTGACATATATACACTACCAAGTGTAAAATAGCTAGCTAGTGGGAAGCAGCCGCATAGCACAGGGAAATCAGCTCAGTGCTTTGTGACCACCTAGAGGGGTGGGATAGGGAGGGTGGGAGGCAGTCGCAAGAGGGAGGGGATATGGGGATATACGTATGCATATAGCTGATTCACTTTGTTATAAAGCAGAAACTAACACAACACTGTAAAGCAATTACACTCCAATAAAGATGTTTTTTTAAAAAAAGATGCCTTGTAAATTACAGGAAATAAGATGGCAGAATTCCTGAAGACCAGTCACAGAGTCTCATCTCTTCCCGCTTTTCCCGAGCAACTGCATCTGATTCAACCATCATGGATATTATCATCTCCCCACTCCCCTCCTCACACCAGGTGCTGGGCCTGACACCGGCACCCTCACTCAGCCAGGAGGTTGTCATTGGAGAGTCAGGCCACATCCACCCCCTCAACAGCCTCCACGGCCAAGACTCATGAATAGCAAGGTGAGAAAGCTGCCTTGCCAAACAGCAAAACGCACTGTCATCAAAACAGCATGACCCTGGCTCCGGGAAAACATCCAGAGGGAATCCAGAAACAAATTCAAGAACACATGAGAGCGTGATGTAGGTTAAGGTGGCATTACAACTTCCCAGGAGAGATGTTATCTGCCTTGTCGGTTAGCCCAGAACAAAACACAACCTGAACCCTACTTCAGACCGTATACAAAAATGAATTCCAGAGGAATCACATGTTTTAGTGTAGAAATAAAATACAGTAGAGTAAATCAACTACCCTCCAAAATAAAATAAAAATTAAATTTAAAAAAATACAGTAGAAAACGAACATCCACACAAAGATCTGAATGAGACAGTACATAGTAGCTTTATTCATAATTGTCCCAAAATGGAAACAACCCAAATGTCCATCAGTAGGTGAAAGGATAAACAAACTGTGTCCATCCATACAACGGAATACAACTCAATGATAAAAAGGAACAACTACTGATAAACACAACATGGACATAGGGAATTCCTTGGCGGTCCAGTGGTTAGGACTCCACGCTTTCCGAGGACATGGGTTCAATCCCTGATGGGGAACTAAGATCCCACAAGCAGTGTGGCAAAAAAAAAAAAAAAAGGACACATCGCAAACGTACTGAGCTGAGTAGAAGAAGCCAAATTCAAAAGGCTACGTTTTGTATGATTCTGTTTATGTGACTTCCTCAAAAACACAAAGCTATAGGAACTGAAAACAGATTAGTTGGTGTCAAGGGCTGGGGGTGGGGTAGGGATTGACTACAAAGAGACATAAGGAAACTTCTTGGGGGGATGGAAACATCACTATCATGATTGTGGTGATGGTTTCACAGTTGTATGTATATGTCAAAACGTGCAGTTTATTGTCTGTCAGTTATATCTCAATAAAGATGTGAAGGAAGGGAGGGAGGAAGGAAGGGAGGGAGGGAAGGAGAGACAGAGAAAGAAAGAGAGGAGAGAAAGGAAGGAAGGAAGGAAGGAAGGAAAGGGAGAGAGAGAGAAGAAAGGAAAAGGGAAAGAAAAGACACAAAAAACCTATGAACCTGGCAATCATGAGTGAATATAGGATTGTCCATATATACTACGGCAGAGTCACACAATAATTATCTGTATGTGTATTGACCATTAAGTGGAAATAGCAAGGTGCAAGTAACATGTATGGTATGATCCCATCCTGTGTGTATCCAGGTTTGTACAAGCACGGAGAAGGGGTCCTCCAGAGAGGCACTGCCAAGGGTTAAGCTTGGCAGTTCCGAGAGTAACACTGCCCTCTAGAGGACTTCTTGGAGATAGGTCTATTGGAAATACATCGATAGCTCTCTTGACAAGTTACTTTCCTAAACACTCCAATGAAAGAGCTCTTATCAAGATTGCCAGGGACCAAACACTTGCCTAAGTCAACAGCCAATTCTCTTTCCTCATCTTACTCAACCTCGCAGCCACATGTGACACAGCTGATCACTCTCCTCGTCTTGAAATACCTGCCTCTGGAGGCTTCTGGGAGAGGGCAACCCACGTCTTTCTCCTCCTACCTCACTGTTCTGCCCAGTCTCTTGCTGGCTCCTCCTCCTCCTAACCTCTAAGGCTGGGGAGCCCTGGTGTCCTTCTTAGCCCTCTTCTTCTGCTATACTTTACCCCTTACCCCTGAAACCATGTGACCTCCTCTGGCCCCAAGACTTTAAATAACCTCCATATGCAACTGACTCTCAAAATCACATCCAGATCCTTCTCCTGAGCTCCTGGCTTCCCTTCCAAAGGCCCCTTCCAGAGCCCCTCTTGCTTGTCTCAGATTAATCACAGCCAAACACAACCCTTGACCGCTCCTCCAAATCATCTCTCTTGAGCCTTCCTCATCTGAGTAAGAGGCAGTGCCCAGGGTCTCCACCCTTGACACTCCTCTCTCCTTCACTCCCTCTTAAGTTCTATAGGTGCTACTTCTGTCTGTGTGACTTCCACTCAGGCTTTGGATTCCATCCTGAGCATCGGCCTCCCAGGGAAGCCTTCGCTAACCTCTCGTACTAGTTTGGCAGCCCCCTCCTCCATCACATGCTCTGAGATCCACACACTCCCCTCTGCTGCGCTGAACAGTGTAGCAACTGATCCTTTAAATTTCTGTCCAGCCTCTTCACTACATCGTGGGAATTGTGGAGCTTTGTTTTCCCCTCCCCCAGCCCCTACCTGCCTGTCCAATCTCATGTATTATAACTTCGGCACTCAAAGTGTGGTCCCGCAGACCAACAGCACGTATGGCACTGGGGAGCTAGTTAGAAAGTCAGACTTCCAGGCCCCACTCCTGACCTAATGAACCAGAACCTGAATTATAGTAAGATCCACAGGTTCTTGTTAAAGTTTGAGAAGAGCTTCTTACAAGCTTCCCCCGTTAACTCTGATTCAGCCATACTGGTATCTGCCGTTTCTTAGCACTGAGATATTTGAATGTGCCCGACATCGGGGAGACCCAGGTGAGCTGCGAGGAGCTGGGGCTTGAAGTGGGAGAGAAGGCACGTGAAGATGCTGCAGCCAAAGGAGAGGCTGCCTTTCCAGTGCTGCTATGGCCCGGTCCACCGCTCCTGAAACGCGGGAACTGCCACCGCGGAAGCTCACTACAAGTAGAGGCCACTTGCACACCAACTGTGAAATGCGGTCCAGCCCTCGCGCACGCGCACTGCGATCCCGCCTCCGGGCCCGGAATGAGAGTACAGAGAAAACTTACTTTCTGTGCGTGCGCACAAAGACGCTGGAGGAGGCGGGGCTTACTCGCTGGGAGGTCCCGGCCTCGGGTGGGTGAGACTGAAGGGGAGGGGAGGGATTTCCGCTTCCGCCGGGAGCCGGAAGTCACTGTCTCCCGGGTGAACGAGGCAGTCGCAAAGAGCGTCGGTGAGTGCAGGTGAAGGTTCGCGCGGGCGGGCTATGGGACCGGGTGGGACTGGGCGCTCTGCGACTCCGGGGCGCTGACGGGGTCCTGGAGGAGGCACCGAGGGCCCAGGGCTTGGGGGGCGGCCCATCGGGGGACTTGACTCCCCCGGGTCCCAGCGGGTCCCAGCCTGCTGCTCGGAGGCCTGGCTTCTACCGGCGGCCAGCGGGAGGCGACGCTGAAGCCTCGGTGAGCCTGGAAGGACGGCCCACCCGCCTCCTCTTGAGTCCCGGCAGGGTCGGTGGCTGAGCCCTTTTCCAGCCCCCACCTTGGCGCGCTTTGAACTTAGATCGCCACAGAAGTACAGTCCGAGGCCCCTGGAGTTTCATGTGCAGCCCAGACTCCCTTTTCTGGAGTGTGGTTGGCGGGTGCTGTAGTCACCGGGGAAAATGAGATTCTGGGGTCCACCTGTAGCTTCTGATTCAGGAGACTTGTTTATATTCAACAGTTATTGAGCTCTTAATGCATACCAGGTACTGTGGGTGCTGGGGATTCAGCAGTGGGCAAATCATGCTCCCACCTGAACCCGCAGAACTGACATTCTAGTGCGGGGAGATCTGGGGTTAGGTTCAGAAATCTGCATTTTTTTGAGCACCCCCAGGTGATTCTGGTGCAGGTGGTAACCAGGGCCAGGCTTTGGGGAAAAAAATTCAACAGAACACTACCGCTGTACGCCCGAAGGTGAGAGCCTGGGCTGCAGAACTGGCTACGCCTTACTAAAGCCTACTGGGTCTTGTAGGGTCTGGCTGCTTCTCTTCTGTTGCATCTCACACCCATCTCCCCATTGCTCGCTGGGTTTCAGCTGTACCAGTCTTCTTTCTCTTTCTCAAGAAAAGCTTCTTCTGCCTTGGAGCCTTTGCGGTTGTTATTCCCTCTGCCTGGGCTACCATGCATGGTCGCCTTCTCTTATTCAGGCCTCAGCTTAAATGACTCTTACCCAAGGGTTCTTCCAGCTCCACCCTTAAGTAGCCCCGTCCCAGAAGTGTTCACTTAGCCCTGTTTCATTAACCTCATAGCACTTACCAATATTGGAAATTATCTCCCTTATTAGTTAGCTGAAGGGTCTGTCTTCCTCCGCTACAATATCAGTTGCACAAGAGCAGATACCTTGCCTGCCTTGATTGCAGCAGTGCTGTGGTTTACTGTAGACCTGGCATTGGTCATTCATTCATTCGGTAAATCTTTGTTGAGAGCCAGCTCTGTGCCACGAGCTGTTCTAGGCGCTGGGGATACAAAGGAAAGACAGAAATCCCTGCCCTCGAGGAATTCACATTTGGAGGGTGCTGGGCAGAGTTAGAGATGCAGGGAGACCAGTGAGGATGCTGTGGTGATAATACAGGCCAGAGATGACTGGGACTCAAGACTCAGACCACGGAGCTGGCCCTGGGAGTGGTGAGAAGTGGCCAGATGCTGGATGTCTTTTAAAGGCAGAACAGTAGGATCAGGATGGGACAAGGGATGTGAGAGAGGGCGAAAGGAACTGAGGCTGAGTCTAAGGTTTTTGGAAAGATGGACTTTGCTGCCTGTGGGACAACACATTGAGGTGTTCGGAGCTCGGTTGTGGACAGGTTCTGTTTAAACGTTTGGTAGCACCGGGTAGGAGTGTGGCTGAGGCAGGTGGCCAGGGAGCCTGCAGTTCAGAGAAGACATCGGTGTAGAGGGGGCATTTGAAGCCCTGACGCTGGGTGAGATCTCCATGGAAATGAATGGCGATGGAGAGGGGAGGGGTCCAAAGACTGAGCTTATGGACTCACCATCATTAGCGAATTGACAGGGTAAGGATGGGTTTGCAGCAGCAGCAGAGACTGCAGGAAGCTGCCACTGAGGAGGGTGGGAGAGCCCTGTGAGAACGGTGGCCGGAGGAACCGGTGTGTCCAGTACCCTGAGGAGTGAGGACTGCCCCTTGGGGTGGACAGCATGGAAGGGGCTGGGGAGAGAGGGTAGGAGGGAACGCAGACAGCTGTACTAGGAAAGCTCACAGAGAACAAAGAGGTGATTTTTAATGATGGGAGAGGTCATAACAAGTGTGTTTGTTAATGATCCAGTAGAGAGAGAAAATGTGATGTTGGGATCCAAGGCACAAGGTAACAAATTGTTTTTGTGGGGAGCGTGGACGTTCTTCCATAGCAAAGGAGAGAAGGTCGAGGGGGTGGTCCTGGGGACTTGTGGATTGTGGATGTTGTCTGACTGCCTCTGTTTACTCAGTGAATTGGAAGCACCCTTAGTTAAGAACAAGGATGTTGCATAGAGAGTGGTCTTAAGTGTAAATGAAACTCTGGTCCTTATCTGGCAGGCTGCTGACCTCCTCTGCCATGGAAGAATGATGCCAGAATCAGGGTGGGGCAGGGTTGGGGGGAGGACCACTTGACCGCTTCCTAGAGCATTGAGCCGGAGGGACGCGTGGGTCCCACGAGTCGCTGACTTCTGCCCCCATCCTCCCACAGGTTTGCCCTCCTGCAGACATGGGGCGCAGAAAATCAAAACGGAAGCCACCCCCCAAGAAGAAGATGACAGGCACCCTAGAGACCCAGTTCACCTGCCCCTTCTGCAACCACGAGAAGTCTTGTGACGTGAAAATGTGAGCGGGGCCCGGGATCCTGCCTCACGGGTCCTGCCCTCTCCTTCCTCAGTCGGGAGGTGGCTTCCCCCCACCCCCACTGTCCTCCATTCTGTCCCCAGCCTTCCTGGTTAGGGGGATCGTCACCCACAGACACAGGTCCCTTCGTTCACTAAGTCCCTTCATCTCCTCCCGTTCCAGGGACCGGGCCCGCAACACCGGAGTCATCTCTTGTACCGTGTGCCTGGAAGAATTCCAGACGCCCATCACTTGTATCCTTGGGAACCCGGGCTTTTCCCAGGGGATGAGGGCGGGGCGTCAGGGCTGCTCTGCCCAGAGTGGGCTGCTCAAGGGCACCCAGCCCTGCTGCGTGCCCTGGTGGTGTGGCCACCGAGAGGAACCAGTGCCACGTGCTGACTTACATGGGGTGACAGGCTTCAGGGCAGGGGTCTGGCTAACAGTAGCGTGAGCAACAGAAGTGTGTATAGGAAAGGGGTCCAATGCTACCAGTTGCCCTTGACCTCAGCGGCTCAGATCTGTCGGAACCAGTGGACGTGTACAGCGATTGGATAGATGCCTGCGAGGCAGCCAATCAGTAGCAACGCAGAGGACCCACTCCCTTGGCAGCCTCACCCGCTGGGTACCAATCCAGAGACATTCCAGGGTCCAGGGTGTGGGTCCAGGGCCTCTGCAGCCCTGTGTGTGTGTGTGGAGTGGGTGTGGGCATGGGTGTGAGTGTGTGTGTGGCTGCAGGTGTGCCTGGGGGGGGTGTCCTCGTGGGCATGGGGTAGAGTTGAAGGGTTGCTGGGCCCCAGGGGCCTGAACTGCCTCCCTTGGCTCCGAAAGCCTTTGACTTGCTCCCTCCTCTGGCACCTGGCCCCCTGGCTTTGGGGCCCTGGCCCCTCCAGGGACCTGTGTCCTGATATCGTAGGTGAGGGCAAGCCCAGCAGAGGCTGCCTCGGGACTCTCCAGCGTCTTCCCCCACCTCACCAGCACTTGTCCATTTGAACTGGACCGACTGCCCATCCTCCTTCCCTGCCTTCCAAGGCCTGTGGCCTGGGATTCAAGCCACAGGCCCACAGGCCTCCTGGCAGGGCAGCCTGTTTTCACGTTTGGCCACTTTTGTAGGAGGAGGGAGGGGCTGGGTTGGGGATAGCTGTCAGTCACCAGCCCTTAAATAAAGCAGCCAACGCAAAACTCCCAGCTCTCTGGTTTCCTGGGCTCTGGGTCAGACCCAGGGGCTCAACGAGGGAACGGGGGAGACAGGCATTCAGAGGTGGCCTGGCGGGCCATTGGAAGTGGTCAGTCCTTCAAACTGTCCAGCGTTTTATCTACTCTACAAGCATTCAAGGTGAAACCAGGGCAGTGCTGGGCTCAGGGGACAGGGATGAACCCACAGACATCTGGCAAGGCGTTTACAGTCACAGCAGAAACCGGGGCCAGCAGAGCCCAGGGTGGGGATTGCGGGGGTCAGAGAAGGCTTCCTGGGGGGCAGCCTGAAGGAGCTAAGGCTCAGGGGCCACACTGTGCCAGAGGCCAATGTCAGGTTTACCTGCCTTGCCCCCATGTCGCGACAGCCGCCCTGAGGAAGATGCTCGCAGATGAGGAAACAGGCCCGAGACAGGAGGTCACCGGCCAAAGGTCCCACAGCCAGAAGACTGCACAGCCGGGCCTTGAACCCAGGAGGCCTGGTTTCACAGCCCAGCATCTTACTTCCTCCTGAGTCCAGGGTCCAGGCTAAGGGAACAGCTCCTGGCTTCCTGGGGGCTGGGGGGCGGCGGGGAGCACTGGAGAAGAGTAAGGGACCCTTGTCCTAGGGTCGCGAGGAGTCTCTCGGAAGGCTGGAGGTGGAGCCAGACGCACGTGTAGGGTGTAAGAAGAAATGTTTGGGCTTCGTCCCTGGCTCCTGGCAGGAAGCTTCTAAAACCCTTGGAATTTCCTGAGCAACTGGAGTACTTTTTGTCATCCATAAAGAGCCCCTTTTGATCACAGGTGAGATTATGCTAATGAAGTGACTTAGAGTGGGGCCCTAGATAGTCTCAGGAAGGGGCAGGATGCAGAGTAGGAACTCAGTCAGCCACACCCACCAACCTTCGGGAAGGGGAGGGGACCTACAGATGAAGCGGATATGAGGACAAGATTTGGTGAGCTTCCACCCTTGGTGAACACTGGGAGGTGCTGGGACACTCGGGAGAGGGCACGGAAGCTCCACCCTCCTTCCCCATACCTTGCCCATAGCATCTCTTCCATCTGGCTCCTCCCGAGTTATATCCTTTTATAATAAACCAGTGATGTAATAAGTAAAATGTTTCTCCGAGTTCTGTGAGCCACTCTAGTAAATTAACCAAATCTGAGAAGGGGGTGGGGGGAACCCCCGATCTCCAGCTGGTTGCTCAGAAGCACAGGTAACAACCTGCACTTGTGATTGGCAGCTTCAGTGGGGGAGGGGCAGTCTTGGACAGAACCCTTATCCCGTGGGAGCTGATGCTTTCTCCAGGTAGAGAGTGTCAGAACTGAGTTAATTGCTTGGTGGTATTGGAAAAAACACACCTTCACAAGGCTGATGGTGAGACCCCAGATGGTCTCATGGTGTGGAGGTCCTGACACTCCAGCAGTGTGGGGCAGGTCCATCTCCACCTGGCCTTGTGAGCCTGGGCAGCAAGTGACTTGTGCTTTGGCTTCCTCGTTGGTACAGTGGGAAGGATGATGGAACCTTCCTCCCAGGGCCACACTGAGGATGGATGCACCTATCATGATTCCTGGCACGGTTCGAACAGACTCGGACCCACCAGGGCAGCGAGGGATACGAACGGCCAAGAAGATGCTGACCAGGCCAGAAGCCCTGGCCACCAGGCCCAGCCACTGGGTCTGGCATGTGTCCCCAGGGCCCTCTCTACACTGACATACCCCTCCTTGGTGCTCCCACCTCCCCCTCCAAGGCCCCAGGTGGGGTCCCCTGGCCGAGGCAGGACCCAGTGGACACAGAGTGGTGGACAGGCACTGGGGGTGATGCCCTCTGGGGTCCAGGGAAAGGGGGCTCCTGCCAACCAGGGCCCGCCCACCCCAGTCTTACAGACCAAGTGCTAATATGGTGCTGTTTTCCCAAGAAGGCAGGGCCCTAGGCCAGGCGTGTATCCTCCTCAGCGTAGCTTCCCCGAGCTGGCCCCGTGGTAGCAGGGCCTTGGGTAGCAGGACTTAGGGTAGCCAGGCCAAGAGCGCCTGGAATCCAGTTTACGAGGCCCCAGGGGCCGTGTGCGTCTGTGCGAGCGGGTCTTCTGATGTCTGTCTCTGCAGGTCCCCACGTTCCAGCCTCGCCCCCTGCCCTGGGGAGGGAAGGGGAGAAGACCGCCGTGCCCCCAGCACGGCCGCATCCTCCCGTTGGAACCCTGGCAGTTGATAGCTTCCGAGCAGGATAGCTGGGGCCCACATCACTGGGCGAGCAGGGTCCCCTCTGAAATGTGGGGAGGTTGGGACCCTGTCCAGACTTCTGGGATCCTGGGCTGGCAGGCCAGGCGCCTGGGCCAGCTGCACCCTGCAGTCAGCTACTTAACTGCTCTGTGCCGGTTGGTAAAGGGCCATTGCCAAAGTGCCTCCACTGTGCCCATCCAAAGCGGGCATATCTTTCCAAAGTGCCCATCTTTCCCCACTGCCCTGTCCCCTCCCACCTTCCCACAGTCTACTTCAGGGCTAAAGGGTTCTCCCTGCCCACAGGGGCCTCCAGGACCTGGCTGGTTGTCCATTCTCATGGTCAGTACCAAATGTCATCCCCTGTCTGGAGGCATCATTTCATTTAAGCTCCCTGTGACCCCACAAGGTTCCATGTCCTCATTTTCCTAATGGGAAAACAGGCCTAGGGAAGGGAAGTGACTTGCCCAAGGTCACCTAGCTGGCAAGCTGCAGAACTGTGATTTACATCCCATTTAGCCCGTCCCGGCGCTTGGCCTCAACGCAACCCACAGGCCCCCAGGGAAGGTACATGGGTGCTGAGCATGTGTGTCTGTGTGTGTGTATTGTGTACCTGTGTGAGGGTTTATGTTTTTATGTGCCTCGAGTAGGAGTGTGTACTGCATGTGTATCTGTGTGTGAAAGGGTGTGTGCACTAAGGCTGTAGAGAGCGTGTGAACACCATACACACGAAGTGTGCATGCGTGTGGATTTTGTGAGTGAGGGGGGGGCCCGTCCTGGGTCCAGCGAGCTCTGTGAGCTCTGTGTGTGTATCTTAGGGTGCATGTGAGTGTGTGTGCCTGTGCAGATGTGTGTGTGGGAGATGGGGTATATCTGAGCAAGGCCACTTATGTGTGTGCTAGAGCCACACAGCCTCTGTGACAGGGCAGCCCTGAGTCCTCAGATAACTTTACAGCCATTTATTGTGCTCCAGTGAAGTAGAAAAAGAAAGTGCTCGCGTTACAAACACCGCTGTCACATCCCTTAACACCAGCTGCAAACCAAACCGCGTGTGTCCGCTGGGGGTCTGGGCATGCAGTTTGCTCCCACTGTGGGAATGGGGGGGGAGGCGAGCCTGGGCTCTGGGGGCTTCGCTTGGGGGGGCTTCTTGTCCTGGGGGGACCCACCTGTGGGGAGTGGGGGACAGCGGGGTAGCTTTGCTCAGTGCGTCCTTTGGGTGCTGCTGGGAACACCCAGCTCTATGTTGGACCCGGGGAGGAGCCCCCTTTCCCCCCCACAGGCCCCCCCCAGTCTGCTCCCCCCAAACGCTAACCCTGTAGGCACGTGCCAGCGGGCTGGAGGAACCATGCAGGGGGAGGGGGTCGGCGGGCCGGGCTGGGCCCTGCCAAGAGCAGCAGCCGGCCTCCCCGGGGGAAGGCGGGAGGCCCAGGGCCCTAGGCAGAGTTGTAGTAGTTGTGCGCGTGGTGGTTGTGGGCAGGCTCGCCCAGCTCCGGGTACTCGGGCGTCAGGCAGTACTTGGGGTCGTAGACCTGGCGGGGCAGCCCGTACACCGTCATGCCCCGCTGCGAGGCCCCCTTGTTGCTGCCCATCTGCAGGCTGACGTTGAGCGTGTCGCAGTGCTCCATGCCCAGCCCCGGCTCGAAGATCTGCCGCTTGGTCCCGGGAGCGGTCATGCCGGCCTGCGGAGGGCAGCGCAGTCAGGCCGAGGGGACGGCGAGGGGCACAGCCCCACCAGCCCGCCCCATGGCCCCCCACACACCTGGCTGGCTCCCTTGTTGGTGCCCATCTGCAGGCTGATGGTGGCCTGGTCCAGGGGCTGGTCTGTGCCCAGCTTGGGGTCGTAGAGGTGGCGCCGGGTGCCGTAGGCTGTCATGCCCTGCTGGCTGGCAAACTTGTTGGTGCCCATCTAGGGAGCCAGAAGGAGAATCACCCCGGGGTTTACAAATCTCACGGTGGGCCATGAGATGTAACTCATGTCAGCAGACACTTAACATGGCCGTCTAATGAGGCACTGTTTCCACCCTCAGGCTACAGACTGGAAACTGAGGCCCAGAGAAGGTGGGTCACATGACTGATAGGTGGCCTGACTTCCAGGGTTCAAGTTCCAGCCCGGCCGCTCATCACGTGGCCAATCCTGGCAAGTAAGCTATCTTCTCCAGGCCTCAGTTTTCCCATCTGTATAAAGGGTATGCTGATAACAGTACCCACCCCCTAGAGCTGTCGGAGGAGTGAGTTAGGGTATGGAAAAATGCCAAGCATATAGTAAAGGCCAAATATCCTGCCACCCCCCTGCCGAAGCCTGAAGGGACCAGGGCGCCCTCCCGGCCTCCTCCACTCCCTGACTCTCTGCTCAGCTCAGCAGTGAGACCCGGGTGAAGAAGGGGTAGTACCTGCAGCCCGATGATGTTCCGCCCTTCTCTTAGCTTCTCTGGCTCAAATTTCCGTTCCTGCTTCTCTGCGTATTTCACTCCCACGTTCACCTTGTTCCCTTTCGTCTTGGCCTGGGGAGGGCGAGGGGGGGCAGGGACTGACAAGGAAGCCCCTGGGCCACACTGTCCCCTCGGAGACCCTGAGCAGCACCTGCTTTCCCCCTCCCACCCACCCGGGGCTCAGAGGGCACAAGGGGCCCCACCCGCATCCCAGCCCCGAGCGCCCGCGGCCCCCCGGCCCCATGCCCACCCTTCAGCCACACTCACCATGCTGGCCAGGGCCAGGAGGGTGGACTGCACTTGGGTGTAGTTGGTGTTCTCGAACAGGTCGTTGGCCTCAAAGATGTCGTGGGGCTTCACCCCGTACTTGGTGATGGCCTTGATGAAGTTGCCGATATTCTCCAGCTGGAGGGGAGCCGGTGGCAGTCAGGGGTGGGAGGGGAGTTGGGGGTCTGGGTGGAGCTCTGAGGGGCTACGGGCCAGGGGTCGAAAGAGTTAAGAGAGTCTGGGCTCACCTGGTGCCAGTTCTGGGTGGACTCATTGACCTTCTTCACAGAGCCTGGCTGGAGCTTATTGATGAACCTGCAAGGCGCAGGGGAGGGCACTGAGGAAGGAGACCCCTACTGCCCCCACCCAAGCCCAGCCCAGCGGGACAAGGGGTCAGGATGACAGTCAGTGGGCGCTATGCTTTTTTCTGTTTCCCACTGCAGTCAGCCCCCAGCTTCAGCCCCCAGCTGCAGCCCCACACAGACCATCCACACACACAGGCAGGACCCAGATGGGAAACCAACCCCGGGGAGCTAGACTCCTTCAGGTCGGAAAGTCTCCCAATGGAGGGTGTAGGGGAGTCTCCTGGGTGCACCTGCCTCGCTCGTGACCATGTTTCAATCTCCTTTTCTTTTGCGAACCGCTATACCTCGGAGAGCCCGCAGCTCAGGGCTGGGGCCTCTTCTCTGGCTACACTCACCCCTTTGATCTCATCCAGTCTCTTGGCATTTTATTTTTTTTTTGGCCATGCTGCACAACATGTGGGATCTTAGTTCCCCGACCAAGGATCTAACCCGTGCCCCCTGCAGTGGAAGCGCAGAGTCTGAACCACTGGACGGCCAGGGAAGTCCTCTCTTGACTTCATATGCCAACACCTCCCCAACATCTTCCTGCAGCCCACCTCTTACTCTCCATTCCAGATCCCCACATGGGTGTCTCAAATCAAATGAACCGTACCTGGACTCCTGACACCCACTTCCCCCCACAGAACTCCCTCCATCCTCCCCAGCTCAGTAAACCCAGCCCTCCAGGTCTCAGAATCTAAGGAAAAATTTTAAAAAAGGTCATGAAGAACCTAGTGGCAAGACGGGGATAAAGACACAGACCTACTAGAGAATGGACTTGAGGATATGGGGAGGGGGAAGGGTAAGATGTGACAAAGAGAGAGAGTGGCATGGACATATATACACTACCAAACGTAAAATAGATAGCTAGTGGGAAGCAGCCGCATAGCACAGGGAAATCAGCTCAGTGCTTTGTGACCACCTAGAGGGGTGGGATAGGGAGGGTGGGAGGGAGGGAGACGCGAGAGGGAAGAGATATGGGGACATATGTATATGTATAACTGATTCACTTTGTTATAAAGCAGAAACTAACACACCATTGTAAAGCAATTATACTCCAATAAAGATGTTAAAAATAAATAAATAAATAAATAAATAAATAAAAATTAAAAAAAAAAAGCCCTCCGCCGCCCTTGACTCTCCTCTCCCTCTCTCTCACCCCCACATTCCATCCCTCAGCAATTCCTTTTACTCTGCCTCCTGAAGACTTCCAGAAGCCCACCTCCGCCCTGCTCTGAGCCATCAGTGTCTCTTTCCTGGGCTCTTGCCTTGACCTCCCCTTGGGCTCCCAGCTTCCACCTCATCCCCTCCAGATGCTTGTCATCCCATGGCTAAAATGGCCTTCTTAAAACAATTCCGTTACGGTTTATCATAGGATATTAAATATAGTTCTCTGTGCTATACAGTAGGACCTTGTATAACTTTGCTGTACAGCAGAAATTAACACAACTGTAAATCAACTATGCTTCAATTAAAAAAAAAAAATTTCCAGTTACTCCCCAGTTCACAGCACTCCCATGGTTTCCTATTGCCTTGAGAATAAAAGCCTACCTCCAGAGCATGAAGGACGAAGAGGCCCTGTACCATCTGGCCCCCAGCTAACTCCCTCCACTTTCCCTGATCACTGAGGCATGCTCCCACCCCAGGGCCTTTGCACTGGCTGTCCCCGCTGCCTGGCCCACTCTTCCCTAAGATGTCCTGCCGGCAACTTCCCTCACTTCATCTAAGAATCTGCTTCAATATGACCTCTTCAGAAAGACCTCCCAGACCATTCTGTACAAAGCAGCAACCCTTCGCCCCCCGCCCCCCACCCCCCCATCCTTCCCAGCTTGACTCTTCCTCATGGTACTTCCCACCACAGGCAAGTATGTGATTATTTCATCAATTATTTGTTCAATCCCCCCCACCAGGACTAAAGGTCTGTAAGCGCCCCAAGTCGAGTCTGTTTTGTTCACTATCCCCAGCGCCTAGACCTGGCTGGCACACAGCAGGTGCTTCATAAATGCACCTCCTCCATAAATGGGTGGGTGGCCCTGCACTCTTTAAGGCCTGGGACACCAGACTGTCCCCCCATTCCTTGGATATGGTAGAACAACATCCCCCAGCCCCTCTCTTTCCAGCAAGCTAGGGCTTGGTAACGCTGTGCCTTTGGGAAGCTTCCCTAGCACAAGCTCTGGCTCTTAGGGTCACCCTGCCCTGGGTCAGACTCAGAGAAAAAGACAGGACCCCAGCTGGGCTCAGGGCCCCGCCCAGAAATAGGGTTGCAGTGAAATCTAGGAGGTGGAATCTGGAATCGGGGCTTGGGAGCTGTTGAGGGTTTTCCTCTCCCTCAGTGATTAGGTTCTGAGAGGGGGAGAGAATCAGGGCCCACTTAAATTACTGTGGTGCATCCCTCAGGTCACCAAGCCAGCAGTGGACAGCCGATGTGGCCCAGTGCCTTTTCGCCGTGACCTCCCTTTCTCGGGACTCTAGAGACCATACACGTGGCTGCCCCGTATGCGTGGCGGTTCAGACTCTAGATTCGGAAGTCATTTCTGTTGGAACAGCGTGGGACTTTGGGCGACGTGTTTTACCTGAGGCTCAGTTTTCTTTACTGTTAAATGGGCACAGTGATTATCTTTATATCTGATACCTCAAAACAAAGGTATCAGATATAAAGTGCCCAATCCAGCTCTGAGCTCTTGGTCATTTGAGGGGCTCAGGTAGTAGAGATGAGGGGTTGGGGGCAGCCCAAGGCAGAGTCTGGGCCATGAGCTCCCCACTCACTCGCAAAGAATGATGCCGTCTTTGAGGCCGTCCATGAAGTTGTTGCCAATGCGGCGCCCTGTCACCCCCTCGATCCACTCTCGAAGCTCCTGCTCCCGCTGGTGGTCGTACTTCTGGGCCAGCTGGTGGTGGGGGACACAGAGAAGGTGGTGAGGACGCAGTGGGGAGCAGGGTCGGCTCCCAGGCCCAATCCAAGATTCCCAAGTCTGATCTCTTCCCTCGTCCCTTCCCAACTAAGGCAATTCTGTCCCAACGTCCAGTTGGGGGGGGGGGGGTTGCTGAGGGCCAGTGTTGAGGTGGCACCTGCCCAGGGGGCCATTCCAGGCATTCTGAGGTTTGGCACCACAGAATGTGGATTAAGGGGTGGAGAACGAGATACTCAGAGCTGGGGGGCGGCGCCTGGCCTCTTGGTTCCCCCTCCAGACCAAACTTGGGGTTTAGCTTCCCCTGGCCCTGCCCCCCCGTCCTGGGAGCTTCAGGCAGGGGAGGAGGAGCCCTAAGGAGGTGCCCCCGGATGCCGCCTTGCAGGGGACTGCTCTGTCTTACATCTCTGTCTCAGTGTCTCTCCAGGTCCTCATCCCTGGGGCCCCCTCTCTGGCTCGGGGCGAGGGCCTGTCTTTGCCTTAACTCCTGGCCCCATGCATGTCTGTATTTCTCTGTCTCTCTCCCCATGGCACGATGTCCTCGGTCTCTCTCCCAGCTCTGTCTGTCTTTCCTAGGCCCTGTCATCCTGTCCCCATCTCTTCGTGTCCGGCTGGGGGTGGGGCTCATAGCTCATCCATCTCTGCTTTCATAGGTCTCTCTCCATCTCTCCGACTCCAGGTTCCCTGCCTCGGGTGAGGATGGGGCTCAGCCGTCTCTCCGCCTCTCCATCCCTGTCTCAGTCTTATCTTGCTCCAGGCTCGCCCTCCCCCATCCGTCCCTCTCAAGTCTCAGGCTTCCAGTATCTCTGCGTCTCTCCCCCACCTCTCCTCTCCCACTTTGCCCCCCTCCGTTTCCCCAGAACTCTCTACCCCAGCCCAGACAGGCTCCGGGCCCCTGGGAGACCCGGTCGCCCCTTCTCCTGGGGGAGGGGATGGCCCCCTCACCTGGCCCCGGCCTTGCCGCCCCCCTCCCCATCAGCCCGGCTTTATAAAGCAAACCGGCCCTTATATAGCGCGGCCCCGCGGGCCGGGCTCCCGAGGCCGCCTTATATGGCGCGGCGGCTCCGCTCGGCTCCTGGGCCGGCGCTGGGGGGAGGGGGGGCGACGCTGGGATCTGTCTCCTGCCCGAGCACCCGCCCCCTCCTCCAGCCCCGAGGATCCCCCCGACTCAGGTTCCCAATCCCAGCTCCCCATTTCCTGCCTGTGGAACCCTGGGAAAAGCCACCCTGAGCCTCAGTGTTGCCCTCTGTCAAATGGGGCTGGGACTTCTCCCCGGGCAGCGCTCAAGGGATTGTTCCAGTGGGTTGGGGACTTCAAGCTCGCTGCCCTGGAGAAGCTGATCCCATGGGGGGCGTGGGCCGCAAGTTCAGGGGCCCAGTTCTGAATCTCTCTTATATAGGACCAGAGCTACTTGCCTCTTCTTTCTGAACCTCAGTTTACCCATACATAGCATGAAGGTGATGTCCCCATGTCCTCCCACCCCCAGAATTAGGAGACCCCTGCTTTGTCCCTAATGCCCACTCTCTGCCCATCCTCAGCCTCTCCGTTTCCTTCACGATCTCCAACACCTTGGGGCCTCACCTCCCAGGAACCCCAGCTCTGGAGCACACCGCAAATTCTTTGTCAGGCTAGGGGGTGTGGGCAAAATCAAGTCCTTCCTCAGACCCCCAGAAACAAAAAGGGTTAACAGGGGACTCTAATCAAGTGGGGTTTCACAATGGACCAACCGCCTCAGTTTACCTGTGACTGCCTGCATGCCCCCCCATTTCACACCCCAACAGGAGCTGAGGGCTCTGGGATGCTCAGGCCGGGGAGGAAGGCAGCCCCTTCCCCATACTCGTCCTTTTTCTCTCTCAGGTTCCAAGTCATATGGGATAGGCAGGAAGGGGGTCCATGGAACCCCAAGTGTGGGGCCTCTGGCCTGGCAGGGCAAGTGGGCCAGGTCGGGGGGAGGCCCTCCAGCCCTACCTTGTTCTTGACCTCAGCTGACAGCCCGTAGGCGGGGCCTCGGTTGAAGTGAGCAGAGGACATGCTGGCTGACGGTGGACAGCGGGGGCAGCAGCGCTGAAGAAGGCGGCAGCAGCTGAAGCTCCGTCTGCACCCTCTTCCCTCCTCACACGTTTTTGAAGCTCGGGAGGCGGCCCGGGCCTCTTCCAAGGCCGTCCCATTGGCCATAGAGGCCTGCCAAGGGGCGGGGCGCCCCCCACCTTGGCCAGCCCCCCTTCGTGATGTCAGGGCCTTGGTATTGGGAGCTGATTGTGTCATTGTTTCCACCTAGGGGGGCGGCCTGGGTTATTCTTTTTTGGGGCGGCGGGCAGCTTGGCCAGACAGAGACCAACCTTTCCCCACTCCCCACTGTTCATTAGGCCTCTGGCTGGGTCTCCTCATCTCTTTGTGTCTGTCTCTGAGGCTATCTCCCCACACCTCTAAGGTCATCTTTCTTCGTTTCTCTCCTGTCTTGAGGCAGGACTACCACCTGTGGTAGTTTATGGAGCGCCACCCTGGTTTTAAGTCCAGACACCAGTAGTCTATAAATGTAGGCCAGCCCCTTCCCCTCTCTGAGCCTCTGTTGCCACATCTGTAAAATAGACTAATGATAGTGCCTGTTCATGAGGGTGTTGTGAGGATCAGAAGAAATAAGGCCTGGGACTTCCCTGGTGGTCCAATGGTTAAGACTCTGTGCTTCCACTGCAGGAAGCACGGGTTTGGTCCCTGGTCAGGGAACTAAGATTCCGCAAACCAGGTGGCGCAGCCAAAGAAATAATGCCTCCAATATGCCCAGGGCAGTGCCTGGTACAGGGAAAGACAGGGAATAGCAGTATTTCTGCTGAGAATCTGGCACCCCACTTCTGTCCCCTCCATCCCCTCATAAGGACCTGGGGGAGCAGAGACCCTGGATCTCACCCTCCCCATCCACCTGTGGGTTGCCTGAACCACGGAGTGGCTGTGTTAGTGGGTTCCAGGCCATGGACACCCCCATATATTCCTGTCCCAGCCAGGCTGGCCTGGAGGGAACACCTGCAAGCAGTCCCGCCTGTCCAGGTCTCACCCTTGTACCATAGGGGTGGATGACATGCCCACGTCATGCCATGTATGTTTAGGCCATGTTAGTGACACTTGGATAACATGTCAGCAACCATATCATACACTAATGATACATCAAGGACATGCAATTTGCTGGCCACATGCTAAGGGCACAGCCGTGATGTACTAATAATGACAACAGCCCTTATGTTAGGCCCTGGTCCAAATGCTGTACACGTATCCACTCAAACCTCACAACACCCTCAGAAGTGGGTGCTGCTATTATATCCACTTTACAGATGGGGAAACTGAGGCACGGGGGTGTGGCATCCCTTTCCCAGTGTCACACAGCTCACTAGTGACAGAGCAGAATTTGAACCCGGGCCTCTGCCCCTAATGCTATGAGACTAAGGCAGGGTTTCTCAATCTTGCTACTGTTGACATCCCGGCTGGATAATTCATCGTGGGGGCGGGGGTCTGTCCTGGGCATTGCAGAACTTTAAGCAGCATCCCCAGCCTCTACCTACTCAGTGCCAGAAGCAACGCCCCCCCCTCACCTTAGTCTTTATTGTTTTGTTTTGGCCGCACCGCATGGCATGCGGGATCTTAGTTCCCCGACCAGGGATCGAACCCGAACCCCCTGGGGGGTCTTAACCACTGGACCGCCAGAGAAGTCGTTCCTCCCTTCACCTCCCCCCACCTTAGCCTTGACAAACAGGAAAGTCTCCGGAGGTTGCCAAATGTCCCTGGGAAAGCTATGGGGGGGGGGAGGGGTCGCCAGCAGATCGCTCCCATTTGAGAACGACTGGGCTAAGGCAACTACCAAGTTGATAGTGTCTAATGGTATATTGAAGATACGCTAAAATACATAAAATGAGCAAACAATTAGCTCCTACTACGTACTGAGTGCTTTGGATCTGTTAACTCATTCCTCACAGCAGCCTTATGATGTGGGGTCTAAATGTTGCACAGAGAGGTGAAGCCGACTGCCCGGAGTCACGCAGCTCCAGGGTGGCGGAGCCAGGATTCAAACGCGTAGATTGCCGGATCCTGCCCACGCTGAGCGGCCCGCAGCGGGCCACAGGTCGCTACTGCGCATGAGAAGACCCGCGCCTCGGCTGGCTCTCGGCCGGCGCCCCCTGGCGGCCCAGGAGGGTGGGGGCGGGGCCTGGCGGCATCCAGGCGGCGATGACGCAACGCGCTGACTCATTCGGCCCCGCCCCCCGGCCCGCTGTCGCTTGGCCATTTATAGAATCCGCGCTGGCTCTGAAGTCACTGCCCAGGCACGACGGGGGCGGAGTGGGGGAGCACTTGGCTTGCCCCCAGACGGGGCAGCCCGGGGTCTCCCTAGGGAGCAGCCCTTTTTGGGTCCGTTTGTCCCTCCAATTCTGGGTCGGTGTCTCTGTATCTCTTGCAATGTCTTTTGGTCGTTCTGTGCCCGTCTCTCAGCGTCGCCTAGCCTTCTTCTGTCTCAGCCTTTGTCTCTCTCTGCGTCTCTATGAATCTGCCCATCTCACTGTCTCTTTCTCTCTGTCCCCATGTCTCCTCTGTCTTTATCTCGCCGTCTCTGCGTCTCATTTTCTGTTCCGCGCCTCTTGGTCACCGTTTTTCTCAGTGTCTCTGTATTGTCTCTGTTTCTGTCTGATGGATGGGGGTAGAGGCGGAGAGAGGGGACTGATCCCATCCCGAGGACCCAGCCCCAGGGGACTCCCCCATCACTGGCTGCCCGGTGTGCAGACCCCCCACTCAGCTCCTATTTGGCGCTTCCCAGGCCGCAGCCCCTCTGTGCCTCAGTTTGCCATCTGAATGAGAAGGATGGGCTTTAGTAAGGAATAGAGTTTCTTTTCTCGAGGAGTCCAGGACAGTCTGGAAAGAAAAGCTCTGCCTTTCTTCAATCTTAGGAGATCCCCCAGAAACTTTCTGACTCTCAGAACTAACACACACACACACACACCCACACCTCTGCGCCTGTGTCCGGGAGAGTCTCACCCCCTTCACTTGCCTATCTTGGCAGACCACGTCTGCCAGCACCCCCAAACCCACCCCCTACCTAGCTCTCCCTTCCCCGGATGGCTTCTGTTTCTGGAGGGCTCACTCCATGCCAGGCACTGTGCCAGGCACAATCTCACTTAATCCTCACCACCACCCTCTTGAGGGGGAAAGTCTTAGACCCCTTTTTTGGGGGGAGGGGGGCGGGGCGGTGGGGCATGTGGGATCTTAGTTGCCCCACCAGGGATCAACCGGAGCCCCTTGCTTTGGAAGCACAGAGTCTTAACCACTGGACTGCCAGGGAAGTCCCTTAGACCCTTTTATAGATAAAGAAAAGGTTCAGAGAAACCAAGTCACTCCCCCAGGGTCACGCTGCTCCTGGTGCTCCCACATCCTTCCACGTGTATTTCTTGAGTGCCCAAGCACGCTCTCATCTTTGTAGTCCCTTCCGCCTCGACACATGTCCACAAGATGCCTGTGAGCCCTCTCCCTCATTTCCTCTGCTCAGATGTCCCCTCTTCAGAGAGGCCCTCCCTGACCACCTGCTCTAAAATAATGTATCCCACACCCCCAGACTGTGAGAGGATGGGCAGGAGGGAGCTATTCATTTCAGTGTTTGCACCTGACAGTGGATACGTACGTCTGCCTCCATAAAAACTTCCATTTGAATAAGTGATTTTAAAAAGCCCCCTCGGACTTCCCCTGTGGCGCAGTGGTTAAGAATCCACCTGCCAATGCAGGGGACATGGGTTTGATCCCTAGTACGGGAAGATCCCACGTGCCGCGGAGCAACTAAGCCCGTGCACCACAACAACTGAGCCTGCGCTCTAGAGCCTGCGAGCCACAACTACTGAACCCGCGTGCCACAACTACTGAAGCCTGTGTGCCCTAGAGCCCGTGCTCTGCAACAAGAGAAGCGACTGCAATGAGAAGCTCGTGCACCACAACGAAGAGTAGCCCCCGCTCGCTGCAACCAGAGAAAGCCCACGTGCAGCAAGGAAGACCCAACGCAGCCAAAAATAAATAAATACATTTTTAAAAATAATAATAAAATTTAAAAAATAAAAAGCCCCCTCCACAGGACTTCCCTGGTGGTCCAGTGGTTAAAAGTCCGTGCTTCCACTGCAGAGGGCCCGGGTTTGATACCTGGTCGGGGAACTAAGATCCTGCATACCGCATGGTGTGGCCAAAAAAATGAAAAAAATAAAAATAAAAGAGTGGCCCGGATTGGCAAAAATCAGAACACCTCATAACAACAAATGCTGGGGAGGCTTAGGGAACATCGTTGATGGGCATGGGCAGTTTGTTGATAGTTTTCAAAATGATAAGTGTCCTTCCTTTTTCTGGTGGTTACTTTTACGTGTCAAGTCAACTGGGCCAGGGGGTGCCCAGATACTTGGTCAAACATTATTCTGGGTATGTCTTCAAGGGTGTTTTTGGATGAGATTAATATTTGAATTTGCAGTCTGAGTAAAACAGATTGCCTTCCCCAATATGGATGGGCTTCATCAGATCAGTTGGAGGCTTGAATAGAACAAAAAGGCTGATTCCCCCGTCCAGTAAGAAGGAACTCCTCCTGCCTGACTGCCTTGAGCTGGGACATGGGTCTTTTCCTGCCTTCAGACTGGAACTGAAACACCAGCTTTTCTTTGGTCTCAAGCCTGCCAGCTCTTGGACTGGAACTTATACCGTTGATGCTCCTGGTTTTCAGACCTTTGTTCTTGGACTGGAACTACATCATCTACTCTCCTGGGTCCCCAGCTTGCCAACTGCAGATCTTGGACTTGGACTTCTCAGCCTCCATAATCACATAAGTCAATTCCTTATAATAAATCGTCTCTCTCATATATATCAATATATATATGTATATGTACATACATTTTTTTTGTTTTTCTGGAGAACCCTACCTATGTAATACACCTCTGAACCAGCAAATCTCTTTTTTAGAATATTCCTAAGAAGTACAAGTGTAGGTATGAAGAATCACATTTATTGCAGTGGCCTTTTAATAACAAGTCACCCTGTAGATCTATCAACAGGGAACACGTGAGACAGACAAAGATGACAGCAGAATATGCAGCACTTTGTTTCAATTAAATAAAGGCACTGTGGTGCTGTGGTTAAGAGTGGTGGGGGGGCCTCTGGATCCGTATTCCATGGGTTTGGGTCATACCCTGGTGCTTCCTGGCTGTGTGATCTCAGGCAGGTGTCTTAACGTCTCTGTGGTTGAGTTTCCTCCTCTGGAAAATGGGCATATTAATAGTGTCCGCTTCAGTAGGCTTGTTTCTTTTTAACTTTTTGTTTGGAGATAATTTTAGGCTTACAGAAAAGTTGCAAAAAAAATAGCACAGAGAGTTCCCAAATACCCTTCACCCTTCTGCCCCTACTGTTGACATCTTACATAACCATAGTACGCTTATCAAAACTAAGAAATTAACCTTGGCACAATACTATTAATAAACTACAGACTCCAGTTTTTTAACTCATGTCCTTTTTCTGTTCCAGGACCCAATCCAAGATCCCTCATGGCATTTAGTTGTCATGTTTTCTTAGACTCCTTGGTCTGTGACAGTCCCTTAGTCTTTCACGGCCTTGACACTTTTGAAGAGCACTGGTTAGTAATTTTATAGCCTGTCTCTCAATTTGGTTTGTCTTGATTAGAGTGGGGATTTTGCTTTAGTGAGAAGGATACCAGAAAGGTGATGTTCCCTTCCCATACCAAGGGCTTATGATGTTACTGTGACTTATTGCTGGTGATGTTAACCTTGGCGCCTTGCTTAAACTGATGTCTGCCAGGACCCTCCACTGTGAAGCTGCTATTTTCTTTGAGTTGTTTTGAGGACTGCCTGTTAAAGGGTCTACATCAGGGCTTCACACATGCTATTGTGCTCTGTGTTTAAAAAAAAAAATCCCCCCCATAAAAAAAAAAAAAAAGCACATGTCTGTGTTTGAATCAACTACTTCTGGAAGGATAAATTAGAAAATGAGAGCCGCAACTGCCTCACTAGGAAGAGGAACAATGGGAGCTCTAAAGGCTGCGGCCAGGTTGGTGAGCCCACCACCGCCCACGCGTGCCTTCACCCAGACCCAGCTGAGCAGATCGAACTGCGCCTACTCATAGCTGGGCACGCCCAGCAGAGGGCAGTAGCACTCCCAGCAGCTGCCCACGTGGCTGTCAACGTGCTGGGGAAGGTGCGCAAGCCCTTCTGGACCGGCAGTTGATTGGCTGTAGCGCCTCTTATATCGGCCAATCACAGGAATCTCGATGGCAGATGTGCTGCGGCTGCGCAGAGTCCTGGAGGCATCCTAAGGGTGGCTGTGAGTATCTTTCCGTCCCCCTGCCAGCACCCTGTGTCATGGAGGCCAAGGGATTGCAGAAGTGGCTTTATGGGAGCGGAGAAACGTCATCGCCTGGAGCCTCTGCCACTGCCAACCCCCCCTTTTATGTGCTAATCTGTTGGGGTAATTAATAGCCTAAAACCAGGGCTTTCTGGGGGAGCCCAGGAGCACCCCCCCCACTCCACTCTGACCTCCTCGTATTTCCCTCAGTTCACTCCACTCCAAAGGCCTTTGCAGTCGCTCCTTATGCCCAAAGTGTTCCCCAAATCTTCAGATGGTTCACTCACCTCCTTCAGGTCTTTACTCAAAGATCACCTGCTCAGTGACACCTTCTAACCAGCCAGTTTCAAACTGCAAACCCCTCTTGCACCTCCTCCCTTCTTCTGCTTCACTATTCTCTGTTATCACTTATCATTTTTAAGTAGACTTTTTCAAAATTGTGGTAAAATATATAACATAAAATGTACTATTTTTAAGTGTACAGTTCTGTGATATTAAGTACATTCATGTTTTTGTGCAGCCATCACCACCATCCCTCTCCAGAACTTTTTTCATCTTCCAGGACTGAAACTCTGCCCCCATTAAACAGTGATTCCCCACTCTCCCCCTCCCCCAACTCCTGGCAACCATCATTCTACTTTCTGTCTCCATGATAATTTGATTACTCTCTAGGTACCTCATATAAGTGGAATCATACAGTATTTGTCCCTTTGTGATTGGTTTATTTCATTTAGCATAAAGTCCTTAAGGTTTATCTATTTGTAGTATGTGTCAGAATTTCTTTCCTTCCTAAGGCTGAATAATATTCCATTGTATGTATATACTACATTTTGTTTATCCATTCATCTGCTGATGGACACTTGAGTTGCTTTGGCTATTGCGAATCATGCTGCTATGAACATGGGTGTGTGACTATCTGTTCAAGTCCCTGCTTTCAGTCCTTTGGGGTATGTACCCAGAAGTGGAATTACTGAATCATATGGTAATTCCATTTTTAATTTTTTTAAGGCACTGCCATACTGTTTTCCATGGTGGCTGAACCAGTTTACATTCCCACCAGGAGTGTACAAGAGTTTCACTTTCTTCACTTGTTAGATTCTATTTTTTTGATAATGGCCACCCTAATGGTTGTGAAGTGTTTACATAGACTTTACAAGTATATCATACATATAGAAAAGTGTACAAATTATAGCTCAATGAATCAATTATCACTTTTAAAATATTTTTAATTGAGATATTACTTAAAGTAAAATGCACACATCTTAATCGAGGGCTCAGTGAATTTTTATATACATATACACCCATGTAATCACCATGCACAGCTCAAGCTATAAAATATTTCTTTTTAAACAATTCTTAATCTGTTTATTAATATCAGCCCTTTTGTTAATTACATGTAGCATTTTACATTTTTACTTCATGAAAATATACCCTTTCTTGGAAACAGATTCTAAGTACTTGGAGAACTTAAATTTCTTTTCCTTTTTCAAATTAATTTCATATTTCCTTCTGGATCTAGCACACAACACGTATTTGTTTTAAGTAATTAATTTGTTGAATTAATGAAAGTATTCTGATGCTTTGTTTGAGATGGCAGAATGACAGAAGGCATAAATCTAAATACCTAAATTAATACACAGAACACAAAGAATCAAGCTCTACACACAAGCAAAAAAGGGACTAAAAATTGCTGTTAATTACAAAAGGTTACATGTTCTATGTTCAAAATCACTGAAGACTCACAAGATGATAGACAAAATCATATCCTAAAAAGTTCTGAAGTTGCACTTAATATTTTTTCAAGCTGCATATAGCTATGAAAATATTTCTATAGAACATGGGTCTTTCGGGCTTCCCTGGGGGCGCAGTGGTTAAGAATCCACCTGCCAATGCAGGGGACAAGGGTTCGAGCCCTGGTCTGGGAAGATCCCACATGCCACGCAGCAGCTAAGCCCATGCACCACAACTACTGGGCCTGCGCTCTAGAGCCCGCGACCATGTGCTGCAACTACTGAAGCCCATGCGCCTAGAGCCCGTGCTCTGCAACAAGAGAAGCCACCGCAATGAGAAGCCTGCGCACCGCAACGAAGAGTAGCCCCCGCTCGCCACAACTAGAGAAAGCCCGCGCACAGCAACGAAGACCCAACACAGCCAAAAATAAAAACAAACAAACAAACAAATAAATAAATAAATATTTATTTTAAAAAAAGAAAAGAACATGGGTCTTTTTTCTGTCTCCTCCACGAGAATGCCAGCTCCCCCAGGTCAGGAATCTTTTTTTTTTTTGCTTACTGTTTTTCCTCAACACTTAGAACGGTGCCTGCTACAAAGGAGGCTCTCAATAAATGCTTGTGTTTTGTGTGTGTGTGGTTTTTTGTTTGTTTGCTTGTTTTGTTTTGTTTTTTGCCGCACCACCCAGCTTGCGGAATCTAAGGTCCCCGACCAAGGATTGAGCCTGGGCCCTTGGCAGTGAAAGCGTGGAGTCCTAACCACTGGACAGCCAGGGAATTCCCTCAATAAGTGCGTGTTGAGTGACTCTGAGCCTTCCTGTGAGGAGGTGGGCACAGCCTCAGGATCCTATGCACAGCTTCCCTTATTTTGGCCCTGGGTCTGAGGCTGCAGCAGGATTGAGGGAAGCTCTTCCAGATTGCTTCAGTCCCTTCCCACACTCTGCTCTGGGGTTCTCTGGGATGGCTCCCCCGCCTCAGGCCCCAGACAGGATGAGGTATATCCGTAGAATGTTAAGGATGTCCAGGACCAGCAATAGCCACGGTCATCACCCCTCGAATTTTAGAACCGTATCCCAGTGGTTTCAGCTATATAGACTCCAGCCATGGCCACACCAGCAAGGCCACTGGTGAGTTTTGGGGGCAGCTCACCATACTCAGGAACCAACTGTGGACAGGAGAAGGGGGGGAGGGGTCAGGAGTGAAGGAGAGGAAGGTGAATGCAAGAGAGGAGCAGGAAGGCCCTCACATGCCCCCCCAGACTCAAGTGCCCCAAATTGACAAAAGGCTGTGACAGACACACAGATGGGCATAGAATTCTACAAGGTAACGCAGCCTGTCCCGGGGCTGGAGAAAGAGGGGCGAAGGCAGTGGCAGGGTAATTAGTCGGGCATGCCGAAGGCAGTCACATGGGGCTGTCACAAGGGACCGTTTGCAGGCTTTAAAGGTTCGGGTGAGCTTCAGGAACATTCACCCATTCGTTTACTCATTTTTGTAGCCAACATCTATTAAGCACTTCCCATGTTCCAGGCTCCGTCCCTAATGCTGGGGACACCACACCAAACAAACAACCAAAATCTCCCTGTCCTCTTGGAGCTTATGGTAACCAAGCCCACAGGAGATGTTCAACGCATGCGGGCAGGGTAGTGGGAGAGGTGGTGTCTCCAAGGGTCTTTATAGAAGCAGGAGAAACCAAAGAGAGAAACTGCATGGTAACACGGGAACAACTGATCCCTGTTGTGGAGAATCACCACCAACCAGGTCTGAAGGGAGCAGGGTTCAGAAGTGGGCAGGGGATTGAGGGAATGTGATCCCCAGTCGCACGCAGCTGGATCCCATCTACCACAGACCAGGTCACCAGAGTCATCAGCCACAGTCCATGGGATGGGAGGAATGGGGGTACCACTGGACCCCCACTCTGGACATCTCTGGACAGGGCAGCTGGGGGTCTGGCATGGAGGGGTCAAGGCCCAGGTCTGGGCTCTGCCTGGGCTGAGGTAGAGACAGACAGTGGGCTGGCCCATGAGGCCCCTTAGCTGGGCCAGCCTCACTCAGAGAACCTTCCTGGAGGGATCTCGCCCTCCTCTGGACATCCTCAGCAGCGTCCACTCCCTTTCTCCATGTTGCCGACTCTCCACGCCTACAGGAGCATAGAATAGGGGTGGAGTGAAGTGGAGAATGTCCACTTGGGCCCAGCTGACCCTTACAGAGTGAGGTTGATGTTGATTGTCTCCACAGAGAGCAGGTTGTACCAGCAAAGGGTACTGATGGCCAGGGAGAGGAGGATGGCTACACACCTGGGGAGGGGGCAAGGCAAATTAGGCCCCGCCCCCTCTTCCGCGTGGCCCCGCCCCCTCAAGCCCCGCCCCCGCACCACCTGGAGTCCCACTGGAGGAGTTTGCGTGAGTCCAAACGCGCTCCCAGGCTGGCGGGAGGCTGCTGAACGCGCGCTGGCTGAGCGCCTAGGAGCTCCTTTGGTACAAGACGAAGCCAGGAGGCTGAACCACGGTGGGTGGAGGGGGGGCCTGCCATAGAGACGGGTAGGGGTGGTTATTGAGCGGTGGCTGTGGCCACGTCCACGCCTCGGGCACCTCCTCTGCCCGGAGGCCCAGCTCCTACAGCCAACGGGGCAGATGCCAGCTGCACCATCTCCAGTGTTGCCACACCCTGAGGCAAGGGAATTATCCAGGGATCACAGGCCTGCCACACACAGGGGAGGAGAAGTAAAATCCGGGGACCCAGACACTGCGTCTCTCACACACACTCGTGGGTACAACCAGCGTGAGTAGACCCTGGGAATCAGACACACAGCCACACACAGATGCACTCGGGGAGCTACAAATACAGCGACAGCCCCCACTATGGTTGGGTGGACAGTCATACACAGAGGCATAGGGACACACCATTGTCACACACACAGACAGATCAACACAGTCATAATCGACCAATATTGAGGCACAGTCACAGACACACACAGTGTCATACACTGTCACTGACACATCGATGGTGGGGGGCACCCATACAAGTCACCCATACAAGTCAGAGACACACAGTGTTACAAACACATACCAATGGTTGGACACAACTACACAATGGAGTCCCACAACGTCAGAGACCATCCCCCGACTTGGCATGGTCAGACCTTTATACCATTGCTGGGACACAGAGTCACACACAGTCAGAGACACACAGGGTGCCATGAGCACAGCCATGTACACATGAAGTCAGAGATTCATACAGTCACAGACACACACTGGTAGACACAATCACACACAGACCGATATGGGGTGTAACAGTCACATGCGTTTTCACAGTGGGACACAATCATTTATCCACAAGTTGGGAACACATGAGGTGTCACAAACACAGTCATCAACCCACTGGTGTTCAGACATGCAATCACACTTGCATTATTGCATGGAACATCAAAGAAATGTGACACACCTACTCCCAGCCCTCAGAATTGTGGGACAAATTCCACAGCCTTACACACACACAGACGCCCAGAAGCTGGTACAATCACAGATGCACATGCAGCTAATGGCACATGAACACACAAAGACACCCACACACCAATGTCCCAACTGGCCTGGCTCACACTGACACACACATGGGGACCACCCCTGACCTACGCTCACACAGCCACACACAAACCTACACACCTTTGCTTGAGTTCTGAGACACTACAAAGACACATGAAAACCTCCACACTCTATCACCCCAACATCACAGTCACACACACACACACACAAAATCATGAATATGCACACAACACTACAGGACCCTCAGCTCTCCATGAGGGTGGCCCAAAGTGTCAAACCAGCCTCCATGCCCTTCCAGTGAGGGAGGTGGAGGGAGGTGTTAGGGTGAGTCCCCCATACTAACAATAGCATAGGGAATTCCCTGGCGGTCCAGTGGTTAGGATTCCTCGCTTCCACTGCAGGGTGCACAGGTTCCATCCCGGGGGGGGGGGGGGGCGGGGGGGGGCGTGTGGAACTAAGATACCACAAGCCGTGTGGTGAGGCCAAAACAAAAAAACAAAGATACAAACAAAAAATCCCCAGCATACACTTATATGGCTGTTCTGCATAAACTCAATTAAATCTCAAAAACAAAAAACAAGAAAACCCATGAGGTTATTATAATTGGCCCATTTCAGGGTTGAGACAATCGATGCACAAATGGGTTAAGCACTAGCCCAGACCCATGAAGCTAGATTAGCAGAGCCTGCCACCTTACCTACTGTTAGTGTCCAATCCTCAGCGCCTGGCTCAAATGTTTCTTGAACAAATGAAGGAATCCACATCACTTCCACCTTTAATATTTCATTCCCACATTTCAGGTGGGAAAACTGGGGCTGCCAGTTGGATTCACAGGCCCCCCCCACCCCCCAAGTCCAGCCTCCCAGCCCGGGAATGGGGCAGTCACTCCTCCCCAGACCAAAACTCCTTAATTCCTAGGTAGGAGGCGCCGCTTGCCTCATTGAGGGCGGGGCCTGGCACATTACGAGGCGGGACCATGGCCTTGCCGCCTTCCTATTGGTGCTCCTCTCTTGGGGGCGGGACCTCTCGAAACCGGTGTTCTTGATTTGCTGTCTCCTTGGCGGCCCGTGACCCGGATAGTGCAACATGGCGGCGCCCAGCGGCAAGGTAGAACCGGCCGGGATTCCGCGGCCAGCCGCGTGAGTAGGTAGGTCGCGCGTGGGGAGGCAAGCGCGAACATCTGGGCCCCGGGGCGGCCCGTTCTGTGCTGGCAGTGCGGAAGAGCGGCCCCGGAGGACCGCGGCTGCAGGGCCAGGGCACCGTGACCTTTCCGGGTACGGGGCGGGGATGTGCCGGAAAAAGCCGCCCTCTCTGTACCCGCCTCCCCACATCCCTAATCTCTAATTTTGCAGATGAGACAGCTGAGGCTCACAGAGGTTAAAGCCCTCTCCCAAGGTCACGCCGCAAGTCAGCAGCTAGGCTGGAATTCGATCCCGCGTCTGTCCCTTTCTCCGAAGGGACTCAAATTCCTGGCAGCCAGCCTCAGAGCTGCTGTAGGTACACCCTGCCTAGGGGATCAGATTTTTAGAAGTTTTGTAGAAATTTAGCTCTTCCTATTCAACTGATACTTGCTGGGTACCTACCATACACCAGGCACTGTCCCAGGTCCTGGAGACGCAGCAATAAGGCACACAAAAAAGCCAGACATTGAACAAATCAGAAGTAAATGAAACATGTGATTTCAGATGCTAATAATTGCTAAAAATGCATTCATCAGGGTGATGGGACTTTAGATTGGGAGTGGGGCGGTGGTCAGGGAAGGCTTCTTATTTGACTATAGACCTGAATGACCAGAGACAGCTCTGGACTGATGGGGGCCGGGGGGGGGGGCGAGAAATTTACAGAAAGAGAAGCAAGTTCAAAGGCTCTGAGACTAGAATAAAGTCAGCTTAAGAAACGGTGTAGCTGGAGCTGCCAGTACTAAGAGTTGAGTTTGGAGGGGTGGACCCTGTCTGATTTTATCTTGTGTGATATATCATTAGTGATTTTAGGCAGAGAACACTGAATTTAGTTTACATTTAAAAAGCTCCCTCTGACCTGGGGGAGAGAACTGAGTGGAGGCAGGTAAGGAAAGAAGTGTGAGGCTGGGTAGGTGGATAGAGGTCATGGACTGGAGTGGTGGCCTGCAGATGGAGAGAAATAGATGCATTTGAGGTGGATTTGGAAGCAGTCAACATGAGTAGCTGATGGATTGGATAGGAGAGTGAGGGACACAGTGAACTCAGAATTCCCAGGTTTGTGGTCTGAATGACTAGGAATGGTGATGTCATTGGCTAGCATGAGGAGGAACAAGTTTAAGCAGGGATATAATTTGGAGCAATGTAAGTTTGAGATGGCTGGGGAATACACCAAAGTGGCAGTTAGGTATGGAGGCTGGAGCTGAGGGCATAGATCATCATTTCTCAGACTTTAACACACAGAGGAGAAACCTGGACTTTTGTTAAAATGCAGATTCTGATTCAGCATGTCTGGGTTAGGGCTGAGATTTTGCATTTCTAATAAGCTCCCAGATGATAATACCAATGCAGCTGGTCCCTGGGACACACTTTGAATAGCAAAGGTTTAGATTAAAGTCTTAATCTCAGCTGCATGTTAGAGTCATTGGAGTGCTTTAAAATGCTGATACCATGATAGATACCATGCCTCTAGATATTTTGATTCAGTATATCTGGGGTATGGCCTGGACAAGGGGATTTTTAAAGCTCCCTAGATAATTCCAATATGAACAAAGTTTAAGAACCATTAGAGCTGCCTACAGGAATACAGAGAGGAGAGGAATCTCTCTTGGAAACTGAATGATGCCTTAGGGTAGCAGACATATAAATTCAGAATGTGGGACTCTTTGCAGCCTTATTACTCAAAATGTGGTCTCCAGACTAGCAACATCAGCATCACTTGGAAGTTTGTTAGAGGTATGGTCTTTGCTTCCACCCCAGACCCACTGAATCAGAATCTGCATTTTAACAAGATCTTTGGTGATTCATCTGCAAACTCAAGTTTGCAAACATTTCAAACTTTAGAGAAGGAAGCAGGTCTTACTGAATGGTTGAGAAATAGACGTGGGTGCTAGGAAGAAAATCAGAGTGTCAAGGTGGGAGGAGGACCTCACCTATGCCAAATCCTTCTGAGAAACTGAGCAAAATGAGCCAAAGAAATAACCACTGGCTTTGTTAAATGTAGAAGACACAAGGGGTCTTTACAGGAGTGGTGTTAGTGGAGTGGTTGGGGCAGCAGCCAAGTTGGAGAGAGTGAGGAGGGAACACAGCATGTAGACACCTCTTAGGAGAAGCTGTGCTATAAATGGAGCAGAGATGTGGAGCAGAGGCGGAAGAAGATGCTAGAGAAAGTTTAAACAGTGATAAGAGTGATCCAAATACTTCCCAACTCATTTTATGAGGCCAGCATTACCCTGAAACTAAACCAAACAGACACGACAAGAAACGAAAACTACTGACCGATATCTCTTATGAACATGGATACAAAAATCCTCAACAAAACGCTAGCAAACCAATTTTAGCAACATATAAAATGAATTATACACCATGACCAAGTGGAATTTATCCGAGGAATGCAATATGAGTTTAACATTTGAAAATCAGTTAATGTAATACAGCATATTAATAGACTAAAGGACAAAAAACACATGATTAGTTTGATAGAAGCAAAAAGAAAAAGCATTTGACAAAATCTGATGTCCTTTCTGATAAAAATACTCAGCATCTAGCAATGGAAAGGAATTTCCTCAACCTGATAGGTCATCTGTGAAAAACCTACAGCTGACGTCATATTTAATGATGAAAGACTGGATGCTTTCCCCACTAAGATCAGGAACAAGACAAGGATGTGCACCCTGGCCATTTCTATTCAACACTGTACTGGAGGTCCAGCAAGGACACTTGGGCAAAAAAAAGAAATAAAAGGCATCCAGATTAGACAGGAAGAGGTAAAACTGTCTCTGTTTGCAGATGACATGATCTTGTATGTAGACAATCTCAGGGAATACAATTTTTAAAGAAAAACTATTAGGACTAATGCAAGTTCAGCAGGGTTGCAAGATACAAGATCAACACATAAAAATAAATTGTGTTTCTGTACACTAGCAATGAACAATGTGAAAATGAAATTATACAATAGCTTCATAAAGAATAAGATACTTACAAATAAATTTAACAAAAGAAGTAAAGGACTTCTACACTGAAAGCTGTGAAACATCGTTGAGAGAAATTAAAGAAGATCTAAATTAATGGAGAGGTATCCCATGTTCATGGGTCAGAAGACAATATTATTAAGATACCAGTATTTCCCAAACTGTTCTACAGATTCAACACAATCCCTATCAGAATCCCAGCTGGATTTTTTCCAGAAATTGACAGCTGATTCTAAAATTTATATGTAATAGTGAGGGATCCAGAATAGCCAAATAATATTGTAAAAGAAGAACAAAATAGGAGGACTTAACACTTCCCAATTTCAGAACCTACAAAGCTACAATAATCACAACAGTGTGGTATTGGCATAAGGCTCAACCTATAGATCAATAGAATTAAATTGAGAGCCCAAAAGTAAACCCTTACATTTATGCTCAATTGATTTTCAACAAGAGTGACAAGGAGAAAAAATAGTCTCTTCAACAAATAGTACTAGGACAACTGGATATCTACATGAAATGAACCCCTTCCTCACACCATTCACAAAGATTAATTCAAAATGGATCAGAGGGGAATTCCCTGGTGGTCCAGTGGTTAGGACTCTGAGCTTCCACTGCAGGGGGCACGGATTCCACCCCTGATGGGGGAACTAAGATCCCCACAAGCCGCTAGGTGTGGCCAAAACAAACAAACAAAACTTCTAGAAGAAAACATAGGAGTAAATCTTCATGACCTTGGGCCAGGCAATGGTTTTTTTAGATAAAACATCAAAAGCACAGCTACAAGAGTAAAACAGAAATTGGATTTCGTTGGAATTAAACATTTGTGCTGCAAACGATAACATCAAGAAAGTGAAAGACAATTCAAAGAATGGGAGAAAGTATTTGTAAATCATAAGCTTCTTGTATCCAGGATATATAAACAACTCAATAATAAAAAGATAAATAACCTAATTTTTAAATGGACAAAGGATCTAAATAGACATTTCTCTGAAGAAGATACACAATGGACAATAAGCCCATGAAAAGATGCTCATCATCATTAACTTTTAGGGAAATGCAAATCGGAACCACAATGAGCTACCCCTTCACACCCATTAGGATGTCTGTAATCAAAAAGAAAGACAACAGGGCTTCCCTGGTGGCGCAGTGGTTGAGAATCTGCCTGCCAATGCAGGGGACACGGGTTTGAGCCCTGATCTGGGAAGATCCCACATGCCGCGGAGCGGCTGGGCCCGTGAGCCACAATTACTGAGCCTGCGCGTCTGCAGCCTGTGCTCCGCAACAGGAGAGGCTGCGATAGTGAGAGACCCGCGCACCGCGATGAAGAGTGGCCCCCGCTTGCCACAACTAGAGAAAGCCCTCGCACAGAAACGAAGACCCAACACAACCATAAATAAATAAATAAATAAAAATTAAAAAAAAAAAAAGACAACAGCAAGTATTGGCAAGAATGCAGAGAAATTGGAACTTTATACATTGCTGGTGGGGATGTAAAGTGGTGTAGCCACTTTGGAAAACACTTCGGCAGTTTCTCAAATGATTAAACATGAGTTACTATATGTCCCAGCAGTTTGATTTCTAAGTATATACCCAAGAGAAGTGGAAACGTGTTCACACAAAAGCTACACAAGTGTTCATAGCAGCAATAGTCATATAGTCAAAAAGTGGGAAGAACTGCAAGTGTTCATCAATTGAATGGGTAAATAAAATATGGTTAAATCCATATAATGAAAAATTTTGGGCAATTAAAAGGAATGAAGTTTGATACATATTACAACGTGGATAAACCTTGAAAACATGTTAAGTGAAAGAAGGCAGTCACAAAACAGCCCATATTATATGATTCCATTTATATGAAATTCCCAGAGTAGGCAAATTTATAGACACTAGATTAGGGATTGCCTAGGGTTGAGGGTGAGGGGAAATGAGAGGGACTGCTAATGGGTATAGGTATTCTTTGGGGGGGGGGTGACAAAACTGTTCTAAAATTAGATTTAGTGATGGTTGCACAATTCTGTGAATATACAGTTGACCCTCGAACAATGTAGGGGTTAGGGGTGCCGACCCTCCTCACAGTTAAAAATTCAAATATAACTTTATAGTCCGCCCTCATATCCACGGTTCCACATCCTTAGATTCAACCAACCACAGGTCGTGTAGTACTGTAGTACATATTTACTGAAAAAAAATCAGCATGTAAGTGGACCCATGCAGTTCAAACCAGTGTTGTTCAAGGGTCAACTACTGAAAACATTGAATTTTATACTTAGGGTCAACTGTACGGTACACAAATAAAGCTGTTAAACAAAACAGAATGATCTGGTATGGAGGGGGACGAATGCAGGAGCAAATTCCTCAAGATAGTGAAGGGTTTGGCCCAGAAGAACAGGGACCCTTGATTGTAAGAGTCACTACTCCTCCACCTTGTGCATGAGGAGACCAGTGGAGCTGGTGAGTTAGCCGTGCAGTCTGGGACGTGACCTCTGCCCAAGAGAGGGGTCTCATTGCCTTTAGCGGGTGGGGTACCAGGCTGATGCTCTTTCTTCTCTCTTCCTAGGTGGTTGTCTGACAGGCAAAGGCATGAGCTGGGCCCAAGGCATCCTGCTGGCCCGGGGCCTCTCTCGGGGCTGGGGAGGTATCTGCAGCACCGCCCTCACCAGAGCCCCCTTCTCTCAGGTAACTGCCAGTCATGGGGTGGAGAGAGGCAGGCAGGCCTGGGATTTGCTTACAAGCCCTCCCAGTGAAGCCAGCTCGGGGTGGCGGGGGTGGGGGTGGGGGGGGTCTGGGCTGGCCTGTCTGCTCTGAGGGCCAGTTGAATGTCTCTTCTCATTTTAAGAAGTGTTGGTGCCCCCATGAGTGAGGGGCTTGAATTTGAAATCAAGAAGGTCTGAGCTAAGTAGACTTGGGTGGTGACTCTGGGTGACTCCTGTATTCACTTGTAAAGATGTGAATTGAATTTCGTTCCCTTACCCTAAGTGACCAGGCTGATCAACGTCCATAAATTATAACAAGGATGGTGATGATGGTGACAATATTAATAGCTCCCTTATTGAGCACTTCCTCTGGGCCAGGCCCTGTGCTATGCATTTCATTTGCATTATCTCATTTGTGGTGTCTCCCCTTCTTTGGAGCATTCTAGAGCTTCTTTTCTGCTTTCTGCCCTATGCACATACCACCTGTAGTATTAGTTGCCTACACTTTCACTTTATTTATTTATTTTTAATATAAATTTATTTATTTATTTATTTTTGGCTGCATTGGGTCTTCGTTGCTGCACGCAGGCTTTCTCTACTTGCGGCGAGTGGGGGCTACTCTTCATTGCAGTGCACAGGATTCTCATTGCAGTGGCTGCTCTTGTTGCAGAGCATGGGCTCTAGGAGCTGGGGCTTCAGTAGTTGTGGCACACAGGCTCAGTAGTTGTGGCTCGCGGGCTCTAGAGTGCAGGCTCAGTAGTTGTGTTGCACGGGCTTAGTTGCTCTGCAGCATGTGGGATCTTCCCGGACCAGGGCTCGAACCCGTGTCCCCTGCATTGGCAGGCGGATTCTTAACCACTGTGCCACCAGGGAAGTTCCACACTTTCACTTTAAATGAATGCCTTTTTTTTTAAAAAACATCTCCTTACCTAAGCAGGATATTGGGATGGCTATTGGGTGCAGCAGAACAGAGGGCTCCAATCTCAGCTCTGCTGCTTTGCTGCTGTGTGGCACCAGGCATCTTGTTTCATCTCCCAGGGCCTCAGTTTCCTCATCTGTAAAATGGGTACACGAAGAGGCACTCCTTCAATGGACAGTTGAAAAGAGTAAATGAGCCTGACTCTCAGAAAGTGCTCAACAATGCCTGGAACATAAGAATATTCCGTAAGGGACTTCCCTGGTGGTCCAGTGGTTAGGACTCTGTGCTCCCACTGCAGGGGGCCCAGGTTCGATCCCTGGTCGGGGAATTGAGATCCCTCAAGCCACACAGCCCAGCCAAAAAAAAAAAAAAGAATATTCTGTAAATGTTAGCTCTTATTAGCCATATATTTGAAAAGATGCCTTATGTATAACCATTCTAGTTTAAACATTCAATTTAAATGAAAATAAATCTATTAGGGTACCATCCAGAGGAGGGGTTGGCAAACTTTTTCGTAAAGGGTAAGACAGTAAATGCTTTTGGCTTTGTAGGCCATGTGGTGTCTGTCACAGCTACTCAACTCTGCCACTGCAGCACAAAGCAGCCCCAGACCAGACATAATGAAGGCATATGGCTGTGTTCCAATAAAACTTTATTGACAAAGGCAGGCAGCTGATTGGATTTGCCCCACAGACTGTAGTTTGCCAACTTCTGTTCTAGAGGGATCTGACCTGCTCCCAGCATCATGCACTCCCCACTCTGGGGAACAATATCTCCTTGACCCAAGGGAGGTACCATCATAATGGATGGGGAGAGAGGCCTGAGCAGTAGAGTGGGATGTGGGTATCACCGGGTGGAGGACAGTCAAGCCGAGGCTCCTGCTGACTCCAAAATCTGCATTTTCTTTTTTCAACTCAATTTTTTTTTTTTTTGGCCATGCCACGCGGCTTGTGGGATCTTAGTTCCCTGACCAGGGATTGAACCCAGGCCCTCAGCACTGAAAGTATGGAGTCCTAACCACTGAACTCCAAGGGAATTCCCTCAACTCAGTTTTCAAAATCTATCTTTTAAATAGGTAATTACAGCAGACAATATAGTTCAAAATTCACAAAGTTCTGAGGCTGTACCGTGACAAGGGACTCTCTCTCTCTTGCCTGGCCACTGCTTAGCTCCCTTCTCTAGAGGCAAGATGTTTCCCGCTTATTGTATTTCCTTCCAGAGATATTTTTCACAAAAGCAAAAAATATGTATCCATACAGTCGATTCTCATTATTCACAGTAACATTTTAGAAAGTCACTGCATACGCTGAATTAGCGAATACCAAACCATTGCTGCCAGGGGAGATACGGGATAGGGTTCCTGTGAGCCTCAGGTCATAACATTTTCATCAACCAATCAATCATAACCTTGTTGTACGTGTGTTTCTGTTTAAAGACATCCTATTTAATATAGATTTTTGATTCATTAACATTGAACTCATGGCCAACAGCACTATAACTCATGCCTGAGCTTACCTATCACATGTATCTTCTCTAAGGAACAGCAGGGCCTTCTTGCACGTAGGAACACTAGGCAGGCTTAGGAGTCCTTTTCAACCACAAATCAACAAAAAAGATGCAGAAAACATGCACTAAATAAACCTCTAGGAACTTTCCTGGTGGCGCAGTGGTTGAGAATCCACCTGCCAATGCAGGGGACACGGGTTTGAGCCCTGGTCTGGGAAGATCCCACATGCCACGCAGCAGCTAAGCCCGTGCACCACAACTACTGGGCCTGCGCTCTAGAGCCCGCAAGCCACAACTACTGAGCCCGTGTGCCACAACTGCTGAGCCTGCACTCTAGAGCCCGTGAGCCACAACTACTGAAGCCCGCATGCCTAGAGCCTGTGCTCTGCAACAAGAGAAGCCACCGCAATGAGAAGCCCGCGCACCTCAACGAAGAGTAGCCCCCGCTCACCACAACTAGAGAAAGCCCACGCACAGCAACGAAGACCCAACACAGCCAAAAATAAATAAATAAATTTTTTAAAATAATAATAAATAAACCTCTAAAAGGACACTTGTTGGGAATTCCCTGGTGGTCGAGCGGTTAGGACTCCATGCTTTCACTGCCGGGAACCCAGGTTCGATCCCTGGTTGGGGAACTAGTTCCTGCAAGACATGCAGCACGGCCAAAAAATTTAAAAAAATAATATAAAATAAAAGGACACTTGTTGACAGCATGGGAGCCAATACAAGAAGGGCGAGCATTGCCTTGTTCCATCTCAGCTGAGAATATAGGCGCTGGGCAACTCAACTTTCCAGCCCACTGCACGTGTCTGCAAATGGCCAGAAAGTGCCAAGAGTATTGGCTTTGGGAGCATAAATGAATTTTAGCAAGTAGGCAAATTTGCAAACATGGAATTCGCAAATAATGAGGACCAACTATGCATAAGCTGTTGTTGTTTTCTTTTCTTTTTTACACAAATGGGAAGCTACTGTACACACCGTTTCACACCTTGCTCTTTTTTCATTTAATGATATACCTTGGAGCTCACTCCAGGTCACACAAGACCTCCTCAGTGTGCCTTACAGCGGTAGGTGCTCCTTGTCCAGGTTCTTGGCCATTTGCTAAATTATTTCCTTGCCGATGCACATATGCGCCATTTCCACTGACGCAGCAGATGCACAAAAGTCATTTGGTGCAGGTGCTTTTAGAGCTATCCGATTTAAATACCAGATGCAGGATTGCTGCGTCAGAGGGTGTGTGTTTGTCATCGTGGTGGACGTTGGGTCCGTCGGGGCGTTACCATTGCTCTCTCACACTTTGTGATGGTGCCTGATCATGGGTGTGTAACCAGCGCACCACACTTCTTCAGAGGCCCTTAGGGATGCCTGCTGGCACCTTTCCCAGCAGAGACCCAGCACAGCAGTCCCCCAGGGGCACTGGGAGACCCACATTCCAGCAGTGGTTCTCTATCCGCAGGGGCTGCCCCAGGCCCCGCGGGGCCTCCACTGCAGCACAGCCGCCCACAACCCTGATTCGTCGCTGGTCCCACGCCCACCCGAACCCCCGAGGGGGCCGGTCAAGGCCCTGGCACCCCACGTGGAGCTGTTTAGGCAGGCGCCAGATGGGGTGCGGGACAAGGCGAGCTTCGTGCAGGCGGTGCAGAACTTTACGCAGTACAACGTGCACAAGCGGGGCCACGTCGACTTCATCTACCTGGCCCTGCGCAAGATGCGGGAGTACGGCGTCGAGCGGGACCTGGCCGTCTACAACCTGCTGCTCGACATCTTCCCCAAGGAGGTCTTCCGGCCTCGCAACATCTTCCACAGCATCTTCCTCCACTACCCACGGCAGCAGGAGTGCGGGATCGCTGTCCTGGAGCAGATGGAGAACCACGGTGAGGCCAGCAGGCCAGCTCAGGCGGGGGCGGGGCCACCTCCCTCTCCAGGGCCCCGGGGCCCTCCGTGGCTCCTTGGCTCTGACTCCTCTCCTCTCTGTCTCTGTCTGGCTTCCTCCTCTGCCCGCCCACCCCCATCTCCTTCTCATCTCTCTCTCCCGTCATCCCTTCCCTCGTCTGCTCCCTCCCTGAGGCTCACCCTTCATCTGCCTGGCACAGGGGTGATGCCCAACAAGGAGACGGAGTTCCTGCTCATTCAGATATTTGGACGCAAAAGCCACCCCATGCTCAAGTTCGTGCGAATGAAGCTGTGGTTCACCCGCTTCAAGAATATCGACCCCTTCCCCGTGCCCCGGGACCTGCCCCAGGACCCAGTGGACCTGGCCAGTTTGGCCCTGCGGCACATGGAGCCCGACCTCAGCGCCAGGGTCACGGTCTATCAGGTATCCTCCCCGTCCACATCCTCGGCCGCCTCTGGGGCAGGGCCCCCTTCAGTAACCCCAAGTGATTGTGGTGAGACAGGCCGTGATTCGCTGGCAGAGCCTCCGCTAGAGTCCAGGGCCCTTGGCACAGCTTGACCTCTGACCTTGGCCCCTCTCCCCACATTCACTGTATTCCGGGCATGGCTTTCTGTTCCTTGAGCAGTCTGTAGCAGCTCCCTCCTGAGGCCTTTGTGCTTGCCGTTCCCTCTGCCAGGAACACCCTTCCTCCGGGACTTCACTTCCTTCAGGTCTGAGTTCCACCGACCTTTCGTCCCATTTCGTCCCAATGGGTCAGGACCCATTTCCTGACCACCCTGGCTGAGCCTGGTTCCCCGTAACTCAGTTTCCCCTGTGTCTCCCAAGGCCCAGCACAGGTTCTGGCACAAAGCAGACGTTCCACAGCTGTTTGTCAAATGACTAAATGAAATATTCCCCATATCCTGGGGGTCCCACTCATGCCAAGCCACACGGGGGACCAGAAGAGAGCCCCTCACAGCACTTGTCATCTGGTCCTGGAGGCGGACCCTCAGAACTGCTGGTTTGGAGATGGAGAAGCCCTGGAGGCTGTGGGAGCCCAAAAGGGAGCAGGGAGGGCTTCCTGGAGGAGGTGAGGGTGAGCTGGGCACAGGCAGAACAGAAGAGGTGAGGAGAGCATTCCAGGCAGAGGGAGCAGCATGGGCCAGGGCTCGAGGGCAGCTGGGAGTGGCTGGAGATGCTGAAAGGGCTTCCTTTGGCTGGAGCACGGAGTTGGGATGAGAGAGAAGAGGCATATAGGACAACGGGTTAGTGATGAGAGGGCCACGGGGAGGTTTTAAGAAGAGGAGGGTTGGGGTGCAAGTCAAGTTTCTGGAAGGATTTGCGCTTTTGAAAGCGCCCCCTGGCGGCCGTGTGGATGGTGTTGGATTGGGGGCAAGGCAAAGAGGACAGAGGGGCTAGGAGAGTGGTGATGCGGTGTCCCAGTGAGAGAACATACTGCAGAGGAAGTACAGTTTTTAACTCATTTCTTTGTTTTTTAAAGTAATGCATTAAAAGGAATTTCCTGGTGGTCCAGTGGTTAGGACTCTGTGCTTTCACTACTGAGGACCTGGGTTCCATCCCTGGTCAGGGAACTAAGATTTCACAAGCCGGGCGGCAGGCCGCCCCCAACCAAAAAAAAGTAATGCATTAAAAAGCCAAACAGGGAACCGCACGGGTTCGATCCCTGGTCAGGGAACTAAGATCCTGCAAGCCCACGTGGCGCAGCGGGGGGAAAAAAAAAAAAAAAAGCCAAACGGTACACAAGAACACACAGTGAAGAGTTCCCCTCTCCTACCCTGACCCTTTAGCCCCCAGGCTACTTCCCCAGAGGTGACCACTTCCATGTCTCCTTCCCAAGAGATCTATGCATTTGCATGCAGAGGTATACTTTTTTTTTTGCATATATATCCTTTGTATTTAAATATCCCTTTATTCCCCCCCATTTCATTATTAAAAGTGCATACAGAAGGGTTGAAAACATGGTAAAATGATCACCTACACCACCTAGGTTTTTTTAAAAACTTTTTCTTTATTGAAGTATAGTTGATTTACAATGTTGTGTTAGTTTCTGGTGTACAGCAAAGTGACTCAGTTTTATATATATATATATGTATACATATATATTTTTTCAGATTCTTTTCCATTATACTTTATTACAAGATCTTGAATATAGTTCCCTGTGCTATACAGTAGGACCTTGTTTGACACCACCTAGATTTAGAATGGGAACAATCCAAGTATCCATCAAGAGGGACTTGTCCATGTCCACTGTGGCACCTCAAAGACTGGTGAAAAAAGTGAAAGGGTGAGGCATGCACAGTGGTGCAGTAAGCCACCTAAAGTGTGAGAAGGGAGGAGAAATAAAAAGGCATATAGCTATTTGTTTATTTTCACAAGAATAAATAATGCAGGGAATTACCTGGCGGTCCAGTGGTTAGGACTCAGAGCTCTTACTGACAAGGGCCCGGGTTCAATCCCTGGTCAGGGAACTAAGATCACGCAAGCCACGTGGCGTGCCCAAAAAATAAAAAAATAAAAAAAATAAGTAATGCAAAGATAAGTCAGATATGGGTAAAAATGGTCATCTCTGGGCGGGCAGAGGAGATGGGGGTAGAGAGAAAAGGAATGGGAGGGAGACACCTATTTAATATGGGTTGGCTTCTAAACTATGGAAGTGTGTTTAGACTATCAAAAATATATATAATCAAAAAAGAGGGGAAAGAACCCACCAAAGTTGAAAACAAACATATGTGGCTAAATATCCAATTGACAGCATAACCAGTGAGAGAAAAAAATTCTGAGTCACTGTTGTCTGACATCCTTAGTGGCCTGCATTCTGAGAATCCTGAACTTAATCCCCTAGCGTTATGGTCAGCTGTAATATCAGAATCATTTATGTATATTGATGGATAAGTCAAATAAGCATGTGTATTACTTGTAACAGGAACCAAGATTTTGAGTGTGAGAGAAAAAGATATACAATCGAAATGTTAAAAAAAAAAAATCCATAGTGTTAAATTTGAAATGAAAAATCGGTATAAATATATTGTCCAGTAAAAGGGCCCAGGAGCAAAACCTACACTTTTAAAGATGTTTCTCCAGTGGCAGCACACTATACATACACATATTCTGCACCTCGCCTTTTGCTGTTCTCACTTAATAATATGGCTGAGAGCCCTTTTTTTTTTTTTTTAAATTAAGTATTTTTGGATTTTTTTTTTTTTTTTTTTTTTTTTTTTTTTTGCTGTGGACCATTTTTAAAGTCTTTATTGAATATCTTACAGTATCGCTTCTGTTTTATGTTTCGGTTTTTTGGCCACAAGGCATGTGGGATTTTAGTTCCCTGACCAAGGATCAAACCCGTACCCCCTGCATTGTAAGGCGAAGTCTGAACCACTGGACCGCCAGGGAAGTCCCAAAGGAGTCCATTCTTTTTAACCTGAAAAGGTGGAGGATATGTGTGCCAACAGTTGTCCACTCACAGGTATTTCGGTCAGAGTATGTGCATTTTTTCACAAATGAATTTCATTTAGTTTTGGTTTTTGTTTTTTGGCCACGCTGCTTGGCTTGCAGGATCTTGGTTCCCCGACCAGGGATTGAATCTGGGCCACCGCAGTGAAAGTGTCGAGTCCTAACCACTGGACCACCAGGGAATTCCCTCATTTAGTTTTTGTTTTTTTTTTTAAAGACTTTTTTTTTTGATGTATACCAATTTTTTTTTAATCTTTATTAAATTTGTTACAATACTGCTTCTGTTTTATGTTTTGATTCTTTGGCCGCAAGGCATGTGGGATCTTAGCTCCCCAACCAGGGATCGACCCACACCCCCTGCACTGGAAGGCGAAGTCTTAACCGCTGGACCGCCAAGGAAGTCCCTCATTTAGTTTTTAAAATCACATTTCAGAGTGTAAAATTAGAAAGCTACAAAAGGCTATTCTTTCCCTCCCTGCCCTCCACAGAGGCAAACGCTGTGACTTGCTTCTTGTGTCTCCTTCCTGGCATATTCTGTTTGCAAGAAATTCTTTTCCTTTTTTAAATTTCACATGCACTGAGCACTCAGCACGTGCCAGGCATCGTTCTCGGCATTTTAGAACCATCTCAACTAAGTGCTGTTATTGCCCCCATTTTGAATTGGGGAAACTGAGGCACATGGTGACTTAGCCAAGGTCATGCAGACAGTGGCAGAGCCGGGATTTTAACGCAGGTGGGCCAGCTCCAGGGTTCCCTCCATGTGAGTATCTCCAGGGTCAGTGGCTCTTACCCAATTAGATAGAAGCAAGAAGGCGGTGGGCTCGAGTGATTGTGGGAGGCCCAGTAGACAGACCCAAGAGGGGCCCTGAATTCACCGGAATCCCCATTTCTCTCTCCCGGGCTCCTCCGTAGGGGCTGTGGGGGCCGCAAGCTTCCACCCCGACTTTCCTTGCAGATGCCTTTGTCCAAAGACTCCACAGATGCCACGGATCCCACGGAGCCCCACATCATAGGTAAGGTCCTGCGGAGGGAGGGAGGGAGCGAGTGCCGGGTTCTCAGCAGGCCTGATGGGTGGGCTCCCTGGGCCTCTGGGCACAGCCCCTCAGCCAGGACGCCCTGGGAATGTGTGTCTCCACACCAGGAATCCAGAGTCCTGATCAGCAGGCCGCCCTGGCCCACCACAACCCAGCCCGCCCGATCTTCGTTGAGGGTCCCTTCTCCCTGTGGCTTCGAGACAAATGCATCTATTACCACATCCTCAGAGCTGACTTGCTGCCCCCTGAGGAGAGGGTGAGGGCCCAAAGCGGGAGTCGGGGGTGGTAAGAGTGAGTTGGCTCAAAGGTGGGGAGGGGGTGGGGGTTTGGGAGGGCAGGGGCCAGGGGAGAGGCGGCAGGTGGCTGCAACATCCTGGGCCTCTGGCTCTGCCTGCACCTCCCCTCCCCCTCCCCCACCCCGCCCCCCGGGTTAGGAAGTGGAGGAGATTCCAGAGGAGTGGAACCTCTACTACCCAATGCAGCTAGACCTGGCCTACGGGAGGAGCAGCTGGGATGACTACGAGTTTAACATCGATGAAGGTAAAAACTGGGATGAGTAGGATTCTGAACACTGCACGGGATGGGGTGCCACCTCTGGAGTCGAGGGATGGGGCCCAGGCCGAGACCTAGTCCAGTTACACACACAGACCCTCTATACACACGCACACACACACACACACACACCACCACCACCACCCCACCACCGCCTCCCCCCACGAAAGCACGAAACTCACCACTCAGGGGCTCCAGACCTGTCAGCCCTCAGTCATTTCCTCCTTCAAGCATTTGTGGAGCACCTCTGTGCTGGCTACTGGGCATGACCAGGACAGGCCCGGTCCCAGGGGAGGAGCACACAACTCAGCCTCAGGTGGGAGTCAGGAGGATTTCCTGGTGGAAACTTGAGCCAGGAGGTGTCACCTAGGTGAAGCGTGGGACAGGCAGGCTAGGCAGAGCATGTGCAAAGGCTTGGACACACACAAAAGGCAAAAGGGAGCTTAAAGCCCCCATCCTTGGCCTGGAAGGGGTGTGGGCTTGGGGGGGGCTGCTCCAGTCCCTACTGCACAAACTGAGGGCCTGTCTCTCCCGACAGTGGAGGAAGGCCCTGTCTTCGCCATATGCATGGCGGGTGCCCATGACCAGGCCACGCTGGCCAAGTGGATCCAGGGCCTGCAGGAGACCAACCCAGCCCTGGACCGCATCCCGGTGGTCTTCCGCTTGTCAGGGTCCTCCGGGGAGCTCCTGGCATCCTCCTCAGGGCTGGAGGAGCCACCCCTGACCCCACCCGAGGGCCAGGAAGAAGAGGAAAACAATCAGCAGCGACAGCAGCAGAGCCAGAGCTGAGCCTGAGCAGTCACAGGAGCACAGGCTGTGGACTAGTGTGAAAGCATGAGATGACCTTTTAGTGTACAGCAAATAAAAGTTTTCCGGCTTGGGGCTGTCCTGCTTCCTCTCTGGCAGTGTAGCGTCCCTGCCCCTTTAATGCCTGGTGTCACGTCTTTTCAAGTGATGGAGACATCATCCAGAACTGACGGGTCGAGCCGCTGGCCTTCCGTCCGCCTTTCCTAGACAGCTCCCACCCTTCCCTTGTCATCCCCACAATGCATTCAGGATAAAGGTGCGGAGGAAGAAGGCCGCATCACCCCAGGGTCTACGGGCTCTCCTGGCTCTTTCTTCCCGGATCAGCCTCAAACCTTCAGCTACCCCTTCCGTCTCTGCCTACTCAGAAAGTTTAACAGAGAAGGGAGTAGGGGGAGAGTGAGTTGTTGCTGGCGCTTATTGCGCGCATGCGCAGCTTCCGCTCTCGATCTTCTTTTGGCGCCGCGAGGCAGTGAGAGTCCATGAGAAATTTCCCGTCGGCGCGGAACATGCGCGCCACTTCCGGCCGGGCTCCTAACAACGGGGGAGGCTGGTAACCAGGGAGGGGGGGATGGCGGAGCGGGCGCCGGAGCCCGAGGCGGAGGCGGAGGCTGAGGCGGGAGCGGGCGGGGAGGTAGCCGCCGAGGAGGGCGCGGCGGGCCGCAAGGCGCGGGGCCGCCCGCGGCTCACGGAGTCGGACCGAGCCCGGCGGCGGCTCGAGTCCCGGAAGAAGTACGACGTGCGGCGCGTGTACCTGGGCGAGGCGCACGGGCCCTGGGTGGACCTGCGGCGCCGCAGCGGCTGGAGCGACGCCAAGCTCGCCGCCTACCTCATCTCGCTGGAGCGCGGCCAACGTAGCAGCCGCCACGGGTGAGGGGGCCCGGCCCGACGGAGGGAGGGAGCGAGGGAGGAGACGCCCCCATCCCCCGCTGAGCCTGGTCCCGCCCACTCCGCCCCCAGGGTCCCGCCCCTGGCACCTGTGAACCCCGCCCAGCGCCCCGACTGCCGGCCTGGGTCTCCGACTGCTGGTCCTGGGACGCGCCTGGCTCGCGGCCCCGCCTTCCGTCGCTCCGACTGCCCAATCCTAGGATACGCCCAACCTCTCGACCCGCCTCCTGGGCGCTTGGCCCTGCCCCCTAGAGCTCTGGCTACCCAATCCTGGTACGGGCCCCACCTCCAAGCATTCTAACGGCCCAGTCCCTGGAGGGGCGGCCCCGCCTCCTGAGGCCTGAGGGGCCCGAGGTCCCTGCTGGTCCCCGGGATCTCACATGCCTCATTCCCTAAAACTCCCACAATGTAGCCTGGGGCTGTGACTGGACACCCCGGGCCACCCAGCCCTACCCCTCATGAGGTTCCAGTGACCCACCTGGGACTGCGTGTGGCCCCATTCCCACACTGGAATGGGGCCACTGGGGAGGCCCCACGCTCCCAGAGCACCCCTCACGATCCAGATCTCACTCCCCTAAATCTCTTGGCTCTTGGTGATCACCTCTGTCCAGGGAGACTCAGGTGAAGAGGAAACCCCGAGTTAGCTGCTCAAGTGGAGGGCAGAGGCCTTTGCATAATCTCAATCTCGAGAACGAGCAGTATGGAAGGAATTTTTCTCTTCTTGCCTTATAGGTTGGTGTGATGATTGAATGAGTTAAAATACAGCAGAGGGCTTCGAACAGTGCCTGGCACATAGTGAGCAGTCCGGATATTAGCTGTTATGATGATGTTTGTTTCCTGTCACAAACAGTGCTGCAACAAAACCCTTGTTCTGCCCTGGTTTTCACTTGTACACATTCACATGTGTCTCTCAGGGGAGATTCTGAGGGCCAAGAATCAACCAGAACCTGCTGAATTGTACCCACCCCCTCCCCAGGGTGGCAGGCTGGTTTATATGCCCAAGAGCAGGGCAGGAAATGCTGGGAGCTTATAAAACTTGAAGCCAGTGTCCTAGCTATTGGAGTTTCTGATTCAGTTAGTCTGGGTGGAGTTGCAGACCCTGTATTTTTTTCTGAAGAGCTTCCAGGGAGACTTGATGCACAGCTGGAGTTGAGAACCACTGACCAGAGGGAGCCCCTGGAGGTTCCGAAGCTGAAAGTGGTATTTACAGAAGCTTGTCTGGCTGAGCTGGAGGTGTGTGGGAGCTGTGCAGGACTGGGGCAGGGGCACTGAGACAACCCAGGCAGTGTGTGGCAAAACCTGACCCCGGGGCACATGAGTAGTCGGGAAAATACACTAAGGGGTATTTATTCCTTCAAACTGCATGGCAGTTCTGTGTGGGAGGCACTGCGGTTATCGCCACTTCACAGATGGGAAAACTGAGGCCCAGAGGGGACCAATCCTGCTTGAGGTCACACAGCCAGTCAGTAGCAGAGATAAGACTTGAACTCGGATCTGACTGACGCCAAGTCTGTCTCCACCACGATGTGGCGTTCCCCGCACCCCAGCCATGGCGAGGCTATGAATGGGTGGAGATGGTCATGGGTGTTTGGATTTGGGTTTGGGTGAGGATCTAGGCAGCCAGTCTGGCCCCTTGGAGGGGAGGTGGAGCCTTGGGAGGGGACAGAGGCTCCTGGGATGGTACAAGGGGACATGGATTCCTGGGCAGGAGCCCCGAGGAGCTGTCTTGGGCTAGACATGGGGTGTGGGGGCTGAGGATTGCTATCAGGCTGGACGAGAGTCAGTTAGGGTGAGCGGTGGAGCTGAGGAGAGACCTTGGACCGGCTGTCAGGACATTGGTGGCAAGAGCGTGGCCCCAGCCACAGCGAGGAGACCCATGTTCCAGTGCCTGGCTCTGTGATAATATTGAGAATCATAATGGTCATCGTTACCATTTGCTGAGTGATTCTTAATTACCAGGCTCTTTACAATGCATATGACCCCACGCCAACCCCATGAGGAAGGTACTGTTATGAGCCCACACTACACATGGGGAAACTGAGGCACAGGGAGGCAGGGTTACTCACCCAGGGTCACAGAGCCTGCTGCTGTGGTTTAGAAGAGGAAGAGCAGGGAAGCAGTCTGAGTCAGGTGGGCAGACCCTGAAGCATGGTGGCAGGAAGGCAAAGGGAGGCCCTAGCAGGTCCAGGAGAGATGGCTCCAAAGCACCTGCCTGGAGCCTGTGCTGGGCCACAGCTGAGTGGGCCACGTAGGGTCAGGAACCTGCTTGGCAGATCTGGTGGCCATCCTGGTGTGGGAGGCCATGGGGGCCCCTGGCCTTAGGGTCCAGCCCTGCCCTGGGCTCCCCAAGGCCACGGCTCACTGGGACACACAGTCAGGGTACTGGGACCCAGGCAGAGCGGGGAAGGCCCTAGAGGTGGGCGGACATGATGGCGTGGCCTTTGGGCCTGAGCTGGCTGCGGGGTCAGGACCCTCATAGAGCAGGCAGTTAGGGCCCAGCCATCCCCCCAGGGCTCTGGGCCAGCCTCAGGGCCAGGATCTGCAGGTCCTTGGAGGGGGCAGTCCGAAGTCAACTCCATGACTGTTCTACTGGGTAACAAATGACCACAGACTTAGTGGCTTTAACACCCCACAGATTTATCATCTCACGTTTCTGCAGGTCAGGAGTCTGGCACATTTTAGCTGGCTCCTCAGGTCAGGGTCTCAGGAGGCTGAAATCAAGGTATCAGCGCACCACAGCGTCACCTAGAGGCTCGCCCAGGGAAAGATCTGCTTCTAGACTTGTTCAGAGCATTGGCAGAATCCATTTCCTCCGGGCTATACGGCTGGGGTGCCTGCGGTCCTGCTGACCATCAGCTGGGACTGCTCTCAGCTCCGCAAGGTCGTTCTCAGGTCCTGGTCCCTCACAGGCCCCCTCATGCTCTCAGCTCCCAGTCTCTGACTTCAGCAGGACCCTTTTAAAGTCTCCCCTGATCAGGTCAGGCTTCCCGAATAACCTCCCTCTTGATAATCCACTCCGCAGCCACGGGACCCTGGGCAGGCAGCTTCACCCTCAGGGCCTCAGTTTCCCACTCCGTGAGGTGGGTGATGATAGTAGACCCCTGCTAGGGCTGCTGTTGGTGCAGGAGAGACCAAGTGAAGGGGCAAGGGAAGTAGACCTGGCCCGGGAAGCAGAAGCCCACATTCTACCCCAGCAGGATTGGCATCTCATCATCCATCAGGCCCCAAGTTCACTCCCCACTGCCCCCTCTCTCTGTTACAGGAAGCCTTGGGAGCAAGTCCCCAAAAAGCCAAAGCGGAAGAAAAGTAAGTGGGGCTGCAACCAGGGTGGAGGTGGCGTTGGGAGTAAGTGGCTTTGTGGTTGGTTCCCTCCCTCCCTCAGGGACCACTTGTGGAGGGTCTGCGTGTGCCAGGAGCCGTGCAGGCCGGGACAGACCCAGCCCTGCCCTCCCAGAGCCCGCAGTCTCATAGGAAAGACGGGGGACAGGCTGAGCAGGGCTGTGGCGGGGAAGTAGAGGCACCGGGGGGCCCAGAGGAGGGGTCTGACCCAGCCTGGGTCGGGGGTGGGGATGGGATAGGAAGGGTTGGAGGGGACCCGAACCTGTGCTGTGCCCACCGGGGGTGCTCTCATCATCCCCATCTGACACAAAAAGCCTGAGTCACTGCCCCAGCCTGCACAGCCAGAAAGTGGCCGGGCCAGACTGCAAACCCAGGAGCATGTGTCACCCGAGGGGTCCCCTTTGCTCCTCTGCTCTCCTGCCCGGTGCGTGGGAGTCAGCCGGGGAAGAGCCAGGCAGAGCAGAGGGAACAGCTTGTGCCCAGGCCTAAAGGGCGTGTGGTGTGCCAGGCTCAAGGGGAGCCGGGCGTGGGCAGTCGGAGCAGAGGCTGGAGTGCGTATCCCCACCCCCTGACCACGACCCCTGAGCCCTGGGCTGTGGGTCCCAGGCCATGTCCAGCAGGGTGAGGGCCGGTGGTCCAGGGACGGCCGTCTGATGGCAGTGAGCCCCTCTACTTATCACGGTGCTCAGAGGCAGAAGCTGAGCTAAGACTGAGACCCCCAGTCCGAGAGGTGTGGGGAGGGAGATGAGGGGGCCGGAGAGTGGCTGCTGGTGTCCCCGTGGTCGTCACTGGGTTGGCGGCCTCAGGCACCATCCCTAGACCCAAGGACCTTTCCTGGGCCCCCTCGTCATCTCCCAGCCTGGAAGGTCAGGGGCACACCTTCAGAGCTGAGTGAAGGGCGAGGGGCAAGGCAGGTGTCTAGAGGAAGAGGGCACAGGGCACAGCCCTTGCAGAGGTCCTGGGGCAGGGCCATACTTCCCTAGTTGAGGAACAGGGAGGAGGCCCTGAGGCTAGAGTGGAGTGATCCAGGGGAGCAGTAGGAGGAGGTGAGCGCAGGAGGTGACAGGGCAGAACACACAGTGCCTGGTGAACCTCAGGGAGGACTTGGGCTCTTACCCCCATTGAGGTGGGAGCCCTGGTGGATTTTTTCTTTTTTTCTTTTGGCTGCGTTGGGTCTTCGTTGCTGCACGCGGGCTTTCTCTAGTTGTGGTGAGCGGGGTCTACTCTTTGTAGCGGTGCGCGGGCTTCTCATTGCGGTGGCTTCTCTTGTTGCAGAGCACAGGCTCTAGGTGCACGGGCTTCAGTAGTTGTGGTGCGTGGGCTCAGTAGTTGTGGCGCCTGGGCTTAGTTGCTCCACGGCACGTGGGATCTTCCCGGACCAGGGCTCAAACCCGTGTCCCCTGCATTGGCAGGCAGACTCTCAACCACTGCGCCACCAGGGAAGTCCGCCCTGGTGGATTCTGAGTAGAGAAGGGATGTGGCCCGACTCAAGTGTTCAGAGGCGCCCTCTGTCAGCTGCCGGGGGCAAGGGTGAGAGCTGGGAGGGTAGGGCCGAGGGACTGAGCTGGTGCAGGCGGGAGACGCTGAGTTGATGAGGACGAGTATAACCGTAACTGGCAGCTGACAGTCGTTGCGTGAGCACCTGCCATACGCCAGGCTTTACTATGTATATGACTTGACTCGAACAGTGAGGACATTCCCTGCCAGTCTCTGTTGTCTCCAGGGCGGGTCTCACATCTCTGAGCCTCAGTTTCTTCATCTGTAAACTGGGGACAGGCCTGGATAATACTCAGGAGGGTGTCTCAACCCCCAGAGCTATAAGACCCATGTGGTTCTGGGGGCCGTGCTGCCCAGAGAGGGGGGTAGGGGTGAGCCCTGCCCCTCATGCCTGCCCGTGCCCCGCGTGTGCAGGGCGGCGACGCAACGTGAACTGCCTGAAGAACGTGGTGATCTGGTACGAGGACCACAAGCACCGCTGCCCCTACGAGCCGCACCTCGCCGAGCTGGACCCCACCTTTGGCCTGTACACCACGGCTGTGTGGCAGTGCGAGGCTGGGCACCGCTACTTCCAAGACCTGCACTCGCCCCTGAAGCCGCTCAGCGACTCAGACCCTGAGAGTGACAAAGGTGGGTCTGCGGGGGGAGGGCTCACAGTAGCCTCCGGTGTTTGGGGCTCTACAGCCCCTCCTGGGCCCTGCCAGCCTCAGGCCAGCGTCGCGGACCTCACAGCAGCTGACATGGCCCTGGTGCTGGATGGCCTTTGCAGTCTTTGAGTCCTTGCAGAGCCCAAGAACTGGTCCCCATTTTGCGGAGGGACAGCCAAGGTGCGGCGCGGTTTGCCCATCTGGGCCTGAGGTCAGTCGCAGGCAGGGCTGAGGTCCAGGAGCCTGGCTCAGCGGCTGGAGGGACAGGAAGGTGCTGGGCCTCTCCTGGCCTCTTTGTCCTCCTTTACTTCCTCCGGTTCTCTCTCAGGTTCTGGACTGTCTCTGCAGCCTCATCCTCTTTCCCTCCCTCCAGCCTGTTCTCCTTCTCCCTACACCCCACTCTCTGCTCTTGAGCTTTCTCTTATTCCTGAGCCTCCCCTTTCATCTTTCTGTGTTTCATCCTCTCTCTCTCTCTCTCTCTCTGTGTCTCGCATCTCCTTTCCTTTTCTCTCTTCTTCCCACTGTCTCTCCTCCATCTCACTCTCTCACTCCCATTTTCATCCCTTTCTCTCTCCTCCACACCATGGCCCCACCCTCGCCATCTCTCACTGCCCCAGCCCCTCCCCTGCCATCCCACATTGCTTACACACACACGTGAGCTGGAGTCCTTCTCAGGACTGGGAGGGACTCATTTATGAAGGTCCAGTTGGCCCTGGTAGGGGAGCAGAGGAGATGCCATGGGTGGTGAGGGGCTGCCCGCCTGCCTCGGGGGCTTGGCATCCGGGGGAGCATGGGGCCCTCTGCCAGGCACCCTGCCGGAGCTGAGGGTGGGGTCAGTCACCAGGGCTGAGCCCGCGCTGGCAGGCATCTCTGAGCAGGTGGCATCCCAGCTGGCCGAGGGGAAGCCGTGGGCGAGAGGTGTTCCAGGTGGGCACCCCAGCCAACGGCTGTCCCGTTGTGTGTCCGCCGGGCTCCCAGTGTGCAGCCAGCCCCTCGGCCATCTTGTCCTCCCGACTCCAGGCCCTGCCCCAGACCGCCCTGAATCCTCCTCACAGCCCTGTCATTAGCAGTCGAGGAAACCAAGGCCCTGGGAGTAATGGGACTGGCCCATCTGGCACTGGGCCTGGCTGGGATGGGGGTGGCACCCAGAGGAGTCCCCTGACAGCCCAACCCAACTCTGATACCAGTGGCCTCTGGATCTGGGCTCTCAGGAATGAATGCTGGGATCAATTAGCCAGATCTGCTTTGGGCGCTGGCGGGGGGGTTGCTGTGAGGGAGTGGCTGTGTCCCTGTCCCAGCCTGGTCCCTCAGCAGCTCCCTTATCAGCTCTCTGCCGAGGGCGGCCCTGCCACCTCGTACTCAGTAAGAAGACCTCGCACCAGGACTGTGGGAGGCCGGTGGGTGCCCTGCCAATTCTGTCATTAATGTCATTATCAACTGGCAAGAAGTCCAGTGTCGGCTTAACAGCTGGACACTGTAACTGGGGATCCAGGCACAGGCCCTGGCCATGCCCCCAACTCACTAGGCAACTGCCCCCTCCTTCAGGGTGGAGCCACGGGGCTCAATCCACCCTGCAGATTACAGGGTGTTGGAAGGAGGGGCGATCCCCCTACCCTGCCCCTGCTGCTGCCCCAGGGCTGAGTCAGGGATGGGGCGTTAGGATAATAACGATAATGGGAAACATTGATAGGATGCTTACTGTAAGTCCTACTGTCCTATTTACTCATTAAATACCCCAAACACCCCTTGAGTAGGTACCAAGTTATCCCCAGGCCCAGAGAGGTTATAAGGCACCCCCCCTTCACACAGCCGGAGGAGTGGGCACCAGGATCCCACCCCGGCAGTCAGGCTCCAGAGCCTGCTCTCTCCATGTGACCCTCTGGGAGTGTAGAACACGTAGTACCCAGACAGCATACCCCAACTGTGTCACGAGTGTGTAACTTAAGGGACAGTCATTCATTTTTCCCATCCCCAGTTTCTCCCTGCTTGCGGACATTAGCACCAAACACCTGGGTAAGATGCCAGCCCTCTTGGCCTTCATCACAGCCTTGGTCATGGGTTCATGCATTTTTGTAAACATGCACTCAATGTGTACCAAGCAGCACTGTGTACCTGGGCACTGGGGCCTGTGCACAGGGACCCCCATCCTTGTGGAGTTTACGGTATAAAGGGGAAGCAGACAGTAAACAAGATAAACAAGTAAAATCTAGAGTGCAGTGGAAGGCGGTAAGTATTGGGGGGAAAATAAAGGAGAGAAAAGGGTGCTATTTGAGACCAAGTGGTCAGAGGCCTCCCTGAAAAAATACCATTTGAGGAAGGGTCTGATGGAGGTGAAAGAGGGAGCCCACGCAGGTGTCTGAGAAAAGAGGGTTCAGGCAGAGAGAGTGGCGAGTGCAAAGGCCCTGAGGCAGAAACCTGCCTAGTGTCCCTGGGCACAGAAGGGAGGTCAGTGGGGCTGGAGAGGAGGTGACAAGGGCACATGTTCAGGCTGTGTGGCCATGGTGAGAGCTTTGGCTGCTACACCAAGTGAGTTGGGAAGGGCATTAACTGAGGTAAGGCCAGCTGCCGAGATAGACGCACCCCAGCTCCTGTGACCTAACACAGCTCACTTCCCCCCGCATTACGGTGAGACTCAGCTGTATCGCACACCTAATGGCAAAGGATGCTGGGACATGTAGTCCACCAGGTGTCAGGAGGAAGAGACAGGGGTTTGGTGAGCAGCTGGCCTATCTCTTCCACAGGAAGCGATGAGCAGATGCTCAAAGAGGGATGTGACCTGAGCAGGTGTTCACAGGCTCCCCCTGGCCAGTGAGGGGAGGACAGACTTGGGGGTGGGCAAGGATGGGAGCGGGGACACCCAGGAGAAGGAACTGCACGGTCCTGGCAGAGGGCTGGCGGGGCCGTGACCAGGGTGTGCGGGGGAGGTAGGAGAAGCCGTCAGCCTGGGGATGTATTTTGGAAGCAGCGCCAACAGGTTTTGCTGACAGATTGGAAGTGGGTGTGAGAGAAAGGGAGAAGTAAGGAGAGCCCCAGGACTTTGGCCTGAGCAACTGGAAGGGCAGAGCTGCCGCCCGCTGAGACGGGGATGTCTGTGAGCCATGCAGCCTTTCTCTGAGGGAAGATTCGGAGCCCAGAGTCTGAGATGCCTGTAAGACCCCTCAGAGGGAGCAGTGGGGCGTGACGGGCTGCAGCTCCGCAGGAGGTCCAGGCGAGGACTGTCCACTGGAGACACCGGGGTATGGGTGGTGACGGTATAATAAAAATAGATGCAGGCAGACCTAAGCGATATTGCAGGTTTGATTCCAGACCACCGCAATAAAGTGAATATCGAAATAAAAGGAGTCTCACGAACTTTTTGGTTTCCCAGTGCATATAAAAGTTATGTTTACACTATACTGTGGTCTATTAAGTGTGCAATAGCATTGTGGAAAAAGAAAAGGTACATTCCTTAATTTAAAAATACTTTGTTGCTGGGGAATTCCCTGGCTGTCCAGTGGTTAGGACTCTGCACTCCCACTGCAGGGGGCACGGGTTCGATCCCTGGTCAGGGAACTAAGATCCTGCATGCCGAGTCTGCTGCTCAGCCAATGATAGATAGATAGATAGATAGATAGATAGATAGATAGATAGATAATAAAATTTTTAAAAATAAATAAATAAAAATACTTTATTGCTAAAAAAATGCCACCATCATCTGAGCCTTCAGTGAGTGGCAATCTTTTTGCACTAGTAACATCAAAGATCATTGATCACAGGTCACCATAACAAATACAATAATAATAAAAAAATTTCAAGAATTACCAAAATGTGACCCAGAGACACAGAGTGATCAAATCCTGTTGGAAGAATGGCACCAATAGACTTGCCCGAGGCAGGGTTGCCACAGACCTTCAGTTTGTAAACAGTGTTTGTAATGAGCCCCTTTCGCAAGATGCCCCTTGGGAACACACCTGAGTCTAATGAAGTGACTCAGGGAGGGGCCCCTAGATAGCTTTACGATGGGGGCTGGTCCCCAGAAAGCAAACCCAGGGTTAGAGGGTGGCAGCTCTCAGCCCCACCCCCAGCCCCCAGGAGCAGATGGGGGCTAGTAACTGGGTTATAAAAACTCTTTTTTTTTTTTTTTTTTTTGGCCACGCTGTGTGGCATGCAGGATCTTAGTTCCCCGACCAGGGATCAAACCCGTGCCCCCTGTTTTGGGAGCGTGCAGTCTTAACCACTGGACCGCTAGGGAAGTCCCTATAAAAACTCTTAAACAGTGACCCGAGAGCTTCCAGGTCGGTGGACACATTGAGGTGCTGGGAGATTGACGTGTCTGTAGAGAGCATGGCAGCTCCGTGGCAACCCCCAAACTCCCCCCGCCCCCCCACCAATTACCTTCCCTTGTGTATCTCTTCATCCGGCCATTGCTGAGTTGTATCCTTTATAATAAAACTGTATCAGAAGTAGAGCACTTTCTTGAGTTCTGTGAGTTGTTCTAGCAAACTACCAAAGCTGAGGAGGGCGCTGTGGGAACCTCCACTTCATAGCCAGAAGTATGGGTGACCCGGGACTTGTGACTGGCATCTGAAGTGGGGGCAGTCTTGTGGGACTGAGCTCTTTCACCCTCAGGGTCTGACACTGTCTCTGGACAGATAGTGTCAGAACTGAATCGAATTGTTGGACACCCAGCTGGTGTCAAGGATGAGGGTGGTATGAGCCTGGTGGATACCCTGGGATGAGTGGAGCGCTGAGGAGAGGCCCCAGTGAGAGCCTCCCAGGCCCTTAAGAACAGAAGAGGCTGAGAAGGGGCCACCAGGGAGGAGCCAGGGACCTGAGTGCGGGTCTAGAGGCTGTCAGGAGAGCATCTCAAGGAGCAGGGGCAGCTGTGGAGGATATGGACCGAGCTGACCGCTCTTATGGGGGTAGGGGAGTCACGGCGCTCAGCCCCTGGGGAGCCTTCAAGAAATACCAGCTGCTGCCGCCACTGTCGTAACTGTCCCCTCTCCTCTGTTACCACAGTGGGCAATGGCCTGGTAGCCAGCAGCTCTGACTCGTCCAGTTCCAGCTCCGGCTCTGACTCCGAGGAGCCCCCCGAGGGCCAGCAGGCCAAGGCGACAGTGGCAATGGCGGCAGTTACCCCCACCAGCCCAGCGGGCAGCAGCGGGCTCATCACACAGGAGGGCATGCACATCCCCTTCGATGTCCACCACATGGAGAGCCTGGCTGAGCAGGGCACCCCACTGTGCCCCAACCCGGCCAGCAGCGGGCCCGAAGCCCTGGAGACAGTGGTGTGCGTGCCAGTGCCCGTGCAAGTGGGCCCAGGCCCTAGCACCCTCTTTGAGAACGTGCCCCAGGAGGCACTGGGTGAGGTTGTGGCCAGCTGTCCCATGCCAGGCATGGTGCCCGGTTCGCAGGTGATCATCATTGCCGGCCCCGGCTACGATGCCCTCACAGCCGAGGGCATCCACCTCAACGTGGCAGCAGGCAACGGCGCCCCCGGAGGGGGCCTGGGTGACGAGGTGCCCTGCGCCATGATGGAGGGTGTGGCCGCCTACACCCAGACAGAGCCAGAGGGCAGCCAGCCCAGCACCATGGACCCCGCCGCCATGACCGGCATTGAGACCAAGAAAGGTCTGGGGGGCCGTGCCAGTCTGGTGGGTTAGGGGGGCCATGATGGGACCTGGGAAGGGGAGGGCGAGTAATGGCCCCAGAGGAAGCTCCTCAACAGCCTTAGTCCCCACGGACACCCACCCTGTGTCCACCCCCGTAGAGAAGGAGGACCTGTACGTGCTCAAGAAGGAGGAGAAGGAGGAACCGGTGGCCCCAGAACTGACAGAGCTGGCTGCGACGGTGCCTGAGAGCGCAGAGCCCGAGGCAGAGGCAGACGGGGAGGAGCTGGACGGCAGCGACATGTCAGCCATCATCTATGAGATCCCCAAGGAGCCCGAGAAGTGGGTGCCGGGGCAGGCGGGGGAGAGGAGGGACGAGGAGCGGCCCTTGGGCCCGCAGCCCTCCTGGTGTCAGAGCCCCGACGCCATGGGCCCTTCCCCTCCAGGAGGCGGCGAAGCAAGCGATCGCGGGTGATGGACGCCGATGGCCTGCTTGAGATGTTCCACTGCCCTTACGAGGGCTGCAGCCAGGTCTACGTGGCCCTCAGCAGCTTCCAGGTGAGGCCGCCATCCAAGTGGGCCGGGCGGGACTGCTTCTGTGTCGGGCTGCCTGCGCGCTGGGTCTGGGCAGTGCGGCTCGTGGAGGGCCCCACCCGGCCCCTCCAGGTGCCACTGGCCTGCCTGCCGTGCACCCACCCAGCCCCAGCTGATCTCAGCCTCAGCCACAGAGAGGCAGCCGTCACCTCTGTGCCCTCCCCTCCTGCTCTCCAGCCCCAGCCACCCTGCCTCCTCAACCAGCCACGGCCTCTCTCTGCACAGCCCGGGGGCCTGCCTGGTCCTGGTGGCTCCCCATAAACTACCCCTTTTCCAGCCGCCTGAACTCTTCCTGCCTTTGCCCAGGCCGCCCTGTCAGCTCACGATGCCTCCTCTCCAAGCTCAACTGAGGACGGCCCTCCGCCAGGAAGCCCACCCTAGTCCCCCCAGCCCCGGGTCACTGCACTACCAGGACATACCTGCCGTTTGCCCGCTGAGGTTTGGACAGGGTGCCCTGAGAGCAGAGACAGGGTCCCGTCACATCCCCACTCCTGGCGCAGGATGTCGCACCAGGAGAACTTTGAATTTGCCAAGTCATGTTTTCATTAAGCACATGTTGAGCACCTACTGGGTGCCAGGCCTGGTGCTGGGCGCTGGAGCAGTTGTGCTAGTGAGTTAAAGAATGAAAGAACAAAAGAATGAATGACTCGGGGGCTGCCTGCTCCAAGCGCTAGGGGCAGCTTAGCACTATGCAAAGTGCCGCTGTGGGGCTGACAGCCCTGGACTCCGGTCCTAGCCCTGCCACTGCCCACCTTTGAGACACAGGCCAAACCACTAAGCCTCCAGAGCCTTAGTTTCCCCATCCACAAACTGGGCTCATGGCTGAGCCCCTTCCCATGGTTCTGACAAGGCTGACTGATGCCCCAGCCCAGAGCCTGGCTGGAGTAGGTGCTCAGTAAGCTGCTCTTGGATCCCAGTTGTGCCCCTGGCCTCCAGCTCAGATCTGGGAGTCCCTGCCCAAGGGCAAGGGCACCCCTCTTCCTCTTCCTCTTCCAGGGAGGCCAGCCCTAGCTGGCCCTCATCTGTCCCCACCCTGGGGAGCTCCAGCGGCGGGCCCACGGCACCCGCAGCCCCACTCCTGCCCCTCTTGCCCCCAGAACCACGTCAACCTTGTGCATCGGAAAGGGAAGACCAAGGTGTGCCCTCACCCCGGCTGTGGCAAGAAGTTCTATTTATCCAACCACCTTCGGCGGCACATGATCATCCACTCAGGTCAGGCCGGGGAGGGGCTGGCAGCTTGAGCCAGAGGCACGGTGGCCTGGGCCTGGGAGCTGGGGCCGGGGCTGGGGCAGGCAGGGGGTGAAACCCAAACACGGGCTGCCCCTCCCTGAGCCTCCTCCATGCCCACCACAAGGGCTGGTGTGAGATGGTGGAAGTAAAGTGGTTGACTTAGTGCCCACTGGGCACCTCCCAAGTAGACAGTAAGCTGTCTACACGGGTCACAGGGACATCTGCTATTCTCAGTCATGTGGAGCTGGGCAGGGGTTGGCTGTCTCTTCCCCAACTTGGCCCTTGGCCTCCCCACTTCAATGAGCAATTCTCATGTGGGACTCAGTTCCAGGACTGAGGGGGGGACAGTGAACCACCCCAGGTGGGCAGTGGGGAGAAGTGAACTTGGGACAGGATTTCTGTTCCGTCTGCTCCAGGCGCCTCCTTAACCCAGGACACAGGGTGCAGGCCTCACGGGGAGCGCTGGTGCCTATGCCCAGCAGGAGGGCACGGCTTCAGATTTTTCGAGAGGCCAGAACTTTGGATTTTTATGTGAGATCGCCCCAATACGTGAAACATTAGAGTCAAATTCAGGCCCACTTTAGCTTGGCAGTTTGCACCCTGTGCACCTCAGGGATCCGAGTTCGCATTCCTGCTCTGCCCAGCCGCGTTCCTGGGCAGCCTCCGAGCCTCATGCGAGGCCGTAGCTGTCCTTCGTTCTAGCTGCCTTAGTTATTATAGTCGGCATTCGCGCCCAGAGGATGTGGGCTTTAGTCTGACCGCGCCCAGAGGCCTTGCGCACTACTGGGTCTCGGCAGTGCCGCAGTGACCCCACAAACCCCTCTCTCGACGGCGGCCTGCTCAGCCCCGCGTCTCCCCCAGGTGTCCGTGAATTCACCTGTGAAACCTGCGGCAAGTCCTTTAAGAGGAAAAACCACCTGGAGGTGCACCGGCGCACGCACACAGGCGAGACGCCTCTGCAGTGAGTGATGGGCTTCCCGCCAGGGGCTGGGAGGGAGGGCATCCGGGCCTGGACTCTCACAGGGCAGCTCCCAAGAGCGGGCGACGCCCCCAGCGTTGCATCCGTGGGGTTTCCGGAGTGCTCCCACGCCAGATGGTGCCCCCCCTTTCAGGGGTCTGCCCAGCCTTAGTGGTTGGGCCCCGCCCCCCGAGGCGGCCCCTCCCCGGTGCTGCTCCCTTTTGCCCCGCCCTCTCTGACCCCGCCCCCCACCCCCTACCCCGTGCCTCCCGCGTGCTCCCTGGCAGGTGCGAGATCTGTGGCTACCAGTGCCGACAGCGCGCGTCGCTCAACTGGCACATGAAGAAGCACACGGCCGAGGTGCAGTACAACTTCACGTGCGAGCGCTGCGGGAAGCGCTTCGAGAAGCTGGACAGCGTCAAGTTCCACACGCTCAAAAGCCACCCGGACCACAAGCCCGCCTGATCCACCCAACCACTGAACGCCCCTATTTATTCATCCGATCGGACACCATGCCCGAGTTTGCCAGGGCCGGGACAGCCGCGGCCAGCCGCCAGGACCTCGGGCCAGAAGGAGGCGCCCCTGCCCCGCTCCAGGGCTGGGCCCTCAGGGCAGGTCCCCCCCCAACCCCGCCCGAGTTTTGGAGCTGGCACTTGGGGCTGCACTGCTGGGACTGTGTCAAGAGAGCAGAACGAGATTAAAGAGCGAGAAAGGAGCTGCTCTTCCCCTAGGCCTGGATGATTGGGGGAAGGTGGGCCCCTCTCTGTCTCCAACCTGCTTCCTTCCCGAGCAAGGCGGGGGCAGGGGCAGATGCCCCTACACACCAGGCAGCGCTCCTGCGCTTTCCTGTCAACCTCCGCTCTGCCTCGGCTACCTGGGCCTGGCAACCCTAAACACCCCCTCCTCTGACAGGGTCAGTTGTGGAAGGTTGGGGGCCCTGGAGGCTACTGAACATCTCCCAGGTATCAGGATCCTGACTCCCTCTCCTAATCCCTCATAGAACAGTCATTCCTCATCCTCAGAGAGCTCAGGAAGCAGTTGGGGAGATGTCCAGTAAACCCCTAAGTAAAACATCTACAGCTGTGACAAGCGCCGTGCAGAAAATAGAGTGATATGCTAGTTCCTGGGAGTGCTGTTTAGGTTGGTGGTCAGGGAGGGCCTATCTGGGGAGGCCTTTGAGCATAGACCAGAATGACAAAGAGGTTCCATCCCTGAAGAAAGACGGGGGCGGAAAATCCCAGGTCGAAGGAGCAGCCAGTGCCAAAGCCCCGAGGTGGAACGGGCTCAGCGTGTTCCTGGAACAAGAAGAAAGACGGGGGAGGGGATTTGGCAGCGGCGGGGCGACTGCCCTGGCCCCATTTCCCGGAGGATGATGCCGAGGCCTCCTCCTCCTCCTTATGCGGGCCTCCTGGGAGAGGGACGGGGAGCGATTCCAGGCCACGCGGCCGCCAGATGGCGCGCAAACCTCGTGGGCCCTGGTGGCCGCAGCCACGTGACTCCGGGGACCGCAGCCGCGAGCCAGGGCACGTGCCCGGGGGAGCTCTATGGCGCCACGCGCAGAATGGCCCCGCCGGCCCCTCACCAGCTCGTGGGGGCGGGGCCGCAGCTAGGCCTCATTTTATTTTTCGGACTGGGAGCTACCCCAGCCGGGGACGGATGAGTTGGCGAGAATGAGCGAGTCCGGCTACTTGGGCCGCCCCCGCGAACCTCCCCGCAAGGCTCAGTCCCCTTTCGCTATCCCCGCACAACCGGGAGCCAGCAGTTTCCATGGGAACTGCAGCCTGGTCTGCGCGCCCAGGAGTAGCTTCCTTCCCGGCACAAGCACAGTTTCCGATCCGACAGGAGCGGGATGGGGAACAAGCCATCGCTCGGGGTCCCCGGGGTCGGGAGCCAGGTCGCCCTGGCAAATCCAAGAAGGGCCAACGGGGGATCCGCATCGCCACCGCCCAGATTGCGCGGGCCATTATGATTGGCCTTCCCTTTCCATCGTCGTGGCAGCGCTGGCTGCTGCTGGCGCTCCCATTGGCTCAATCTCGAAGGCATCTTCCCTCAATTGGTCCTCTTGGGGGCCATCCCTGATTGGTCAAATTAGGCTTTCCTCGCCGGGTTTGATGGCACTCTCGGACAGTCTGGAGCTTAAAAGGGCGTGCACGGACGAGGATAGAGTTTGGATTGCGACTCTTGGGTTCGGGGACCCGGGCTACGCAGCCCGCAGCGCCCTGGACAGGGCCGTCGGACCGCTGTCTGTGGTGCTGAAGCCTCACTCAAAGGCTCCCCTAGTGTTCTAGTGAGAACACCTCCTCGCGCCTGGTGGCCGCCCCGACAAAAACGTGCACTCGCGCCCGCACACCAGAGGAGACTGCGCCACCCCCTATCGCCTGACAGGAAGGCCAGGTCCCGCTTAGCAGAGAGGGAGCGGGACTCCACAGGCGGACCAATCACCAGCCCGGGAAGCCAGGACATTTGCACGGCAAAACCGTCCACCCGAAGTTTATGGGGTCCGAGATGGCCCGATGGTTTCCTGGGTCTGCAGGGCACCAAAGGAGTTTGCCTGGAACCCTGAGCCCCAAACTTCTTCACTCCCTTTGGAGCAGTGCCCCTGCACTGTGGGATGCCCATTCCCCACCCCCTTTAAACCTAGCCTGCTCAAAATCCACAGGGTCCCAATTCCTTCTGCAGGCTGACTAGGTCCCCAGCCACCCCCACCTTCCTCCCTTGGTCTTGGGACTACATATGGTCCTCCCAAATGTGGGGACCCAGGCATCTGCTCATTGAAGTCTAGGTAACTCGTCCCTCTGCAGTGCTCTTGGTGGACAGCACCTCCTGAAGGTAGTACAATCGAGCCATCAGTACCTCCTCGCCCCTTTGCTCCTCCAGCTCTGGGTGCTGGACAGAGGGGAACCCTTCCTGTCTTCTGGGCAGAAAGCCCGCCCAAGAAAGGGCGCCAACGCAGAAAGTAGGATCCGTGAGGGCAAAAGGGACCGAATCTGGCAACCCGAGCCCCCAGGATGTGCCTTCTGGGCGTGCGAAGTCCTGGCCAGCGCGCCCTCTCTTCCACCTGCCGCGCCGTCGGGCGCCGCGAGGAGGCGGGGCTCGGTTGCCGTAGCCAATAAGCGACGCCGGCGCTGGCAGCTGCTGCTATAAAGGGCTGGGGGCGGCGGCGGCGCGGCCCAGAGCGCGGAGCGCGCAGCGCGGGCCGGAGGGAGGGAGGGAGGGCGGGCGAGGGGAGAGGACTGAACACCGGGGACCAGACGGGCCGGGCCGAGGGGCGGCGGCGAAAGGCAGAGCGCAGCGATCTCTGTCGGGAAGCGCAACCTCCTCGGGCCCCGCGGGGCCGCGCAGGGGGCGTTCTCAATCCCGCGCCCGCTCCCTCTTTCCATCCCCTGCCGCCCGCAGGCCACCCCGGGGCCCGGTTATCCGCGCGCGCGTACCCGGGCTCGGGCCCGTCCCCGGCCCTCGAGGGAGTCGCTGCCCTCACCGAGACCTCTGCAGCGGCCGCACCAGAGGCCGCCCGGGCAGGACCCCGGCGTGAGCATCGAGCGCCCCCCAAGGAGTGCACGACCCCCGGAGCCACCCTCAACACGGACCGCGCCCGCCGGGCACACAAGAATGGTCACTGTAGGTATTCCCCTGTCACTGAGAGGGAACCTGGTCGGAGAGGGGTTAGGCACAGGCTCCGAAGAGATGGGAGGGGGGGTAGGACCAGGCCTAGCTAGGCCCGGGTGGGGGGGTAGGACCGAGCCTCGGGGCCTGAGAGTGGACAGAGCCGCGCCCAGAGTGCCGGGGGCTCTTAGAGTCTGGCTTGAGAGGCCTTAGGGAATCGAGCTGCGATTCGGGGGACATCCTACGGCGCCCTGGGGGCGGGATTGCCCCCCCTTCAGCAGGCCTGATGGGGGAGGGGACGCCGCGGCGTAGGATGCCTCCTCCATCCAGGCCCGGACCCAGCAGGCCTCCCAGGCAAACGCAGGGCCCCAATCACTGGTGCTGGGCCAGGACAAGGCGGCAAGGAGTCCCCGAGAGCCCCAGGGAAGGGGTGGCGTCGGATCGCGCGCCCTGGGCCTCGACCGCGCCCTGGAGCCGAGCGTCTCGTCCTCAAGCCCGTCGACCTTGCGGCAAGCGGGGAGGGGAGAGGAGGGGGCGCGCCCGGCGGCCCCGCGGGCCCGCCGCCACCGCCGCCGCGTCCCTTTGTTTCTCGGCGCTTCTTCGCGGGCCGTAGCCTCGCGCGGGCGCCTCAGGCTGCGGGGAGGGGGAGGGGAGAAGAGGGCTCGTAGGGGGTGCTCCGCCGCTCCTGGGCCCCCGCCCCCAGGGGATGGGGTAAGGGGCTCAGGCAGGCCCCCTAGGCCAGGTTCAGGTGCCCCACCCCGCCAGAGCTCTGGGCCGCGGGATGACCTTGAGCGCGCCCGCCCGCCCGCGCCACTCGCCCCGCGCTCGGGGCTTTCAGCAGCCACAGAGCTGGTCAGCTCCCGAGCGCCCGGCCACGCCCGGCCACGCCCTTACTAACCACGCCCCTGCCCCGCCCATCTAGGCCCCGCCCCAGGGGCCCCAGGGGCCCTGCCTCTTCCGAGCCCTCGGATTTCCACTGGCAGCCCGGGCGTATCCCGGGGGCGGGGCTGGCCAATTCTAGACCCACCCCAGCTCCACCCCCGCCCCCGCCGCGCGACTCTGCTCCCCGCGCTGCCGAGCGTCCTTTGTCTGGTCCTGGCGCCGGGGCTTCCTTCTTCCGCTCTTTCTGTCTCTTGGGTCTCTGTGTGTGTGTCTCTGTACACTGTGTCTCTTTCTGGATCTCTTTTTCGAGTAGTAACGAGCATGGTGGGTGGGGGGATGCTCAGCACTCCCCACGCCTGGGCCTCTCCCCTACTAGACCCTGGGACCCACCCACCTGGCTCTGAGAAAGGCCTGAGAGAGACCACCCTTTTCTGCTGTGTGACCTCAGGGCAGCTCCTTCCCCTCTCTGTGCCTCACGCTGCTCACCCTGATCTAGGAACGTGAGCGAGGCCTCCTGAGGACCCTCAGCACCCCCATAGCAGTCCAGCATACATTGCTCCGATCTGTGCCCGCATTTGAGAAAGGGAAGCTGATGCACAAAGGGGAGAGGGTGTGGTCAGAGGTCACACAAGGGCCTTGAAGCCCTTGGAGTCCTGGTCACTCCAATGGAGAGTACTCAGGCAGAGACCCATCATGGGGACAGGCTGGGAGGAAGTGAGGGGATGAGTTGAGACAGTGAGGGCTCTGCATGGAGGGAGAAGGGCCCAGAAGTAGGAGGCTCACTTAGCACCACGTGGTGGCCCAGCCTTACCATGCATAGCCACTCAATGCCCTATTGTTGCCAGTACCCAGGCATCTGTCACTGTGACTAGGGCCAGGGGGCACAGCTGGGGGCCAAGGGAGTCTGACACAGCAAGTAACCTCAGGTGCGTTCATTGCAAAATCCATATGTCAGATGTTTGTATAATGGTGCAAAAGAGTTGGAGAAAGGGTGAGAGAGAGGGAGGGGGAGAAAGAGAAGCGTTCAGAGGGGAGAGATGGACAGAGGGGAGAGATGGGGACAGAGGAGAAGAGAGAGAAACTAAGGGGGAAAAAGGGAAAGAGAAACAGAAAGAGGGAGAGACCCAGAGGAAGAGCTGGAGAGAGTGGGAGGGGAGGTTCCCTTGCTCCATCTTTGATCTGCCTTCCTCTCCTCTGAATTCACCTCTCTATCCCTGTTCTGGGACAGCCCTCGAAGGTCCCTGTGATCCCTGTGTCATCCCAGGCCACGCATTTGCTGTGGGCTGAGGCAGGGCGGGTGTGGCCTCCACCAATCCGATCCCCATTAGCAGCTCAGCCGGCTCAGCCTCGGAGGAAATGCGACACTGATCCCTCTAAGCTCTGGCACAGATGGGAGGGAGATGGGGTGGTGGTGAGATTAGCGGGCTGGGCCTCAAGATCCCGAGTGGGAACCCCCCAGTCACCTCTTAACCCCACGCAAGTTGAGGACAGCATTTCCGGGGGTGGAGGACCAGTAACCCTGTAGGCTCTAGGGTCATCAGATCAAGGGGTCAAACCCTAACACCATCACTACTACTTCCCTCTGTCATCCTGGGCAAGTCACCGGTCCCAGTTACCCTCAATTTCTCCATCTGAGAGATGGAGATGATCTCCAGCTTTCAGGGTGGTCGTAGAAAGGCAATGAAAACAGCACAGGCTCAGGGCCTGGCACATAGTAGGGCTTCCAAAGCTGGAATCTGATGTGTCCTGAAACAGTGGCTTATGTACTGCTGATTGCTTTTGGGGCTCGCATAATAGACATTATCAACCAATCACAGAATTCTAGCTCGCTGAGCCCAGACAGGAATTCAGACGCCATCTCCCCGTACATGGGGGACCTCTGTGCCGTATCTTTAGTAGTGGGGCAGAGACCTAGAGCGGCAACATGAGTGTCAGAGGACACACAGGAGGGTGGAGCCAGCAGCTGGCATATGGTGGCACCTAGTAAATACTTGTTGAGTTGAATGAGCAGACTCGGCCAACAAAGTGGGTTTATTTTTGTTTGTTTGTTTGTTTATTCTTTTTGGTTTATTTATTTATTTATTTATGGCTGCGCTGGGTCTCCATTGCTGTGCACGGGCTTTCTCTAGTCGCAGCGAGCGGGGGCTGCTCTGCGTTGCAGTGTGCGGGCTTCTCATTGCGGTGGCTTCTCTTGTTGCAGAGCATGGGCTCTAGGTGCACAGGCTTCAGTGGTTGTGGCGCACGGGCTTCGTTGCTCCGCAGCATGAGGGATCTTCCCGGACCAGGGCTCGAACCCGTGTCCCCTGCAATGGCAGGTGGATTCTTAACCACTGTGCCACCAGGGAAGCCCCCAAAGTGGGTTTAAATGTAGTGTTGCCCGGGGCTTGGCATAGAGTGGGTGCTCAGCTTTGCTTTGCTTTGTTATTTTTATTATTTTTTTAATTGGCCTTTTCATTGAGAGTGGGCTCTAGAGTCTAAACCCTGGATTGGAATTCTTGGTCCACATTTTACATGCTACCCAAACTTGTGCAAATCCCTCCTCCTTCAGTGAGACTCAGTTTTCTCATCTGTTAAATGAAGAAAAGAGTCCCATAACATTGAATTTTGGGAGAACTGCCTGGAAATTTTCACATAAAGAATTTTGGCTGGCACATAGCAGGCCCTCAATACATGGTCATGTTGTTCGTAAAGTATTAATGTTACAAGACCAGGATGCAGATGTGTGGAGGGTACATTACTGCTATATTTCAGGCGCCTGTGGCAGACACTGCTGAGCAATCCAGTTTGTGTTCCTGGTGAGCCTGGTTGTGGCTTCAGAATAATCCTCCAGGGAATTCTCCCGGTGGTCCAGAGGTTAGGACTCCACACTCCCACTGCCAAGGGCCTGGGTTCAATCCCTGGTCTGGGAACTAAGATCCCATTAGCCACATGGCGTGGCCAAAAATGGAAGAAAAAAAGAAGAAGAAGAAGAAGAATCCTCCAGGCAGCTCCCCAAGACAGCCACTCCCAGCCAAATGGAGCTGCAGGGGAGTTGACCCTCTGTATTATCCTTTAAATAAGAATAAATGACAAGGAAACAGAAGCCCAAAGAAGAGCTAAGATTGTCCCTGAAGACATACAGCTATATGGTGGCAGAGCTGCCCCCAGTGTATTGGCCAGTCATTAAAAACGGCTCTGAAGTCCAACATATCCAGGTTTGAAATCAATTTCCCCATTTATATCACCCAACGTCTCTGAGTTATTTCCCTGGTACCTGACACGGTAGGTGTCAATGGAGCGGGATGATTATTAACAGCAGCATTATGAGGCAGGGCTTGTCTTGCGGACAAGACAAGCCCGCTTCCACTTCTCATGACTGCCTGTGTCAGACATAGCTAACTGATCCCAGAATGCTTTCCAGCTGCACCCACAATTGGCTTTAGATGGGTCTCTGGTCACTATGCTGGTGATTTGGAGTTTTCAACAAAGTGGAGCAGAGGTCATAGCATAAAGTGCGTTAAGTAGCATACCTGAGGACACACAGCTGGGAAGTGTTAGAGCCAGCACTAGTCTTGGTTGGCAGTGGAAGTTGGAAATACAGATGCCCAATCAGAAAAGCTCATGCGCAAATCCCTGTTTCACCATTTATGGGCTGCATGATCTTTGGTAATTTTTCAAACATCTCTGAACCTCACTTTCCACATCTGTTGTCTTACTCAGCTCAGGCTGACAAAAATACCATAAACTGGGTAGCTTAAACAACAGACACGTATTTCTCATAGCTCTGGAGGCTGAGAAGTCCAAGATCAAGGTGTGGGCTGATTCGGCTCCTGGTGAGGGCCGGCTTCCTGGTTTGTAGACAGCTGTGTTATCACTGTCTTCATATGGTGGAGAGAGGGAGATCATCTCTCTCCCGTCCCTTTTTATAAGGCTCCACCCTCATGACCTAATAACCTTCCAAAGGCCCCACCTCCAAATACCACTGCACTGGAGAGCAGGGTTTCAAGATATGAATTTGGAGGGGCACAAGCATTTAGTCCATAGCGTCTGTTAAGCAGGGGTAATAAAACCCTCCTCCTTTCAGAGTGGTGAAAAAGAAAAGAAACATTGCCTGTAGAGGGCCTTGCACTGTGCTTGGCACATAGTATGCACAATATTTGGGAACAATTATGGTATTGAATTTTGGGGCAGGGATGGCTGAGATGATGTGTACCTGCTGGCTCTTTCTAATTCTGTGGCCACAACAGATATTGCTAATCAATCACAGTCATCTTTCCTGCTGAAACTGAATATAGCTTTAAATCCTTCTTAATTCATCCGTCTAGGAAGACTCTACCAATCTATTTGGGTTTCTAGGTAAGGGCAACCTATTCACCAACCGTGACATAGGAGAAGACCTAAGGAAATGCTGGCTACTTTCCCTTCCCATGCCCATGACAGACAATACCAATCAATCCCAGCACTCTTTTGTTCTGAGCCCAGATATGGCTTTAAAATTCTTCTCTACATGGCCCTTAAGATAGCCATTACTAATTGTTTTGAATTTTCGGCAAGTGAACCAGAGACCCCAGGAGGATAAGGAACATATCGAAGGACACACAGCGAAGAGTTATCAGAGCTGGTACCTGCCTGGTTGACTGTCATAGAGAATGGTAGAGTGGTCTTCAGGTCTAGACAGGTCTGCATTTGCATTCCAGTGCCACCACTGATATGCTGTGTGACTTCAACAAGTTCCTTAACGTCTCTGAGCCTCAAATTCCTTATTTGTCATAGCATAATAAACTTCTACCTGAGCCTCCGTGTGAATTAAATTTTAAAAAAGCATATCTTCCTGAATATAGAGGTTAAAAATCCTAAACAAAGAACCATAAAAAATTTGGCAAATCAAATCAAACAATGTATATAAACAAAACTGCAACATGACCAAGTTTAGTTTAGCTTAGGAAAGTTGACTTAATACTGGAAAATCAATTAATGTAATTTATTACATTAACATATTAAAGCAGACTTCCCTGGTGGTGCAATGGTTAAGAATCCGCCTGCCAATGCAGTGGACACAGGTTTGATCCCTGATCCGGGAAGATCCCACATGCCGTGGAGCAACTAAGCCCATGCGCCACAACTACTGAGCCCGCGTGCTGCAACTACTGAAGCCGCGCGCCTAGAGCCCGTGCTCCACAACAAGAGAAGCCACCACAATAAGAAGCCCGTGCACCGCAACCAAGAGTAGCCCCTACTCGCCACAACTAGAGAAAGCCGCACACAGCAACGAAGACTGAACGCAGCCATAAATTAATTAATTAATTAATTTTAAAAAATAAAAATAAAAAGGCCTCTTCCCTATCTGTTAAAAAAAAATATTGAAGCAAAAAAATCATCTCAATAGATGCAGAAAAAGATATTCAATAAAATTCAATATCCGTTCCTTAAAAAAATATCTGGTTAGGATACTAGGAATAAAATTAAACATTCTTAACTTGATAAAGGCCATCTGCCAAAAAACCTATAGTAAAGATCATATTTAGCTGTGCAATGTTTAAAGCATTTCCTTTAATGTCAAGAATAAAGAAGCCAATGTCACAATGTATCCCCTGCCATAAGACAAGAAAAATAAATAACAGGTATAGATTGGAGATAAAGAAATAAAACTGTCATTATATTTGCAGGTGTTATTATGATATACATAAAAAACCCAAAATGGCTCAGTGGAAAACCTGTGGGGGTAAATTATGCATGAAGCAAAAGAAATATTAACACATTTGGGATAGGAATTACATTTGGTGGGAAGGGCAAAGTACATGGTCAGGGTTGGGATTATGAGGGCTTCAAAGCTAATAAAAATGTTGTAATTCTTATTCTGAATACAAAGTATTAATTTCATTATTCTAAAAATGCAGATTGGCTTTAGACAAACAGGCAAGCATATGTGTAAATGGGCATACATGGCATTAATATATGGACTTTTTCAGAGTAAAATCACCTGTAAAGTACTTTGCCCAGTGCTCAAGAAGTGGAAGGGACTATAAGAATAATACCTTATCCCCTCTGTATGTTCAAGCCTATGCAGACCTGATTGATCTGTCACCACCAAGCCCCTCCTCACTCCCACTGGTCCCTGGTGTGGGAACTGGGCCGTGAGTGGGTGCGGCCTGTTGTCTCCAGCAGATACTCGGGGCCATGGAGTCTCAGGTGGCGGGGGGCCCGGCTGGCCCGGCCCTGCCCAACGGGCCACTCCTTGGTACAAACGGAGCCAGTGATGACAGCAAGACCAACCTCATCGTCAACTACCTGCCCCAGAACATGACCCAGGATGAGTTCAAGAGTCTCTTCGGCAGCATTGGTGACATTGAGTCCTGCAAGTTGGTTCGGGACAAGATCACAGGTGTGGCTGCTGGCAGGTGGGGGGTGGGGATAGGGGACAGAGGTGGTAGCCTCAGGAGTACAGGTGTGGTGTAGAGACAGGTGTTACCCCAGGTGGGAGGTGATGGGAGCAGGTGGGACCCTGGGGGGTCTGAGCTGTCCTCGGGATATGTTAGTACTCTGGGGGAACAAATAAGGGTGGAATCTTGGTTCTCATAACCTTGAGGGGGGTGGTCAGTCTCTCAGGCCTGGGTCTGGGAGGACACTGGCAGGTCCAGGGAGGTCATCGTCCTGGTCCTGCCTGCAGGGCAGAGCCTCGGCTACGGGTTTGTGAACTACTCTGACCCCAACGATGCAGACAAAGCCATCAACACCCTCAACGGCCTCAAACTGCAGACGAAGACCATCAAGGTCAGCGCCCTCGTTCCCCACTGCCACCCATCCCTGTGACTTCCCATCTTGGCTGTGCCCATTTCCTCTTTATTACCGCCCACCTGGACTGACCCTTTCACGGCCACCCAGCCCCCCACGACCATACCCTCCCCATACATCCATTCCCCCCACTGCTGCCTATCCTCCCCCATGGCTCATCCCCTAAGGGGTTCAAATCAATCCCCAAAGGCTTTCTGGCTGGGGCCCTGGGGCCAATGGCTCTGCCTCTCTGAACCTCAGTTTCCTCACTTGTCAATGGGGAGATGATCAGCCCCACATTCTCTGGCAACTCGAGGAGTCAGCCAGGCCCTGGAGGTACCCACCCCCTCAGCAGTAGGAGAGAGTGACCAGGGTCTGGTGGGCAGCCCTCTCCTTGCCTTTGTCATGGAAATGGGGGAGAGGTGGGGGCCCATCTGCCATCTGGAGCCTAACTAGGGTCTGGGAGGGTGGGATTAGGGGTGGGCCCTTCCCCAACCTTTGTACAATGCCCCTCCCCCTATGACCTCCCCTCTCAGCAGCTGCAGCTGGGACCCTGCGAGCCCAGGTTCCCGGGGGGCCATCGGGGGGTGCGGGGAATCACCATGGAAACATCCTCTCTAGGTTTGCCTGGGGGTGTCTGGGCTCCGCCCCACAAATCTGCTCCTGAACCCTGGGGGAGGCTGGGCTGGGGAGGACGCCCATCTGGCCCCCAGTTCGCCATGGGAACAGAGGTGCCGGAATCTCTTCCTCTCCCTGGTGTGGAGGCTGACAAGGGCCTGATGGGTCCCTCCATGGCCAAGTAGACCCAGAAGCCCCCAGGTTGTGAGAGTGGACCTAGTGATGAACTGTATGACCCAGAGGGCCACTGTGTGCGTGTGATGTGGCGTGTGTGGGGGGGGGGGTGGGGGGACCCTGAGCTATAAGACATGGTGTTTGTGGGACCCCGTGGCTATGTGAGTGGCTGTTATCACGTGGGTCTGGCTGTTACAGACAAGGGTGTGTCACCTTATGTCTGTGAGACGTGTTTATTTGACAGGTGCTTTGTGATGCACTGCGACTCCAGCTGTGACCTGGTGGGGCTGCGTGGGTGTGTCTGGCTGTGACAGGGTGTTTGTGTGTTACGGTGAAGTTGTGTGGGTGTGTCTACTTGTGCCCCATTCAGGATGGAACGTGTGTGACATTGAGGGCTTGTGTGGTGGTGTGACAGGTGTGCGGTTCTGCGACTCTTACTGCAATTATCCCAGACCCCCAGAGTCACCGTGAATGTGGTGGTGGCCTTGTGTCACCCTCCTGCTGGTGTAGTCACCATAGCTGTGCAGTGAATACTACAGCGTGGCCCTCTGTGTGTGTGTGTGTGTGTGCGTGCGTGTGCATCTGCCTGGGTGGCTGTGGTGTGTGGTTGGTCCTGACTAGGTGTTCCCGCAGATTCTGCCCAAAATAGTTCCAGCCACTCATCGTGTGCCAGGCCCCATCCTAGTGAGGGGGTGTGGGAGGAGCCCATACCCAGGTGAGGGAATTGGGTCAGCCCATGTCATGGAAGGATGGGAAAGGCCCCTGAACACTTACTCTGTGCCTCAGATGACCCCTGACCCCAAAACCCACCCAGGAGCTGAGCCTCTCCCAGCTCCAATCCATCAACAAGTCCTCACCCCTCAAAACTCACAGCCCCACGGGGTAGGGGAGAGTGGAAACCATCAAATACATGGCCATGAGTTTTAATTATTATTACAGAAATAATAGCAGCTGTGGTGTCTGTCTTTTTTCTGGAGGACCCCAGGTGTGCACAATTGCATCAATTAGAATCCCCCTGCCCCCACCCCATGATCACCCTGACCCCCATCTGCCCTTGGCCCAATTTATTCATTTTGTTCGTTTTTTAATTAGTTATTTCTAATGAAGTAATATGCCCTCACAACTCACCACCCCAAACAAAAGCCAGACCCTTTACAATGACCCCCATCTACCCAGAGGTTAATTTAGAAGAAACAGAAAATAGACATCAGCAGAAATAAGGGGGAATGGAGCTTATCCCACCTCGCCTCCCCCGTCAGCTCTAGGTCACCCTGTTAGCGTTTAGGGGTGGGCCCTCCAGACCATGTTTCCAGGACATTGATAAACACACAATGAGATGGGGTCACACAATACTCGCTGCTCTGTAAATGGACTTTTCTTTCCCCCACTTTACAATACTCACCACTGTTTCGGGGAAATAAATATACACGTCCACCATTTTTTAAACAGCTGCAGAGAGTTTCATTGTTGGGCTGGACCATAATTAATGACATGAACTGAAGGATCGTACTAAAACGTGTCTAATTCACAGCTGAGAGAAGGGCTTTGACAGAGAGTAACAGGGATAAGGGTGGAGGACCAAATTCAGATGGGAAAGGACAGGAAGGATATTTCAACTGAGACCTGGAGAAGAAAAACAAGGAAGAGAGTTGCAAGCACAGGGAACAGCAAGTGCAAAGGCCCTGAGGGTGAAGCACACCTAGTGTGTTTGGGGAATGTGGAGGAGGCCCGTGTGCCTGGAATAGAGATGTTGAGGGGGACAGTGGGCAGAGATGAAGGAAGGGGGGTGATGGGGCAGGTCGTGCAGGGCCTTGTGGCCCTGGGAAGCACTTTAACTCAGGAAGGTGGGAGCCATGGAGGGTTCTAAGCAGAGGAGGGATGTGACCTGACTCAGATGCTCACAGGTGCCCCCTGGCTGCTGTGGGGGGAACAGCCTGTGGGGGGGCGAGGGTGGAGCAGGGAACCAGGGCAGAGACTGCTGCACTGGTCTGGGTGGGCAATGGTAGAGCAGTGGAAATGGGGAGAAGTGTGTGAATTCTATCCAGATAATGAGGAAGGTGGAGCTGACAGGATGGATGGTGGTTGGATGCGGGTGTGACAGACAGAGGCATCGAGGACAGCCCGAGGCTGGGGACCTGAGCACCCAGGAGGACAGAACTGTCATTACTGAGTTAGGGCAAGTTGGGGGTGCTGAGTGTGATCCCCCATGAGGCCTCCTCGTGGGGTACCTGAAGGCAGGTGTCACGCAGGTGTGCAGCTCAGGGGCCAGGCCCATGCTGGGCTCGGACATTTGGAAGTTGTCAGGGTTGAGCTGGGCGCTAAAGATCTGAGGGGCCCAGTGTAGCCGGGAAGAGAAGGGGCCAGCATGCCAGGTTCACTTTCCAAGGGAGTGGGACGTGTCAATGTTGATGGAATATCCAGCCTGAGAACATTAGCTAGAGATGTGAGGGTCCCTGAGGCCCCCAGGGAGACATGTGACCCCAAGGGTGCAGCTCCTTTGACCTCCTCGGATGACAGGTCCCTCTCACCGCTCTCCGCGGGCAGGGCCACATCCCCTCCCCCAAGCCCTGGTTGACCCCACCCACCACCCACGGTGACTACTCCCGGTATTTGTTGAATAAACGGATGAGGGATTTCTGTTGCTCAGTGGCGGTTTGAATGTGGCCTCTCCTTCCCCATTTGAAATGGGTCTTGCCCTCACCCCTGTCCGCCCGACCCCCTCCCCCAGGTGTCCTATGCCAGGCCCAGCTCCGCCTCCATCCGGGATGCGAACCTGTACGTCAGCGGGCTCCCCAAGACCATGAGCCAGAAAGAGATGGAGCAGCTCTTCTCCCAGTACGGCCGCATCATCACTTCTCGCATCCTGGTGGACCAGGTCACAGGTCAGGCTGCCGGGGAGAGTGCACGTGGGGTGGGGGGGCGCTGGGCTAAGGCACCCAGGTGGGACCAGAGTGGAGAAACCGGAAATAGCAGCGAGGAGGGGGGCGGGGTCACGCAGGAGGGGGCGGGTCCCCATGACGCCCTCGCGCCCCTGCAGGTGTCTCTCGGGGTGTGGGATTCATCCGCTTTGACAAGAGGATCGAGGCCGAGGAGGCTATCAAAGGACTGAACGGGCAGAAGCCACTGGGTGCGGCCGAGCCCATCACGGTCAAGTTTGCCAACAACCCGAGTCAGAAGACCGGGCAGGCCCTGCTCACTCACCTCTACCAGTCCTCCGCCAGGCGCTACGCAGGCCCACTGCACCATCAGACACAGCGCTTCCGGTGAGCCCCCTGCCGCTCCCTGCCCCCCAGACGTCCCAGACCCCCAGGGCCGGGTGCCCTAGGCTTGCAGGTGCCCTCGCCGAACCCCATTCCTGCAGGGCGGAGAGACACCAGGGCGAAAGGGGAAACGTGGGGGTCTGTCAGGTGCTGAGGCCAGACCCCCGTATACAGCAGGCGCTCAATGTGTGCAGGCCACTAAGAGTGGCATTATTGGCGTCAGTAGTTTTAGAATCACCTGACCAGGCCCAGCTCTGACTGCCAACCCACCCCCTCCCCAACCCCGCCAAGGGCACGTGGCTTCAGCTCCCTGCTGGCCAGGCACCCTTACTTTTTCTGCGCAGCGACCCCGTGAGGACAGAACTTGTCTTGTCCTCATTTTACGGATGGGGCCCCTGAGGCTCAGAGAGGCATTGTCACTTGCCTGGCCCAGGCATTTTGGAGAAGAGATTTCCCTTCTCGGGACCCAAGCCCCGGATTGGGGGGTGGGGGGCCAGGCGAGCAGGGCTGGGTGGGCGGGAGGGGGAGGACGAGGATGCCAGTGCAGGCTGGGCAGCAGCAGGGCAGGCAAGAGGCGGTGCCCGAGTGACCACGGTTCCGTGCCAGGCGGTGTCCAGCCTGGCGGGGAGCAGGCAGGCGGGGGCAGGGCTGGCACTGCTGGACTGCTGGGTGGGGGCGGGGAGGGCAGGCTGGCTGCCCGGCGTCACAGCCGGGGGTGTGCCCAGAAGCCACCAGTGACCACCCCTTCTGCCTCCACAGGCTGGACAATTTGCTCAACATGGCCTACGGAGTCAAGAGGTAACAGTGCCCCCGCCCCGCTGCCCCCAGCCCCTCGCCGTCCCTCCTTGGACCCTTTTGCCCTTATGGCCCCCCTCCCCCACCTCACCCCCCAGGACCGCCCCTGTCTGGGCATAGTGTGGCCATTAAGAGATCTGGGGGCTCTTGAGCCTACTAAATGCCTAGAAAGTGCTACTACAGAATCTGGACTTGGGGGGCCTGTCTGTGGCCTTCTCCACCCCATTGAAAGGCAGGCAATGTTGCCTGGGTCACAGCTGTGCCCCCACTGGCCACTGTTGATCATCTTTGCTGAGGGTCACAGAATGCCCCCTTCTGCCTCATAGCTGGGGGTGAACCTTGAGGGCCCCCACCCGCTCCATTGTCCACATCCCTGATCCTCTGAAGGTCCCCGCGTTTATAGCATCAAGAGCTATTGAGCACGTGCTGAGTGCCAGGAGCTTGGCTCGGGGCTGGGGACCCAGCGTGGCCCGGCCAGACTTGGCCCCTGGTGGAGATGGAATGATACTGAGCATGGTGCTTGGCACGGAGTGCGGGCTCACTCAGTTTAAAAGGCAGTGTCTCTTACGATTATGGTTACTGTTATTACTTATTTCAGTCCACTGGGGGAGACAGATGAACCGTGATCTGAGCTGTGAAGGGGGCAGGAGACGGGGTGATAAGGATCCAGCGGAAACATCACTCAGGAGACAGGGCCAGAGCTGAACTGGAGTTCCTGGCAGCAAGAACGGCTTGTGCAAAGGCCAGGAGGAGGGAGTGAGCCCAGTGATCAAATGAATGGCTCAGGCCCTCGGGGTCCTGGGGTGCTGAGGAGTAAAGGAGCCTCAGGAAGGCAGGGAGCCAATACCCCTTCACTCATTCGTTCACTCCACAAACCCCACCCCCACCCCCCGAGGGCCTACTGATGCTGGGAGCTGTTCTGGGCCGGGACATCGAGGGAATAGAACCTTGCAGGGAAGATGGAGCCGAGAATAAATACATGATTTAAATAGAAAAAGGCCTGGGGACTTCCCAGGTGGTCCAATGGTTAAGGCTCTGAGCTTCCACTGCAGGGGGTGCGGGTTCGATCCCTGGTCAGGCAACTAAGATCCCACATGCCGCGTGGTGAGGCAAAAAAATACATACATACATACATAGGAAAAGGCCAGAGAGGGCCAGAGGGAGGAGGTGGCCACTTTATGAGTCGAAGGAGGCCACCCCAGGGAAGTGACAGCTGAGCTGAGACCTGAATAACAAGAGGGGGCGCTTAAAGGCCTCGCTCGCACCCTGGTTCCAGCGCTGCCCTTCCGGATGGGCCTCTGCCTGGCAGGATGGCCAGTGGGGCAAAAGGGGCAGCATTGCCAAGGGCGGGATCAGGGTGGTGCCCAAGTCGGGGTGAGGGCAGGAGTTGGGTGGGAAGAGGCGTCAAGGGAAGGGTGGTGGCCAGGTGTGGGGAAGGGGTCAGGGTCAACAGGGCTGAGGACCAGGTAGGTAGGGTCCAAGGTCAGGGAGTCGGGGTGGATAGGGGCTCAGGGCAAGATCGCAGGTGAGGACCTAACGTTCAGGGAGGGTCAGCGGTCAGGACAAGGCTCCAGGTCAGGACGGAGATCGGGGGCTGGTGTATCAGAGTGGCTCAGAGTCTGGGGCTTCAGGCGGGGTCACAGATGGAGGTCACGGGGCCAAGGCAGGGGTCACATAGTCCCGAGGTCTCCGCACGGTCAGAGGTCATGACAGGGTCAGGGGGCATGCCGGGGGTAAGGGCAGAGCCCGCGTGACCCCCAAAGTAGTCCCCTGTCGCTCATCGCCAGGTTCTCACCCATCGCCATCGACGGCATGAGCGGCCTCGCGGGCGTGGGCCTGTCGGGGGGCGCGGCGGGCGCTGGCTGGTGCATCTTCGTGTACAACCTGTCTCCGGAGGCGGATGAGAGTGTGCTGTGGCAGCTGTTCGGGCCCTTCGGGGCAGTCACCAATGTCAAGGTCATCCGCGACTTTACCACCAACAAGTGCAAGGGCTTTGGCTTCGTCACCATGACCAACTATGACGAGGCGGCCATGGCCATCGCCAGCCTCAACGGCTACCGCCTGGGCGAGCGCGTGCTGCAGGTGTCCTTCAAGACCAGCAAACAGCACAAGGCCTGAGCCACCGCCGCCCTCCCCACCCTTCCCGGGCAGCAGAGACAGAGAGAGAGAGAGAGAGATTGAGAGAGAGAGAGAGAGAGAGACAGGGGCCCGAGAGAGACAGCGCAGGCAGACCACGGACGGCACGAGGGCCCCGTGTCCCTGCAGAAGCCACAGGGTGAGCACTCGGTGGGAGGGTCTGCAGGGAATGGGAGGGCTCCTGGGGGTCCCCCACCCCGTCCTCCTGCCCCTCCCCCCCAGGCTGGGCTGTTCACTCTCTCGTCTTGGTTTTGTTCATGGTGAAGGTTTTTGTTTCCTTTTTCGGCTAAAGTGAAAGCAGAGATGTGCCCCTAGCCCACCCTCAACCACCCTCCGTGGATGGCTTGGGGAAGGGGTGCTGGGGGTGCCCTCCCAGGCCCCCTGGCCCAGGCCTCCCCAACACCTAGGTGAGCCTGAGAGGGGGCAGCAGGTTTAAAAATCCCCAAAAAAGCGAAACGTGAGAGGGGTGTGGGCATCCCTGGCCCAGAGCCCCTTGGAGGAATGTGAGGAGCAGGGGGAGGGGCTGGAAACAGAAACACAATGAAAAAAAGGGGGGGGTGGGAGGGGAAGAAAAACTCTATTTTTGTAAAAAGGGAAAAAAGACCTCGTGGAGAATTTTTACTGGGGATTCTTGAACTTGAAAAAAAAAAAACACAAAAAAAGACAAAAAAAAAAAAAAAGAAAATATTTTGGCAGGTTATGTTTACCAACTGGGGCAGGAACAGGGAGCAGGGCTTAGGAGCTGAGGGTCCACGGGGCCACACAGAGAAACACAGCCACGCAAAGACACACAGGGACACCACACACACACACACACACACACACACACACCCCAGGGATACACAGCAGCACAGACGGACCCAGAGACACGCCTCAGGAACTCCCTGGCCCAAGTCAGACACGTAGACAAACACATGTATAAACAACAGAAGACTGAAGTATGGGGCTATGTAAATGTGGCCATGGTGGACGTGGGCAAATGCGGCCACGGGCAGATGTGGACAGTGGTGAATGTGGCCGGGGACAAATGTGGACACGTGCACACGTGGACATGGGAACATTTCCACACGTGCATGTGGCCACATGGAAGTGGAGACAGTTACATTTGGACACACAAATCTAGACACCGAGTCATGGAGAAACATAGTCACAATACCCAGAGACACACAGACATGCCCACAGCATCCCTCAGGCCCAGGCGAGAGGTCACAGCCCAGACCCCAGCCCAGTCCATAGCCCACTTCCTCCAGCGAGGCCGGCCCGCCCCTCCTCCTGGCACTCAGCCCCACTCGCCCCTGCCCCAGGTTCTCTGCAGAGCTCTCTCCTGGCTCCTCAATGGTCCCTGCCGCCCACGAACACAGGCGTGCACACACAGCGTCCATGCATCCAGACACACGATACCTCGTTGTCCTTTTGGCGTCATGGTGGGCTGGAGGCAGCCCACCCAACGCTTGAGGCCAAAGGACCCCCATCCCTGGGGCTGAGCCTCCCTGGGCCGAGGCCCTGGCCCACGAGGCCGAGGGGGAGGCCAGGCCCTGAGCCTCCACTCCAGGGCCTCCCCAGCAGCAAGTGCCCCGACACTCCCCGCCAGGCCCGGGGTGGATGGGCCCAGGGGCCCAGCCCCGCATTCCCTTTCCGTCCACTCGTCACCCCCTTTCAGTTTGTTGGGTTTTTCCGTCTTTCCAGATCAGTGAGGGCAGTGGACGCAGCCCCTATCCCGAGCCCCGGCCTCGGCTTCTGTCTGGACTTTCCATCCCCCTAGTTTTCACTCTTTGTAAAAAAAAAAAAAAAAAAAAAATCCAACAGAAGCCAAAAGCCGGAGCACCCCCCGGGAGCCCTTGAAGCCCCCACCCCCGCAGTGGGCCCAGTCAGAACTGAGAATGGCGAACCCCGATTTTAGCCTCAGCGCCCTTTCTGTGGTGTCCCTGCGTTTGGTGTCTGGCCATGGCCCCATCTGACTGCCCAGCTCTCTCTCCCCCACCCCTCCCGGTGTTGTTATTAAACGTCTGTGGAGCTTCTGCTGCAAGGAACAAAAAGAAAAAAAAAATTAAAAAAGCGACAAAAAAACACAAACAGAAGAGAAAAAAAGCGACAAAAAAAGGAAGAGAAAAAAAACACAAAACCACACACACAGAAGAGATTTAAAAAAAAAAAAAAGGAAAAAAAAAAAAAAACAACAGACATAAACTGGCACCAGTTAACTTTCTTGTACTTTTTTGCCGAATTGAGCTTCTTGTAGTTTTAACTTATTGCTATGTTAACTATTTATCCTCCTTGTTGCCCTGTAAGGACATTTGTGTATATTTCTGTTCCTTCATCCAGTTTGCAAGTTTAAAGGAACCACGATGTTCTCTTTGTTTCTTTAAGTTTTGCCGAGACGTGGTTATGCCTAATTTATTTATAAAAGGGGAAGTGGAATCATTAAAGTAATAATAATTATTAATAACAGTAATGGTAGCCGAGCGGCGCCCTGGGGGACCTGTGCTCTGCAGGGCGGTCCCCACGGCCAGCGACGTCCGGGGTCTTAATGGGATTATTTTTGCTCGTCTTGAGAATTTTTTCAGTCCTATTTAGCTGGTGAAACCCTAGCTTGTTCTTGATACACAAACCTATTTATTCTTGTGGTTTTTAAGTCCTCCCCAACCTCCCGGCTCCCCTCCAGCAGGGCAGGCCCCGCAGCGGGTCCATCCCTCTCCCTCTGTTTTCTTGGGGCTTTCTCCCCTCTGCACTCCGCGCGGTGACACGTGTCCGCACGTGGGCGGCGTGGCGGAGGCATCTGTGAGCAATAAGGGCTGGGTTTGTCCCTCACCCTGGGGGGGGCCGGGCTCTGGAGAGGGGGCACCTCCCCACACCCCCTCACAGAGGCCTGAGCCCCTGCCACCCCCAAGACTGGGAGGGGACTCCTTTTTCTAAAACACAGAACTCAGCCCAGCCAGCCAGGCCCCCTTCCTGGAGGCCAGCCCCTCACCCCAGGGGAGGGGGCCTGGGGTCTTCCACATCCCTGGGAGGCAGGGGCAGGGCCCATGGGGAAGGGGCTCAGCCCCTCCAGCCCTCCCTTCATCCTGTTATTTATTTGGATGGTTTCAAATCAAGACAGAGTCCATGTTGGAGGTGATAAAGAACTGTTTAAAAAAAAAAAAAAAAAAAGACAAAAAAAAAACAAAACAAACCCAAAACCCAACAACAAGAACACTTTGCGTTGAGTTTAGACACTATTTATTACCGGGATTACAGGCCTGGCCGCGGTAACAGACTTTTACATGGAATTGTTTAATTATTTGTACTTTTCATGCCAGAAAATAAAAGTTCAGAATCTTATGGCCTCAGATATATGTACAACGGCGTGCGGGGAGTGTTGGAGCACGTGTCAACAGCCCCGCTGTGTGACTGAGTGCAAGCTGCTGTCCCTCTCTGGGCCTGCATCTCATCTGGAGCCTCTTGGCCTTCCCACAGCACTGTGATTAGCGGGTGGGAGACAAGTCCAGGCGGAAACCCAGACAGAAGTGGCCCAGGGGCCGTCTGTCCCGTGGCGCCAGGTCCACGGGGCATCTCAGGTGAGACCCCCAACTGTGGAGCCAGCCTGATGGGGAAGGAGGCCCGCACAGGATCTGCACAGCTGCTTCCCCTGCATTTAGCCCTCTCGCACCCCTGGCTGATTCCACACCCGAGCGAAGACAGACAGACAGATGAGTTGGGGAGATCACGTTTATTGTTTAGAGGTCACAGGTCAAGTAACTCTTCCACACCAGGAGGGGAGGCAGATGCCCTGGGTGGGGGGGGCCACCAGGGTGGGGGGCCCAGGGAGGGCAGACTCCTTTATTCCACCTCTGGAGGCACCCGGGGCCGGGGGAACGTGGCTCTGCCCCGCCTGCCCCCAGAGCAAGGGCGTGGAGCCCCACCCAGTTCCTGCCCGCTGGGGAGGGCAAGGAGACCCAGAGGGGCAAGTCTTGGTCTACAGACTGAGGGGCAGGCGGGCAGCACCGCTGGGGGCTGGTTCCACGTCTTGAGGTTCTGGGGCCGCAGAAAAACCAAATGAGACAGAGACGGAGGGAGATGGGTGGGGGAGCATCAGTGCGACCTAGACCACCCCCTGCATCCCCCAGCCGAGGCGGTAGGGGTCTCACCTCCCCACCCACCTCTGGGCCGGGCCGGGCGGGGCAGGACAGGGCTAGAGCTCATCATGGTTGCCCTCAGCGGGCGGTTCCGGTGGTGGCTCTGGGCAGGCGGCCGGTGTCATCAGCTCCATGAGGTACTCGCAGCGGCTGGGCTCCGTGGTGCTAGTCACCACTGTCTCCTTCCCACACAGCAGGCGCACCTGGGGCGGGTGGCGGGCAGGCGGGGCTCGGGCAGGCTCGGCGGGCCTGGGTCCCCCGTACCGGCCCCACCCACCGGGCACTCACAGTGGTGGAGCGGTTGGGTCCCTGCCAGCAGCCCGTGCCCTGCTCATACTTCATGGCGCTGAACTTGTCGTGGTCGGGGCCGGCCCACGAGCCCCAGGTGCTGCGGGAGAGTGGGGTGCTGAGGGGGGCCGGCCAGGCGGCCGGGGGACCAGGGGCTGAGAGGGGGGCCCAGCCTGAGCCCACTCACCCGAGGCTGGTGGGGGAGCCACCGAGTTTGGGTTTCTGCGAGACGAGCTTGAAGGGGCAGAGCCGGTAGACGTACCTGTCATGGGATGGGGTGCGTGGGTGGGGGGGCCCGGCCCCAACCTCCATAACATCCCCCCACCCCGCAGGGGGCACACAGGTACCTCAAACTCCAGTGACTGCTCCTAAGCCCACCCCCCTCACTCCCCCCATCCTTGCTCAGGCCCAGGACCTCCCAGCCCCCCCACCCCGCCTGTCCGTGGGGAACGCACTCATTGGTGGTGAGCTCGTAGCACTGGCTGTACAGGTAGGCAAACTCGCCGTTGGGACCAAAATCAAAGGAAATCTCCTGCTCCAGGTTCCTAAAAGGCGAGGCCGGGAGCTTAAGGAGCAGCTGGGGACGCCCCAGCCCGACTCAGGACAACACAGGAAGGCCCGCTCCGGTGGCAGAGGGCCTCTTGGGGGCTGGGCTCTGCTCCCCATCACCTGGGGACCCTCCCAGCAGGAGCCACTGCCACCTTGCCCGAGGTTGCCCGGGCGACTCCCCATTACCACCTCCCCTGGGGAGCCCAGCAGCAGGCAGCTGTGGGGCCGGTGGAGACATGGCCTTGCTGCGGCCACACAGCCACCCCGTACCTGATGGACTCCTCCACATCCTTCAGCGACCGCTCGGCCTCTTCAAACTTGTTGCGGGCCTCCTGGGCAGCTGGTGGGGGCAGGGAAGGAGGTCAGAGGTGCCCCTACTCCCAGCCAGGAAGAGAGGGAAGGGGATGCCGAAGACACGCCAGCTTCCCCCAGCCCCCGGGCCTGCTCTGGGCGAGGACCGGGCCCAGGAAGACCCTGTGGGCCTCGCCAGCCCCAGGGCAGACCCCACCCCACTGCCTGGGCTCTCGGCTCCCTAGGGAGCAGGGCCGGCCGGGGCTCCCGGGGCCCAGCCCCGGCTCCTCACCTGCCAGGGGTGAAACAAACAAGCAACAGCCCGTGAGGAGGCAGGAGGGCCCCTGGGGCCGGTGGAGGTGGTGCTAGCCCTCCCCAGGCCCCAGAAGCCCCCTCCAGGCCACCCAAAGTCCCCTGGGCTTGCTCGGGGCCAGCCCCAGCCCGCCTCTGGGAGCAGGTAAGGCCCTTTCTTGGGGCCCTGCAGGTGCAGGCGATGCGGAGGCGTTCACCCCTCCCAGGCTCCACCCTCACCGTTGATGAAGGCCTGTGTCTGCTCATCGTAGGGCGGCATTTTGTCCTCCTCTGTGGGGCTGGCTGTCTGGGGGGGCACGACTGGGGATGGGGTCTCCTGCGGGGTGGGGGGGACAGAGTCAGCGAGTGACCCCACCCCGACCCCATCACTCCTTTCTCCCCTGAACACACACCTTGGGCTGCTCCCCCTGCACCTGGGAATCCTCTTCCTCCCCCTCCTCCCCCTCCTCCTCCTCCTCTGTCTCCTCTTCTTCCTCGTCCTCCTCCTCTGTGGGCTGTGAGGGCACCGGGGGCTGCTCCTCCTTGGGCTCCGTCAAGTCGGGTGCAGAAGGCGACGGCGGGTCGGTGGGCAGCACCTGGCAGACGTGTGGAGCGGTCGGTGCTGTGGACTCGGGAGTCCACCTCCCACCCCCAGGGCTTGGGTCCAGGCCTCGTGTCTCTAGCCCTTCCCAGGAGCCTGGCGGGAGGGAGGGACAGACAGCTGGAGGCGGGGCGGCCTCTGTGGAGGGGGTGGGGTTGCCCAGCTGGCCAGGGTGGCCCGGCGCCAGAAACGGAGGCTGTTCCCTCTTGAGGCATCGAGGGGCGGGGGGAGGGGGGGGGCAGGACCACATCCCTTCCCCTCCCCCCACTGACCTCGGACCGGTACTTGTCCCGGATGGCAGCCCAGATGCGGTCAGAGAAGGAAGCAGCATCTGTCTGCGTGTCTCCCCCGAGGAGGGTCTGTGTGCGTTATGTTGGGGTGGTGTCAGGAGCAGGACCTCCACGTGCCCCCCTGCACCCCAGGCACTCTCGGAGGGGGTGGGGGGGGGCCCTCAGGCCGTGGTGCCAGGCACAGCACGCCCTGACCTCCCATGGCCAGGCCGGGGCCAGGCCGGGTGAGGCGCGGCGGCCAGAAGGGGGCAGCACAGGCCTGTGGGAAAGGAGGGGGGCCAGAGAGGTGTCGGGTGGGGACTGGAGAGACCAGGGAGGGAAACTGAGAGGCAGGGGCACCAGAGGTGCCCAGGCCCTCGGAGACAGAGGCAGAGGGGCAAGGGGCCGCAGTGGGGACCAGCAGGGCAGCGATGGACGGGGGACCAAACCAGCAAAGACAAAGAGCTACAGGCCCAGCTGTGAGGAAGGTGAATCAGGTACGGGCGCTTGGCGGAGCAGGTGGGGCACGCGTATGCGGAACCTGGCTCCATCCCGATCAGACAGCCCTGGGCACCTGCGCAACCCCACCAGGTCCCAAAGGGCAGGGAGAAGCGGCCCCGGGCGTCTGCCCCCCTGCTCGCTCACAGGGCCTGGCCGCGTCAGCCACGGTGGGCACCCCAGCGGCCCTGGCCTGCGGCCAGCGGGGCACCATCCATGGGAGTAGCCCACGGCCAGCCTGTCTTGGGCCCCCTGGCCCTGAGGTCACCGTGGGGCAATCCCCTCCAGGAGTCCCAAGTGAAGGGGCCGGTTGGGTACCTGGGCTTCCCCTTCTGACAATGCCCCGTCGCCATCTGTGTCCAGCTCCGGGTGGGTCTGCAGCTCGGCCACGGAGACCCTGCAGGGGCACAGGCAGAAGCCAATGGAGGGGTGAGCCCACTGGCTCCTGGCCAGCTGCCCGCCTCCCCCTGCCAGGGCCCCCCCCGCGAGAACTTGCTTCAGGACCTTCGGGCAGGGAGGGGAGAGCAGCAGGAAGCTGAGAAAAGATGAAGTCTGGGGTTCGGCCCCCTCTGGCCCCCACCCCCCAGGAGAAGCACCACCCAGTCCCCGCCCTCCTACCCCCTCCTGAGGCTCCACAACCCTGAGGGGCTCAAGGGAGGGAAGGACACAGGGGTGGGACTAGGAGATACCTGGACAACCCTGTGTCCCCCACGACCCAGCTTCCACTTCCTTCCACACTTAGAGCCCAGCACATCGAAACTGCCGTTGGCCTGGCGCCCTCCCCCCAGCCAAGCCCCAATACCCACAGTGGCCCAGGCACCACATCCTGTCCCTCCACCCGCACCATTGCCAACCAGCGTGTGGACTTCCCCGGCCCATTCTGCCCCCCTTGGTCCCTCCGAAGTCCCATGTCTCCCACCAGGGGGCTGCCCAGCCTCCTCGTTCCCGACAGCCCACTGTCCACCGAGCCCTTTGCTTGGGGTCAGCCGGCAAGTTCAGGGGCGCAGGTGGGATCCTGACTTTCACCAGAGTGTCCCAGGCCACAGAGTAGGCTTGTGAAAAGTAATGGGATCCCTAGTCCCCTCGCCCAGCTCCTTGAGGGGGTGGTTTCCCTCATCTCCTCCTCCCGGGGTTGCTCTAGACCCATCTTATACATGAGCAAGCAGAGGCTCCTTTAGAGAGGGCTTGGGACCAGCTCGGGCCCTGGGGGCCCAGGGCGAGGACGTGGGCTCTGGCTGGTTTCTAAGGCGGGGAGTGGGAGGAGGGAGCCCAGGGCAGGCAGCGCCGGCACACTCACGCCCCGTCCATGTCATCGTCCAGCTCCTGGAAGGCACTGGTCGCCAGCTCCTGCTCCCGCTGGGCCTTGGAGGCGGCCAGCTGCTCTGTGGAGGGACCAGCTCCGTCATCCTCTGCACCGCCTACAGCTCCCGCCACCCCAAAATCTGCCCTCCCCAATGCCCCAGGGGGGCCGATGTACGCCCGGCTTTCCACTGGGTGCTGGGGCCCTGAGTCAGGCCGCTATGGGGGTGGGAGCAAGGAGATGACGAGGGCTGGCCGGTGCAGGGGCAAGGGGGCCAAGGAGGTAGGAAGTGCCAGATTTGGGGGAGATCCTGAGGGGCTCTGCAGATGGTCTGAACGATCGGTGACTGTGAGGGGCAGGCGGGGGACCATGCATTAGGTTTGCCATGTCCAGGAGGCCCCCACGGGAAGAGGCCAAGCAGGAAAAAGGTCAGGGGACGGAGACTGGGGTGGGGGGGGGGCAGCCAGGCGAGGGAGATGTCCTGGGGGCCCAGGGGAGTGTCTCGGGAGAGGGGAGAGGCCACCTGCACGGAGAAGGGGAACTGGGCGCGGCCAGTGGACACAGGGCCTCAGCCCCGTATCTGCTCTGATGGTCCCTCCTCTGCCTGTCTGTCTCCTCACCAGCCGGCTCAGGTGGGGTTCAGGAAAGCAGCCACAAGGGCAGCTCCATTACGAAGCTCAGCCCTCTACATCAGGACAAGTGGCCTGTGTCCCAGGAGACCCCACAAGACCCCAGCAGACTCAGCCGACACCGTCCTCACAGATGAGGGCCTGAGGCTCAGGTGGATGAAGGGACCTGCCCATGGGCACCCAGCTGGCGAGGGGCAGAGGCGGGGGCCCAAGCCGGGCCGTCTGCCTCCAGGGCCCGTGCTCATCCCCACCATCCTCTGGAAATCTGGGTCAAACCCTGGCATGTTACCCCTGAACCTGAGTCAGCAACTCCATGCTGAGAACTTGGGCTAAGGGAAACGGGGCACGAGTACGCCCAGCCTTGTGTAAAAGGACGCTCGTCGTGGTGCAAAACAGTGGAAACAGAAGCAAAGAGAAGACAAGAGTGAATTCACTTTCTTTTCTTTTTTTTTTTTTTTTGGCCGCTCTGCGACATGCGGGATCTTAGTTCCCCAACCAGGGATCGAACCCATGACCCCCTACAGTGGAAGCCCAGTTTTAACCACTGGACCACCAGGGAAGTCCCTGAATTCACTTTCTAACACATGGCCCAGCAAGAAAACACCAGGAACCTGGCACCAAAGATGAATGATAAGAAAACACTGGCAACTTCAGTTACAAAGGGCCAACGCCCTAATACACAACAGGCGTTTATAAACAATGAAGACCAGCACTGCGAACCTGATAGAAAAAAATGGCACCTGGATTAAATAAATCCTGCCAGGGTCATACACTGGAATAGACACAACTATTTAAAGGAAGTAGGGTCCAGACACAAGGCTACAATGTGGATGACCCTTGACAACACGATGTTCGGGGAAAGAAGTCAGTCACAAAGGCCACACACTGCCTGGTTTTGTTGATATGAAACGTCCAGAACTGGCAAATCCATAGAAACAGAAAGCAGATGAGTAGTTGCCAGGGGCTGGGGGGCGGGGGGAAGGGGAGGGACTGCTTGATGGGCATGGATTCCCTTTTGGGGTGATAGGAATGTTCTGGAACTAGATAGCAGAGATGGTTGCACATTGTGGATGTACTTGATGCCACTGAACTGTACTCGTCAAATTGGTTGAAATGGTAAATTGTACATTTTGTGGATTTTACAATAAAAAAAAAGTGAAGGGTCAGAGTGAAAAAAGAGGAAATGAGGTACACATAGACATAGCACAATACCCATACACCATGTAGACCAGTGCTGTCCAAAAGAACTTTCTACAAAGATGGACATGGTCTACATCTGCTGGCCAAAACGACAGCCACCAGCTACACGTGGCCATTGAGCACTTGAAGTGTGGCTTTGGGGTCGACACCCAGAGTTACTACCCTCTGAAGAATTGCATCTCTGCCTGGGATGGACAAGAAAGGTCTGGAAGGTTTCACGCCTCCTGGTAGAGGTTAACCTGGAGGAAAACTCTCTCCCTTTCTACTTTACTACTTTCAGGATTGTTACCCCAAAAAATCTTTTTAACGGAGAATATGGAAGTCAGATGGAATATTTTAAATCACATGGAAACTAGGAAGAAATAGAGCAGGGAACTCCCAGCCTTCTTTCAAGGCCCCAGTCACATCCCACGTCTCTCACACACACTCACACACCCCACCTCCGATGATCTGGCCTTGGAACTCATACCACCCTTAAAAGTCCGAGCTGGGTGACCCCATGTTGTGCCTGGCCCTTGACAGGTCTGACTTGGTCACCAGCTACTCACTCCAAAACCCAAGAGGGCAGAGAATAGTAGAAGCAATAAGACCCCAGCAAAGGAGGGTGATTCCAGCCCTCAGTTTTACCTTTCCAGCAAACAACCCCACCTGCTTACAATACCCCTCCTCCAGTTCCCTGTGGGCAACCACCCACCGACACTCAGGCCTGACCAATCAGAACCTGTGCTGCACCTCCTGGCTCCAGTGATCGGTTCATGGGCAGCCACGTGACCTGGGACGAGCCAATAGGAGCTTGCCCTGGAATTTGTGTTGGGACTTATGGGAAAGTGGTATTCTCTACTTGCTGGGGCTGCTGAGCCAGAAGGAAATAAACGTAGTGCTGCCTGTGGTTGTGCTGGCACAGGAGGGCAGAGCCTGCCTGGGAGGGAAGCCCCCAGAGAAGGAGGCAGAGCCCAGAGGTGGAGGGAGGACTCGTGCCATCCAGGGAGCCTAGGGTCCCACTGGGCCTAAAGCTTCCACTTTTTATGAAGTGGGTTCAAGTTGGGTTTTTGTCACATGTGATCAGAAGGGCTGATCTCAGGAAGGAAGCTGGAAAGTCTTTGTGGAGGCAGTGCCATCTGAGGGCTTGGGGCACAGTGGGACTCACTGATCTGCTGCTCCCATTTCAAGGTGAGCAGGGCTGCAGGATGGGGCCTCATGTGTCACTGCTGAGCACTGGGCCTAGAGCCCTCTAGACACCTCTGTATTTGCAGTGGGAATGGCTGGAGCAGAGGCCTGGGAGCAATAAAGGGCAGCAGTTTCAGGGGAAAGGCAATCAGACCCATGTGGTGAGTGCACAGGGTGCAGCGCAGGGAGAAGTACTCGACTTCTCGACGCAGGGGGCATAACCAGGCAGTGGTGGCCCAAATGCTGTCCCACCCAAGGCACTGGGGAGCCAGGAAGACTGCTGGGCAGAAGAATGGCTTGGCCTGATGGAGGGAGGCCATCAGGAGGCCAGGGCAATGCTGGGCCCTGAGCCAGGCAGGAACAGGCAGATGACTCAAGCCTGCAGTTAAGGAACAGGGTCTGCAATCAGAGAGATTTGGGCATCAACCTAGCCGGGCGAGGCCTCAGCTTCCTCATCTGTGAAACAGGGCTACGTCTGGGTGCAGTTCATAGGGAAGGGAGGCAGGAGCGACACGATGATCCTGATGAAACAAGCACTGGATGCTCTGGTGTGGGAGAGAATATCAGTGTCTTTATCAGGGGTCGGAAAACTTTACTGTAAAGAGCCCAATGCTAAATACTTTAGGTTTGGCAACCCATAAGGTCTCTGTTGGCAACCACTCGGCTCTGTAGCTGTATCACAAAAGCAGCTGATGTTATGTAAATAAAGGGGAGAGTCTCCTCTCACTCCCCCACATGGCCTCCTTGCTGCTCCTTAAAAACTAGACAAGATGCTGCCTCAGAACCTTTGCACCTGTCCCCTCTGCCGGCACTCCCTCCCTCCCTCTGCGGGCAGAGGGCTTTCTCTGTCTTGTTCAATCCTGTATTGCTGGCACCTGGGGTGTACCTGGCACATGACAGGTACACAGCAAATGCTTGTTAGATGAATGACTGAATTACTGATTACGAGAAATCAGAGCAGAGATAGGAAAGGAAGGGAGAACACAGCAGATGCTCAAAGAGATGGATGAGATCACAGAATGGCCTCAGAGAGAAGACTGCCAGTTCCTGGTCACCAGCCCGGTGACCAGCTGCAGCCACGCCTCCAAACCCTCCCAGCAATGCTTGCTCTTTTAACTGGCCTGGAATGGGCTTCTGTCCCCCCTCTCCCTTCTATCCTCCTTCCACCATGTGCCCCTGCACAGAGCAGACTGAGAACAAATGCCAAGGCTTCAGATTTCCCATAATGGCAGCACAATCTACCAACAGCAAGGAAATGCTGGACAAAGCATAAGAAAATCATCTTAAAACCAACCAAGACAGTAGGAGTTTCCAGGGCCAAGAGGAAATCAAGAAGGTAAGAGAGTATGGAAGCCGCTTTCACCCTAAGGGATTTTGCCAATCCTGGCAAATGTGGATGTCCATTTTGATAACTTGTGAGGGAAGAGAAATGAAAATCAAAGTCCAAGGTGACTCCCCTCCACCATAACTGTGACCCCACGGGGCTCCCCTCAGGGATAAGCTGGGCCAGAAATTACCCAGCCTATGCTCAGACCTCGGCTCACACTGCCTGAGAGGCTGGAAGAATCTCCAGCCTTGAATTTGGATTCAAGGGATCCCTGAATGGTAGTGCTCAGAGATGGCAGAAAGAAAAGTCCCTCCCTCTCTAGAGAAGGACCTCTCATCCTAGACTGCAAGTTACCCCTATTAATGACTTTTAAACACAGTGACCAACACACAGTCAAAGATAACTGGGCACGCGGGGAACTAAAGTGCCATGATTTAAAAAATCAGCAAAACCACAGATGAGAGATAACAAGCAAGAGGCTCCTGCGCCCAGACTCTTCCCAGCCAGGAGCCCAGGGCAAGTCACGGCCACCCTGGGACATAGTGATGTACCTTCCCACAGCTTCCGGTGCTGGTCCTTGGCCTCCTTCTCTGGCTTCTCAGCTTCTTCCTTCAGTGTCCGCAGCAACTCCACCTGGTCCTCCAGTGACTTCTTTCCAGCCTGCAGCTCAATGAGCTTTTTCTGGGTAGGCAGAAGACAGGGGCCAGCTCTCTTCCTGTTCCACCCGCTTCCTCACAGACTGCCATCTCCCTGCCTCTATTTCACAGGGTGGCCACAGAATCTTTTCAAAATACACACCCCTGTCTGGGTCTCCCCCTTGCTGTGGTTCCCTGCAGCCCACTGGAGAGAAACCCAAAGACGTCAATGTAGCCCCCGAGGCCCTGCATGACCAGGCCCCTGCTCACCTCTCCAGCCCCATCCACCCCACTGCTATCTTAAACTCTAAGATCCAACTGCCCTGACAACATTCAGAGCCCCACTCTCTGCCTCCAGTTCTTCACACATGCTTTCCTTCTGTCTGGAACACTCTGCCTGGCTAACTCTGAATTACCCAACAGATTTCAGTTTAGATGGAGGCCTCCTCCTCCAGGAAGTCGTCCCTGCTTCCTACCCCCAAGACGGGTTCGGGGAACAGAGGGACCGGGCAAGAGTCTTCTCTATGCCTTACAGTCCCGAACATCCCTTCTCCCCTCAGCCCTGGCTATCACTTTGTCTGTGTGTCCCTCCCACTAGCTGATGCACTCTTGAGGCAGTTCCACCTCTAGTTCCACGTCTGCTTCTAGTCATGATGCACGAGCCCAGTGCATCCTGGGCTTCTGTGGCTATTTCAAAAAGGAATGTGTGTGCTGGGTGGACTCCAGCCTAGGGATGGGGGTCCCAAGCTGTAGGGTCTTAGCCCAAGCCCGCACGGGATCACTTTCCTCCCGAGACCTCAGCCTGGTCTGCTGCCAGGATCCTCCCACCTGCCCAGGAGGGCAAAGATCACCTGGAGCCAACCTCACCATGCGGCTCCCCCAGTATCCCCTAAACTCGGGAAGTATCTCACTGGCCCTGAATTCACTGCCCCATGAACTCGGGAGGTACCGCACTAGCCAGGCCATGGGGGTGGGAGAGAAAAACCTGGAAGCTGCCCAGGGCAGAGAAACAGAGTTGGAGCCCTTACTCAGTGGGTCGGGCAAGAGCCCAGGAGTGTTGAGGACTCTGACCCATCAAACAGCCAAGGGGGTGGCAGACAGGGGAGGGAGAGACACACCCCTGGGGGTACACCCTCTTCTGGCCCCCCCAGCACCCACCCTATTGAACTAACCTGACTGCGACTGACTGACCCCCATCTCGAGTCCTCCCCCAGACTGGCAAGCCATGTAGCCATTAGCCCTAACTTACAGATGAGAGAACACTGGGACCGGGATGCAGAGGTGTCCCTCCTGTCCTAGGGGCAGCAGAGCTCCTCCGAGCCCACTTCAGTCTGCGCCCAAGGCCCAGGTCGATGCCTGTACTGGCTGCCGCCCACTTGGTACCCGCTTAAGCGACGACTAAACGCCAAGTGGACAAACGAGTGAACCAAGGCGCAGAGAGACAGTAACCGGCCCCAGGACACCACGAGTCGGGAGCAGACGTCAACCCCAGCCGGCCTCCTCAGCCCACACCTCCAGGTTGTCCTGGGTCAGCCCCACCGGGCCCCTCACCTGCTTCTCCTCTCGGGCCTTCTTCCAGTCCTCAATTAGGATCTTCTTCAGGCGGAACCCCTCGCGGGTCACCTCCGCCATCTGCTGTAGAGTCTCTCTCTCCTTACGACCCTTCTCTCTGCGGGGAGGGGACACACGGGCACGATGGGGTCGGGGGCACTTAGCATCCACCAGGTCTGCTTCTTCCAAAAGGGTTCAACCCCCATGCCTTCACACCCCCTATGCGGGCAAAGACAGGAGAGCCAACCCTCCTCCCCCCACCTCCCCAGGCTCTCTTGGCCTCAGGGTCCCTCATCCCCGTCCTTGTGGGGAAGGACAATGGGCAGGGTTCGTCCACCCTCAGGGTCGGGGAGGGACTGGGGGGTGCTGGGATGTGGGGCTGGAAGGTGGCTCCCAAGAGAGGGAGGAGAGAAAAGCACAGAAGTCACAGGCGCCCAGACACAAAGGGCAATCTGGCCGGTAAGCACTGTTCTGCTTAATCCACTCTCTATTTAAAAGATCTTCCACCAAAAGAGTTTACATGAGTATTGGGACTCTCAGCTTCTTTGAAAAACAAATCCAGTCCTGCCACCTGCCCTCAACTCACAGGAGTGGAGGGCAGCTGTGCCTTTAGATGTCACAATCCCACCACTCCCTACTGCCTTATACTCAGCCTGTTTAGATTACCTGCCTGTGGGCATTTCAGTTTTCAGGTCCTGCTGCAGAGCGTAGCAGTTAAAAGCATGCAGTCTCAAGTTAGACCAACCTGGGTTCGAGTCTCGGCTCTGCTATCTCCTAGCTATGTGACCCTGAGGAAGTCATTCTCCTTTCTAAGCTTGAGCTTCCTCATCTGTTGTTAGGCAAACTGCACCTGCTTCCAGGCCAGAGAGGAAATTGCTGATGGAGCATTCACAAGGCACCTGGCACGGGGTGAGCACTCAGTACACAAAAACAGAAAAGAGAGGGAACCTGATTCACCCAGTGGGGCAAGGCAAGGTCTGGGGTGGGGGGGATGGGGAGGTGGGGGGGGGTGTCACCTACGTACTTGCAGGTGTTCTCACAGACGATCCCACTGTTGTATTCGTCTGTCCCGTCGCAGCAGTCTGAGGGCAGAGGTGTGGGCACCATCGGACCCGGCAGTGCCTCTTCCCTCCCTCCACCCAGCACCCTGTCTCCAACCCCAGGGTGATCTCATTCACCACAAACTCCATCGTTGACCCATCTGGAGGAGATGTACAGGGGCTTGTAGCCAGTGTTGGTGCAGTGGAAGCTGCCGTTGGGACAGGCGGCTGTGCCTGGGGGGAAGAAGGGAGGGAGGGTTTGTGGGGTGTGCTCAGAATCCAGCGTGTCACACCCACCGCGTGCACAGAAGGAACAAGGAATGTGAGAGTAACTGATCCCAAGTAAAAGGAGCAAAGAGAGCTGCACGCTTGGGGCCTGAAACAAAACTCTCCAGTACTCCCTCCTGCCTCTCCTCCCTGAGGCCCTCAGAACAGGGCCCAGCCAACCCCCTCCCCCTCCCCCTCCCCCTCCGGGCTCCCACAGCACCTCCCACTCTCCTCGCCAAACCACTGACCACTCACATCTGTGCCCGCTTCCCCCCACTCAACAGGGAGCTGTCTGAGGACAGGACTGGGTCTGTTTTGCTCACCGCACAGGACCTGGCACTCACCAACTGCTCAGTAAATGCATGATGAATGAACGAATGAAGAAAGAGCTCACCTGGTTCATCTGAGCCATCCTTGCAGTCACAGTAGTCGTCATTGACCTGATCAAAAGGGACACTGGCAGAGCCATCCAGGCAAGTGAAAGGCTTGGACTCGTCGTAGAAGTGATGGTCTGGGGAGGGGGGGCAAGGGGCTCAGCCCAGGGCAGGAAGAGGCCCTTTCCACCCAACGGCTCCTCTCCCCCCACCCACCAGTTGAGCATTGCCACCTTCCCTGCCCAGAGACCAGAACACTGAGACCGAAGGCTGTTAAGTGCCTCTCCCGGGAGCCTCCCACACCCCACCCCCACCTCTGGCCACCTCCAGTAGCCGACTCACTGGTGAGGGAGACGCCCCGGGGTCGCTTGACCTCCACGGCCCAACACATGGGCAGCAGCAGCAGCACTAGTAACATCTCGCTGGAGCCTCGGAAGCCGGAAACGGGTTCTGTCAGAGGAAGGAGGCTGCTGGGAGATGCGCTGTGCCCTCGCGCTGCAGCAAGAAAGGGGCGGCAGGTCAGTGGGAGAGGGCGACCTCCAGCCAAAAAAAGGCACCTCTCCCTCCAGCCAACTGGATTTCTCCATCGCTTCCGGGCAATGAGGGCTCACTTTGCTTCCCATACTGGGGGCGGGGGGGGTGGTCTCCCCAATCCTGCCCAGTGGAGGGGAATCTCACTTGGCCCAAATCAATGGTGGGGGGGATCTCAAAACCTCCGCTCCCCATGAGTAGGGGGTGGTTAGCTATCCAATTCCCGCCTTCGACTGCCCCCAAGAGGAAATTGGGGTGCCCTCCCGCCCACTAGTTCACCACCTACACGAGGCTGGGGCAAAGGTCAATATCCACCGCGCCCCCCGACCCAGCAGCCAACTGTTCCTCCTGCAGAAAGAAAGCGGAAATGTGTGGAAGCATCACTTCCGGCATCACGCTGCGCTCCCGGAACGGCGGTTCGTGGCCGCCATGTTGTGAGTGGCAAGTGGCGGGGCCGGAACCGAGACGGCCATCTTGGATAGGACTGTGAAGCCTTAAAGGGAATAGTTCTGAAGGTTAGCGCTTAATGGCGGCGCAAGGGGCCTCCATCTTGGGAGTGTCGGGTTCTGCAGCCGGAACAGAAAGTTCCTGAAAAACGCCCGCGAACCGCCTCGGCGGGGTTGGGGTGGAGGGGTGGGGAGGAAAAGGGATGAGCACGTGACTCCAAAGTACCCTCCCCCATCTTTCTGAGGAGCTGGTCCGCTCTGTCCCCTATTGGGACCGCCCCTCAGCTCGGCGTCAGCCAATGAGAGCCGTAGATTGGAATGCAGGCGATTTCCTTGGGAGCGCTGGAGGGAGGCGGGGAAGGTTACCTAGCAACCGGAGATGCTGCGAGGCCCCGCCAAGCGGTAGACAAGTGCATTCCCAGAGCCCGAGGAACAGGAGCTGACGGATCCCGGACAGAGGCAATTCCTAGTGGATCCCCTAACCCCCAGGGATTCTTGGCCTCAACCCAATCATGACGTCTCCCCTGTGCTGGGGGGCCTCCGCCAACGCCATGCCTTCTCAGGACCAGATTGCAGCTCCCTCCAAAGTCAAGGGCAGTCAGGCTCAGATCAAGCCCTACCACCCTCGAGGCAAGGGCTCAGTGCAGGCCTGGCACTCACTCCATTCCAAGGCGGCACCTTTCCACGCCAGCGAGGGGAAGTCCGCTGTGCACACGCAGGTGGCTGAGTTACAAAGGAAGATACAACTGTTAGGTAAGATGGCTCCAGAGGGCACAGAAGGGTCAAGAGTCAACAGTCCTCCGACCTGGCAGGAGCGTTTCACTGGCATTCATCCAGTGGCCAGTTTCTGGAGGCAAAAACTCATACTTGTTCATGGTTTTCTTCATCTTTCTTGTAAAATTTTTCCTGAGCTCAGAACTGACTGGACTGCATTTCATACTTTTATGTAATTTCAACTCTTCTATCATGCATGGAGTGGTAAAGAATATAGATTTCTAGAGCTGGATTTTCTGGGTTCAAATCCTGGCTCTACATATACTAATTGTTTGACTTTCAGGGACTAAGAGTAACCTAATTGCTCTCAGTCCAACCATGAAATGGGGATAATAACAGTACAACCTTATAGGTAGTTGAAATGTGTAAGGTGCTTAGAACAGTGCCTAGCACATAGTAACGCTATAAAGTGTGAACCAGTAGTTCTCAATGGAATAGGGCTATTTTGCAATGTCTGGAGACATTTTGGTTTGTCACATTGCTGGGGGGGAGGGGGTTACTGGCATCTAGTGGGTAGAGGCCAGGAATGCTGCTCAACATCTGACAATGCACAGGACAGCTCGCCACAGCAAATAATTATCCATCCCAAATGTCAGTTGTGCCAAGGTTGGGAAATCCTGGTATAAACCATTATTGTTTTATTATTAGGAGGTAATTTTGCGTAGTGGTTGAAGGTATGGGCTGGGGAGTCCAACTGCTTGTGACCTTGAACAATCTAAAAAGCCTGAGTCTTCTTATGCGTAAAATGGGTATAATATGTATATGGATATGTACCTATTGGCACACGCTGTTTGATACCTAGAAAATTATTAGTCCAGCATCCAACACCTAACAAATGCTCAAAGTGAAATACTGTTAAAATGTTAGGTTGACAATTACTAAAAGGTCTTCCCTCTGGGAAGTCCCCCCTTCCCATGATGCTCTGCTTCTGCCTGCCCACCTCACATGACCCCAGAGGGTGACCGGAAGGCCTTTTATGAGAGCACCCAGTGGAACATCAAAAAGAATCAGGAGACCATCAAGCAGCTCCATGAGGAGACCAGGGCGCTGCAATTACAGTTGACAGACCTGCTCCAGGTGAGGTTGAAGAGGCTCCAGGGGACAGGAGCAGCTCCAGGGGCAGAGCAACACCCCAAGTAGAAGTGGCCTGAATCAGTAGTGTGACTGGGCTCTTCTCTCTGCAGGGAGATGAGAAAGTGATCCAGGCAGTGATTCGGGAATGGAAATCAGAGAAGCCATACCTGAAGAACAGGACAGGCCAGGTTTGCCCCACTCCCATTCCACTGACCATCTCCGTTCATTTCCAGCCTGGGTCCCCACCCGACTGGCCTCCCTGCTCACTATCTCGCCTCTCCAATCCCTTCTCCACGCCTGGCGCCACTCATTTATTTCTAAATCTTTATCACGCACCTACCATGTGCCTGGCATGGTTTTAGGTGTTGGTCACCATGAGGTGAAAAAAACAGACCATGTCCCCACTCCCCAAAATCTCATATCTTGGTGGAGAAAACAGACCCCCCCCAACCCAAAAAAAAAAAAAAAAGAACAACAAATACAGAAACAAAGTAATTCCCAGTGGTGACAAGAGAAACAAATAAAATAAAACAGACTGACTTAACTAGAGAGGGATGGGGGCAGGGGTTTGCCTTTTAGACTGCAGGATGCGGGTCTTTGCTTTCTCTAAGAAGGTGATATTTGAGCTGAGAATGGGACAGGCAGGTAATGATCTGGGGAAAAGCATTCCAGGCAGATGGAATAGGAAGTGCAAAGTCCCTAGGGTAGGAACAAAAGTAGAGTGTTGGAGACACAAAGGAGGTAAGTGTGGCGGGATGGTAGTGAGTGAGCGGGGCTCTGTAGGAGGTGAGGTCAGGGAGGTCAGCAGGGGCAGAACTCTGCAGCAGCCTTCACTGCAAGAGCGCAGATTTTATACTAAGAATCAGAGAAATGGAAGATGGGCTGTGAGGAGGCAGGAATAGAAGCCAGGAGGAGGTCAACCGGGTGAAAGATGGGGTTGGCTGCACTAGGACAAAAGGGGTAGAAATAGGAAGAAAGAGATCTCTCTGGAGGAACCTTTGAAATAGAACAGAGAATTGCTAACAAACCGGGTGCGGGTGGGAGAGAAAAAGAGAAGGTGAGGATGACATCAAGGTTTGGGACTTGAGCACCTGGAAGGGTGGAGCTGCCATGAGCTGAGATGGGGAAGATTCGAGAAGGGCAGGTTTGGGGAAAGATCAAGGACATAGTTTTGGACACGATGGTTTTCAGCTGCCTGTGGAAACATCTGGAAGGCAGTGTAGATATGGATATACGAGCCTGCAGTTCAGGAGGGAGGCTGAATTGGGGTGTCTTCAGTGTGTATGTGACTTTTGAAACCCTGAGACTGGATAGGATCCCCAAGGGGCTAAGGTTGGTCAGAGGAGAGAAGAGCCTCTTCAAAGGCAAAGGAGATGGAGAACGGGCAGCCAGGGAGGTGGGTGGAAAACCAAGGAGTGGGGGTCCTGGAAGCCACAAAAAAAGAGAATCTGCAGGAGGAGGGGGGTCAACCAGGTCAGACGCTACTAAGAGTCAGGGGAGATGAGAACCAAGATATAGGAGAAGGGGGACTTCCCTGGTGGTGCAGTGGTTATGAATCTGCCTGGCAATGCAGGGGACACGGGTTCGATCCCTAGTCCAGGAAGATCGCACATGCCACAGAGCAACTAAGCCCGCAAGCCACAACTACTGAGCCCGCGCACAACTACTGAAACCCGCGTGCCTAGAGCACATGCTCCATAGCAAGAGAAGCCACCGCGATAAGAAGGTCGCACACTGCAACAAAGACCCAACACAGCCAAAAAATAAATAAAATTTAAAAAAAAAAAAGATATAGGAGAAGGAAGGAAGGACTAGGTGAGGGGTTCAGGCCCCTGCTCTTGCTCCCCTCCCTCAGCAGGCCCTGGAGCACCTGGACCGCCGGCTGAGTGAGAAGGTGAAGCAGCTGAATGCTCTTCGGTACCAGCTGGGGCTGCGACAGAAGTGGCTGGAGGAGCTCCAGCTGCAGCACAGTCTGCGTGAGCTGGAGATGGCAGAGGCGAAAGATAGCAACACAGAGGTGGCCAAGGTGGGGCCAGTGAGGTCTGCAGAGGCCTTGATCCTGGGGGAGGAATTGAGGGGGGAAGGGACCCAGCCCAGCCTTGCTTCTCTCTAGACCATGCGGAACCTGGAGAACCGCCTGGAGAAGGCCCAGATGAAGGTGGAGGAGGCCGAACACATCACCAATGTGTACCTGCAGCTCAAGGCCTATCTACAGGTAGGGACCAGGGCGACTGGGGGTGGGAGGTGGCAAGTGGGAGGGCCAGCCTTGTTAGGGACAGCGGTCACAGGCCTGCCTCATCCCTCACGCCCCAGGAGGAGAGCCTCCGCTTGGAGAACTGGCTGGACTTCATGGAGGCTGAGGTGGTGAGAACGAAACACGAGCTGGAGGAACTGAACCTAGTGAATCAGGAGGCGCTTAATGCGAGGGACATTGCCAAGGTGCCAGCCCGTTGGGTCCTGGGGGGGGGGTCCTGCCCCCCGACCCCCGAGGCTGCCATGGTCTTCTGGCCCCAGCATCTGAACCTCAGCTGTCCCGGAACCCGTCCCATCTCTCTCCCAGGACCCCACAGCCTGACCCAGCTGTCTAGAGTTGGGCCTGCGGCTCTGGCCCAGAGCCCGGATAGGTGCCAGCAGGTCCTGCTGTCCCCCTTTCCCACCCTCTAGAACCAGCTGCAGCATCTGGAAGAGACAGTGTTCCGAGAGCGCAAAAAGCGCGAACGCCACCTAACAGAGTACAAGAAGCGCGCGGAGGAGAGGAAACTGCAGAACGAACGCATGGAGCGCAAGGTGGGCGCACCAGGGGTACGGGGCTGCGACGACCCCAGCCTGCTCCTGCTTAGATGCGGCCCTACTGGGTCCGGGGCCGGGCCACAACGTCGGCCCAGGCCCTAGACCCTTCGGCAGTTCTGACGTTTCTCCTGACTCCGCCCCCATCTCCACTAGATGCCAGGGCTCGTCTCACATCCCTGACCCTGCCCTCCAGCCCTCCCCTTACTCTCAGGTCGATCCTCCTCCTTCCCCACAAGACTTGCCTGTGTCGGAAATTTGATCCTGCCTCTAACCCGCCCCTTACCCGACAGGCCCCGCCCCCGCACCCTGGACCCCCGTCCCTCTGCGCTGCTTCTGAGGCCTCCCTTTCTCGACCAAGGCCCCGTCAAGCACTCCTGACCCCTGCCTGGGTGCCCTTACCCACGCCTGGGCCCCACCCGCTCCCGTACTCCAGTGCGGATACTTCCCCAACCCCCGCGGCCTCGGCCCTAAGCCCTTGTCTGAGAGCTGACGCCGGCCCTGACCTCAACCCACCAGCAGACCCAGCGCGAGCAGGTGCTGCTGCAGTCCGACGACAGGCTCCAGGACAGCGTGCGCTCCAAAGAGGAGGAGCTGCGGCGGCGCTGGGACATGTACCAGATGGACGTGCTCTTCGGCAAGGTCAAGGACGCCACCGGCGTGGCGGAAACGCACGTGAGTGCTGCCCTCGGCCCTCCCAGCTCCCAGACGCCCGAGCTGAGCCTGGGAAGCCAACACACCCAGCCTCGCCTTTTTGCCGGGTCAGTTCCTCAGCACACAAAAGACACCCCTTCTTCCTCCAGCTACTGCCTCATTTCTCCGCTACCTCTCTCAGCAAAACCCACACGAGTTATCTACACTGGCCATCGTCCTCTCCTGTTCCTGCTTACACTGGTGCTGACGTCTTTGACATACCAGCTCTAGGAGAACTATGAGTGTTTTCTCTCTGCTGTATCTCCAGCACCCGTAGCAGGGTCTGGGCGCAGTAAAATGCCCAGTGCCAGCCTCAGTCCCAGAGAAGCTGGGCCCTTGCTCTGGGGCCCACGCTTGGCAGCGTCTTCCTTGAAATTTTCTAAGACTTTATGTCCCCACCTGGTGAACAGTAATTCCCCTGGATCCCTGTCGGGTTTCTCCACTTACGGCGCTCTCCAACCCACTCCTCCTCCTATGGGGTAGCCTCCGAGGAGTTCCAGGACTTGGACATATGGGGTCGTCTGGAGCACTGTGGCCAGGCGCCTTTCCTGGCCGTATTTCCTCACGGGAGTGGGCAAGATTCGCTGCCAGAACGTTGCTGGCGTGTTGATTTTGGAAAGCAGCTGTGCTCACTATCACTGCCCCGCAATCCGATTTTGGCTGATTCAATTTCCTTATATAGACAAGGAAGGGCCCGCAAAAATCATTTCTTCGGGGTTGCACACCCTCGAGGCAGCCCTGGGTCAGACTCACAGAGCGTCTAAACACCATTATGCAGAAGCCATCATCTCAGCCACTTGTCCTGCGTGCCCGGGGGAAAGAAGGGGGGGAAAGAAGGAGGGGTGCACCCCTGCCTACCCCAGCCCTGGCTCTGACTCGGGCTGCGCGGCCCCCAGGCGGTGGTGCGGCAGTTCCTGGCACAGGGCGACACCTTCACGCAGTTGGAGACGCTCAAAAGCGAGAACGAGCAGACGCTGATGACACTGAAGCAAGAGAAGCAGCGGCTGCAGCGGGAGCTCGAAGACCTCAAGTACTCAGGGGAGACTGTGCTGGTGAGGTGAGGTCCCGGGTGCCCGAGGGCGAGAGTGGGGCCTGCGGGGTCGGTGGAGCTCCAGTGGCGGCCTCCCTGCCCCCCGCAGCGAGCAGAAGCTGCAAGTCGAGTTGCAAGGACGCATCAAGGAGGAGGAGCAGCGGCGGGCTGACACACAGGATCGGCTGGAGCTTGCCATGCGGGCAATGCAAATGACCAAAGAGGGCCTGGAACACCTGGCTGGCAAACTGAACCACGTCCTAGTGGCAGGCCCCGCCCACGAGGAAGCACCGCAAGACGTGAGAGGCGGTGCCAGCACGCAGGTGTGGGGTTCTGCCCCGTAGCCCACTCAAGAGAACCCACCGCAGGCCCTGTCCAGGACATGAGAGGCCTGGACACAGGGGAAGCCTCAACCCACTCCTGAGTCTCCACCCCACGTCTCAGGGGGCACCCCCTTACTCCTCAAGAGGCCCAGGACTTTAGAGACCCTGTCCCATTTCAAGTCCCGCCCCCATGGGAAAGTCCCACTTAGCCCCCCCCCCCACATACACACACCCACCCAAAACTTCAGAGACCCCGCTCCAATCCTGGAGCGACCACAGACAAGAGAAGCCCCACCCTGCCCACAGCAGAATCCCATTTCTTAAGGTCATCCGGCAATGGCCTCTCTCCAGTTAGTATCCCTGCCCTCCCACTAAAAGACTCCCCCCGCCCCCCATCCCTTGGCTTGGGTCTCTGGAATTCAGAGGCAATTGCCTCATAAGCATGGCCCTTGACCACAGAGTCCCGACCCCACAGAGGATAGCACCACTCTGGTTGGTGGCCCCTAACTTCAAAGGCCTGGTTCCTGAGGAAAAGCCCCGCCCCTGGGTGGAACCTGCCCCCAGAGGCCCCGCCCCCTCCCAACTCACCTGGTTCCGCCCCCGGGCTGCAGGAGGCCGGCCGCTTCGCAGGAAAGGAGCTGGATCCCAAGGCAGGTGACTATCTGCCCAACCTCCTGGGCCTCGTGGAGGAAAAACTGTTGAAGCTACAGGCGCAACTCCAGAACCACAACGTGCCAGAGATGCTGCGCCACATCGCCGACCGCGAGGTACCCCTTCAGCCAGGGGGTGGGGCTGAGGGTGCAGGGGCTGGGGCGGAATACCAGGGGGTCGGGGCATCCCCCTGGAGACCAGAGAGGAGGCCGAGGGGCCGGGAATGGGCCTTAGGGACAAGGCGTGAGGTTTAAGGAGCTAGGGATGAACCACGAGAGTTTCCAGAGGGCCCTGGCGGGCCAGAGGTCAAGGCTGGGGGGATCAAGGGTCGGGCCTCGAGAGGACAAGAGGTGGGACCTAGAGACCACGGGCGGGCCTGGGGGGGGAGGGGGTTGGGTATCAGGATGCACGCTGAGAACAAATGACGCAGCAGCGACCAAAGAAAACTTTACAGGAGTGGGCAGAGGTGCTGAATGGAATCAGGTTATGTCTCAGAGTGGGGTGGGGAGGAGGGGGAACGGACTTCGCTGCAGCCTCTGCCCACCCTCACTCTTCTTTCCCGCTCCCCCCTCCCCCAGTTCTACTCCACCCTAGAGGGAAAGCTGCCGATGTACAACACCCGCATCGCCCTGCCTGTTGCCGGTCGCAAGGACAGGTTCTTCGGTCAGTACGGGCAAGGAAAGGGGGCGGGGCCGGGGGCCCAAGCAGAGCATCGGGAGGTGGTCAGGGGCCGGACCCAGGGCCAAGGTGGTGGTGGGATGGTAAAGGCTGGGAAGGAACATCTGAGCCGGGAATGGGAACCCTGATCCCCTCATCGCCCTTTGCAGACGAAGAGGAGAGTGAGGACGAAGACAACGACGTGGTGACCCGCGCGGCGCTCAAGATGCGTTCCCAGAAATTAATCGAATCCCGCAGCAAGAGGCGCGGTCGTTCGCGGAAGTCCTAGACTCGCCCTCGCGCCCACCTGGCGTTTCCGGGCCCCTGCGGAGCCCCCAAACCCCTCTGGGCCCAGCGGCGGGCCCACAGGGCCCCTTCAAGGGCTGAACGCGGCCCGGACGAGGGAGCAGAGCGGGCGGGCAGGCGATGCCCGGAGTAGAGAAGGGGGCTGGGCTGCCGGACGTTCCCACAGTAAATCTCCCCATGCTGGTCCGCGCCGGCCTCGGAATCGCGCATTAAAGGTCAACCACCAGCCCCCTGAGTATTCGCCTCTCCTTGATCCTGCACCACCCCATAGATGGCTGCCGCTCAAAGCAGGGCCACAGATTGAGCCCCCTCCGACCTGGGGAGTGATGACTCCCATAAGCTAGGGACACAGATTGAGCTCCCTCAGCCCATCCAGAGAAATGAGAAATACCTCCACACCTGGAGCGGACCAGCCCTCCCCGTCTGAGCAAGCGGACTCTCCTGAGGACGCAGACCTGTACCCCACTTAGCTATACACATTAGCTCCTCCACACCTGGGGACACAAAAAAGAGCCCTCCCCTGGGAGAGAGAGAGGTGTCCTTTCTCCCGGGCTCAGACTGATACACATTTATCCGGAGAGCTCGGACCTCTTCCCCAGGGCCCTGGGCCGGGAGCTGGGGTCTGGCAGGGGCAACAGCGAGCCGTGGGTCCACCCCGCCCCGCCCCCGCGCTGCCCGGCCGCCCCGCCCCGCCGGCCCGACTCCCGGCCACTGCTCCCCGACCGGCCCTTCCGCCTCACTCAGCCGCGCGGCAGAGCGGGACGGGAGCGGACCATGGAGCGGACAACGAGCAAGGAGCTCGCCCTGGTAAGGGGACCTGGGGTCCCAGGACCCCACATCCCTGGCGACCCTCAAGTCCAGAAACTCCAGGTCCCCGACCGCCCCTTGGATCCTCTCTCCCCTCAAATCGGACCCTTCGAAACAACAGCCTGGGAGTCCCTACCTCTGGCCTCCCGGCCCCTGACCCAGTGAAGTGGCTGGTTCCTTTTAGGGATGATTGGTGGGGGGAGTGTCTCTGAGCGCATCTGCGAGAGGGACTAGAGACAGACTCGGTAAGACTGGACCCTGGGACGTCCCCAAATGCCACCCCATCCTCCCAATGACTAGGTAGGAGGGTACCCGCCACGCCGAGGGGACTTCCCGAGCCCAGGCCCCTGCCCCGAGTCTCACTGACTCTGGCCGGCAAAGGGGGAAAAAACCGGAGGGATCAGGCTTGAGTCCGCGGAAGAGGCGGGGCCCTGGTCCCGGGACCCTTCCCCCTGCGGCGTCCTGAGCCCGCCTCCGCGTCCAGGCGCCGCTGCAGGACTGGGGCGAGGAGACCGAGGACGGCGCGGTGTACAGTGTCTCCCTGCGGCGGCAGCGCAGTCAGCGCTTGAGTCCGGGAGCAGGGCCTCGGGGCACCCAGGTGAGGAAGGGGTAGGAGGCTGGGGCTGAGCGGAAGGCGACCAGGTGAGGGCGGGGCTGAGTAGAGGGGAGGAACTGGGGCCCGAGGAGGGGCGGGGCTTAGAGGCGACCGGGTAAGAATGGAGTGGAGCCTGGGGGCGGCCAGGTGAGTGGGGTAGATGAGGAGGCGGAGCCAGGTGAGGCCGAGGTGACTAGCAGGACCTGGGGACGGAACTGGACGGCAGGGCCTAGGTAAGCCAGGTTTAGTGGGGCGGAGCTGGAGAAGGAGGAGTGGTCTTTAGAAGAGACCAGGCGAGAGCGAGGTGGGGCGGAGAGCCTGGGAACGGGCCAGTGAAGCGCGGCAGGAGAGCTGGGAGCAGCCTGGGGGCGGAGGTGGGGGTGAGGTAGGGGTGGCTTGTAAATGGGGCAGAGGGCAGGGCGGGGCCTGGGCGGATGAGGATATTCCAGGCGGGTTTCGGGGGTCGATTGTGCAATGGGGGAGAATAATGAACTCAGGGGGCAGGATGCAGAAGAATGGACAGGATCAGATGCAAGATCGGTGCTTCCCAAAGACATGATTGGAATGGGATGCTGGGGCCCACTCCTCTGTGTCTCATTGCGGTCACCCTGCCCCGCAGGCCCCCAGCCCCGGTGCCGACACCTTCCTCCATTACCGCACCAGCAAGGTGCGGGCGCTGAGGGCAGCGCGGCTGGAGCGGCTGGCGCGGGAGTTGGTGTCTGGAGACCGCGAGCAGGACCCAGGCTTCGTGCCTGCCTTCCTGGCCACCCACCGGGCCTTTGTGCCCACTGCCCGCGTGCTGGGCCTTCTCCTGCCACCGCCGCCGCCGCCCCTGCCGCCGGGGTCAGTACCAACGGGAGACTCTCATGTTCCCACCCCAGACCTTCACCTGGATACTCCGTCTGCTCCCTCCGGTTTAGAACTAGGACCCCACCCTCCAACCCCAGAATCTTCCTCCTGAGTCCCCTCCAGCCGCCCTCTTCTTCACCTGATGGCGGAGGGGGGTTGTCTTTCCAGGGTAGAGATCAAGAAGACAGAGGGAAGAGATCTGACCTTCAACAAGAACCTAAGGTTTGTCTCCCGTCGGGTGTGGGCAGGGGGGCATAGAGGTCAAAAGGATCTGAAGTGTAGGGGCTCCAGAGGTCCAGAACTCTGGGCTGGGCTCTGAGGCCCCACCCCTCTGGCCAGGGCTGTGGTGTCGGTGCTGGGCTCCTGGCTGCGGGACTACCCTCAGGATTTCTGGGACCCCCCTGCCCACTCGGACCTAGGCAGTGTTTGCACCTTTCTGGGCTGGGCAGCCCCATCAGGGGCTGAGGCCCGGGAGGCAGAACAGCTGCTGGGAGATTTCCTGAAGGATGCTGAGCCACAGCAGGAAGAAGAGGAGCAGTCCCAGACATGGGCAGGTGAGCGGGTTGGGGAACTGATAGTGTCCAGAACAGGCATTCTCCCTCCCCCAGGGGTCTTCTCCCCTCACGGAGGAGCTACAGATCTTGGGCAAGGTTCTTAACCCTGTCTGAGCCTCAGTTTCCCCACCTGTAAAATGGGGGTAATAGCCCTTTGTTTAAAGTATTGGCATTTGTCTATCACCTCCCCCACACAACACATCCCAACTACAAAGATAGTCCCTCATTGGGTCAGAGTACCCTGTGTTTTTGGCTACAAATCATCTATTACTACTTGCCTTAGGAGCTACAGAGACCTGGGTTCAAATCCTAGTTCTGCCATTTGCTGACTGTGCGACCTTGGAAAAATCACCTCTCTGAGCCTCAGTTTCCTTATCTGCAAAATGGGGGCAATGACAGTACTTACCTCATTGGCTTCTTCATTCATTCAACAAATATTTAGCCACTGGCTCTGGGCACATAACAGTGGACAGGAGCTCCCTGTTCCCTGGGGAAGACAATTAGTGGACAAGTAAATAAACAAATAATGAGGGCTTGGCAAATTATTTTTAATATTTAACAGTATTATTTTCATTACTGTTGTGATCACAGATTCTTACTTATTAGAATCTACCACTTATAATGAAATCGATACAATAAATCATACTGATATTTTCTAGTAAAGTGGGTGTCGGCAAACTATCTAGCCCTTTATAGAAAAGTTTGCTGGGACTTCCCTGGTGGTCCAGTGGTTAAGACTCTGCATTTCCATTGCAGGGGGCATGCGTTCAATCCCTGGTTGGAGAACTAAGATCCCACATGCCACGTTTGCCAACCTCTGTTGTAGAGAGCTTTGGGGGGAAGGAAAAATATCCACATACTTCATTCAGATCTTTTTTCAGTTGTCATCTCCTCAGACATGCCTTCTCACATCCCCTCCCAACAAATACAGCCTCCCACTCTGAGTGCTATTACCTGCCTTATTTTTCTGCATAGAGCCCATTGGTCTTGTCCCCAGCTCTATCCCCAGGGTCAGTTACAACACGGATTTGTCTACTGAATAATTGCATCCTGCTTATAAAGTATCATCTTTCACCCATCTGTGTTTGATCTGATCCCTGTCACAAGAGCTTTATATCCCTAATCCATTCTTTAATCCTTAAACTGGCCACATTTCTCTCTGCTTTACAAAGTAGCAACCACTTCTCTCCCCTGGTGAGAGTTATTTATATACATTTTATCCCTTCATCTTCCCTCCTGGTTACCAAGTATCTTTCTTCCTCTGCCTTCAAGATTTCACCGGCTGATTCCAAGTCATCAGAGCTGCACAGGGCAGTGGGGTAGCCACTAGCCCCATGTGGCTATTAAAATTGAACTTAATTAACATTAAATAAAAATTAAAATCAGTTCTTTGGTCACAATGGCCACATTTCTAGTGCTCAGTAACCACATCGGGCAGCACAGGTAGAAAATATTTCCACCACTGCAGAAAATTCTATTGAAAGTGCTGCCCTAAGCTATGAGTTCTTGAGGTAAGAGGAGAAAATGAACAATTTATTGAACACTGACTTTATGCCAGGATCTGGGAACCTTAACATCCTTGTTTGGGGGTTACTTTTTACCATGGAAAATTTCAGACATATAGAAAAGTAGAGAGAAATAATGTAAAGAACACTGAAACACCCATCGCTCATCTTCAACAATTATCAATTTGACCAAAAAAATTTTTTTTCAGGATGATTTGAAGGCAAATCCCAGACTTACGTCCCTTCACACACAAATACTTCGGTTCGCACCAGTAATTGACAAGGACTTTAAAATATATATAACCTTCATGCCCACAATCTTTTCCAACGAAATCAGCAATAATTACTCAATATCAAAAAATACTCAAGTCAAATCCCCCTATTGTTCCCAAGTTGTCTTCTTTATAGTTCTTTCTTCCAAAACCAAAGATCCATTTAAAGTGTTCTTTTTTAAAAAAATAAATTTATATATTTTATTTATTTACTTTTGGCTGTGTTGGGTCTTCGTTGCTGCACATGGGCTTTCTCTAATTGAGGTGAGCGGGGCCTACTCTTCGTTGCGGTGTGCGGGCTTCTCATCGAGGTGGCTTCTCGTTGCAGAGCACGGGCTCTAGGTGTGCAGGCTTCAGTAGTTGTGGCACACGGGCTCAGTAGTTGTGGCTCTAGAGCACAGGCCCAGTAGTTGTGGCGCACGGGCTTAGTTGCTCCGCAGCATGTGGGATCTTCTTGGACCAGGGCTCAAACCCATGTTGCCTGCATTGGCAGGCAGATTCTTTACCACTACGCCACCAGGGAAGTCCCAAGTGTTCATTTCTTAGATCTCTTTTTTTCTATGACAGTTCCTCTTTGTCTTTTGATTAATGGCATTAGGAAAAAATAATGGGTCAATTGTCCTGAGGAATGTCTCACATTCTTCTCCATTTACCTGTTAGCTTTCTCATGGTGACATGAAGCATGTTCCTCTATTCACCATATTTGCTGTAAGAGCTAAAGGTTTGATTAGATTTATGTGCAATTTTTTTTCCCCTATGCTCACTTTTTTTTTTTTTTTTTTTTTTGGTGCTCAAGTTACGGGATTTTTAAAAAATTTATTTTATTTATTTTTTATACAGCAGATTCTTACTAGTTGTCTATTTTATACATATTAGTGTATATATGTCAATCCCAATCTCCCAATTCATCCCAACCCACTCTTTCCTTCCTTGGTGTCCATACGTTTGTTCTCTACATCTGTGTCTCCATTTCTGCCCTGCAAACAGGTTCATCTGTACCATTTTGCTAGATTCCACATATATGCGTTAATATACGATATTTGTTTTTCTCTTTCTGATTTACTTCACTCTGTATGACAGTCTCTAGGTCCATCCACATCTCTACAAATGACCCAATTTCGTTCCTTTTTATGGCTAATTTTTCCCCCTATGCTCACTTTTAAAAACTAATATTTTGCGGGACTTCCCTGGTGATCCAGTGGTTAGGACTCTGAGCTCCCACTGCAGGGGGCACAGGTTCGATTCCTGTTCCAGGAACTAAGATCCTGCATGCAGCATGGCACAGCCAAAAAATAAAAATAAAGTAATATTTTGCAATGGCCACCTGTCCTAATACGAAATGAAAGACAGATAATTAAACAGACTTACACAGATAATTTTAAAATAATAATGTGATGCTGGAATTGTAATAGGAAGGAGAAATAAAACAAAAGCAATTTACACAACAACCAACTATACTTGTTGGTATGTCAATGTCTGGGCATGCCTTACCAGGAGACACGATGAAGTTGTTCAGTGCCTTCACCTGCCATAGCATCATGGTGAATATGGCAGCCAGAAACTAATGCAGGGGAGTGCACTGGCGACACAGACGCAGCAGCATAGATGTTGGTGACATCAGTTTCCAAAGTGGTGAACAACACTTGCCATTTCCATACAAAACAAAGTCCGCACTTTCACAGTCCTTGCCTTTCTAGAGCCAAAATAATTAGTGTTTATGAGCAAGATAGTTGAGTTCTAGGTGCCAAGTATTGTAAACAGGTTTTTCAAGGACGGAAATTTCTTGGAGGGTCATTTGGAGGCTGGTGGCACAATTCTTCACTATGCATGACTAGCCCCTCTTGTGGCAAGATTTCAACTTCCAAAATGTCCCCTAGGGGGCGCCACCATTGAACGCCACCTCGGAAAAATCATTCATATTTATTGAGTACTTTATAGCCGTCTGGTATGCGTGATTTTCATTTGATTTTTAAAAAATCCAGGTGAAGAAACCAAGGCACAGAGAGGTTTAAAGTCTTGCTTAATTTGCACAGCACCCCGGTGGACCAGTTTGGATTTGAACTTGGGACGTTAAGACGATAACCCTTCCTTAACCACAAGGTTATACCACCTCTAACCACCAGAAAAGGGCAGATGGATCCTATCTTAATACAGGTTCAAAGTCGAAGAGCTCTATTTTCTATTCTAGCCTTTGAGCACCTGGCTTCAGATCCCTGCCATTTACTGAAGATGTGAGTTAGAGCAAATTCCTGCCTCAGTTTCCCCCTTAAAAAAGGTGCATAGGGCTTCCCTGGTGGCGCAGTGGTTGAGAATCCGCCTGCCAATGCAGGGGACACGGGTTCGAGCCCTGGTCTGGGAAGATCCCACATACCGCGGAGCAACTGGGCCCGTGAGCCACAATTACTGAGCCTGCGCGTCTGGAGCCTGTGCTCCGCAACAAGAGAGGCCGCGACAGTGAGAGGCCCGCGCACCGCGATGAAGAGTGGCCCCCGCTTGCCACAACTAGAGAAAGCCCTCGCACAGAAACGAAGACACAACACAGCCATAAAGAAATTAATTAATAAATTAATTAATTAAAAAAAAAAGGTGCATAATAGTACCTCCCTCGCAGGGTTAGTGTATAAATTTCCCCGTTAATCCACCCAGGATGCTCAATGAACAGTTACTGCTGCTCTGACGTTCTTCAAAACACTCAAGGAGATCTCTGTTTCACAGATGAGAAAAGTGAGGATCACAGATGCCCAAGGTCACGCAGCCAGTCCTGGATTCAAACTTCAGAGTTTTTAACCCCCTCTAATGCTCCCTCAGGACATCCAGGGGTTGACCAGATACCCCGTCCAGACTCCCCGGTAAGCTGCTTGGAAGAGGTGGAAGGACTCGTGCGGGAAGGTCCTGAGCTCCTGGACTTCAGTGTAGACGACGTGGCCGAGCAGCTGACCCTGATGGATGCGGTGAGGATCCCGGCTGGGCGCGGCCGGGAGGGGGCGGGGCGTAGGGGGGGGGAAGGGGGAGAGGCCCAGCTGAGCACAGATCCTACCCACCCCAACCCCCGCGCGCAGGAGCTCTTCTCGCGCGTGCGGCCCTTCGAGTGCCTGGGCTCCGTGTGGTCGCAGCGGGACCGGCCGGGGGCCACAGGCACCGCCTCCACTGTGCGCGCCACTGTGACCCAGTTCAACACGGTGACCGGCTGCGTGCTGGGCTCGGTGCTCGGGTCGCCGGGCCTGGCCGCCCCGCAGAGGGCGCAGCGGCTAGAGAAGTGGATCCGCATCGCGCAGGTGCCTGTCGGGGGTGGTGGGTGGGAGGGGGCGTGGGGCACCGAGGCCAGAGAGAGGTCGGGGGCGGGCGGAAGGCCGAGGACTGGGGTCTGGGGAGACTCGGAGGATTGGGGCTGGGAGGTGCCTAAGGGAAAGCCTAGGACGTGGCTGGGCGGGACTGGCGCCTGGGACCGCAGAGGGACGCAGGGCTGGTCTAGGAATAAGGATGGGATGGGGGCACTGGGGAGGGGATAGGCTTGGAGGAGGGACCAAAGCCAAGAGACGGAGGCAGAGGTCCTGAAAGAGACTGGATGGAAGCGGGGCAGGAGCCTGAGCAGAGAGGAAGAGTAGAAATGGGGGCCAGGAAAGAGAGTGGGGGCGTGGCAAGGCGAAGGGGGAAGAAGGTTGACACCTGGGGTGAGACTTGGGCTGGGGAGGAGGAGTGTGGGTCTAGGAGAGATGCTACGGGTCCGTCTGGGGCCCGGGGAGAAGTAAGGAGTGGGGACACGGGAAGCCAAGGTCAGAGGAAGGGAATAGAGGGGCAGCTGGGGGAGGGCCTGGGACTGCAGGTTGGGGAGGGGGAGGGGGCCCCTGGGGGAGGAGGCTGAATCTGGGTAGCTCGTCAGATATGGGGCTGTTAGGATCTAACCTGGGGTCACAAGTCACGGGATCAAAGGTGGATCATACTTGGGGATCAGGCTTGGGGGTGTGACCAGCCGTCCCCCACCCCGCTCCGCAGCGCTGCCGGGAACTGCGGAACTTCTCCTCCCTGCGCGCCATTCTGTCCGCCCTGCAGTCTAACCCCATCTACCGGCTCAAGCGCAGCTGGGGTGCCGTGAGCCGGTGAGCAAGGTGGGGGGGGGGCGCTGGCGCGGGACCTCTTGCCCACCTCATCCCAGCTCTGACTCTCCCCGCGGCCACCCCTGACCCCTCTCCTGTCCCCCCAGGGAACCGTTATCCACTTTCAGGAAACTTTCGCAGATTTTTTCCGATGAGAACAACCACCTCAGCAGCAGAGAGATTCTGTCCCAGGTACAGATGGGTGAGGACCCCTCAGATCCCAGGCCCAGGAAGGGGACTCAGGGCCCAGCAGGGCATTGCCTGTCATTGTCATAACATTCAGTGTCCTTTCCCTATGCCTCGAGAATGACCTTCCTCTTGTCTGTGGGCAGCCCTGCGTTTTTACTCCCTCTGCTGCCCTCATTATAGCTCACACTTGGTGGCTGCCTTATTTATTCATTCAACAAATACCAGAAGTTACAGGGGAAAGGTCACTGAAGGCCAGAGTCAGAGCAAAAAAAAAAAAAAATTCTGCTAAGGACTTGACTTTGATAAGAAAAACTGAAAAAAAAAAAATGTGCCAACAAGGTTCAGGGCATTTCTGGGGGATCTCCAGGTACAAGGATTATCACCTGTGTTAAGGCCAGCCTTGGGGGCCAAGGCACCCACAAGCCCCACCTCCCATCATCCCCAGTGAGCCCTGCCCCCTGCTGCTTATCTGGTCTCTCCCCCTCCCTGTTCACTTTCCCTTGGGTATGGCCTTTACAACTGCTTGTGATGGAGGCATCTTCCCCGAGGGAGGGGTCACAGAGACCCCAGGACTGCTCAGTTCTTCCCCTTCCCCCAGGAGGAGGCAACCGAGGAGAATGCCCCCCCAGGAAGCCTGCCCTCAGTGAGTGATGTGGTTTGGGATGAGGGACAAGCAGGATCCTGGGTGGGGGGGTGGAGCCTGATGGGGTCGGTGATGGCTGAGAGTGACTGGAGCTCTGGGGGCCACAGAAACCGCCCCCAGGCCCCATCCCCTACCTTGGCACCTTTCTCACGGACCTGGTTATGCTGGATACAGCCCTGCCGGACATGCTGGAGGTCTGAGCCCTGACCCTTGACTCCTGACCCCAGCCTCACTCATCCTTAGCACAGAGGGCCTCCTGACCTCACACCCGTGACCCTGCCTGTGCTCCTGACCCCAGACCCCTAAGTGCAGTGGGGCTCCTGACCTCCCAACCCCTGACCTTGACCCTTGATCTTTAACCCTGGAGGCTCCAGTTCAGACAAAATTTGCCCCCAGGGGGATCTCATCAACTTTGAGAAGAGGAGGAAGGTAAGTGGGCACTGGGGTGGGCATACGGGAGTGGTCCAGGATGGGGGTTGAGCATGGGCGGGGTCTCAGAGGCCACCCCCTCAGGAGTGGGAGATCCTGGCCCACATCCAGCAGCTGCAGAGGCGCTGTCAGAGCTACTGCCTGAGCTCCCACCTGCCCATCCTGGCTGCCCTACGCACCCAGCGCCAGCTCAGCGAGGAGCAGAGGTGACCAACATGTGGCCTGGCCTGACCACCCCCCCACCCGCTGACCCTGGATCACACACTGGATCCACCTCCCCCATGCACCTCTCCAGCTCCTCCTAAGACCCCCTCCTGAGCCCTGACACCCCCCCCCCACCCAGCCTGTCACCTTGCATTGTCTGCGGCCCAGTCGAGGGCCCCAGTTGACCTCTGACCCCAAACTTTGACCCATCTGACTTTCTGACTTCAACCTTTAACATGCAGCTGGCCATTCCATTCAACCATCCCATCTTTTCTTTTCCCCCACCTCTGGCCCTATCTGACCCATGACCCCCTTCATAACCCCCATCTGACTCTCTGAGCCCAGTCATTGACCCCCATTCTGAGCAACTGACTCTTATGTCAGAGTATCCAACTCAACTGTCCCAATGGTTTCTTTTCATTCTACTGAATCCATGATCCTAACAACTGACCTCAGTGATTATCTGACCTTGAACTCTATCCTTGACCCAATTTGACTCCTCAGTCCCACTCTGTAAACCCCTGTGTGACCTGCCAACCAAGCCATCTCATCTCATCCCTGATAAGACCCTGCAGCTGTAATGACCCTGACCCCAACACTGGGTGCCCAACCCCTGGCTGTTCCCACACACACACACACACCCAAAACCCAGCTCCCAACTGATTCTAACTCATTTCCCAACCCCCCCATCCCGTCTGCATCTTGACCCCTCAGCTACCGCATCTCCCGGGTCATTGAGCCACCAGCCGCCTCCTGCCCCAGCTCCCCACGCGTCCGGCGGCGAATCAGCCTCACCAAGCGCCTCAGTGCGTGAGTCTCAGGGAGTATGTGGGGAGTGACGTGGGCAGAGATGGTATCCGCTCCTGGGACTGACTCTGGTCTCAGCCTCATCCCCTGTCTCTATTTTCAGGAAGCTGTCCCGAGAGAGAGGCTCATCCCCTGGTGGGAGTCCCAAGGATCCCTCATCTTCCACCTCCAGGTGCGCATCCCGTTTGGTAAAGGGGCTGCAGAGGACAGGATCAGAGATCAGTGCAGCCACCCCGCTTCAGACTCTGTGTCTCCCCCAGTCTGTCCCCAGCGTCCCCCCCATCCAGTCCTAGAACCAGGGACCCTCCTCCCGGCAGTCCTCCGGCCTCTCCAGGGCCCCAGGGCCCCAGCACCAAGGTACCAGGACTATGTGTACATGTGGGACGGTGGGCACCCAGGGCTGTGTGTGTGTGTGTGTGTGTGTGTGTGTACAGGATTTGGGGGCTAGGTATGTACACAGGAGACTGTGCACACAGTTGGCTGAACACTCTAGGGATACATCCAGGAAGCCATGTGCATTTCCATGGCCCCGTTTGAGGGACTGTCCATCAGTTATGCTCAGATCTGGACCAGAGCTTCCACTTACCCACAAGGCACTCTGGGGTGCAATCACCCACTTTTGCACAGATATGCATTTCCTAGGAATCTGCATACCTGGAGGGGAAATGCGGGCATGAATATCCACAATATCCACAGGACCATGTGCAGGGTTTTTCATGGACATGGGCTTGTGCGTATCCAACAATTGTGAGCAAATGGGTGCAGTCGCTGCTCTCTGGTTACACAGGGTTTCTTGTATGTGAACATGAGTCATGTGTGAATTCGTGTAACAGGGCATGAAAGTCTGTATGTGACGGGATTGCATAGATGTGGGCTTGTCTATGTACCCTAATTGCATGTCCCAGGCTTGGGGTGTGCAGGAAGACGTGTTGAGTACAATGAGGGAGGGGCCTCGTGGCCTCACCGCTCATCCCCCACCCCACTGCCTACAGCTGCCACTGAGCCCAGACCTGCCAGGCCCCCGGACCCTGGCCTTGCCCTTGAGTGGCCCTCACATCGCCCTCCCGGGGCAGCAGGGCTCAGAGGCCCGCGTCATCCGAGTCAGCATCGACAATGACCATGGAAATCTGTATCGGAGCATCCTGGTGAGGGGCTGTGCCTGGGACCTGCTGGTGGCAGCCCTGCCCTTGGGGCTTGGGCTGTCATCCCTCACCTCCCGCCCTCTCTTCCCAGCTCACTAGTCAGGACAAGGCCCCCAGCGTGGTGCAGCGAGCCTTGGAAAAGCACAATGTGGCCCAGCCCTGGGCCCGGGACTATCAGCTCTTCCAAGTCCTTCCTGGGGACAGGGGTGAGCAGGGACAGCTTGGAGCCAGAGCTGGGGGGCAGCTTCAGGAGGGGGGGTGGCAGACTGACCGGGCTGGTTCTGGCACAGAGTAGGGGTGAGATGAAGCAGGGTTGGGGTAAGAGGCAGAAAAATATTGGTGCCTCTATTAGGTGGGGTCATGAGGTTGTCCTGGCTCAGTGTGAGGGAAGCGGGCACCAAAGGTGACTTCCTAGGATTTATGGGGAAATGAGATGGTCCAGGGTCCAGTGGAGAGGGAGTGTAGAAGGTCATCCGGGCTTAAATTTGTAGAATCATGAGGTTATTCAGGCTCAACCTGGTGGAGCACAAGACTGAAGCAGGGTCTGGGCTTGGATCTGAGGGGAAATGAGTTTGTCCAGGCTCAGCATGGGGATCTGAATTTACCTGAACTTGGCCGAGGAGAGGGCCACATGGTACTGAAATTCAGGGTAGGGAAGCATGAGATCGTGCAGTGTACAGGTGAGTAGGAGGCTGTCCAGTTTTCAAGAGGGAGAGGCAACAGGGAACTATATTCAGTATCCTGTGACAAACCATAATCGAAAAGAATATGAAAAAGAATACATATACATATGTATAACTGAGTCACTTTGCTGTACAGAAGAAATTAACACAACATTGTAAATCAACTATACTTCAATTTAAAAGTTTTTTAAATGGAGAAAAAAATGTAGGAATAAAAAAGAGAGAGAGACAAGAGATTGTCATGCTAGGGAATTCCCTGGCAGTCCAGTGGTTAGGACTCTGTGCTTCCACTGCAGGGGGCATGGGTTCCGTCCCTGGTTGGGGAACTAAGATCCCGCAAGCCCTACAGTGTGGCCAAAAAAAAAAAAACCAGAGAGAGAGTGACATATTAAAGGGCATGACGTGAAGTTGGCTGGACATTAGGAAGGATACATGAAGTTGTTCACGTGTCAAGTGTGAGGGTTGTACAGGCTGGAAGTGGGAAGTCAGAAGTTGTCCAAGTTCATGGTGAGAGCAGCATGAACTTGGCTGGGAGTTGGCTGCGGGGGAAGGGTGGGGTGGGCAGGAAATTGATTGGGCTGGGTGGCCTGACTTTGTTCAAGCTTGTAGTGCAGGTTGTCTAGACTCCAGGGGGAAATAGCAGGAGGTTGCCCAGGTTCACGGGGTTGGAGGTGGGGGGAGACATGAGGTTGTGCAGGCTTTGAGTGGGAAGTGGTCTAGGTTCACAAAGAGAGGAGAATGAGGTTGGCTTAGCACTAGCTGAAGGGACCCACGTTTGTTCAGGCTCCAAGGTGAATGGTGGAAGGTTACCTAGGTCCTTTGTGAGGGAAGTATGAGGTTATGTGGGCCTTTCACCATCATCTCCACACCTGGTCAGAGCTCCTGATTCCTGACAATGCCAATGTCTTCTACGCAATGAGCCCAGCCGCCCCTGGAGACTTCGTGCTGCGGCGGAAGGAGGGGGCCCGGCACACAACCTCAGTCTCCCCAACCTGAGGTGGTCCTCCCCCTCCTCCAGGACATGGGCCCCATGGGCAGCAAGGGGCCTGGCTTCTCTCACCAGGGGGCAGGGAGGGAGCTCTTCTCTGGAAATCTCTCATTCCCCAGTTGAGGCCATTGTCCTCCATACCCTGTAAACTCCCCCCCAACTTTATTGGACCTCATCCCTCTGACCCTTTTGGCACCAGACCCCTATTCCAAAGACATCAGCCCATGGGTGGCTGGTGGAAAGCTTCATCCCATAAACATAGAAAGGGGTGCGGTGTCAGGGGTCAGACCCTCCCCCAGAGAAATCTTGTAACTGTTGGAGACACATTTGAAGCGATAGAAGTGGATGAAAATAGTGATCAAAGTTATGAAACAGGAGTCAGTCTTGTTTGTTCTGCGCCTGTGCTTCATGTTCACTTTTCATCAAGATAAGAATTGAAAGAAAGAAAAAGAAAGAAAGAAAGGAAAGAAGGAAGGAAGGAAGGAAGGAAGGAAGGAAGGAAGGAAGGAAGAAAGAAAGAAAGAAAGAAAAGAAAGAAAAGAAAAACTTAAGAGCCCTAAGAAAGGGGTTGGGTGAGGCATGACTTGACTCCAGGGGAGTCTCTGTCACAAACAGAGGGTTCAGGACTCCCTCCCTCAACATTGTTGGGGTGGTATGATTCTTTTCTGCCATGTATATGGGAGAGTGAAGAAGAAATTCCATTGGAATCAGAGACAAATAACATCATCACCCATGAGTCATTAAGGGCTGTGAGGATGAGAGGGGTGAGCTAGCGGTACTGGGGTAGGATGAAGAAACAAGTAGAGAAGGCACAGACGAAGTGAGCTGTAGGGCCACCCGCAGCATAATCATAACAACAACAGCAAGAACAATAATGATACTGACTCATGAACTCCCACTCTGCTAGACATCAACTAGGGGCTTAATATATAACTGTATTAATCAGGGTTCTTTCTGTTTCAAGTGGTCAAAAACCCAAATCAAACAGGTATGTGCAAAAAAGGAAATGAATGCCCGTGTAATTGAAAAGTTCCGTGGGTCCAGCTTCAGGCACAGTTGGATCCAGGGACTCAAAAGATGTCACCAGGACTTTGTAACAAAATCTCTTGCCTCTGATTTTCTCTGAGAACGAGACTGTCCATTGTCTCCCTAAATCCATTCACCTTCTTCTATGGTAATGGAAACACTGATTTTTAGCAGGCTACCCAGAGTAAAAACCACATTTCCAGTCTCCCTTGCAGCAAAATGTGATCATATGACAAAGTCTTAGCCAATGAGATGTAAAGGGAAAGGATGTGGGTAAATTCCAGGCTCTGCCCTTGAAGAGAAGGGTTGTGTCCTCTCCTTCTCCCTTTTCTGCCTCCTGGTGGTTAGAATGAAGACGTGGAGTGGATCATCTTGGAGTAGGTGGTTCATACCCTCTGAATAACTGAGCCACAAACTGGAAGGAGTGTGGCCCTCTGAGACCAGGGAGCAGCCATATTGTATTGCTGCTACTTGGATTGTTACAAAAGAGAGAACTAAATGCCTATCTTATTTAAGCCATCACATTATGGTTTGGGTCTCCATTACAGTAGCCAAAAGAACATTTAAATGACTACTGCCCCACTCCAAGGCAGCCTCACCCTCGTTGGGGCAGTGCCAGGCTTACATCCCACCAGCTCCACCTTCCCATGCAAGGAAAATCCCTTCATCCCATCAGCTCCAGCAAAAGTCCCAGAGCAGAAGCTGACTGGACCAGCGTGTCTTGTAGCCACCCCTGAGCCAATCACTGTGTTCAGGGGGAATGTGATATGTTCATTGGCCAGGCCTGGGTCCTGTGCTCATTCTGTCAGCTGGCAGTGACATTTCAAATCACAGGAATGGAGTCTGGGAGGGCATGTAAATAGAAATTACATTTGCTGTTACTAGGAAAAGGGAGAATTCTGGTGAACATGCAAAAAAAAAAAAAAATCCCTAGGGTTCTAAACATTGTCCCTGGAACAATAATGGGGGATGCCCAGGCATTGTCTGGAGTGGGAGAGGAGCTAGAAGAATCTAGGTATCATGTAGGGCCTCATGAAAAACAGAGTTAAGCACACAGCACGCTACTTTACAGGATTTTTTTTTTTTCTCTAAGTATTAAGACATTAAGACCAATCGGGACTTCCCTGGTGGCACAGTGGTTAAGAATCCGCCTGCCAATGCAGGGGAAATGGGTTTGAGCCCTGGTCCGGGAAGATCCCACATGCCGCGGAGCAATTAAGCCCGTGCGCCACAACTACTGAGCCTGCGCTCTAGAGCCCCCGAGCCACAACTACTGAGCCTGCATGTTGCAACTACTGAAGCCCGCACGCCTAGAGCCCGTGCTCCACAACAAGAAAAACCACCACAATGAGAAGCCCACGCACGGCAATGAAGAGCAGCCCTCACTCGCTGCAACTAGAGAAAGCCTGCGTGCAGCAACGAAGACCCAACGCAGCCAAAAAAATAATAATAATAAAAAATAAATTTAAAAAAATTTTTAATTAAAAAAAAAGACCAACCAGATGTAAGTAACAGCATCCTTCTTAAGTTAGTTTAAGCAAATAATTGCTATCCTTACTGAGTGCTTACAATGCACCAGGCATGTTCTCAGAAGTTGACATAATCTATCTCATAATCCTCACAATAGCCTTATGTGGGGGGGGAGGGGTGCACTATTATCATGCCCATTTTATACATGAAAAACTGAGACTAGGGAGGGTTAAGTAACTTATCCAAGGTGGCATGGTAAGTGGCAAGGTTGGGGTTCAAACCTGAATGGTCTGCAATACATCAGAACACATGCTCTTAGCAACAGGGCTAGTTTGCCTCTCATAATCACAGTTTACAGTTTCTCTCCCTCTCTCTCCCTCTTTCTCTCTCTCTCTCTCTCTCTCTCTCTCTCACACACACACACACACACACACACACTCAATCCAAATGCCAATTTCCCAAGGAAGAGATTCTCATTGACTTCTGTTTTTTGTTTGTTTGTTTTTTGTCCACACTGCCCAGCTTGTGGGATCTGAGTTCCCCTACCAGCGACAGAACCCGTGCCGCCTGCAGGGGAAGCATGGAGTCCTAACCACTGGACCACCAGGGAATTCCCCGACTTCTGTTTTTAAAAGTGCAGGACAGGACTTCCCTGGTGGCGCAGTGGTTAAGAATCCGCCTGCCAATGCAGGGGACACAGGTTTGAGCCCTGGACCGGGAAGATCCCACGTGCCGCGGAGCAACTAAGCCCCCGAGCCACAACTACTGAGCCCAAATGGCACAACTACTGAAGCCTGCACACCTAGAGCCCAGTGCTCCGCAACTAGAGAAGCCACCACGATGAGAAGCCCACGCACCGCAACGAAGAGTAGCCCCCGCTCACCGCAAGGAGAGAAAGCCTGCGTGCATCAACAAAGACCCAACACAGCCAAAAATACATAAATAAATTTATTTTTTTTTAAGTGCAGAAGTACTCAGGAACAGCTCTATCCAGTGGCTAACACAAAGTCAACTGTTTCTCTACATCTCTCAGCTTGGTTTTTCACTAATCTTTTACTCCACAAATATTTCCTGACCTCCTACTGTATGGCAGGCCCTGTTCTAGGTGCTGGGGATACAGAAATGAATAAAACGGACTAGTGAAGGTGGTGAATCAATAACAAAGCATCAAATACGTATTAGATATAATAAGTACAGGGAATGCAAAATGCTACTACTACTACTACTAAGCCATTTAAGGGCTGATGGGGAGTGTGGGGCTAGAGGGTTGCTATTTTATTTATTTATTTATTTATTTTTACTTTTGGCTGTGTTGGGTCTTCGTTGCTGCATGCGGGCTTTCTCTACTTGCGGTGAGCGGGGGTTACTCTCCATTGCGGTGGGCGGGCTTCGCATTGCAGTGGCTTCTAGGCGCATGGACTTCAGTAGTTGTGGCACGTGGGCTCAGTAGTTGTGGCTCGCGGGCTCTAGAGCTCAGGCTCAGTAGTTGTGGCTCACGGGCTTAGTTGCTCTGCGGCACGTGGGATCTTCCCAGACCAGGGATCGAACATGTGTTTCCTGCACTGGCAGGCGGATTCTTAACCACTGCGCCACCAGGGAAGTCCCCGAATGGAGCTCTTTGATTGGCTAATCTGGGGCAGGCTGCCACAATGAGGTAGGTATCACCACCACCCCCTCCGCCTTCCCCAGGCATGTACCTCTGTGGGGAGGGTGTTTACCCCAGTTTAAGCTCAGCCCACGTGAAAAGCTTTTATACTTTGTTCTATACTTTCCAGATAACTGGATAGTTTCCAAAGAACTACACACTCCTTATAAAATAAAATCCCAATAGTGTACAAATGTAAGCAGAAAAAAAAATCCAAAAAAATCACAAATGAAAACTCACACTCCAGAATATATGTAATTTTACAAATGCAGGCTCTTTCACACATACTGTCTGGCAGCACTGCCCAACACTGTGCAAACACTCAACCGCTACTCACTATTACGATTATTATTTTCCTACCCAGACTGGGAAGAGATGTTGATTAGCCTGATAATATCAGTAGCTTACATTTTTGGAATGTTTGCTATGTGCCAAGTCGGATTTTACAGATGAAAAGGCTGAAGCTCAGATAAGGTGAGTCACCTGTCCAGGGTCACACAGCAAGAAAGTGGGTCCTATGCAGAAACCAGAGCTGCTCCCGCCAACCCCCCCCCAAGGGGCCCCCGGGCCCTGGAGGGCCTCTGCCCTCTCTAGCCAGGCCCGGCAGGGCGGCTGCCTCCCTCTTATCTCAGCCCAGGCTGCCTGCTGGTCCCGCCCCCTCGGGGGAGCTGCCACTTGGAGGCGCCTGGCCGGGAAGGCCTGGTCAGCTGTGTCCGGCGGAGGCAGCTGCTGACCCAGCTGTGGACTGTGCCTGGGGCGGAGGAAGGGGGGGCAGGAGCCCTGGGCCTCCCGTGGCAGGGGCTGCATCATGTATCCTCTCGGGGCACCCCTCTGGCCTGGAGTTGGCTTCCTCTGTCTCCTACTCGCTGGGGCAACCTGGGCTCCCCCACCCAACCCACCGGACCCCAAGTTTGAAAGCAAAGGTAAGGGTGGAGCTGAGTGTGGACCCCCGCACTAGGTCCTGGAGGGCAATGCTGGGGCCTGAACTTCCAGCTTGGGTCCTGGGGGCCATGCCAGGTTCTGAACCCGAGTCTGTGTCCTGGAGCCCAAGCTGGTGTCTGAACCCTAGACTGGGACCTGATATGGCATACTGCGGGTCTGTATCCCCAGACTTCATTCTGCGGGAGAAGCTAGAGAGGGGCGTAAGAGTCCTGTTTTATCTTCTCAAGGAGTCTGGGACATGCTAAACACTAATTGGGCAGGGGTGGTGCTGGTTCTAGGCCCTGTAGTCTAGAGTCCCCAAGGGGAAGGGACCTAGCCGACCCTCCAGTGGGGGAGGGAGGCTAAAACCAGGGTCCGAGTCAGAGGGGCCGGGCCGCAGGCGTCTGTAAACACTGTTTGCATGCGGGCGCCATATCCCTGGGTCCGCGGGGTTGAGGGAGCGGGGGCGGGGGGCACGGTTGGCGCTATCGGGCAGCCGGGAGCCTGCCGGGGCTGATAGGGGACCCCGCCTCCTGCACACACACTCACCCGCACGCACGTCCTGGGCTGGGGCGGGGCCGGCAGCGGGAGGCGGAGGCCTTGAATGCTGCGCTCAGCTCAGCCGGTCGCGGGGTGGGCGGGCGTGTGTGGGGAGACAATAAGACATGCAACCTACGCGTGGGAGTTCGGGGGGCAGCACTTCTGCAGACCCCTCGAAGGGCCCCGCTGGGGTAGCCAGAGGGGCGGGGCTTTTTTCTTATCGGTCCGCACAGGCGGCAGGAGGGAGGGGAGGATGCTGTGGCCCGAGGACGGGGCTCGGGTCCCCTGACCCCCTCCCCTGGCCCCCATCCCCAGCGGCCCTGCTGACAGCCCGCGAGCCTGAAGAGTTTCTGTGCTTCACCGAGAGGTTGGAGGATTTGGTGTGTTTCTGGGAGGAAGCGGCAAGCGCCGGGGTCGGCCCGGACAACTACAGCTTCTCCTACCAGCTCGAGTGAGTCCGACGGGGCAGGTGGAGCGCCCCACAGGTGGAGGGGGCGGGCGGGCCGAGCAGCGCTCCCCGGAGCTCGCACCTTGGGACTTCTGGTGCCAGGGGCCGGATGGCACCTCCGCTGGTAGTCACTACTGGGAAGCCCACGGGGTCAGGGCTGACACGCTGCCTAGTGGTCGGGGCTGGAACACTCCCGTGATCACTGCTGGAGTGCGACCCCAAACTTCAGGGCTGGGACAACACCGCTCCAAAGCAGGACTAAGGCGTCGCGTACGTCGGGGCTGGGACGCCCCCTGGTGGTAGTGTCCAGAACTCGCCCTCGGTCCCGGCAATGCCTCCCAACTTGCTCCCTACCCTCGCTGGTTCCTGGGCGAACAGGGGTGAGCCGTGGAAGCCGTGCCGCCTGCATCAGGCGCCCACCACCCGCGGCTTGGTGCGTTTCTGGTGCTCGCTGCCTACAGCCGACACGTCGAGCTTCGTGCCCCTAGAGCTGAGCGTCACTGCGGCCTCCTCGGGCGCTTCACGCTACCGCCGAATCATCCACATCAACGAAGTGGGTAAGAGAGCTGGGAATGGGAGAGTGGTCGGGAGGGAGTCCCAGTCTCCGCCCACCTGAGCAACCCCTCTCCACAGTGCTCCTAGACCCTCCCGCTGGGCTGCTGGCGCGGCGGGCAGACGAGGGCGGCCATGTGGTACTGCGCTGGCTCCCACCGCCTGGGGCACCCATGGCAAGCCTCATCCGCTATGAGGTGAACATCTCGGCAGAGAACGCCGCTGGTGGCGCGCAGAGGGTGAGGCTCGCTCCTATGGCCTAGCCCCAAGGGCTCCAGAGTCGACAGGCCCTCTAGGTCCCACCCAGACGGTCACCACGGCCCCGCCCCCGTGGCCTCGCCCCTCCACCTCCCGCGCAAGACAGCTCCACGGCCACCGACTTGTCCCCTTTCCCAATGTCCCCTTTCCCCAGCCCACCGGGACTCAATCCCACTTAACCCCTGTCCCAAACCCTAGACTTCTTCAGGGCCCGCCCCCTCTGTGCTCTGGCCCCGCAGTTAAATAGCCCGAGCCCGCCCTCTTCTACCTGGGGCCCCATGCTGATTGGCCCCGACCCTTCCTGGGCCCGGCCTCCTGCTTTCATTGCCCGCCTCCCCATGCTTGGGCTCGGTTCTTCCTTTCTCTGATTGGCTCGGTCCCTCAGGGCCCACCCTCACATACCCTCCTTTGCCCGCCCCGCCCCTATTGGCGACACCTCTCACCTGGGCCCCGCCTCCAGGTGGAGATCCTCGACGGCCGCACTGAGTGCGTGCTGAGTAACCTGCGGGGCGGAACGCGCTACACCTTCAGGATACGCGCGCGTATGGCCGAGCCGAGCTTCGGTGGCTTCTGGAGCGCCTGGTCCGAGCCTGTGTCGCTGCTGACGGCTAGTGGTGAGGCCCCAGGCAGGGGTGTAGGAGGGGCTGGGCGGAGCATGGGGCAAGCTCACCGCCCTGACCTCCTCCCTGCTCCCCAGACTTGGACCCCCTCATCCTGACGCTCTCCCTCGTGCTCGTGCTCATTCTGCTGTTGCTGGCCGTGCTAACCCTGCTCTCCCACCGCCGGTGAGCGCCCCGCTCGGCACCTGGCTCAGATTCCTCCCCACGAACGTTCTCCTTTCCCTGTGGAAACCTAGGCTCAAAGAGGGGCAGGCACTTGCCCAGGGTCACACAATGAGGAGTCAGTGGCAGGACTGGCATGCAAGCCAGGTCGGACGCAGACTCTTACTTAAAATCCTCTGCTCTTGGGCATACTTTCACCTGGTTTTCCTCCTACCTCAGTGGCTACCCCTTCTTGGATTCCTTTTGTGAGTACTTTTTCCCAATTTCATCAACTTCTGTAAAATCAACCAGATGGGCTTACTGAAACGATTGAACCCCAAGTGCCTCCCACCCCTGTTGTCAAGCTCCTTAGATGCTTTACGATATGACCAGCCATCCTGAGGTTTTTGTAATTCCAAGTACAAACCATGTGTTTTCACACCCCCGAGGCTTGGCACATACTGTTCCTTCTGCCAGGAATGTCCTTCTTGCCATGTCTGCCAAGCAATCTCCTAGTTGTCTTTCAAGGCCCTGTTCATTTACTTCGTTGGAAAATACATACTGAATGCCAACTATGTGCTAGGCACTGGGGAGAAAGTGTAGAACAAACCAGACGTATCCCTGACCTTGTGGATCTCATAGCTGAGTCACACAACAAATAAGGGAATCAACAGATATTTGATTATATATTGTGATGAGTGATATCACAGAAATAAATGGGGTATGGGGCCATGACAGGATAGTCAGGGAAGGCCTCTGGGAGGTGACATCAGAGCAGAAACCTGAAGTCTGGTAGGAGGCAGCCACATGAAAAGCAGGGAGAAAACCCAGCAAGTGCAAAGGCCCTGCGGTGGGAATGAGCTTGGAACATTGAAGCAGTTGCAAGAAGAGCTGTATGGCTAGAGAAGAGTGTGTAAGGGGGGAAGTGGTGGATGATGAGATGGAGGTGACAGAGGTCAGACCATGCAGGGTCTTCTGCAGGGCTGTGGGGAGGAATTGGGATTTTATTCTGAATGCATTGGGGAACTATGGAAAGGAGTGAGGAGGGAAGTAACATAATGGACCTTCAGACAAGACTTGGTGGGTTTTAGAGGGAGCATACTGAACTCCTATGCGTCCTTCAAAACTTTGTTCCAGTTGCCCTTCTGTAGGGCCTGGCAGATGCTTTGGCCGAGCCCCTGTTCCTCAGCCCCACACACTCCTCTGCCTTCATCATGATCACAAGGGGCTAGGAGTATCTTTGCCCTGTGACTGGTGCTGAGGGGGTGCTGGTGAATGTTCAGTGACACATGCCCAGGTATTCGTTTCTTTTGGCTTCACTAGGACTCTGAAGCAGAAGATATGGCCTGGCATCCCAAGCCCCGAGAGCGAGTTTGAGGGCCTCTTCACCACCCACAAGGGTAACTTCCAGGTAGGTGGCCTGGTTGTCCCCTCAGGGCCTGGGGTTTCCCTGCTCCTGTGGCGGAATCCCCGGTCTCTGAGCAGGCAGCTGCTGTTTCCCCAGCTGTGGCTGTACCAAACTGATGGCTGTCTGTGGTGGACCCCCTGCACCCCCTTCACAGAGGACCCACCTGCCCCCCTGGAGGTCCTCTCTGAGCGCTTCTGGGGGGTGACACAGGCAGTGGAGCCAGGGGCAGATGATGAGGGGCCCCTGTTGGAGCCAGTGGGCAGCGAGCATGCCCAAGACAGCTACCTGGTGCTGGACAAGTGCTTGCTGCCCCGGAGCCCGCCCAGCGAGGACCTCCCACAGCCTGGTGGCGATCTGGACGCAGCAGCCATGGATGAAGGCTCAGAAGCATCCTCCTGCTCATCCGCTTTGGCCCTGAAGCCTGGCCCAGAGGGGGCCTCGGCTGCCAGCTTTGAGTACACCATCCTGGATCCCAGCTCCCAGCTCTTGCGCCCGAGGGCACTTCCCCCTGAGCTGCCCCCTACCCCGCCCCACCTAAAGTACCTGTACCTCGTGGTGTCTGACTCTGGCATCTCAACTGACTACAGCTCAGGGGGTTCCCAGGAAGCCCAGAGGAGCTCATCCAATGGCCCCTACTCCAACCCTTATGAGAATAGCCTCATCCCAGCCCCCGAGCCTTCACCCCCGAGCTACGTGGCCTGCTCCTAGGACTCCAGCCCTCAGGTGCACGGGGACCCAGAATGACCTCAAGTGCTACTCCAGGCCCAAGATTTATCCGGCAGGGTCAGTGAGGCCTGCTAACCTTGGCTTTCTGCTCAATTCATCCTGGTCAGAAAGTCGCAACCTTGCAGTATTTTTAAATGTACAGTCTTTTGTGTAGATATATAAATATATATACGTTTTCTGTCATGACTTCTGTAAATACCTGTAAGCCTCATCTTTTCCCTGGGCCCAGGCCATAGGAGAAGCAGTAAAAGGCCTTGAGTTCAGTCTGAAATTGTGACCTGGCAATCTGAATAATAATAATAAAATGAATTAGTTAGTATGTTATGCTAGCTGCCCTAACAAAGCTGCCCTGAAACTGAGTGGCTTAACACATTAAATATTTTCTCTCTCATTTCTCAATTCAAACATGTGGGCAGTTATCCCTGGGATGAGTCAGAAGCCCAGACCGTAGATTTACCATCCCCCAGGGCTACCCTGGGGTCTTTAGATGGATCCTCTGCATCCTGCCAGCCAACAAGAGAAAGACAGCAGAAGATTCTGTGGTCTTTAAGGACCTAGCCTAGAGGTGGGCGCCATCTCTTCTTCACAAATTCTACTGGCCAGAAATGGTCATGTGACCCTAGCAAGAACCATGGACAGCTGGGAAATGTAGTTTAGCTGTGCACCCAAGAGAGAAAAGCTGTTTAATGAGCTGCTAGCTAGTCTCTGCCACTAATAATAATACCAATAACATTCATTCCTAGGGCTTTATTCTGAATCAGGCCCTGTCCTAAGACAGCACTCTGATGACACCAAATGTCATCAAGTGGCTCAATGGGAGTTCTGGTTTAACCACTTTTAAATAGTTTGACATAACCTAGGAAAGCTGAACGTGTGCATACCTTCTACTCCAGCAATGCCACTTCTAGGTATGTACCCTAAAAACCCTCACACACATGAACCAGGATATGTGTACAAGAGTGTTAATAGCAGTAAATAAGTCAATCTGATTAGTAAATTGGGGTATAGTCACCCAAAGAATTATACAAAGTACGGAAAAAGGAACGAATGAGAAAATGTGGCCGAATGTTTTTTGTTTTTTGGCTGCGCTGCATGGCATGTGGGATCTTAGTTCCCAGACCAGGGATCAAACCCGTGTCCCCTGCACTGGAAGCATGGAGTTTTAACCACTGGACCACCAGGGAAGTCCCACGGCCGAATCTTAGTAACAATGTTGAGCCGGAGAAGAAGGAAGTCTCAGATTACATTTATCATTAAACTCTTTACAAAGTTCAAAACAGCAAAATTAACAATATGTTGACAATATGTACAGGATAATGCTATATTTATGAGAGAAAAAGCACTTTATAATCTTTAGGTCTCTGAATTTGCATCTGTCCCTGAGGTAGGTATTCCAGCCATGGAAACTGAAGCATAGAGAGGTTGTCACACTCCAAACCTCAAGGTTGGCCTCCAGAGCTTGAACCCTTGTTTAAGCTGGTGTCACCAGCCTGCGTGGGCCACGGGGTGACTGTCATCTCTCCATTTTGTCGGAAAGTCACCCGCCACTCTGCCCTGGGACCCAGCCCATCTGGCTCCAGGCAGGCTCGGAGGCAGTGCTGTCCTGGGCCTGGTGCATCGGGCTGGAGCCAGCACTGGGCAGGGAAATACCTCTGAAGCAGTGCCAACTGCAGGGCAGTCCCACCGTCTCCCTCCTCCTGGGTCTGCAGGGCCACAATGAGCCCACAGCCCCGGCCAGACCCAACCCGGTGGCTGAAGTGGGCAGCTGTGTCCAGAAGCAGGGCGGCCAGGTAGGCGACTTCCTGGGACCCGGGGTCTTCCGCTAGGTACTCCTCCAGGCCATCGAGCAGCAGGAGGGAGGGGGCTGGCCCCCGGGTCTCATGGGCAGAGCACAGGAGCCAGAGGAGCTCACGGGTTGAGGGTGGGTACTGGAAGCGGATCTTCTAGAGAGAGGAAAAAAGGAAACGGCCAGATTCAGCACAGGAAGCCAGGCTCTCAGCTATAGCAGCCCTGCTTCCTTGCATACTTTCCTGGACGTGGCTCTCACTCCCCAGACCGCTGGTTCCAAAGTGAAAGAGCTAGCTCAGAGTGGTCGAATATTCTTCTGTTCGTCACGCCCGCCCCCTCCCCCCCCCGTTTTTTGTTCTTATTTTAATTCTGCACTCATCACTTCCCGGAATTAGTTAAGAACAAGGTATATCGTTTTGTCAAATCTCTAGGGCAATCTTTCCACGGAAAACCAGCCCATAGCGTCCGACCCCAGCATTGACTCCAGCGGCCCAAAAACTCTTGTCCAGACCCGACCCGTGTTTAGCCCCGCCCCCTACTCGCCCCTGACTCAACTCTTTGGGCGCCACCCTTTGCTAATTCCGCCCCCTCATTGGATGGTTTCTCACTCAATCTTAACAAAGCTTCGCAAAGTCCCACCCCCGACTCGTTCTAGACTCCGTCCCATAATGGCTGCTCCGGCTTGCCCTTCCTTCGTCTCCGCCATTGGTCTGTCTCTACCTGTCACTCAATCCTCCATCCGCCTCGCTACTGGCTGGTCCGCCTCTGGTCCCGCTCCGCCTCACCTGTAACCGCAAGGGTTCGAGTGCAGCTCCAGTCCCGCGGGGCAGGCTTTGCAGAGGCCTCCGAGTCAGGAAGAGGACGGGGCCTCGGCCTTCCCCTGCCGCCTCCAGGGCCGCCGCGAATAGCAGCGCTGTCTTTCCAGAGCCGGGACCGCCGAGCAGCAGCAAAGGCGGTTCGCCCTCAGCTGTGTTCTCCTCCCCGGGGCCAGCCGCGCTGCCCCAGTTTAGCACCCGCCTCAGCGTCTCCGCCATTCGCAGCGTACCTCTGTCCAATCGGCGGCCCGTTCCTGCCCTTGATCCCGCCCAGGACGGGGTCTCATTGGTTACAGTGCACTTAGCTTCTCCATTGGTCCAATGATCTGTTCATCAACGCTAGATCGACGTTTCCTAGCTCCTCCCCCGGTGAAGGGGCAAATAACCTAGTCTGAGGAAGGAATGGAGGCCTTTGAGGGAGATAAGGCCCTTCCCTGGGTGAGTCCGCTGACGGAAGCAGCATGAATACTATTATTCTGAGCTAATAAGCTAATCAGACAATACAAGGGTTGAAAGTTGGAGGGAGTAGGCCCTAATCACTGACACATTACTTAAAGTCTCCTAGCCTCAGTTTGCTCACCTGTAAAATGGAGCACATGGGTATCTCAGAGGAATATTGTGATGCGTATGTGTGTGTTTCTGCTGATGTTACCCAGTGACAATGAAGAAGGGGTGAGATGGAGGAGCTATGTGCTTGTGTCTCTCTCTGTACCTGAGTACTTGCACAAATGGGGGGGGGCGGCTGCAGGCTTGAGGACATTCGTGTGCAAAACATCCGTCAGACAGCAAAGCAGCTGTCTTTGAGGGTCTAAAAGAAGAAGAGTCTCAGCTGGCATCCTCATTGGCCTGGGGGCTTCTGGAGTCCTGCTTGGGGTACAGTGGGAGGCAGGACCATAGAATAAAAAAAGGGCCAGGAGAGAAGAGGCAAAGATGAAGGGGCTGGGAGACTGAGGGAGAGCCACAGCACGACCTTGTTTGTCACGTTCACTTCGGTATCTTCAGTGCCCAGTCAGTGCCTAGGGCATTGCAGATTCTCAATACAGGTTCGTTAAAGGAATAAATGAAGAAAGGAAGGTAGAACTGATGGGAAACTGGGAGAGAAGGAGGAACAAGGTGAATGATCAAGTGATCACTGGTTGGGTCTCTTCACCTAGACTTCTCCCCAGAGCTGCCACTCACGCCCCTGTTGCCCTGGCAACTCTGTCTCCTGGTAACTTCAAAGTGGTGCTGTTGCCAGGAGACCCAGGGGCAGGGCTGAACTGAGATTTCCAGGGCTTTCTCTCTCCCTCTGGGGCCAGAACACAGCTCCACAACATCCCCCAATACACCCACTCACAAAGCCGGGTGCCCCCACACCCCTCTACAAATACATACAGACACACACACACACACACACACACACACACACACACGGCATCTCTGCATATATTTCACTTCCAGAATCCCCATCACTCACATGCTCACAGCCATTCCTATCCTGACACAACGCATCCCATACACACTCTTCCCCACATTCATGCCCCCACACCCTTTCCCTTGCATGCATACAAAAACACACTCTGATACAACCATACCATTGTCACTACACACACACACACACACGAGGCATGCTGTTACATTCCCCAGTCAAATGCACAACCTCAGCCCCATGGTTCACCTCACTTTGCAACACTCTAAATACACAAGCACCCAGGAGTGACACCCGTATCACACAGTTCCACACAGTTATATACATGGGAGTATGCCCAACACAGCCCCATTTCAAGTCCTTTGCACTTGCTGTTCCATTGCCTAGAGCACTCAGCTTCCAGATATCTATCCCTAATTGTTTTCATTCCATTCAGATCTCTGCTCAAATATCACCTACTTAGGCTTTCCCTGACCACCTGTGTAAAGTCACACACCCTTCACTCTTTAATTGCTTATTCATCTTTATTTCTCTTCAAATAACTTATCACTTCCAACCTTATGTATTTATTTTATTGCCTCTCTCCCCACTAGTATGTCAGCTCCACCAGGGTAGGGTCCCTCTTTCTTTCACTACTGGGTCCCCAGCTCCTAGAACAGTACCTGGTGCAGAGTAGGTGCTCCTAAGTGTAGCAGAGTGAGTATATTGGCAGAGATGCAGACATTAGGTGTATCTCTCATGCATACGGTACTTCTTTCCCTACCTTCTCAGGATCCCATCTTCATGTCCTGACAGAAGGACTCTTACCTTAGAGGGGCTCCCTGGAGGAGGCAGGACCGCCGGGTGAGGGGACAAGGAGGTGGAGAGCTCAGGGTCAGTCTGTGTTCCTCCCTGGTTTATCAGCATCCTCAAGTGATTCGTTCATTCATTTGGCAAACACTTATTGAGCACCTACTGTGTGCCCAGCCCTGACCTAGGAGGCACAGGTGTTCAGCGGTGAACAGACAAAAAAATCTCTGTCCTGGTGGAACTGACATCCTAGCGAGGGAGGAGATAATGAAGAGTTTAAATAGTCTATGGGCAGATGATAAGTGTGTGCAAAAAAAAAAAAAAAGTTTGCACAGGGAAGGGAAGGGCCAGTTGTTTATTTGGTTTTTGCAATTTTGAATAGGGTGGTAGGGGCAGGCCTCCCTGAGAAGGTAATACTTGAGGAAAGGCTTGAAGAAGTTGAGAGAGGGAACTGTGTAGCTATGTAGGGGAAGAGAATTCCAGGTGGAGGCACCTTCAAGTGCAAAGGCCTGGGGGCACTGGGAGAACTTTGGTTTTTCCATAGAGTGCCATGAAGAGCCAACAGAGGGTTTGAGCACAGAAGGGTCATGGTCTAACTTACATTATAAGTCGGAGCTCAGTTTTTTAAATAAATTTATTTATTTTATTTATTTATTTTTGGCTGCATTGGATCTTCTTTGCTGTGCACAGGCTTTCTCTAGCTTCGGCGAGCAGCGGCCACTCTTTGTTGCAGTGAGTGGGGTTCTCACTGCAGTGGCTTCTCTTGTTGCCGAGCACGGGCTCTAGGCACGTGGGGTCAGTAGTTGCAGCACGTGGACTCTAGAGCGCAGGCTCCGTAAGCGCGTGGACTCTAGAGCGCAGGCTCCGTAGTTGTGGTGAACGGGCTTAGTTGTTCCGCGTCATGTGGGATCTTCCTGGACCAGGGCTTGAACACATGTCCCCTGCACTGGCAGGTGGATTCTTAACCAGTGAGCCACCAGGGAAGCCCGGAGCTCAGTTTTGATCGAGTTGAGCTTGAGAGGCTGTGAGACTTACTGGTGCATGTTGAGAAGGCTTTTTTTTTTTTTTTAATTAGAGGATCTTTTTTTAAAAAATACATTTATTTTATTTATTTATTTATTTTTGGCTGCATTGGGTCTTCGTTGCTGCACATGGGCTTTCTCTAGTGGCGGCGAGTGGGGGCTACTCTTCGTTGCACTTCGCAGGCTTCTCATTGTGGTGGCTTCTCTTGTTGCGGAGCATGGGCTCTAGGTGCGCGGGCTTCAGTAGTTGTGGCACACGGGCTCAGTAGTTGTGGCTCGTGGGCTCTAGAGCACAGGCTCAGTAGTTGTGGCACACAGGCTTAGTTGCTCCGCGGCATGTGGGATCCTCCCGGACCAGGGCTTGAACCCGCGCCCCTGCAGTGGAAGCATGGAGTCTTAACCACTGGACCACCAGGGAAGCCCTTGAGAAGGCTTTTGGGGTTTTTTTGTTTCTTTTTAATTAATTAATTAATTTATTTATTTATTTTTGGCTGTGTTGGGTCTTCGTTTCTGTGCGAGGGCTTTCTCTAGTTGCGGCGAGCGGGGGCCACTCTTCATCGCGGTGCGCGGGCCTGTCACTGTCGCGGCCTCTCTTTTTGCGGAGCACAAGCTCCAGACGCGCAGGCTCAGTAGTTGTGGCTCATGGGCCTAGTTGCTCCGTGGCCTGTGGGATCTTCCCAGACCAGGGCTCGAACCCGCGTCCCCTGCATTGGCAGGCAGACTCTCAACCACTGCGCCACCAGGGAAGCCCCTCGAGAAGCCTTTTGAATAAGCAAGCACATCTTAGTCTGGATTTTCTTTTTTTTTTTTTAATGTTTATTTATTTATTTATTTTGGCTGTACTGGGTCTTAGTTGAAGCACGCGGGATCTTCGTTGTGGCATGTGGGATCTTTAGTTGCGGCATGTGGACTTCTTAGTTGTGGCATGCAGACTCTTAATTGCGGCATGCATGCAGGATCTAGTTCCCCGACCAGGGATCGAACCCGGCCTCCCTGCATTGGGAGCATGGAGTCTTACCCACTGGACCACCAGGGAAGTCCCTTAGTCTGGATTTTCTACCTAAAATTATCCACCCTGGGATGGGGGTGTGTGCAAGGCCAGGGCTGCTGTCTCCACCCTCTCCAGCGGGCCCAGACACTTTGTGTCTGGCAGCCCCGCCTTTACCCTTTCTTGGCCTCCGCTTAACATCAGGACCACGGACAGCGCCAAGTGGGTTGCAGTAGGGCGCTGTCCATTGTGCTGAAGTTTTGCTTCTTTCCTGCCCGCGTGGAGGCAGCTGTGAGTCTGGAGGAACCACGGGCCTCAGGGGTGCAAGCCCTGGAAATAGAAGCTCTGGGCGGTGAAGCAGGGGACTCCATGATTCTGTTCCTCCTCTGCCTGCAGCCCTCTCATGCGTCCACCTCATTCCCTGCAGCCCTCAATCCACCCCACCACCTCCTCCCCCTCCTCTCCCCTCTGTCTCCCTGTCGCTTGCTCAGCTCCAACCGCACAGGTGTCCTCACTGTTCCCCGAACACAGCCGGCACGTTGCCACTTCAGGGCCTTCATTCTTGCTGTTCCCTCTGCCTGGAACGCTCCCCCCCGCTCCACACTGCGGATACGTGCATGGCTCCCTGCCCTCCCTCCTTCACACCTCATCTCCGGTGCCAACTCCTCACAAAGAACTTCCCTGACCACCCTCTTTAAACTGCAAGCTGTGTCCCCATCCCAGAGTTGTCCCATTGTCTTCTCTAGCTTGAGTTTTCTCTATCACTTATCAATCTAGCATATCAGCGATCTCAATCCCTGACCTAAATCCTTGATCCTACAGTTTAGAATTGAGAATTTTTCAGATTTTCGAAAGGTTCTACGGTGTAAATACTATGCACTGAATAACACCCCTAGTTGGACCTGGGATAACATTCTAAGTCGAACACTTTATCTGCAGGAAAAGAATAGAATAGTCACATAAAGTTAAATAAAGAAAAGCTATAATAACCTATGTCAATTCAGGTCAGGTTTTGCCACAAATGAGAAACAAATTTTGGTTTCCAGAACTTCTTGAAATTTGGAATTGTGGTTTTGTGTATAGCTTATTTATCTTGTTTATTGTCTCTCAGGTGTTAGAAAGTGAGCTCCATGAGGGCAGGATTTTGTGTCTGTTCTGCTCACTGCTGCAGCCCCTGTGCCTAACTAAACAGCACCTGGCACTCGGCGGGGGGTGGGGGGGGTGGGGGTGCTCTATAGTGTTTGCTGAATGAATAAATGGATGGATGGATGAATAAACGAGAAAGGAAGGAAAGCAGACTCCCCTTTCCTGGTTTCTGATGACTCCGTGCCCTGAATGGCCTGTCTGAAGTCCCTAAGAGCCACAGTGTGTGTAGGGGGGGGAGGTGGTCTGTGGCTCTGTGTCCCTCCTACCTTCCCTGGTCTCTGCTGGGTCCTCAGGGATTGGTTCCCAGCAGAACCTCATAATCAGAACCCCTGCTCAAATCCATGTAGTCAGGGATTCAGCTTGGAGGTTCCTACAGCCTTCAGCATCCCCTTCTATTAGAACCCTTAGGGTCCCCTCACCCGATTCCCTGTGCCCTCTGCACCCTGGCCATGGTCAGAAACAGACCAGCCGCCTGGGGAAGGCAGTCATTGTGAGGCCCCTCACCGTGTGTTTGTGTGCCTTACATGCGGCTTGTAGGGCTGTTCGAATGTGACATGAAGAAACAAGGGCACAGAGAGGTTAATTAACTTTCCTGAGGCCACACAACCAGGAAATGCTGAGCCAGGATTTAAAGCCAAGTCACGGACCCCACAGCCCCATGCTGCCTCTCCACAATCGCCCTGTGACAATACACTCACACCCAGCCTCACTGACACCTAGACCCAAAATTAAAGTCCTCCACACCCTGCCACCTGGGGGAGGAAGGCAGGTGGCCAAACTTCTGTTACAAACAGGTCTTTATTAAAGATGAGGAGGGGACAGGGAAAGGGGGCAGTGTCTCCCCTGCCCACTGCCTTCGGCTGCCTGGGGTGGGGCGCCCTCTTTGCTCCACCTGTGCCCCTATGATGGCACATGTGTTCAAGGCTGAGGCATGGGGGGCAGTGTGAAGAACAGGGGTGGGTTCTAAGAAAAAAAAACTCCTTCCCCACGGCCCTAATAAATAACAGAAGGATTTGGGGTGACCTGGGCACAGGCAAGGAAGGATGCAGCACCCTGAACTCCAAAACCTCTGAACTGGGGCAAGCCCTGCATAAGTTGGGAGTTAGGAGGGACTGGGTGAGAGATTGCACATGAGGGAGGGGCTGAGAGAGGAAGGGGTACCCCAAGGACCCTGCCACGGGGGAGCCTGCCCCCCACCCTCCAGTTGGACTCTCTGATTCTGAGGAGAGAGGACCCGATGACAAAAGATGACCCCATCTCCCTCCTCTCCTTTGCACATGCTTAGACATGGGCGGTCCCCCATTGACTGGAATCATACCCACCCACCCTAGAAATTCTGAGAACCAAGGACTCCTATTCATTGTTCAGACGCTGAACACTGGCTAGAGTTGCCCTCTTGCCTGAGGATTCTAAGAAATGATGAGGAGGCTCCTATTGGCTGGAGTAAACTCCTTTTGGCCAGAATTCTGAGAACTGGGGGACTCCCATTGGCTAGGCAATGGCCAGTAGAGTCAGGCTTTGGCCCTTAAAAGGGCAATCCTAGGAGGCAAGGACCCATCTCCCAATTATGCCCACTTGGATGTCCCAGAGGGCAAGAGAGGCAGGGGGTCCCCTGGATGTCCTTCCAGCCATCCTCTGATGTCTGGGCCTGGCTGGATTGGGGACAAGGGCTTTGGCACTCACACAGCACACGCACACACACGCGTGGCAGGGAAGAAATGGGGACTGGGCAGATTCTGGGTGGGTGTTGGGCCTCACAGCAGGTGGTCACGGCTGGCAAACAGGTAAGGGCTGAAGTTGTCCCGGTGGAAGGGGGAGGGATAGAGTCCACTAAGGGTGTACAGGTCCCGCAGAAGGGGTGTGGGCAGCAGCAGCTTCCGGCCACGGCCACCACCCCCGCCCGGCCCCCCAAGCCCAGGGGAGGAGGGCGAGGGGCCCTGGCTGGGGGTTGGTGCTGGCAGGGGCAGGGGCAGAGGCAAGGGTGTTGGCTCAGACCTCAGTCGAGGGCGGGGCACGCGGGGTGATGAACACATGGCTGGAGCCCTAGAGGACACGCAGCTGGGGATCAGGTGGCCACGGTGGGCGCAGTTCTGCGGCTCTAGGGATCAGAAGTCAGGGGGTTAGAAAGCTTGGGAGGGGTCATGAGAGCACAGGTGAGACCTCTGTGGCAGTGACCGCCATCTGGAAGTCCCCCGTTTATCCTCCCACTCCCTCGACACTCACTGGATGGGGTGAGCCGTGCCGGTGTCGAATGCGGCCTGCAGGCCTCGGGTTCCTGAGACAAAGAGGCAGAGGGAAGGGGCTAGCGGCCCCCTGGGCCCCACTGGCCAGAGCCACAAGGGGCTCATCGGGCAGAGAGCCCAGTGGAAAAGACAACAAGTTTTCAGGATTAACCATGTTCCCTTGGGAGGGAGGGGGGGGCCCGCCCTTGCATCCTGTGGGACGGTCCCCCCAGGACCTAGGTCCACAGAGATGAGTGATCCCTCTACTTCTCCATGGCCCTGAGCCCCCCACTGCCTGCCTGACTTCCTGCCTCCTTTGTCCTCCTCCACCCACCACCCTCTCCAGCCGGGAGCGGCCCCCGGCCCCCCTTACCTGGGCCACACTTAACTTTTCGAGGCGGCTGTCCATGGTGGGGGCTTGGCCCAGGGCCTCCCAAGGGGAGAGCCTTCGGCCAGAGGGTGGCCGGCTCTGGAAGTTGTGCACGACACAGGTGACCTGTGACACAGGAAGGGGGCATGCTGAGGCCTGAGGCCAATAAGGTAAATTACCATCCCCATTTTTCAGATAAGGATACTGAGGCTCAGGATTTCAAAAAGAGCTAACACTTTTATGGTGCTTACTATGTGCCAAACACTGCTCTTTCCACTTTACTAAGAGATAGGTACTATTATTACTTATTCCACACGGGGAGGCAGGTAAGGCCGAGTTGTGTAAGAGGATCTGATCCTGTCCTTATTTAAACCTTTGGTATTTTGGACATTATGGGTTTTTGCATTAATTTTGATTTTTAAAAATGTTTCATTAAAATATTATTTATCTGCTTTACTGAGTGTTTTGGCTCCTCCTTAAATTTTGTGCTCAAAGCGAGTGCCTCACTCGCCTTACCTCGGTCCCAGTCCCGTTATCTCAGTTCACAGATGAGAATGTCCAAGCTAGGTAAGGTTAAGGGACTCGCCCAAGGTACAGAGTCCACACCCTTCACCGTCATGCAGTCCTGCCTCTTGGGTCAGGGATGGATGGCAAGGGGGCTCACCAGAAAGGTGGCGATCGCCGCCCCTGTCAGGAAGCCGGCCAGCACGTCAGACCAGTGGTTGCGGTACTCAGCCACGCGGACCACGCCCACCAGGAAGGCGGGGCACAGCAGGGCCAGGCAGAGTGAGGGTTTGACCAGGCGGGAGCCCTTCACGCGGAACACGAGCGTCACGTACATCTGCAGGAGCCGGATGGGTCAGAGGAGACATGGCAGCAGCAGTTCCCAAACCCAAGCGGACACTGCATTCAGGGATAGGGGGTGTGGCCAGAATCCTGAGAAGCCGCAATGGGACTGGAGGCACCGGCCAGGGGCTCCAGGGAACAGAGCCCGGGGGACAGGAGTTCAGGGGATGGAGTCATGGACCCCCAGTGGGCCTTTGCAGGGATGGGGGTGTGTGTGGCCTGAGCACCAAAGAGCAGTGGATAGGGTCTGGGGCCCAGGTCTCTGGGGGACCTGGGCCCCAGGTCCAGGTAGGATGGGGAAGGATGCTTGCTGGCTTAGGGTGTGGCCACAAAGTCAGAGGGTGGAGTCAGGGCTCAAGTGACAGGTCCAGGAGCTCCAGGAGGTGGAGTCCCCAAACCCCTGGGGACCACTGACGGGGTTAGAAGCACAGTCCCCAATGCCAGAAAAAGGAATCAAAGCAACAGAGGGTGCGACCAGGGAAAGACAGGGGACAGAGTCAGGAAGTTCCAGTGAAGTCGAGTCAGGAGCGTGGCCAGGCCAATAAAGGGCGAAGACAAACTGGAGGGCAAGGGCTCCAGGGGATGGAGTTGAAAGCCCATTACCGAGTCACCCAGCCAATATCCAGGACCTGTAGCATGGCGGAGACTTGGCTAGGCTTCAGGGTGCTGAGCCAATAGCCTCCTTTGGGTGTGGCATTAGTGGGTCAGGAGGCGTGGCCAGACACCAAGGGGGCGTGGCCAGGGTCCAAGGGGAGGAGTGGGAGCCTCCGCCCTAGGGACGGTGTCACAGTGATGCGTGGCCTCACTCGGGGAGGGATTGGAGGCTCCAGCCCAGACGGTCTCCTGCCCGCTGGCCGCCCCGCTACTGCCGTGCCCCCGTTTCGGGGCTCACCGCTGTGTAGGCGACGGCGTAGGCGCAAAGGGCAGCGTCCTTGCAGGGGAAAGCGCGGCGCGCAGCGGCCACAAGGCTGGGGCTGCCAGCACAGGCACCCTGGTCAGTGACGAAACGGTCGGGCCCTGGCCGGTCCGGTGAGGGTGGCGGGCAGCCCAGGGCCGTGTAGTTGGGGCGGCACACGGACAGGAAGTGCGGCGTCGGGTTGCCGGTCACCACCTGCCCTGCGTTGGCGAAGATGGTCGTGGTGAAGAGGCCGAAAGAGTAGACCCCTGGGGTGGGGTAGGAAAGGGGGTTCATGCCAGGGCCCAGCAGCCGACCTCCTGTGAGCCCCCTTACGGCTCATATAGGCCCCTGTCTCCTTGTTCCTGTGACAGACATTAAAGCATAGCTGGGACTCCCCCTAACACCATACCCCCATAATAACTGGGCCATGTTCCTCTTCCCTTGGGACCACCATGATGGCATTCTGGGCCTCTGGCCTCTGTCCCTCTGGGATTACCAATATGCCAGGAGTGGGCCCTCCTCTGGAATCCATTATAGCTGGGCTGGGACCCCTCAACAGCATTACATCAGGATTGGGCCCATGCCAGGGACCTCCTAGGACCACCGTGATGGCATTTCTGGGGCTCCCATACCTGCCCCTGGACTCGCTATTACTGAGCTGATCACTTTTTTCCTGGAGCACCACTCAGCCAGGGCTGGATCTCCAGCCCTCTGCCACAGGGACCACCATTTTGGATGAGCTCTGCCCTACCCTAAGGCCACCAGCTGTGGCTGGGACCATATTCAAAGCACAGCCAGCGTTCTCATCTCCCTGCCCCCAGGGCCCCCTGGTGTCTGTCCTGTGCTTTTTCTGCCTGAGACTCTCCTTGTGGCAATTTGGGGCCCTCCTCTTAGAGTTGTCATCATGGTTGGCTTAGGCCCCACCCATGTCTCTAGAACCTCCACCATGACTGACCTCAGCCCGCATCCCTCTTGCCCCATGAAGTCACCATCATGGCAATTCTAGGCCTTCCCCCCCCCCCCTGGAATTCTTACTATATCTGAGCCTGGCCCATAGCCCTTTTGCATGGCTGACCCCTGACCGAGTCACTCACCCAGGAAGCGGACCAGCCTCCGCAGCGGGGGGCTGAAGCGGCAGCAGGCCCCGGACACGATGGTGCTCTCCCCAGTGACTGGGATGGCTGACGGTGGTGCAGGGAAAAAGGCACGTGCCAGCTCCCCAAGCAGGATCTGTGGGCAAGACCGAGGCGTGGTCTTCCTGGCCTTCAAGCCCAGCCCTCCACCCATCTCCACCTGGCCCTCCTGCCTCCTGGAAGGCCCTTCCCACAGTCTGAGCCAGGTTACCCCCAGTCTCACCGTGAGGGTGGGCCCAGCGGTGACCAGGGCGTAGATGAGGGCTGGGGGTGCTCTGCTGGCAGCCTCAGGCCCTGGGTAGGGCTTGGCATAGGTACTGTCATAGCAGAAGAAGCCCTGGGTGTGCACGGGGAAGGTGTCCGTGAACTCCAGGCGGTAAGCAAGCAGGACCACGATGCCCAGCAGCACCGACTGCCGCCCAGCCAGGGTTGGGAGAGAGACAGAGTAAGAACAGAGAGGGTCAGGCCTGAGCTGGGCCACGGAGATGGAGACACAGAGATGGAGACAGAGACAAGGGGGAGAGAGAGAGAGAGAGATGAAGAGGAGAGAGGAGATGGGACTGGGAAGAGGGAGAGAGGACAGGGCCAGAGCTCAGAGAGAGAGAGAGAGAGATAGTGGGTAGTGGAGGAACAGACCAACAGAGAAAGAAAGAATACTACTGATAGAAATACTAGAGTTACCACAGGTGTAACTCTTATGGTGGGCAGGGCGGCATACTAAACCTCTTCCATGAATTAATCCATTTTACTTTTATAACAGCCCTAGGAGAGAGGGACTCTAATTATGCCCATTTGACAGATGAGGAAACTGAGGCTTGGGAGGGTATGTGAGGTGCCCAGAGTCCCACAGTAAGGATGGGCAGAGCTGGGTTGAACCCCGGATTGCCACTTCCGAAGGTGTCTCCTCCCCCTTGAGGGTCTGGGCAGGGGAGGTACTGTGCTCCTCACCTCCACGAAGACAAAGCAGGGAATGATGGAGAAACTCCTCTTCAGCTGAGGTCTCCCTCCCGCCATGGTGAAGGCTGGGCCTGTGGAGGAGGGGAGGGAGTGGCACTGCCAGGGTGGGGCCTAAGGGGAGGCTCAGGTCACCTGCTTGTGGAGTCTTCTGGCCACAACCTGGCCCCCATCCCTGGCCCCTCGGACTACAGCCAAGGAGCCCTGGCTCCGCCCCCTGAGTCTTCTAGCCACGCCTCCGCATATGCAGGTCTTGCCCTGCCCCTGCCCATTGGAGGCACCAGCCTCCCCTGACACAACCTGCTCAGCTCAGCCTCTGCTGGGGTCCCCACAGATTGTATAGTGGTCTTCTCCCCCCACAGCCTACACAGGAGATTCTGACCCCATACCTTTTAGCAGGGCCTGGCCTCCTTAGCATGTGGGACCCATGCCCTTGGCCTTTAGCAGAGACTTCTCCAGCTAATGCGGACCCCTCCCCCACAAAGAAGGGTCCTCACCCCCACTAGTTTTTAGGAGACCCCATACTCTTTCCCCACATGCTTTACAGGAGACCCCATGTTCCCTGTCACCCACCCCCACCAAGCCCCTCTCCCTATACCACTTCCCTCATGGCCCTCAGGGGCCTCCCTCTCCTGTCCCCATGGGCTGTGCCTGACTGGTTTGGGCTGATGGCCAGGCCCTCCTTCTCTCCCAGCTGCCTCTCCCTCTCTCCCTCCTTCCCCTTCCTCCCAGCCCGTCTGCCTCCCTGTATCACGAGAGGGCTATCTCCCCCTCAACGTGCTCTCCCCTCCCCCCAGTCTAACCTCAGTCCCCAGCACCTGCTTGACCCATTCTCCCAGCCTAACCTCACCTGTGAAAGGGCCCTATGACTTCCTGCAGGCCGCTGCCACGCCCACAGACTCACAGCCACTCCTGGCGGCCAGCAGGGCAGGGATGGTCACCCCCATTGCACAGATTTGGAAACTGAGGCCCAGGCAGGTAAGGGTAGGCACTCTGGGTCCAGTGCCCCATCCACGTGGCTTGCTCTGCAATGTGACATGTGGGGGTGAGGGTCACCAGAGAGCCCAGATGCCCAAGATGGCCACCTAGCCACGGCCCCCTCACCTTCTCAGAGACACAAACACACACCGGCACCCCCAGAGTACACAAGTCAGCCAGAGCTTCCATCCCAAACACCACACACACACTCATTCATCCCACCAGCGAGGATCAAGGGCCTGCTGGGTTCCAGGCCCTGTGCTGGGTGCCAGCCTTGTGGTGAACAAGACACGCTCGCTCATTCAGACAGGTGCCCAACACCCACTACACACATAACTGCACACACACAGCACAGTGTGCACACGGCCTGTCACAGACACCCACACAGATCAAACAAATCCCCCCCCCACACGGTCACTGGGACACAACAGGAGGTCCTTCACACACCTCACAGCCCCACACACACAGCCCTCACTCCACCACCATCAGGGACAGACTCGAGGCCGCCAACACACTTAAGAGCCGCATCAAAAAAAGAGTCACCACACACAGTGGGAGGGGGGGTCACAGAACTGGTCACAGCGTCACACCCCCAATTACAAGGCACAGGATGACACACATTAACAGTCTCTCGTCCACACTGACAGTCCTAGGAGCCCCCTGTGCCATCCACAACCGCGGCCACATGGCCACACGAGGGCACAGACATGGACCACGGCACAGACTCGCACACAGAGCCACACAGGAAAGGCTCATGATCACAGCCACACACTGGAACACGATAACGCCCCCCCCCACCATCAGAAGGAACACACAACAGCCGCCACACAATGACAGTCACATGCACACAACCATACAGACACCGAGCCAGCCACACAATCACTGTGACAGCAGTCACACGGCCACGCAAAGGCGACCCCAACAACACAGCCACCACACACTCACCATCAGAGTGATACCCACGGCGACAGCCGCAAATGACAGCCACAGGAGACACAGTCACAGAGACACGAGCCACACAATCACTCATACAGCCACACACTGACACGTAACGACAACCACACAATCACCGTCAGCCTCACCGGGGTCCCCTCCCCACCTTCCCCTCCCCCAGCCCGGTCCCCAAGCCTCAGCTCGCAGCCTCCCCTCCCCCTCCCCGCGCTGGACCCGCAGGGGACCCGACCCACAGGAACCGAACCCTGGCCAGACAGACCGAGGGTCGGAAGCAGGAGAGAAGGGGTACAGGGGGCTCCCCAAGGCCCTCCCCCTCACCGGGTCTAGACTGCCGCCGCCTGAGCCCCGGCTCCACCTAGACGGCCCCGGCGCGGCGGGACTGACAGACAGACGGCCGGCCAGCGAGCGAACGCAGAGATGGAGACGCCGTCGGCCGGCCGGGCCGCGCGGCGCCGCGCAGCGCAGACTCCGCGGCGGGGAGAGGGGCGGGGCCTCCGGGAGCGTTATTTGCATAACCCGTGAGGCGGGGCCTCGCGGAGTCTCATTAGCGTGATCCGGGGCGGGGCCTCTGTTGCTCTTTGGGGCAGGGCGTTTTAGAATAGATTCGGGAGGGAACGAAGGCTGGAGGTTGAGAGGGAGGACCCTGGTGGGTGCTGAGAGGAAGAGGAGGGTGGGGTGTCAGAGCGTGACCCCGGGCCGAAACCCTGGGAGGAAATGAGAATGATCCCCCCACACACACCCTGGAGTGCTGCTCAACCCCCCTCACCCCTGAGGCTCCAGGCCCTAGGGTGGCCCACTGAGGATATGGCGAGGCCATCAAAGGAGTTCTGCAGCAGGTGCACAGCGGACCTGGGGGGAGAGGGGGATCTGGGGGCCCCGGGGGACTCTGGACTGCTCAGAGCTGGGGCCGGGAGGCCATGGTGGGGGCAGGGGCGGAGATGAGTCCTGGGAGGAGAGGGACTCAGGTGGGTTCCAGGTTCTGGTGGTCGCTGCTTGATCTTATTAGGAGGAACGCAGGGCAGATGAGGGTCAGGGGCCTCAATTTCCCCATTTGGGCAGTAGGGACAGCAGGCCAGATCGCCAAGGGCCTATCTGGCCACTCGTATCTGGACAGGCTTACCCCTGACCTTGTCATATACTAAATCCAGCCTCACCCTGTCCCCTGACCCTAGGCCCACATATCCCGAACAGTCCCTGGGGTCTCCACACCCTCCCCAAGACTGGGTAGTAAACTGTGGGGGTCACTCTCAGGCGCAGGAAGCAGCAGGAGCAGCAGTCCACAGGTGGAGGAGGGTCTCAGCTAGTTTATTTTCTCTCTGGAGGGGTCTTCAGGGAGAGCAGTCCCAGCTGCTCAGGCTGTGGAGAAAGAGGGTGGGTCAGAGGCTGGCCTGGCCCAGGGGACCCCAGGGCTGGAGGTCAGGGGGCAGATGCCCAGGCTGGGAGTTGGAAGGGCCTGTACTTTGGGATTCCAGGGCGGGCCAGGAGGGGAAGGGTAGGTTGGGGCAGGGGAGGATCCACACCAGGTGGGAAGGAGCAGCTCTTGCTGAGTGGTGGCTGGGAAGGGTCCTGGTCTGAGTCCGAGTCCGAGTCCCAGGAGGGGAGTGGAGGGCTCAGGCATCGGTGCCCCTTATAGCCTGCAGGAGGGACAGGTGCAATTCTGGCACAAACCCTGAATGTGACCCTCGAGTGGCCTTTGAATATGGGCCCAGTGCCCTTGATATTATGTGATCCTTGATTATGTCCCTTGAATGTGACCCAACATGACACCAAAGTATGACCTCGATGACACCTGAATTTTACCCCACTGACCCTTAAAAAAGATCACAGTGACCCTGAGTGACCCCTGGGTGAAACCTCCAAGGACTCTTTAATGTCACCCCAGAACATTATTTAATGTGACCCCAGAATAAGACCCAACAGACCCAACCACCCCCAAATATGGCCTCTGAACATGACCTCCATGAGTGAAGCTGGAGAATGAACCTCCCCCAACCCTGGAGTGCTGCTCAGCCCCACTCACCCCTGAGGCTCGCAGCCCTGGGGCGGCCCCCTGAGTATCTGGCGAGGCCACCAAAGGAGTTCTGCAGCAGGTGCACAGCAGACCTGTGGGGAGATGGGGATCTGGGGGCCCCGGGGGACTCTGGACTGCTCAGAGCTGGGGCAGGGAGGCCATGGTGGGGGCAGGGGCGGAGATGAGTCCTGGGAGGAGAGGGACTCAGGTGGGTTCCAGGTTCTGGTGGTCACTACTTGATCTGATTGGGAGGAGCACAAGGCAGATGAGGGTCAGGGGTCAGAGGTTAGAGTGGGAGCTGGGCATCACCATATGTTACCCAGCTCCTTCTGGAGGTCATCCCTCCAGGAGCCACTGCCTCCTGGTGGCAACTCCTCAGTCTCTGGCCAGTTGGATGTCTCATACCCCTGCTGCTTCATTTTGGTCAGGACCTGAGGCCGGGGGAGATGGGAGGATAATAATAATAATGATAATGATGGTGAAACGTGTAATATAGCATTTATCACATTCCAGGCTGCCTTCAAAGTGCTTATCACTCAGTTAATGCAGCTACTCGGTCAGGTAGGGCTGTGTTGTTACACCCATTATTCAGATGAGGAAACTGAGGCCCAGAGACGGGAAGTGACTTGCCCACACTCACACAGCAGTAAGTAGCAGAGCTGAGATTTGAACCCAGGCCTTCTGGCTCCAGTCTGATGGTGGAGGCCAGCAGAGATCCCCATAACCCCAACTCACGCAAGGTCCCCGTGCTCTCTGCTCACCTTGCGGCACTTCACCTGTGTCTTTTGCATCTTCTGGATGTTCACCAGGTTCTCCGTGATCTCCTCTTCCTGTGCCTCTGTAGGGGGAGGGGACTCAGGTGGGCCAGAGCTGTAGAAGGACCCCCCCGCCCTCCTGGTCATGGGCTTTGGGCACTCACGGAGCTTTTGATAAATGAAGGTCACCTCCTCCCGCAACAGCTCCAGCTCCTCCCACAGGAACTTCTTGCTGAGGGGACAGTGCAGCCTCTGGCCTCCCATTTCCTGACCTCCTGGCTTCCCATTTGCCCACCTGCCTCCCCAAAGCCTCCTCCACCTCCCATGTTTCTATCTGTTCAACTACCATCCCCCAGGCTCTGTCCCCTCCCCATACTTGCCTACCCACCTGTCTGCTCCTACTACTATTCCCCCACTCCTACCCCTCCCTAGCCCCGTGTCCTCTCCTTCTGGCCTCCAGCCTCCCATTTCCTCAGCCCCCCATTGCCTTGCTTCCAGCTCCTCACCTTCTGCCCCCCCAGACCTCCAATACCCCCAGCCTCTGCCCCCCTCGACCTCCTCTACCCTCCAGCTTCCCATGCCACCCCCGCCAGCTTTCTGATCCTCCAGCCTCCCTTTCCATCCCACCTCCTGCCTCCCCTATTTCTGGCCTCCCAGTCTCCCACACACCCCCACTGCCTCCTGCCTCCCCCATCCCCTCCTCTTGTCCCCCAAGATTTCCAAGACCCCCCAGACTCCCTTACTCAGGCCCCTCCCATTTCCCCCATCCTACCTGTGGTTCCCTCTCCTTGGCCTCCCTTCCCTCCCGCAGCCTCCCTCCTGGCAATACCCACCTGTCCCGGATCTCCTGCGCCAACAGCTGTAGAGAGCGGGTGGTACGGGCCCGCTGCACCTCCTCGTTGTCATGCAGGGTCTTCTGCAGCCCCTGCAGGCCTTTAGCCAGGGCCTCATATAGCTCCTGCCGTCCCTCGTCCACGTCCCACTTGTGTCTCTCCTTGTCTGCCTGGCGGCTCGTGGGGCCCAGCACCTCTACAGAGATGGTGGGACCTTGGCTGAGCCCCACCCACACCCTGAGCCCATCTTTGAACCCAGCTTGCCCTCACCCTGACCAGACTCTGGTCCTGAACCCAGACTCATCCAACTTCTCTCACCCTGGCCTGACTCAGCTGACCCTGATAGGAGCAGCCTCCAGCCTTACCTTGACCTTTGGCCAGTTCTCACCTTCAAGCTGTTGGATCTTGATTTGCTGCAGGCAGCTCCCCTTCTCCAACATGGTCACTGAGTGGTTTAGGAACTCGAAAGCCTGGAGGAAGAGGCCAGGCCTGGGGGTGAAAGCACGGGTGGAGTGGGAGGGGCAGGAACAATTGCTGGGGGCGGGGCTGAGGTGGCTCACCTTGGTCTGAGCCTGTAGCTGACACCTGAGTGACTCCAGTTCACATCTCAAAAGCTTCTGGGATTCGGGAATCATCACGGTGGACTTAACTGTGAGCAGAGGTGAGGGTCAGCCGAGGCTGGGAGGGGTGGGGGCAGGGGCAAGGTCAGGGCAGAGGTCAGTAGAGGCTCAGGGTCTGGTTGAGGGGGGACAGGGCAAGAAGCTGGGGTAGGCTGAGGCAGAGGTAGAGGCAGGAATAGAGGTCAAGGTCAGGGACAGGGATGGTGGGCGAGGTTAGGGGCAAGGGTCAGCTGACTATGGGGCAGGGATGAGTGGGCAGCAATGGTGGGGGTCCACTGAGGCTGGGGCAGAGGGTGGAGGTAGGAACTGGCAGGTCTCCCACCCACAGTCTTGTTGAGCGGGAAGGTTCTCACCTTTGGTTTTGGAAGAGCTGGTCTCCAAGGGCTTCTATGAAAGGTGGGCATGAGAGTAGTAATAATTTATCCCTGTTCTGCCTCCTTGCTCACCCCAATCCAGTGTAAGGGGGCTAGACATGATTTGGGTCTGCTGAGTTCTGGGTGTCCTAGAACCCCAAGTGCAGGCAAAGCTGCCTCCAGGCATATGCACGCACCCCACCACCATCCCCACCCCCACCTCCGCCCCAGCCTGAACACGCTCAGAAGTGCATTTGTGTGGCAGGCCCATGGGCTGCCCGAGAGCATGCGCCTTCAGAGCCATGTCTCTGTTTGCGCTCAGGTAATGGCCCTCCTCCTTAGGGGCATCAACAATGTCTGCAAGGAGCACCAGTAGCCACTGACGCACAACCACACATGGTCATCAAAACACGACCACAGACACGCAGCCTCAGACACAGCCGTGCACACTAAGTCATAAGACCCAGGGCATGTATTCATGCCCATCTCAGACACACAACCACAGACACACAGGCAGTCACATCCAGAGACAATCACAGACAGGACCTCATTAAGACACACAATCGCACATCCACACATCCGTTCCATTCATTCAAGACATTTTTAGTGCAGGCCTGCTGAGCACTGGGCGCTGTTCGGGGTGCTGAAGACAGAGGGTGTGAGGGGTCTCCAGGAGGACTCTCTGCCCCCACAGCTCCCTCCCTAAGCCCTGCAGCGGTAGATATCGGTGCGGCAGGAAGGGGTTTCCCGGGCGGGGATGACCTTAGCGTTGCTGTGATGCCTCTTTGGAGGGTCCTGGTCATTACAGTGCTCCTGTGAGTCCGAGTTGGGGAAGGACCCATGCCACTGAGGCCCCGAGTCTCTCGCTGGCCTCCAGGTTCCAATTGTCACTGTGTTTTCGGGTGCAGCCAGCTGCGAGGTCTCTGGCTCTGGGGTCCTGGACCAGTGAAATGTATATTCCAAGGTCTTTTCTGAGGAAGGGCCTGGGAGGGGGGGGTGGTGTGTGGTGAAGTTTCCTGAGAGCCAGCCCAGAGCACTCCAGCCCCTCCTGCTCCCCAGCCCCAGGGCAGCCCCTCAACGAACCGCAGCACTTGTCACACTTCTCATCAGCAGGCAAACACACGTTGGAGGGTGACGGAGGTGAGCAGTAGCAAGGCACGGAGTAGTCAGGATCCAGGGGTAGGCTGGCCAGAAGAGGGTTGCTTTGAGTAGGGGGGACAGAGGGCTGCACTGAGACCAGCTCCCAGGTCCTGACACTCTCATGCCCTCTCTGACACCCCAGAGAGGCCTCAGCCCTGAACACAGGCCTCTTATTTATGATAGGAGCCAAAGCTGGGTGAAAGATGATCCCAGCTCCGGGGGTTAGGATGGGCAGTGAGAAAGACCTAGAAGATCCCACAGGAGTCAGTGAGGTCTGAGACGAGCCTAAAAGAAAAAAAAGATCTTAACATTGGGCCTTAAAGGAAGGACATCCCTGGCAGGAAACAGCGTGTGCAAAAACTTGGAAGTCTGGAACTAGGTGCTCTTTGCGGGTCAAGTCAGGGTGGCTGGAGGCAGGGTCCAGAAGGAAGCAGCAGGAGGTTAGCAGGGCAGTTCAATCAAGGCAGGGCAAGCCAAGACGGGGAGTTGGGAACTGGCTCCCCAAGTAAATGGGAGACATAGAATGTGAGCAGGAGAGGCAGAGCATATCTATTTAATAAATGTTAGCTGAATGGGGTCCCAGGCCTGTACTAGGTGAGGCTGGAAACAGGAAAGAACTCAGTTCTGGGTCTCACATCCACACCCCCTGCTCTTCCAGTGTAGCCAGGGCTGACACAGCTGGAGAAACCTGGAGGAGGTCTGTCTGGAAAAACTTCCAGGTGAAGGGCAACTTGCCATGGGTTACACTCAGCCAGAAAGGCCACAGTATACGCCTTTCTCTTCTTTTGTCCTTGCTGGGTCCTCTGGTATCTTTCCCCTAACCCAGTCCTCCTGGAAGACTCCTATATACCCTTCAAAACCCTACTCAGCATTGCCTCTGTAAAATCTTCCTTATTCCCTTTTTAAGCTCATATTTTCTGAGCATCTTGCTGAGTGCTGAGCACCACCCTAAGCCCTCACTGGGTGTTCACACCCACCCTGTGATGTAGGAGTTATTATTCTGCCTGAACTGTTCTAAGCTACCACTTCAAAAGTCACTGCCTCAGGGAGGCTCTCACTTCCAGAGGCAGTACAGCATGATGATGAAGCAAGGAGACCCTCCAGCTAGATGGCCCAGGTTCACATCCTAGCTTTGCCCCTTCCCAGCTGTGCGATGTTGGAGGAGTTACTAAACCTCTCCGTGCCTCATTGTCCCCAACTATAAAAATGGGATGTCATACTATCCACCTTACTGGGTTGTTGTGATTAAGTAAATTAATCCATGCCAGTGCCTGATATACAGTAGTGGGGAGCTCAGTGTCTGTCCTTGAACATCACACAGAGGACTTGGTACTTGGGAATCATAGGAGCCCTGGGAGACTTGGAGGGGGAAAGGCAAGATGCATTTCTGAGTGTCAGTTGCAGGCAGGCCCCCAGTCGAGCCCCCCTCCCCCTCCCCCTCCCCCTCCCACATCACCTGTTTTCCCTCAGTCCTCCCCAATAGAATTCTTGGAGGAACGGAGCGGGGTCATTTGCCTGGGCCCCGCCCGCCGGGGCCTTGAATCCTGCGCCCCGCCCGCCGGGACCTTAAATCCTGCGCTCGCCAGGCTCCCGACCCCCTTCCACCTCCACCTACCACATACCACCTGCTCCTGCTCTCCCATCAGGGACCGCGAAGCCAGCCCCCAGATGAGACGCTGAAATTTGATCCCGTGGAGACACCATCCTATTAAAACGCGCGGAGCCCAAAGGCAGAGTCACAGAGAGGGGTGTGGCTGGCATTTTAGCTCCGCCCCCGCCGATGCAGCCGAAGACCTCATTGGCGCCTTTCCGCTTCCGCAGATCTTAGGAGCCGCGGTGTAATTGGGTGAAATCCCGAGGAGTGGACGGGATTCCAGGCTGGTTTCCGTTCATCGATTAGTCAATATCTAAGAGGGCGGTACAGGAGTTACAGATCTCCGACCCGATTGGCTTCTGGCTTAGCTGGGAGGCGGGACGAATTCTTGGTCCCACGAGGGGAGGTGGCCGAGGAGGTCCGCGGCCACCCCGGAGCGCGAGAGTGAGGTACCGAGCCCAGCCCGCCTGACCCCCTTAGATCCGGCCCCGGACTCTTGAGTGCTGCAGGTCGACGTCCGGGTCCAGTGGTGGGGTCGGTGCCCTTGGACCCACCTGACCCTCTTAGATCCGGCCCCGGACTCTTGGGTGCTGCAGGTCGATGTCCGGGTCCAGTGGTGGGGTCGGTGTCCTCGGGATGAGATTTAGGGTTTCTCAGGATTAGATGGCGTCTCCAGGAGGTGCTTTGGGAATCTTCATAGTGATATCTGGGATCCTGTCATGAAAGAAGTGATCTTTGATATCAGAACTCGGTCCCTGGGGTGATATTTGGGAGTCACTGGGGTGATCTCTGAGGATCTAGGGCTTCGAGCTTGAGCTGCTGGGGCTGAAATTTGGGGGTCTCAGAGGTGGCATGGATGTTGGGGTCCAGAGAGCCTAAGATCTTGAGGGCTGACATTTGGAGAGATGGAGTCGGGGGACGTCACAGAAGTGCTATGGGTCTTCCCCACCGCCATTCCTGGGCTACTATCCCTGGATCCCTGCTGGATAGACCATGACCCTGGCCTTGTGAAGGCTCACAGGGTCTGAAGGCCACAGGGCAAATGTAAAACTCTGACCACCTGGTGCCTCCTTCCCAGGCCCGCAAGATGGAGGAAGGTGGAAACCCGGAAAGCCTGACTAAGGTGGTTCATCTACTGGTCTTGTCAGGGGCCTGGGGCATGCAAATGTGGGTGACCTTCGTCTCAGGTAGGGACCCTCGGCCTGGATATCATGAGTGCCTAAGGTGGGGACAGGGATGAGAGGGGGACTTGGAAGTGTCCTAACAGACATGTGGACCCCTGCACCCCACAGGCTTCCTGCTTTTCCGAGGCCTTCCCCGACATACCTTCGGCCTGGTGCAGAGCAAACTCTTCCCTTTCTACTTTCACATCTCCATGGGCTGTGCCTTCGTCAACCTCTGCATCTTGGCCTCACAGCGTGCTGGGGCTCAGCTCACATCCTGGGAGGCCAGCCAGGTATGCGGGGTTGAGCTCCACTACCCTCTGGAGGTTCATTCCCAGGACCACACTGAGCACCTATGGCTACACCTTTGTGAGAATTAAAACGAAACCCCCCAAACTGCCCCTTCTTCCTGGTGTATACAAAGCTGGGTTCTGGATACCCTTGAGCAGTGCACAGCCTGCACAACCATCCCCAGCAGCCCTGACTAGTCCCCAGTGTCTCTCTGCTGGCTGTTGCTCCCTCTCCTCCCCCTGGCTGGGCCTGCAGCCAAGCTGTGGTGACTCAGCTGGGCTGGGGCACTGACCCCATCTCAGTGTTTAAAAACCAGCCTGACTGGGAATTTACAGTCCCCCACCCCCATCCACACATTTTTCCCAGCCACAAGGCAAGGAACCATCTGTGCATCTCATATTTCTCTATCCTGCCCTCCCCCTGCCCCCATTATGTCCCTCAGATGTGGGCAGGTGAGGCCTGACAGGGGTTTCAATAATCCCACAGACACAGGAGGGATTATGGGTAATTGGAACTTCGAGGACTTTTAATTCACTCCCTGTGGGCCCAATGTCAGCTTCTAGGGTCTAGGCTGGGGCCACAAAGGAGATGGGCCCTCTCTTAGGCTCTCTATTTTGGGGAAATGAGGGGACAGTTATGGTGCTCTGTCCCAATTCAGGGAAGAGAGGCTCTGCCCTGAGATACCTTCAGTTTGGGGGAACAGAGGAAGGTAGGAGACAGGCTGTGTTCTGGAAAGTTCCAGTCAGGGTATCAGAGGAGAGGAGGCTCAGGAGGTTTGGGGGAGAGAGAGGAGATAGTGGTGGAGCCTTTCCTTAGGAGCTGTAGGTTTCAGGGTATGAGAGCTGGAGCTCTGTTTGGGTTTGAGGTTGGAGCAGGGAGGCCTGTCTTTGACCCAGTCCTGCCCCCCATTCCCCTCTGGGCTTTGAGGATGCAGAAGGACCCTCCCTAGGGCCCCTGCTGCCTCCCAGGCATGGTTCACCTTGTCCTCCTGCCGCCCCACCAGCTCTGCTTGCTGCTCCTGAGCCTCATGCTGGCCACCATCAACGCCCGCTGGCTGGAGCCCCGCACCACGGCCACCATGTGGGCCCTGCAGACCATGGAGAAGGAGCGGGGCCTGGGCGGGGAGGTGCTGGGCAGCCACCAGGGCTCAGACCCCTATCGCCAGCTGCGGGAGCAGGACCCCAAGTACAGTGCCCTCCGCCAGATCTTCTTCCGCTACCATGGCCTATCCTCCATTTGCAATCTGGGCTGCCTCCTGAGCAATGGGCTTCATCTTGTAGGCCTCGCCCTGGGCCTCAGGAGCCTCTAGCACCCACTGACTCTCTGTCTCTGCTGGGGCCCCAAATGTCAATAAACACTTCTTTGGAAATGACTGCTGTCATTTTTCTCCAACTGGGAAGCAGGGGGAGGGGCAGGCAAGGGTAGAGCTGAGGGATTCCGTTTCCCCATTCATGATGATTTGGAGAGTTAGCTGTTGCAGCCCTTAAGCTCTTCCTATAATGGTGCCCATTTGTTGAGCACACACTGTGTGCCAGGTGTGGCGCTAACCACAGATCATGTATATTGTATTATTATACATTATTGTATTATTATAATAACATGTATTATTGTAACAACAGCTGGTTCTGATCCCTAGAGGACAATCATATTTTTCACCCCATTGACATTGGGGGTGGCCATGTGACTTGCTTTGGCCAATGAAATGTGAGCAAAGTCACTTCCAAAGAGAAGTATACAAGCCAGTATGTGATTCGCCACATCTTCCCCTCACTGCAATGACCGGTGTGAGTGAGAAACAAACCTTGCATGTTAGATGCCATGATGACTATAGAGCCGCTTGTTACTGAGCATATGCCAACCCTTCCTGACTGATGCATATCATCTCAGTTTGTCCACAACAGCCGTTAGAGGTGGCTAACATTGTTCCATGAAGCAATGGGAGCTCAGAGAAGTTCAGCAAGTGGCTTCAGGTGCAGTTGTTGGGATTTGAACCCCAACAAAGCCTGAACTGTGTTTTGTTTTGTTTTAAATTTTTGGCCACGCTGCATGGCATGCGGGATCTTAGTTCCCCAACCAAGGGATAGAACCTGTGCCCCCTGCAATGGAATTACAGAATCGTAACCACTGGACCGCCAGGGAAGTCTCAAGCCTGAACTGTTATAACTGCAGATTCTCTTCTGTTGGCTTGAAGAAAAGTCTGGGACCTCAGCTGGGCCTGGTTGCCAAATTGTGTGGCCTCAGGCAAGCGTCTGCCCCTCTTTGATCTCCAGTTTCTTTATCTGTAAAAGGGGGGGCGGTGGTTAATTCTAAGGGCCCTTAAGGGTATTTGGAAAAGGGCTCTAGCCCAGTTTAGGTCAGGCGCTGCACGTTACAAACACTAACTCAGATCAGAACCCTTACACAACCCTGTGAGGTGGGTACCCTCGTTATCGACCACGTGACGGATGGGGAAAATGAGGCCCAGGGAGGTTAACATGTCCAAAGCGACAAGGCTAGAAAGTGGTGGAGCTGAGATTCCAACCCGGCTCGAGAGTCCGTGCTCTTAGCTGCTGTGCACGTAGTAGGAGCTCCACGTATGGTTAGTGAAAATGAAATATTTATTGTCAGGGAACTGACAGCTGCGCGCGCGGTGCGACTTCCAGCCCCTCCCCCGCCCCCCAATCCGCGGTCTCCACAGTCCCCGCCCCGGTCCCGCCCCGCCCTTCCCCGAGAGGGGCCCCTCCTCCCACGCCTGGGCGGGGCCGGCGCGGGATCCGGGTGGCTGCGGGCAGCGGTGGCGGCTGCGGCTGCGGGGTCCGGGTCGCAACCAGGGCCAGGTCGCAGCGAGTTCGGAGGCGGAACACCTGAGGGCGGCGTCCCCACGCGAGGTGACCCCGTCGGAGGGAGCGTACCCCAACCCGCGCCTCCGCGTCCCAGCAGGTCTTTGGGGGGACAGGGGCTTAGGGGGAGGCCCGGGGCCTGGGGAACAAAGGCAGGCAGCGGGGGACGCCTCTTCCCTCGCCCCCACCCAGCTGGGCTCATCGGGGAGCGTTAATGGGGCGCGGGCGGGGCAGACAGCCCAGCTGGGGACAAGAGATGGGACCATATGGTGATGGGAGGAAGCCCCTGAGCTCCCCTGCACCTGCTGGGGCGCCCCACATCTAGTGACGGGGGACAGTGCCGAGCCCTCCGGGGTCCCTTACCTAGTGCCAGGCTTGAGGGAGAGTCGGCAGATGGTCAGAAAGAGGTGGGACCGGCTGACAGGTGGGCTGGGGCTGGGGGATGGGGCGGGGCGGGGGCCCCCATACCAGCGGCCCTGCCCTGCATGGGGAAAGGCTTCCTGCCTTTCTCTTCCCCTCCTCAAACTCGTTCTCCCGGAACACGGGGTGGGGCGGAGGGCTGGGCAGGAAAGGGGGGCTAGTTGGGTCCTCCTTTAAAGTGGAAAAAAGCCCCGCGGGGCAGTTGAGAAATGGCTTTGCCAGGGGTTCCTCTGCTGGTTGCCCCTATTCACCCAGGCCTTCTGCAGCCTCCCTGTGAGGCTCAGGGAGCAGCCATAAACAGCTGGGGAAACTGAGGCCATGAGGGCTGAGGGGGTGAGCTGGATCCGGATGAAGCAGCCCAGCCGTGGGGACAGATTGCCAGGAAAGGCAGGACCAGGTGGTCGTGGTGGTGGCTGAGGGTGGTTTCCTTGGATTTGAGGACCGTCATTCTGGCCTCCGTGGGCTGAAGCCGGGGCTGGGGTGAGTCAGCCCTACTGGGAGGGAGATGGGCCCGGCCCCTTTGACAAACAGAAGGTGGCAGTACCCATGTGGTGGTAGAGCTGGGCTTTAAACCTGGGGTGTATCCACTGAAAGCCCCCTCCCCATGGGGGTCAGGGAAGGAGTTAAAGTTAGCTTGGGTGGGGGCAGGCAGGTGGCCAACACCTGCCAAAGTCAACACCCAGGCCCTGAGGGGGGGACTCTATCCAGCTGGCAACCCCCCCCTCCCCCCAGCTCACACCTGGGCCACACCAGCTGCTCACCCTGGGGCAAAGTCCACACCTGCACCTTCCGCAGGGTCTGGTTCCTCAGTGGCCAGATGGGGCACCCCCAACCTGGGCCCTTGCATTTGACAAACATCCCCATTTTCCAGAAGAGGACACTGAGGCCCAGAGAGGGCAAGTGACGCATCCAGGGTCTGTTGGCTTCCAAGTGGCAGAGCGGGGATTTGAGCCCAGGTCTGGTGTAGACACTGGAGCCATTCCTGGTGGTTTTATTTCCCTACAGGGCTCCAGCCCTCCCCTCCCAGGAGGCTCCCTGCCAAGATGGCGTCAGCTGGAGATCCCCCGACGGGCCAGCGGGATGCAGCGGACCAGAACTTCGACTACATGTTCAAGCTGCTGCTCATCGGCAACAGCAGCGTGGGCAAGACGTCCTTTCTGTTCCGATACGCCGACGACTCCTTCACGCCCGCCTTTGTCAGCACTGTGGGCATCGACTTCAAGGTCAAGACCGTCTACCGCCACGACAAGAGGATCAAGCTGCAGATCTGGGTGGGCCAGGCGGCTGTCTGTGGGTCTGCTGGCCAGGCAGGGGCTGGGGTTCCTCCAGGGAAGTCCAGGCGAGGGTGTAGGGCTGTGGGGAGGGTCTGGGTGAGGACAAGTGTCCAGAGTCGAGGAGGGGGCTTGGAGTAGGTGTGAAGAGTAACAGGGGGTATTATCTATGAGGTGAATTCATCAAGATGAGGGGGATATGCCCTGCCCTGTAGGGTCTGAGGGGGAGACAGTACTAACCCAAGTTGGGTTGGAAGACCTGGTGACCAATGGAGAAGAGGTTTGGGTACCCTCTCAGGGCAAGCCCAGAGGCCCCCACTGAGCCTCTTCAGAGCCATGCTCTTGCTCCCAAAGCGCCTGCTGGTAATGATTGTCATGGTAACGAGCATCAGGCTCTCTGCATCAAGGTGGTAGCCTCTGGCCCATGTGGTTCTTATTTGTGGTCATGAAGCTGGTTCTTGGAGATGAGGTCAGAGGGGCTTATAAGTCTTTGAAAGGCCACTGACCCCTCAGACTGGGAACCCCTCAAGGACAAGAGATATGTCTCCACCAATAGACGAGAGATTATACGGGCAGGCCCATGTTTCTCCCATTAGACCGGGGGGCTGTGAGGGCAGATCCATGTCTTGCTCATCAAACTGGGGTTATGAGGCTGGGAGACAGGAGCCTCAGACAGGGGCCTGCAGGGGTGGGGTGGGGAATAGAGTGGCTTCTAGACGCCTGACCCCACTGTGTGCCCAGGACACGGCAGGCCAGGAGCGCTACCGTACAATCACCACAGCCTACTACCGCGGAGCCATGGGCTTCCTGCTCATGTATGACGTCACCAACCAGGAGTCCTTTGCCGCCGTGCAGGACTGGTGAGTTCTTGCTGACCACTGACCCCCTGACCTTCGCCCTCTCCCCCTGACCCTAATCTCTGGCCTAACACAGCCCCTCAAACTCCTCAGGGCCACGCAGATCAAGACCTACTCCTGGGACAACGCTCAGGTCATCCTCGTGGGGAACAAGTGTGACCTGGAGGACGAGCGTGTCGTGCCCACTGAGGAAGGCCAGAGGCTCGCTGACGACCTTGGTTAGTGCCCAGCCTGGGCCACAGGCCTGGGACCTCCCAGAACCAAACCTCCAACCCTGTGCTTGAGTCCCAGGTCCAACCACAGTCACCAACCCTTTGCCCTTTGAAGATCTGCCCAGAAAAATACCCACTTGTATACCACCTGCTACATTTCATTTCAGAGGATTCACCCACAGATACCCTTTACCGCCCCACTGCCCTGGGAACCCAGACTCAGCAAAACCATTTCTGGGAATTTATCCTACAGACATCCACTTCCCATGTGGGAAGTGGCAGGTATATCAAACTGCAGCACCGTTAGTGGAGGGAAACCTTGGCAACCTCCCAAGTGTTTCACAGTGGGGGAAACAGCTACACATAAACTGTAGTCACATGGTGGAACACTACGCAGCTGTAAGAAAGGATGAGGGCCTTCTTTATGTGCTGGGGTCTCTGGGTATATGGTTAAGTGGAAAAAGCAAACTGCAGAAAGGTGGGTATGGCTTCTTCCTTTAGTCCAGTGGTCAGCAAACTTTTTCTTTTCTTTTCTTCTCTTTTTTTTTTTTTTTTTTTTGCTCCTTGTGGGATCTTAATTCCCCGACCAGGAATTGAACCCGTGCCCCCTTCAGTGGACGCATGCAGCCCTAACCACTGGACCACCAGGGAATTCCCCAGCAAACATTTTCTTTTTTTTTCAAGTATTTGTTTATTTATTTATTTATGGCTGTGTTGGGTCTTCGTTTCTGTGCGAGGGCTTTCTCTAGTTGTGGCAAGCGGGGACCACTCGTCATTGCGGTGCACGGGCCTCTCACTATCGCGGCCTCTCTTGTTGCGAAGCACAGGCTGCAGATGCGCAGGCTCAGTAATTGTGGCTCACGGGCCCAGTTGCTCCGCGGCATGTGGGATCTCCCCAGACCAGGGCTCGAACCCGTGTCCCCTGCATTGGCAGGCAGACTCTCAACCACTGCGCCACCAGGGAAGCCCGCAAACATTTTCTTAAAGGGCTAAATAGGAAATGTTTTCAGTCCTACGGTCTGTGTCACGACCACTCAGCTCTGCCTGAAAGCAGCCATAGATAATACATCAATGAATGAGCATGACTGGCAGCCAATAAAACTTTATTTACAAAAATAGGCAACAGCACCTGAAACTAACACGATAACATGATATTATAAATCAACTGTATTTCAGTTAAAAAAAAAAATAGGTGACAGGCCAGATTTGGCCTGCAGCTCAGTTTGCCAACCCCTGCATTAGTGTGTAAAAAGGGTGAGAATAAGGATATTATACTTACGTTTGCTTAAAGGAACTCTGGAAGGATACAAAAGGATCTAGTAACAGTGGTGACCTGGGTGTCTGAGACCTGGCAGGCCAGGGCACCAGAGTGGGAAGGGGACTTTTCAGTCTAACTTTCTGAATCAGGTAAATGGATTATCAATTCAAAGTTTAAGCTAAAAGAAAATCTTATCTTGGAGTATTCTAGGCCCCCCCCAGGACTTTCCTTGCGGGAGGCATTGTAACCCCTATGGGGGAGGGCAGGTTAAGGACCCAGACTCTGGAGCTAGAATCCCCTTCTGCAACCCACTAGCTGTGTGACCTTGGGCACCTCACCTACCCTCTCTGTGCTTCCATTTCTCCATCTAGGAAACAGGTGAAAACCACATCTACTTTTCATAGGGCTGTTAGAAAGATTAAATAAGCAAATGCTGGCCATGATTGAACATGAACTCCTGTTACTTCTCGATTGCTTTGTGATCTTGCACCGGTGACTTCAGCTCTCTGGGCTTGCACTTCCTCATGTGTGAAATGCAGATAATAGCAGCCCCACCTCATCAGGTTGTCAGGAGGGTTAAATGAGTTATGACGTGTGAAGCAGTCCGGCATACATGTAGGTTGCATCTAAGCGTTAGCTAGCATGATTTTGAACTACTGCTGATGCTTGTACATAAAACCTAAGAGATTTGCTATCTGACCCTTTACAGAAAAAGTGTGCAGACCCCTGGACCATAACGGACCTCTTTCTCTTTTTTTTTTTTTTCTTGCCATCGTTTGTTGGAGAAACTGGGTCTTTGTTCTGTGGAATGTCTCCGTTTGGGGTTTGACTCTGCTCCCTCGTGGTGCCATTTAAGCTGCTCCCTTGTCCCCTGTGTCTTCTGGGAACCTCAGCCTGGGTCTCGTTAACCGCTGTGCTGGGGAGTCAGCTTCTGGTGCCCGGCCGTGGGCTAGAATACTTGAGGATGCTGCGCACACCTTCCTTTTTTTTTTTTTCTGGCTGCACAGCAAGTGGGATCTTAGTTCCCCAACCAGGGATCAAACCCGCACCCCCTGCAGTGGAAGCACGGAGTCTTAACCACTGGACTGCCAGAGAAGTCCCCTGCCCACACCTTCTTGCGGAAAACATCTAGTGCCTGGGGGTGAGGGGAGATTCCCACTCTGGCATTACATTTAAAACATTAGAGGACAAAGTGGGAGATAGAATTCGATCCCAATTTTGTAAGAAAAAACGCACATACGTGTGCACACACACACACATACCCCCTACAAACCGAACCCCAACAATTATGTATTTATATTTTTAAAAAGAGTGGAAAACTAAATATCAAAACACCAATAGTAATTGTTTCTGGATGATGAGGTTACACACAGCTTTTCTCTATTTCTTGATATTTTTCAGTAGTTTCTAGTTTCTCCAGTGAATTTCTCCAGAGAGTATTTATAACCAGAAAAAAAGCATTCAAAAAGAAAAAAAAACTCAGATTATTTGAGGCAGAGCCAGACACAATTAAGGAAATGCCAGATTTGCCTAGGAAGACAGAGGGGTGACATTGATGACCACCAGGCTGAGAATAGAGATCTGTGTTTGTGCCCTGCCTCTGTCATTCATCCATCCATCCAGCTATACATCCATTCATCCATCTACACATCCATTCATTCATCCATCCATCTACACATCCATTCATTCATCCATCCATCTACACATCCATTCATCCATCCATCCATCTGTACATACATCCATCCATCTGTTCAATCAATCATTCAGCCAGTGGTTTCCAAGCATCTGATCTATGCCAGGCTGGGCTGCAGTTGTGGACAAGGCAGACAGAAATCCTGCCCTCTTGGTGCTGGTGTTCCAGTAGCAGAGACATAGTAAATGGATAATTACACACGTAACTAACTACAATGACATTTTTATAGTGCTGCATGATAATGACAAGTGCTGGGATAGAGGACTGTTTACCCTGTGATGTGTGTAATATGGTGGACGTTTGTCTGAATTTCTGGCCTACCTTGGGGATGGCAGATGGGGACACATTGGGGACCGTTCAGGGACAGCTCCCAGCAAGCAGAGCCTGAACCAACCTTTTAAGGGTGCAGGAAGGTCTGTCATGTATTCCCTTATTTGCAGGTTGGCGGGCCACTTCTTATAGCCTAGGGACCCTGGACAAGTCCCCAAAGCATTTGTACCACCTCTTACCTTTTCCAGGGGGGGATAAACTTTTTTTAATGAGAAAAAGTTATGATGGTCACTATGACGCTAAGAATATATTCAAAGCTACCTCGCCATCCCCCTCCCCAAAGGGAATCAGCCAGCCTGCCCTCCCTCCCGAGGCCCAAGGTAATACACTAGAAATGTTTAATCTATTAGTATTCCAACCAGGCAGCCTGGTTGTGTTCCCAGTATGAATCTACATGAGTGACTTTCCTTCTGTGTGCCTCAGTTTTCCCATCTGTAAAATGGGCTATAATAGTATAGGGACTTCCCTGGCAGTCCAGTGGTTAGGACTCCACACTTCCACTGCAGGGAGCATGGATTCAGTCCCTGGTTGGAGAACTAAGATCCTGCAAGCTGTGCGGTGTGGCCAAAAGAAAAGTATAAACCTTAGAGCATCCTTAAATGAATTAATTTATGTAAAGCGCTTAGAAAAGTTGCCTGCTGCGTAGTAAGCATGATGTAAGCACTGTCTATTATTATTATTATTGTTATTATCATTTTTAGTGCATTCTGTAGGCCAGGAACCCTGTGCATTGTATGCTCTCTACAAACTCTGTGAAACCTGCCGTTATCTGGCTGACAGAGGTTGCAAACTGGTAGCCCCTGGGCTGAAGACAGTCCTCAGCCAGTGCTCAGTCCTCTGTTTTATTGGACCTGGAACATATGTTCCAGAACATGTGAAATACTTGGCTCCATTTAAAAGGTCCACATAAATATCTGGCTCTGTGGGCGCCCTGGCTGTGCCTTCCTGTGCAGCAGAAATTGAATAGAAGATGAGCCCCACTTACACAGGGGCACCCCCATATCCGCTGGACACCAGAATGTGACTACCTGGACTCTTGCTGCCACTGCCTTGTGACAAAGAGATATTTCAAGGTCCCACAGCTGCCCGAAGGGCAGAACTGGGCTTGGAACCCAGGTTCCGGTGATGCTACAGTCCAGGCTCTGCCCCCCAGCGTCTCACAGCTCTTCCCATCTTATATCCCTGCAGGTTTCAAGTTCTTTGAGGCCAGCGCCAAGGAGAACATCAACGTGAAGCAGGTCTTCGAGCGCCTGGTGGACGTCATCTGCGAGAAGATGAATGAGTCCCTGGAACCCAGCTCCAGCCCGGGCAGCAATGGGAAAGGCCCGGCCTTAGGGGACACCCCACTCCCGCATACCAGCAGCTGCCCCTGCTAGAGATGATCCCCCACCCCCGCCCACCCCCTCCTGCCTTGGCAGGGACAGTGACTGAGGCATGAGCCACAAGGGCTGTTTCCAAGCTCAGGGCGCCCCCCTCCCCTCCCATCAGCCGCATCTCCCCCGCCCCCCCCCCCCGCCAACTCCCGCATGGCGCGTTCTCTGGCCATGGCCACCAGCCTGCCCAAGCGGCCCCTTTCACAGGCTCCAGACCCTGGGGACTCCGCACTGCAGGCAGAGTCTGGGGATAGGGGCGTGCACGATCTTGCTGCTTTCAGGCGCTTTCATGGGGGCAGTGCGGGCAGCGTGTCCCACCCCGCCTGGATCCACAGTGCCTTCTGGGTTAGAACCACTTATCCACATCCGTTTCTTTGTCGGGCATTGTTTGGAGTTCACGTGCTGGCCAAAGATGGTTCTTCTCCCTCGTGCAGTGGGGATTCTCAGACTTCATCCCTGGAGATGTGGAAGGCGGCTCCTTTCTCAGGGTCACCCAGTCTGCTTGTGAACCTTCTCAGACCTGGAGGCTCCAAGGCAGGGTGGTGACTTAGTCCTCCCAGAACCCTCCTTTCAGGCCCGCAGATCCTCTGCCTGTGAAAGCAGTATTAAAGCAGCTTTTCCCGTCGTAAAGGAAGAGGGAGTCAGACCCCCCCACACACACCCCCATTCCCCAGCCTGGCTTCAGGGACCCCAGAAGTGCCTTCTGAGCTTCCCCAGAATTCCACATCACCCACGACCCTGCCACTGTTTCAGCTTATCCACTGCATCCCTGCTCCAGAATTGAATTCTAGAACTATGGGCCGCATGAGGCCGGGCAGAGAATCACCCAACCCTTGGCGTTCCTGCTGGGGACTTTTTACCAGAAGTTAACTCAGAGTCAGGAGCCTGGGCTCTCCTGCCCAGACCTGCCTCCTCCGGGCCCTGTTTGGCTGGTAATGTTTTAAGCAAGGTTCTTTCCACATCCGACACCCTGCTAGAAAAGGAAATTGAGCAATGTTCCTGTTTTCCTGTGCTGGCTGGTTGCTCTGCATGTAAGGACTTTGGCTCCTTCCACTTGAAAAACCTTGAAGACGTAGTGTTGGCTTCCCGAGCCATATCATCGCTAGGTCCAGTGACGTTCTCTGCTAATAGAAGAGTCACTCGAAAGAATGCTTTGGGGTTAGGCTGGAGGGACGAGAAGGCAGGGTTGGGTAACTGCTGTGGCCGCTTGCATTTCACAGGTGCAGCTTGGGAGTGGCAGGCTGATGGGGGATGGGCGGGGAACCAGTCTCCCTGGTTGAGGCACTAGTGGGGAGCCCACCAGGGTAGGGTCCCCAGATACCAGGGGCTCCTGCTGAGAGATGATGTGCAGTTTGGGGATCTACGTCTTGACACCGCCCCCCACCCAGCCCCATCCTCAGTTCAGTGACCCTTCCAGCCCACCAGAGTCCAAACCTGGTGACATGACACCTCCTTCTACCCTGGAACACTGACACCCCAGAACTTGACAGACACTGTGAGAAAGGCCAGACATATCGTTTGTCCAGTCTCCCAGCCCCTGGCGCCAAAATGACTTCCTGTAGTCTTAAGGATCTCTGCTGCTTCCTTCCAAGAGTGGGGAAGGTCTGGTTCAAGTTTAATGTAGTTCTTACTTTTAGAGAAGCTGGAGATTGAATTTATTTCTAGAGGGCCCTGTTCACCCCAAACCATGGGCTGAATTTATTTCTAGAGGGCCCTGTTCACCCCAAACCATGGGCTGTCCTTAGAGCTTCAAAGTGCGGATATCTTTGTATACCAACAACCGGACTGTGATGAATGAAAAGGACAAGTTCTTGGAAATGCACCATGAGAGAGTATCTGAAGGTTTGGGGCGGGAGTCAAAAATGTTAATTGCTTTAACATAAAAGAGAAATTAAAGCAGCTAGAAAAAGGCTTCTTAAGATGCACCATGGCCTGTCAAGACCCTGTTGGTCAGTTCGTTTTCCTTAAACTGCTGCCAGAAAAAAATGGTGGTTCAGAGTGTCACTATCTGAGGGACCAGCTGACTTGTCATCTCCCGTGTGATAAAAAACAGCTTTGGCTGCATCTTGGTCCTGACCTGGCCTAAGCTTTCTGTTTACACAAGATTTTTCAACAGTTCAGCTTCAAGTAGCAACTGAGACAGCTGCCTCTGGGTTCTCTTAAGACTGGGAATGATGTAGGAGAATTTTTCTTGTTTCTTCTAAACATAATGTAAGTTTTTATTTTGTGATGTTTGGGGGGGAGCTTTAACTCCTGATGGTCTCTGAGGAACTGAAACTGATGTCCTCAAAGATCACTAGGAGAGAATGGGAGTTTGCTGAGTTTACAAACAAAAATTAAGCCAAAGGCTGTGGGAAAACAGCTTCCCAACTCCAGGGAGGCTGGCATCTGGGGAGGTCACTTGAGGCTGTATCCTGCATCTGTGCTGTCCCTTCTTACCATTTGCCTTCAGCAACTTGTCCTTCCACAGGCAATTTCAGTGGGAAATTGCCACGACTGCCATCTGGGGTTATGCTTTTTTTTCTTTTTCTTTCTTTGGCTTCTCTGGGGATCATGTTCTTGTATCTTTCTCTCCTACTCCACTGGAAAAAAAAACCAAGTAAGGGCTTCCCTGGTGGCGCAGTGGTTGAGAACCTGCCTGCTAATGCAGGAGACGCAGGTTCGGGCCCTGGCCTGGGAGGATCCCACATGCCGCGGAGCGGCTGGGCCCGTGAGCCACAGTTGCTGAGCCTGCGCGTCTGGAGCCTGTGCTCCGCAGCGGGAGAGGCCGCGATGGTGAGAGGCCTGCGCAGCGCGATGAACAGTGGCCCCCGCTTGCCACAACTAGAGAAAGCCCTCGCACAGAAACGAAGACCCAACACAGCCAAAAATAAATAAATAAAAATTAATTAATTAATTAAAAAAAAAAAAAAAGTAACTGAAGTGAAAAACCAATTGAGGACACAAAACAAGGCAAAAATATTAAAAAAAAAAAAAAAAACCAAGTAAGTGGTGAAATTTGATCTCAGTGTTGAAGTGCTGATTCCACTAACTGGCTTCTCCCCAGTGATCCCAAAACACACTATAGAGAGAGCTCTGGACCTGATCATTTATTTTCTGGGTGTGGTTCTCCTGTGTAAGCCATTCTTTGATGTCCACTTATAAAGATGTGCTCTTTTCTCCACAAGAAAAAAAAAATTAAAGTTGTTATGCCCAGATGGGGTTGTTCTTTTATTGCCATTAGTGAAATGTCCTCCAGGAAGAGGACAGTTAAATCACAGTCAAGTAGATAGTTGGTCGAGGGCCATGTGTGATGCTGCAGAACCCGAATCAGGACAGGGAGGCTCAGGTCTGGGGCTGCCTCTAGCTGGGCCTCGTGGTCACCGCCTTGGCCCTGGAAGGTTCCACTGCATGGAGGGCAAAGAGGATGATATTGCCTCAATTAATTCTAGTAAGAATGTCTGTCCTCCCCATAGCAGCCAGAGGGCGCCAGTGAGTACCTGAGTCAGGTCACATCCCCCTGGTGGGAGCCCACCATGGCTCCCACCTGACTCAGAGCAAATGCCTAAGCCCTCCCCGGGGTCCACAAGGCCCTGCATGATCTGACCTGTCACCTCACTCTCTTCCCTGTCACCTGCCCTGTCACTCTTCCCACTTGCCCCCCAAACTTGCTCTGCCCCTCATTGCTGCTATTTGAGCACATTAGGCCCCTGCCTCAGGGCCTTTGCACTGGCTGTTCCCTCTGCGTGGAGTCACGTGGCTCCCCTCACTCACCCCCTCTTTCAGGTCTTTGCACAAATCTCACCTTCTTATCATGGTGATTATTTTGAAACGTATAGAAATATCAAACCTATCAAACCGCTATGTTGTGTAACAGGAACTAACATAGTGTTGTAGGTCAATCACACTTCAAAAATAAACTGTTGACCCACCTCCCTCCCCAACACCCAGGTTAGGACTGCAAACCCTCCCGCAGCATTTCTGTTGCCCCTTTCCTGGTGTCCTCCTCCCTACAGCCCCTAGAATCTAAAATACTATATAATTTACTCATTTAACTTAAACAAGTGTCTCCTTCACTGTAATATCTGCACCTCAAAGGCAGGGATTTTTAAATTTTTTACTACCGCACCCAGCTCTTTCCTGTCTGATACAAAATAAAAAAGAAATATTTGGTCTTTGCCCCTGGTTGTTGGCAAAGAGCTCCTAAAACCCTTGGAATATCCAGAGTGATAAGAGCATCTTTTGTATACTAATGAGAAGACAAGCTAGGCTGGGGACCCCTAGGTAGCTTCAGGATGGGGAGGATTGCCACAAAGACCAAACTATGATTAGAGGGTTGAGACCATCAGCCCCAACCCCTGGGATGGAGCTCCAGGGAGGAAAGAGGGGCTGGAGTTAATAACAAATTGTCGGGACTTCCCTGGGGGTGCAGTGGTTAAGACTCCGAGCTCCCGATGCAGGGGGGCCGGGTTTAATCCCTGGTCAGGGAACTAGATCCCACATGCGTGCCGCAATGAAGAGCCCACATGCCGCAACTAAAGATCCTGCACGCCGCAGCGAAGACCCCGTGGGCTGCAACTAAGACCCGGCATAGCCAAATACATACATAAAGAAATAAATAAATATGTTAAAACTATCACTCCCATCTGAGCTATATCCTTGGTAACAGTAAGTAAAGGATTTCCTGCGTTCTGTGAGTTATTCGAATGATCAAACCTGAAACGGAGGGGGGATTGCGGGAACCCCCTGATTTTGTAGCCACGTCAGACAGAAGTATGGGTGCCCTGGGGACCTAATACTGGTGACTGGCATCTGAGATGGAGCCGGTCTTGCGGGACTGAGCCCTTAAACTGTGGGGTCTGCACTAACTCGGGGCAGTGTCAGAATTGAATTGAACTGTAGGGCACTCTGTTGGTGCCCCCAGAGAATTGTTTGGTGTGGAAAATCCCCACACGTTTGGTGTCAGAAACAGGAAAAACAGTCCATTTCTTCTTTTTCTTCCAGTTATTGACATACAGCTCTGTATAAATTTAAGGTGTATAACATAATGATTTGACTTACATACATCATGAAATGACGATCAAATAAGTTTAGTGAACGTCCATCATCTAGATACAAGATTAAAGAAATAGAAAAATTTTTTTTTCCTCGTGATGCGAACTCTTAAGGTTTACTCTCAGCAACTTTCATATATAACACAGAGCAGTGTTCATTATATTTATTGTGTTGTCCATTGCATCCCTAGTACTTTTTATCTTATAACTGGGAGTTTGTACTTTTTGACTGCCTTTATCCAATTCCCCCTCCCCCCATGCCCTGCCTTTGGTAACCACAAATCTGATCTCTTTTTCTATGATTTTGTTTGTTTGTTTGTTTTTGCCGCGCCAGCAGCTTGTGGGATCTTAGTTCCCCAACCTGGGATTGAACCCGGTCCCTTGGCGGTAAAAATGCCAAGTCCTAACCACCAGACTGCCAGGGAATTACCTGTTTGTTTTTGAAGTGTAATTAACCTACAACACTATGTTAGTTGCTGTTACACAACATAGCGGTTTGATAGGTTTGATACTTCTATACGTTTCAAAATAATCACCATGATAAGCCTAGTTACCAACTGTCACAATACAAAGAAGTTACACAATTATTGATTATATTCCCCCCACTGTACATTTCATACCCCTGACTCATTTATTTTGCAACTTTAAATCTGTGCTTCTTAATCTCCCTCACATATTCCTCTCCTCCCCTCTGGCAACAACCTGTTTGTTCTCTGTATCTATGACACTGTTTCTGTTCTTTTTTTTGGCTGCGTCGGGTCTTCGTTGCTGTGCGTGGGCTTTCTCTAGTTATGGCGAGTGGGGGCTACTCTTCGTTGCGGTGCACGGGCTTCGCATTGCAGTGGCTTCTCTTGTTGTGGAGCACAGGCTCTAGGCACGCGGGCTTCAGTAGTTGCAGTGTGTGGGCTCAGTAGTTGCAGCACGTGGGCCCTAGAGTGCGTGGGCTTCAGTAGTTGCAGTGCGTGGGCTCAGTAGTTGTGGCTCGAGGGTTCTAGAGCACAGGCTCAGTAGTTGTGGCGCATGGGCTTAGTTGCTCTGCGGCATGTGGGATTTTCCTGGACCAGGGATTGAACCCGTGTCCCCTGCGTTGGCAGGCGGATTGTTAACTGCCTTGCATCACCAGGGAAGTCCCTCTGTTCTATTTTTAAAATAGTTTATTTCTGACATAGAGCAGGCACTGACAGATATTTGTTGAGTGAGTGCATGAACTGCAGAGTGCAAGAGTCAGCTAGGACTTGTGTACCATCCCAGGATTCTCCATGCCTTCTCTTTGCAGTCTTGCCCCCATGAGGCAGTCCCTTCTGAACCAGGTGAGATTTGGCAGAACTGTTCTCTCCCCGTTACCGTATCCAAAGTCCCCAAACCAAGTCTCATTGGCCAGTTTCGGTCCCACGCCCATGCCTGAACCAATGACTGCGGTTGGACAGATGGAACATGCCAATTGGCCTGCTGGGATCACATGCCTGCCCCTGGTTTACAGAAATCGGAGAGGCGGGCTGGTTCCAAAGAAAACTAGGTGTGTTCCTGCCAGACTTGGGAGATGATTGCAGCATAGCAATTTTGACATGTGCCCATTTTATCCTCCTTAAAATCCCTCCAAAAGAAAGATGGAAGAATTAGATAAACCACCATTTTGCAATCTCCAGTGAAAGAACTGATTCAGCCCGCTATGATCTTTGGATGAAGCTCTTTGTTTATTGATTCTCAGCCGTGATCATGGCCACCCCTTGCAACCACCTGGGTAAATGTAAGAGTCTCCATGCCCAGGCCACAACCCAGTCCGATTAAATCAGGAGATGGGAGATGCAGTGCAGGCTCCGATATTTTGTTAAAGCTCCCATGGGATTCTCATGTACAGCCAAGGCTGAGAACAAGAGATGAAAAGGAAATATGGGGATGAGAGGAACAAGATAAAGGGACCACAGAGAAGCAAGCACCAAATCCAGAAGGTACTGCATTACCCAACATTCCACACCTTTTCTGCAACAAATCTAAGACAGGTGGGGTTGGAGAAGAAGAGGAGGAATCTAGAGCAGTGGTCTCAAAGTGTGTTCCCCATTCCAGCAGCATGGCCTGGGAACTTGTTAGAAATGCAGATTCCTGGGCCCCTGCCAGACCTTCTGAGTCAGAAGCTCTGGGGGTAAGGTTCAGACACCTGTGCTTTAACAGAACGTCCAGAGTATTCTAATGCATTTTCTAATTCTGTAACCACTGGATTAGGATAAAAGGAACTTAGGATACATGAAAAACGTGTTGTGTGGACATTGTTGGACCCAATTTAAAGAAACCGAGTGTGAAAAGACATTTTTGAGCCAATCAGGAAAATCTGACAATGGCCTGGGTTTTGAGTGATGCCAAGGAATGACTGTTAATTGTCTTGGGTGTTGTTTTAGTCCGTTTGGGCGTCTGTAACAGAATAGACTGGGTGGTTTACAAACAACAGACATTTCTTTTCTTTTTTGTTTAAAATAAATTTATTTATTTATTTATCTATCTTGGCTGCGTTGGGTCTTTGTTGCTGCGCGCGGGCTTTCTCTCATTGCAGTAAGCGGAGGCTACTCCTCGTTGCAGTGCGCGGGCTTCTCATTGCAGTGGCTTCTCTTTGTTGCAGAGCATGAGCTCTAGGCAGGCGGGCTTCAGTAGTTGTGGCACACGGGCTCAGTAGTTGTGGCGCACGGGCTTAGTTGCTCCGCAGCATGTGGCATCTTCCTGGACCAGGGCTCGAACCCGTGTCCCTTGCATTGGCAGGTGGATTCTTAACCACTGTGCCACCAGGGAAGCCCATAAATTACATCTTAATGTAAGTCTGTCAACACAGTTTTTTGGTTTTTTTGTTTGTTTTGTTTTGTTTTGAATTTTATTTATTTATTTTGGGCTGCATTGGGTCTTCGTTGCTACGCATGCAGGCTTTCTCTAGTTGCGGCGAGCGGGGGCTACTCCTCGCTGTGGTGCGCAGGTTTCTCATTGCAGTGGCTTCTCTTTGTTGCAGAGCACGGGCTCTAGGCATGCGGGCTTCAGTAGTTGTGGCTCGTGGGCTCCAGAGCGCAGGCTCAGTAGCTGTGGTGCACGGGCTTAGTTGCTCCGCGGCATGTGGGAGCTTCCCAGACCGGGGCTCGAACCCATGTCCCCTGCATTAGCAGGAAGATTACTAACCACTGCGCCACTAGGGAAGCCCTGTCAACACAGTTTTATGGCTATTGCCTTATACAATTGTCTTGTAAATGAGGTAGGAGAAGAATAGGTTTTTTTAATATAAATTTATTTATTATTTTATTTATTTATTTTTGGCTGTGTTGGGTCTTGGTTGTTGCTCACAGGCTTTCTCTAGTTGCGGCGAGCAGGGGCTACTCTTTGTTTTGGTGCATGGGCTTCTCATTGTGGTGGCTTCTCTTGTTGCAGAGCGTGAACTCTAGAGCGCAGGCTCAGTAGTTGTGGCACACAGGCTCCACAGTATGTGGGATCTTCCTGGACCAGGGGTTGAACCCGTGTCTCCTGCATTGGCAGGCAGATACTTAACCACTGTGTCACCAGGGAAGTCTAGTTTTTTAAAAAATTTTAAATTTATACTGTTTTTTATATTTATCTATGTAGTTATCTTTATCAGTGTTCTTTATTCCTTCATGTGGATTCAAATTGGTGTTTTCTGTCCTCTCATTTGAATCTGAACAACTCCTTTTAGTATTTCTTGTAGGTCTTACAGGTCTGTTTGTAATTCATTCTCTTGGTTTTTGTTTATCTGGGAATATCTTCATTTCTCCTTCATTTGTGAAGGATAGTTTTGCTGGATACAGAATTCTTAGTTGACACTTTTTTTTTCTTTCAGCCTCTGAATATGTCATCCCATTGCTTTTGGCATCCATGATTTCTGATGAGATAATAGCTATTAATTTTATTGAAGATACCTTGTACATTGGGGTCCCCAACCCCCAGGCTGTGGACCTGTTAGGAACCAGGCTGCACAGCAGGAGGTGAGCAGCAGGAGAGCAAGCAAAGCTTTATCTGCCACTCCCCATTGCTCACACTACCGCCTGAACCATTGCTCGCATTACCACCTGAACCATTGCTCACATTATCGCCTGAACCATCACATTATCACCTGAACCATCACTTGCATTACCGCCTGAACCATCCCCCCCATCGCTCACATTACTGCCTGAAACATCCCCACCCCCAGTCTGTGGAAAAATTGTCTTCCATGAAACCAGTCCCTGGTGCCAAAACGGTTGGGGACCACTGTTGTACATGATGAGTTGCTTCCGTCTTGATGCTTTCAAGAGTCTCTCTTCATCTTTTTCTTTTTACAGTTTGATTATACAATGTTGAGACATGGATCTCTTTGAGTTTATACTGCTTGGAGTTCATTGAGCTTCTTGGATGTGTAGATCCATGTTTTGCATCAAATTTGGGGAGTTTGGGGCCATTATTTCTTCAAGTATCCTTTTTGTCTTTTTCTTTCCCTCCTCCTGTTCTGGAATCCCATCGCACATATGTGTGTATGCTTGATTGTGTCGCACATGTCTCTGAGGCTCTGTTCATTTTTCTTCATTCTTTTTTCTTTCTGTTCCTCAACTGACTCATCTTCAAGTTCACTGATTCTTTCTCCTGCCAGCTAAAATCAGTTGTTGGCCCACTCTACTGAATTTTCCATTTCAATTTTTGTACACTTCAACTCCAGAATTTCTATTTGCTTCCTTTTAAAAACTCATTTCTGTCTCTGTTAATCTTTTCTATTTGATGAAACATCATTCTCATACTTTTCTTTAGTTCTTTAGAGAGTCTCCTTTAATTCTTTGAACATATATATAATACCTAATTTAAAGTATTTGTCTAGTAAATCCAACATCTGGGTTTTCTCAAGGACAGTTTCTATTGACTGATGTTTTTTTTTTTTTTCCTGTATGCTGGCTACACTTTTTCTGTTTCTTTGCATTTCTTTGAATTTTGTTTCTTTGCAATTTTTTTGTTGAAAACTGGACATTTAAAAAATATAATGTGGTAACTTTGAAAATCAGATCTCCCTTCCCCCTACTCCCCAGGGTTTTTTGTGTTGCTGGTTGTGGTTGTTGCTGCTGCTGTTTGCTTGTTCAGTGACTCTCTGGAACTAATTCCACAAAGTCTTTGTTTTGTGCAGCCACTGAAGCCCCTGCTTGCTTAGGCTAGTGTTTGGGATGAGAATTTTCTTTTTTTCAAAAGAGAAACCTGGCTTTTGAAAGTTGAGCAATATTCTGCCATTATTTATTGCTTTATCCGTTCTGTGTATTACAAATCATATTTCATTCTGTTTTTACAATCTGGATAGTGTAAAAAATCAGGACCAGTTGAATTGAAAACAACTTCCATTTACTTCCCAAGTTTATGTTCATTCTTTTCTCCCTGGGGCCTATCTGGGCTGGGCTCTGAGCAAAGTTTCCCCCTTGCACAAGGCTCAGGAATGAGAATAGTGTTGCTATAATGAGTAGTCTTTGAGCATCTCTACTGGTGCATGGAGACCTTATCACCCTTCAGCCACTGCCTTCCTGTGATCCTTGCTTTGGGCAGGACCTCCCTAGACTTAATGACAATAACATCCCGCAATCACTTCATGCTTTCTGTGGGTAGGGCATTGTGCAAAGCCTCTGACATACTGCACCTCATGAATGACTCACAAAAATTGGGCAGTCCATTTTACAAATGAGGGAGGCCATGGTCCTGATGCTCTGTCAGAGAGCTAGTGAGTGACATGACCAGGGCTGGAGTTCAGAGCCCCAGCACTTTCCCACACAGGCCTCCTACCACATAAGTGTAAGCCAGACTCGTTAGCTGGGTGGACAGGGCATATCCCTGGAGTAAGTTTTTCTTCACCTGAATTAGGTCTGACGCCCCCAGCACCTTCATGCCTTGCCCCCTTTATAGGTAAACAGTAATGAAATCACCCTGCTTAAAATTACCTCCTCTCTCTTCTTCCCAGTTTTATATTTCTCCTTAACTCTTATCACTATCATGCAATAAATTTTCTAATTTAAAAAAACCATATTTTGGGAGTTCCCTGGTGGTCTAGTGGTTATGATTCAGCACTTTCACTGCTGTGACCCACGTTCAATCCCTGGTCGGGGAACTGAGATCCTGTAAGCTGCCTGGCGCAGCCAAAAAAAAAAAAAAAATCATATTTTTTGTTTCTCCCTGCTGATTAGAATGTCATCCCCATGAGAGAAGGGATTTTTGTCTGTTTAGTTTATTGTTGTATCCCCAGTGCCTACAACAGTGCCTGGACTCAGTAGGTGCTCAATAAGGTTTGTAGAGTGAAAAAGTGAATGTTAAAACCCTTCTAATGGCTTTCTATCATACTCAGAATAAAAGCCACGCCCCTCTCTGTAGCCTACAAGGCCTTGCCCTCATCTCCCCCTACCATCCTCCTCACTCAGCCTGCCCAGCCACAGGGGCCACTCTTGCTGGTCCCTGAGAAAACCATGCTTATTGCTGCCTCAGTGCTTTTGCACCAGCTCTTCCCTCTGTCAACTCCCATATACACACATGGCTTTTCCTCACCTCCTCCGGTCACTGATCAAATGTCACCAGGGAGGCCATCCCTGATTCCCTTCCCTATCCCATCACCCTCTTTTACTTCCTTCCCAGCAGGTATCTTATACTGAAATGATCATCCATCGCCCCCACTGAATGTCAGCTCCACCATGGTAGAGATTTTGTCTTTATTATTATTATTATTTTTTTTTTTGGCCGTGCCCTGCGGCATACGGGATCTTAGTTCCCCGACCAAGGATCAAACCCGTGCCCCCTGCATTGGGAGCACGGAGTCTTAACCACTGGACCACCAGGGAAGTCCCAAAAGGGATTTTGTCTTTTGTCGCTGCTCTGTCCCCAGTGTCCCTAACAGTGCTTGGCACACAGTAGGTGCTCAATAAAAGAGACTGGTGTGTCCCAGAGGAGCTGGACCTTACCTGTATCACTGCTGCCCCCAGAGAGCCCCCACTCAGGTTGATGCTCTGAGTCTTGGTTATTTTCAGGAGCTTAGGGAAACAGCCCTGCAGATACAAACATCAAAGCAGGCAGAACCTGGTCAGGGACTCCTGGATTCCAAGTCCCCATCAACCCCCAATGGGTGGACCACCAACATTCCTCTCAGATTCAGGGAGGAGAAAAGGACACAGCCATAAGGACCTTGGCTCTTCCTTACTTGACTGCTCCCCCCACCCCAGCATCTTCCTTGGCCTCCTCATTCCCTCACCCCACCCCAGAACATACCACTTACTCCCTAGTATCCATTTGTGTTGATATCCAAGTGTGTTGATTAAGAATATGACCAGAGGGACTTCCCTGATGGTCCAGTGGTTGAGAATCCACCTTCCAGTGCAGGGGATCCGCGTTCGATTCCTGGTCGGGGAACTAAGATCCCACATGCCAAGGGGCAACTAAGCCCACGTGCTGCAACTAAGACCCAACGCAGCCAAAAATTAAGTAAATAAATAAATTTTAAAAATATATTTTTAAAAAAGAATATGATCAGATGTCCCAAGGTATTGCTAGCTGTGTGACCTTGGAGAAGTCACTACACCTCTCTGTGCCTCAGTTTCCCCAACTGTAAATGGGACCAATAGGATCTGCCTCACAAGATTTTTGTGAGGATTAAAAGAAAGAATCTACATGAAGTACACAGCAGTGGCCTGATACATATCCAGCATTCAGTAACTGTTAGTTATTTCTAAGTCCCCTTTACATATGAACAAAAGGGCTAACATGTATCCAGCACTTTCTCAGCCATTTTCATGTATTTTCTCACTATAATCCCATAAAGTGGGTACTAGTCTTTTCTCTGTTTTATAGGTGAAGAAACTGAAGCTCAGAGGGATTAAGAGAACAGGCACAGTGAATGAGCAGAACAGCCACCTGCAGGTGATGGGACCTTCACTTCCCTTTCTGCAGCCACTGAGATACTCCCCTTTCTTCTGGAAGCTTGAGTTGTCTTGAATTCAAAGGGCTCAGTGCCCCCTTTCATTTAATAGGCTTTTTTTAAGTGTCCACTGTGTGCTGGGCACTGAAACGGGCGCTCGGAACCCAGCAATGTACAAAAGAGAAAACATTTCTGCCTTGGTGGGGCTAACAGTTGAGTGGGAAAAACAGGTAATAAAATAAGCAGGTACAGAAAAGACTTTGTCAGGTGGTGATTAAGCGCTGGGCAGACACTAACGCAGAGTAAGGAGATGGAGTGTGATGGTGAATGGGGAGCATCCTTTTATAGATAGGGATTCAGGAACAGCCGCACTGAGGAAGTGACAACTGTGCACAGACTTGAAAGAGATGAGGTAGGAAAACATTTAGGGGAAGAGCATTCCAGGCTGAAAGAACATGGGAATTCCCTGGCAGTCCAGTAGTTAGGACTTGGTGCTTTCATTGCCGAGGGGCTCGGGTTCAGTCTTGGGTCAGGGAACTAAGATCCTGCAAGCCAAGCTGCAAGGCCAAAAAAAAAAAAAAAAAAAAAAAAGTACAGCCTATGCAAAGGCCCTGAGGCAAGCATGTGCCTCCTGTATTTGTGCTGCAAAGGCCCTGAGGCAAGCATGTGCCTGCTGTATTTGTGCTGCAAAGGCCCTGAGGCAAGCATGTGCCTGCTGTATTTGTGCAGCAGCGAGGAGGTCAGTGTGGCTAGAGTGGAATGAGTGAGGGGTGAGTGGGAGGAGAGGAGGTCAGGAGGTGACAGGCAGGTTGTACAGGGCACAGTGGGTCACTGTGTGGTGCCACGTCCCTCTCTGAGGCCCTAGCCTGGGACTCACTCTGGCCAATTCACCCAGCAAGAGACATTCAGTGTGAAGGGATGAATTAAGGAATGACCCTCATTTCTCAAGGAAGACCCATGTGTTTATTCCCCTGCAGCAGAAGTTAGGGGTGGGGAAGCGAGGGCTGGGCTTTGAAGCCCAGCTCCACCCCTCCCTGGCTATGGGAACCTCTCTGTGCCTCAGTCTCCTCATCTGTAAAATGGGAGAAGGGCAGTCCCCACCTCAAGGGGTGCGATGGAGACTGAATTCACTGAATGAGTACCCAGTCATGTGGCGGCCATCACTATCTACAGAACAATCATTTTCCATCATTATTGCTGCAATTTGATTCCTCTGTGAGGCAGGCAGTGTGACCCAGGCAATGGACACAGGCGAACATGGATCAAATCCCGGCTCTACCAAAGCCATGTGACCTTGAACCACTCTCCTCCCCAGCCTCAGTTTCCCCATCTGTGATATGGGGATGGTAACCCTAGGCTGTGTGGTCAAAATGAGCTGAAATTGTGGTCAAAATCGCTAGGGTTCCTGCAAAAATGCAATTTTTATAAAAGTTCCCAGCCCTCGGGGTCTACCTAGACACCTAACAAAATGTCAAGTTACCTCCTGGTCGGTGACATCTGCAGACACGTTGTGCCCTTTGCAGGCCACGGTCCTGATGGATTTATAGCAGCCCCTGGGGTAGGTATGGCCAGTCATCCTTTCGAAGGATGGAAAATCTGTGTAGTTCTTCATGCCACAGCACTTTAGCTGCAGAGAAGAGAATAAACACTTGAAGACTCCCTTTCAAATTTCAAAATAATAAAAACACTAGAAATCATGGTCACCATGGCTACTGTTTAGAGTAGTCACAATATTCCAATGCCTGTGCTAAATGCCTCCCTTTCCCCACCCCATCATGGCTTAGCACCCTCCATGGCTGTCATCTTACTTGGGAGTAAAAGCTGAACTCCTCACCGTGGTCCACAAGGCCCTGCATGATCTGCCCTGTCACCTTCAGGTCCTCATCTCCCTGCTCTCTCTTGAACTCACTCAGCTCCACACTGATCTCCTCTCTGTTTCTTAAACACACTTAGTAAGCATCAGCCTTGCTGCCTTTAGATGGCTGTTCCCTCTTTTTGGAATGCTGTTCCATCAGATGTCTGCACAGCTCCCTCTCTCACTTCATTCAGGTCTCTGTTCAAGTGTTCCTCCTCAGGAAGGCCTGCCCTGACCCCACTTTCTAAGTTAGCCACCAGCCCTGTATCAGTCAGGCCAGGCTAAGTGATGCTGCATAACAAACAGCCCTTCAATTTCAGCAGTGCATCTCTCACTCACACTAAATGTTCATACCAACCTGGCAGGGGAACTCCATTTATCAAAGTCTCTCAGGGACTGAGGCTTGTGAAGCAGCCACCATCCAGATGATTCCACTATTGTGGAAAAAAGAAAAAAAGGTCCAGAGGGCCCTACACTGGTAATTAAATAATTTGGCCAGGAAGTGACTCACATCACTTCTCCTCCCAGCTCATTGGCCAGAGCTCATCACTTGATCCCCAACTAAATACAAAAAGGCTAGGACAGGCCATCCCACTCTGTGCTGAAAATAGGTGACAAATAGCACCTACAAGTAAACAAAATCCTGACTCTCTCTGCCCTTTCCCTGCCTTGCTTTCTTTTTCATGGCACTTATCATCCCAGCCACCAATGTTTACTTAGAGGTTTTTTCTCCATCTCCCCACTCGAGTGTCAGCAACACAGGGCAAGGATTTTGTTTTGTGCCCTGCTTTGTCCCCAGACCTCTGAACAGTGCCCAGCACATAGTAGGTGTTCAATAAAGACTCGTGGAAGGACAGCAACCTAAAGGTCCATCAACAGAGGAATGGATAAAGAAGTTGTGATATAGGGACTTCCCTGGTGGCGCAGTGGTTAGGACTTCACACTCCCAATGCAGGGGGCCCGGTTTCGATCCCTGGTCAGGGAACTAGATCCTACATGCATGCCGCAACTAAGAGTTCGCATGCCACAACTAAGGAGCCCACGTGCCGCAACTAAGGAGCCAGCAAGCCACAATGAAGGAGCCTGCCTGCTGCAACTAAGACCCAGCGCAACCAAATAAATATTAAAAGAAAATTTTTTAAACTATACTTAAATTAAAAAAAAAAAAAGATTAGTGGAAGGACTATATGAATGAATGAGAGGTACTTTCTACCACCTCAAGCTTCAGAAGCCAAAACGGGGATGCAGGCAAGTCCCCTACCCATCCTGTGCCCCCTCCCAAGCTTGAACTTGACCCCATAGCAGTTCTTGGGCCCCAGACTCAGATGGAAAACACTCCTAGAAACAGGCAATGGCTTTTCCATTCCACACCCTCCCTAGCCTCAAAGACCCTTCTCAACCATCTGCCTCAAGAGCTTAGATGACACATGGAGGCCAGTCCTGCTCCTTAAACACCAAGACTCAAGATATAAGTCTCACCACCTCACACCGATGAGAATGGCTACTATCAAAAAACAAAAACAGAAAATAACAAGTGGTGATAAGGATGTGGAGAAACTGGAACCCTTGTGCCTTCATTGCTGATGGGAATGTAAAACGGTGCAGCTGCTGTGGAAAACAGTATGAAAATTCCCCCAAAAATTAAACATAGAATTATCAGATGATCCAGCAGTTCCATTTCTGGGTATATACCAAAAAGAACTGAAAACAGGGACTCGAAGAGATATTTGTAAACCCGTGTTCACAGCAGCATGATTCACAATAGCCAAAAGGTGGAAGCAACCCAAGTGTCCATTGACAGAGGAAGGGATAAATAAAATGTGGTCCATCCATACAATGGAATATTATTCGGCCCTAAAAAGGAAGTTCATGCTGCAACATGAATGAACCTTGAGGATACTCAGTGAAATAAGCCAGACACAAAAAGACAAATACTGTATAATATCACTTATATGAGGTCCCTAGAGGAGTCAAATTCCTAGAGAATGGTAGAATGTAGGTTGGTGGGTATGGGGGTTTGGGGGAAGGAACCTTAGTGTTTAATGGGGACAGAGTTTCAGTTCTGGGGATTCAGGGTGGTGATGGTTGCACAACCATAGGAAAGTGCTTAATGTCACTGAACTGGACACTTATAAATGGTAAGATGATAAGCTTATGTTATATATCTTTTACTACAATAAAAATAAATTAAACAAAACAAAAAAAGGATGTGAATCTCACCTTCTCCATGACCAGATTCCATTCCAGGGAATAGTCATCTGGCTGTTTGTAACCTCTGTAATCCTCAGGGTCACAAAGCTGTGCTCCAAGGCCACTTCTCTAACCTCAGAGATGAAACAGGGAGCGGTGAGCACAGAAAACAGCAAGGTGCCCCATTTGGTGAGGTTTCTTGGGGACTCAGGAGGGAGGTGAGGGCTTCCCTTCTGCTTCCTTCATGGCCCCTCCCCCAGCCATGGGTCTGCGCTGGAGGAGGACGAACTCAGGCTACCATCGCCCCCGAGAGAGGGACACAGGGAAGAGCGTGGGTCTCGAGCCCAGCACATCTGGTTGTATCCAAACTCACAAACGGCTTTGAATCATCTGCTCTTTTGAATCGCCCACACGCCCGCTACGCCCCCGTTATGGCTGCAACTCGATGAGGAACTTGAATATCATCTTCAGCAACTGAATTTCTCTCTGCACAAAAGGGGCAACTTTAATTTTCTGTTTTTTAAATAGAGGTCTAAATTAAAACCATTTTTTCCCCAAAGAGGTGAAATAGTCACACGGCTCAAAATTTACAAAGCACAGAAGGGTAGACCATGAAAAGTCTCCCTCCCACTTTTTTCTCCCAGTCGACAAGTTTCTCCCACTTCACCACCACGACTGTTACGGTTTCCAGTGTCTCCAAAGAGATATGCTATGTGTGTCAAAGCAAAGTATATCCTCATTATTGTTCCCCTTGCTTTATTCTATTCTCATTGTTCTGCATCCGGCTGTTCGCAACACGAGTAGCAGTGGCTCTCGTTGCCCTGCTCAAATCCCGGTGGCTTCTCTTATTTTCTGTGCCGCGGAGCCCGGCTTCCCGCTGCCAGCAACCGAGGTTCTTTTTTTTTTTTTTTTTTTTTTTTTTTTTTTTTTAACTTTTTGGCCGCGCCTTGCTGCATTCAAGATCTTCGTTCCCTGAGCAGTAATGGAACCCGCGCCCCCTGCAGTCGAAGCTCCGAGTCTTAACCACTGGACCCCCAGGGAAGCCCCCAGCAACCGAGGTTCTTGCAGTGGCCTCCCAGCACGCATGCGCCCTGGGAGCAGCCCTTAAGCAATGACTGATGGGAGGTGTTGGATTAATACTGCAGCTCCCTAGTCGCTTGGGTGGAGAAAATAGATGGCGTGCTCCTTGCTGCGTCCCCGACATCCCCCACCAGGACTGAGCCCAGTTGCACCCAGTGTCAGCTTTTAGGGGCTACATTCCCTTCCCTGCCTCACTGCCCCTGTCCCCTACAGGTGCTTCTTGGGATCACCTCTCAAATAAACCACGAGCCTTCAAATCCTCTTCTCAAGGTGAGTCTCTGGGGGGACGCAAACGGGGACAGCACTATGTCCTGGAGAATGTACCATCTCCTGCATATAGAGCCTCTTCCTTCCTTCTTTCCAGCTGCATCAGACTCCCTTGTGTGGATTATTATATATTATAAACTCCTCCCGCCCCAAACTAATGCTCACTAGGCCGGCAGCAATCTTTTTCACACCCTGGTATGTATGACACGCTGCACACAAACAAGCATATCCTTGGATAATTCCTAGGGACCAGCTGGTTGGGTCAAAGTGCCCGTGCTTTGTCATTTTGATGGATCTTGCTAAATAGCCCTCTATTTTGAACTCATTTCAAAACCCCAAGAAACTTCACAGCTTTTCCCATTACTCCTCCAGCAATTACTTCCCATTACTCCCCCAGCAATTACTTCCCATTACTCCCCCAAATGAGAGGTGGTCCAATTCACTCCGCAGTTTCTTGAGGGGGAGCCTTTGAAGGCAGGGCTGAGGTTTCCGGCTTTTCACCCTATCTCTGGAGACTCAGTCTCCCACCATCACCGGATCCTGGCGAGCGTGGGAGCCTCCCGGGGGGAGGGGAGGGGCTTCTATTGATTCTGTTTATTTCTAATGCAGAGTGAGAGAAGCCGAGCTGTACTTACAGTCGGGAAGAAGGCAAGGACCACTGTGGCGACAGTGATTTCCACGATGAGAATGATGACCATGACCGAGAAACACTGGAAAACACGGGGTGGGGAGTCGGGGGTGGGAGTCTGCTGGGAGTCCTTCCACCCCATCCCCAGGCCACCGTGGCCTCTCCATTCTGAAAGAACACACGCCTGGGGGCGGGGGGGTGGGGGGGTGTTATTTTATTTCTTCCAGGTGTTGCATTCCTGAATGTTGTCCAGGATGCTGGCAGTGGGATATTCTTAGGAGCTATCAGTAATAGCTGGAGGGCTTCCCTGGTGGCGCAGTGGTTAAGAATCCGCCTGCCAATGCAGGGGACACGGGTTCGAGCCCTGGTCACGGGAGGATCCCACGTGCCACGGAGCAACTAAGCCCGTGAGCCACAACTACTGAGCCTGCGTGCCCCAAGGACTGAAGCCCACGTGCCTAGAGCCCGTGTTCTGCAACAAGAGAAGCCACCGCCGTGAGAAGCCCGCGCACCGCAACGAAGACCCAACGCAGCCACAAAATGAATAAATAAGTAAATTTATTTTTAAAAAAATAATAATAGCTGGAACCCCATTTCACCGCCAGCACTTTCTGAGAGTCTGGGAGGCCTAAGAGGTGACTTCCAGCGGTGTGTGCAGACAGCAGGGGCCGACGGAAAGGGAGGAGGGACAGTGGGGGGGCACCAAACAGAGGCAGGAGGGAATTCCCTGGTGGTCCAGTGGTTAGAACTCAGTGCTTTCACTGCCGAGGGCCCGGTTCAATCCCTGGTCGGGGCACTAAGATCCCTAAAGCCGTGCTGCAAGGCCAAAAAAACAAAAACAAAAACAAAACAAAGCAAAACAAAAAACAGAGGCAGGGCCAAGAAACCTCAGAAACACAAATTGCGGGGAGGGGTGACCGGACTGAAGGGGAGATACCAGATGACAGGAGGGTGGGTGCCAGGGGAGAATGCCTCATGTTTCCGATGAAATTCACATGCCTGGTGGGAAACAGTGGGAAATGCTGTAAGCGGGGGTGGGGGGACTTCAAGTTATCCATCGAGGAAAAGCTGCTTCCCTCCAGAGCCTCAGTTTCCCCATCTGCACAATGGAGGGGTGGGACCAGCTCAGGGGGTCTCAGTGGGTTCTGTGGAGCTTCTAGAGACCAGATTTGGGGGGGGTTGTCAAAGGAAGGTCAGCTCCTGTCTCCTCTTTCATCTATTTCTATCTATGCCTATTATTATTATCATTATCATTAAAATCTCTTTGATAATTCAGGCTTTGAGTCGCCAGACCGGCCGATGGCTGGGCTTATCTGGCCTTGACACAGAGAGGCAGGAAAGCACAGTGGATACACATCAGGGGTCCCCACAGTCGACCAGGAGAAACATGAAGGCAGTTGTGAGACCCCAGACATGTGGCTCCTGTGTCAGATTCTGAGAATTCTTATTAATATTAGTATTTCCTGGGAATTCCCTGGTGGTCCAGTGTTTAGGAATCCGTGCTTCCACTGCTGGGGGCCTGGGTTCGATCCCTGTTTGGGGAACTAAGATCTCGCAAGCCGCCACTACGTGACCAAAAATAATTTAAAAATAATATTTCCCGGGACTTCCCTGGTGGTCCAGTGGTTAAGACTCTGCGCTCCCAATGCAGGGAGTCTGGGTTCATCCCTGGTCAGGGAACTAGATCCCACACGCATGCCGCAAGTTAGAGTTTGCATGCCACAACTAAGGAGCCCACATGCTGCAACTAAGACTCGACGCAACCAAGTAAATAAATATTTTTCAAAAAGAAAAATAATATTTCCCAACCTCTGGGTGACTGGAGCATCCAGAGGACAGATATCCAGGCATTGGCAAGTCCTATTGGCTCCATCTTCAGAGTCTATCCAGAATCTGCCCACTTCTCACCCTCTCCTGGCCCCACGGGGTCCAGCCCCCACCATCTCCCATCTGGACCAATACAGTCCCTCCACCCTGGTCCCCCCTACACTCTGTTCCCTCCATAGCCGCCAGAGGGCGCCTGTGAGCACCTGAGTCAGGGCATGATTCTGCTCAGAACCCTTCGTGGCTCCCAACGCCATCAGCTTTGGACGGACCAGATGCTGAGGGTAAAGTCGATCGGATTTGCCAGTGGGTTGGACGTGGGGTGTGAGAGAGAGTACTCTTTGACTCCTCCGAGTTAAAACATGGATAAAATAGTGTCCACATTCTACTGAAGAGAAAACGAAATCTTGCAGACACGGTACCTGTTCAATAAATCTTTGCTGAATGAAGTAATTAAGAAAGAAAACGAGGACTTCCCTGGTGGCGCAGTGGTTAAGAATCTGCCTGCCAATATAGGGGACACGGGTTTGATCCCTGGTCCAGGAAGATCCCACATGCCGCAGAGCAACTAAGCCCGTTTGCCACAACAACTGAGCCTGCGCTCTAGAGCCTGCGAGCCACAACTACTGAGCCCGCGTGCCACAACTACTGAAGCCCACAAGCCTAGAGCCCGTGCTCTGCAACAAGAGAAGCCACCACAGTGAGAAGCCCAAGCACTGCAATGAAGAGTAGCCCCCACTCGCTGCAACTAGAGAAAGCCTACGACGCGCAGCAATGAAGACCCAACGCCACCAAAAATAAATAAATAAATAAATTTATAAAAAAAGAAAGAAAGAAAATGAGAGATGATGGAGATTCAGGGAGGAGGAAAGTGAGGGTGGGTGCTTTAACAGTCGGGGCTGTTTATGCTCTGGGAGATGGCTAGAGAAAGAATCTCCCTGAAACCCCCAAACAGAAATTGCTGGAGTTTTGCAGCAACACAATGGAGGAAGGAAAACAAAAGATGCTGGACACAGATGCAACTTTGGGTGCGATGATGAGCTCAGACAAGATTTTAAGGGAAGTGGGAATGGGGACTCTTGGAGCTGGACTCTGGGGAGACATTTGGCCAAGGCTATATGTGAGAATGAGTAAGACATGCAAAATCTGTGACATGCTATTTGCATGATCATGCTCGAAATATTCATACCCCATGTATCTGAACATGTACTTGTGCTGCATGGCAATTACAATAGTGTTGTGTTAGTGGGGGATATACACATGGGCCAATGGAACAAAGCAGTGTGCACAGAACAGACTTGAGCATAATGGAAACTAGCATAGACAGAGGAGGACTCGATGGACCAGTTGGTAAGTACAACAGTATGTCACCAAATGGGAAAAAAAAAAAAATCAAATCAGACCCCTACCTCACACCACACACACGAGAAAACACACACGACAAAAGGCTAAAGAGCTAAGAGTGAGAAAGCAAGACTTAAAATTATGGAAAGAAAACCTAGGAGAGTATAATTTGTGTGCTTGGGTAGAGGAGGGGTTCTAAATGAGACCCATCATAAAGGAAAAGATGGATGAGTCTGATGCCCTCAAACAAGACACCATAAATATTGTCAATCAAAGGAGTTTGCAACACATGCAAGGAAGGATTCAGACACGATGGGGAAGTTGTGGGGTCTGTGTGCAGATCCAGCTTACAAACAAGAGGGTGCCTCGGCTTTCTTTGGTTGCTCTGTGCCACCTAGCAAAGCCAAGCAGCACTGTGATGCAGCCCATCACCAGGCACAGGTAGCCAACGTGAAATAGGTATGCAGAGGACAGGCCGAGGACCATCAGAACAGCCCCTCTGAAACTGACATAGATGCCCAGGCCGATGAGGATCACGCCAGAGAGCTTTAGAACAGAAACCAGACAGGGAAAAGCAATCTGTTAGTTGTATACAAATCTCCTGGGGGAGGGGGCAGGAGGAGCAAAGGCCAATAAAATCAGCAAAAACATTTCAAAAATGATAATACCTGGAGTCGGTGAGAGTGTGGAGAAATATTTCCTTTTCTTTTTTTTTTTTTTAATTTATTTTAGTTTTGGCTGTGTTGGGTCTTTGTTCCTGCGTGCGGGCTTTCTTTAGTTGCATCGAGCAGGGGCTACTCTTCATTGCGGTGCACGGGCTTCTCATTGAGGTGGCTTGTCTTGTTGTGGAGCATGGGCTCTAGGCTCACGGGCTTCAGTAGTTGTGGCACGCGGGCTCAGTAGTTGTGGCTCACGGGCTCTAGAGCACAGGCTCAGTAGTTGTGGCGCACGGGCTTAGTTGCTCTGCGGCATGTGGGATCTTCCCAGACCAGGGCTTGAACCCATGTCCCCTGCCTTGACAGACAGATTCTTAACCACTGTACCACCAGGGAAGTCCCGAAACATTTTCATACATTGCTACCAGGTAACAACCTTTCTTTTTTGGGGGGCGGGAGTCGTGGCAGGAGGACATTTTGCAATTCATATTTAAAACTTTAAAGGTTTTATGGTAAAATCTTTTACCTAGAAATTCCATTTCTAGACATTAAACCTAGGGAAAATAGTCACATATGTGCCTCAAAAGCAGGATGCGCAGGGATGTTCATTAAGGACAAAATGTTGGAAGTAACTGAAGCAACTAATAACAGATTGGGTACGTAAATCATGGTACAGCCATGCAATGGAATCCTAGAGAGTTTTTTTATTTTATAAATTTATTTATTTATTTATTTTTTTTGTTGTTGTGTTGGGTCTTCGTTGCTGCATGCGGGCTTTCTCTAGTTGCGGCGAGCAGGGTCTACTCTTCGTTGCGGTGAGTGGGCTTCTCATTGCGGTGGCTTCTCTTGTTGCAAAGCACGGGCTCTAGGTGCATGGACTTCAGTAGTTGTGGCATGCGGGCTCAGTAGTTGTGGCTCGCGGGCTCTAGAGCGCAGGCTCAGTAGTTGTGGCGCACGGGCTTAGTTGCTCCGCGGCACATGGGATCTTCCCGGACCAGGGATCAAACCCGTGTCCCCTGTATTGGCAGGCAGATTCTTAACCACTGTGCCACCAGGGAAGTCCCTAGACAGTTATTTTAAATGATGCTTGTAAGACAGGGGGTGGCAAATTTTTTTGCAAAAGTACCCGATATTGTGAGCTTTGCAGGCCATACAGTCTCGGTTGAAATGAAACAGCCAGTGTAGTGGAAAAGCAGCTGTACACAATCCATAAACAAATTTATTTTATTTACAAATGAATTTTATCTATCAATCTATTTACAAGACTGTACTTTGCTGACTTCTGTGGTAGGAGAATGTTTATTGATACAGAAAAATGTTTTTAAGGCCTAAATTTATTTATTTTTTTAATTAATTTATTTATTTATTAGGCCTAAATTTTTTTTAAAAAGTAGATTGTCAACAGTCCTTGGGTATTAATCTAACGGAGTTGAAAACTCATGTTCACATAAAAACCTGCACATGGATGTTTCTAGCAACTTTATCCATAATTGCCAAAACTTGGAAGCCACCAAGATGGCCTTCAGCATATGAATGCATAAATAAACTGTGGTACATCCAGACAATGGAATATTGGCACTAAAAATAAATGAGCTATCAAGCCAGGAAAAAACATACAGGAAACTTACAGGCACATTGCTGAGTGGAAGAAGCCAATCTGAAAAGGCTACATGGTTTACGATTCCAAGTATATGACATTCTGGAAAAGGCAAAACTATGGAGACAGAAGAAGGATCAGTGGTTGCCAGGGCTCAGCGGGGAAAGAGGGCTGATGCGTGGAGCACGGAGGATTTTTAGGGCAGTGAAACTACTCATGCGATGCTGACATGGTGGATACACTAGTCAAAACCATGGAAGGTTCAACACCAGGAATTCCCTGGCAGTCCAGTGGTTAGGACTCCGCTCTTCCATTGCAGCGGACACGGGTTTGATCCCTGGTCAGGGAACTAACATCCCGCATGCCACGGACCTCAGCCAAAAAAATAAATAAATAAAGTACAACAACAAGAGTGAACCTTCGTATAAACTGTAGACTTTAGGTTCTAATGATATCAGTGTAGGTTCATTATAACAAACGTACCACTCTGATGGGGAATGTTGACGGTAGGGGAGGCTGTGTGTGCAGGGTCAGGGCCTATATGGGACATCTCTGCTCAATTTTGCTGTGAACCTAAAACTGCTCTTAAAAAAGTCTATTTAAAAGGATGAAAAACTCACAATTTTTTAAAAGAGAAAAAAAATGAGGATTGTAAAGCTTTAGCATCCCATGTTTGTTTTGCTGTTTTTAAAAGTTACATAGAAAAGTCTGGAAGGATATAATGATGATATTTATTGAGCCATGTTCCGATGACAAGCATCAGCCCTTTAAAGGCATTATCTTGTTTAATTCCCATCAAAATGATACAGCCACAGGTAAAGAGTGATAGTTAATTTCCTCCTCTTCCCTGGCGGCCTTTCCTCATACTGTTTTACTATTAAAAGCAATTAGTTCTTAAGCAGTGCATATTTTGGGTTACTTTTATAGTAAGAAAAAAAATGGTTTGAAACATGTAGAGGACCAAGAGAAGAACCATTCCCTCCTGCCTTCCTTAACAACTTAGCTTTCTGCAGGATTTTCTTTAGAGCCAAGTTCTTCTGCCATGGACCCCAGGTCCCCCAGATCACACTCTTCTGCTTGATTTCAGCAGCTCTGGGTCGATGGAGGCTACACCTGTTCCCAGTGTGTCCCGCTCCTTGTCTGTCGGCCCTACATCCCTCCTGCTTCCCTGGGGACCACAGATCCGGATGCCAGTGAATTTGGATCAACTTATTTCTGTCTTTGAACGAGTCAGTTGTGGAGGAAGGGCTGCAAATCCCCAGGGCCCAGGTTGTGACATACTTACAGCCATAACACCGTTGAAGAAAGATAACAGTTTCTTCAAGGAATAATACAGAGTGTGCGTTTCAGCCATGTCGGCCAGACTGGGGAGCCCATTTAAGTCAGCATCTTCTTAAACCTCTGGGATACTGTTTCCCAAGATGGTAGAGGTCTGGGGTTGGGGGCATCAAAGCTGCCTTGCTCTGCCCCTCTCTCTCCTGGCTGCCTGATCCTCTGCCAGGGAGGGGTCCCAGCGGCTGCCCCTCTTCTGTCACAGCCTTTATCATATCACAATCAGATGCTGGAGCAAGGTTCCCGGTGCCAGGGAAGCAGGTGCCCCAAACTGAGCCCTGCTGGTTCCTCATCCTCCATCCTCCAAATAAGCCACACCAGGGGTGGAGAAGAGGCACAGTGTACCACCCTGGTACCCCTCCAGATGCCACCCGGGCCCTGTGGGCACAATGCTCAGCACTGACCACTCGTGTGGTTGATGCACCCGCTAGACTGGAGGCTCCGAGTGGACAGGAGCCTGGACTGTCCTACTCATGGCTTTGTTCCCAAAGCCTTGTACACAGTGGTGCTCAAGAAACCGCTGTGGAGTGAATGAAGAGGTTCCATGAAGCAGGGATCTAGCTACAAGCCATCATGTTCCCCAAGTCCCTGCCTAGACATTAGCTCACTTGGCTCATCCTTCTCACAGGGCTCAGAGAGGCCAAAGTAACTGCCCGAGGCCACACAGGAAGCAGGGCCAAGGCTGGCCTTTGGAGCTCCAAGAGTGACACAGAGATAGGAACCTCCAACCCCTTCCCACCTGAAAGCCTGTATTTTCTGCATCTGAGGCCTGCTTCACCACAGCTGATGAAGATATAGTCCTTAAGCTCATGTGTCATTGATCACTGGGCCTTTCTTGACGATAATAGAGGCACAGAGGGCATTTCAGGGCAAAATATATGCATGCGGGCACTGAGGGTCCCCAGGCCCAACTTCTGCAGCCACTAGCCCTCATTGTCTCCCTGCCCCCACCCCGCCCAGGTCCAACTCTGGGCTCCTCTGTCCAGCCCCGGGCTGGAGCATGTCTGTGGCCAGGTCCTGGAGGGCTCAGGGTTTTCACGATCTTCTGTGATCCCCAGGGAACAACTCAAAGAAAAAAAATTACTCTCCACTTGAATTAATTTAATGAATGTTTGTAAAACTGCCTGCTTCTTGGAACAGGTAGAACTAAGCAAGATGTTCATGGAGGCGTGGCTGTCTCCTCCCGGGACCACAGGTCACGTTCACAGCTAGGAGTGTGTCCTTCCACATCTTTCTCTAAAAGGTCACTTGAAATAAGGAGCCTCAGAGTTAGAGGCTGAGGGCCCAAAAATGGGGGCGCAAAGGATTCGAGAAAAGGGGAGCAAAGCAGGACAGGAGGGGTGGCATAAAGGAGGGAGGGAAAATGAAGGACGGATAAGGGCGGGGAGAGTGGGAGGCAGAGAGTGATGTGGACGTAGGGGCGCGGTGGAGCGCCTGCCATCAAATGTTAGCAGCCCTTGCGGAACCGTGAAAAGGAGGACCCAATGACGGAGACGGCAGGACCCCCTCCGAAGCCCCACCTCCGCGGCAGCCCCGCCCCGCGGCAGCCCCGCCCCGCGGCAGCCTCGTCTCGGCTTTGAGGCAAGGCAGAGGCCCAGGTCCCGGCCTCTCGCGCCCCCTGGCGGCCATCAGCGGAAGCACATGCACCCAGACCCTGGCGTCTCCCAGTCAGACACACCCAAATGTGTCTCCGTCCCCCGGAGCCGCCGGTCAGCCCTCGCGTGTGGGGAAATGGAAGGGCAAGAACCACCCCCAGTCCCCCCCCAATACGCACCCATTGAATTGATGCGGAGAGACAGAATAATGCAGGGATCTGGCGTATGGCAAATTCAAGACATTTGGCAAAAAAAAAAAAAGCATGCAGAAAACCAGTGTAATTTATCAGTAACTGTTCAAAGGTTCTAGAAAACAGTGAAAAATACCTCTCGAAGGGGCTCCACAGAGTGATTAGAAGGACACTGAAATACCATCGTAGGGCTTCCCTGGTGGTGCAGTGGTTAAGAATCCGCCTGCCAATGCAGGGGACACGGGTTTGAGCCCTGGTCTGGGAGGATCCCACATGCCGCGTAGCAACTAAGCCCGTGCACCACAACTACTGAGCCTGCGCTCTAGAGCCCTCAAGCCACAACTACTGAGCCCGCGTGCTACAACTGCTGAAGCCTGTGCTTCCCAACAAAAGAGGCCACCACAGTGAGAAGCCCGCGCACCACAACAAAGAGTAGGCTCCGCTCGCTGCAACTAGAGAGAAAGCCCGCGCGCAGCAACGAAGACCCAATACAGCCAAAAAATAATAAAATAAAATTAATTATTTTTTTTAAGAAAGGAATACCATTGTAGAATAAAAGAAGCGTCACTCCAGTATTTCCTTAATTACAGGGCTTAGGGTGTGTCGAGACTCCTAATGTATTTCTCCACATGCTTGGTCTCCTTCCGGTGTGCTTTAGGAGAAGTTTTTAAAAAGCACGATCTCCAAGAAAATGGAGTGTCAAATAAAAAAATAAAAAATAAATTTAAAAATCTAAAAAAAAAAGGAAAACAGAGTCTTATACACACACACAATATTTATATCAATAGCCCATATTGGTCTATGAACTGTCCCTAAAATGATGTATTTGTCATCAATAGCAACAACAAGGGACTCAGGAGATAGTTTCACCAGGTTGATTGTTCATGTAAAATTTGTAGCACTGATGTATTTGTATGTGTAGGCCCCACAAAACCTGGATCCACCCCTGACAAAGAGGCATTTTATGGTTTAAGTTATTTTAGTAGCAGTCATTGAGGGAGGAGGTGACAAATCAGAATCCACCATCCAACAGAAAAGTCTGGAGCACAGGAAAGAAAGGTGCCTGTTCATGCTGAGGCTGGTCCACTTCCTTGACATCATTCACTTGCTCTGGGCCTCCCAGTCCAAGGACCTCAGCCCTCAACAGGGATGGGTGCATGGGTGTCACCAGGTTATAGCATCATGGGCTGAAATCTTTGACAAGACAATAGAGGATCATAGTGACAATTATTGCTGCCAACTGAAAAGGAGGCAGACAACATTTTCACTGTTAGAGATTTTTTTGTTTGGCTTAGCAGTTTTTATAATTCCATTTGTTTCATCTTTTTCACATTCTGATTTATTTTTGAGCCTTTGTGCTCACTCTGAGTGCTGAGGCCCTGTGGGTTGGGATGTGACAGGTAGGCCCCCGTCCTACAGGGGAGACTCACTGCTCTCCCAGGTTCTCTTTCCCTCTACCTAAAAATCTGGAATTTCTACTCCTTCAGCCCAGCAAAGTCTTAGCTTCATGAAAGGAGAGGAGTAAATGAAGGAGCACCAAAAGATTCTGGCTGATATTCAAAATACTCAGCCGGAAAGTACCACCCAGGAAGCAATGATCCAGACAGAGCAGAGTGTGTCAGGAATGTTGACCCCATAGGACTGGGAGGACTGGGGGTCCTGGTGAGAGTTCAGGCACAAATGGCCACCAGGCCAGTGGGTGCAGGCGGCACTCAAGGGCCTCCTGCTTTTAGCATATGGGTCTTGGGTTATAATTTCCTTTCTTAACCTGGTGACTGGTCCCAGCACTGTGGCCAAGACTGTTGTTCCCATTCTACTGAAAAGTTCATAAACAGCTTTCAGAGATTTTGTGTAATGTCTCAAGGGGAGACTGTAACAACTGCAAAAATGGGACTTTTTAAAGTATACGGGTTGATGGGGGAGATTTCCCCCTCTAGGAATTTCTACTACAGATGTATTCAAACACATATAGACCAGGAGTTAGCAAACCTTTTCTGGAAAGGGCCAGAGAATAAATATTTCTCAGTCATCACTCTGCTGTTGTAGCATACACAGTATGTAAATGAGCAACATGTAAATATATGTAAATGAATGGGCGTGACCACATCGCCAAAATGTTATTTACAAAAACAAAAACTAGGCTGTAGTTTTGCCAGCACTTGCTCTAAAGCCTAGTTTGAGTTGGCGAATGATTAGAAACAACCCAAATGCCCTTCCCAAGGGAACTGGTTAAATATGGCATGGTTCAACCATAGGAAGGTGTTACAGAGTGAATTGTGCCCTGCCACCCCCCGCCCCCGGAAATTCATATTGATCTACAATCCAGGGAGAGAGACACCTCACCAGAAACCAACCCTGGCAGGTTGATTTTGGATTCCAGCCTCCAGAACTGTGAGAAAATAAATGTCAATTGTTTTAAGCCACCCAGACTGTGCTATTTCATTATGGTAGCCTGAGCTAAGATGAAGGAATATTCTGCAGCTGAGAAAATGAAGGCAGAAGTACCAAAGGTAATTTGGTATCAAAATGAGAAGAGCTCCAAGTGATGGTCTCTTAAGTGAAGAAATAAAGTACAGAGCCGTGTGTATGGACGAATGAATATTTAAACAAACAGTGATCTATCCATACAATGTAATATTATTCAGTCATAAAAAGGAATGAGGCTGTGATACATGCTACAACATGGATAAACCTTCAAAACCTCATGCTGAATGAAAGAAACCAGACCCAAAAGGCCACATATTATCTGATACTGTTTATATGAAATGTCCAGAATAGGCAAATCCAAAGAGACAAAGCAGATTTGTCATTGCTGGGGGCTGGGGGAGGAGGGAATGGGACTGACCGCTTTCTGGGGACAGGGTTTCCTTTTGGGGTGATGAAAATGTTTTGGAACTAGATAGGGTTGGGGTTGCCCAGCATAATGAATGTCTTAAATGGCACAGAATTGTACAATTTGAAGTGGTTAATTTGATGTTATGTGAATTTCACCCTAATTAAAAAAAAAAAAGAAATCAGCCACTGAGCTCCATAAAAGCAGAAACAGGTTTTTTATATAATTTTTATTGGGATATAGTTGATTTACAATGTTGTGTTAGTTTCAGGTGTACAGCAAAGTGAATCAGTTACACATATACATATATCCACTCTTTTTTAGATTCTTTTCCCATATAGGTCACTACAGAGTATTGAGTAGAGTTCCCTGTGCTATACAGTAAGTCCTTATTGGTTATCTATTTTATATATAGTAATGTGTATATATCAATCCCAATCTCCCAATTTATGCTTCTCCCCACCTCCCCCCAATAACCATACGTTTGTAGATGTCTTCTTATAAGTTAATAAGTTCATGTGTACCATTTTTTTTAGATTCCACATATAAGCGATACCGTATGATATCTGTCTTCCTCTGTCTGACTTACTTCACTCAGTATGACAATCTCTAGATCCATCCACGTTGCTGCAAATGGCATTAGTTTGTTCTTTTTTATGGCTGAGTAATGTTCCGTTGCATATATGTACTGCTTCTTCTTTAGCCATTCATCTGTCAATGGACATTTAGGTTGCTTCCGTGTCTTAGCTATTGTGAATAGTGCTGCAATGAACATTGGGGTGCATGTATCTTTTCGAATTATGGTTTTCTCTGGGTATATGCCCAGGAGTGGGATTAAAGCAGAAACATTTTGATCTTCCCCAAACAACGATAGATAGATGGAACTTGTTGGGAATTCTTGAGGGAGGCTTTATGGTCAGGGGATTGGGCCCTAACATTTGGTTTGTTCAGATCCCAGTGTCCCCCCTCGTTGGCCAAATGACTTAAGCCTTGGCACTCACATGACCAGGCCTTAGTTTCCTCACCTGCCAAACAGTGATAATGATAACATCTGCTTCCCAGAGTCATTGTAAAGCTTTCCATGCAATGGGCAAGCCCTCAGCCAATGATACCCAGAATTGTCATCTTTTGAAAACTGTGAATATCCTTTCAAGGCCCATTCTAGCCACAGGTTTAGCTCCGGACTTAGGAAGGAACAGATCCTCAAAAAAGTCAAACATATACAATAGCCAAGACATGGAAGCAACCTAAATGTCCATCAGCAGATGGATGGATAAAGAAAATGTGGTACATGTATACAGTGGAATATTACTCAGCCATAAAAAGGAATGAAATAATGCCATTTGCAGCAACATGGATGGACCTAGAGATTTTCATACTAAGTGAAGTCAGACAGAGAAAGACAAATATATATCACTTATATGTAGAATCTAAAGAAATGATACATATGAACTTATTTACAAAACAGAAACAGACTCACAGACATAGAAGACAAACTTATGGTCACCAAAGGGGAAAGGTGTGGGGAGGGATAAATTAGGAGTTTGGGATTAACATATACACACACACAAAAAAAATAATCAACAAGGATGGACTGTATAGCACAGGGAACTCTACTCAATATTCTTTTTTTTTTTTTAATATTTATTTATTTATTTGGCTGCACCAGGACTTAGTTGCAGCATGCGGGATCTTGGTTGCCGCGTGCAGGATCTTCAAGACAGCGTGCAGGATCTTTTCTTTTTTTTTTTAAGGTTCCAGCATGTGGGATCTTTAGTTGTGGCATGTGGGATCTTTTTAGTTGCAGCATGCAGGATCTAGTTTCCTGACCAGGGATCAAACCCGGGCCCCCTGCATTGGAGTGTGGAGTCTTAACCAGTGGACCACCAGGGAAGTCCCTCTACTCAATATTCTGTAATAACCTGTATGGGAAAAGAATCTGAAAAAGAATGGATATATGTATATATACAACTGAATCACTTTGCTGTACACCTGAAACTAACGCAACATTGTAAATCAACTATACTCCAATATGAAATTTTTAAAATTTATTTATTTATTTATTTATTTTTGGCTGCATGGGGTCTTCGTTGCTGCGTGCAGGCTTTCTCTAGTTGCGGGGAGCCAGTGCTATCTTCGTTGCAGTGCGAGGGCTTCTCATTGTGGTGGCTTCTCTTGTTGCAGAGCATGGGCTCTAGAACGCAGGCTCTAGAGCCCGCAAGCCACAACTACTGAGCCGCATGCCAAACTACTGAAGCCCGTGCACCTAGAGCCCATACTCCACAGCAAGAGAAGCCACCAGAATGAGAAGCCCGTGTACCACAATGAAGAGTAGCCCCTGCTGGCGCAAGTAGAGAAAGCCCACGCACAGCAATGAATAAATAAATAAATAAAAAGTCAAACGTGGGACTTCCCTGGGGGTCCAGTGGTTAAGTCTCCGCCCTTCCACTGCAGGGGGCACAGGTTCGATCCCTGGTTGGGGAATCAGGATCCTGAATGCCACACGGTGTAGCCAAAATAAATAAATAAATAAAATTTTAAAAATAAAAATAAAAAAGTTAAATGTAGAATTACTATATGGTCCAGCCATTCCACTCCTAGGGTATATACACCCAAAAGAATTGGAAGCAGGGTTTCAGATATTTGTACACCCATGTTCACAGCAGCACTATTCACAATAGCCAAAAGGTAGCAACAACCCAAGTGTCCATCAGTGGATGAATGAATATCAGAATGTGTATGTATACAGTGGAGTATTACTCAGCCTTAAAAAGGAAGGAAATTCTGACACATGCCACAACATAGGTGAACTCTGGAAATTTGCTGGGTGAAATAAGCAAGTGCATTCGTCAGCCAGGGCTGCCTTAGCAAAGTACCAACACACTTTTATTTTCTCCCAATTCTGGAGGCTAAAACTCTGAGATCAAGGTGTTGGCAGGGCTGATTCCCTCTGAAGCCTCTCTCCTTGGCTTGAGGCTGGCTGTCTTCTTCCTGTGTCCTCATACGGTCTTCCCTCTGTGTGTGTCCTCTTCTTATAAGGACACCAGTCATACTGGATCAGGGCCCACCCCAGTGACCTCATTTCATCTTAATTATCTCTTTACAGGCTCTATCTCCAAATACAGTCACATTCTAAGATGCTGGGGATACAAACTTCAACATAAGAATTTGGAGACGCAACTCAGCCAGTCACAAAAAGACAAATACTATATGATTCAACTTACAGGGTGTCCCTAGAGTAAGCAAATTCCTAGACGTAGAAAGTAGGATGGTGGGTGTCAGAGGCTGGGGGGAGGGGAGAATGGGGAGTTAGTGTTTAATGGGGACAGAGTTTCAGTTTGGGGTGATGAAAAAGTTCTGGAGATGGGTGTTGGGGATGGTTGCACAACAATGTGAATGTACTTCACGCCCCTGAACTGGACATTTAAAAATGGTTAGAAACAGTAAATTTTTTGTCGTGTGTATTTTACCATAGTAAAAAATAATAATAAAATAAATAAATAGAGCAGGAATAGAGCCCTCCTGGTGGGAAAGAGGGAAGTGAATGATGTCAACACACATTTCCTGCAGCTCCTGTGGAATTTCATCCCCTGCTGATCACCTTGGACAATGTAGTGGGTGGGATAGTGACCCCTCCCACCCCGAATTCAATTCATATGACCTGGAGCCTCTAATGTGACCTTATTTGAGGATCATCGCAGATGTAACTAGTTAGGGATCTTGAGATAAAATCATTCTGGATTTAGGGTGGGTTTGGGCCCTAAACTCAATGGCTTAGGGTTATAGTGCCCTAATTTTTAAAAAAAGAAAAAAAAAGGGAGATTTGGACACAGACACAGAGAGGAGAACGCCACATGAAGACAAGCTTGGAATGCCAGGAGCCACCAGAAGCTGGAGGAGGCAAGGAAGGACTCTTTCCTAGAGTCCCGGGAGGGAGTACGGCCCTGCTGATACCTTGATTTCACACTTCTGGCCTCCAGAAAGGTGCGAGAATACCTTTCTGTTGTTTTAAGCCATCAAGCTTATGTTAATTTATGGCAGCCATAGGAAACTAACTGAAGCAGAAAACAGTGGGTAGCCGACAGCATGTATTTCAGCTGCCTGTGCCGGTGAGAAGCAAAAGGTTTGGGAAAAGGGTCCACGTCCAGGGTCCAGGGAGGGGTCCTTTTCTAAGAATAGGAATGCTGTTCAGATCTTGCTGGTGGCCTGGGCTTTAAAAAAAAATTAAAACATTTTCAATTGAACATCTCGATTTGGAGTTTCTCTTGGAAAATCCAGAGATGTGACCATGCTGGAACTGCCCTCCGCTCCTCCACGCCCCGCCCCGTGGCCACTTGCGGCTGAGCTGAGTAACTGCTCTCCCCTTCCTGGACGGGGCATAGGGTCAATTTCCAGTTTGCCGGCGTGCCTCCACCTCCCTCCAGCGACCTGCCGGTCAGGTAGGCATCTGAGTTGTGGCCCCTCAGCCAAGACAGCCACCTGACTGAGATATCCAAAGGGTGTCCCCGCAGGTAGGACCCGGCTGCAGCCGCTGGTAGAAAGAAAGGGTCAGAAAGGACTATGGTTACATATCTAAGTGTCTGGAATTCCTCTTCCTCGAGAGGAAATGGAGGGCGGGGTCCACCCACCATTAAGATCCTTCGAAACGCGACCGCTTTCCACCACTTTCCGGGTCCATCACCTGGCCTCGCTCACCTGGACCAGTGCAGTAGCCCCCTCCCTCGTCTCCGGGCTTCTCCCCTCCCCCCACCGTGTGTTTCCCCGACGGCCGCCAGAGGGCGCCTGTGAGCACCTGCGTCGTTGGGGTTCATCCTCTTTTTAGAACCACTCCCCCGTGGCTCCCACTTTACTCAGAGCAAAGCCAAGTCTTACTCATGCCCTACAAAGCGCTGCTGTGTCCTCAGAGCCCAGAAAAGTGCCTAGCACACAGTAGGTGCTCAATAAATGCTTCTTGAGCGAGCAAACTAATGCAATGACCAGCCTTCCACATCATCTGATTATTATGGCAAACCTTTTGCCTCACGATGAGAAATCATTGCCCAGCCAAGCTATTGGACATTCAACTGTGAGGCTGGAATTACTTTTATGCCCATTTTCTAGATGTGAAACCTGAGGCCAGAGGGGGGTGCCTGACCTCCACAAGCTCATCCAGGGAACAAATGGCAGAGCTGGGATTTGAACCAAGTGTGTCTCTTCCTCATCATTTCACTTCGGTTATAATTTGAATTCCTCAAGTAGATTTGCTGACACGCCTTCCAGGCTATCATTCATTGTCTGACACACGTCTCCTCGTGGTTTGCTGGGTTCTATCCACCTGTCATTGTGTTGTTGGTTCTAGCCAGCCAGTCACCAGGAGACAGACCCACAGCCAAGCCAGCGTGCTGAGATTCAAGACTGAGGGTCATTCATGAGCCAGGCAGGGAAGTTAGGCAGCGACACGGCATTCTCACTCCACTTCTCTTTATCATCAGTCTCTGAGATCTTGCAGGACCCTGCTCTAGCCTGTACAGGCCAAGGGATATGTTTGTACCTTCTGTGAAGGACGCAAAGTCATTATGATCAGCATAGCTGTTGAATTTCGTCTAAAATGGAGGAAGATTTACTTGTGAACCTGAACTGCCAAGTTGCCCTGGAATGATTCAGCAGCTGATGGTGTCGCTTCTGGAGCTGCCTCCTTGCACAACTCTAGGGGCCGCTGCTCCCATTAAAAGCATATAGATGGCACCTCCTAGAGCTTTCTAGCACAGCAGTTCCCATCTTAGGGATACATACCATTCCTTGCGTCTGTGTCAGGCCTTCCCCCAGACACTGCCCTCTCATGGCAGTGAGTGGGACTACCTTTTCTTCCTAACTGCGAAGGAAACAAGCCACAAAGCTTAAAGAACCCCCCACAAGAACACATCTCGCAGGAATTCCCTGGTGGCCTAGCGGCCGGGACTCCTCGCTTTCACTGCCAAGGGCCCGGTTTCCATCCCTGGTCAGGGAATTAAAGTCTCACAAGCTGCGTGGGGTGGAATGTAAATTGATACAGTCACTATGGAGAACAGTATGGAGGTTCTTTAGAAAACTAAAAATGGAATTACCATATGACCCAGCAATCCCACTGCTGGGCATATACCCAAAGAAAACCATAATTCAAAAAGACACATGTGGGCTTCCCTGGTGGCGTGGTGGTTGAGAATCTGCCTGCCAACGCAGGGGACACGGGTTCGAGCCCTGGTCTGGGAGGATCCCACATGCCGCGGAGCGGCTGGGCCCGTGCGCCACAACTACTGAGCCTGCACGTCTGGAGCCTGTGCTCCGCAACAAGAGAGACCGCGATAGTGAGAGCCCCGCGCACCGCCATGAAGAGTGGCCCCCGCTTGCCGCAACTAGAGGAAGCCCTCACACAGAAACAAAGACCCAACACAGCCATAAAATAAATAAATAATTAATTAATTAATTTTAAAAAAAACAAAAACAAAAGTTCATTATTTGGTAATCACTTTAAATGGAGTATAACCTATAAAAATATTGACTCACTATGTCATACACCTGAAACTAATATAATATTGTAAATCGACTATACTTCAATAAGAAAAGAAATACTTGGACTTCCCTTGTGGTCCAGAGGTTAAGAATCTGCCTTCCAATGCAGGGGACGTGGGTTCGATCCCTGGTCAGGAAACTAAGATCTCACATGCCACGGGGCAACTAAGCCCACGCACCACAACTACTGAGCCCACACGCCACAACTAGAGAAGCTCGTGTGCCACAGTGAAGAGCTCGAGTGCTGTAATGAAAGATCCCACATATTGCAACGAAGATCCTGCCTGCTGCAACTAAGACCTGATGCAGCCAAATAAATAAAATAAAATTAAATTAAATCAAAATACTTAAAAAAATACCCCCCAAAATAAAATAAAATCAGTGAGAAACTTAAAAAAAATAAAAAATAAAAAATCTGGCAATGGGACTTCCCTGGTGGCGCAGTGGTTGAGAGTCTGCCTGCCAATGCAGGGGACACGGGTTCGAGCCCTGGTCTGGGAAGATCCCACATGCTACAGAGCAACTAAGCCCGTGCGCCGCAACTACTGAGCCTGCGCGCCTAGAACCCGTGCTCTGCAACAAGAGAAGCCACAGCAATGAGAAGCCCGTGCACCGCAACGAAGAGTAGCCCCTGCTCACCGCAACTAGAGAAAGCCTGCGTGCGGCAACAGAGACCCAATGCAGTCAAAAAATTAAAATAAGTAATTAATTAATTAATTTTAAAAAATATCTGGTAATGGCATCTGTTTTTTGCTCCAAACTCATTTGTGCTGTTTGACATTTAATTTATTTTAAAAATCTTTTTTTAATGAGGACATAGAACACAAATACAGAAAGCTCCATAAAGCATGTATGCTGGATATAATGAATAATGGCAAAGCAGACAACGTTGAATGTGTGTTTTGTGATTTTATATAAATAATGTAGCACTGAAGGTGTGATTTTTATAACTTGCTGGGAAGGCAGTGCGGTGTCATCCTTAAGAACATCCTTTCTCTGCTGTTGACTCACTGTGGGGCCCAAGGTTGTTGTGAGATTAAGTGGAGTAATATATCCCCGTTTTACAGATGAGGAAACTGAGGCACAAAGCTTAAAACAGTCCCACAGAGTCTGAAAGTGGTGGGAGCCAGAATTTGACCCCAGGGCCTCAGTCTTAACCACCACATAGATGTTTTGTAGTCTATCCATCTGCCCACAAACATACAGTCTTTCTTATCTTTTTTTTTTTGGCCACACCATGCGTAGCATGTGGGATCTTAGTTCCCTGACCAGGAATCAAACCCGGGTACCTTGCAATGGAAGCATGGAATCTTAACTACTGGACCACCAGGGAAGTCCCCAGTCTTTCTTATCTTAAAGTACTGAATCCACCATGGCCTTGGAGGGTCAATGGTGGGGAAAACCCGAATAGAAAAATCCCGTCATGTTGCCAAGAGGACACAGCAGTTTCCAAAGTCGTGCGTTCAGAACAATCCCAACTTTTGAAAAATTCGCACAGATAACTGTTCTGTAGAGAAAAATGACCAGAAGGAAATTCACAAAAATGCCAGCATTGGTGGGCTTTTGGGCAACTTTTTTTTTCTTATGTAGTCTTTTCTGAAAAATGTTCACAAATTGTCTAGCGTGAACATGGATTCCTTTGGCATGCAGAAGAAATTGTTCAGAAAATGGAGGGATGTTTTGATTGTTTGTAAAACGTGCCTGGGGGGGGGCAGTGGCACTGGAGGACAGGCGGCCTCTTCGGCCGAGGCCTCTGCATTCCTGGGAGGGTTTTCTCACCATCTCAGCGGATGCTCCTTGCTGAGCCTGGCGGGGATGTTGGAAACCACGACTTCATCTTGGACCATGCGAAAGAGAGATGATCTGCAGAAACAAAAAACAGCTCTGACCCGAAACTTAGCCAGGACCTCAGGGGTCACGGAAAACAGTCCCGCCCAGCACAGGAATTTCCTTTTCAGTCTGGGTTCAGACTGTTTTCTGTAGTTCTCTCTTAAAAGATCTGAGAGAGTTGGTGTAGACATTTCCCATAGCCCTTACTCCATGCCAGGTGCTTGACAAATGGTCTGGATTCTTCCCTCCCCTCCTTGGAGGTAGGTGCTCTTACTACACCCATTTTACAGATAAGAAACCAGAGGCACAGTGGCAGAAGCCTTGTGCCCTAGCCCACACAGCTGAGATGTGAAGGTCTGTCTCCTGAGTCCAAAGTCAAGCCTCCTTTCTAATGGGTGGCATCTCCCCACTCTCTAATTCATTCAATTTTTTATTCAACGAGCATCCATTGAGCACCCAGTATATGCCCACCATTGTGCCGAACGAGACAGACGCAGTCCCTATCATCCCAAACTCAGATATTTTGGGGACCCAGATGTGTAAACAGACAATTACAACATTGGACCTGGCTTCTTTCTTTCTTTTTTTTTTTTTTTTGGCCATGCCGCGCAGCTCAAACCTGGGCCCCCAGCAGTGGAAGCACAGAATCCTAACCACTGGATCACCAGGGAATTCCCTGGACCTGGCTTCTCTCTGAGAACATCGGGTGACGGGGATATCACTACCTGACAGAGCAACTTGGTCAGTTATTGGTGGACGCCGGTCTGACCCCCTTATTCCTTGGGCCAGGAAGCTCTCAGGCTTCCATGAGGCAAAGGAGACTCTGAGCCCACAGCTGTCTCCTTTGGAAGTCCAGCCTTACACTTGCATCCTCACCTCCTGTTTCTGGGCCTGGCTTTCAGAGTCTGCCAGGGGTAGCCTCTGGCCCCTCATCTGCAGCCCTTCTAACACCCGAAGACCCAACAGGCATCCCTTGACACCTTTTGTGTGTTTAATACGGGCAGGTGTGACTGCTGGCACCAATTATTTCAAAACAAAATGAAGTCTGGCCATTTTTCATCACAAAAATAGTCTGTGCTTATGATGCCACTTATATGAAATTTCTAAGGGTGGGGGAGGGATGGACTGGGAGTTTGGGATAAGCAGATGCAAACTAGTATATATAGAATGGATCAACAACAAGGTCCTACTGTATAGCACAGGGAACTATAGTCAATATCTTGTGATAAACTGTAATGGCAAAGAACATGAAAAAGAATGTATATATGTGTATAACTGAATCACTTTGCTGTATACCAGAAATTAACGCAACATTGTAAATCAACTGCACTTGAATAAAATAAATTCTAAAAAAAGAAAGAAGGAAACTAATAAGGACCTGCTATATAGCACAGGGAACTCTACTCAGTACTCTGTAATGACCTTTATGGGAAAAGAATCTGAAAAAGAGGGGATATATGTATACGTATAGCTGATTCATTTTGCCGTACACCTGAAACTAACACAAAATTATAAATCAATTATACTCCAATAAAAATTTTGTTTTAAAAAAAAGAGAAATACCTAGAATAGGCAAGCTGACAGAGACAGAAGAGAGAATAAAAGTTACCAGGGGTGGTATCAGGGAAGTTATTCCTAATGGGTGCAGAATGTCTGCTTGGGGCGATAAAAAATTTTTGAATTAAATAGTGGTGATGGTTGCATGACTTTGTGACTGTAATTAACACCACTGAACTGTACACTTAAAAACAGTTAAAATGGCAAATTTTGTGTTATATATATCCTACCACAATTTAAAAAGAGCATAAAAAAATAACCTATTCTTAGTGTAAAAACATCAAAACATTGTAAAAATTGATAGCCACCTAGAAAAAGAGAGTCCCCCCCACTTATTTTTTTGGCAGTGAAGGTGCTTCTAATCACTGGACCGCCAGGGAAGTCCCAAAAGAGTTCCTTTTAATCCCATATATTCCTCCAAATTTTTCTACCTTATATTAACCTTAGTAACATTATTTTAAATAATCTAGGGCCTCTCCATGCCCCTACTCCCCACAGTTGCAAGGATTCCTGTCTGCTTTGTTCACTGGATGTCTTCAGTGCCTGGTACACAGTAGGAGCTCAATAAAGACCCATCAACTCTTTATTCAAGCTTCAGTGAAATGAGAAAACCCTTGTGTCTGGGGTCTAAAGATCTGGGTGCCAGACCTGGCACTGCCTCTCACTGACTGTGGGATTCTGATCCATGCTTGGCCTCAGTATACCTGAGTCATATCTGCAAAATGGGCTCAAGGAGAGTTTTCACGTGAGGATGTGGAGGAATAGATGCCCTCATACACTGCTGGTGGGAATGTACAATGGGGCAGTCGCCTTGGAAAACAGTCTGGCAGTTCCTCAAAAGGTTAAACATAGAATTACCATCTGACCCATTTAGATATGCACCCAAGAGTCATGAAAACATACGTCCACACGAGTACTTTGCTGACTTTTCCTTTTTTTGGGGGGGGGGGTGGCCACTTCTCGCAACTTGTGGGATTTTAGTTCCCCGGACCAGGGATCGAACCCGGGTCCTCGGCAGTGAGAGCTCAGAGTCCTAACCACACACAAGTACCTTGTACTCAGATATTCAGAGAAGCGTTCGTTATTCACAATAGCCAAATGGTGGAAACAACCCAAAAGTTCATCCACTGATGAATGGATGAACAAATTGGAGTATATCTATACAATGAAATATTTATTATTCAGCCACATAAGGAATGAAGTTTCGACACACACTACAACAAGGATGGACCTTGAAAACATTATGCTAAGAGAAAGAAGCCAGATGCAAAAGACCACATGTTATTTTATTCCAGTCATAGGAAGTCCAGGATAGTAGGTTACTGGTTGCACAGGGCTCAGGGGATGGGGACAGGGGACAGGAGACAAGAGGGTGAGAGCTAAGGGTACAGGAGTTTTTGAGTAATGAAAATATTTTACAACTGACCATGATGAAGTTTGCACATATCTGTGAAAATACTAAAAACCACTGGAGTACCCTTTACATGGGGCATTGTGTGGTATGTGAATTATATCTCAATAAAGCTATTTTTAAATTTATTTTTTAAATTTATTGAAGTATAATTGATTTACAAAGTTGTGTTAGCTTCAGGTGTACAGCAAAGTGGTTCAGTTATATATATATATTCTTTTTCAGATTCTTTTCCCTTATAGGGTATTACAAAATATTGAGTATAGTTCCCTGTGCTATACAGTAGCTCCTCACTGGTTATCTGTTTTATATACAGTAGTGTATTTGGTTTTTTTTTAATTTTTATTGGAGTATAGTTGATTTACAATGTTATGCTAGTTTCAGGTGTACAGCAAAGTGAATCAGTTATACATACACATATATCTACTCAGTAGTGTGTATATGTTAATCCCAAACTCCTAATTTATCCCTCCCCCACAGTAAAGCTACTTATTTATTTATTTGGCTGCTCCAGGTCTTAGTTGCGGCATGCAGGTACTAGTTCCCTGACCAGGGATCGAACCCAGGCACCCTGCATTGGGAGCATGGAGTCTTGACCACTGGACCACCAGGGAAGTCCCAAAGCTATTTTTTTTTTTAAAGTATAGTTTTTGCTTCTGAGCTGGAGGTAAGGAGAAACTGCAGGCTGAGGGTAGCCCGAGGTCAGCTGTCCATTCACGGGAGTAAATACGAAAGATTAAGGAGACAGAAGATGCCCACAGCTCAGCCCGAAAGGCTGAGGTCAGGTCAGCCCATCCTTGAACTAGTAACTGTTTCCTCTGTGGCCTTAAAGAAAACAGGCTGAGACCTTGCTTTGTGGCTTGAACCCTTGGAGCAGGTTCTTGTCGTGGGCCCTTCCCTCTCACATCGGAAGTTTTTCCTCATGGGTTTTTGGAGCAAGCACAGTGGCTTCTGTCGCTCTGAGGTCTGGCCCTGCCCCCCTGGAGACCACCCCCTCTCCTGTCTGCATCGCTCCAGGTGTCCTGGTAATCCCAGTCCTCTGAGATTCTCTTCTTTACCTGTGGCACCTCTGTACCCTGGGGTGGCTTTGTCTTAACTGGAGCTCTTTTTAACTTAATGACTTCTTTAAAGACCCTATCTCTGATGGACATGTACACACTACTATATATAAAATAGATAATTAATAAGAACCTTCTATATAGCACAGGGAACTCTACTCAGTACTCTGTAATGACCCATATGGGAATAGAATCTAAAAAAGAGTGGATGTATGTATATGTGTAACTGATTCACTTTGCTGTACAGCAGAAACTAACACAACATTGTAAATCAACTATACTCCAATAAAAATTAATTTAAAAAAAAAACAACACCCTGTCTCCAAATACAGTCCCATTCTGAGGTCCTGGGAAGTAAGGCTTCAACATATGAATTTTGGAGGGAATTCCCTGGTGGTCCAGTGGTTAGGACTCTGCACTTTCACTGCCGAGGGTGACAGTTCAATCCCTGGTTGGGGAACTAAGACCCCGCCAGTCACGCTGAGCAGCCAAAAGAGAAAAGAAAAAAAAAAAAGGATGTATCTCAAAGAAAAAAAAAATCTCTATAATCAGTCAAATAAACGCCACCCGGTTTCCTGAATGTCTCACCTCTGGGCCTCTGTTCATGCCGTTCCCATGGCCTGGAAGGCTCTTCACCTGCCGGACTCCAGCACAGCCTGTAAGTCTCAGCTCAGATGCCCCCTCCTCCGAGAAGCCCTCTGGCTGGGTCAAACATCGCATCAGGGGCCCCTCAGTGCCTCAGTGCCTGGGATTCCCCCCACGACAGCTCTGATTACTGGGTCACCATCATCATCCGCTGTCCTGCCAGTGAGCTCCAAAACTCCGAAACAATCCCTCAAATTCCCTCATGCTGGCCTTTTGTAGTCAGCCCCAGGCAAATGCTGATCTGCTCTCTCATGCTAGAGATCTGTTTTCTGAGAATGTTATATATTTGGAATCATACGACATGCAGCCTTTTGAGCCTGGCCTCTTTCACTGCAACATAAAACATTTGGGCGTAAAGCTTTGCTGCCTGTATCAGTAGTTTGTTCCCTTTTGTTGCTGAAGAATATTCCATTGTACGAATGGACCCAAGTTTGTTTTATATTCGCCCATTGAAGGACAATTGAGTGTTTCCAGCTATTGGTGATTATAAATAGAACTACTGTAAATAATCACGTACAGGTTTTTTTTTTTTTTATTAATTAATTTTATTTTTGGCTGTGTTGGGTCTTCGTTTCTGTGCGAGGGCTTTCTCTAGTTGTGGCAAGCGGGGGCCACTCTTCATCGCGGTGCACGGGCCTCTCACTGTCGCGGCCTCTCTTGTTGCGGCCTCTCTTGTTGCGGAGCACGGGCTCCAGACGCGCAGGCTCAGTGGTTGTGGCTCACGGGCCCAGTTGCCCCGCGGCATGTGGGATCTTCCCAGATCAGGGCTCGAACCCGTGTCCCCTGCATTGGCAGGCAGATTCTCAACCACTGCGCCACCAGGGAAGCCCACGTACAGGTTTTTATGTGAACATAAATTTTCATTTCTAAATTCACAGCAGTGGGATTGCTGGGCCGTACAGTGGTTGCATGTTTAGTGTTTTAAGAACCACCAAACTGTTTTCCAGAGTGGCTCACCATTTTGCATTCCCACTATCCCCAGCCAGGTTTCTTGGCCTCCTTAATCAATAGAAATTGATATGAGGCCAGACAAGAAACTCAGGCAAGGCTTTATTGGGACCCCTGTTGCAGCAGGAGGGAGCAAAAACAAGTAACAGGTTCCCTTGCTCACTCTGCAAGCCAGCGCAAGCCGGTTCCTTATATGGGGTGAGGGTGAGGGTGAGGGTGGGTCCAGGGGTCGGGCTGGAGGGGTGGCTTAGGTGGTCTGTACACCCCCATAGTGGTGCTGTGTGGGTTTTTGGTGTTTTTGTATCTTGTCCATAATTTGCCCCAACTGCCCATGCATGCAGTTATTTTTAGTCCCTTATAGTTTCTTTGTATTTTGTTGCTGGAAGAGGCGTTTGTCCAGGTACAAGCACGGCAGCAAAGGGTCCCAGGTCCCAGCCTGTCTCACCACCAGCAGCATCTGAGAGGCCCAGTTTCTCTGCATCCTCATCTGCACTTGGTATTGTCGGTATTTTTAGTTTAGCTGTTCTAATAAGCGTGAAACGAGTCTTTTAAGGCTGGCATCATAGCCGAGGTGCAGGATTTGAACCCGAGCATCAGAGCATGTAACCACTGCAAGGTGCATTGGTAAAGATATAGGAAGTTGCTGGCCTGAGAAAACTTGTTCCATCTAGAAGGTAGAGTTTTGTGGAAGTCATTGCCACCTGCTCCAAAAAGTTGTGCTAAGGAGGAAATGCCACAGGGTGGAGGGCAGGGCTTTTCATGCAAGAGGTGGCTGTGGGTTCAAGTCCTAACTCCACCACTTCTCAGCTGGGTCGCCGGAGTCTTTCTGAGCCTACTTGGCTCATCTGGTGAATGTGCCTCAGAGGTTCCATCTCACAGAGGCAAGGTGTCCCCCCGGAGCCCTGGTCGGTCGGTGAGAAAGTTCTTGCAACGTGTGCCCCAACTCCTTACAGTCAACTCACACTTGTGCTTCAATGGTGGAACAGGTGACACAGGGAACCCGAGAGGAGAAAAAGTCATTGTAGGGGCCAGTCCGGACGGGAGAATCAGATCTTCCTGAAACAAACCAGAGGGTGCCCCTGCCTTGCTCTGCACCCCTCCAGGGCTCCCCACTGGGAGGTCCTGCCGGACCTGATCCCACAAACTCACCACCCTTGGATCTCATCCTCTCCTCCTTGCCCTCCACACGGGTGACTTCTACATCTCCTCTCCATCTTTGCCTTGCTGGTCCCTCTGCCTAGAACTCCCTCCCTTCCCAACTGAGCCTGAACTTCAGGTCTCAGCACTGACATTACCTCCTTCCCATGCCTGGCATACAGCAGGCGCTCAATAAATGCCGCTGGAGTGAATGAATGAGGTGGGAAAAGGAAGGGGGAGGAGTCTTATGGGGCAGATGAGGGAGTCTGTAGGCCACAGGGAGGAGCATGGCTCCTTCCTGCAGCAATGGGAAGCCGCAGCAGGCTTTAGGCAGGGAAAGGCATGTTGCAGGGGGACCTTTCTGTGCTGTGGGCCCTTATCAGTGGAAGTTTGTAAGTGCCTAAAATAAAACCCCTCAGATGGTAAAGGAAACCCATTACAAACCCATTACATGGGATACAGTTATCAAAATGTGCTTTAATTGTGATGGAATTTGTACATCTTCCCTCACACTTAAATAGCGAGGCCCGGTAGCAGCTCTAATGACTGTTAACATTAGAAGCAGGGGCAGGCGTGAGTGATGCAAGTTTTTCCCCTCCAAATTCATGGACCCCCCCTGACTTCTATTTGTGGACCCCTTGGGTGTCTGGGACCCCTGGAGAAAAATTCCCAGACGTTGGAATGTGACAAGAGCACTGGAAATGAGCACACTGGACACAAGTGTCACCAGGAGGGATAAGAAGTGATTACCGGGGACGATGGACTAGCATCCACACAGACAAGCGTCTGGCGGCTCGGCCATCTGTTCAAAGAAAAACAGGAAGCCTGTGGCCTGCCCCTCTGGCCTCTCTGGGCCCAGCCTTTGTCTTTGTGACTTAAACTCCCAAAGGCAGGCCTGGACACCCTGAGCCGGCTCCCAGCTTCCTCCCCCGGCTCCGGAAGCGGCAGGAAAAACAATCGGACAAGGCAGCATCTCCCAGGTTCTGTGCTCTCCTGACAACATCTCATGGGCACCGAACATGGGCCCACGGGGTCGGCTCTGAAGGTAACATCCCCATTTCACAGGTGAGGAAACTGAGGTCCAGAGAGCCCCACCCCCACCCCATCCAAGTCACTTAGCCTGGCTGTGGCCAAGCCAGGGTTGGAATCCAGGTCTTTTTGGACTCCAAGCCCTGCCTGTGATCATTCCTACTCTGAACTCACCACCTGGACCAGTGCAGTTCCTCCTCCCAGGTCCACAAGCTGTTGCCATCAGACCCCACAGGCTGTTCTCCCATACCAGCCAGAGGAGGCCAAAGTCCCCACCAATCTCAGCCTCTGTTTGAGCAGCTGCCGGGGTCACCCCAGCCCCGCCTGGCTGAGTCAGGCCTGGTCGTACCCTGGAGAGGAACTGCCTTGTCAATCAAGTCTGGCAGGCACCAGGGTGGGCAGGTAGCTGGAGCAGGACCTTTATTTGGAGGGTTCTTTGAAGAAGTTTTTCCACTAAGATAGGGCTCATAGCCCCCACTGGCTCCTGTGTGGAATCAGCTCCCACAAGGGCCTTGAGCTTAGTGCTGACCGCACCCCTCACTGAGCAGATGAGGAAACAGAGGCTCAGAGAGGTTGAGAGATTGGGTCACACAGTCTGGCCTGGATTGGGATCCAACTGGTATTTATTTTATTTTATTTTATTATTTTATTTTTTATTTTTGGCCGTGCCGAGCGTCACATGGGATCTTAATTCCCCGGCCAGGGATCGAACCCGTGCCCCCTGCATTGGAAGCGCAGAGTCTTAACCACTAGACCACCAGGGAAGTCCCCCGACTAGTATTTATTTATATATTTATTTATTTATTTGGCTGCATTGGGTCTTAGTTACGGCACACAGGATCATTGTTGTGGCATGTGGGATCTTTCGTTGCAGCGTGAGGGCTTCTCTCTAGCTGTGGCGGGTGGGCTCCGGAGCACGTGGGCTCAGTAGTTGCAGCGTGTGGTCCCTCTAGTTGTGGCCCACAGGCTTAGTTGCCCCGCGGCATGTGGGATCTTAGTTCCCCGACCAGAGATTGAACTCGCGTCCCCTGCATTGGAAGGCGGATTCTTAACCACTGGACCACCAGGGAAGTCCCCCAACTGGTATTTAGTTTGGAGTCAGGCTCCCCGGGCCACAGATCTGCAATGATAGATCTGACACTGATTCATTGGGTAAAATGGCACAAGTCACTCTGCATCTGTGAGCCTCAGTTTCCTCATCTGTACAAGGGGTATGGTGATGGCACCCACATGTGAGAAGGAGAACAGCATGTACAAAGGCCCTGAGGTGGAGTTGCGCCCTAGTGTTTACAGCCACATGGAAGAGGTGGGCAGCTGGAGTGGAGTGATTAAGGGAGACAATGGGAGGAGGGGATGACAGGGAGGTGACAAGGTCAGATCATGCAGGGCCTTCTGGGCCACAGTGAGGACTTCGGCTTTTACTCTGAATGAGGTGGGAGCCATGAAGGATTCTAAGCAGAGGAGGGACCTGATCTGATTCGGGTGTTCCCAGGCTCCTTCTGACCATCGAGGGGAAAACAAACTGTGAGGGGTGAGGGCGGGAGCTGGGAGACCAGGTATGATGGGGGCTGGACTGGAAAGAGGCAAAGAGGAGTGGAGAAACCTGCCAGTCTTTGCTCATCTTCGCATTTCCTGCCCAGCAGCTACCAGCAGCCTGAAAGGCGAGGCAAGGACTTTAGCCTGGGAGGCCGCCGGTTGCAGCAAGAGTGACCCGGGGTGGGGCACACCAGGGAGTGATGAGCAGGGTTACACCTGGCATCTCCCAGGCCAAAGTGGCTGGACCACTTGGGAAGGTGCGTGGGCTGCTGACACACGTGTGACATGTCACATGCCAGGCTGGGAGCCACCCTCCTGTGCCCTCAAGAGCCTGGGGCCCCACAGTCCAGGCCTCCCTCCTGTGGGCTCAGAATCTGACACTGATCCACTGGGCAACTGGGGCGAGTCACTCTGCTTCTCTGGGCCTCAGTTTTCTTTCTTTTTTTTTTTTTTTAAAGATTTTTTTGGTGTGGACCATTTTTAAAGTCTTTATTGAATTTGTTACAATATATATTTTTAAATTTTTATTTATTTTTATTTTTGGCTGTGTTGGGTCTTCGTTGCTGTGCACGGGCTTTCTCTAGTTGTGGTGAGCGGGGGCAACTCTTCATCGCGGTGCATGGGCTTCTCATTGCGGTGGCTTCTCTTGTTGCGGAGCATGGGCTCTAGGCGCGCAGGCTTCAGCAGTTGTGGCACGCGGGCTCAGGAGTTGTGGCTTGCGGGCTCTAGAGCGCAGCCTCAATAGTTGTGGCGCATGGGCTTAGTTAGTCCGCGGCGTGTGGGAGTTTCCCAGACCAGGGCCCGGCCGTGTCTCCTGCATTGGCAGGCGGATTCCTAACCACTGTGCCACCAGGGAAGTCCAAATTTGTTACAATATTGCTTCTGTTTTATGTTTTGGTTTTTTGGCTGAGGCATGTGGGATCGTAGCTCGCCGACCAGGGATCGAACCCTCACCCCCTGCATTGGAAGGCGAAATTGTAACCACTGGACCACCAGGGAAGTCCTGGGCCTCCGTTTCCTCATCTGTAAAAGGGGGGGGATAATGACAGCACCCATACACAGGAATGGGAACAGCACAGGCAAAGGCCCTGAGGTAGAGCTGAGCCCTAGCATTATTCAGCCCCTAGTTCCTAGGACCTTTTCTAACCAGGGCTAGAAGGGCCATCAGGAGGAGGCGCCTGGGCATGCAAAGCCTGGGAGGTGAGCAAGAAGTTGGCATATGCAGATGCTGAGTGGGGGCTGGAGAATCCACTAAGACTGCTGCCTTGGGGCTGGGAGAGGAACCATAGGGGAGAGATTTGAGACCACATACTGGCCAAGACACTCGCACATCCTCCTTCCACTGGAGGCGGCTGGGCCGGTCCAGGCTCCCAGACTGGCTCACTCAGGTCCCACCACCTGGTCCTGTGTCACATCTCCTAGCGCCTCGGAGCCCAACTGGACTCCTCTGCCCTCACCCCAGACTGGGGCACAACCCATGGAGACCCCTAGGTAAGCGCCCGAACATCCCTGTGCCTCAGTTTACTCATCTGTAAAATGGCGGAAAGGATAGGTCCTCCAACACATCAGAACTACAGGGCCGTGCTTAATAAACGCTCGAGATTATAATTATTATGGTGATTATAGTGATTGCTAGCCAGAGGGCAGAAAGAGCATCCCCCGGGAGGAAGTCCGAGGCCCCCAGCCTCAGTCCCGTGTCCTCTCCTCCCCTGCCCCCCTCAGTTTCCCCAGCCCAGCCTCAAGGGCGCAAAGGCGGCCAGGGGACCCGCGCCCCCTCCGGCCGGCAGGGGCAGCACGGAGCGGTCCGGGACACCCGGAAGGGCCCCGCCCCCGGCCCCGCCCAGCCTGGGCTGCCCAGAACCGGGAGGCGGCGGCGGCGGCGGCGGCGGCCACGGCGGGGACGGTGCGCGCGGCTGCAGCGGCGGGGCCGGCGGCTGGACGCGCGGAGCGCCATGGCGGCGGCCGAGCGCCGCGCCTTTGCGCACAAGATCAACAGGTAGTGCGGCCGCCGGGCCCCCTCCCGGGCCGCCCCCACGTGTCCGAGCCCCGCCCCGGGGCGGCCCGGCCCTCCCTCGCCTGGGCGCCCCCCATTCAAGCCCCTTCCGCCTTGGCCAGCTCCGGCCCGCTTCCTCCGGCCGGGGGCGCAGGCGTGGGGAGGTGGGGAGGGCGGTGGGGGTTCCGGGCTAGGGGTCGTGGGCGCGGTGGTGGCTGAGGTCCTCCCTTGGAACCGGTGGGACGCGTGGGGGCGTGCCCGGGGGGCCTTCCTGGAGGAGGAGGCGCGGGGAAAGCGCTGCCCGGCGCCCTCCGCACCTCCTACCCATCTCCTGGCCCTTCCCCCGGCCCCCAAGCTCCCCAAGCGTGGGAGTTGGGGGGCTCTTTCTGTCCCATCCTCTGGGCCTGGTGTGGGGCAGGGACGCATCAGACGCCGAGATTTGGGAACAGGGATGGTGCTCCTGGCGGCCTTTGAACCCCCTCGGGAAGTTTCCCGTGATCTTCTCCCCGCGAGGGTCCCGTGCCCAGCTGTCTGGGGGGCAGGGGACAGCTGTGAATGTCCCCCCGCCCCCAGCCCTGCTTCAGGCTCTCCCATCACCGGCTGGACGCGCTGGAGATGGATGGTGATTGAATGGAAGGAGTGGGGGCGGGGGACAGAACCAGCTGGTGGGCAGACGGGGGGAGGGGACAGGCGCCAGGCGCTGGGGGATCCATTTCCGTGGCCACTGGAGATTGTAAGAGATTGGCCAGGGAGGGGGATGTCAGACTCTCTGGGGCTGAAGAGCCTTTTACCCATTCGGGTCTTTGCCTCCAATAGTGGGCTCAGAATCTGCTGGGGGTGGGGTGGGGGGTGTGTTTCTCTCGCAGTGGGGGGTTGGGGGGTGGGCAGGGACCTCCCCTGATCACCCCCAGGTGAAAGAGTCAGCCCTGCCCTGACGGAGACACAAGAAAAGATCCCACCCTTGGGGGCAGATACAGTGGGGGAGGCAGAGGAGAAGCAGGATAAAGTAGATTATATGTTAGTGGTAAGTGGTATCAGGACATACAAGGCAGAGAAGGGAGATGGAGAATGTGAGGACTATTTGAGTTCTGGGAGGCGGGTCAGGAAGGCCTGGAGGAGAAGGTGGCATTTAAACAAAGATCTGATGGAGGTGAGGGAGGGGTCCATGCCCAGACATGGGGGAAGAGCAGTCCAAACACAGGGAAGGGCAAGTGCAAAGGCCCAGGGGCAGGAGCAGATGTTCACAGAGCATCTGAGGAAGCCAGTCAGGCTGGAGCAGAGTGAGGAGGGGGGCAGTGGGAGCAGGTTGTGCAGGGCTTGTGGGTTGTGGGGAGGAGTTTAACTTTTACCCTGAGTGAGGTGGGGGCCATGAAGAGTTTGGAACAGAGGAGGGACGTTGTGACCTGGTGTCTGGGGCATAGTGGTTGGGCAATTTTTACGTTCTCTTATCTCTGTGTCTCTGAATCGTTCCTCTCTCTTGGACCTTTGGTGTTTCTGAGCTTGGGGAGGTTATTGCCGTCTGTTTTTTTGCCTCTCAGTCCCTATGTCCTTGGGTCCTGGCGTCCACTCAAGTGAGAAAGAGAGGCCCTGGGTTTCGTCTTGGGGAATGGATACTCTATAGAGTTCAGGGTAAGAAAAGCAGAGAAAGATCCTGGGGCCCCAGTGAACCACAAGCAAATGGCTCAAGTCTTCCAGCCACCCTCCGACAAAGTCTCCTGAGCAGACTAGTGGGCACCCAGGTACCTACATGCTCAGACCTAGGCCTGTATTCATCTGCTTGTTCATTCAATTATTCATTCCACAAATGCCATATTAATCTAAATATTAGACAGTCCCCCAGTTTCCTAATGAACAGGTTCATTTAAAACAAAGATTTGGGGGGACAACTTAAAAATACAAACTCGGGAATTCCCTGGTGGTCCAGTGGTTAGGACTCGGCGCTTAAACTGCAGGGGCCCGAGTTCGATCCCTGGTCAGGAAACTGAGATCCTGCAAGCCGCGAGGCATGGCCAAAAGGAACAACAACAAACAAACTCTTATGAATGTACACAACATGCACAAATATTATTGTATGCAACATAATGTTCATTTTTTTTTTCACTTGTACTCTTTAAAATAAAGTCCAATCTGTAATGGTGATAATGACCAGCACTTTTTTGTTTTTTGGCTGCGTGGCTTGGCTTGGCTTGGCTTGCGGGATCTTAGCTCCCCGGCCAGGGATCGAACCCCTGCCCCCTGCAGTGGAAGCCTGGAGTCCTAACCACTGGACCGCCAGGGAATTCCCATGACCGGCACTTCTAATGTGCTTATCGCATGCTGGTCCCCATCTGAGAAGTCACTAATTGTCACCAGAGCCCGCTGACATTGGTATAACTATTGAAACCAAAACCCAAAGTGGTTAGGTCACTCTCAAGGGTCTCTCGGGGGGGAAGTGAGCCCAAGAGTGTGTGCCTCCAGAGTTAAGAACAGTCTTGGAAACCGTGCCCCTTCCTGCCCTCTCCTGTCCGCGAGGACGTCCATTCCTTCTTCCCAGGCTTCTGAGAGCAGTGTCTTTATTTTGCCCCTCAGTTGTCTGATGTGGGGCAGTTTGCATTTCTCATTTAAAGAAATGATTTGTTGGAGGGATGGGAGCACAAGATGACATACATTGACGAAATTCCAAAAGTACCTGTGAGATTTCAAGGAAATATCTTCCTCCCACTCCTGTCCCCAAATATATTTGCAGACGTGAGCTTATGCGTAGGTGATTATTTTTTACCTCTAAAAAAATTGTAACAGATGACATGTATACAGAAAAATGCTAAGTTTAAGGAGTAATCATGAAACAAATGCCAGGGGAAAAGTCACTTGGATCAAGACGGGCCGTCTTGGGAATTACCTGGCTGTCCAGTGGTTAGGACTCCGCGCTTCCACTGCATGGGGCACAGGTTCAATCCCTGGTCAGGGAACTAAGATCCTGCATGCTGTGTGATGCCGCCAAAAAAAAAAAAAAAAAGACGGGGGCCGTCTCTACCTTCCCAAGCCTCCACACTCCAGCAGGCCCCCCCTCAAGGTCTGCACTTGACTCTGCCCCTCAGGGAACGGCTATGCTGATGGCAGCTACTATTTCTTCCTCACTTACATTATGGTTTCTCCGTCCAAGTTGGCTTCCTATCTGCAGTGGGTTGGCTTTGTCTGTTTAGAACATCTCATAAATGGGACCACACGGGATGTCAAGTCCTATATGGCAGTGTAATGTCGGCAGCGTCTGTGCTGCCGCCTGTAGTCTGGTTCATCCTTTTTCATTGCTGCATACTATTCCCCCTGCTTCTTGTGTGTTCTCCACCTTTGGTCAAGGAACTTGTGAGTTGTTTCCCTTTGAGGCTGTCACGATCAGAGCTGCCATGAGCATTCTCAACCATGTATTTACTCCTGAGTATCTACGCCTCAGAGTGGGATTGCTGGATTGGCATATTTTCAACTCTGCCTGTAAATTTACAGATGGTTTTCCAAAGGGGTTCCCCCAGCAGCAGATGAGGGTTCCCATTGCTCCGCATCCTTGCTGGCACTCATATTATTTGCCTTTAAATTTTTCTGTCAGTCCAGGAGGGGTAGGGTGGGATATGAGGAGGAATCTCTTTATGGTTTTATATTTACTCATTTTCTTCCCTCACTTTTTGCAGAAGTGGGAACACAGCATCAAGGCTTAAGCCATTCTTGTTTCTGGTTTCGTCATCCTCCTCCCCTGTGAGGGTAGTCCTCTGTTAATCTGGCCAGCCCTGGGGGCGGTACACAGTCTCACATGAATTCCCAGCGCTGCCACTGCTTCATCTTTCCCCTCTGAGCATCTCTTTAATATCACATAGGGTTGTGGAGTTTTCACCTTAGAAGGATTTATCTCACCAATAGCTATAACCCACCACCTGATCTTTGCAGTTTCCATCATTGAATGCTGAGATCCCTTCCTGAGAAAACCCACTAAATTCAGCTCAGCATTTTGCCTCCCTTTTTGAAATGTGGTCCACGGGAACATCTGAAGCAGATCTGATGTGGGAGTGAGAAAGAGAGAGGGGTTGGCGATGACTCCCAGGTGTGGGTCCCAAGCATCCAAGAGGGTAGGGCTGCCCTTAGTGAGACAGAGAGGATGGTGGGAGGGCAGGTTATGGTCATGGGGCAGATTTGAGGATCTGTTGGTGTTTAGATGGTGTTGAAGCCTCCAGACTGGATGGGACCGCTCTTGGGAGTAGGGAGCAGGTGAGTGTGGACAGGGAAGGGGCAGGTTCTGGAGCCCCTGTTCTTGGCCCTGCTTCCCATCATGGAATGCCTAGCGCTAAAGGACTTTGACCTCCAGCTGACCAGGGTTCAATTCTGGGCACTGCTGCATTCTGCTGTGTGACCCTGGGTGCCTCACGACCCCTCTCTGAGCCTCACTCACCTTTGGTGTACAAAGCAGGGTCAGAAATTCCAGTTTCCCAGGATGCTCTGTGAGGCAACGTGGTGACAGCTAGCTTTAATTGAGCACTTACTGTGTGCCAGGCCCTACACTCAGAACAGCTCAATGAGTCGTGGGTACTGTCCCAAGCCCAGAGGTCCAGAGAAAAGATGTCATTTGCCCACACTCGCCCAGCTCCAAGTGCAGAGCTCTGTGACTCAGTAAACTGGCTCCCGTGGCCACACCGTTGTGGACCAAGCCTTTTCCCACTTTGGGGGCCTCACTCTAAGGCCCGTGGCAAAATGAAGCTGGAGGCTCAGCCCTCCCCACACCCCTCCCTGCTCTGGGACAGCAGCTGCAGAACAGCTGGGACCAGGGCACAGACAGGTTTCCTGATACGGCATCTTTCATAAATCACCCCCAATCCTCCTCTGTGTGCCCATGCTTCCAGAGGAAGTGGCCTGGACTTGGGGAACTTGAGGACAAATCCCTAATTTTTTTTTTTTACCCCCCTGCACCACCTGGCTTGCGGGATCTTAGTTCCCCAACCAGGGACTGAAGCTGTGCCCTCAGCAGTGAAAGCGCGGAGTCCTAACCACTGGACCGCCAGGGAATTCCACAAATCCCTTATTTTTAACATCCTTTGAATTTCCTACAAGCTTCTCTTCCCTTCCCCGCTTCCCCACACCCCCTGTCCAATAGAAGCAAGACTCTGAGACCGTTGACAGAGAAAAGAAATAGAATCCAGGGACAGAGAAGGAATGAGGCTGGGGTCTCAAATTGGAGGCCCCACGTTGGATCAGGGTCGTGGTCAAGTTTTTTTTGACCCACACGGATTTGAATTCAGAGGCTTACAGACAGGGCTGAAGCTCCTAATTATCCCCACTCCACACCTGTCTTTCCTGGGCCCACCTCACACATCCATTGCATTGGACTCTTGTGGGCCACATTTGCAATCCTCAACATAGCGCTTTATGGGGCACAACTTTTTATTTTTATTTTTATTTTTTAAAAAATGTTTATTTATTTATTTATTTGGCTGCTCTGGATCTTAGTTGCGGCATGTGGGGTCTTTAGTTGCGGCATGTGGGATCTAGTTCCCTGACCAGGGATCGAACCCGGGCCCTCTGCACTGGGGACACAGAGTCTTAGCCACTGCGCCACCAGGGAAGTCCCAGGGGCACAACTTTTTATAAGAAAATTTCCAAGCCTAAGAGAAAAGAGGGAAGCAGGAGCGATTGAGGCCTGAACCTCTCAGCCGTTGCCTTCTTGATTTTAAGAGAGACTGAGGCCCAGAAAGGTTGTTCCACCTGTCCAAAGCCACACAGCTAAAAGATAAGGGGCTTCCCCCAACTTACAGTAGATTTACGCAAGTTGGACCAAGAGGGAGATTGGAAGGGATTCACTCATTCCATCAAAAAAACATTTATTGGGCTTCCCTGGTGGCGCAGTGGTTGAGAGTCTGCCTGCTAATGCAGGGGACACGGGTTCGAGCCCTGGTCTGGGAGGATCCCACATGCCGCGGAGCGTCTAGGCCCGTGAGCCACAACTACTGAGCCTGCGCGTCTGGAGCCTGTGCCCCGCAGCGGGAGGGGCCGCGATAGTGAAAGGCCCGCGCACCGCGATGAAGAGCGGTCCCCGCACCGCGATGAAGAGTGGCCCCCACTTGCCGTAACCAGAGAAAGCCCTCGCACGAACCGAAGACCCAACACAGCCAAAAATAAATATAAATAAATAAATAAAGTAGCTATAAAAAAAAACAAACAAACAAACATTTATTGATGGGAATTCCCTGGCAGTCCAGTGGTTAGGTCTTGGCGCTTTCACTGCCGTAGGCTCGAGTGTGATCCCTGGTCGAGGAACTAAGATTCCACAAGACATGTGGCACAGCCAAAAAAAAAAAAAAAAAAAAAATTATTGAGCATCTACTATGTGTGGGATCCAGTCCTGGGACCTCCACAGGGACAACACAGTCCTAGTCTTGTTTTCACAGAGACCCCAGGGAGCAGGGATTTCCAGGCCTAGAGAACAGAGCCCAGCCTCAGAGCCTTTGCACTCGCTGTTCCCTCTGCCTGGCACACTGTTCCCCCAGATGACCGCATGGCTCCTTCTCCTTCCAAGCTCAGCTGAAGGAATTGAGAGCTTGGGGAATCCCTGCCCCTAGAGGGTTTGTTCGAAATTCCCATGCTGGCCCCCTCCCCTGTGGGTCTTGCCCCTTCACCCTCATCCTCTGGGACTCTGAAGGTCAGGGTAGATGCAGGCGGCCCACGAAGGCCACGGCACTGACCTTGGTGGCTGGGTTGTGCTCTCTGAGAGTCATGCTGGCCTCTTACACACAGTCAGCCTCAGTCTCAGACTCCCTGAGAAGGTGGGTGTATGGCATGCCCGCTGAATGCCAGGCCCCCTGCTCAGCTCCACTGGTGTGTGAGAGCAGGGCAGCTACAGATGGGTAAACTGAGGTTCAGAGGCAGGAGTGACTTGTCCAGCAAGGGTGGAACGGTTCTCACATTCCTGATGAGGGGCAGGGGCCAGGGTAGGCAGAGGTCCTCCAGATGAGGAAGTGGAGGCCTCTCTCCAGACCTGGAAGCCAGTCCTGGTGGGTCAGGACTCAGACCCCGGGGGCCAGGGGGAAGAAGGAAGCGCAGGAATCAGTGGCCCTCAGGCCCTGCCCAGCAGCAGCCCTCTATCTGTGCTTGCAGGAGGAAAGGGGACCATGTATCTGCCACAGCCTTGGGGCCCACACGCTGAGACCTGTGCATCCTGAAGCCTGGGTTCTCTTGGCCCGGGGCCTGATTTTTTTTCTTTCCATAGCCTGGATTTTCCTCTCATGGAATGAATTTGTCAGCTCTGAGGCCCCGGTTCCCAGGGCCCTGCTGCCCAAGTGCTCCTGCCCCCAACTACCCCCTTCCCGTCCCCACAGGACAGTGGCTGCTGAGGTGCGGAAGCAGGTGTCCCGGGAACGCAGTGGCTCTCCCCACTCCAGCAGGCGCTGCAGCAGCTCCCTGGGGGTGAGTGTGTGGGAGCGCCCCCCCCCCCCGCCGCTGCTGTGGGGAAGCTGAGGCTGGGAGGGACCCAGCTGTGACAGGGAAGGGGGTCCCTGTCCTGGCCCAGCACTGTCCCCATTCCTGTCCCCAGTGAGCGTGAGTGGGAGGGTGGTGGACCCCCCTCTCTGCAGGGAGCAGCCCTGTGGGTGGTCGGGGGGAGAAGTTCCAGCCTGCTGTGGCCCGCACCTCCTCCTGCCTGGACCACCCAGCTGGGGATGGTGGGGAGGGCGGTCTGGGGGATGGGAGGTGCTTCTGGCTGCAGTGGGGAGGGGTGGGCCTCTCTCGCCCTAGGGCCTGAGGAATTGTCTCTTTCTTTGCTGCAGTCCACAAACCTTTCCTTCCACCATGAGTTTCCTGCCCCTCCAGGCACAGGGTGTGATTTCCTGCCTGGAAAGAGGGTCAGGGCCGGCCAAGCTGGGGTGGGGGTGGAGTGGCTGAGGTCACCATCCTCCAGGGCCCCTCCAGCTCCAACACCCTCCATGGCTCCCACCGCCCTCTTGTTTGTTCAAGGCCAGCCCAAGTCCACACACCCTCCAGTCCCCCGGGGCACGGGTCACAGCCACTTTGCTCCAACTCAGGTCCCACTGACTGAAGTCATTGAGCCCCTGGACTTTGAGGATGTGCTCCTGAGCCGGCTGCCAGATGCAGAGCCCGGGCCACTCCGGGACCTGGTCGAGTTTCCAGCTGATGACCAGGAGCTGCTGCTGCAGCCCCGGGAATGCCGCACCACGGAGCCTGGGATCCCCGAGGATGGGTGGGTTCAGCCCCACACCCTCCCTGTCTGTAACTCCACCTGCCTCTGTGCCCCCCATGAATACCCCCTTTCCCACCAAGCTCCCAACAGCCCTGAATTCAACTGTTGGCTCCGCTGTGTGACCTTGGGCAAGTCCCCTTCCCTCTCTGAGCCTCTACCTCTGCATCTCTGAAACAGACAGAAGGACAGGCCCCACCTCACAGGCCACTGGAAAGATTAACACTGGGCCCTGCCTTTGTTTACCCTGATTGTATTTTGTGCAGAAAGCTGGATGCCCAGGTGAGGGCTGCTGTGGAGATGTACACGGAGGACTGGATCATCGCCCACAGGAGGTGGGTCTGGCTCGGGGGCAGCTCAGGGTAGAGAGGCCAGGTCTGAGCCCAGAAGAACCCATTGTCTGCTGCCGGTCCTCCTGTTTATCCACCCACCGTCCCTTTAAGGGTAGCCAGACTCCTCCGGCGGAGCGTAGGGAGGGTGGATGGCCTTGCAGGCATCACCTGGGCCTTGGAGGTGTGTCAGCACATCCCGGAGCCCTGGGGAGCCCTCGGGAGCCCTCATTCCTGATACCCACCAAGCCCTGCCTCCTCCTAGGTACCAGCACCTGAGTGCAGCATACAGCCCCATCACCATGGAGACGCAGCGAGAGAGGCAGAAGGGCCTCACCCGCCAGGTCTTCGAGCAGGACGCTTCTGGGGATGAGAGGTCCAGCCCGGAGGACTCGGTGAGGGAGCCCTGGGTAGGGGTCACTATAAGCATATGTACATGCATGGGCTGCGGCCCCAGCTCTCAAACGCGTATGATGGGAAATGACCCAAACAGCCTTGAACCCAAAAGGAAATGTATCAGCCCTGTAAGTGAAAAGTTAAGGGTAACAATTATAAGCATTTATTAAGGGCTTAGTGTGTACTAAATGTTTTATACTTGTCCTTATCTTCCATCCTGTGAGACCGGGCAACACCCATTTTACAGATAAAAACACTGAGGGGAGTTCCCTGGTGGTCTAGTGGTTAGGATTCGGAGCTTTCACTGCTGTGGCCTGGGTTCAATCCCTGGTTGAGTCTTGAGCCTGTATTTTGTCAACCAATATTTATTGAGTGCCTACTTTTACCAATAATAATCATGTCAAGAATTATTGTTATTGTTTCCTTGTTACTATTTATAAATGTAGATGGGGAAACTGAGGCCCTTAGAGTTGGGGTCAGAGACCCAGGGTCACAGAGCTGAGCTGGGATTTGAACCAAGGTAGTCTGCTTCTGACCATAGCTGAGTCTGGGAGGTCAGGCAGGGTCCTGGGCCATTGACAGCCCCAATGAGAACTCTCCCTCCCCTGGCAACAGTGAGCAGAATCCCAGGGAAGGCTCTCATTGGCCCAACCCAGGCATATCCTGACCTTGGAGCCAATCCCTGGGGCTGGTACCTGTTTTGTTCTGATTGGCCAGACAAGGGTCATGTGATACCCAGACTGGGAAGTAACCTCCCCACAATAGTAAAGGAGGGGGCTTCCCCAGACAGAAGGTTCTAGAAAGAGAGTCAGCAGAGCCCTCAGGTGACCCTTGTAGTGGTGACCCCAGCCCCTGGCCCTCAGCTTCCCCATCTATAGGTTGGGTATGAGGACAGTCTCACCTGAGTAGGATGGAGATGCGTTGAGCTGGCGCTCAGCCCTTGCCCATTCTCTACTGGCAGGATGACCCCCGGCACTCCTCAGGCTCCCCAGACGACACCCCACGAAGCAGTGGCGCCTCTGGCATCTTTGACCTGAGGAACTTGGCAGCTGACTCATTGCTGCCCTCACTGCTGGAGCGCGCAGCCCCGGAGGACGTGGACCGGCGCAATGAGGCCCTGCGGCGGCAGCACCGGCCCCGTGCCCTGCTCGCCCTCTACCCGGCGCCCGACGAGGTGGGTGCCCACTAGCCTGCACAGGCCCTGAGGTCAATACACATCCAACTGACATGTATCCCAGTATATGATCCCAGCAAGATTTCCTGGGTGCCTACTGTATACCCTGCAATGTATACTTTAATTCAATGGCTTCTGTTGGGTGCCTACTATATACCCCTATATTTTTCCACCCAGCATTTATTGGGCACCTACTATATACTGCTATATTTACTCAACCAATATTTATTGTATGCCTACTGTATAGTCTTTTCTTCAATCAAACAGCATATAATCAACCAGTGTTTATTGAGCACCTACTGTATATGCCTATATTTATCCACCCAGCATTTATTGGGCACCTACTGTGTACCATATTTTTTATTTGATGACTTTTATTATATATACCCCTATATTTATCCATTCAGCATTTATTGGGCACCTACTGTGTACCCTATATTTTTATTCAATGACCTTTATTTATTATACATACCCTTATATTTATCCACCCAGCATTTATCGGGCATTTACCGTATATTCATATTTATTCAGTCAATGTTAACTGTATGCCTACTGTATAGTCTTCTATTTAATTAAACAGCATTTGAGCAACTAATATTTATTGAGCACCTACCATGTGTTCCTATATTTATCCAACTAACTTTTATTAGGCACCTAGTATATACATCTGTGTTTTAATTCAGCCATTTATTGAGTGCTTGCTGTATACCCCAATATTTTATTCAACTAGTACTTATTGGGTGTCTAGTACATGTCTCTATATATGTCCAGTCAGCATTAATCAAATACTTTCTGTATATGTCTATGTTTACTCAACCACTTCTTAGTAGGTACCTACTACATACCTCTGTGTTTATCCAACCAAGATGTTTGAGTGCCAGTTATATAGCAGGCACTGGGGATACAGCCACGAATAAGATAGAGCCAGTCCTTGCTCTCTGAGTTCACAGCCTGGTGGAGGAGAGATACCAGCAAATGACAACCCAGAATAGTGCCATGATGAGGTGTATGTCATTGTCCCTCACATGGCCCTCAGTGTCCCAGCCACGTGGCCCATTGCAACAGGGCCTGTTGAGCATCTGGAACATCAAGTGCCTCTGAGTGAGGGAAGGCTTCCTGGAGGAAGTGCCAGCTAAGGTGCGACCTGACGATGAGCAGGTATCGGCCAGGCAAGGAGGAAGGGAGAAGAAGGGCATTCCAGGCAGCGGAAACAGCATGTGCAAAGGCTCAGAGGCAGGGGACTGGAAGAAGTTTAGTCAGGCTGCAGGTAGAGCTGGTCTCAGGCCACACATTCCAAGCCCTTCCTGGAGGATGTGTTCCCAGCTGCCCCTTCGGCTCTTGGCAGGATGAGGCCGTGGAACGCTGCAGCCGCCCGGAGCCACCCCGAGAGCACTTCGGACAGAGGATCCTGGTCAAGTGCCTGTCGCTTAAGTGAGTGTGCTGACCCGTCCCTCCCTTCAGACACGGGAGGGGACCGTGTGGCTTACGGTGTGGCACACACTCGAGCCGTGCCATCACCGTGTGCAGCCCTGACACCTATGAGGACGCCCGTGGGCTCTCAGGCTGGAAAATAAGACTCCCGTTTTCATTATTCAAAACCGCCAATCCTAAGCTCCAGCTGTGTGTCAGGCTCAGTTCTCAGCCCTCCATGTGTATTAACACTGACCTTCACCACAACGTGCGACGTGGGTGCAGGTGGGAAACCGAGGCACAGGGTGGTATAAAGTCATCGTGCCCAAGATCACGAGTTGTGAGGCCAGAGTCTGGCCCTCGCCCAGCCTGCTGCTAGGACCCAGGCTAGAGGGGGCGCTGGTGACCCTGGGCCTGGCTTCCAGCTGCCCAAGGCCCCCTCCACATCGCCCCCTGGGAGCAGCCAGCGTTCGTGGGAATGGAGCTGAACAGGATGTGGCCTTGGACCTGAGCCCGGCCCGGCCCCTCCCTCCCCGACTCTGAGTTCCTGCCTGGATGGGGGCAGGAAAGGGAGGTCCCATCTGGCCTGAGGCCCGGGTGGGCCTCCTGCCTCAAGCACATGGGCTGGGAACCGGCTCTCTGAGCTCATCCAGTCATTCAACAAACACTCATTGAGCGTCTACTGTATGCAAGGCCGTGTAACTGCGGGATGACCACATAGGGCTCTCTAGGTGGGGGATACAGCACGAACAGAGGCCAGGAGATGTCTGGAGAGAGGAAAATTGAGGCCAAGAAGTGGGCGGGATGGGGCCACGCAGGGCAGTGAGGAGCCTCAAATTTTAAGTTTTTTTTTTTTTATTCTTGCTACCTTCTTTTTTTAAAAAATATTTATTTATTTATTTGGCTGCATCAGGTCTTAGTTGCGGCATGTGGGATCTTCTTTGCAGCATGCAGGATCTTCGTTGCGGCATGCGGGATCTTTCACTGTGGCGCACGGGTTCTTAGTTGTGGCTCACAGGTTCTAAGTTGCGGCACGCAGGCTCTCTAATTGTGGCGCGGGCTCAGTAGTTGCGGCGCGTGGGCTGAGTTGCCCCGCGGCATGTGGGATCTTAGTTCCCCGACCAGGGATCGAACCTACGTCCCCTACACTGGAAGGTGGATTCTTAACCACTGGACCCCCAGGGAAGTCCCAAATTTTAAGTTTTAAGATGTTTCCTTAGGAGGCACGTGGATGATGAGTAGAAATGAGCAGGGCAGAGTAAGACAGGGAGGCGGTTATGGGGGCTGTTTAGGCGAGCGAAGATGGGACTCAGCCCAGGACGGCAGAAGCCATAGAGGACACCTCAGGGAGGGGAGGCAGGGAGGCCCAGGAGTCGAGAATTTCAAGATGGGACTGCGGGAGGATTGACGTGCCAAAAGCTGCCTCCATGCCAACCGAACAAGGGCCATGGATTCAGCTGGAAGGGCTCTGTGTGAGTTACTTACTGAGGGAGGAAGGGAGGGGGCGGAAATCTCTTGGTGCCTCAGTTTCCCCTTTGGCAAAATGGGACAGGTCTTTCCTACAAGCCCTTAAATGGTGCTTCTCTGTGACCTAGTGGGAAACAGATGCCCCCCGCCCCCACAAGGCACCAAGGCTGGGCTGGACCTCAAGAGGGAGTGGGGTGTATGGAGGAGGGAGTGTCAAGGTCATCCTCTGCCAGAGAACCCCCGTTTACTGCAGGTTCGAGATAGAAATCGAGCCCATCTTTGGCATCTTGGCCCTGTACGATGTGCGGGAGAAAAAGAAGGTAGGAACCCCTTTCTTCCCTTTCCTCCCAGTCCTCCTCCTCCTCCTCGCTGCAGGGTAGTGGGCTTCCTGGAAGTGGTGGCCCAGCTGCCTCTTGTGCCCCCAGATCTCGGAGAACTTCTACTTTGACCTGAACTCAGACTCCATGAAGGGCCTACTGCGGGCCCATGGCACCCATCCTGCCATCTCCACCCTGGCCCGCTCTGCCATCTTCTCCGTGACCTATCCCTCGCCCGACATCTTCTTGGTCATCAAGGTACCCACTGGGGCTGGCAAAGGGGTGATAATGGTGAAGGCTGCAGGCGAGGTCCCCACTCTCATGAAAGAAGACAGACATGTCACTAAGAAGGGTGATCAGGGCTGTCATGGGGGAAGTACAGGCAGCTGGGTGAGAGCCCAGAGGAAGCTTCTGACCCAACCCAGGTGGGGAGAAATCACCAAGGGCTTCCTTGGAGAGGTTACAGCTCAGCCGACACCCATGAGTGGGCAGCCTGGGGAGAAATGGCATCCCGGCACATGTGGGTGGATGTTTAAAATTTTTTTTAGTTGAGAGTTTTTCAGTTTATTAGGGAAAGAAAGACCTAGTTGGCACATTTCGTTTGGGATTTTCTTTTTCCAGGAGTGAGCTCAAATTTCCTTCCCCAAAACATTCAATTAGGTTACGCTAATGACATTAATTGAACACCTTAAGGCAGGCACTGCTCCCAGTCGGTCAGGCTTCACAGGGATTCTGGTCTTTGGTCTTCACAGCAGCCCCGGGAGGTGGGAGTTGCCATGGGGCCCATTTTACAGTTGGGGAAACTGAGGCACAGAACTGGTAAGGAATGTGCTCAAGGTCCCATAGCCCCTGAGTGGTCAGGATTGGAGTCCAGGCTCAGAGCGATGCTTGGTGTGGACTCTGTTTATACTAACAAAGAAAGGTGTAAATGTGGGGGGAAGAAATGGAGTCTCGGGTTTGGGGCCAGGTTTAAAAGGTGGGGAGGGTGTAGCTGGTTGCCCAGGCTGAGAGCTAGCGCTCAATCCCAAGGACAGTGGGAGCCATGGGCGGTGTTGGAACGAGAGCCCTAGCTGGATGGAACGGAATGTATGGGAGGCTGTGAGGGTCAGGGAAGTTGTGGGTGGCTTGGGGAAGTTGGAGTCCCAGCAGTGCCTCACTGGCCTTGCCTGCCCCTCAGCTGGAGAAGGTGCTGCAGCAGGGGGACATCAGCGAGTGCTGCGAGCCCTACATGGTGATGAAGGAGGTGGACACAGCCAAGGTAAGCGTGGGAGGCTGGGCCAGGTGGTGAAAGGGTCCCCAGGCAGGGCAGATCCTGGGTTCAGAGGGCCTGGGGCATTGAGCTTGTGGGGTGTGTTTGCGGCGTCTCCCCGCAGAACAAAGAGAAGCTAGAGAAGCTGCGCCTGGCGGCTGAGCAGTTCTGCACCCGTCTGGGCCGCTACCGCATGCCCTTCGCCTGGACGGCGGTGCACCTGGCCAACATTGTGAGCAGCGCGGGCCAGTCGGACCGGGACTCGGACTCGGAGGGCGGTGAGGAGGCGGGGCCGACGGGCCAGGGGCGGAGCTACCGGGGAAGGGGAGGGGCGCCCTCTGCTGGCCGGACTTGGTACCAGACCTGAGTCCGCACCGTCTCTGCCCCTCCCTGCCTCTCCCTCTCTCTCATTTCTGTCCCTCTCCATCACTGTCACTGTCTCCGCTAGAGCGCCGACCCACCTGGACTGACCGCCGCCGTCGGGGGCCCCAGGACCGGACAAGTAGCGGGGACGACGCCTGCAGCTTCTCCGGCTTCCGCCCAGCCACGCTAACTGTCACCAACTTCTTTAAGCAGGTGCCGTGGCTCGGGGGTCAGGGGGCTAAGGGAGGGGTGCCCAGGGGCACGGCCCCATTACCCCCCTGTGGCTGCCCGGGCCCCGGGGACCCCAAGCCCCTCGGCCCTGGTTCACCAGGGCGGGTCCCTGCAGGAAGCTGAGCGGCTCAGTGACGAGGACCTCTTCAAGTTCCTGGCTGACATGCGGCGCCCGACATCCCTGCTGCGGCGCCTGCGGCCCGTGACCGGTGCGTGGTGCGCGCCCTAGACGGGACGTGTTACTCATGTAGTCACTCAGCAAACCCACACTGAGCACCTACTGTGCCAGGCCCTGGGGACCATGATAGGCAAAGCCCCGACTTCACGGGTGGACCTTCTAATGGGACCCAGAGATGAGAAACAGAATAAGACAGGACTGTGGTGGTCCAGTGGCTAAGAATCCACGCTTCCACTGAAGGGGGCACAGGTTCGATCCCTCGTTGGGGAAGATCCCGCATGCCGCGGGGTGCGGCCAAAAAAAAAAAAGAGTAAATAAGACAGATAGATAGTGGGTCACACGGGGAATGTGGTGGGCAGAGCTGATCAAATATGAGGGCAAGACATGGGAATTGAGAGCATCTTTCGGCCTTAGAGCCACCAGAGGGTATTGTGGGAGAGTCAGAGCCCTGATCCGAAGCCCAGAGAGGTAGGGCCCGGCTCGAGGCTCCCAGGCAGGTGCAAACTGACTACCCCCTCCCCAGCCCAGCTCAAGATTGACATCTCCCCAGCCCCTGAGAACCCCCACTTCTGCCTCTCCCCGGAGCTGCTTCATGTCAAGCCCTACCCAGACCCCAGGGGTCGGCCCACCAAGGAGATCCTGGAGTTCCCCGCCCGTGAGGTCTACGCCCCGCACACCAGCTACAGGTACAGCCTCTGGGGCAGGCGGGCACTTGAATGGGGGCATTCAGGCATCGTGCAAAGTGAGATGCCCTTTCCCCGACACTCACAGACACTGGCCTGAGATGCCACTGCTCGGCTTTAATGGGGGATGGATAGGAATGAAGGGGCATGTCCTTCCTCCACCCCTCCTCGACGGTCCGTGTCCTCTGCCTGCGTCCCTGCCTGCTTCCGTCTCTGCTCCATGGCCGGAAATGGGGCCCAGCGCCCTGGCCGACCTCAGCAGACAGGCAGCTCCTCCCTGTGCAGGGGCCGCATGGGGCATGGCAGCATCCCTCGGTGCATGACTGGTCCTCAGTTCCACCCAGACAGGCTCAGGCTGGGAGCGCCGCCGTGTGGAGTCTGGGAGGGAGGTGAGGCTCAGCCAAGGCGCAGGGGTCCCCATCCCGCTGCCTGGCACGCCCAGCCCCCCACCAGGCACACCTCTCCTGAATCTGTCTCAGCCGCTGCTGCTGTGCCATCATCTCCTGCCTCTGTCGCTGCACGTGGCCCACGAGGGCCCACATGATGTGGCTCTGCTGGTCTGCATGGACCTGTGGGGTCAGGACAGAAACCTCAGCTGGGGGCCGCCTCACCTCCTATCCCTCGACCCCACCCAGACCCCCCTGCTCCCCACTGCATCCGTGTGACCCGACAAGTCACTGCCACTCCTTGGCCTCAACTTCCCCACCTGTAAAATGGGGATGAGACAGGAGTCCCTTTGTGGGGTTGTTATGAGCATGATGTGGATTTTTAGAGGGCATAAAACAGTGCCGGATATGTCATGGGCACTCAAGAAATTCTCTAAATGGTATGCATTTATTGAGTAACTCCCATGTGCCCCACCCCATGCTGAGGATTTTATCTGCACCGAGTCCCTGGCTCTGCTTTGAGACATCAGTTGTCGCCCTTATTTGCAAATAGGGAAACTGAGGTATGGGAAGGGACATGGGTTTTGCCCAGAGACACACAGAGTAGAGGCCAGGGTACTGGAAGGCTGACCTTTCGGGGGGGGTCTCTGGGACAAAAGGTTCAGAAATGAGGTCTGGTTGTGAATCAGGGTCTTGACTCCCCCAGGGCTGGGAACCCCTTACCTTTAAGGCCTCAAATTCTTGGCGGGCATGACCCAGCCAAGCGCCTCTCAGCTGGACTTCCATCCGCTTCATTTTCTTCCACAGCACTTGCTGTCCTTGGGCCACTTCCCCCAGCGCCTGGGCTGTGGCTTCTGCCTGCAGCTTGAGACCATCCTCTTCCATCTGATCAACAGATAGTGGATGTTAGTAGGATGACCTACTGGGACTGGCCTGATTTTAACACTGGAAATCCTGTACTCCAGGAACCGCCTCAGTCCTGGGAAAACCTGACAGTTGGTCACCCTAGGCGTAACTCTCCCATAGACTCCTATCCACCCCGCAACACCCCAACTGCGGCGTCTACCTGCATCTCCAGTAGGCTCGCACGTAGCTCCCGGGCTGCATCCTGGCCCTGGCTGACCTCCTGCCCCAGGAGCCCCAGTGCCTGGCCATAGAGGCTCAGGCTGTGCCCGGCCTCTGTCAGCTGTGCCTCCGTGGCCCTGTACACGCCGTTGAGAGCCTGGCTCAGCTGCAGGGCCCCGTGAAAGAGCAGGGTCAACTCCTCCTGCTGTGCCGGCTCCGAGCCGCTCATGGGGGCCACCAGGGCAGGCTGGGCCACCACTGCCAGGGCGCACAGCAGGCACAGCACGAGCGTGGGCATGGCTGGGGGGCTGGGGGTGTGGCCACAGCAACACTGCTGCGGCCTTTTATGCCTTAACACCCCCCTTAACCTCAGGTCAATCGTTAACCGGCCAGCCGGGTGCCCTGTGTTGTGCAAGGGCCTGGCGGTGGCACTACAGTTGCATCAGGCGAATGTCCAGTCGGGCCACGCTGGCATCACGCTGGCTGGGGCTCGGGGCCAGGTGTGGGCTGGGGACACTGGGAGAGGACAGGCCCAGGCCCCGCTGGGAGACCCTACGGCTCCTAGCCTCAGTTTCCCCTCCTGTGGATAGGCATGACAACAATAACGGCAATAACAGTGAGGCTCTTGTGAGCTCCAGTGGTTTTCCCAGAGCTGTCCCACTGCTGTTACAGTAGCTGGTCTCATAACCTTCCCACAAGCCTGTGATGCTGGAGTTTTTGTTGGCCTGGTTAAGAGCTAGGGGAGCAGGTACAGATGGGGGAGACTCTCCCAAGGCCACACAGCCTGACTCCAGGACCTCCACGTACCCTGGATCAATGCTAACTGCCATTTGTCTCCCTGGATGACTGTGGGCAAGTGCCTCTGTTTCCCTGTGCAATGGAGTGTGATGTGAGTCCCTGCCCACAGGCTGCTGGTGAGAAATAAATGAGTCATTTCACGTCGGGTGCTTAGAACAGGGCCCAGCACACCCAGAGCCAGTTGGTGCCACATTAGTGTTTGGTGCAATTATTGACATTTTTGTAATTTAGCATCGTTGGTATTACAAAGGCCCAGTTGGGAGGCTTGATGCCCCCATTAGACAGATAGGGAAACTGAGGCCCAGGGGTTGGTTAGGGCTTGAATGGAGTTACCCTGGGGGAGGGAGGCAGAACCCTGACCCCAGCCCAGCCCTTGCCTTCAACTCCAGCCTTGGTTTCCCCACCTGAGAGACACGCCATACAATTCTAGTGGCCTCTCCTGGGGGAAGGGGTGGTCAGGCTCCTGAGCTGGGTGATGGGCAGGTCAGCCTGGGCGGGGCTCAGGCCTGGTGCTGGTTGCCTGGGCTACCTTCTCGGAAGCCTGGCCCTCGGCGCCCATCTGTCCCCTGCCCTCTGCCTCACTGTGTCCCCTCAGTACCCCCAAAGTCCCTCTGTGTTCCCACCCTCTGCCACACCGTTCCCCCTCCTGTGCTCTGAGGGTGCCCGTCTGTCCTCCATTCTCTGCCAGTCACATCTCCCGCCTGGCGCCCATACGTGTCCCTGACCCGGCTCTCAGTGCCCCAGTGGTGTGGCCACTGTCCCCCGGCTCTCTGTGCCTCTGACGTGGACATGCCCCTGCCCCTGCAGGAACCTGCTGTACGTGTACCCGCACAGCCTCAACTTCAGCAGCCGCCAGGGCTCCGTGCGCAACCTCACAGTGCGAGTGCAGTACATGGCGGGCGAGGACCCCAGCCAGGCCCTGCCGGTCAGTGGCTGGGCCCAGGGGGAGGCGGGCGGGGTGTCCCCCGCCGGCCCCTCATGCCCCTGCTCCTCCAGGTCATCTTTGGCAAGTCCAGCTGCAGTGAGTTCACCCGCGAGGCCTTCACGCCGGTGGTCTACCATAACAAGTATGTGGGGTCGGGGTGGGGGACTGATGGGGGTACAGTGGGGCAGGAAGAGGGGCCGGGGTCGGGGGAGGGGGGGTGTCATCTCCCAGAGTGCTAATGCGGGAACCCGAGGCAGAGAGCAGGGACGGTGGGGCCCAGCAGCACTGGGGGAACATGTGGCAGAGGGGGCGGGGCAGGCAAGAGGGAGCCCAGCCCCCAGCAGAACCCCCAGCCCGGCCCTGCCAGGTCCCCTGAATTCTACGAGGAGTTTAAGCTGCATCTTCCGGCCTGTGTGACCGAGAACCACCACCTGCTCTTCACCTTCTACCACGTCAGCTGCCAGCCCCGGCCAGGCACGGCCCTGGAGACTCCTGTGGGCTTTACTGTGAGCTCCCCTCCACCACTGCCAGCCCGCACCCCCATGCCCAGCCCTCCTGCCCCCTGTCCGGCCCCATACCTGACCCCCAGCCTCTCCCCAGTGGATCCCACTGCTGCAGCACGGCCGCCTGAGGACCGGCCCCTTCTGCCTCCCTGTGTCCGTGGATCAGCCCCCGCCCAGCTACTCCGTGCTCACACCGGACGTACGTGCTCTGGACTCCCTGCCAACTAGCACCCTGTCCCCCATCGGCGCGCCCAAGTCCCCCATTCATGCCCTGCTTTCCTTCCCACCAACACCCCTGGGAGCCTTGTCCTCCATTAGGGCCTCCAGGGCCCCTGCCTGCCTTGTCACACCCACCCCCATTATTAATTCTGTGTGACCTGCTGCCCCCGCGCGTGTCCCTCCCTGTCCTCGACTAGCCCTGCCTCGTTACTGCCCCCTCCCCTGCCTCTGCACTCACTGTTCCATAGTGAGATTCCACTGCCTCTCCGCTGCAGCCCCCCACTTGCAGCCCTGCTTGCCTCCCTAATCACTGTCCCTAGAGCACCCCCTCCCCATGCGAATGTTCTGTCACCCTCCCACATAGCCTTTAATTTGCACCCCGGGGACCTCGAGTCCTCCCATCATGCTATTTCCTGTTCATTCCCTCCAACAACGGTCACCCTGGCTCTCCATTCTCCTGTGAGCATCCCAGGCTTCCGGCCTGCCCAGTGGACCCCCGTACCGCTCCCCTCCATCTGCCCCCATCTTTGAGCTGGGCGGGGCCCAGGGGCAGGGTGCCCAGTGGCTCCCGCAGGCGGGGCTATGCTCAGGCCACGGTGTCGCAATGGCTGAGGCTGGTGGCCTGAGCGGTGGGGAGGGCCGGCCGGTGCCCACTTGGTGTGTCCCTCCCGCAGGTGGCGCTGCCGGGCATGCGCTGGGTGGATGGCCACAAGGGTGTGTTCAGCGTGGAACTCACGGCTGTGTCCTCTGTGCACCCCCAGGTAAGGGGTGGGGCCAGAGCCCAGGAGTCCGGCCCTGGGGTTGGGCAACAGTTTCCGCTGACAAGGGAGGCCTGGCTTCGGGCCATTGGACATGACTTTGGTCAGTGGGGCCAGGCTCCAGGGAAGCTGCTGACTCAGGCGGGGGCGGCTGTGCCAGTGGCCATCCCAGCTGGAGCTTTGGCCTTTGTGTGGTCTCTCCTCCCCCCACCCCATTTGTCCCTTGCTATTTCTGTGATCACTCCCCATCTTTTCCTTTTCTTCTTGAGCTACCGTCTTGTCCCTTTTCTCATGTATTTTCCATTCACTGATCCCCAGCCTCGGTGTCCCAGCCTACTCAGCCTCGCACTCGATACCCTGGGCCCTTTCTGGACTGGGGGCCCTGGCCTCGCCCTGCTCACCCCTGGTCCCCCACCAGGACCCCTACCTGGACAAATTCTTCACCCTGGTGCACGTCCTGGAGGAAGGGGCCTTTCCATTCCGGCTCAAGGATGCCGTGCTCAGCGAGAGCACCGTGGAGCAGGAGCTGCGGGCCAGCCTGGTGGCCCTGCGACTCGCCAGCCCTGAACCCCTTGTCGCCTTCTCCCACCACGTACTGGACAAGCTCGTACGCCTGGTCGTGCGGCCCCCGATCATCGGCGGCCAGATCGGTGAGCGGGCACAGCCTCATACCTTAGTTTCCCTATCTGGAGAATGGGCCTTGGGTCCCCTGGTCCTGGGTGACCTCCCATAGCCCATTTATCTCTCTGGTCTCAGTTTTCCAATCTGAAAAATGGCCCCTCAGTCTCCTAGTCCCCTGACTTTTTGATGGCCACGTGAGCCCCTTGGACCCTGACATCTCTTCCCTGGGGAAGTAGGAAGCCCTGGGACCTGGAACTTGACCTCTCCTCTGCCCGGCAGTAAACCTAGGTCGTGTAGCCTTTGAAGCAATGGCTCACGTAGTCAGCCTCGTCCACCGGAGCCTGGAGGCTGCCCAGGACGCCCGTGGTCACTGCCCAGTGCTGGCTGCCTATGTCTACTATGCCTTCCGACTGCCTGGCACGGAGCCCAGCCTCCCAGGTGGTGAGTATTGGTGGGAGACCCTGGGGCACAGGAAATACCTGGGAGCAGAGCATCCCAAGCAAAGGGAAGGGCATGTGCAAAGGTCCTGAGGCTGCACAGGCTTTGGTTGGTTTGGGCAATTTACAGGAGAGAGAGAACTTTTTGCCCCAGCCCCAGGGGTATGGTCTTTGTAAACTTGACTGGCATGTGATTCAGCCAGTCAGCAAGCAGGGACTCAAGCAGAGCTATCTGGGTTTGAATCTCAGTTCTGCCTATAAGCTCTGTGACTCTGGGCCAGTGACTTTACCTCTCTGGGCCTGTTTTCCCATCTATAAAGTGATGATAATAATAGTGCCTCTCACAGGGGTGCTAGTAGTAGTCAATGGCATAGTAATCCATGCAAAATGCTTGGCACACTGAGCGCTCAATAAAGTTGGATTTTTTTCATTTGCTAAATAACTAACAATAAGCACTAACACTTATAATGTGCCAGGCACTGTTCTCAGTGTTTTTCATTCTCCCCAAAATTGCCATGAGGCAGAGCCATTATCACACCCATTTTACAGGTGAAGAACCTAGAGGTTCAGAGAAAGAAAGTGACTTCGCCAAGGGCAGCTGACTGGGAAGGGGCAGAGGGTCATGAGGGCAGGTGGGCAGGGGGCTGAGCATATTCCTGCTATCATCAGGGGCCCCTCCAGTGACGTTGCAGCCTGCCACGCTGGCCCGTGGCCCTGGCCGCCCCGCAAGCCTCTACCTGGTCCGCTCTAAGAGCATCAGCAGCAGCAACCCTGACCTGGCCGTGGCCCCTGGCTCCGTGGACGACGAGGTCTCCCGCATCCTGGCCAGCAAGGTAGGGCAAGGGGCCCCTGCTCTCTCCAGCCTCAGTGGTCATGGCTGCCAGGTGGGCAGGTGAAAGGTCTCAGTGTTGACAGAGGACAGGAAAGACAGCCAACAGCATGGATGAAGACTTGACCCTGGGTTATTCCCTGGCGGTCCAGTGGTTAGGACTCCAAGCTCTCACTGCCAAGGGTGCGGGTTCAATCCCTGGTCAGGGAACTAAGATCCTGCAAGCCACGCAGCCTGGCCAAAAAAAAAAAAAAAAAAGACTTGACCCTGGACGTTAGGGTTGGGCTCTGGCTGTCACAGGTTGGGAGGTGTGACTCGGACTCTTAGGCTGACCCAAGGACGGGTGACTGGATCTTGAAAAGAGAGCACCATGTACATAGCGCAGTGGTGCATTTCCATGTGTACCCTATGCATGTACGTACATGGGGCACGTATATGCACGCACCCCGCGCACATGGGAACGCGGGTGCATGTACTCATGCATTCCAGGCACAGATGTATGCGGGAGGAATATACATGTGCACCCCATGCGCATTTGCACACACACACATATTCCAGGGTTGCGTGTGGGTGTCCATGTGGGCACACGTGTGGCCCAGGACAGTGAGCACGCTTGGTGTTTCACGCTGGTTTCCCTGCCCTCTGCCCATAGATGCTACCACTTATCCGTGTATCTCCAGGGTATCGACCGCTCACACTCCTGGGTGAATTCTGCTTATGCTCCAGGAGGCAGCAAGGCGGTGCTGCGACGGGCACCCCCTTATTGTGGGGCCGACCCCAGACAGGTGCCCTCCCTGCCTGCCCCTGCACGTGTGTCACCCCACCTCAGCATGAGCTCCTCCCACCTTCCTGGCTGGGGCCGACTAACCTAGGGGGGCTGCCTGGAGGAGGCAGCGGACCCCCTCCTGCCTTTGTTTGGGGCTGTGGAGTGGACGTTGTAGGCAACACAGGGTCATCTTAACCAGCCTTTTGCTGCCACACAGACCACAGCCTCAGGCAGAGACAGAAGGGGCAGGGTGGTATGCAAATAGCATGCAAATGATATGCACATTCAGCCACTCTAACCTCACTGTCCCGCATGGCCTGTTTCTCTCCCTTTCATCCACTCTGTTCGGGAGACTCTCAACTGTCCCCTTGACACGGCAGCCTGAATGATGCCCAGGGGATGGAACTGAACCTCTGGGCTCCCCCACCCCGTTTCAGGCAGAGGGACCCCTGTGGGCAGCTTCCTTTGCTTTGCCCCTTCCTGGGACCTGGTGTGGGGAGGGGCTTTGCCATCAGACCCTGGATCGGGATCAAGTCCTGGCTCTGCTATGGGCTCCCCCTGCGCCCCAGGTTCTGAATTTTCAGAAGTGAAGACTTGCTATTCAGTGCAGCGGTCCGAGCTTGGGAGAGAGTTAGGGCATCACAGGCAAGATTTTGTTGGGGAGATAGATCCTCAACCCAGCCTCATCCCTGAGTTACTGGCTAGTCGGGGAGATAGACACCCATTAAACAAACACATGAATATATAAGTGCATGGGGTGAAAATACCTGAACGGAAACGAACTGAAACAGGGCCACCAGCCTCCCTCTGGGTGGTCTGGGGAGCCTCTCCCGGGAGGTGACATTTTTGCTGGTACCTGAAGGGTAAGATAGAGCCAGCCAGTGAAGGGTGGGTGTTCCAGATGGAGGGAAAGGCATATGCAGAGGTTGGAACCAAGCTCAGAGGCCCCTGGGCACCAAGGGCTGGATTCCCTGCATACTTGGCCCCAGGCCGTGTTCCAGCTCTGTACCTGTCACCTAGGCAACCTGCATCGCATGGCAGCCAGGGAACTGGTCACAGCACGAGCAGGGGGACTTTTGGACAGTCTTCTAAGATTTGCTGGGAGTCTGGGTTCATGGGCCTTTCCAGTCCCCCCATGTTTTTAACAGGTCTCCCCACCAGTGCCCTCAGTTCTCTGGGGTGTCAGCTGGGCCTGGAAGAGCACATAGGAGGTGACAGGGTGGCAGGAGGGCAGGCATTCCAGGCAGGAGGCGGCAGTGAGGCTGGCCTTTGCAGTAGATGGCCCATCTGATGCGGGCTGAGGAGCCCAGGGCGTGTGGCTGGGACTATGGGAGCTGGGGGGGGCCCCACGGCCAAGGCAAGGACCTGGGCAGTTTCCAGGACCGGGCCAGCTCCATCACTGGGTCTCCTCTCCCTGTCAGCGGCCTCACCTGACTAGCAAAGGAGGCGGGGAGAGTGGAGCTTGAGCACCTCATGCCCATTTCACAGATGGGGACACTGAGGCCTGGCAAGGCCCCAAGCAAGGCTGGAGCGGGGCCAGGCCTGGAAACTGGGGCTCTCTTGGCTGCTTCCTCTGCCTCTCATCACCATCTCACCTCCTCTGTCCTTATCTTTCTTTTTCTTCTTTCTCCTCCTCCATCCTCCCTTTAATCCCCTTTGTCTATACTCTACACCCCTGTCTACACTCTTTCTCCTCCACCCTGCTGCCCTCCGCCTCCTCTGTCCATTCCTGGACTCACGGACTCACTCACACTCTCCACCCTCATCCCCACTTGGCTCACCTCCTCTGACCACATTCTCTTCTCCGTCTACACTGATTTTACCCTCCCCACCTCCACTCCTCCCATCTCTTTTCTCTTATCTTTTTCTGCTGGGTCCTGCTCCACCTGACGGGCTCCCGTCCACATTCTTGCCTGTTCCGTTCACCCTGCTTGTCCCCTCCTTACCTGTGTCTTGCTTCTTCTCGTCTCTTCCATCACATTCTTACCCTCTCCATCCGCTCCCACACACTTCTGTCTTTATTAACACGGCTCTCTCCATCCACGTCCCCGCTGTCTGTCCACACGGCCACGTCTTTCCTCCATCCACGCCAACTGTCTCTCTTTCCCATCCGTACCGCCTGCACCCACTCTGACCCCCCTCGCCATCCCATCCCCTCGTCATCCCATCATAGGCCATCGACCGCAGCTCTAGCCGAACCTCTTCCTACCTCGAGGGCTCCTCCTCGGCCCCACCAGCCACCCAGCCGAGACCCACTGTGCAGAAGGTAGTGGGAGGCAGGGGGGTGGGTGACTCCATTTTGGGGTCCAGAGCTCCCTTGCCCTCGAGCCCAGCAGGGTCTGGAGAGCCCGGGGAAAGGGCACATTGACTCCTCCTGGCCCCTTTCCTCCTGCATGGCCTCTCGCTGCTCTAATCCCCAGCCCTCCAGCTGCATCCTCCCCTGTCACGCCCTCCAGACGGGGGTACAGGGTGGGCTCCTCTGCTCTCTGTGATCCCTGCCCCTGCCCCTGCCCCCAGCTGCTTCACGAGGAGCTGGCCCTGCAGTGGGTGGTCAGCGGCAGTGCCGTGCGCGAGGCTGTCCTGCAGCATGCCTGGTTCTTCTTCCAGCTCATGGTGAGACGCCCTCCTCCCCGCCCAAGAACAAGGGGCCCCCAGGGGAGACTCTCCTTGGGGAGAGAAGCCGCCTAAGAGTGTACCTAAGCCCCCTGAGAAATGGCCCCAAGAGACCCGCACGTAGAGAGAGATAAGAGATGCCTAAGGGAACGTCTCCCTGGAGAGGCCCCCCGAAAGTTAACTGAAACCCCTTCCACAGTGAGAAGTATCCCCCCTACCCACCTTCCCTATAAGACCAGTGAGAGACCCCCAACTAGCAAGGAGGCCTCCCCTGCAAGAGAGAGAAGGAAACTGTTGGGATCAGACTTGAGACACCCCCCAGACTCTTCAAGAGGTGCCTTGAACTATTCCTCCTGACTACAGCCATCCCCCCTCAATCTGGTGGGCCTTCAAGCCCCACCCTCCTACCTACAGTCAGACGTTGACCCCTGGAGACCTGCTCTAGCCCCACCCATACTCTCTCAGCCTCCCACCCCTCTGCCTAGCACCCACTCAAGGCCCCGCCCATGTCTTTCTCAAGCCCCGCCCACAACCTGCAAAGTCCCACCCACAGCTCTCGGGCCTTCCCCACAGCTATCAGGCCCCACTCTCACCCCAAAACTACAGGGCTCAAGCCACATCCAGGACCCCTCATGCCCACCTTTAGCCCACTTCAAGCCACCACTCACAGCCCCCCAATCTCTGCTCCTTTCTGGCAGGCTGCCTCCACCCACAGCCCCTCAAGACCCACCCCCCACCCTCTTGCCCCACCCCCAGGTGAAAAGCATGGCGCTGCACCTGCTTCTGGGCCAGAAGCTGGACACACCCCGCAAGCTTCGCTTCCCTGGGCGCTTCCTGGATGACATTGCTGCCCTGGTGGGCTCTGTGGGCCTGGAGGTCATCACCCGTGTCCACAAGGTAAGGGGGAGGGGCCTCCATGGAGGGAGGGTGGGGCAGGGGTGCTTAGGGAGGACACAGAGCCAGCCACACGAGGCATCAGTCCTGTCCAGTGCCTCCTGGCTACAAGACCACAAATCCCATTTGCTGAATCAGTCTATTCACGCAACATCTATTTCTTAAGCACAGCCCTGTGCTGGGAACTAGAGACACAGCAGTGAACAAAACAAACCCAATTCCTTGCCCTCATGGAGCTGACTTTTAGGGGAAGACTTGAAGGGCATGAGGGAGCAATCTATGTGATATCTGGGGGAAAAGCATTCCAGTCAGGGGGTGAACAGCAAGTGCAAAGGCCCTGAGGCAGGACCGTGCCACTGTCAGAGGAGCAGTGAGGAGGTGAGTGGCTGGGGTGAAGTGAACAAAGTGGAGAATGGGAGTTGGTGAAGGCAGAGAGGTGACAGGGCAGGTGCATTAGCCCTTAGCACAGTATCAGTATACAGTAAGTACTCAGTAAATGGATGTTGATGTTCCGAGACCTTGATGGTTATCCAGGCCCTGGACCATTAATTCCAGTGCTCACAGAAGCTGGGCAGACAATGATAATAGTAATAAAATTATGCATTTATTGAGCACTTACTGTGTACCTAAATACTTTATTTTTATTATTTTAAAATTTTATTTAGTTAGTTTTATTTGTTTATTTTTGGTTGCACTGGGTCTCCATTGCTGTGTGCGGGCTTTCTCTAGCTGTGGCGAGCGGGGGCTACTCTTCATTGCGGTGCACAGGCTTCTCATTGCGATGTCTTCTCTTGTTGTGGAGCACGGGTTCTAGGCACGCGGGCTTCAGTAGTTGGGGCATGCAGGCTCAGTAGTTGTGGTGCACGGGCTTAGTTGCTCTGCGGCATGTAGGATCTTCCCGGACCAGGGCTCAAACCCATGTCCCCTGCATTGGCAGGTGGATTCTTAACCACTGCGCCATCAGGGAAGTCCCTACCTAAATACTTTAGATGGATCACATCATTAAACTCTCCCAACAACTCCATGAAGTTAGTATTATTGTTTCCTCCATTATACTGTTGGAGAAATGGAGGCAAAGAATGACTGAGTAACAACTTGATACCATATAAGTGGGAATGGGCAGAATGGGGATTTGAACCCTCACCACCAGCTTCAGTTGGGGGAGTGGGGCTTATGGTGGACCAGAGGGCATGTGGCCAGAATGTCTGATTTTTAAAGAGAAAGGGGACTTCTGGATTTGATGGGAATTTTCCAGATTTTTGAAATGCTGGTCGGCCCAAGCTGGCCCTTGTGCAATCCCCCACGACCTCTGGGCTGATCTCAAAGGTTTTAACCTTGTTTCACTAGAGCCTCCCCAAGGGCTGGGTTCCCGGAGGCTGATCCAGATTATGAGGAAACCCTCCTCAAAAGGGCTGCAGGGAAGAACAATGCCCTTGAGAAGCACCTTCGTCACAGCGCTGGGGGGGTATCAGTGATGGGCCACAGCGGTTTCATTCCTTCACTTGACATTTATGGAGCACCAACTGTATCAGGCTCCATGCACAAGTCTCTGCCCCACTTGAGGACTCGGAGCTCAGGTGGATTTTGTATTTTGTTTCTTTGGGTTGCAGGGAACTGCAGGCCACTGAGGCTAACTTGTGAGGCCAAGAGTAGCTCCCGAAAGCAGGAGGGCAGCTGGGCCTTGAGGCCATAGGATCCTCCTTCCTTGTCATTCCTCACACTTGCCAGGTGCTTCCTGCTCCAGGGCCTTTGCACTTACTGTTCCCTCTCTTCAGAACGCCTTTCTCCCCTGGGCTCTTGCTCATCCTTCAGGCTTCTCTTGAAATAGCACCCTGTTAGTTGTCTTTGAAACACATAGAACTATCTGGAATACTCTTATCCCCCATCCCCCCCCCCCATGAGACTGAGAGCTGGACAAGCAGCAGGGACCACGTCTGTCCCGTTCACAAGACTTGGTACATAGTAGATGCTTGTTAAATGATTTCTTAGGGTTTATCAGTTAGGGCAAAGGTTAATTTGCTTGGACATCATTACAAATGGTTTAAATGTGACCAAAGTTTATTTCTGAGCATAGGTGGGCTATGGGGGGCTCCACGGTGTGGGCCTGGCCATCTCAGTTCATCGTGGTACCTGCCACATCAGGCATTACAGGCTATGGAAACCAGAGGACCTGCCCCTTCTGTTTAAGTGGCCACATCATTCCTCTCAAATCCCATTGGCCAGAATGTGGTCACATGATTGTTCTCAGCTGCAAGGGAGGCTGGGAAATGTAGTCCCTACCCAGCTCTGAACTCTGAAAAAGCGTCCCAATACCTGTGAGAGGATATGGTGGGGGGTCAGCAGCCAGTCTCTGCCATCTGTGTTGTGTTACTCAAATCTGGGGAGAGAATAAAAAAGAGTGTCCTCAGCAGAGCCGGGTGGAGGGTAGACACTAACTGTGGGGAAGGGAAGGGCTGGTCAGAGGGAGGAGGACAACCAGGAAGCCTGGGAGTCCGGAGCCCAGAGACAAGGGTGTGTCAAGGAGACCCAGGGTTTTCGGGCAGTGACACGGCTCTTAGGGGTCACTGGTGGCCTTGGCGAGAGCCAGGCCAAGGGCAGGAATGGAGGCTTGATGGGGTGAGTGGGCATGGGCTGACAGGCCCTGTGCCCCCAGGACGTGGAGCTGGCCGAGCACCTCAACGCCAGCCTGGCCTTCTTCCTCAGTGATCTGCTGTCCCTGGTGGACCGCGGCTTTGTCTTCAGCCTGGTCCGGGCTCACTACAAGCAGGTAGGGGTGGGCGTGGTGGGAATGGCGCACCTGCAGAGACGTGGTAGGAACAACACACCTGCGGAGATGTGGTGGGGACGGCACACCTGTGGGGGACTTGGAGGGGACAGCACACCTGCGGGGACATGGCAGGGGGTGGTGCGGATTGGTGGGCAGAGCAGTGTAATGTCACCTGCTGAACCCTCCCCCGCAGGTGGCCACACGGCTGCAGTCGGCTCCCAACCCGGCGGTGCTGCTGACCCTGCGCATGGACTTCACCCGCATCCTATGCGGCCACGAGCACTATGTGACCCTCAACCTCCCCTGCTGCCCCCTGTCGCCCCCGGCCTCGCCCTCGCCCTCCGTATCTTCCACCACCTCGCAGGTGGGCTGGCCTCACATCTGCTTCCTCTTCTTGACCTATGACCTCTTGCCTTTCAGCCCTTCTTGTGTGGTTCCCTCATCTGTGTCCATTTCGCAATAGGCCACTGCCCAGGGGACTGACCCCTTACCTCTGACCCTTCACCTCTGACCCTGCATTTTCAGCAGTTTCCTGGGAGGACCGGCTTCTGACTTCTCACCCCTAAATCCTAACTCCCAGACTGGCGTTCCATCTGCCATTTCTCAAACCTTTGACTTTGGACCCTGTGCCCTGTCATCTCACAGATGAGTTAACCCTAACCTCTCACCTCTGACCCTTGGCCCCTGGTCCCTTGCTTTGTCCCCCTCTCCAGAGCTCCACCTTTTCCAGCCAGGCCCCAGACCCCAAGGTGATCAGCATGTTCGAGCTGAGTGGGTCGTTCCGGCAGCAGCACTTCCTGGCTGGGCTCCTGCTGACGGAACTGGCCCTGGCCCTGGATCCTGAGGCCGAGGGGTGAGCACAGGCCCTGCCTGGCCGTGGGGCGGGAGGAAGGTCCAGGAGGCACGTCCACTCTGTCCTGAGCACCTCACTACCCCACAGGGCGTCCCTGCTGCACAAGAAGGCCATCAGTGCTGTCCACAGCCTGCTCTGTGGCCATGATGCTGACCCCCGCTACGCCGAGGCCACTGTGAAGGCCCGGGTGGCCGAGCTCTACCTGCCACTGCTGTCACTGGCGCGGAACACACTGCCACGGCTGCACGACTTCGCTGGTCAGCAGGGCAAGGCGGGGTGGGGTCCCATGATCTGGGGGCCTGATTGATCCCACAAGGCTCAGATCGGGAAAGGTGGGCGAGCATGTTAGGAGTAAAAACATGGGTGTTAGGATCGGAGGAGTGGGTTCAAGTCCTGCTGTGGGGCCCCAAGAAAGCCATTAACCTCTCTGAGCCTCAGGTTTATCACCTGTAAAATGGAGACAGTGGTAGCACCAACTACTTCCTAGGATTATGTGAAAATCTGAGGACGTGTAGTACTGGGATATTGTCAGCGTGCAATAAATGGGAGATGAATTATCTTCTAGAAAGAGGTGTGAGGAGGGAAAGGTGGGGAACATCAGTTGGAGCCCTGTGTTCGTTCATTTATATGCACATTCATTGGCAGCACTGATGGATAAGTGTGTTCAGTGGTTGGAAACACAGACCTGGGATTGGTGGGTTGATCCCCTTCATCATTCAGGGGAAACTCTCAGTTGTTATCTCTTGAATTTTTTTTTTCTGCCTCGTTTTCTCTCTTCTCTCCTCCTGAGACTCCAATTACACGTATGTTAGACCTTTATGATCATGTTACAAGTGTCTGCTGTGCTCTGTTCTGTTTTTCATTCTGTTTGCACCCTGTGCTTGAGTGGGGAAGCTTTCTATTCACATGTGTTTGAGCTCACTATTTCTGTCTTCTGCTGTGTCTGGTCTTCTATTAATCCCCTCCATTGAGTTCTGAATTTCAAATTTTATATTTTCCAGTTGTAAATTTTGATTTTGTTATTGTTGTAGATTCTAGTTCTCTGCTGAAATTCTCCATTTTTTAACCCATGTTTGTGCATCTTTTTTATTTTTTATTTTAAAGTTTTGCTCACTTCAACATTTGATCATTTCTGTGCCTGCTTCTATTGTCTTTTTTCCCTTATCAGTCACCTTTTCCTGCCTCTTCACATCTTCTGATTTTTTATTGCATTTTGGACATTGCATGTAAAAGGACCATCAGGACTGAAGCAATGTCATTTTTTCCCAGTGAGCATTCCCCTTTCTCTCTCTTAGGCAACTAGGATAAGGGGCTGATCACCTCAATCCAGTCAGGAATTCAGCTAGGTTAAACTGGGCTGGAGCTTTAGTAAAACTCAGTTGACTTTGACCTTTTATTTCAAGACTCTCTGGGGTGAAACCTGTTCTGTATTTGTTGGCAGCAACTCTCTCTCTGATGAGACTGTGTTTTTTTGGGAGGAGGGAGTGGAGACAGTACTCTTTTAAGATCAGAGAGTTTTTTTTTTTTTGGCTGTGTTGTGTCTTTGTTGCTGCGCATGGGCTTTCTGTAGTTGCAGCAAGCGGGGGCCACTCTTCATTGCGGTGAGCAGGCTTCTTATTGTAGTGGCTTCTCTTGTTGCGGAGCACAGGCTTTAGGCGTGTAGGCTTCAGTAGTTGCAGCACCCAGGCTCAGTAGTTGCGGCACATGGGCCCTAGAGCACACGGGCTTCAGTAGTTGTGGCATGTGGGCTCTAGAGCACAGGCTCAGTAGTTGTGGCGTACGGGCCTAGTTCCTCCGTGGCATGTGGGAATCTTCCTGGACCGGGGATTGAACCTGTGTCCCCTGCATTGGCAGGTGGATTCTTAACCACTGTACCACCAGGGAAGTCCAAGATCAGAGATTTTGGAACCAGACTGTTTAGATTAAAATCCTAGCTCTACCATTTACCTGCTGTGTGACCCCAGGAAAGTAACTCAACCTCTCTGTGCCTCAGTTTCTTCTTCCAAAGAGTAAGGGTGATAAAAGTACTTATCTCATAGGGTTGTTTTGCAGAGTAAGAGTTAATATTGTTAAAGTGCTTAGGACAGCACCTGACACAGGAAATGCTGTGTAAGCGCCAGTTGGTGCCATAATAATAGCAGCAGCATTTATTATTGTGGTTGTCACCATTGCCATCATCATCATCATCATCATCATCATCATCTTTACAATGACTGCTCCTGTGCACCAGGCCATGTTCTAAGTGTTGAGTTTAGAGTGGCCAGAGCAGATATAGTCCAGGCCTTTGTGGATCTTAGAAACAGTTGCATGATGAATGTATCTAATTACAAGTACAGTAAGTGAGCTCTGGGAGTCAATAACTAGAGACTCCACCCTGGTCTGGGGGGTGGAATCAGGGAAGGCTTCCCTGAGGAGGTGACCTGTGAGCTGAAATCTGAGACAGAGACAGCACTTAACTACGGTCTCATTCTTTTCTCCCCCCCCAGAGGGTCCAGGTCAGCGGTCAAGACTGGCCTCTATGCTCGACTCAGACACAGAAGGGGAAGGGGACATAGGAGGCACCATCAACCCCTCAGTGGCCATGGCCATCGCTGGTGGCCCCCTGGCCCCTGGCTCCCGGGCCAGCATCTCGCAGGGCCCAGCGACCGTGAGTACCAGCCTTGTCCCCAGAGACCCCATCCAACATTTGATTGTTTTTGTGCCTGCGTCTAATGTCTTTTCTCCCTTATCAATCACATCTTCCTGCCTCTTCACATGTCTTGTGATTTTTTTATTGTATTTTGGACATTGTGTGTCCGATAACCTGGTAATGGAATTTATGCAGTGAAGTATCAATCGGCCAGTTCTCATCTTAATATGGAGAAAAATGAAAGTCACCTCTCTCCCTTCTGAGTGCCCTGTCCCCTCTCTGTCCCCAGGCTGCTCGCTCAGGCTGTGCCCTCTCTGCCGAGTCTAGCCGGACCTTGCTGGTGTGTGTGCTATGGGTCTTGAAGAATGCTGAGCCAGCCCTGCTGCAGCGCTGGGCTGCGGACCTGGCCCTCCCTCAGCTGGGTCGTCTCTTGGACTTGCTGTACCTCTGTCTGGCTGCCTTTGAATACAAGGTTCGAGGGGTGGGCAGGGGACTGGGGTATAGGAGGCAGGTTGCGGATGCATGTGGGGCCTTCGGGTGCTATAGGCTGGGTGTGAAGGAGTGGACCGTTACCGGTTTCTGGGGAGAAAGGGGTGGACTGTTTCTATGCTGAGCCAATGTGAAAAGGGAGAATTTCCTTCATGAACAGAATTCGGGACGCACCGAGAGCTTGCTATAGAGTGGAGAACTGTGTCTTCAAACACAAGAGCCCTGGAGGTTGGAAAGGGCCAGAAGAAGCAGGACCAGGTTAGCCCACAGAAAAAGGCAGAGTCAGCCTCGAACTTATTCTCTGTCCTTGCAGGGGAAAAAGGCCTTTGAACGTATCAACAGTCTCACGTTCAAGAAATCACTGGACATGAAGGCCCGGCTGGAGGAAGCTATCTTGGGCACCATCGGAGCCCGACAGGAGATGGTGCGACGGAGCCGTGGTGAGAGGGAGATGTACCCCATGCACGTCCCTACCCGGTGCCTCCCAGCCTTTGTACCAGGGGCCCCAAGACGGGGACCATCTCTGCCTCTATTTGGCTTACTTTTCCCAGAAGGAAGTCCACACGTTATCCCCGTACACGTGGGTGTCTGTGTTCCCTGTTCACGTCTAACTGCATCCACTCCGCAAGCATCCATGTCACCCAGTGTCCTCACAGGGATCCCATGTGTGTGGGATCCATTCTCATGGTCACGTGTGTCTTTATGTTTTTGCACATCTGTGAACATGCACCTGTGTGTCTCAGAGAGGAGCCCATTTGGGAACCAGGAGAATGTACGCTGGCGGAAGAGCGTCACACACTGGAGACAAACCTCGGACCGTGTGGACAAGTGGGTGTGGGCAGGAAGTAGTTTGCTGGGGTTAGACCAATTTCCAGAGAACTGGCGCTCCCCCCAGGGCAGCCGAGGGAGGGGAAAGACCTCAGCCGTGGGGTGGAGTCTGGCCCTGAGAGGCCCCCTCAATCCCTCCTGTCCCCTCCAGGACCAAGGATGAAATGGAACACGAGGCCTTGGTGGACGGGAACTTGGCAACCGAGGCAAGCCTGGTGGTTCTGGATACACTGGAGATCATCGTGCAGGTAGGGCTTGATCCAGCATCTCCCTCACCTCTGACCCCACTACAGGGCCTTGTGATCTCTGACTCCAGAATCCTTCTCCTTCCCTGACTCCATAACCACCCCAGTCTCTAACAGCTGGATTTCTGGCCCCCCAGACGGTGATGCTGTCAGAGGCCCGGGAGAGTATCTTGGGCGCGGTACTAAAGGTTGTGTTGTACAGTCTGGGCAGTGCCCAGAGTGCCCTCTTCTTGCAGCATGGCCTGGCCACACAGCGGGCCCTGGTATCCAAGGTGAGTACCTCTGACAGCCACGCTTCTTAAGAGTGACAGTCACAGCCCATTCATTGAGCGACTGTTGTGTGCTCAGCAACTCCATGAGGCAGACACTCACTCCTTAGCTACAGTTTGCAGAGGAGGGAAACAAGGATCAGACTGGCAGAGTTACTCACCCGGAGTCACACAGTAAGGGCTTAAACCCAGGTCTGACGCCAAAACCTGCTGGGCTTGGCCAGAGAAGGCAGAACACAGACGGATGCTTCTGCCCATGTCCCCATCGGGGACCTTCTGAGTCAGAACGGGGAGGGGCTGACTGGTGTCTGTCCCGCCCTGGGGGCCAGTTCCCAGAGCTGCTGTTTGAGGAGGACACGGAGCTGTGTGCCGACCTCTGCTTGAGGCTCCTGCGACACTGCGGCAGCCGTGTCAGCGCCATCCGCACGCACGCCAGCGCCTCCCTCTACCTCCTCATGCGCCAGAATTTCGAGATTGGCAACGTAAGTGGGGGGGTGTGGGGGGGTGTGATCTACGGCTCTGGGGAGGGCGGCCAACTAGGGGTCTTGACGCAATAGACGCGGGGCAGCAGGGGAGAGGGGTGAAGTCAGCGGGTCGAGCAGGCTCTGGTGTGAGAGTCCGAGGTCCACAGTCAGGCGTGCTCTTCCTCCCCGGCCCACCCAGAACTTTGCCCGCGTGAAGATGCAAGTGACCATGTCGCTTTCGTCCCTGGTGGGGACAACGCAGAACTTCAGCGAAGATCACCTGCGACGTTCACTCAAGACCATCCTCACCTATGCCGAGGAGGATGTGGGGCTGCGGGACAGCACCTTTGCTGAGCAGGTGACCCCGCCGGACCCCCGCCCCACCTTCCGCAGCCAGGGTCTTTGCCCTGCCATGCTTGACCCCTGACCCCACCACCTCGGCTCCGTCACTCCTGGCCAATCCCCCGCTCCAGGTCCAGGACCTGATGTTCAACTTGCACATGATCCTGACTGACACGGTGAAGATGAAGGAGCATCAGGAGGACCCGGAAATGCTCATTGACCTCATGTACAGGTGAGGAGGGCCGGTTGGAACCTTCTGCCATTCACAGACAGGTGAGGGGAGAGGAGGTGGTGAGCGTACAGGTAATAAGAGAGACAAGTAAGGAGGGACAAGTGAAGAGGGACCAGGAGAGGAGACACGTGAAGATGACCAAGTGAGAGGGCAGACAGGTGAGGGGCCAGGTGAGCAGACAGGTGAATGGAGAGGTGAGCAGACAGGTGAGGGCAGGTAAATGAGCAAGTAAAAATGGTGCCAGATGAACATACAGATGAGGATGACAGAGGAGCACAAGAATAAGTGAGGGGGACAGGTGGGAGAGACAGGTGAGGTGCTAACCCATGAAGGGGTGACAGATTAGGGGAACAAGTGATTTGGAGGAGAGTGAAGGGTATTTAGTAAGAAACTGGGGAGTGGGAGATGGGGGCCCAGGTGATGGAGACAGGGAAGGCAGGGGGCACACAGAAGGGATGGGCCTGGGCAGACCCAGAGTGACACTTGTGGGGGTAATGAAGAGATGGACAGGTAAGGAGTGGGATAAGTTAGGAGACAGGTGAATGGGGTAAAGGTGAGGAGATTGTCTGGGGCAGATGGGTGGGGTCACAGGTGAAGGGGATGGACAAGTGAGGGGTGAGCAGGGGGGCAAGGGGAGTCTCCATCCTCCTCACATCCCCCCCTCACCTGGGTTCTAGGATTGCCCGGGGCTACCAGGGCTCCCCAGACCTGCGGCTGACATGGCTGCAGAACATGGCGGGGAAGCACGCGGAGCTGGGCAACCACGCGGAGGCTGCGCAGTGCATGGTTCATGCGGCCGCCCTGGTGGCCGAGTACCTCGCTCTGCTGGAGGACAGCCGCCACCTGCCTGTGGGCTGCGTTTCCTTCCAGGTGAGCGGCGGGGATGGGGGGACGGGGGGTGGGGTCGTGGCGGGCAGGAGGTGGCACACGCGGGCCGAGGACCAGGCTCTGACGCCACCTCCCACCCCAGAACATCTCGTCCAACGTGCTGGAGGAGTCCGCCATCTCTGACGACATCCTGTCGCCTGATGAGGAGGGCTTCTGTTCCGGGAAGCACTTCACGGAGCTGGGGCTGGTGGGGCTGCTGGAACAGGCGGCCGCCTACTTCACCATGGTGAGGCCTGGGGCTGGGGCGACGTCGTGCATCTGCTGATGGGCCCGATACCCGCTCCCGGAGACGCAAGGTGAAGCTGCTGCCCGGACCCTTTCTGGGCAGGGGATTTGTGGAGGAGAAGGATTGGGATCCCTCAGAGGCCCCGTTACCTGCCTTTCTCCCCATAAAACCCTTGACACATGGTCTGGATATAATAAGCCTCGAATATATTCAGTTACCATTTTTAATTCTTTTTTTTTTTTTTTTTCTTTTTTTGCCACACCATGTGGCTTGCAGGATCTTAGTTCCCCGACTAAGGGGATTGAACCCGGGCCCCCCTGCAGTGAGAGTGTGGAGTCCTAACCACTGGCCCACTAGGGAATTCCCTAAAATTCTTTTTTGTTATAAAAAATTTCAAGAACACATAAAAGAAAGTTGTATCCCCACCACCCCCCATACCCAGCACTCAAATTCAGTGACCACCTATATTTACCATCCTGTTTCAGTTCTTTGCATCAAGCCTTCTTTTTTTTTTTCCTTTTTTTCTAAAGGTTTTTTTTTTTTTAATATTGTTTTTATTATTATGATCACTTCTCTGGAGTCTCAGAGACAGAGGCCTTGGGAATAAGCCAGATGGTATACACAGACCTCTAACAGTCAGCAAATAGCTCAGGATACCTGCCGTGTGCCAGGCTTGATGCTGGCCCTGACTGGGGGCCAGTGGCACTCAGGAGCGGCCATTACCATGTGCCAGGAGGCAGTTGGGTGTGGAGGTCTTAGGCACCATGGCAGAAGGGCCGGCCTTCAGGTCCTGGCCCTGGGGAGCCCCTCCACGTCTCTGAAGTTCAGTTTCCCCTCTGAGGAATGGAAAAAAAAAGATGACTCCTCCCACCAATGAAGGAACATGGGTAGAGTGTACATGTACACAGCACCGGGTCCATAGTAAGCATGGTGGAGACCACAGAGGATGTCTGCAGGGGCTGAGTGGAAAGGCTGGTACCCCATCTGGGGCAGGTGTGGTCAGGGTGGGCTTCCTGGAGGAGGTGATGGAAGATGGCGCCCTGGAAGGTGGGTAGGAGCATGGAAGGAGGGTTGTTCCAGGCAGGAGAGAAGATCAGGGCTGGTGCTGGATATCCTGATGTTCCACCCCCAGGGTGGGCTCTACGAGGCAGTGAATGAGGTCTACAAGACCCTCATCCCCATCCTGGAAGCCCACCGCGACTACAAGAAGCTGGCTGCCGTGCACGGCAAACTGCAGGAGGCCTTCACCAAGATCATGCACCAGGTGGGCCCAGGACGCCCTCTCAGACCCTGCCCTCAGCCCCAGCCCCTGGCCCCTGCTGGGCTCAGCTGACCTTGACCCTTCTGTCCCCACCCACAGAGCTCCGGCTGGGAGGTGAGTGGCCACCTGCCTCTGGTCAGCAGTGGTCAGGGACCACCAGGGGGCGCTGGAGGAGCACAGCTGCCTGGCCGCGGGGGCTCAGTGGGCGATGACGCACCCCACTACTTCCCCCCAGAGCCCCCCTCCCTGCCCCAGATCTCCAGGGCAGCCTGTGACTCACCCAGCTGGGAGCTCTCCAGAGACACCCCTCCCTCAGTCAGGGCCAGCTTGGTCACTGCCTGGAAGGGGGGGCCTCCAACTTCCTCTGTCTCTGTTTCTTTTTGTCTCTCTCTTTGTGTCTCTTGGTCTCTTTCTGTTCATCTCTCCCTGTCTCTGTCTCTCTCCTTGATCACTCTCTCTGTGTGTCTCTCTTGGTTTCTGTCTCTCCCTGTCTCCCCGGCTTCCCCCAGGATCTCTGCTCCTCATTGCCATTTAATGTCCCCCCCTCTCCCGCCTCTCCCCTACTTGGGTCTATTTTTAGGCATCTCCTAGTTTGGGGAGAATTTTCTGGCCAAAGATGGCAGGAACCCAGAACCAAGGGGGGAGGACTGGGTGGGAGCTGGGCGGGGCGGGCAAGTCCCCTCCCTCCCCGGATCTCCTCTCTCTGCCCATGGAATAGTTCTCATGGGGCAGCAAAACCAGGACTCTGGGGGTTGGGGGCTGTGACCTCTGACCTCACCCATGACTTTGTCTCTCTGCCCCCTGCTCCCCACCTCCATCTCCTGGTGCCCACCTCACCCTGCCTGGATCTGCCTTGGTGAGTGAACAGGGAGCCACCCCCATCCTTCCCGGTGGAAAGTAGCCTACCTGGAGGGAGGGGGACCTTCTTGGCAAACTTAGATCTGGGAGGGGAGGGGATGCACTGGAACAAGGGAACCAGAGCCTCTGTCCCAGAGCAAGAAACAGCCACGCCTTCCCTCAGTCACTCATGCATATATTGAGCACCTACTGTATACCCAGACCTATAGGCATTGAGGACCTAGTTATGAGCAATAGGGCCCCAGTTCTCATTTCATATTGAGATCCAGACTCTGAAGAACTGCGTGGGTCATGAGGGAGAATCAGAAACTAGGGGTTTGTGTTAAATGAGAATAAAGATTTGGGGGAGGTAGGAGACAGGCTGGGGAAAAAGAGTGAGGGTGTGGGCAATTAGCAGTCATCTGGGTCCATGCCCCTCCCTGCCTGTGCCCAGGATGTGATGTTCTTGTGGTGTCCGGGGTCCTCCGCCCATGCCCACCTCTTCCGCACATGGGGCTTGAGGACCCATGTGTCTCTGGCGTAGGGGGACCTCCAGCAGGGCCTCCTGGGCAACAACAGCTTTCCCACAGCCCCAGCGTGTGTTCGGGACATATTTCCGCGTGGGCTTCTACGGTGCCCGCTTCGGTGACCTGGATGAACAGGAGTTCGTGTACAAGGAGCCGTCCATCACGAAGCTGGCCGAGATTTCACACCGGCTGGAGGCACGTCCTGGCGGTGGGGGGGTGGACAGGGCACTGGGCTGCCCTGGGGCGGGGTGGGGCGGGGTGCCCTGGGATAGGGCGCTGGGGCTGCAGCTGTGCAGCTGTGAGTCAGCCCCGTGTCCTCAGGAGTTCTACACGGAGAGATTCGGGGAGGACGTGGTCCAGATCATCAAAGATTCTAACCCTGTGGACAAGACCAAGCTGGACCCCCAGAAGGTGAGGGCTCCTGACCATCCCCCCAGGGACCCCGAAATCCTATATTCAGGGAGACTCCAAATACTATAATCCTGTGGCCCCTCAAATCCTGTATCTCTGGGAAACTCCAAAGCTTATCTCCCTCGGGGACCCCACGTCCTATTCCTCAGGGGATTCCCAAACATCCAAAGGAGACATAGGGAGACCTGGGAACCCCAGATCCAAAGCCCCCAGACCCAGGGGAGGCCCAAATCCCCTTTCTCCAGGGATGGGGCCCCTGCGGGAGGCCAGCAAGCCCCAGGTGTGTGTATTGGGGCTGAGAGCCTCACCCCGGAGCCCCATGCCCCAGGCCTACATCCAGATCACGTACGTGGAGCCGCACTTTGACACCTATGAGCTCAAGGACCGGGTGACCTACTTCGACCGCAACTACGGGCTGCGAACCTTCCTGTTCTGCACGCCCTTCACGCCGGACGGGCGCGCACACGGAGAACTGCCCGAGCAGCACAAGCGCAAGACGCTGCTCAGCACAGACCACGCCTTCCCCTACATCAAGACACGAATCCGCGTGTGCCACCGGGAGGAGGTGGGCGGGGCCCAGGCCTGGGGGAGGCCCAGGGAGGGGAGGTGCAGAGACCCCAAAACCAAGGGAGGCCAGGGACCCCCAAACTCCAACCTCCAGACCCCAGTCTGCAGACTGAAACCCCTACTTCCAGACCTTGCTGACCCAAGGCTGGACTAGAACAGACCAAAGTTATCAGAACCAGACAAAGGCAGCTGAACCTTGACCCCCACCCTGCCAGACCCAAGCAGGCAGGAGCCCCAGACCTGGTTCCTTACAGCCTCGTGGACCCCTGTCCACCCCCAGCTGGGGTCCAAGCTGCCGTGGGCTGGGTTGGGTCAGGACATCCTCAGGCCCCGACGCGTGCCTGCTCATCTCCACCCCGCAGACAGTGCTGACGCCAGTAGAGGTGGCCATTGAGGACATGCAGAAGAAGACTCGGGAGCTGGCCTTCGCCACCGAGCAGGACCCGCCTGATGCCAAAATGCTGCAGATGGTGCTGCAGGGCTCCGTGGGGCCCACTGTAAACCAGGCACGGCCGGTGGGGTGTGCAGGCTGCCTGAGGCCCCCGGGGGCCATGCAGACATCGTCACAAGCCCCTATCACCCCACAGGGTCCACTGGAGGTGGCCCAGGTGTTTTTGGCCGAGATCCCGCAAGACCCTAAGCTCTTCAGGCATCACAACAAGCTGCGGCTCTGTTTCAAAGACTTCTGCAAGAAGTAGGCCTGACCACCCCCCGCAATCAGAGTCCCTCTAACCCCCGCCTTATGGCTCTCTGCCTATCTGACTCCCCAGTACAGCCTGTCTATCAATCTGAGCCCCCATTGTAGCCTCTCTGATTTCCATTAAGTCATATCCACCTGTCATACCCCCATTATAGGCTCCTCTGCATGCCTGACCCCAGCTCGCAGACTCCCCACCTCTGGTCTTGCTTTGTCTTCTGAGTGTCAGCCCCTGAGCATCTCCTGCCATCTGGTCCTCCCTCAGGTGCGAGGATGCGCTGCGGAAGAACAAAGCCCTGATTGGGCCGGACCAGAAGGAGTACCACCGTGAGCTGGAGCGCAACTACTCCCGCCTGCGGGAGGCTCTGCAGCCCCTGCTCACCCAGCGCCTGCCTCAGCTGCTGGCGCCAAACGCAGCCGGCCTCAGGTGCCTGCCACCCTAGAGAGGGAGAGAGGGGGCAGGCAAAGCCAGGCAGAGCGTGGGGGATGTCATAAACGTGCACATCAACACGGGTGCTCAGGGCTTTGCACAGTCATGTGAATACTCAGACACATACACATATTCAAGCTCTGGGCAACCGTTTCTGATCATTTCCCAGGTATGTGACTTCATTTTTCTGAGCCTCAGTTTCCACATCTGTAAAATGGGTGTGATTCATATCTCCAGTGGTGGATTCTAAGAATTTCTGATTCCATGACCAGATCAGAACCAATGTAAAAGGAGCCAGGAAGACCATAGAAGACCTCCTTGGAGGAGGATGGGGGAGGAAAAGGAGAGGGGGTGGAGGAGGAGGCTGGTAGCATTATGGAGTTGGGGGCCCTGTGGCCATGTTGATCCACTTCATTCGTCCCCTAGGAACTCCTTGAACAGAGCAAGTTTCCGGAAGGCTGACCTCTGAGCCCACAGGGCCTGAAGCCACACCCAGAGGAACCAGCGCCCTGGACTCAGCTGTCTGTGCCTTCCTGACAGTCTCCCCTACTGCCCACTCAGCCACGGGGTGACCACATCGCACATGGGTCTGGGCCCTCTGTCCCTTTGTTCTCGTCTGTGTGCACTGATGCTTCTTACCTTTTCTAATTTAAAATGGTTTTTATAAACAGCCTGTGTGGTGTGGTCCCTGGGAGCTGGGTCCTGTGTGCACCCTCTACCCGCACACCCTGATAGTTGATGCACAGACACTGAGAACCAGTTGGGTGCCAGGGACACAGCAGTGACAATGGATGCAAATTTCTGCCCTTGTAGAGCTGACATTCTAGTGGGGAAGGCAACACACAAATGACAATGTCACATGTGTGCAGGGGGAATAATAGTAACATTTATTAAACTCTCATTAAGTGCCCAGCCCTGTATAATTGGCTCCTGCAAAGACACTGCCCTGTTTATGGGCCTTCCTGCCTGAGGGACCTCTATTAGGCCCCTGCCTCATGGTTATAGAATCATCTTAACACCACTATCAGGCAGGCAGCGTTCTTAGCCCCATTTTACAGATGGGGAAACTGAGGCAGCAAGTAAGGGCTTGGTGGAGTTAGGATTGGAGCCCAGGTCTGGCTGGCAATGGAGCCCAGGCCTTAGCTACGGTCTGTGCAGTCTCGCGCTGACCCAGCCCTCCCTTCCCGCCCCGCGGTGGTCACGCCACCGTGTACCAGGCCTGTGCTGGGCGGCTTCCAGCCCTGAGCCGGCGGGGGGAGGGGTGACCTCCCGCAGCCGCCGCCGCCACCACCGCCCTCCCTCCAGGAGCTGGACCCAGGCCAGCCCCGCCCTCTCCCGCCCCCCGCAGCGGCCCAGCGGCAGCTGTCGGGGGGAGGATAGCGGTGGGGGGACCCTGCCCCGAGGACAGGAAGAGGGGGCGAGGCCGGATACCCCCACGCGCGCACACACACCTGCCCGTCCAGGTGCGATCGTGTCCCCCCGCCCCCATCCCCCTCCACAGTGGCCGGGCCGCTGGCGACTAGAGGGGCGGGGCCAGCCCGAGGGCGGGGCGGGGCGGGGCGGAGCTACCGCCGAGGGCCGGGCTCTCGGGCGGCGGCGCGCTGAGGACGCACGGGCGGCGGGACGCTGGGACCAGCGGCGGCCGGAGCGCGCGAGGCGAGTAGGACCCGGGCTGGGTCGGGGTTCGAGTCCGGTTCGGGGTTCGAGCGTGGTCCCCACCCCACCCACCCCACCCCTAACCCCGGAGCGCGATCTCGTCGGTCTCTACCAGCTGCTGCCTCCAACTCCATCATCTATGCCCAAACTTTCCGGACTTTTGAGTGTCTTGGTCCTGCGCCTCTGCCCCGTCCTCATCTTTGACCCTGTCCCCGCTTCTCTCCCCCAACCCCATCCTCCATCCGTACCTCCCTGCCCCTTTGCCCCATCACTGCCTCCCCTCTGCTCCTCTCCCATCTCCATCCTCCTTTCTACCTCTGTCCCGCCTCCCCACTCCCCCACCGGGTCCTCCCTCGCCCTCCTACGCGGCCGGGCCGGAGGCAGGCCCAGGCGGCGGGAAGGCGTCCGGGCGTCCGGCCGGGCTGGGCCTCGGCCTGGCGGCTGGGCCGGCGTGGGGAGCAGCAGCTGTTTGCCATTAGCTGGGGACCCTGTAGGCTCCGCCCCTACCCTGTATGGGGCGGGGTCCTCCTCGCCCCCGTCTCTGAGGCAGGGAGAGGAGCGGGAAGACCCCAGAGACGTCCAGGCTGGTCTGGGAGGGGGGCTTTAGGGAGACCCCGCCGGCCATCCAGGCCTGCCCGGGACCCCGCGCCCCTTCCCTGAGCCTCCCACCTGTCCCCTCTTGGAGTGTGCTGTCCCTTTCTCTCCACGTCTCTCTGTCCTATCCTGTGTCCTCCCCTTTCTCCAGGGCTCCTATAGAGGGAGACGAGTCTCAGCCACAGACACCCACCACCATTACACTTTCCCCCACCCTCTGCTTTCTCCACCTTGAGTCAGTCACCGGCCCACGTGGAAGACGGTCAGATGGCTGGAGACCCTCAGACCTCAGTCTCTCTGCCTGGGAAATGGGCAGAGGAATGTGGCGAGGGGGTAAAGGGTGGCTTGGCTGGCAGTGGGGGAATCTACCAGGCTTAGGATTCAAATCCAGACCCAGCTAATTCCCCCTTCAGTGACCCTGGGCAAGTCACTGTGTATTTCTGTGTCCCCAGACACCGCATCTGTAAAACAGGGTGATAACTACCCACCTGGTAGGGTTGTCATGATGATCAAATGAGTTGCCGGGATGATGATTATAGTTATTACTGTTATTCGCCTCACACCCTCCACCTCCAGGATTTCACACCGGGGACCGTTCCTGGTCCCTGCCTCCAGTCTCTCTCAGGTCCCCAGAAACTTTTTTTTAATTCACTTTTATTTTATCGGCCGCGCCACGCATCATGCAGAATCTTAGTTCCCCAAACAGAGATCGAACCCGCGCCCCCTGCATTGGAAGTGCAGAGTCCTAGCCACTGGACCGCCAGGGAAGTCCCTGCAGAAAATATTTTTGATCACCTCCCTGTTGTGCATGGTATGGCCCTCCAGGCAGCTGGAAAACCAAATTTTCTACAATCGGGTGACTGTGTGTTCCAGGCATTGAAAGACAGAGAAGTGAGGACAGAGACGTGGAGAGACAGGGAGAGAGAAGTGAAGAGAGACACAGAGAGACAGAGACGTGGAGAGACACAGAGAGACGTGGAGAGAGACGAAGCAAGACGCTAAGCAAGGAGGGTGTGAGACAGGAGAAGCTTGGCTGCCCCTGGAGCCCCGGCCCCGCCTTCATGCCCAGCAGGTGCCCCACCTGGCCCATCCTCCCAGGTACCCACTGCCCCAGCACCTGCAGCTTGCAAAGGGTCCTCTCTGGTGGTGGGATGGGCCGGGACCTCTACAGCAGGGTGGCTAGGGGTCAGACAGCAGAAAGGACTGGCCAAACTCAGGTGGAGTGTTGGGGAAAAAAGTGCCCTGGCCGGCCTCCAGGGCTGGGGGGGGCAGGTTAGTGAGAGGCCCTGCTTGTCCCTCCCCTTTGAAGCCTCCAGGCACCCCCTCTTACTTCCTCCCCCCACCCCCATGACTTCTCGGGCCTCCACCCGGCCTTCTATCCCCGCCACGCCCCCCCCGCGCCCCCCCCCAGCTCTGAGCCGGACGTGTCCTTGGTGGGGGGGGGCGGTGGGGGGGGCAGGAAGTTCTCGTGTAGCCCGGCAGCGAAACTGTTTATTTTTAGAGAAAATTGTTTCCATAAAGGGGAAAGGCTTTGCTCCTCCCTGCCTCCCCCCAACTTTCCCTACTGGCCCCCACCCGCACCGCCTGGCCTGACCCAGCTCTGTTTTGGGGTCCCCTACCCTGAGCTCTATTCCTCTTTGTGCCCCTGTGTCTCTGTCTCCTCGGAGCCTTGCAGGAAGGCTGTCTCCCCATGAGTGCCCCAGCCCTCGGTCCACCTGAGCCCCCATCTGTCCCAGCAGCCAGCTCTTGCCGGGGCTAAGGGGAGGGGGCTCAGGAAAGGTGGGGCTTGTCAGGCTTAGGGCTCCTCCTCGGCCCGGGAGCCTTGTGGAGGCGGGGCTGTGGGAACAGCTGGAGCCTGTCCAGGGGCCGGACAGATGTGCAGGCGGACTGAGTTTTGGTTTCTTTGTTCCAGGCTCTGGGGGCTCCCCACCCCTTTCCACAGCCAGGCTGGGTGTGCACCTATGAGAGGGTCCCACGCCCAGGGGAAGGGGGAACTTGGGGGGGGTGTGGAGGGGGCAGAGGGGAGAGGTGGCCACATCCCCTCCCCTCCCCCTGCAGATTCCCAACTCGGGGCTTCATCACACCCTCTCCCCAGGTAAGCCTCAGCCCGTGCTGCAGGTGGTCTGACTCACAGTCCCCCAGGTGACTCTCGAGGAGCGTCTGCAGGCAGGAGGATGGCCCAAGTCCTGCACGTGCCGGCCCCCTTCCCAGGTCAGGGGTCTCACGGGGAAGAGGGCCCTGCCCTGGGGTTGGAGGTGGGGGAGGGGAGACATGGCCTGGGGGAGGGGAGAGGGCCCTACTTGAGGCTGAGGGTAGGACGCAGCCCTGCCCTGAGGGCCTGCATAGGGACAACTTGGCTCTCCCCTGGAGAGTCTGCTGGGAGAGACAGGGTCTTCCAGGGAAGGAGGTTGGTCTGAGTGGGGAGACAGGGTCCTGTCTTGGTTGGGAGGTTGGGAGGTTGGAGGCGCAGCCCTGCCCTGGGAGGGTCTGAGGGGGTGACAGGGCCTTGCCCTGGCAGGGGAAGGCTCGGAGACCGCAGACACAGCTGAGCAGTTGAGCACCCAGTGGGCTCCCATCCTTTGGGCAAATAAGCCTTGACCCTCCCAGGGGCATCAGTTTGCCCCGAGGAGGGGACCGCAGTGTTCAGAGGCGCTGGCTTTTGCTCCCACCCCAGGGACCCCCGGCCCAGCCTCCCCACCCACCTTCCCCTCCAAGGAGCCCGACCTGCCCTACTCCGTGGAGACTCCGTACGGCTACCGCCTGGACCTGGACTTTCTCAAGTACGTGGACGACATCGAGAAGGGCCACACGCTGCGGCGGGTGGCCGTGCAGCGCCGGCCCCGCCTTGGCTCCCTGCCCCGCGGCCCTGGCTCCTGGTGGACGTCCACCGAGTCTCTGTGCTCCAACACCAGTGGGGACAGCCGCCACTCGGCCTACTCCTACTGCGGCCGAGGCTTCTACCCGCAGTACGGCGCCCTGGAGACCCGCGCCGGCTTCAACCCGCGCGTGGAGCGCACGCTGCTGGATGCCCGTCGCCGCCTCGAGGACCAGGCGGCCACCCCCACCGGCCTGGGCTCCCTGACCCCCAGCGTGGCTGGCTCGACAAGCTCACTGGTGGGCGTGGGGCTGCCACCCCCGACGCCGCGGGGATCGGGACTGTCCACGCCGGTGCCACCCAGTGCCGGGCACCTGGCCCACGTGCGGGAGCAGATGGCAGGGGCCCTGCGGAAGCTGCGGCAGCTGGAGGAGCAGGTGAAACTGATCCCCGTGCTCCAGGTGAAGCTGTCGGTGCTACAGGAGGAGAAGCGGCAGCTCACGGTGCAGCTCAAGAGCCAGAAATTCCTAGGCCACCCGGCGGGAGCCCGGGGGCGCAGCGAGCTCTGCCTGGACCTCCCCGAGACCCCCGAGGACCCGGTGGTGCTCGAGACCCGGAGCGTGGGCACCTGGGTCCGAGAGCGGGACTTGGGCATGCCCGACGGGGAGGCAGCCCTTGCCGCTAAGGTCGCCGTGCTGGAGACCCAGCTCAAGAAAGCGCTCCAGGAGCTGCAGGCAGCTCAGGCCCGGCAGGCCGACCTCCAGCCCCAGGCCTGGCCGCCACCAGACAGTCCAGTCCGTGTGGACACTGTCCGGGTGGTGGAGGGGCCGAGGGAGGTAGAGGTGGCGGCCAGCACAGCTGCGGGGGCCCCTGCACAGCGGGCCCAGAGTCTGGAGCCCTACGGGGCAGGGCTGCGGGCCCTGGCGACATCCGGCGGGGCCGAGAGCCCCCCTGTGTTCCGCAGCCACGAGGTGGTAGAGACAGTGTTCCCAACACCCCCTGCATCCACCAGCAACGTCCACCTGGTAAAGAAGATCAGCATCACAGAGCGCAGCTGCGATGGGGCAGCAGGTGAGCCTTAGTGGGCTGGGGCAGATGGTGGAGGGTCCCTCCTTCTTCCTCTGAATGCTGGGGTCCAGCCCCAGCCCTGTCCTTCTACCAGCTCTCAGAGCCTCGGTCTCTTCATCTATGAAAAGGGGACACTTATGCTGCTGACTCAGTACCTCTAGGGACCATGAGAAGAAATTGGGTGTCTGTTAAGCGTGTGTGCTCATGTCTAGCGCATTGTAAATGTCTAGAAAACAGGAGGTATTTGGAGGAGGGTCCCCAAGGCTGTTGGTTGCTGGGCAAAAAATCGTCCCTGATTGGCAGAAACCAATCTCAGACTATGAAAAGGAAATGTGTAGTCCATGTAACTTAGTGACAGCTTCAGGCATAGCTGGATCCAGGTACTCAGATATCCTCAGGAATCACTAACTTCCTCTTTCTCTTCCTCTGTGCACCCTGGAGCCTTATCTCTCAGGCAGACAAAGGTGGCCCCACCGCTTCGGGCATCTGTCCTTGCAGCTCAGTGGAAAGGGAGCCCCTCAATCCAGATAGCACCAATAAAAATCCCAGGGGTGGGCCTCCTTGGCTGGCTTGGGTCATATGCCCATCACTGAGCTAATCACTGTGTATCTCACTGCCCAGGCCCAGATCCTGGGGGTAGAGGAGCCCCACCCAAGTCCTGAGGGAGGAAGGGGCTGCTCTCTGGAGGAACTGCTGAGTCCTCATTCCAGGAAAGGGGATGTGGGATGTGCAGAATGGCAGCTGTCCCACCACCGCCGTCCTGAGGCCCCTGGGAGGAGCTGCCAGAATGATTCATAATAATAACAGCTGTTCTTTATTGAATACCAGTCTGGTGCTGAGGGCTCTGATAAGTGTTTCACCTACAGAGGAGGTTAAGACGGTGGGCTGTGCAGCCAGGCAACCTGGGTTCAAATTTCACTTCTTACTGTGTGACCCTGAATGAGAAGCTTCACCTCCCTGGGCCTCAGCTTCCTTATCTGTGAAGTGGCATAATAATGGCCCCCACCTCTAAGACTCTTGTGAATTAGTGCATACAGTAACTTCTTAGCCAGTGCTTGTTGCTTCATCTACTAATGATTTTCAGGTCAATTCTTGTTATAGCTGGGGAAACTGAGGCCTGGGGAGAAGCTTCATTTGCCCTGTGTCACACAGCCAGGATCTAAGCCCAGGCCATTCTGAACCTACAGCAGTGCTCAAAGGTGGGGCCCATATCCCCATCCCAGCCTTGAATGTCAGGTGGCCAGAGCCCATGGAGGGACCAGAGGGCACAAGCTGGGGGGCAGGGACCCAGCTGTGTTTTCTTGCTTCCCCATGTTGTTCCTGGACAGCTCTGGACTCCACCCTTCTGTTCTGTGTCTATCCCAAACACCCAGCCCTGCGACCCTGGCCCCCAGCCAGAGGCCCCGCCCTGCCCAGCCTCGGGATCTCTTGAGAGGCAACCTCCATTCCAGACATGCCTCTCAGGGCAACCATGGGGCCTTCTGCCTGCAGAACACACAGACCTAGCAATGTCCCCACCCTGTGCAAGCTGCCGCCCCTGAGAAAGTTCTTCTTTGTGTCTCACTTAACTCCTTCTTGCTTCAGCCAGCCCTAATCTCTGCCTTGCTTGGGTGGAACTGGTGTGTGCTAATTCATTTCGATGCCTTCTCATCCGGCAGACATTTATTGAGTGCCTGCTATGTGCCTGACTCTTCCAGGCACTGGGGACACAGCAGTGAACAAGACAGACAAAAGCCCCTGCAACAAACAAATAAAGAGACCACCAAAAACACGTGAAGAAAAATAATTTCAGAGAACACGTTTGGAGCAAATAAAACGGGCATGGGGTGGGTGGTGGTTGGATGGGGTGGTGGCCTGTGTTCAAATTCTGGTTTCCCTGCTCCCTAGCTTTGTGCCCTTGAGCAAGCTGTTTAACCTCTCTGTGCCACATTTGCAAATTGGGGGTCCTGACAACCCGATGTCACCGGATCAGTGTGATCTTAAATGCATCAGTTGGTGTGAGTGTTCAGTATGGTACCAGGCGCTGGTAGGTTGCTCCTTGAACCAAGATGTGAAAGGAAAGAAGCAGCCGGGTGGCTGCTTGACAAGTGGTTTCTGTTTGTGTGTTTGTTTTTCTAGTTTTTGGCCACACCACGAGGCATGCGGGGATCTTAGTTCCCCAAGCAGGTATCAAACTCAGGCCCCCTGCAGTGGAAGCATGGCGTCTTAACCACTGGACCGCCAGGGAAGTCCCTGATGAGTGTTTGGACCATGTGTTCTTTTAGGTCGGTCAGCTCAATGGGTAGGTCAGGGAGGACTCCCTGGAGGAGGAGGCAGGAAGGAGCCCAGCCTCTCTGACATCTAGAATTTGCTTGCTGCAGCCAAGGGCAGGGAAGGTGAGAGGCAGCCTTCCCCTCAGGCTGGCAAAGGTGGGTGGGGCAGGCAGAGGCCTGGAGACCCCATAAAGTCTCTTTCACCCCTCACCTTTCAAAGGCACCACAGAGAGATTAGTGGGAGAAGGGATAGCCAGGCACATGCATCAGTGAGATCTCTCCAAGGCTTTGAGATTCCCTGTGCTCTTGTTTGAAACATAGTCCTATGAAAGCAATTCATATTCTTTGTGGAAGGTTTGGAAAGTACAGAAGAATCTAGAACACAAAATATAAGCCCCATAAACCCACCACGACCGAGACACAGCTGCTGTCAACACTTTTGCTTCTTTCCTTCTGATTTTTTTTAATGCAGAAAATAATATGTATTTTTCAAGTCTGGCAACATATAGCTGATGGAATTTGTTGTGTTGTTTTATTTTATATTTAAAAGCATTTAGGCAGCCCTTACAATGGGCCAGGGCATTACTTGATGCCCTTTTTGTATCTTAATTCATTTACACCCCCGGCACCGCTATGAGGTGGGTAGTGTTTTTATCTCCATTTTACACATGAGGAAACTGAGGCACCGGGAGGTAAAGGAATTTGCCCACAGTTTTCAAAGCCAGGATTTAAACTCTCTGATTTCTTTAATTTAACATTATCCCAGGGCCATCTCATCACATTGTTAAAAATTCTTGGGGGAATTCCCTGGCGGTCCAGTGGTTAGGACTCCATGCTTTCACTGCCGAGGGTGTGGGTTCAATCCCTGATCGGGGAACTAAGATCCCAAAAGCTGCAAGGCGCGGCCAAAAAAAATTCTTGGGACATGCTATTTTTTAACAGCCAGGTGACTCTTTACTGTCAAAGATGCTATGCAAATGTCCTTCTATGGGAACCCTTCACCCGCCCCCCCTTCTTTTTTGGACTCACCAAGTGGCTTCCAGGGATCTTAGTTACTGGACCAGGGATCAAACTTGGGCCCACTGGACTGCGGAAGTCCCTGGAAGGGCATTTTTAAGGACCATGATGTCTGTTACCAAATTGCTTTACACACATACACACACACATACACACACACACACACACACACACACACACCACACACACACACACACACACACACACACATGCCCTCCATGTACTGGTTGGCCAAGTGATTTAAATTTTTTAAAAAATTTCTTTTGGACTTAAGGAGCTCAAACCTGAGTTAATCTAATTCTTGGGCTCATGGCAACCAGCCCCACTGAGCTATGTGTGGCACCTCTCTTGTTTTACTTTAATTCTTTTTTCACCTTTGTCTTCCACCCTCAGTGTTGAGGGTTGATAAATATTGATAAATATTTTCGGCTTTGCGGGGCATCTGATCTCTGTTGCAACAACTCAGTTCTGCTCAGTTCTTTTTTTCCCCCAGCTTTATTGAGGTATATTTAATATACAAAGAACTACGCATTTTTAATGTATACATTTTCATGAGTTTGGCTTCTCAGTTCTGCCTTTGTAGCACGTAAGCAGGTTTAGCCAATGCATAAATGAAAGAGCATGGCTGTGTACCAATAAAACTTAACGTGTGGACCCTGAAATTTCAATTTCCTATTAATTTTCACGTGTCCCAAAGAGAATCCTTCTTTTGATTTTTTCCCAACCATTTAAAAATGTAAAAACCGTGTCCATGGGCTGTGATTCAGCAACCGCTGCTCTGTCATACACCTCCACCCCACTGTAATATCTTTCCTTGCAACCTATCTTCCAGAAGCTTATTTAGATATCTGAGTGTTCTTGAAAAATATGCCGTATGCTTGTTTAATTTCCTAAAATGGTATTGTGCTTTAGGGGAAAAAAAAAAATCTCATTCTGTTTCTTATTTTTTCCTCTCTACACACTATTTTGGAACTCTCCACCCCGATGTTTATAAATCTGGTTTGTCACTTTTAATGACTGCGTGGATTTCTGCCCTAGGTATGTGCTATGCTTTCTTATCTGATCCCCCCCTTCGTGGGCCCCTGGGTTACTTCCAGCTCCTGGCCGCTCTGAACAGTATGGCGTCATCCTCACGCGTCCCCTCTGGTGGGGTTGCTGGGTCACAGGGAATGTACACCTTCACTGCAGATTTTGTCTTATCCTCTTCGGAAAAGCTCTCCCTGTTCACGTTCCCACCAGCCACGCTTGGGCCTGAAGTGCCCACTTCCCTACACCTGCACTAACATACAATTTTACCTATCTTTCTAATTGTTTGCCCATTTGACACTGGTGCAAGGTGGTATCTGCTTGTTTTTTTTTTCGTTTTTGATTTTTTGTTTTTTGGTTTTTTTAAATTTATTTATTTATTTATTTTTGGCTGTGTTGGGTCTTCGTTTCTGTGCGAGGGCTTTCTCCAGTTGCGGCGAGCGGGGGCCACTCTTCATCGCGGTGCGCGGGCCTCTCACTGTCGCGGCCTCTCTTGTTGCGGAGCACAGGCTCCAGACGCGCAGGCTCAGTAGCTGTGGCTCACGGGCCCAGTTGCTCCACGGCATGTGGGATCCTCCCAGACCAGGGCTCGAACCCGTGTCCCCTGCATCGACAGGCAGATTCTCAACCACCGCGCCACCAGGGAAGCCCTGTTGTTTTTTTTTTTTTAATTGGGGTATAGTTGTTTTACAATGTTGCATTCGTTTCATATCTCCTTGTTTTAATTTGCATTCCTTTGATTTCTGGTGAGGTTGAGCATCACCATATAAGTTTAACAAGAATCCTTGGTGAGTTGCTTAGTTGTAGCCTTTGTCCATTTTTCTTTGGGCAAGTTTGAGATGTTCCTGGCATATTTCAGAATAGAGGTTGGCAAACTACAGCCTGCAGGGCCAAATCCAGCCCACTGCCTGTTTTTATATAGCCCATGAGCTAAGAATGGTTTTTATGTTTTTAAATGGTTGAACAATGTGAAAAGAAGAATAACGTTGTGTGATATGAGCAAAATTATATGAAATTCTAACTTATTAGAACACAGCCACGCCCATTCATTTATGTACTGTTTAGGGCTGCTTTTGTACTATTTGCAGCAGACCTTATGACCCACATAGCCAAAAATATTTACTATCTGGCCCTTTACAGAAAAATTTTGTTTATTCCTATTCTAGAAGGTAATAATCCCTTGCCTGTTTTTGGCATTATGACTATCTTCCCACAGCTTGTATTCTTCTGTAGATTAACTTTGTCTAAGAGTTTTTTTTTTTTAACCAAATAGAAATCTTCATGTTGATGTAGTTAAACCCATCGTATTTTTCTTTTTTTAATTTTTGATATTTTCTGCTTTATTGAGATATAATTGGCATATAACATTATATCGATTTAAAGTGTGCAAATTAATGATTGGATATATGTATATACTGCAAAATGATTACCACAATAGGTTTAAATAACATCCGTCACCTCACAGAGTTACAGTTTTTTTTTTCTTGTGACGAGAACTTTTAAGATCTACTCTCTTAGCAACTTTCAAATATACATCAGAGATATTGCGGGTTCGGTCCTAGACCCCCTGCAATAAAGCGAGTCACACAATTTTTTGGTTTCCTAGTGCATATGAAAGTTATGTTTACACTGTAGTGTAGTCTATTAAGTGTGCGATAGAATTATGTCTAAAAAATAATGTACATACCTTAATTAAAAAATACTTTATTGCTAAAAAACACTAACCATCATCTGAGCCTCCAGCGAGTCGTAACCTTTTTGCAATAGTCACATCAAAGATCACTGATCACAGGTCACCATAACAAATATAATAATGATGAAAAAGCTTGAAATATTGTGAGAATTAACAAAATGTGACACAAAGATACAAAGGGAGCAAATGCTGTTGGAAAAATTGTGCCAATAGGCTTGCTCGATGCAGGGTTGCCACAAACCTTCAATTTGTAAAAAAAATGCAGTGTCTTCGAAGCACAGTAAAGTGAAGCCCACTAAAAGACGGTATGCCTGTATCTTATACCTGGAGGTTTGTACCTCTGGACCACCTTTACCCATCCCACCCATCCCCTGCTTCTGGCAACCATCAATCTGTTCTCTGTATCTATGAGTTTTTTTGTTTTGTTTTCATTTTTTTTATTCCACATTTAAGTGAGATCACCTCATACTTTTCATATATGGTTAATGCTCAGAGGGTTTTTTAAAGGGATCTTTCCCCTTCTTGAGGCCACTGATATTCTGCCACATTTTCTTCCTGTAGCTTTGTCATTGTGCCTTCATATTAGTCCTTCGGAGTTTATTTTTTGCATAAGGTGTGAGGTAGGGATCCAGCCTGATTTTTCTTGGGCAGAGTAAGCTGCTTTCCCTACACCACCCCACAGAGCTCACCCTTGACCACTGATTTGTGGAAAGCCCTCTGCTTTACCCCAAGTTCTTTCAGACAGGGTCTGTGCTGGATCTCCTTTCCTTTGGCCCATTTCTTCCTGCAACCATGCCCTGCTGATTTGATTATTGTGACTTTGGGAATATGTGTTACTCTCTCCTAAGCCAGCTTCCCCATCCCTGCCCATTTTTGTAAAATTAGCTGGCCATGGACTTTTGTTCTTCCTTATAAATTTTGGTAACAGTTTGCTCCATCTCCCAGTAGAATAACAACAATAACTGTTATCAGTTTTGTTATTGTTATTTTAGTGTTGCAGTGTCTGACCTTGAACTTCTCAAGCTGGAAGGAGCCATGCTTTTCCCTCCGGGCAGAACGGGCCATAGAGCTGCACCACTTCACTTTTTTTTTTTTTCCACATTTTAAAAAATTGCGGTAAAATACATATAACGTAAAACTTACTCTCTTAACCATTTTTAAGTGTCCAGTTCAGTGGCAATAAGCACATTCACACTGCTGTCCAACCATCCCCACCATCCGTGTCCAGAACTTTCTCATCTTCCCAAACTGAATCTCTGTCCCCATTAAACACTCACTCCCCATCCCCTTCCCCAGTCCCTGGTACCCACCATCCTACTTTCTGTCTCTATGGATTTAACTCCTCTAGGAACCTCATATAAGTGGAATCATGCAGTATTTGTCCTTCTGTGACTGGCTTCTTTCACTGAGCATAGTCTGATTTGCTGAGTAACAAACCTCCCAGGTGTTTACATCAGGAGGCCTGAGTTCGGGCAACAGTGAGACTGTGAAGTGGCCCATCTGCCTCCTGATACATTCCACTCAGTGCTTTTGTTTGTTTGTTTGATGTGAATTTATTGACAAGGTTTAAAAAAAAATCTGGAGATTCACATAAAAACCCGGTGTTTGCTCTTGGTTCCCCATGGGAGTTGGAGCTCCCCGCTCAGGAATCCGCCTGGCACGACTGGGCTGGGGCGCTGTCAGAAGCATTTATGGCCAATGTCTTATCCGTTCGATGTGCTTTACTTCTGCTGAGTGTTTACTCCCCGTTCTTAGCTCAAGTTGAGTGTCGCCCATGGACTTGAGGAAGTAGATACTGTGGATGTCAAAAAAAGTTAACCGTTAAAGGGAATTAAAATGAATTGGTCTGCAGAGCCCCTGGCCAGTTGGCAGGAAGGGGACATCCTGGGGAAGTGGTGACACAGAAGCCACACGTGGCCTGGCCGGGGCAGGGGTTGTGGGGGGGAACCTGAGTGGGTTCCAAGACCCGGGCAGCCACTCCAAGTGGCAACTGGACTTTTGTTTCTAGCTCCAGGATGGTGATCCGGGGCTGGAGCTGTCTGCCAAGGCCACTCCCATTTGTGCAGTGGGCACCCTAGGGACCCAGGTCCTATAATGTCACCTTTGTTCTCAGACCAAACTGGGCAGGGTTTTTTCTAATGATGATAAAATACACATAACATAAAAGGTATCATTGTAGCCATGTTTGAGTGTCCAGCTCAGTGGCATTTAGCATATTCACATTGTTGTGCAACTGTCCCCACCCTCCATTCCCAGAACTTTTTCATTGGCCCAAACTGAAACTCCACCTGGGTGGGGTTTTAGTTTTCATTTTCTAATAGCCCTTATTGTTTCTTTTTCGTGATTATTAAAAGGAACACCTGCTTAATTTCTTTTTTTAAATTTATTTACTTATTTATTTTTTGGCTACGTTGGGTCTTCATTGTGGTGCGCGGGCTTCTCATTGCGGTGGCTTCTCTTGTTGTGGAGCATGGGTTCTAGGCGCACGGGCTTCAGTAGTTGTGGCTCGCGGGCTTAGTTGCTCCGTGGCATGTGGGATCTTCCCAGACCAGGGCTCGAACCCATGTCCCCTGCATTGGCAGGTGGATTCTTAACCACTGCGCCACCAGGGAAGTCCCCTGCTTTATGTTAAGTAACGAAGAAGGAAGTGAAATACAAAATGTTATCTACAGCACAACCCTACTTCCGTTAAAAATAAGTATAATATTAAATCTTATCAAAATATAGTTTACAATTCTCTTGAATTAACAAATGCTCTTCAGGTGCTCTTGATGTCCAGGTGTTGTTCTAATCTCTCTCCCTCACGTTACTGTCTTTAGTCTGCACAACGCCATGATGTAGGAAATGGTGTTTGTCCAAGGCACAGAGAGGTTAAGTGACTTGCCTGAGGTCACACAGCTCTTCTGTGGGAGATATGAGTCCCGACCATGACCACTATGCTTGGCTATAGTTTCCGGACAACACTCAATATGAAGTCGGAGGGGGTCACAAGCCAGGATTATGGGGTCACGTAGTCTTCCCTGACCCTGACCAGCTGCGAGGCAGGCAACAAACCAGGGTTGGAATGGATTCTGCTGCTTGTTTGCTGGGTGACCTCAGGCAATCTCTGTGCCCCAGTTTCCTCATCGGTAATAATCCAACTTCTGCACGGGCTGGGAAGATTTGATGAAATAATGCAAGAATTAGCCCTTGGAGCACCTGGCCTGGGGTATGTGACCCCCCCTGCCCCCGAGGAGGTAGCTATTGTTACTGTTCTTGTTTTGCTATTGTTACCCACGGTAAGCGCCTCTTTTCCTGCCCCTTCAGGTCTCCCACAGGCTCCTGCAGAGTCATCCTTGTCCCCCCCGGAGTCTGAGGGGGACTCCCCGGCGCAGCCAGAGAAGAACACAGGCCTGGTGCCTGCCCACGACGCCACCAACAGGGAGCCCACCAGGCAAGCAGCCCCGCAGGAGTCGGAGTCAGAGGAGGCCGGGGGTGCAGGTAAATGGGGGTGGCCACAGAGAGGGTCAGGTGCCAGAGGCCCGGCATGGTGTCTGGCTTTGGGAGACCCTCACGACACCACGCTCCCCCACCAGGAGGGCCCCAGGCAGGTGTGTCGTCCATCATGAAGCGGAAAGAGGAGCCCGCAGACCCTGAGACCCACCAGAGGAGCCTCCAGTTCGTGGGGGTCAATGGCAGGTGAGAGAACCTGGTCTGAGCCCCTCACTTTTTGGTTCATTCATATAACCAAAGCACGGTAGACAGATGAGGAAACGGAGGCACAACGAGGCCCCGTGGGCTGGCTCCAGAGCCTGTGCTGCAACCACTGCACCACACTACCCCCCGGGAGGTGCCGGACTCGGCTCCCTGCCCTGATGGAGCTCCTGGTCCACTGCGATCTTGGGCCCTAATAGGCGATCCCAACACAACATGATTGGAGCAATGATGGGGGATGCTCAGGCAGTGGGGGGCCCAGGGAAATAACTGACGGAGGGGAACACATGTGCTGCAGGACAAGCAGAAGCTTGCGAGGTGCAGAGTGGGAGGGGTGGGGGTCTCCTGGTGGAGGGCACAGCCTGGATAAAGGCTCAGGGGTGGGAGGAAGCAGTGACGTGAAAAATGGGAGGCCTGGGGAACCGGGCCAGTTGGGGGCCTTGAATGCCAGGCCCAGAAGTTTAGATGTGTTTGGAGGTAGCAAGAAGCATGAGGGTCCTATTTGCAGTGGGGCAAGGGTCTGAATCAGTATAACACCTGTGTAAGGAGCAAAGTGTAAGAGGTACCAAAGGGTGGAAGGGAAAAGCAACGTCCTTCCCTGGCCCCCCCAAGCATGATCACAATCACAGCCAGTGTTTACTGATCACTTACTGTGTGCCAGGTGCTATAAGCTGCATCCCTGGAGCCCTGTGAGCTAGATACTGCCATTACCCCCATTTAACAGATGGGGAAACTGAGGCCCAGAGAGGTCAAGTGCCCCTCCCCCACCACCTGCAGCATCTCCCCCAGGTATGAGTCCTCATCCGAGGATTCCAGCACAGCAGAGAACTTCTCGGACAATGAGAGTACAGAGAACGAGGCCCCAGAGCCGGAGGAGAGGGTTCCAAGTGTGGTTGAAGCCCCCCAACTCAGGCCCAAGGAGACGGCAAAGGCCAAGACCAGCCGGGAGGAGTGCCAGCTGTCCCGGGAGTCTCAGCAGGCGCCCACAGCTGAGGGGGCGTCGGGATCAAGTGCGGAAGAGGAGATCCGGTCAGTTTTCTGTGTGGGAGGGATTTAGGCAGGGCCTGGGGTGACCTCTGCCTCAGATCCCACCATTCAAACCCTCTGAGGGAACCTCCCATCAGTCATGCCCACCTTAGTCTGAATTAGTGAACAAGCACTTTCTCCTTCTGGGCATCTGAAGGTCCGGAGGCTTTGATAAAGGGCCTGATGGGGGCAATTTGGGCTGTTCAGGTTTGGGTTTAAGGGGCAGACCAAGTCTGTCCTTAAGCCACCTACCTTCTTTGGGACATTTGCCACACCTGTCCATCCTGTGTATGTCTCTTTTTTTTCCCTGATTAAAAAAAAAAAAATCTGTCCTCAGAGAAAGATTTTCCATCTGCCACTGGCCACTTGGAATAAATTTTGACCCACGTGTCCACTTTCTCTTGGGGTCTGTGTGCTCCCCATGTCTGCCCCTTGGGGTGCCGTGTAAAATTATGTCCCCGGGGAAGGGGGTCTGAGATTCTACCGCTCAGGTGAGCCCTGGCAGGACTGGGTGAGTGCCTTGGTGGAGAGTGTTGAGGGCCTCTCCGAGCACCCCAGCTGGATGTGGGGAGTGGGGGGCACCCAGGAGGCTGAGGTGGGTGCTCCCAAGATCAACTCCCCGTTTGTCTGCCCCCGGCAGGATGGAGCTCAGCCCCGACCTCATCTCAGCCTGCCTGGCCCTGGAGAAGTACCTGGAGAACCCCAATGCCCTCACCGAGCGGGAGCTGGTACAGTGGGGCCCTGGGCCTGAAAGGGGCGGGGGGACTTTGTCCCTTCCACCCTCACCCTGGCTTCTCCTTGTCCACAGTGTCTCCTTGTGCTTTGGATCATGGGGACCCCAGGATCCTAGCTGGGAGCTTGTGGGGGGCTCCGAGGCTTGAGTCTTGGTCTTTGGAGAGGCTCCAGGGAGGGGCCAAGGATGATTGCCCGCTGGCAAACCCAGCCTTGGTTCCTGTTCCGTCGAGGGCTTGAGGGAAGGGGCTGCCATATTTCCCTTGATGGGTGTCTACACTTGCCTTTGAAGGTCACGTCCAGGGTGGAGATGCTCACACCTTCTCCTGGGGGCGTGCCTGGTACTGCAGTGTCTACACTTCCCTTAGGGTTCTTGTCCAGAGCAGGGGACACTACATTTTCCTCCAGGGGGGCTCACTGGGGTGGGGCGCCCATGCTTCCCCTCAAGGCTCGGGTTCGGGGTGGGGGTGTCTGCACTCCCCTTGGGGGGGCTTCGTCTGGGATGGGGTGGGGTTCCGTGGCCCTCACACCCCTCTCCTTCCCAATCTGCATCCAGAAAGTGGCCTACACCACGGTGCTGCAGGAGTGGCTGCGCCTGGCCTGCCGCAGCGATGCCCACCCGGAGCTCGTGCGGCGCCACCTGGTCACCTTCCGGGCCATGTCGGCGCGGCTGCTGGACTACGTGGTCAACATCGCCGACAGCAACGGCAACACTGCGCTGCACTACTCCGTGTCCCACGCCAACTTCCCCGTGGTGCGGCAGCTGCTCGACAGCGGTGAGCCCGGCGGGGCAGGGCCAGCGGAGATGCTGCCCTCCTGGTCTGTGGGGGAGGCCACCCTCATAGTTTGATGGAGGAAATGCCGCCCTCCCGGTCTGATGGGGGAGACGCCGCCCTCCCGGTCTGATGGGGGAGACGCCGCCCTCCCCGTCTGCTGGGGGAGACGCTGCTCTCCCAGTCTGAGGTGAGGGGGATACAGGCCCCACCTGTGGCCCCGGTGTACTGGAAAAGGCAGACATGGTCTTATGGAAACATGTGGCCCTTCCCCCGCCCCCCCCCCATGACCCCTGTATAATGAAGGCGACACCTCTGGAACCCTAGTCTGAGGGAAGGACATGGATGTGGCCTCTGGCCTGGGGCTTGGAGAGAAGATGTGGTCCTCAATTCGACATGAAGAGATTTGCTTTCCCCTAGTGTAATGGGGAAGACATAGCCCCCTAGTCAGTCTGATGTGGGAGGCAGAGCCCACAGTCTCATGAAGGAGACTGACTAGGGACTCTTCCAGATCAATGGGGGACACACAGCTCCTACTTTCAGCCCTAAATGTGGCTGCCAGGATCCAGGGGGCCCCAGTCTGATGGACGAGGCACAGTCTACACCTTTAGGAGCCCCTCCCATAATAGAGATGGAGACCCTAGGCCAGAATGGGGTTCTCAGTCCAAGAAAAAGGAGTAATGAGGCCAGGCCTAGACTGCTGGAGGAGGCATGATACCCAGTGCCCATAATGGTCGTGAACAAGGCTTCCAGTCTGATGGCGGAGACATGGCCCGGTCCTCGGGGACCCTCCCCCAGCCTTAAGGCAGACCTGGCCAGCATCAGGGGTGTCTGAGGCCTGATGTCCTTCTGGTCCCCTCCCGTCAGGTGTCTGCCAGGTGGATAAGCAGAACCGGGCCGGCTACAGCCCCATCATGCTCACCGCCCTGGCCACCCTGAAGACCCAGCATGACATCGAGACTGTCCTGCAGCTTTTCCGGCTCAGCGATGTCAATGCCAAAGCCAGCCAGGTACGGGCCCTCGGCGCTGCAGACCGGGATAACTCTTCCCATTTATTAAGTCCTGGCCATACCCAAGCCCAAGGGGAGAATCCCCACTCCACAGGCAAAGAAACCAAGGCTCAGAGACGTATTCATTTCCTCAAGGTCAAACTAGAGGAGGGGGGACTTGAACCTGGGGGTCTAGCTCCCCATTCTTTTTTTTTTTTTTTTGGCCGTGTCACATGGCATGTGGGATCTTAGTTCCCCAACCAGGGATCTAACTTGCGCCCCCTGCAGTGGAAGCACGGAGTCTTAACCCACTGGACCTCCAGGGAAGTCCTGAGAGCCCCATTCTTAATGACCTGCCTGCCAGGGTGCCTCTGATACAGGACCTCATGGTGGAAATGGGGGTGTGGGAAGACATGGGGGTCCTCAGCTTTTCTTAAGCCGACACCATCCCACATCCTGCTTGGTAATTCATTGACCAGCATCCGGACGCTGGGGACTTAAATGTTGGACAAGCAGGCACAGTCCCCACCCTCCCAAAGCTCACTAGCCAGCCAGGAGCTCCAGGAGCCCGAGCATTGGAGGCTTAGCGGGGGTTTGGACTCAGGGCTGCGGGAAGCCACCAGGGCGGGAGCGAGGGCTGCTGTCTGGTTTGGAATCTCCCTTCGGCTGTATGTTGGGGAGCAGAAGCTGGGAGACTGTGGAGGTGACTGGGGCATGGATGGGTGTCTGGGCAGAAGAGCAGGGCAGCCAGGACCCCGTGGGGACAGCGAGGAGGGGAGAGATTAGCAGCAGCCTTACTGCAGCGAAGGAAAAGGGGGAGGTGCTGCCATGGTGCAAAACAGGCAGACCCTCCTTGCTTTTTTACTGATTTTTTTTTAATTAAAATTTTTTTCTTGGTGGTTTACTTTTTTTTTTTTAATTGAAGTATAAGTGATTTACAGTGTTGTGTTAGTTTCTGGTGTACCGCAAAGTGATTCAGTTTTATAGATACGTTCTTTTTCAGATTCTTTTCCATTATAGGTTATTACCAGGTATTGAATATAGTTCCCTGTGCTATACAGTAGGACCTTGTTGTTTATCTGTTTTACATATAGTAGTGTGTATCTGTTAATCCCAAGCTCCTAATTTATCCCTCCCCCCACCTTTCCCCTTTGGTAACCATAAATTTGTTTTCTATGTCTGTGAGTCTGTTTCTGTTTTGTAAATAAGTCCATTTGTGTCATTTTTTTAGATTCCACATATAAGTCGTATCATATGATCATATTTGTCTTTCTCTGACTTACTTCGCTTAGTATGGTAATCTCTAGGTCCATCCATGTTACTGCAAATGGCATTACTTCATTCTTCTTTATGGCTGAGTAATACTCCATTGTGTATATATGTACCACATCTTTATCCATTCATCTGTCGATGGACACTTAGGTTGCTTCCAAGTCTTGCCTATTGTAAAAGTGCTGCTATGAGCAGTCAGGTGCATGTATCTGTTTGAATTAGAGTTTTCGTCCTTCCAGATGTATGCCCAGGTGGTTTACTTTTTTAAAAATTGAGGTGAAATGCACATAAGATTAACCCTTTTAAAGTGAACAAGTCGATCCATAATGCTGTGCAACGCCCATCTCTGTCTACCTCCAGAACATCTTTACACCCTGATAGGAGACCCGGCACCCACAGCTGTCACTCCCATCCCCACTTCCCCAGCCCCTGGCCACCCCCAGTCTGCTCTCTGTCTCTATGGATTTGCCTGTTCTGGATATTTTATATAAATGGAATCATGTAGTATTGTGTCCTTTTGTGTCTGGCTCCTATCATGAAGCATAAGATTTTCAAGGTTCACCCACGTTGCAGTATGCTTCAGGCCTTCATTTCTTTTTAAGGATGAATCATGTTCTGTAGTATGGATATATAAATTTCTTTATCCATTCATCCACTGATGGACGTTGATTTTTTTTTACAGTGAAGTTTAACTGGCAGACAGAAAAGTGTACAACTCTTAGCTCAACACATTTTACTTACGTTTGCACCTGTGAGTTAGGAATCTGATTTAAGTGGGCATAGGGGTGGGGAGGCACAGAGCATCTCCCCGAGGAGGAGACATTTAAGCTGAGACCGGAGGGAGGAGCCAGCAGGAGGAAGACGGATCAGCAAGTGCAAAGGCCCAGTGGTAGGAAGGATTATTTGAGATACAGAAGGAGGCCCGTGAGTGGAGGTGCTCTTAGCGTCAGAGTACTCAGGAACTATGGATGGTTCCAGAGCAGGGGTGTCACGCTCTGGGGCCTGAATGTTCCACAAGCTGTTCCTTGCCCTACCCAGGCAGGGCAGACAGCCCTGATGCTGGCGGTCAGCCACGGGCGGGTGGACGTGGTCAAAGCCCTGCTTGCCTGCGAGGCGGACGTCAACGTCCAAGATGATGACGGCTCCACGGCCCTCATGTGTGCCTGCGAGCACGGCCACAAGGAGATCACGGCGCTGCTGCTGGCTGTGCCCAGCTGCGACATCTCTATCACCGACCGCGTGAGTCCCCACCCAGGCGCAGTCCGGGGAGGGCGGGAACATGGCGCAGGGTGTCAGCATAGCAACTGATGCTTTGCAGGACGGGAGCACGGCTTTGATGGTGGCCTTGGATGCAGGACACAGTGAAATTGCATCCATGCTGTACTCTCGCATGAACATCAAGTGCTCGGTGAGTCTCGGCCGGGGCAGGGCAGGGGGTGCGGGGCTCTGGGGAGGGATGGTGTATGGGGACCATCCCAAGGGCTGCATGGTCAGCTGCTTGTTGAACCTTCACGGTGCCCCCGTGAGGAAATAAGGCACGAGAGCTGAGACTGCTTGGTTATGGCTGGCATCACGGTATTCGAACCCGGATCTGTCTAGTTCCAAATCATGCTCTTAATTACCACACAGAGGACTTTGGCGTGCCTCCCAAGCATGATTTCTGGAACCTTCCACAATAACCCAATTCAGTTGCATAAAGTACTGTTACTATTACCATTTTTCAGGTGGGGAAGCTAACGCTTTGAATGGTTACATTCCTGGCCCAAAGTCTCACAGACAGGAAGGGGCGGAGAGACCTCGGGGTCTGAATCCAGACCACGGGCAGGAGCCGCTCTGCCCCCTCCTCCTCACCCCTACCTTGTACCTGCCCCGGCCTCCCCAGGCACGTCTGGGGCCAGGTTCAAGGGTGGCGTGGTGGGCGTCAACCACAGCGATTCCCCGAATGGTCTAGGAGAGAAAAGGTTGCTGAGACCTAAGCCGTTTGGCTCCTGACTGGCTTCCAGCTTCTTCCTGAGGCTCCGAGTCTTTCCGTCTTCACTCCGTAGGGTGTCAGGACCCCTGAGCCTCAGTCGTGGTGCTCAGGGGGTCCCCTTGGGATCAGCTGTGGGCCTCCACGTCCTCAACTGGAAAATGGGGGGTGATGGGGCTGGGTGGTGTCCTGCTGTCTGATACGGGGTCCTGCTTCCCAGGGCTCCTGAGGGATGAATCCCACTCCTCCATCATTGTCCCCCTGGACCGTTGCCACTGCCTCCGCTCTGCTTCCCTGGCTCCCACCCTCACTGTCACCTCCACTCTGTTCTCCCCACAGCGGCCAGAGGCCACTGTGAGCACCTGAGTCGGGGTACACCCCTCCTCTGCTCACAGCCCTCTGGGGCTCCCACCCCACTTAGAGAAAAAAGCAAAAGTCATCTCCAGAGCCCACCAAGCCTTGGCTCAACACCCCTCACCTCCCCCCACTCTCTTTCCTCTCCCCCTCGCTCACTCTGCTCCAGCCACACTGGCCTGATCGCTGCTCCTGCCTCAGGGCTTTTGCACTTGCTGTTTCCTCTGCCTGGAACGCCCTGCCCCTTGGCTGGACCCCTAACATCCTTCAGCTCAGACGTCACCCTCCCCAACCGCCCGCTCTCCACTTTCATTGCCTTCCACCCCTTATCCCTCGGCAAAAACCCTCCACTGCATTCATCTGTGTGCTGCTCCGAAACATCTCCCCAACGTCACCTCCTTGAGGCCAAGAAACCAAGGCCCCTTGTTCACTCACTGCAGGCGCGGGGCCAGCCAACAAAGTCGGCGCCTCATAGCACAGGAAAGGATGCCAAACAAAAGGAATTCTGCCTCTCGTTTCAGTTTGCCCCGATGTCGGATGAAGAGAGTCCTGCGTCATCCTCTGCAGAAGAGTAGCCGTGAGAGGGGCCCGAGGCGCCTCTCCCGGGGACCAGGCAGCCCCAGAGAGAACCATCCCTGGTCCCTCATCCCCTCCCTGGCCGGCCCCCACTCTACCCACCAAGGCCCAAGTCTCAAATGCAAGTGGGGTTCTCTTCTGCTTCCCCAGGGAGCCCCCAACAGCGCTGAGACTTTAGCCGAAAGCAGGTTTTTCCCAGTACCCCGGTTCAAAGCAGCCGCAGTGCAGACCGAAGCTAAATTCTTATATAAATTGGCGCCAGTGGCTGATGCTGGGGCGTGGGTTTGCGAAGAACGCTGAGAACAATCAACTGGCAATTAAGGATGGAGGAGGGTGAGAGGGAAAAATATTGTATTTCTGAATCATGTTCGGGGAAGGGGGGAAAATTTGAAAGTCACTGGAATCGCATATTTTCATTTTAATCCTCAATGTGATTACGCACGGATCACGTCTGGAGTGGCCTAATGCGCCCCCTGCTCGCTCCCCTACATTTAATTGTTCGGTATATAATAGCATTTTGTCCACTTCCCCCTCCCCAGACGGCTTTCTTGGTGGAATTTTCTTCTGGTCTCTTCACAAAGCAGACCCTGTCTTTGTCACCCGGGGCAGGAAGTTTAGTCGTTTCTTCTGCCTTCATGTTGCCACTGCCAGCGTCTCCCACGCCCCCATTCAGGTGGGGGGGCTCAGGACCCAGCAGCCGAGGTGTGCAAGTAGTTCATATCGAGAGATTACCCAGAAATCCGTCCCCTCCCCACATGGGGGCCCTGGCAAATACTCATTTTCCTAGAAAATCCTTTAGATGTGGAGACGCAGGAAATGAATCCGGTCCCCAGAGTGGTCCCTGCATCCCTAGGCTTAGAACGCCAGTAACGGGGCCATCCTTTTTCTCCCCAGACTCCAGAAGTTCTCTCCTCAAAGGAAAGAAAACAGGGCATGAGATTGTTGGCAAAGCATAGGACCAGTTCCAAAAACTCCATGTGTGCTCGATTAAAAGTTGGCTGCCCCCAAGGGCTCCCAGTGCAAACTTAAAGAGACAGGGCTTTGCCGAAAACCAAACAAGGGCCAGCTGGTTTGTTTTTTTTTTAACAACGTACAGGCTTTCCAGAGCTGCCTGGAACAGAGCCTGCTGGAAATGGGGCTATCCCGACACACGTAGTTTCCTTAATGGCCTATTTTGTCCCCAGAATCTCAACAAAATTTTCTTTCCTGTTCCTTCCTTTTGTGACCAAAAAAAAAAAAAAAGGAGGGGGGAAGGAGGACAGGTTCCGAGCCTCGAAAAGTGCCTTGTGACCAGGGAGTAAGATCCCTAGTCCTTAGGTGTCCTGCCCTCTCTTGTTCAGTTCTCAGCTTAGCTGCTGGGGAGGAAGCCAAAACCCCAGCAGGACAGAGCAAGCCCTCGGCACTTACACGTTCATTCAGTAAAGCCAAGTGCTGGCTTCTCTCCTAGAAAAGTAGGTTTCCTGGCTTGATGGAGTCTGGCTTGCTTTGATTTTGATGGAAGGGATGGTACCTAAGACAAGAGAGCTTGAATGGTCAAAGAAGAGAGACACCCCAGTGTGTGTGTGTGTGTGTGTGTGTGTGTGTGTGTGTGTAAATGTGTAAATGGCGAGGAAACGAAACCCAAGCTGACTGGGGATGACCGCTGACAGAAGGCCACAGCTTTGGGCAGCTTTGAGAAGCGGTACAAGAGTATGTGCCTGCGTGTCTGGCCCTGGAGCTGGTGGGTGCGTTTATTTTAAGCTTTTAGAAGCAGTTCATTGACACCCCCTATAAGTCCATAGTTATCCCTGTGTTCCCTTCTCCCTAGCTTACCCACTGGACTTGGCATGGTAGGCTACAGGGGGTCCTGCCTCTGATCCCCACTCTCTTCTCACGTGTATTCATGACCTTTAACTTCACTTTCCAACCACGGTACGTCCATAAAGACAGTATTACACTTAAATGAAGTATTCCTTTTTGTAATCGTTTTTTAGAAAGTAAAGGAATTTAATAAAGCTACCTTATGATTATGCCAAAGCATCTGTGTCTGGTCTTTGTCTTACTCTACTCCTCTTGAGGTTTTAAAATAGATCTCTTTTTTAAAATGGACTTATCTGAACAATGTTCCAAGCTACAGAAAGGTGACAAGAATATTACAATAAACGCCCTTATGCTCTGCCCTACACTGGCACTGTCCAATACTATAGCCACTAGCCACCAGCGGCAATTTCCATTTAGATGTAAATCAACTAATTAATTCATGGTCAGTAGCTGCATGTGGTTGGTGGGTACCCTATTGGGCTGCAGAGATACAGAACACTGCCATTGTGGCAGAAAGTTCTAATCAAACCCACTGTGGGTGGGACTCCCCTGGTGGTGCAGGGGTTAAGAATCCGCCTGCCAATGCAGGGGACATGGGTTCGAGCCCTGGTCCGGGAAGATCCCACATGCCGCAGAGCTACTAAGCCCGTGCGCCGCAACTACTGAGCCTGCGCTCTAGAGCCCGCGAGCCGCAGCTACTGAAGCCCGCGCACCTAGAGCCCGTGCTCCGCAACAAGAGAAGCCACCGCAGTGAGAAACCTGCGCACCTCAACGAAGAGTAGCCCCAGCTCGCCGCAACTAGAGAAAGCCCGCGTGCAGCAAGACCCAACGCAGCCAAAAATAAATAAATAAATAAATTTATAAAAAAAAAAAAAAAACAACCCACTAGTGGGCAGGAAAAAAACGTTTACTGATTTGATTGTTTTTTCCCCATGACAAAAGAATTTATAGTGATTGTAAAACACAAAGTTGAAGCAGTACAAAAACATTTGGCATAGCGGGGGGTGCCATGGTCCTACTTGGTAGATATGCGTGCCATTGTCAATGCTCTGGAGAATCTCCTGCCAAACCTTTTTCTTATAGGTTGGATATTAAAATACTTTGTTTTGCTGTTTTGTTTTTTATGGAGGTAACATACACCATTTGTGTACAAGTCGTGTACAAAAGTGTACAGCTCCATCCACGGCTTCTTGAAAAGTGAACATCCATGAGTCACCAGCTCCAGGACAGGAAGCGGGGCATCCTCAGCCCCCACCCCCGGTCCCTGGGCCACTCCTCTCTCTCCCCCGAGGATGACTGACGATGGATGACTGCTCTCCTGATTCTCACTTCCTCTGTTTTTCCCCTGGACTGTTCAACCAGGAGATAACGGGTGGTTTTCAGAGGTTATAGGAAGTCCCAGAAATTTTATGCCAAGTTGTGTATTTCTAAGTGGAAGGTCCACTGATCTTGTCAGTTTTCCAGAAGGGTTTGGGAGCCAAGAAGGGGCCTTTCGGGAATTAAAAAGAAAAAAATTGTTCGGAAGCTCCCTGGTGGTCCAGTGGTTAGGAGTCGGTGCTTTCACTGCTGAGGGCCCGGGTTCCATCCCTGGTCGGGGAACTAAGATCCCACAAGCCACGTGGCGTGGCCAAAAAATAAATAAATTAAATTAAATTTAAAAAAATTGTTTCTCACAAGCAATCACCCAGGACCATTTCATCATCTTTGTTACCTTGTTCAGCTCATGCTTAAGACCCCATTCCCCACCCTCCAAACCCAGTGTCTTGCTTTGCTTTTTAAAAATACATGTCTGTAAAAAGGAACGAAATTGAGTTATTTGTAATGAGGTGGATGGACCTAGAGTCTGTCATACAGAGCGAAGTAAGAAAGAAAGAGGAAAACAAATAACCATATGCTAACACACATATATGGAATCTAAAAAACTGGTACTGATGAACCTAGTGGCAGGGGAGGAATAAAGACGTCGACGTAGGGAACAGACTTGAGGACACAGTGGGGGAAGGGGAAGCTGGGAAGAAGTGAGAGAGTAGCATTGACATACATACACTACCAAATGTAAAATAGATAGCTAGTGGGAAGCAGCTGCATAGCACAGGGAGATCAGCTCAATGCTTTGTGACGACCTAGAGGGGTGGGATAGGGAGGGTGGGAGGGAGGCTCAAGAGGGAGGGGATATGGGGATATATGTATACATATAGCTGATTCACTTTGTTGTACAGCAGAAACAAATACAACATTGTAAAGTAATTATACTCCAATAAAGATATTACAGGGACTTCCCTGGTGGCGCGGTGGTTAAGAATCCGCCTGCCAATGCAGGGGACACGGGTTCGAGCCCTGGTCCGGGAAGATCCCACATGCCATGGAGCAACTAAGCCCGTGGGCCACAACTACTGAGCCCGCATGCCACAACTACTGAAGCCCTCACGCCTAGAGCCCGTGCTCCGCAACAAGAGAAGCCACCGCAATGAGAAGCCCGCACACCACTACGAAGAGTAGCCCCCGCTCGCCACAACTAGAGAAAGCCCGCACGCAGCAACGAAGACCAAACACAGCCAAAATTAAATTAATAAATTAAAAAAAAAAAGATATTACAAAAAAAAATAGAAATTGTGCATGAAAAAAATATATGTCTGGGGCTTCCCTGGTGGCACAGTGGTTGAGAATCTGCCTGCTAATGCAGGGGACACGGGTTCTAGCCCTGGTCTGGGAAGATCCCACATGCCGTGGAGCAACTAGGCCCGTGAGCCACAACTACTGAGCCTGCGCATCTGGAGCCTGTGCTCCTCAACAAGAGAGGCCATGATAGTGAGAGGCCCGCGCACCGTGATGAAGAGTGGCCCCCACTTGCCGCAACTAGAGAAAGCCCTCACAGAAACGAAGACCCAACACAGCCAAAAATAAATAAATAAATAAATAATTTTAAAAATATATATATGTCTGAAAAAAAATATATATGTCTGTTTATTTTTGTGGCAAAATATATATAGCAAAACATTTACCATCTAAACTATTTTTAACCGTGCAGTTCAGCGCCATTAAGTACATTCACATTGTTGTGCAACGATCTCCACCATCCATCTCCAGAACTCTTTTCATCTTCCCAAAGTGAAACTCTGTCCCCATAAACACTGACTTCATCACTCCCACACCCAGCCGCTGGCAACTGCCATTCTATTTTCTGTCTCTGAATTCAACTACTCTAGGGACCTCATATAAGTGGAATCGTGCAGTATTTGTCTTTTTATGGCTGGCTTATTTCACTTAGCATAATATACTCAAGATTCCTCCACGTTGTAGCATGTGGCAGAATTTCCTTACTTAAAGGCTGAATACTATTCCATTGTTTGCATGCACCATATTTTGTTTATCCATTCATCCATCAGTGGACACTTGGTTGCTTCCACCTTTTGGCTATTGTCAATCATGCTGGTTATACAAACATCTTCAAGTCCCAGCTTTCAATCTGGGGGGTATATACCTAGAAGTACAATTGCTGGGTCATACAGTAGTTCTATTTTCAGTATTTTGAGGAATAGCCAGAGTTTTTTCCATAGCAGTTGCACCAACTTACATTCCCACCAACCAGTTTTTCCATGTCCTCACCAACAATTGTTATTTTCTGATTTTTTTTTTTTTTTAAATAGTAGCCATCCTAATGGCTGTGAGTGGTTCTTTCTTTATTTTTTGGAAGTGAGATGAGTGGCCTTTTTGACAGGAGCATTTATATTTTTCAGGCTCTGGTTGTGCAACCTGGAAGGGCTTAACTCTTGAAAAACCTTTCCCAGCTGATAAGAGAGCTATCATTAGCCCATGACTTAGAAAGGTTAAGAACTTGCCACGGTCATAGGTGAACTGCAGAGCCAGAAACTGAACCCATGGTCTTATCTCTTCTTCATTTCACTCAGCACTGTGCCCGCCTTTAGGCACAGAGAAGGCCAGCCCCTGCCACCAAAGGTCACATAGCTGATGGTGACAGAGCAATCTGAGAATCAAATGCTCAGCTAACAGGAGGGTGAGCAATGCCATAAGCGCTGACTCTGGGGACCCAGCTCCATGCCCGGACACCGACATTTCTGCAGGAAACAACTATAAGGTGTCATCACTTATACATCTGCTAGCCACCCTATGAGACAAAGGCTGTGGAGCTTCTTAACCTGAAAATCTGGGGATGGCCTTCTGGGGTCCTGAAATCCAAAAATGTGTGCCTGTTGGGTACGTTTTTCAAAGAAGAGCCTGTCTTGTTGCTTTCATTAGATTTCAAAGGAATCTGTGACCCGGGGAAGACTAAATAAATATATTAGTCTTAAGGGTGTCCCCAGCTCCATGAGATTCTGGATGGTCAGTGGAAATCTTGACGCCTCTGTTGTAGTTTCTCTCCTCTCTCCCTGGCTGTGCCTTCTCTATCTGGCCGGCTTCTCCTCTCTTCTCCAACATCTGCAATTGGTGGGTCTCAGAACTTAGTCCTCAGACCTTGTCCTCTCCATACTCTCCCCCAAGAGAGCTGTCATCTGATATTGGCTGCACCCTGACGATGCCCGGATCTCTATCTGCAGCTCAAATGTCTCTGCAGACTCATAGCCAAGCAACTACCTTTTCTTTTTTTTTTTTTTTTTGGCCACACCGTGGAGCATGCGAGATCTTAGTTCCCTGACCAGGGATCGAACCCACGTCCCCTGAAGTGGAAGCACGGAGTCTTAACCACTGGGCCGCCAGGGAAGTCCTGCAACTACCCTCTCGATAGCTCCACGTGGTCAGCCTCCAGGCATTGGGAACTTCCCCAAGCTTTCCATTTCACGCAGGCCTCCACCTCCAAGCCTGCTCCCCTACCCACCTTGGTCACTAGTACCACCACCACCACCCACCACCCAACAGATGTTTGGGCCAAACACCCAGAAGCATCCTTTCTCTTCCTCAGAGAAGGATGGAATCCAGTCTTGCCGGCAAGTTCTCTTGATTCCGGAAGATCTGGAGCCAATCCACTCCATAGCTCTCCCGTGCTTAACACCTTTGAAATTACTCTTTCCTCTGCCTGGTGCTTTGTTTCCTTTTTGTTTCCTTTTCATCACTCAGGTCCCAGTTCATATGTCCCCTTCTCAGGGAGTCCATCCCTGACCACCTAACCTAAAGCCGCTTCCCTCCCCTGCCCCAACTCTGGTGACTCTGTCCTATGATCCTGTTTTATTCCCTATAGCAGGTGTTCCTAGCTAAAATGATTCTGCTCATTTGTTTCTTGGCTTACCGTGAAGACTTGCCACTAGAGCTGTGGCTTTCAATGATTTTTTACACAACCCATAGCAAGATACAAATTTCACATGTGACCCAGTGATCCAGGTGCTATGGCTGCATCACAAATTACCCCCAAGTTTACTGGCTTTAAACAAAGTCATGGATGTTGCTCACAAACCTGCAGTTGGGGCCGGGCTTGCTGGGAACAGTTCTCTCTCTGCTCCTCTTGGTGTCAGCTGGGATGGCTCAAAGCCTGGGGGCTGGAATCATCTCAATGTTCTCTCACTTACTTCTCTGGTGGTTGATGCTGGTTTCAGCTGGGACCTTATCTGGGAGACTCTTCACGTGGCTTGGGCTTCCTCACAACATGGCAGCTGGGCTCACAGAGAGTATCCTGGAATTGAGAGAGAGGGAGAGAGCGAGCTAGCACCAGGCAAAAGATGTATTCTAGTTTCTGACCTAGACTTGGAATTCACACGGCATCCCTTCTGCCACACTGTTTGTTGCACAAATCCTGCTCAAGTTCAAGAGAAGAACTGGAGTCTGCCTCTTGATAGGGAGTGGCAAAATTGGAACTATTTCTGTAGCCACTTTTTGGAAAATACAATCTGCCACACCCAGTAGACAAATGGGGGGGAGGTTCCCAAAACAATACTTAGCTTTCTGGACACAATGCACTGATTTCTTTTTCTTCCATTGTATTTTGTTGAAAATGCTGGTCATGACCCGCTGGATTGATTTCTTCACCTCATTTGAGGGACATGTCACAAAAGTGAACAGTCTGTCTTTCCTCAACCGTAACCCCGCACACAACATGGTGTTCGGTGAGAATCAAACACCTCACCCACTAGCTTTCTACGTATTTTTTATTTAACACCTATAAAGCACGTACCGAATACCAGGCACTGACCTCATTCAACTCTCACACCAACTCTGAAGTAGACACTATGATGATCCTCATTTAACTGAAGAGGAAACTGAAGCACAGAAGGATGAAGCAATTTGCTCGGCGTAACACAGCTAGTAAGTGGCAAATCTGGGATTGAAACCCAATAAATCTGGCTGCAGACTCCATTTTGCTACGCAGCCTCTTATAGAATTCACTTATTTATGATGTTTATTGTGAGTGTCCCACACATACACCGCTGAACCTCAGCTCCACGAGAAGTAGTTCTCGACTTCGCCCCTAGAACAGCGAGTTGCTCGCAGCAGGCGCTGGACCCGGAAAGACACAGCTTGAAGCTCTTGCAGCCGCTTTCCAGCCTGCGCAGGCGCATCAGGCAGGACGCCGGAGGCACCCCCCCCCCCGCCACCCCTCCCTACGCACACTGGCCATCGCCAATGGCTGACAGAGGAGCCCGCGCAGGCGCACTAGTCCGACTAGAAGCGGCCTCCCCCATTGGCTGATGACTGACGTGGGCTAAACCCAATGGAAACGGGTCTCTCCGGGAAGGGGGCGGGGCCCAGGAGCAGTTAAATTTGCGCGGGATTGGTCCTAGTGTAGTCATGGCGGCCTTCCGCGACATGGAGGAGGTGAGCCAGGGGCTGCTGAGCCTGCTGGGTGCCAACCGCGCCGAGGCGCAGCAACGGCGGCTGCTGAGGCGCCACGAGCAGGTGGTGGAGCGGCTGCTGGAGACGCAAGACGGTGCCGAACAGCGGCTGCGAGGTGAAGGCCGGGTCGGGGGCGGGGGCGGGGGGCGGCGGGCAGCCGGGCCCGAGTGTTGGTGGTGGTGGCCAGGCCGGCCTCGAACCTTCTCCCTTCTGGGCGCCCCATCCCCTACCCTGTTTCCCCGTGCGACCGGCGGATGAGCATTGTCCCCTCTGAGCCTCGGTTTCCCCGCCCATGAAATGGGCGTCAGGACAGCAGCCACCTCCCGGGGGTTTAGTGGTGAATGTAGGAGGTCTGACGCGCCGTGAGCAGGAGCTGGGACTCAGGGTTTGAATTGGGGCTCAGGTGTCAAAGCGCCGGGTTTGAATCCCAGCACCGCCACTTCCCAGCTGTGAGATTTGAGGTGACTTACTTTACCTAGCAATGCCTCTGTTTCCCATAAAATGGTTGTAATAATAAATAGTCCGCATCTTCCTGCTGAGATTGTTCAGATGTTTTACTGAGCACCTGCTGGGTCCAGGCATAGTGCCAGTCATGGGGTGACAGCCGGGAACAAAGAAACAAAATCCCTGGGGTGGGGGTAGGGCTAATATCCTAGTGGGGTGAGGCAGAGGATAAACAAGAAAAATGGATTTGTCAGGAAGTGATGGACTAAGGATTTCAGCTGTTAACTCATGAACCCTCTGGTCCCAGTCCAGTGCTTCCCTCTGAAGCCTCAGTTTCCTCATCTGTGAAATGGGGGTGCTGATAGCACCCCTTGATGGATCAAAGTGAGATTCATGGAGATGATGCTTGCACAGCACTGTGCCCTTAAAAGGGGAATGGGGGCTGCCCTTGTTGCAGCTTTTCTCAGCATCAGGGGTTTTTTTTTTTGTTTTTTTTTTAATGACTTTTTTTTTTTTTTTAATTTATTTTTGGCTATGTTGGGTCTTCGTTTCTGTGCGAGGGCTTTCTCTAGTTGCGGCAAGCGGGGACCACTCTTCATCGCGGTGCGCGGGCCTCTCACTATCGCGGCCTCTCTTGTTGCGGAGCACAGGCTCCAGACGCGCAGGCTCAGTAGTTGTGGCTCACGGGCCCAGTTGCTCCGCGGCATGTGGGATCTTCCCAGACCAGGGCTCGAACCCGTGTCCTCTGCATTAGCAGGCAGATTCTCAACCACTGCGCCACCAGGGAAGCCCAGGGGTTTTTTGTTTTTATCTTTTAAAGGCTTCAAACTTATTTTTATTGTTGTAAAATTGACATAACCTAAGATTTACCATTTTAACTATTTTCAAGTGTCCAGTTCAGTGGCATTAAGTACATTCACATTGTTGTGTGACCATCACCACCATCATCTCCAGTATTCCATTGTATGCATACACCACATTTTGTTTATCCATTCATCCATCCCTGGACACTTGGGACACTTCCACCCCTTGGCTATTGTGAATAATGCTGCTATGAACATGAGTGTACAAATATCTCTTTGAGTCCCTGCTTTCAATTCTTTTTTGTATTTTCGCAGAAGTGGAAATGCTGGATCAGATGGTAATTTGATATTTAATTTTTCTGAGGAACTGTCATCTAGTTCTCCACTGTGGTTTCAGTGCCAGGGATTTGTAATGCCTTTTGACAATTACACTTTATGAGGGGGTGCCGTTTGGGTTGAGACTTGAATGATCTGGGAGCTAGCCATGGGATGGCTCCGGGAAGAGTGTTCCTGGCAGAGGGGACTGTCAATGCGAAGGTCATGAGGTGAGAATGAGCCTGGAGACCCAGGAGAAAGAGGTAGAAGATGAGGTCAGCAGGGGCCATACTTGCCAGCCTGTGAGCCCCCAGGAGGAGTTTGGATGTTAGTCTAAGCACAACAGATGTCCTGGTCAGGGTCTTCTGCTCTTTTCTCCTCCTCCTCCTTCCTTCCCTCTCCTTTCTTTCCTCCCCTCCCGCTCCATTAACTCCCCTTTCACTGATGGTTGGGGAGAAGCTCAGCATCACCCAACCTGCCTGGGTTTCAGAAGAACGGATGGATTTGGGGCAGGGAGACGAGAGTCGATGTTCTAGGGAGCTGGGGCTTCGATCAAAAGGATCCAGTTCAGATCCCGGCTTCAGAGCTAAGTGTGTGGACAAGTCACTGGACCTTGGGCTTCTGCTCATCGCCTCTCAAATGGGGGGAGGGGTTCAGCCACCCTCAGAGGGTGGTGAGAGTTCAGTGAGTTAGGGCTCCGTGGTCACCTGTGGCACTTAGCACACATTCGGGTAACGACAGCTTATAATGAATGTCCATGGGGACGAGATCATCCCAGGAGACTTGGTTGTTGCTCGGAGGGTGAGTGGAGAAGGGGCGGGAAGGCTGCAAAAGAGAGCCAGACCCTCAGCTCTCCTAACAGGAAGTCAGCAGGCACCGTCTAACACAGACAGATCAAGAAATAGCAGCATAAGCAAATTATTTAGAAATATGAAGGTCGATGCCAGAGAAAACAGTGGAGTTTAAGTGGCTGCTTCAGAGGGTTGGAGAGGCTTAGAGAGGGTTATATGTGTGTGTGTGTGTGTTTAAAGTTTCACAACCATAGACATGCAGTGCTTTGATTAAAAATTAACAATATAAGTTTATAAACACTTAAACACCGGCCCTTTAAGAAGCATTTTCATCCGTGCCTTCTCTGAGTTGGCAGGTTTCTGTGAGTCTGTGGGAAGGAACACAGTAACCTTCTTAGGGTGTTTTTGATCTTTTTGGATGTTTTGTTCAAAATGTGTTTATTCTGAGTAGGTGTTGGCGATGTACGGTGATCTTAAGATGCAATCTGTGCTTTGAAGAAGAGAGACAGGGACTAAATAGTCCAGTGTGATAAGGGCTGTCCTGGGAGCACAGTGTCGCCCCAGGAGGGAGAAGAGAGTGTCCAGCCGGCTGAGGCAGGCATTATCCAGAAGGCCTTAATGCTGGGAATGGTGTGCCAGTGGGCAGGGACACAGGGGCACAGGTCCCTGGAAGACAGGCAGGCAGAGGCCCAGGACTGAAAAAACATGGCGTGTCTGCACGGTGATGAGGCGTCTTTGCAGCCAGAGCAAAGGGAAGAGCACGTGGTGGGGCGAAAAGCAGGGAGAGAGGAGCATGGCAAGGATGCCGAAGGTGCCCAAAAAGACCTGGACATTATCCTGGAGACACTGGGGAGCCACGGGAGGTCATTGAGCAGGGGAGCGACTTAACATTTGGCCTCGAACGCAGCCGCTCCGAAGGCAGAGAGCAGAAAGGATTGGCAGCGGGAGAGACCAAAGCAGGACACGGCAGGGAGGTTTTTTGGGTGGTCCTGGAGGCGTGAAGGACCAGCACGCGGAAGAAGGGGTCCTGCCAGACGGGATGGCTAACTGGATCCAGAAAGTGAGTCCCAGGCTTGTTGCTTGGACAGTGGGGTCGAGAGTGACGTCATAAGTTAAGACTAGGTGTGCAAACAAGCACCAGACTGTATTACTTTGGATGGATTCAAGTGTGATTTCGGTGAAATGGAAGCACATGTGCCAGGTCCAGGTGGGACTCTCAGGTGGGCATTTGCAAATACAACGATGGGTCCGGGAGCTAGAGATGGAAGTGGGAACGTGGCCATAGATAGGGGCATTGAGGCCGCCCTCTGCTCCGGGGCTCTCCTGGGGAGCCCTAGTTGAGGGGCGCAGACTTCTCCCTGCCCTGCAGAGGTCCTCACTGCGGAGAAGGAGGTGGCCCAGAGCCTCCTCAACGCGAAGGCAGAGGCACACCAGGGCGGCGTTGAGTTGCAGCAGCTTGAAGCCGAGCTTCAGAGGGCCAGCGAGGAAGACGCCCGTCTGAAGACCAGCCTCCTATATCCTTTCCTGTGTGTGCAGAACAGCCGGGCCCCAGCCTCACCCAGGAGGCCCTTGTTCACGCTAGAAAACACACCTGGAGCCAACAGCCCCGGGCCCAACGGGGTTGGTGTGAGCACGTGGGCAGCCCTCCCTTCAAAGCCAGGGGTCCTTAACTGCCTGTTTACTCAGCTCAGCCAAGAGCTGGAGGAGCTCAAGGAGATCGAGGCTGATCTCGAAAGACAAGAGAGGGAGGTTGACGAAGACACGACAGTCACCATCCCTTCAGCCGTGTAGGTCCACAGACGCGGTGCGAGTGCGTGTGTGCGTATGTGTGTGTGCGTGCACGCAGCCCACAGCTCTTTGTTGGCGTCGACGATGGAGTAACTTCTTTTCTCTCTCTCTCTCTCTGTTTTGTCTTCTCACGCAGGTATGTGGCTCAACTTTATCGCCGAATTAGTAAAATTGAGTGGGATTATGAATGTGAGCCGGGGATGATCAAAGGCAGTATCCTTTGTGGTGAAAGTGGAACCCTGTGCACTGTTGGTGGGAATCTTAAACGGTGCAGACACTATGGCAGATCCTAAAAAATTCAGCAGAATAACCACATAACCCAGCAGGTCGACTTCTGGGGATACACACGAAGGAATTGAAAGCAGGGACTTGAGCAGGTGTTTGTACATCCATGTTCACAGCAGCACTGTTCACAAAAGCCAAAAGGTGGGAGCAACCCAAGTGTCCATCAGCAGATGACCAGATAAACAAAACGTGGTCCATCCATACGGTGGAATATTACTCAGCCTTAAAGAGGAAAGACATTCTGGCACATGCTACACCATGGATGAACCTGGCACATAATCTGCTGGTTGAAATAAACCAGACACAAAAAGTCAGTACTGTATGATTCCACCTACATGAGGTCCCTAGAGGAGTCAGATTCATGGAAACAGAACGTAGGATGGGGATTATCGTGGGAGGGGGAGTCAGTGTTTAATGGAGACAGAGCTTTGGTTTTGCAAGATGGAAAGAGTTCTGGAGATGGTGGTGATAGTTGCACAACAATATGAATGTGCTTAATGCCACTGAACTGGACACTTTCAAATGTTTAAGGTGGTAAATATACTGTTATATGTATTTTACCACAATTTTTTAAAAAAGACAGTGCATTATCTTAACTTTCTGTTCGTAAAAATTTCTTTCAGTCTCTAATTATCTTAATAATAACAATTTAAAGGCAGTGTCCTTTCGTCGTGGAGGGAGGGGGAGGGCCACGTGTGCTGGGTTTCCCTTACATCTGCGCCCTCAGTCCATCATGGCCCCAGCGTTGCTCAGCCCATCCACCTGGAGAGCACCCAGCTCTCCAAGAAATTCATCAGCGACTATCTCTGGAGCTTGGTGGACACGGAGTGGTAGCCAGGAGCCTCTGGGACTGCATCGTACAGTCCCACACAGTGGGAACCAGCCTGTGGTGGGTGGTCAGTGCCTCAGTGGTGAGATCAGCTTAAAATTAAATGTTTATACGTAAATGAGTTTTTTTTACTGGATTTCTTTCTCCGTTCCCCCCTCTTGACTTTGGCCTCAAATGCTGGACTAGGTAACCAAAGAAAACTGACTTAACTGTGCCAGGCCTGTGACTTCACGTCTGTGACAACATACAAATGACACCGTAGTATCCGATGACAAATTCCAGGTCTTCGTCATCTGTGATTCAGGCTTGGCCCTTTTTTATCCGTTCATTCTCTGAGTGCCACTGTGTGTCCGAGCTGTGCTCAGAACCCAAGGCAAGATGAAGGATCCCTTGAGCCAATGGAGGAGTCAAAAGTGATCAGATGCCACCCTCGAGCTAGAGAGCATCCAGAGTGCTTCAAGACCCGGCCAGGGAGGGGGCCTGCCCCAGGGGATGGGGGTGGCATTTTTGCTGGGACTGGAAAGGATGAGTCAGTCACGAAGAGATTACGTTATAGGATGTATAGGGGCCCATCCCTGGCTCCAGGGTGGGCTGTGTGTCAGAGACCACTGTTTGCCTCCCTGATATTTGTTCTCCCCTCCCCCCTTGGTAAGGAAATCCTTTTAGCTGCCCAGTCAAAACACAACTTTTCCCAGCCTCCCTTGCAGTTAAGTTCAGGACAATGAAGTGTTAAAAGAAGTGTTGTGTGTGACTTCTTAAAAGGCAAGGGAGTATACCCTTTCCCCCTCCCCTCTGTTTTCTGGAACTTGAGTGTGATGGCTGGAGCCCTGGCAGCTGTATTGCCACACTTAAGGAGGGGTGCAATCCTCTAGGGATGATAGGAACCTGGTTCCCTGATGATGGTGTAGCTGGGTATCAATGCTGGACTTCCTTGCGGGTAGGGGCTAAACTATTGTGTGTGCCTTTGTTATTTTAGTTTTTCTATCACAAACAGCCAAAATAAACCCTAACTGATTCAGCATGCAACGAAGGCCTGGGCCAGCCAATTGATTTCTTCACCTAACCCCCATCCTCAGTGACTGAGGTACTACTAAGAGTGGGAAGCCTGTGGCCAGCCTGCCTGCCTGTCTGAGGGTAGAGAGTGAGAAGTAGGGTCCCTTCAATATCAAGTGCCTCTTGGATACAGCTTTTCCTGAAGCCAGTAGATTTGGTAGTTACATGAACCTCTGGGTGTTGGGTTTTGTGCACCTCTGTACCATTTACAGTAAGTACGATTTGTATTTCTTGATCAGAGAGGGACATTCTAAGCAGAGGGAAAAGTAAGTTCTAGCAGCACCTGAGTACATCAAGTGGGCACTAAAAATAGTCCATTCCGGTGTCTCTCGGAGGTCCTAGAGCAAGGGATCCCGCCTGTCGGGCTCCAGGAGATAGACCCAAAAAAGGGCTTGTTAGTCTCCCTGAAATGTAAGCAGCCCCAGTCCATCTGGCTCACAAAGAAAGATTCCCAGAAGAACTTCAGAGGCCCTGCTTTTATGCTGAGGGCCTGGCTTTACATATTCAAGGAAATGTTCACATAAGCCCTCCTGGGCTGTTTTCATTTTCAAGGCTGGCAGAGTGTTTTATGATGTGAAAAAGAAGCAGAGCCCTTTATTTGTACCCTTGGCCTCCAAATGGCAAAAGACTTGATCTAGACCAGGGTTTTCCTGCCTCAGCCTTCACGATGTCTGGGCTGGGTCACTGTCTCTGGTGGGGGCCGTCCTGGACATGACAGGATATCTGGCAGCATGCCTGGCCTCCACCCACTAGATGGGAGGAGCACAGCCCTGTCGCGGAAACCCCGGGGGAGGGGGGCGGGCACCCTCAGGGCTGTCGCCCCCCTGCCTCGCAGCCTCAGCCAGGAACCGGGCAGTCTTCTGCCAAGGCCAGCTGAGGAGCTGCTGTCACCTTGGTGGCTGGCTCTTCCTGCTGACACAGCCAGCCTCCACCTGCTCCCCTGCAGGAGTGCTCCCCGCCCTGAGTAGAGCCGGCCCAGCTGAGGGTCCCAGGGCGGGCGGAGAGGCGTATTTCTCACTAGTTCAAACAGATTAGCAGGTGCAGAGCCCCTGGGAGAGAAAGCCGGTGTTGAGGGGCGGGTGCAGTTACAGACGCAGGCTTCTCTGGGCCCAGGGCCTGAGCCCCCCGTGGGCCTGCTCCCCGCCGCCTGAGCAGTGGCCTCGCTTTGTTCTGGGAGGGGCCCTGGCGGCATTGCCTGCCCAGAACTCAGTTTCCCCAAGAAGAAGAAGGTGGCTCCAGGGAGGCAGCACGGACCTGGGCTCAGAGGGGCCCCGTCGCCCCAGGCCTCCCCCGCAGCCAGCCCAAGGAGTGAGCAAGTGGGTGAGGAACGCGGCCCGGCGGGGCCCGGCGGGCGCCTTCAGGGAGGTGCCTGAGCTCACAGGGGCCGGGAGAGGCCCTGGCCCTCCGCATGCCTGGGCCCTGACTCACTGCCCGGCGCTGGCTGGACGCCCGGACAACCTCGGCCCGCAGCCTCCAGCCTGCACACCCACCCCCGCCCCTGCCTGCTCTCCCTCTGAGAGCCGGCCCGTGGGCAGCCAGCAGCCAGCTCTCTTGGCCGGGCCTGTTGGAGTGGGTGCAGGATCGGAGTCCCCCCGACCGGGCAGTGAGTGGGGAACCGAGGCCTTGCGCCTGCAGAGGTGAGACTTGACCCCTCACCCCCGGCGCGTTCCTCCTGCACCCCTCAGGCCAACACCGTCCCACGCCGGTGAGGAGTACCCATTTTACAGGTGGGGGAGCTGAGGCACAGCTTGGTCCAGTCGGTTGCCCAAAGTCACAGGACAGTGACACCCTGGGAGGCTGAACTCGGCAGTGGGGCCCCGGGGTCCGTGGAGGAGCATCTTGGCTTTGCAGATGAGAAATGGCCTCCAAGGCGCCTGCCCCTTGTCCGAGGTCACCCAGGTAGAAAGAGACCAAGGACTGGAACTCAGGCCTGTACTGGGTGGAGCCCTGCTGGGCGACGGAGCAGGGTAAAGTTCTAGACGCTTAGTGATCAGTGGTTGCCGGTCAAGTATCCAGACACCTGGCCAACCTGTCTTAAAATTGGTGTTTCTGGGGAAAATAGCCAAGGGTACATGGAGTTGAGAGGCCAAACCCCTCACACTGGACCTCCGGCAAGCTTGGTGGGCCGAGGCTGGTGAGAGGCCGGGAGGACTGGTCACAGGGCATCAACACAGACACGGCAGTGCTTGGACCACCCTCGGGGAGGCCCCAGGACCTCCCGCCGGCTCCCCGACTGACTCAGAAGTGTGCACGGGGCATCTGTGACCTGCCAGGCCCCCCTTCAGGGAGCCCCACTCCAGTGGAGGCCACAAGCAGGTGCTCTGTGCCGGCTCCCAGTGCCCTACAGGTGATGAAACTGAGGCACAGGGACGGCAGGCTAGTCGTGGAAGGTGTCGCAGCTGATGGAGACAGAGCCTGCAGGAGGCCCCAAGGAGGAAGAGCCATTTGAGCCCAGATAGACCTGAGCCCGCTGGGGACAAAGGTGAGGAGACAGTGAGCCAGGCAGAGGGAACAGCAAGTGCAAAGGTGGGTGTTCAGGGACAGCAAAGAGGCCAGCATGGAGGGAACATGAGGCCGTGGGGCTGGATCATGCCAGGCCTGCAGTCCACAGTGAGGCATGGGGAGGATTTTCAGATTCCAGGGGGGCCCCAGAGTTGGGGCTTGGAAAGGGGAGCCTGACATTGGCCTCTTGACGCAGGTCATGGTGCAGAGGCCCAGCCAACTAGGGGGGTGGTCTTGCTATGAACCCCCAAGCTCCCCACCTCCATCCCAGGCACAGCGTGGGAGAGGAGGCCTCCGGGGTGAGCAGAGCAGCTGTGCCGGGAGGGTGGAGCCCCTCCACCAAGGGCAGGAATCAGTGCTGAAACCTGAGCTGCCTGGAGGGGAGGCTGGATGGGACCCAGGAGTCCTGGGGGCTATCCCCCCCCATCCCACTGCACTCAGTGGGGTGGGTGATGTGACCAGTGTTCGCTCAAACTCCAACTCTCAGCCGCTCTCTTATCCCTTCATCGTGGAGGGGATTCACTTCCTGGGGGAGAGGAAGGGGTGCTGACCCCCACTGTGGGGGAGGGGCCGGCGTCAGGGACAGCGCTCCTCCCTCCCTGCCTCCCCCCTTCCCTCCCCCGGACCTGGGCTCAGCCCCGAAGGCTCCAGCCTGACTCACCACAGGCAGCTGTGGTTTCAGATGCCGGTGGGGGCAGGAGGGGGAGGCAGCGGAGGACATGAATTGGGGTGTCAGGCTTGGGGGAGCAGCTTCTTCCCACCACCCAGCCAGTCCTGGCCAGAGCCATTGAGCCCTTGGAGAGGGGGAGTCAGGGTCACGCTTGCCCACACCCTGTCCTTGGGGACGGCAGCTCCGAAGCTCCAGTCTGCTCCCCACCCCTTTGGGCAGGCTGAGCCCACAGACCAGGTCCAAGCGGCCGGCTAGCTGCGCTGCATCTTACCTGGGTGACATCCACGCCCTTCCCCAGGGGACCCCTTGTGAGCCCAGAGAGGATCACCATCAGGCCGCACCCTCTCCACCCCTCGGGCTGCTGGTGGAGAAAGACAAAGGGAGGGACGTCTGGGTCTCACCGGGAGCTGCGGGAGCTGAGACCAGTGACCCCAGCCTCCCCTTTCCCATCTGTAAAATGGGCTCTGGGCCCGCCCCGCCTCCCCACCCTTGGGCGGCCACCGAGGGGAGCAGACAGTTAATCCCCAAGAAGTGTTTGCTCTTATTTTTCCTGAGGCTCTAGTCCTGCGTGTCTGTGTCGTACTCAGTGCCACGGTGGGGACGCCCAAAAAAGTATTTCAGCAACTACTCACTCAATGGAAAACTGCCCAGGCCAGGGACCAGAAACTTCCATCGCCTCCAGCCTCTCCCAGGCGCTTCCTCTGCTCGGGGACCCCTGAGTTCTGCTCACCCTCCCCTCACAGGACCCTCGGCCACCTCCCGGCCCCTCCCGCAGGCCCAGCCATTCGAGCTCATTTGTCCCATTTGCCACACGGCTGAGCATGGAGTCGGTCAATCAACCAATTATCGACCGCCTGCCTGCAGGCCCCGGACGCTTCCTGTGCGGTCCGCTCAGCTTTCGCCCCCAGAGGCATTTTGGAACCTTCCCAAGGCAAAAGGCGGAAGGAAGGAAGGAAGTGCCACCCTGTGGACACAGAAAAGATAACAGTCCCTGCGGCTCCTGGCGCTTCTCTCCACCACCACGCCGCCCCGGGAGGTGGGGATCAGCATCGCCCCGTTTTCAGTTGAGGAAACAGACTCTGATGGGTCCAAGGTTACCCAGCTCAACCCAGGCCGCCTGGCCCAGTCTGCGCTCTTTCCCACCTGCTGCCCCGACACTCCGGGTCCCCTGCCCCTGGGCCCATTCCTGCAGGGAACCCTGTTTCCCAGGTCCTGCTGGGTTCAGCCCATGGGGGCGCTGGCGGGAGGGGGGCCCCGGAGGAGGGGAGAGGACAGAGTCTCTCTCCTCTCTCTCTGCCGTGGAGGGCTCTCCTCCCAGGCTCCCACAGCTCCTGGGCTCCAGGAATGCCACCCCTTCTTCTGCTGTTATTTCTAGATGCCTCATTGTCCCCATTTGTGGTTTTTTGGCTGCGCCTTGCGGCATTTGGGATCTTAGTTGCCCGGCCAGGAATCAAACCTGTGCCCCGTGCAGTGGAAGCGTGGAGTCCTAACCACTGGACCACGAGGGAATTCCCTGGGTTTTTGGTTTTGCTTTAATACATTTATTTATTTTTGGCTGCGTTGGGTCTTGGTTGCTGCCCCTGGGCTTTCTCTAGTTGCGGAGAGCAGGGGCTACTCTTTGTTGCGTTGCGTGGTCTCCTCATTGCGGTGGCTTCTGTCGTTGCGGAGCATGGGCTCTAGGCATGTGGGCTTCAGTAGTTGTGGCACGTGGGCTCAGTAGTTGTGGCTCACGGGCTCTAGGTGCGCAGGTTCAGTAGTTGTGGCGCACGGGCTTAGTTGCTCCACGGCATGTGGGATCTTCCCAGACCAGGGCTCAAACCTGTGTCCCCTGCATTGGCAGGCGGATTCTTAGCCACTGCGCCACCAGGGAAGCCCCTTGGTCTTTTTTAAAAAGTATTATTTAGCATTATTTTCAGTTGTGGTCCAATACACATAACATAAACTTTACCATCTTATCCAAGTTTAAGTGTAGTTCATCGGCCTTAAGCACATTCACATTGCTGTGCAACCATCACCACCATCCATCCAGCTCTTTGGTCTTGCAAAACTGAAAGCCTATAGCGATTAAACACCAACTCCCCAGCCTCCTCGTCCAGCCCCAGGCACCACCGTCCTGCTTTCTGTCTCTAGGAATTGGACCACGCTAGGCGCTTCATATAAGTGGAGCCATACCGTAGTTACCTTTCTATAACTGGCTGATTTCCCTTTAGCACAATGTCCTCGAGAGTCATCCATGTTGGAGCATGTGTCAGAATTTTCTTCCTTTTTCAGGCTGAATAATATTCCATTGTATATAGACACATTTTATTTATCTGTTCACCTGCAGATGGACACTTGGGTTGTTTCCACCTTTTGGCTTTTGTGAATAATGCTGAGAACATGGGTGTGCAAATATCTGTTTAAGTCCCTGATTTCAGTTCTTCTGTGTGTATATACCCAGAAATAGACTTGCTGGATCACATCATAGTTCTATTTTTATTTTTATTGTTATTTTTATTGTTAATTTTTTTCGCCATGCCTCGCGGCTTGCAGGATCTTAGTTCCCCGACCAGAGATCGAACCCATGCCCCCTGCAGTGGAAGCGTGAAGTCTTAACCACTGGACCGCCAGTGAAGTCCCAATAGTTCTGTTTTTTGTTTGTTTTTTTTTAAATTTTATTTATTTATTTATTTATGGCTGTGTTGGGTCTTCGTTTCTGTGCGAGGGCTTTCTCTAGTTGTGGCAAGCGGGGGCCACTCTTCATCGCGGTGCGCGGGCCTCTCACTATCGTGGCCTCTCCTGTTGCGGAGCACAGGCTCCAGATGCGCAGGCTCAGTAATTGTGGCTCACGGGCTTAGTTGCTCCGCGGCATGTGGGATCTTCCCAGACCAGGGCTCGAACCCGTGTCCCCTGCATTGGCAGGCAGATTCTCAACCACTGCGCCACCAGGGAAGCCCCAATAGTTCTGTTTTTAATTTAAAAAATTTGAGGTCCTACTTTTAATTTTTTGAGGAGCCGCCATACTCTTTTTCCACTGTGCCTTTACCATTTTACATTCCCACCAACAATGTACGAAGGTTCCAGTTTCTCTACACCCTCGCCAACACTCGTTGTCTTCTGTTTTTTGTTTTTTATTACAGCCATCCTAATGGGTGTGAGGTGGCATCTCATTATGATTTGCCCACTTGGTGTGTTATGCTTAGGTCCCTGTATTGTTTTTTTCTACCCAGTGACCTGCTGTGTTCCTGACTGTTCCCCAGTTGACATGCCAGGACTATGTGTGGCCTGACTGCCATGCCCTAAGGCGGGGGTCTGAGATGCCCTCGAGGCCCAGACTCGGGTAAAGCTGGGCTGCACAAGAGAATGAGGGTGTAGGGGACTGAGGTGGACTGCAGCCCACGTGCCCTGACACCCATGGCTCTGGCCAAATGTTTCCCCGACGTAGCCAGAGTCACCTGAATTTATGATTATTTGGATTTGTGTTGTGAAATCTCTCGATTTTTTTCTATCTTAGCAACGAATTTAATAGGACTAAATTCAGGAGAATCCTTCCCTGACACCCCCCAACATAAAAAAGCCTCCTGACAGTCAGTTCTCTGTCTCATTATCCTTTTTAATATTCTTCCAGAATAATCTTGTAAAATATAATTTTTTCTATCTGTTTCTTCTTCTAAAATGTCATCTCCTTGAGGGCACACTTTTTTTTTTTAATATATATAACTTTTTTTTTTCTTGGCCGTGACACACGGCATATGGGATCTTAGCTCTCCCTGACCAGGGATCGAACCCCCGCCCCTTGCATTGGTAGCGTGGAGTCTTAACCACTGGACCCTCCAGGGAAGTCCCAAGGGCATGGACTCTTATTCACTGCAGTGTCCCACACGCCTAGAACAGGACCTGGCACACAACAGGTGCCCATTGTTCGTTGAATGAATGAACAAGCAGGAAATTTAGCAAAACCCCAACTCAGGGAAGCACCCAGCAGAGCTGCTCCCCAGCTGAGCACATCCCCCAGAGCCTGCAGCCTGCTGGAGCTCTGGGGAGATGTTCCCTTTCCAGATCCTTCTCCCGGGGAGTCGAGTCCCTCAACAGATGGAGGGAGCCAGAGAACAGAGGAAGAAAGCACTTCTGGTTTAGCCAAATACTTTAAGAAATTTAATCGATCACAGTGAGACATTCAGGCTATAAAAACATTCTATACAGTGGTTTAAAAAGCAATACCCATCCCGGAAAAGCAACCCATATATACAACACAGACCTGATTCTCCTGAAGAGCGTTGCGCACAGCACGTGCGAATAATCTTTTTGTACAGAAAGACGAGGCATCTCAGAGACAGTTTCCCCCAATGCAGCAACCAGGGTTTGCAAAAATAAATAGATCTTTTTTTATATACATATAAGTGATAAATGTTTCAACAAATATACAAAGTGCAAACATAACAAAAAGCTCCCATTGTCTGCCCGGGGATCTATTTACACGCTTCAGAAAGAGAAAAGGTGTTCACAGCCTCCTGCAGGGCCGCCGTGTTCTGTGGTTGTACAGCAGACAGTCCCCTCAGAGAGTCTCCGTGGGAGGCTGACCCCCCCACCGCCCCCCACTCTGTGGTCATAAATGCGATACGTGTGTCAATTTCAGAAAGCATTCTGGTTTAATAAGTCCTGCAAAATGCCCGAGCCAGGAGCATATCCTACAGGGCGGACCTGCCATGCACGTTTCAGATGGATCCCCCGCCAACCATGACCAGCTTATTGGGGAAATGAACAGCTCGGGGGCATCTGCACAGAAGTGGAAACACTAGCCAGATAGTCTCGATCTTGATCTTGGCTTTGAAGTCGTGATCAAGCCGCCCCTTTCCTCCTCATGCACGTCTCCCTACGTGCTGGGAGAGGGGCCAGGTCTGCACCATCACCGACCTGGACTCTCTCCAGCCAGAACAGAACCAGAACGGAAAGCAGTGCAAAATAATAATAGACTGTCGACTTTACACAGTGTACAACTAAACTGAAAAAGTGCAAGGGGCAGGGCTGGGGTCCAGACACCCACACCCAGACAGAGGGACACAGTTAGAGGTCGGAGCCACCTATCTTCACGCACAAGGCAATGGGGTCTCAGGCACTTAATACATATTAAGGGTGACGGGTGGCTCAGGTTTTCCCTGGGGATGGCCGGGATTTTGGTGAATGAATAGGGCTCAGCGGGTGCCACCCCCAGAAGGCTGGATCCAGCCATCACCAGGGGCCCTTCCCCAGCATAAGGGGAGGGCAAACCCAGCTTGGAAAACCCTAGTTTGATCCTGACCTGTGGGTGGCAGAGCAAAGGCCAACTCTGACCATCCCATCAGGCTCGGCAGGCAGAGGTAAACACGTTCAGTCCTGAGTGTGGGGCTCGAGCTAGAGGGCAGGTGAAGCAGCAGCTACCCGGGACCCCGTTGGTAGCAACTGCTCTGGTGCGTTCAAAGCCACTAGCTTTCCCGCTCCGTGTCCCTCCGTCCATCATTCCCTCAGGGGAAGAGCACGTCAAGGAGGAGAGAAGCTCGGAAACATCCCCCAGCTCGTCCGCCTTCCTCCTCTTTTCCTTTCAGCGTAAAGAAAGAAAAAATGCAACCCAAACCCGTTCCGTGGGCGCTGTCGGAAGCCTGTTCTGCCTCCCAAACAAATAAATATATAAAACAAAGCTTTGGCAGACAAGGCAGACGGGCGCCGGGGCTGCAGCCACCAGCACTGCTTTTGGCGCCGAGGTCTCAGGAAGGGTTTGGGGCAGGTCAAGGGTCCGGGGAGAAAGTGTTCTTCCTGCCAGCGAGTGACCAGCGGCAGGTTCCGGGAAGGGACGGGACTTGAGGCAGCAGCTCACGCCACGTCATCCTCTAGGCTGACCATCTGTCTCTGTCAACAAAACGGTAAACACCGGAAACCATCAGTCCAACATCCAGTAAACATGGCCAGCGGCCACCTACGCCTCACTCCCTCCTGGCCCCTCCAGCCAACCAGCCCCCCGCGTCGCCCGCTGGACCCGCACAGTGGCCTCCCCCCCGGGGTCTCGGAGCTCCTCAACCTGGCCCCAGCCTGCTCCCTCACAGCCGGCAGGGAGCGCCGTGACCACCGCGTCTGCTCGTGCGGCTCCGTGGCTCCCACCGCATTCCATGGGTGCTGCTCCATCTGCCCCGGCCCCTCCCACCCTCCCCCACCCTCTCCATTCCGGTCACACTGGTGGCCTCCTTGCTCCTCAGACACACCAGGCAGGGCTCCGCCACAGGGCCTTTGCACAGGCGGGGCCTTCTGCACACCGTACACTCCCTGCTCAGGGAAGCCTTCCTGGCCACCTCAAGTTGCACCCCCTCCCTCCCAGACCCACAAACCACTCTCCACCCCGCTTCTGGCTTTCACCCTCGAACCTACGATCCTTTTGCTCATCCTCTGGCCCCGTCCCCGCACCGTGAGAATGTCTGCTCTCCGGGGAGGACCTGGCCCTGAGGAGGCATGACAGACACACGGACGGACGCACGGGCACCAGCGAGGTCCCCAGGGGCGCGGCTCACCGCGGGGTAGGTGTAGCCATCCTGGCTGCGGCAGATGTGGACCTCGTCCTCCGTGGTCTTCTGGTACACAGGGTTGTCAAAGTTGATGCTGTTGATGCTCTTAAGCCGCCAGTTCTTCCAGAGGAGGAAGGTCCCGAAGCACAGGAGGATGAGCAGCGCTGCAGGGAGAGGGGAGAGGTGCTGCCTCCAGCCGCCAGGCCCTTTCAACTCGTAAATGCTTTTATTCCGCATTTAAAGCCCGTTGTAAAAAAAAAAAAATTCTATCTATGAGCATAACAAATCTCTGGCTTGAAGACCACTCTGACTGCCCCACCCTCCGAATACCCAACTATTGTCAATTCTTCCAGTTTTTTTGCATGATTAGTCACATGCGAGCCGCCGCTGTTCTCTGCCTACGGGGCCACAGTGCACTCTGGTTCTGTTTGACCTTGGGTGGGGCTGGATCCCTCTTTGCAGCCTTTATGGTGGGCCTTGGGGTGGCGCTTCCTGTCCCCTCCCTACCCCCTCCCCCAGGTCCAGGGAACAGCCAAGGGCTCACCCGGCCCAGGTCTGAAAAATATTCTGGCCCAGAGGGTGGGAGAGACTCAGGCTCTGCTGGGCCCCCGGCAGCCCCAAGGAAGGTAAGGGACCCAGCCGCCAACCCATAGCGGACAGCTGTTGGGCACTTAGATCTCTCATCTCTGTGAAGGGACACCTTGAAAGGATTTTTTTCGAAAAGGAAAAATGGGTGTGATGCTGACCAAGCCATGATTGATGGGTGAGGGCGGGAAAGCAGAAATCTCCAAACTGCCCCCTGCAAGAGAACCGCTCACCAGGAGGCACGCCTCCTGGTTGCCCTCCCATCCCTTGGGTGTTGGTGAGGCCGCCCATACTCACACCGGGGACCCTGGCCCAGCCCCACTTCCCCCACGTGACACATCGACTGCCCCACTCTGCTCACCGTCAGCTCCGAGTGGGGGGGGGGAATGTTTGTTTCTTTCAGGGCTGGGTCCCCAGTGCCCGGAAGCAATCTTGGTATACAGTAGGCGCTCAACTATATTTGTTAAGTAAATGAAGCTAGGAAGGGGGGCCCAGTGATGAACAGGACACGCAGCAGGGCCACCCCATTCCTGGAGGAAAGGTGGACCAGACTGGCTTACTGGGCACGGAGATCATTTTGCAGGAAACCGGGAACCAGGGGAGGACCGGCCACAGGCTTACCGATTGGGAGGACGATGTACAGAGCACCCACGCCCTGGGGCCTCTCCGCGTCCGCTCGGCCGGCAACATCAGCCAGGACTGCGAGGGAGAAGGGAGAAGGTGAGGCCCAGATCCCCAGTGAGGGGCGGGAAAACACAGCAGGTGTATGATGACAACCCGCAAAGGAGAATGCCTGACATTTCTCAGTGTCCTCAACATTCAGAGGAACTTGGAGCGTCTCCCAGGTGTGAGAGGAGCCGGCTGGCTTCCTCCAGGGCCTCGCTTGTTAGCAATTGGGCTTATGGGATTTGGGGCAAATTTAAGAGGGTCCTTTAGCCTCACATTACAAGGCACTGGGGAAGGGGCTGCTGGCCCCTGAGACCAACGCCTACAGATACAGATTCCCAGTGGCTGGTGAGGTCACTGGTGGACTTTTTCAACCTGCTTCTGCATTTGATGACAAGGAGCCTATTCTGGATGGGGCAGGGGCCAACTTCTGTCCCCGTAATGCTCAGCAATCCCAGTGCCTGGGCTGCATCGCACCAAAGCCCCACAGTCCTGTGCCGGCTGTCCCCGCCTAATAAGAAATATTGGAGGGGGGGGGAAACCTCATTATATAACCACGCCCGTGCACCTGGGCCGGACAACGTGAGGGCCCGTGCAAGTGAAAGTTTAAAGGCCTACAAGCAGGCCAGTGAGCTGGGAAGACTGCACAAGCCACACATATGCCAGGGAACAGTGATGACCGTCTCCGGTTGTGTTCATATCCCTCTGGGTTTTAATTCAATCCGCTGTCGCACATGTTGTGGACAGAGTTTACATGCAGTTTTACATTTGCGCATATTTAAGAAACCTTGTCACAAAAATAATTTAGGGCAGCAGCATCGGTGTCCTTGAAAAAGTTTTCCCTTAAAAGGGCTCCTTTGCCAAATTCGAGAAGCCCTGGACGGGCCCATCTGTGAAATGGTTTTTTAAGCAGTGGTCCTTCAAGTGAGAAGGGTTCTGGGCCTCCCTCAACCATAGAGTTCCTGTTTTATCTCCTTTATGGTTGAACAAAGGATTCAGCTACTCTGAGGGAAAAAAAAAAAAAAAAAAAGTCTGAAACTTGCTGATGTGCCTTTTTTTTTCCCCGGCCAGAAAAGTCTGAGCTCTGTTTCCGGGCTGCTCAAAAACAGGGTCGGGCGCCCTCTGCTGGACAAAGCAGCAAATGGTGGGCTCCAATTCACTGAGAGCCCAGCTCTCACCTCCTCCAGCTGGGGAGGTAGATCATGACCTTGAGGGCGGGCTAAGATGAGGAGAGAGAGGGACTCGCCCCAGGCACTAAATTTAAAGGGGTCCCCCCAAAACTCAGTAAACCAGTAATATTATAATGCATTGTTTTTTTGTTTTTTTCCTGTTTTGGCCACACCGTGCGGTATGCTGGATCTTAGATCTCCGACCACCAGGGAAGCCCCTGCATTGTTTTTAAAAATCAAAATTAATGCCAACGGGAATTCCCTGGTGGCCCAATGGTCAGGATTCCGCGCTCTCACTGCTGAGGGCCCGGGTTCAATCCCTGGTCGAGGAACTAAGATTCCACAAGTCACACGGCGTGGCCAAGAAAAAAGAAAAGAAAAGAAAAATTAATGCCAATACCTCATGGTGACCAAAATAGCAAAATTTTTAGGAAAACAGGATCTGACTATACACTTTGCAAGATCCTGCCTCACTGAGACCCTGGCTCCGAGCAAACTTTATTTACTAGAACAGGTGGCTGACCGCACACGCCGTAGTTTGAGGATTTGATTTTTTTTAAAAATACTGCATTAAAATATTATTTGAATCTTGGGGTTTTTGGTGCCCCCTTTATTTACTTATTTTTTAAAAATATTTATTTAGGGCTTCCCCAGTGGCGCAGTGGTTGAGAATCCGCCTGCCAATGCAGGGGACACGGGTTAGAGCCCTGGTCCGGGAAGATCCCACATGCTGCGGAGCAACTAAGCTCGTGTGCCACAACTACTGAGCCTGTGCTCTAGAGCCCATGAGCCACAACTACTGAGCCCACGTGCCGCAACTACTGAAGCCCACATGCCTAGAGCCTGTGCTCCACAATGAGAGAAGCCACTGCAATGAGAAGCCCGCGTACCACAACGAAGAGTAACCCCTGCTCACCGCAACTAGAGAAATCCCGCGCGCAGCAACGAAGACCCAACACAGCCAAAAATAAATAAATTAATTTAATTAATTAATTAATTTTTAAAAATATATATATATATTTATTTATTTATTTATTTATTTGGCTGTGCCGGGTCTTGGTTGCGGCACACGGGATCTTCGTTGCCACATGCAGGATCTTTTAGTTGCAGCATGCAAAATCTTCAGTTGTGGCATGCAGGGGTGGGTCTTTCTTTAGTTGTGGCCTGCAGGGGGTCTTTAGTTGCGGCATGCAAACTCTTAGTTGTGGGATGCAGGATCTAGTTCCCTGACCAGGGATCAAACACAGGCCCCCTGCAATGGGAGCTCAGAGTCTTACCCACTGGACCACCAGGGAAGTCCCTGTGCACCCTTTAGATGCTGCCCCAGGGAGTGCCTGACCTGCCTCATGCTAGTCCTGGCCCTGTTGGGCAGGCACCTGAAAAAGCCCATGTGATCCCCACTATTCCAGGAACGTGGGTGGGCACTGTTATTAGCTCCATTTTATAGGTAGGGAAACTGAGGCTTCAGAGATGTACAGGCCATGCCAGAGACAGTGAGAAAAGGAGCCAAGACTAAATCCACTCTGTCTCTTCACCAACATGCTCATATCAATGAACCGGGGCCAGGGTGACCCCAGCCTTTACCTTGTTGGGACATCGTCACTGACTCTGCCGTGGTGAGCTCAGGACTGGCTGTGCGCTTCAGCCCCACAGTTGTCGAGTTGACCGTGGAGGGCCTCCAGGTGGTCACTGCAGGTTCAGTCGCTGAAAGAATAAACAGTTCCTGAGTGCCCTGCAGCCTGAGCCCTGCTGATAGCTGCGCTGCTGATGACAACGGGTAGGAAGCAAGTGCCATGGGCCACAAAGAAATAACTGAAGATAAACGCAGTGAAAATACAAACCCACTAATATCTATGTTATTATATTACACGTTGTTTTTCAAAAGGAAGATTCGTAAGTGTTATAGACACACTGGCCTCAAATAGAGACTTTCTCTGAGGATGAGGAGAATCAAAAGGGGGCCACCTTCTCCCTCAGTGTCTGCATCTAAAATCAGTCCCGGGCTTCCCTGGTGGCGCAGGCAGTCATTAAGAGTCCACCTGCCAATGCAGGGGACACAGGTTAGAGCCCTGGTCCGGGAAGATCCCACATGCCGCGGAGCAACTGGGCCCGTGCGCCACAACTACTGAGCCTGCGCCCTAGAGCCCGTGCGCCACAACTACTGAAGCCCGCGCGCCTGGAGCCCGTGCTCCGCAACAAGAGAAGCCACCACAATGAGAAGCCCGCGCACCGCAATAAAGAGTAGCCCCCGCTCGCCGCAACTAGAGAAAGCCCGCGTGCAACAACAGAGACCCAATGCAGCCAAAAATAAACAAGATAAATAAATTTATAATAAATAAATAAATAAAATCAGTCCGTCCCCCACCCAAGAGGTCTGGGAAAGAGAGAACTAGACCTTACAGGTGAACTGAGTCCATCTCCCTGCCAGGCACAGTGCTGATGCGCCCAGCATTTGAGAAAGGCCTTACAAGGGCCTCCTGGGGCCTCGCTCTCCCATTTGATGGATGAGCAAAGTGAGGGTCAGGAAGGTCTGGCTGCTGGGCCGACCCACAAGGGTGGCAGAAGGCAGACTGGTGCCCCCACCTGCAAGGCAGCGTCTCATGTCCTTGGCCAGCAGCGTGCCGTCAGGGCAGGCACAGGTGAACCTGGGCGAGTGGGGGTTGATCTGCGGGGCTGGCAGACACAGGTACTGGCAGCCACCGTTGCGGAGGGCAGTCCTCTCACACCAGTTCACCCCTGCGGTGGAAAAGGCAGGGAGGCAGGGTGAGAACGAGGTCAGAAAATTTCTAGAAAATTCCAGAGTGCCAGCAGGGACAAGGAGGTGGGGGTGGCCATCCCATCTTTACCTCTGGGCTGCGTGAGGTTGTGGAAAAGGACGATGTCCTCTGGAGACAGCAGGTTTTCTGCCATCAAATTAATGTCCGAGCCCGTGAGGCGGTTGGCACTGAAAATGGCTTCATTGACAATATCCGTCCAAAATACTTTATCCTACAAGAGCGTTAAGGAAAATGACAGATCCCATCAACCATGGGGCTGTGACACAGACCACTGTCTCCACACCCCTTAAAGTTATTGGGGTCCTCTGGGGAACAAGCAGTGCTGGGTGGTAGCATCATTTCTTTTTTCTTTTTCTTTAAAAAATTTTTAATTTTTGGGGACTTCCCTGGCAGTCCAGTGGTTAAGACTGCACGCTTCCAGTGCAGGGGACGTAGGTTCGATCCGTGATCAGGGAACTAAGATCTCACATGCCGAGCAGCGCGGCAAAATAATAATAATAATAATAATAATAATAATAATTGTGTAAAATACACATTATGTAAAATTTATCATCTTAACCATTTTTAAGTATCCAGTTCTGTGGCATTAAGTATATTCGCATTGTTGTGTCACCACCATCCATCTCTAAAACTTTTTCATCTTCCCAAATTAAAACTCTGTCCCCATGAAACACTCACTCCCCATCCCCCTCCCCCTCCCCCAGCCCCTGGCGCCCACCATTCTACTTTCTGTCTCTATGAATCTGACTCCTCTAGGGACTCAAATGAGTGGAATCGTACAGTTTGTCTTTTTGTGCCTGGCTTATTTCACTGAGCATAATGTCCCCAAGGTTCATCCATGTTATAGCAGGGGTCAAAATCTCCTTCCTTTTTAAGGCTGAATAATATGTCATTGGATGGATGGACTACATTGTGTTTATCCAGTCATCCATTGATGGACACTTGGGTTGCTTCCAACTCTCGGCTTTTGTGGATCGTGCTGCTTGAACATGGGTTTACGAATACAGTTGACCCTTGAACAACATGCATTTGAACTGCGTGGATTTTTTTCAATAGTAAATACACGATTCCCAGCTGGTTGAATCCACGGATGTGGAACTACAGATACCAACAAACCCTGGATACGGAGGACCGACTCTAAGCTATACTCAGATTTTCAACTGTGTGAAGCGTCAGCGCCCCAAACCCCACGTTGTTCAAGGGTCAACTGTACAGCAACATTCTTTAGAGCAGAGTTTCCCCACTGGGGTGCTATTTAGGGCCACATACGCCTTCGCGGTGGCCCCCCTTCTCTTGTAGGGTGTTGAGCAGCATCCTTTTGTTTTGGCCTTGACTCACGGCTTGCAGGGATCTTAGTTCCCCGTCCAGGGATGGAAGCCGGGTCCCCTGCAGTGGAAGCGCTAAGTCCTAACCACTGGACTGCCAGGGAAATCCCTAATTCCTGGTCTAAGACCTCTTCATGGTCACCGGCAGTTTTCTGACCTAGTCTGGGCTTGAACGACTACATGATGTGTGTGGACCTGTTAGCGGGAGCGCTCGCGCCTTGTATGTAAGTGATGTTCAGTCAGCAGCGCTTGACCGTGAATTCCCGCTTGCCCCCGGCCCCCACCTCAAAGATGGCCAAGGAGAAGGGGTGTGCCAGCTTCTTCTCGTCCTCCAGCACGGTCTTCCGGTTGCCCCCGGTGACATCAATGCTGGAGATGGAGTGCAGCTTGGAGTCGACCCAGTACAGGCGGCCGCTGGAAAGATCTAGAATCCAAGATGGGGGGGACAAGGAGTGGTCACACGTGATGCGGGGGGCAGTGCTTGGGGCTTGGGCACCCTGCTCCCCACAGGTGGGAGACCCCCAAGGACCCAGCAGAGACGCGCCCAGAAAAGCACTTCAGACCCCGCCCCCATCTCCACCCCAACGTGTGAGCCTGAACCGCATGCAGGTATGTGGGGGAATGGGAGCTGAGTTTCAGGTTATAAAATCTCAGGGAGGCCCGTGGCCATTTCCTCTCTTCCAGACTGTGCCTGACCCCCCCTGGACCACTGTGCCCCCAACATACCCAGGGTGATGCCATTGGGCCACTGGATGTCCTCCGTCACCAGCGAGTAAACGTCCACGCCATTCAGGCCCCCCTTCTTGATCTTGGCGGGGGTTCCCCAGTCCGTCCAATACATGAAGCTGGTGGGACAGTGGGAAGGACAGACAGGAAGATATCAGGGAGGGAGGCTCTGCCCACCCGGAAGAGCTGCTTGCCCCTGAAGCAGCCAGGCCAGGACTCCCAGTCGGTTCTGGGGAGACCCTGGATGGGTTCTTTCTGCTTCCCTGACCTTGCTGCCCTCAAGGCCCACACCTGGTGAGACCTGGCAGGATTTGGGCGACCTTTGAGAACAAAGGGAGGTTTTCATTCCAGTGTTGGGACTGGGGCCCTGCAATCTGCACCCTGAACACTGCTTTCTAAGGGCTTTCATAAATTTTTTGCGGGGGGTAATTTTTTTGCTTTTTAAATACATACATATATATATATACACACACACAGCTACATATACATACATGTATATATACACACACACACACAAAGAGATTTTTAAAATTGTGGCAAAACACACATAGCATAAAATTTAGCATTTAACCATTTTTAAGTATACAATTCAGTGGCATTAAGTACATTCACACTGCTGTGTAGCCATCACCACCCTCCATCTCTAGAACTTTCTTTTCTCCCCAAACTGAAACTCTGTCCCCATTAAACACTGACTCCCCACCCATCTCCTCCAGCCCCTGACACCCACTCTCCTACTTTCTGTCTCCATGGATCTGACTCCTCTAGGGACCTCGTATAAGTGGAATCATACAGTATTTATCCCTTTGTGACTGGCTTATTTCACTAAGCGTAATGTCCTTAAGGTTCATCCATGTTGTAGCAGGTGTCAGATTTCCTTTTTAAGGCTGAATGAAGTTTCACTGTATGCATATACCACATTTTGTTCATCTAATCCTCTGCAGATGGACACTTGGCTACTGTGAATCATGCTGCCAAGAACACGGGTGTACAAACATCTGTTTCTGTGCCTACTTTCGATTCTTTTGGATCCATACTTGCAAGTGGATCTCCAAGGGCTTTTATTTTCTTTCTTTTTTAAATCTTAATTTATCTTATTTTATTTATTTATTTATTTTTGCCATATCCTGCAGCATGCAGGATCCCCGACCAGGGATCTAACCTGTGCCCAGTGCAGTGGCAGCTCGGAGTCTTAACCACTGGACCGCCAGGGAAGTCCCTCCAAGGACTTTTAAACATCTGAAGAGATGCTCAGGCTAACTCGCAAGTGACCTAATACATATTAAAACTACCCTGGAATACACCCTCCCCATCATGATTACAAAGATGGAAAACCCTTTGGTGAGAGTGTGGGGAAACGGGTCCTAGGGTGCACCTCTGGCGGGAGGGTCAGTATCACAGTGTTTGCTTGGAAGGACAATTTGAGGCTATGTCCATGTATGTACCCTCAGACCTAGTAATCCAAATTCTAGAATGTCACCCTGCAGATAAACTGCAGCAACTCACCTTCAAAGGCCTTCAAATGTATTCATGGCTACTTTGTATGAGGCAGGGGGGTAAAAACCTAAATTTCCAGGGGCTGGAGAACAGTTTAAATAAATCATGGCCCATCGGGTTGGCAGGGAAGGAAACCCACAGGCCAAATGAAAGAGCCAGGTCGGGGAGAGAATTCCATGCTACTGGGGCGGGGGGGGGGTAAGAAACACAAAAGCAGAGCACTTGGGGACTCCCTGGCGGTCCAGTGGTTAAGACTCTGAGCTTCCAGGCATGGGTTTGACCCCTGGTTGAGGGAACTACGATCCCACAAGCCATGCAGTGAGGCAATCAATCAATCAATAGCAGAGCACACAACACGCATCTAAGTGGAGCGTGTGGGACTTCCCTGGTGGTCCAGTGGGTAAGACTCCCCGCTCCCAATGCAGGGGGCCCGGGTTCAATCCCTGGTCGGGGAACTAGATCCCACATGCATGCCGCAACTAAGAAGTCCGCGTGCTGCAACTAAGACCTGGCGCAGCCAAATAAATAAATATTTAAAAATAAATAATAATAATAATAAGTGGAGGGTGTCTGCGAGGGTGTCCTTCTCTGCTGGAAGTAGGGTGGACCGGGTGACCCTCCACCAAATGAGAGCATTAGTCTTGATTGATGAGGACCTGACACGCCCACCTTCACCCCAAGGGGGGTCTGTCCGTTCTGAGCCACAGACACCATGCAAGGACAGCCAAGTGCGCCTTTGCCAACATTTTCTCCCTGAGGCCCAATGCTCCCTTTTCTCCAGTTATTGCAGCCAGAAATCCTGCCCATCCTGGGGTTGTGAAATGCCACACATGATGTACCGGGGCAGCTGGTGTGTGCTACAGGTGCAGGGTATGTGGGACAGAGGACAGAGTCTTTCCGCCAGGGGACACGGGTCCCTGGGGACACTGGAGCTGCTGAGTCAGCCACGGGGCCTGCAGACCCCTAGAAGGGTGATCCACGGGCAGTGATCTTCACTCCCCTCCTGAAAACTGTCAGTCGGCTAACACTGTCCCAGAGCGTTTTTAAACATCTCTGCAATCCTGTCTTAGTGTAGGATACTCTGCCGCATAATACTACATCGGAATTTAAATTTCTAACTTCTAACAAGTGTTCATTTCTAATATAAATTTTTTTTTTTTGCCGCACCTCCCGGCACTGGGATCTTAGTTCCCCTACCAGGGATTGAACCCACGGCCCCTGCAGTGGAAGCACGGAATCCCAAACACTGGACCGCCCGGAAGTCCCTCTAATATCAATTTAAATCAGTATTTAATCTCTGATTTTGGATTCTATTCCATAGGGCAGGGCTTTTCAGGGTCTGATTCCACCTCAGGTGACACAGCAGACATGGTGGGGCATCGACCCCCAGGGCCCCCATAGGATGGGTGGGGAGGCCCACATTCTGGGCCCTGTTCTTTTCTGACATCGAGAGCATCCTGGGGTTCGGGATAGCCCGCACCCAGCTCAGTCTGGTCTACCTCAGCACGAACCTCCCCATACCTGGAGCCCTAATCGGTTCATGAACCCCACCCGTGTTCTTCGTGCCCCCAGCCCTGGGAATACCCACCCGTGGACGGGATCCACCACGATGGCCCGTGGCTTGGAGCCTTCCTCTTGGAAGAGCGTCTTCCTCTTCACACCCTTGGTGTCGGCCACTGAGACGGTGCCCAGGATGGAGTCAGTCCAGTATATGTTGCTGTGGATCCAATCCACTGCCAGCCCGTCGGGGGCCTGGAGATCCTCGCTGATGACAGTGTCGTAGGAAGAGAAGCTGGGGGCTCTGTTGATCTGGGCGCTGAGGGGAGAGGAGAAGAGTGTCAGCTCCAGGGGCCCTCAGTCCACTCAGGGACGGGGGCTGCATGGGGCGGGGCCCAGGCTCACCTGTAGATCTTCTTCTGGGACAGGTCAGACCAGTAGATTCTGTTGCTGGCCACCTCCGTGTCCAGGGCGACCACGTTCTTCAGGTTGGGGATGAGGCTGGCGTACTCGCTGCGGTCCAGAGTCATCTTCCTCACTTCGTGGCGGTTGGTGAAGAAGAGGTAGGCGATGGTGCCTGGGGAGCCAGGAAGGGGAGTTCAGGAGAGTGAAAGGGACCCCGGCCCCCACTGTCACCCTGCAGGGTCTGACTGAATCAGGGGAGACACCAGGACGCCTGCCTGGGGTATTAACACAGTGGTTCTGCTGTGGATCGGGGAGGGATGGCTCTCCCAGGGCTTCCCAATTCCTAGACATGGAAAATGACTCACTTCAAATGCAAACTAACCAGCCCACACCCCACCACATCCTTTATTGGGGTCTCACACTCTTGCCCACGATCCACCTTCCCTAGTCACCCCAGGGACAGGTGCCAGACAACGAGGGCCAGCATCTAGTCCCCAGAGACCACTGAAATTATTCAGACTCGCCTGTTCCTTCCCACAGAAACCATAATAAAGGCTCTCCCCCACCCCCGGTTTTCCCCTCACTCCTTCTGCCTTCTGACCACTCCTGCTGCTTCCCCGGGTGGCCCCCCCTTAGTGTGCTATGTCCCCTCCTCTTGGGATCTGTGAGCAACAAACTGTCTTTTCAGTGGCAGTCATCTCCTGGTCTGTTGGCCTCACCATAGCTGAATAATAGTAAAACCTACATTTGAAAACACCTGGGCCCCAGCATTTTACATTGAAGAACATAAAGATGAAGAAATGATAACGGCAAATGTAAACAGAGTGATTCCTAATGTCGGGGAATTCTGCTTAGTGCTTTTCCTACAGTTTTCTCTCATTGACCCTCACACTCCTAAGAGGCAGGGGCTGTTGTCAACTCCCTGTACAGATAAGGGGATTAAGGCTCAGAGAGGGGAAGTGACTTGCCCAAGGTCACACAGCTAGTGGGTGGCAGAGCTCGGATTCGAACCTGGGTCACTTTGACTCTGGGGGCTGTGCTATATCCATGACATCAATATCCACCAACACACCGAGCCTTCTACAACTGACCCCCCTCAGAATATCCCTTCCAACGACACCATTCCAGCTGGGATGGCATCTGTAGGGACCTGACCCTACAGAATGGGATGAAAATGAAATCTCAAATCCTGGAGTGCTTCACGCACGGGGATGTGACAGAGGGAAGCCAGGGAGCCGTCAAAGGGATGACGACTGAGAGGCCCTAGGGGAAACAGCTCTAAAATATTTCTGCAAAACTGGCCCTCATTTGGAATCACACTGCAAGAGCAGAACACGACAGAAGACAAAGAATGTTTGGGTGATCTGTCAACTTCACCAGGACAGCTACGCCTCCAAAACCATGGGATCCCTTGATTTAGGTGATTCTAAGAATTAGTGCATGGTGCAGTTCTAACCTAAACGTCAGGTAGAAGAAACTCAGTGATTTCTACTGTTTTGTTTCATTATGAGCAATTATATTTTGGTCTCTTTTCAATGGATTTACTGGAGGGGTGCAGGCTATTCAGGCCATGGCTTTCCATTTCTTGTGCCCTGAAGCCCATCATGGGACTGGGGGCTACAAACCATCCCCCACGGGATTGATCTGCGTCTTCAGAGAAGCCGGACAGGTGTGGGCAGCTCCCTAGCCCGATTCCTAACTAGGCTGTGGTGTTCACCCACCAGAGGTCTCAGGAGCAGATGGTCTACCCCAGGGTCATTGCAGTCGGTGCAAAGTTCAGATGATAAAATTCCCCACCATGTTCGCTCCCCCTCCCGCCGCCTCCCTGCGCTCACCCACGGCCTTGCAGGCCTTGGTGAGGGGCTCCAGCTGGAAGCCCTCCTCACACTGGCACTTGTAGCTGCCCTCGAGGTTCACGCAGAGCTGGCTGCAGGCGTCGGGGTCCTGACACTCGTCGATATCTGCGGAATGGGACACAGAGAGATTTGGGGCATCTTCCCCACGGGGCGCAGATGGAGCCATGGGCTCTGACCAAAGGCCGTGCATCCCAGTGGCAAATGGGGGACAGGTCATCCCCTCTGGGGAAGACCTCCAGGGCCGGGGACTCTGACCAACAAAATCTTGGAAACAGCCAAGTGTCACCTCTAACAGTGACCCCGACCTCACCATTCACCTCAGGGCACAGCCAGCAGGGCCAAGCTGCGTCAGCTGAGATTTCTTTCTTAATTATTAATCCCCAAAGGCCAGAAGCAAGTGCTCTCTGAGAGCCAAGCCAGCGACAGTTGACCCGTGCACCTGGCCTCCTACCAGCCCTGTGCAGAGGGGACGGCGCCCACGCCCACTTAATGGATGGGAAAACTGAGGCTGAGGGCTTGACCTTCCCTATGTCCAGGGGAAGGGCCGGGGCTCGGGAATCACCTTCACATCTGTGCTTGTCCACCAGCCGGAAACCCTCAGGACACAGGCACTCGTAGCCGATCTTGAGGTCGTTGCAGATGTGGGAGCAGCCGCCCTTGTTGTCCAGACACTCGTTGGTCCCTGTGCCAGGTGGGGGATGGGGACCGGTCACACTCTGGCCTCCAGCCGCCCCTCTCCCGCCACCCTGTGCTATTTCGCCGTCATCATTATAATCACCACAATGACTGTGCAGCTGCAGAAGTGCCATGACTCCTAAGAGCACTCAGCCACTGTCACGTGGGACGCCATGGATGAACCACGAGGATGTTATAGTGAGTGAAATAAGCCAGGTATAGAAGGACAAATACTGCACTATTCCACCTCGAGGCCCCTACTGGAGTCAAATTCATAGGGACAGAAGGTAGGATGGTGGGTGCAGAGGCTGGGGGAGGGGGAGGGGGAGTTAGTGTTTAACGGGGACAGAGTCTCAGTTCTGCAAGATGAAATAGTTCCGGAGATGGATGGTGGTGATGGTTGCACGACAACGTGAATGTACTTAAAACACTACTGAACTTCACTAAAAATGGTTAAGATGGTAAATTTTGGTTTTTTTTAACCATAATTACAATTTTTTTAATTATTAAAAAATAAAAACCACATAGAACTTCCTACAGTTACATATATTAACCCATTTAATCCTCCCTACAACCCTAAAGGCAAGGGAACTACAGCTGGGGAAACTGAGGCACGGCCAGGTTAAATGACCTGCCCAAGATCACCGCGCTGGACTCGAACCCAGGGCACTCAGCTCCAGAATCTATGTTCTTACCCTCTATACCAGGCATGGGCCAAAGCCAGCCCTCCACCTGCTCTTACACAGCTAAGAAGGGTTTTTACATTTAAAAATAGTTGAAAAGAAAAATAAGAATCGAAAGCAAAACGGTATTTCATGAAAAAGTTCTATGAAATTCAAGTTTCTGTGTCCATAATAAAAGTTTCCTTGGAGCATGGCCCCAAGCATTCATATGCACGTGTATGCATTTGTATGGCTGCTTTTCTGCTACAATGGCCAAGTTGAAGAGCTGTGACACAGACCTTATGGCCTATAAAGTCCAAAATATGGGTCACAGCACTCCTAAAACTACATACATTGCATCATTTGATCCCCAGCAGCCCTAGGATGTGGGAGCAGTTACTGTCCCATTTTACAGCTGGGAAAACTAAGGCTTAGAAGCCAATCCACTTATCCCCAGCACCCCCCACCCCATCTGTCTCGCCCCACAGCACTTGTGGGCCTGGGTGGGCCAGCCCCTCGCAGCACTGCTGCACCCACATCTGGGTCCCACCCCTGCTCTACCAGCTGCCCGCACCCCAGGGCTCACCGCACTCCTTGAGGGGTTCGTCTGACCAGTCCCGGCAGTCCCTGACTGAGTTGCACACTTTGTCCAGGGAGATGCACTCGCCGCTTTGGCACTTGAACTTGTTGGGTCCCTCACACAGAGTCACTATGAGAGCCACAGAGGAGGATCAGGTGCTTCTGGGCAGCAGGAGCCCACTTGGTGCTTTTTATTAATATGATAGCTTATTCACGCAAGAATAGATGCAAACGTATTTGGTAATAAAACAGAATAATTATTGAACACTTGTGAAGCCTCCACTCAGCTTAAGAATTAGAATGTCACCAAGAGCAGGGGCTGGGAAACTCTGGCCCACTGCCTGTTGGTTTAAATAAAGTTTTATTGGCACACAGCCCTGCCCATTCATTTACATACCGTCAGTGGTGGATTTCACGCTATAATAGCAGAGTCCAGTAGTTGTAATTGAGACTATGGCCCACAAAGCTGAAAATACTTACTATCTGGCCTGTACCATTGGGCCCTGATGGAGACTATTATAGTGGTCTTTGCCATCCCGTCCCCCTACTCTCTGCTACCCCCAGAGGTAATGATAGTCTTTAATTATGGGTTTACCATTTCCTTATTTTTTCATTAATCATTCTACCAAACATGTATGAATGAACATATATTGTTGAATTTTGCTTGTTTTTGAGTATGATATAATAACTGTACCCAGTAAATTCCTGCAACTTCCTTCTTGCTCCCAACCCCAAGGTTATGAGGTTTGCCTGGGCTGCAGACAAGGGCTGTAGCCTCATTTTCTCAGCTGTATGGTATTCCACTGTGTGCCGTTTAAAATTATTTCCATATACCCCTGTTCACAGCAGCACTACTCACAACAGCCAAGGGGTGGAAGCAACCCAAGTATCCATCCACAGATAACTGGATAAACAAAATGTGGTCCATCCATACAATAGAATGTTATTCAGCCTTAAAAAGGGAGGAAATTCTAACACCTGCTACAACATGGATGTACATTGAAGACATCATGCTCAGTGAAATAAGCCAGTCACACAAAGACAAATACTGTGTGATTCCACTTACATGAGGTCCCTAGAGGAGTCAAATTCATAGAGACAGAAAGTATAGAATGGTGGGTGCCGGGGGCTGGGGGAGGGGGATGGGGAGTGAGTGTTTCACAGGGACAGAGTTTCAATTTGGGAAGATGAAAAGAGTTCTGGCAATGGATGGTGGTGATGGTTACTTAGCACTACTGAACTTGACCCTTAAAAATGGTTAAGATGGTAAATTTTATGTTATAGGTATTTTACCACAATTAAAAAAATATGTTGGGGGCTTCCCTGGTGGCACAGTGGTTGAGAATCTGCCTGCTAATGCAGGGGACACGGGTTCGAGCCCTGGTCTGGGAAGATCCCACATGCCGCGGAGCAACTGGGCCCGTGAACCACAACTACGGAGCCTGCGCGTCTGGAGCCTGTGCTCCGCAACGAAAGGCCACGATAGTGAGGCCCGCGCACCGCGATGAAGAGTGGCCCCCACTTGCCGCAGCTAGAGAAAGCCCTCGCACAGAAACGAAGACCCAACACAGCCAAAAATAAATAAATAAATAAATAAATAAATAAATAATTTAAAAAATATATATATATGTTGGGACTTCCCTGGTGGCGCAGTGGTTAAGAATCCACCTGCCAATGCAGGGAACACGGGTTCAATCTCTGGTCTGGGAAGATCCCACATGCTGGGGAGCAACTAAGCCTGCAAGCCACAGCTACTGAGCCTGTGCTCTAGAGCCCGTGAGCCGCAACTACTGAGCCCGTGTGCCACAACTACAGAAGCCAGTACGCCTAGAGCCCATGCTCTGCAACAAGAGAAGCCTCCGTAATGAGAAGCCTGCGCACCGCAACAAAGAGTAGCCCCCGCTGGCTGCAACTAGAGAAAGCCCGTGCACAGCAACAAAGACCCAACGCAGCCATAATAAATAAATAAATAAATAAATAAATAAATAAATATTTAAATTAATTCTACTGCTGATGAACATTCGGGTTGCTTCCAGTGTTTTGCTGTTAGGACAGTGCTGCTCTGCCTGTTCTAGAGCTTCTCTCCCAGTGCAAGTTTCCCAGGAGCGGAACTGCTATGTTGTAAATTCAGCAAAGTGCTTTACATGGAATCGTACTGTGCATGTAACTCTGAGCTCAGAGACATGAGCTCTGTACACTCCGACCGCATTAAATCTCACAGTTCTTAAGCAGGTGCTTTCATTTTGCCCATTTGGCAGATAAGTGGAAGTGAGGCTCAGAGAGGTCAAGTAACTTGCCCAAGGACACACAGGAGGCTCCTCCCTTGTCTGGGATGCACCATGCTCGTCCCCCCACATCTCCCCATGGCCTGGGACCCTGGCGGGGCAGAGCTTACCATTGATGCAGCCCAGCTCGTCGCTCAGGTCCTTACAATCATACTCCCTGTCGCACTGCCGGCTGCCGTGGATGCAGGTCCCATCCGAGCACTGGAACTCGTCAGGCCGGCAGGTGGCCACGGCTGGGAAAGACAGAGCCAGGTGTGGAAAATAAGAAAGTGGGCAGGAAAGCACCCTGACACAACCGTTTTCTTAGACTTCTCTCCAGTCTGTCCTCGTATGCAGGAAATTCATTAAAAAGCTGGCAGACCCAACAGGCCATTCTCTGCAGAAAAGCAGTGATGTGGTCCCAACCCAGACAGAGGCCCGGCCAGGTAAGTTATGATAAATCATATCAATACCACTGAGTATCATACAGCCCTTCAAATGACTCACACTGCAAACGTGAAACATGTTTGAGTTGACACTACCTAAAAAGGCCATTACAATGAAATCTTGGCGGACACACGTGATGACTAGAATAGGGTCATTCTAACCATGGTCCAGACCTTGACCTCCAACAGGTTTTCGCTTTACCCTAATTCACTAAGCTCTAAGCTTACGTTTTCTGCACTTTCCCATGGGTTACATTTCACTATAAAAATGTTTACAATTTGAAAATTCGATTTCAGGAGGTCAGTGAAAAAAGATGATAACTCTATGGGCAGAATGATCCTCCCCACCCACCTTTTTAAAAATATGCAAATGTCTGGAGCTCGTTATTTTCAAGTGGATACTTGCTCTGCTGTGACCTAGGTAAAAGAGGAGAATGATCCTATTTTTTGTTTTGCTTTGTGTATTTAGAATGATCCTATTTTTAACCCCTGTGTCTATCTTTGCATTAAGGAAAAAAATACAACTGAACATAACTCTCGCGAAACATGCTCTCTGATGAGAGTTAACATGGTGGGGTGATCAGGGATGGTTCGGGTTCACAGGTGTGTGTCCTCAGAGGGTTACCCCGCCTTTCTGTGCCTCAGTTTCCTCATCTGTAAAGAATGAGGGAAGCGTGCTCTCACAAGTCATGGGGATTAAATGAGTTTGTGTTCAGTTTTATTTGTTTATTTACTTATTTATTTTTTATTTTTGGCCTCGCCGTGGGGCTTGTGGGATCTCAGTTCCCCAACCAGGGACTGAACCCCGGCCCTTGGCAGTGAAAGAGCGGAGTCCTAACCACTGGACTGCCAGGGTGTTCAGTTTTAGAACCGATCGATCACATACAGTCTTCAACTGTTTTGTTTTGTTTTATTTATTTTTTGGCTGCGCCGGGTCTTAGTTGTGGCATGTGGGATCTTCGTTGCCGCGGGCGGGATCATGCGGGATCTTCGTTGCGACACATGGGGTCTTTAGTTGCGGCATGCAGGATCTAGTTCCCTGGCCAGGGACCGAACCCGGCCGGGTGCACTGGACTCCGCACGCTGGAAGTCCCTTCAATCGTTTTTAAAAGGTGACATTTTAAAAAGTCTAATTACGGGACTTCCCTGGCAGTCCAGTGGTTGAGACTCCACGCTTCAAATGCAGGGGGCGCAGGTTCGATCCCTGGTCGGGGACTAAGATCCCGCATGCCATGTGGGGTGGCCAAAAAGAAAAGGGAAAAAATAATAATAAAAAAATAAAAAGTCTAATTACACCTATACAGCAATTGCAACTCTGAACACTGTGCATGTGGGCAAAGATGCCAAAGAAACAGAAAGACGAAAACGACCTACTAGCCGTGCAAGAACGGCCCTGATTCAGGGAGCACTGACTCGGGGCCACGTCTCCATCGCAGTCGTCACTAACCACGTGTGGCTATTTAAGTTTCAATGAGTTAAAATGAAATCAACCTAAGAATTCCATCTTTCAGTGGCAACAGCCACACTGGCCAGCACTTGTGCACTGGGCAGCATCACAGCAAGTTCGATCGGATGGCACTGGATTCTAACCGAGGCCCGCAAAGGCCGACGCTGTTGCCCCATCTGCAGGGGAGGAGACCACAGCACAGTGAGGTTAAGTCCCTGGCCAAGGGTCACACAGCACGGACGACACCAGCCAGGCCCGGAGCCCAGGATCCTTTCTGGACCCAAATTATACTGCAGGTTGTGGTGTGCTCCCCTGGGCAAAAGAGATTAATTAAATAAGTGTTCCAGACTGAGCGCTCTTCGGAGGATAGCTTGTCCTCCATGTGACTGGAAAGACTGAAAGAAACATGAAACGGGACCGACTTTCTTGCTATGTGATGCGAAACCATTCAACCACCTAAAGGCACTGCCCCTGCCCCCGACTTGGGGGAGCCCGGGGACAGATGAGGGGACCCGTGCGGCGCCCCTACCACAGTTCTCCTCGTCAGACTTGTCCTTGCAGTCGGGGTCGCGGTCGCAGCGCCAGCTGGAGTGGATGCATTCGCCGCTGCGGCAGTGGAACTCGAGAGCTGAGCAGGGGTTGTTGTCCCACGCGGGGACCGACGGCTGGGGGTCCCCACAGCGCTGCGGCCACTCGTCCGAGCCGTCTTCGCAGTCGGGGTCGCCGTCGCAGGCCCAGAGCTCGGGGATGCAAGTGGTGCTGTTGCACTGGAAGCTGGCAGGGCCGCAGGTGGGCACGGGGCAGGACACCTCGTCTGAGCCGTCTAAGCAGTCCAGGTCCGAGTCGCAGACGAACTTCGGGGCGATGCACTTGCCGTCATTGCAGCGGAACTCGTCCTGGGAGCACGTCTTGGGGGCTGCGGGGACGGACAGGAGACGACAGCCCGGTCAGCGGGGAGCCTCCCACCACATCCCGACACCAGCCCATCGCACAGATGGGGACACTGAGCCGAGGAGAGGCCAGAGCCCAGTGGTCAGGAGCTCGAGGCAGTGGTCAGGAACCCTGAACACGGAACCACTGCCCTGGCCGGAAGACTGCCCAGCTCCTGGGCCCCCTCTGTGCCTCAGTTCCCTCATCTGTTTGTGTCTTAAGGCGTTGCTGAGGACTTGGGGTGTAAAGTTCTCACGTTGGGCTGGCACATGGGAAGCAGTATGAGTTTGCACAGGGGACTTCCCTGGTGGTCCAGTGGTAAAGAATCCACCTACCAATGCAGGAGATGCAGGTTCAATCACTGGTCGGGAAACTGAGATCCCTCATGCTGGGGCGGGGGCAACTAAACCCCCGCACCACAACTACTGAGCTCGTGAGCCTCAACTAGAGAGCCTGTGTGCCACAAGCTACGGAGCCCATGCACTCTGGAGTCCACGTGCCACAAGCAGAGAGAGAAAACCCATACGCCACAACTAAAGAGAAGCCTGTGCCCTACAACTACAGAGAAAGAAACCCCAGCAAGGAAATGAAAGATCCCACGTGCTTCAACAAAGATCCTGCATGCCTCAACTAAGACCCAACGCAGTCAAAAAAAAAGTGTGCACAGGGAATATAGTCAATATCATACAATAAACTATAATGGAAAAGAATATGAAAAAGAATTTATGTATAAGAATATATAATATATGTGTGTGTAATTGAGTCACTTTGCTGCACACCTGAAACTAACACAACATTGTAAATTAACTATACTTCAATAATTTAAAAAAAAAGTTTGGCAAAAAAGTTTGCTGTTACTATTATTTGATTATTTTTATTTATAATGACATTGGATTTTTTAATTGAAGTATAATTGACTTACAATACTATATTAGTTTCAGGCGTACAAGACAGTGATTCCGTATTTTTATTTTATTTTTTATTTATTTATTTTTTTGGCCACGCCGTGCGGCATGAGGAATCCTAGTTTCCTGACCAGGGATCAAACATGCGCCCTGTGCAGCAGAAGCGAGGAGTCTTAACCACTGTACCGCCAGGGAAGTCTCTGATTCAGTACTTTTAGACGGTGCAAAATGATCACTGCTGTAAGTCTAGGGAGTTCCCTGGTGGCCTTGTGGTTAGGATTCCAGGCTTTCACTGCTGTGGCCCGGGTTCAATCTATGGTCGGGGAACTGAGATACTGTAAGCCCCATAGTGTGATTGAAGGAAAAAACAAACAAACAAAAAACATCATATAAGTCTAGTTACCATGTGTCACCCTACAAAGTTATTACAATATTATTGACTGGACTTCCCTGGTGGCGCAGTGGTTAAGAATCTGCCTGCCAATGCAGGGGACACGGGTTCGAGCCCTGGTCCGGGAAGATCCCACATACCCTGGAGCAACTAAGCCCGTGTGCCACAACTACTGAGCCTGCGCTCTAGAGCCTGTGAGCCACAACTACTGAGCCCACATGCCACAACTACTGAAGCCCGCACACCTAGAGCCTGTGCTCCACAAGAGAAGTCACTGCAATGAGAAGCCAGCGCACTGCAACAAAGAGTAGCCCCCGCTCAATGCAACTAGAGAAAGCCCGCGCACAGCAACGAAGACCCAACGCAGCCAAAAAATAAATAAATAAATAAATAAATTTTAAAAAATATATATTATTGACTATATTCCCCATGCTGTGCATTACATCCCTGTGACATTTACTTTACAGCAGAAGTTGGTACCTATTAATCTCCTCCACCTGTTTCACTCATTCCCCCTGCACCCCCTGGCTTTGCCTGTATTATCAAAGAGCCAAAAAAGTTGGTAATTATGTGAAGTAATGGAAGTGTTAACTAACCCTATTGTTGTAATCATTTCACAATATATACATGTATCAGATCATCACATCAGACACTAAACTTATACAATGTTACATGTCCACTATATCTCAATAAAGCTGGAAGAAAAATGAAATGCCTGGAAAAGGGCACCAATCCATTTTATTTAAAAATTTTCCCCAGGGACTTCCCTGGTGGCGCAGAGGTTAAGAATCCACCTGCCATTGCAGGGGACAATGGGTTCGAGCCCTGGTCTGGGAAGATCCCACATGCCACGAAGCAACTAAGCCTGTGCACCACAACCACTGAGCCTGCGCTCTAGAGCCTGCAAGCCACAACTATGGAAGCCCGCGTGCCTAGAGCCTGTGCTCTGCAACAAGAGAAGCCACCGCAATGAGAAGCCCACACTCCGCAACGAACAGTAGCCCCCACTCGCCGCAACTAGAGAAAGCCTGCGCCCAGCAACGAAGACCTAACTCAGGCAAAAATAAATAAATAAATAAATAAAATTTATTAAAATGTTCCCCAGGGAGCTGTTTCATCAGATGACCACAAACCAAGGTTAGACGTGCATTTCTAAGGTAAATGTAAGCAAACACTCACTTTTTGGGTCTTATGGCTTGTGGGATCTCAGTTCCCCGACCAGGGATTGAACCCTGGCCATGGCAGTGAAAGCCCGGAATCCTAACCACCTGGCCACCAGGGAACTCCTCCTTTTTAGTTTTTTTTTTTTTTTTATTAATTTATTTATTTTTGTCTGTATTGGGTCTTCGGTTCGTGCGAGGGCTTTCTCCAGTTGCGGCAAGCGGGGGCCACTCTTCATCGCGGTGCGGGGACCGCTCTTCATCGCGGTGCGCGGGCCTTTCTCCATCGCGGCCCCTCCCGTTGCGGGGCACAGGCTCCAGACGCGCAGGCTCAGCAATTGTGGCTCACGGGCCCAGCTGCTCCGTGGCATGTGGGATCTTCCCAGACCAGGGCTCGAACCCGTGTCCCCTGCATTAGCAGGCAGATTCTCAACCACTGCGCCACCAGGGAAGCCCTCCTTTTTAGTTTTTTTTTAAGACTCTCTTAAGGGTTTTCATATTTTGTGAACTTGAATATTTGATGTGATCTCAGTTATTTAAATTTTCCCCAGGTTTTTTTTTTTTTTTTTTAAAGACCCTTATTTTGTTAAAAAAAAAAACAAAAAAAAGAACCTATGCAATTGAAAATGAAATTATAAATAATGAATAAAATCAAAGAGCCAAGACAGAACCAGCTGCAAAGTGCCTTCCCCTCCAAGACTCTCGGCCTGTTTCTTCACAGAACCCTCAGCTTGGGGAACAAACTCCGACCTCAGCCAGGAACCCGGTCGGGTCACTTGGACAAGGCCAGGACCCACGGGCCACCAGGCCAGTGACCCCACTTACGACAGCTTTCCTCGTCTGAGCCGTTCTCGCAGTCCAGCTGGCCGTCGCATCTCCAGGACTCAGGAATGCAGCGGTTGACATGGCCCCCACAGCTGAAGTCCCCCGTCTTGCAGGTGACAGACACTATGGGAGAAAAAGGATTGAGCCTTAACCCAGAGGGAAGACCAACCCGCCTCGCCAGTCCAAGCTTTGCAAGGGAAAAACCCAGAGTTTTCTGACAGGGGGTGCCGAGCCCACTTTTCTGGGTCAAAATGAAGGACATTTAATGGAGCTTGGTAAAAATTAGAAGCTAGGTGCTGCAAAGGGTTTGGAATGAGATCGAGGTGGTGGTTGTACAGCATTGTGAATGTATTAATGCTACTGAACTTTACTTTTTTTAATTTTTAAATTTTTTTGGCTTTTTAAAAATTGAAGTAGGACTTCCCTGGTGGCGCAGTGGTTGGGAGTCTGCCTGCCAATGCTGGGGACACGGGTTCGAGCCCTGGTCCGGGAGGATCTCACGTGCCGCGGAGCGGCTAGGCCTGTGTGCCACAACTACTGAGCCTGTGCTCTGGAGCCCGCGGGCCACAACTACTGAGCCTGTGTGCCACAACTACTGAGCCTGTGCTCTGGAGCCCGCGGGCCACAACTACTGGGCCCACGTGCCGCAACTACTGAAGCCCGTGCACCTAGAGCCCGTGCTCCGCAACGGGAGAGGCCGCTGCAATGAGAAGCCCGTGCACTGCCATGAAGAGTGGCCCCTGCTCGCCGCAGCTAGGGGGGGCCCACATGCAGCAGCGAAGACCCAGCACAGCCAAAAATAAAAATATAAATAAATTAATTAATTTAAAAAAAAATTGAAGTATAGTTGATTTACAATGTTGTGTTAGTTTCAGGTGTACAGCAAAGTGATTCATATATATATATATTCTTTTCCATTACGGTTTATCACAGGATATTAAATATAGTTCCCTGTGCTATACAGTAGGACCTTGTTGTTAATCTATTTTATATATAGCAGTGTGTATACGTTAATCGCAAACGCCTAATTTATCCCTACCCCCTCCGTCTCAAACTGATCACTTGAAAATGGCTAATTTGTGTTATGTGAATTTCACCTCAATTTAAAAAAAAAAAAAGAGGCTTTAAAGGAAAGTTCCAGTTCCAGTAATATCTTCTCTCTCCATTTCCCAATTCACAGCTGAATACATCAATACACTGGCCAATTTCCACCGAGTCTGTCACCCGGTATCATCAAATCACTTTGCTGTACAGCAGAAATGTTTATTTATTTATTAAAAAAAATTTTTTTTGTTGTGTTATGGCTTGCGGGGTCTTAGTTCCCCAAACAGGGATCCAATGCTGGCCCTCTGCAGTGGAAGTGTGGAGTCTTAACCACTGGACCGCCAGGGAAATCCCTGTACAGCAGAAATTAACACAACGTTGTAAATCGACTATACTTAAATTAAAAAAAAAAGAGTTAAAAAAAAAGGTTAGGACGCGTGTCACGCCCAAAGGGGACTCACTGCACATCTCCTGGGACTCATCGGAGCCGTCCTGGCACTCAGCGCTCCCGTCGCAAACCCACTTGTAGGAGATGCATTTCCCATCTCGGCACTGGAACTCATTTCTCCCACATTTGTCTTCCACTGAGAGAGAAGGAAAGGAGAAGGAAGGATCAGGGTCAGGATTAGAAACGACCATGCTCCCTGTGTCTATTTCCTGCCAACTGAAGAATGAACCAGAAATACAACCCTACTGTAACAGTCAAGTTCCCAGGAAATGAAACACACACAACAAATTAAATTTCATGAACCGAAATTTAAGTATCATGGAGGATGCAAAGAACACATCCAAAAGAGAGATTTGTCCCCAGTATGAGATTTTGGCATCATGGTTGTTGAGTCCAAAGTATGGATCCATTGGTCTATGGGAACAAAATATTAGAAACTGGGTGCACATTAACAAAGAAAAGAAAATTATTTAGCATATTACAAATCTGTATTGGAAACAGTACCAAGGAAAATTGAGGCTGTAAAAGCATTAAGCTGGAGGAAAACTTGAAAAGCTTTCTCCAGTAGGTAGAAAGGAACTATAAAGAGATAAAAATTATGAGAAATTATTAATGTAGAGGTCAGTGAGCAGAGATCCAGCAGAAAAGATATTCATATAACTAAAAGTCAGATCAAAAGAAATGGGACAGACACAGTAACAAAAGATCTAATCAAGAGAAAACTTTCCTTAGGAAAACAAAGACTTGGATTTTGAGATAAAAATGAGGACAAAGTAAGTGTTTGGGAAGTTTTCTAAAATATATGATTTTTGCACTTTGGAAAAGAGAACAAAATAATATTGACTGCATTTAGTTTTAGGTATCATGCTTTGATTTAGAATGCACTGTTATGTGTGATCTATGATCAAAGCAAACTTTTATTGGTTGGTAAAACCTGGTACTAATCCTTTAATCTCTAAATATAAACTTTGATCCCCTTTGTAATCTAAAGTAATGCAGTCAATAAAAATTAAGATCTGGTTCATCTCAGGATAAGGAAATAAGACCCCCCCCCAAAAAGAAGCTAACAGGATTTTCCTGATTAGTCAGATGTTCTGAAGGCAAATAGTATGTAAAATAGAAGTTTTAACTGATGGCTACATTTCTTATATTTTTCATTACCTTTGTAAGAAGATTAAGAATGTCTTTTCTTTTATTAATTTATTTTGAATGTTAGCCGTAACCAAAAAAAGAGTTTAATGGTTTGTGCAAAATTTTTTCATTAGCTCATCTTGCACAAAGGCAATTAATGAATGCATTGTCTGGGAGAAAACTCCAGACAAAAAGAACAGAAGACAGTAGATCCTTTCATGATTCTTCTCATGGGAGAAGTCTCTCCTTCCTTCATTCTGGATATGGGAGAGGAAGATTCAAGATCTTACACACTTTGGGGCTTTGTATGTATTTAGATTTTTTTTCCTTTGATGTTCTCTTTAAACACCCATAATTTGTTTTTATCCATGGTGGTATTGCCTAGAAGACGTGAATCATCTACACTTTGTCTAGTAAACGGTTACAGGTAAATTAAAATTTTGTTGCCTGCAAAAAAAAAAGAATTTCCATTAATAATTCTTTAGCTCTGAGACTACTGAAGAATGTTTCCAAGTATCTGTTCTCCTCCTCCTTCTCCATATTATTAAGACCTTCAAGTTTTATCTGGGCACATGACCCAAAAGAGGATCTATAATTTCCCAATTTTCCTTGCAGCTAGGTGTGGCCATGGGACTGAGTTTAAGCTGATGAGCTGTGAGTGGATGTAAATGTGCAAACTTCCCGACCTTAGATGGCAGCATTGACAAGTTTATTCCTATTTTTTTTAAGTCTTTATTGAATTTGTTACAATAATGCTTCTGTTTTATGTTTTGGCCACGAGGCATGTGGGATCCTAGCTCCGCGACCAGGAATCGAACCCACACCCCCTGCACTGGAAGGCAAAGTCTTTTTTTTTTTTTTTTTTTTTTTTTTAAGGCAAAGTCTTAACCACTGGACCGCCAGGGAAGTCCCAAGTTTATTCCTATTAATGAGCATTTTGCCCCTCCTACCCTCAGCGTACAAGATAAAAAGAGACCTAATCAGATATGATAGAAGGTCAAGCCAAAAAAAAAAATCAAAATGATCAAGGACACCCTTTGAAATGTGGCCTTCTGTGCCCAATTGCTAATGATTAACTTGCCCTTAATACTCAGCCATAAAAAAGAATGAAATAATGCCACTTGCAGCAACATGGATGGACCTAGAGGTTATCATACTAAGTGAAGTAAACCAGACAGAGAAAGACAAATATCATACAATATTGCTTATATGTGGAATCTTTAAAAAAAGATACAAATGAACTTATTTACAAAACAGAAATAGACCCATAGACACAGAGAACAGTCTTATGGTTACCAAAGAGGAAAGGGGTGAGGGACAGATAAATTAGGAGGTTGAGATTAACATATACACACTACTATATATAAAATAGATGACCAACAAGGACCTACTGTATAGCACAGGGAACTATACACTTAATATCTTGTAATAACCTATAAGAGAAAAGAAATTGAAAAAGAATCTGAATCACTTTTGCAAAAAAACACTTCTCTGACTACATCATAATTTCAGATTTTAACTAACTATAGTAGGAAGCCATCACGAATAACAAGATATTTTTAAATGTTGTGTGTCTGATTTTTATCTCACCTTTTTAACATTTCTGCTTTTCTGTATAGTTATGGTTTGTAATGTACATCATACACTAGTACAGTATATGATAAATAGTTATATTAGGGAGGACTTCCTCAAAATTTTTTTAACCAATGAGGGTATGCGATTAAAAGAGCTGGGAGACCAACTGGTTAAGACTAGGATCAAAGACTTTAGGGCCCAAATGTGATGTGAAATACTGGATTGGATCTTGGAAGAGGAAAGGGCCATTAAGGAAAAAAATGGATGAAATCCAAAGAAAGTCTGGAGTTCATAGTAATATACAAATGTTAATCTCTTAGTTTTGATACGTACTGTAGTATGTAAGATGTTAATATTGGGGGAAACTGGATGAGGGGTATGAGAATTCTCTGTAATATCTTTGCAACTTTTTTTTACATTGAATATAATCCCAAAATAAGAAGGTAATTTTTTTTCCAAGTCCTTGAGGTGAAAGATGACATACATTAGATGACTGCAGTTCTTTCTTTCTTTCTTTCTTTCTTCCTTTCTTCCTTCCTTCCTTTCTTCATTAAATATTTTTGGCTGTGTTGGGTCTTCGTTGCCGTGTGCGGGCTTTCTCTAGTTGCAGCAGGCGGGGGCTACTCTTCGATGCAGTGCATGGGCTTCTCATTGCGGTGGCTTCTCTTGTTGCAGAGCACAGACTCTAGGCATGCAGGCTGAGTAGTTGTGACACCCGGGCTTAGTTGCTCCGTGGCATGTGGGATCTTCCTGGGCCAGGGATCGAACCCGTGTCTCCTGCACTGGCAGGCGGATTCTTAACCACTGTGCCACCAGGGAAGTCCCCACTGCAGTTCTTTAAAATGAACAGTGAATGTGGATAAAGATTTGGGGAGCATCAGTGGGGAAACAAGTCTTTAGGGCTGGAAGACATGTGAAAGCCAGACCTTATGATGATGAAGGAAGAGCTATGAATCTCCAACTCATCCCATTCTTAGCCAAAATGGAAGTGTGGTCTCCATCTAAGTTAAAGTCAAGACATAAGGTGGCAGAGAGGTGAAGGTGGCCCACAGCTGGAAGGGAGCAAAAGAACATGCCTGGATACTTCTTTTCCAAGCTCACGGATGGATGGCCGGTGTTCCCTACACCCATCCCATTTCCTTTCATACACACCCATCTGCAAGACATCTATTTTCCCCATAAAATGCCATCCTGAAACCTCTATAAACAAGGAAGAGGGAGGCCCTGAGGTCACCAGATTTCACCAACTGTCCCCACTCCAAAGCAGTGTGAATTACAGTCTTATGGAAATGGCATTCTCTGCCTCCGTACTGGATCTGGTAAAAATTTCACCACCTCAGATCCCAAATCCCTGCAGTTCCCTCTGCTGCAAAGCCCCCTCCCAACACCTACCTGTTTGCTTGGCTAACAGTTCAACTTTGAATATTTATTTATTTATTTTATTATTTATTTATTTTGGCTTTGCCGGGTCTGAGTTGTGGCATGCAGGATCTTTTAGTTGCAGTATGAGGGCTTCTTAGTTGCGGCATGCGGGATCTAGTTCCCTGACCAGGGGTTGAACCTAGGCCCCCTTCATTGGGAGTGCCAAGTCTTACCCGCTGGACCACCAGGGAAGTCCCTAACAGTTCAGCTTTGAAGCTGACCTTCCCCAAAACTGGGTTTGGCACCCCCATGAGCCCCTAAAACACCCATTTCTCACTCCTAACACACAGTATCGAAAGCATCTGTTTATTGTGTATCCCCCAGCCTAGACTTAAACTCCTTGAGAGTAAGGAATGTCCTTTTCATCCTTTCAGCATGAAACCGTCAGAGCCCAAGGCCTGACACAGTCACAGTAAAATTTGTTCAATAGGTATGCCAAAAATCAGGGCCGGGTCCATCACCTTTGCTGGGGAAAGATTTTAGAAAAGTGGAACTCTTCCACATTCCATCTCTGAGGAGGGCAACAGGGCAGAATCTGTCAAAATTTAAAGTGCAAAGTCCCTGGGAGCCAGAAGAAATATTAACACAGGTGTATAACAATGTCAAGTTCAAAAGAGGTCCAAAGCCTTTTCTGTTTGTTTGTTTATTTTGGCCGTGCCCAGCGGCATGCGGGATCTTACTTCCCCCACCAGGGATCAAACCCATGCCCCCTGCAGTGGAAGCTCGGAGTCCTAACCACTGGACCACCAGGGGAGTCCCTAAAACTTTTCTTATAATAGAGAAAAGGGGGGAACAATTGGTAGTATTTTTATTTATTTATGTATTTAACTAATTTATTTTTGGCTGCGTTGGTGGGTCTTCATTGCTGCGTGCGTACTTTCTCTAGTTGCTGCAAGTGAGGGCTACTCTTCGTTGCGGTGCGCGGGCTTCTCACTGTGGTGACTTCTCTTGTTGCGGAGCACAGGCTTCATACTTGTGGCACGCAGGCTCTAGAGCGCAGGCTCAATAGTTGTGGCGCACAGACTTAGTTGCTCCGCGGCATGTGGGATCTTCCCTGACCAGGGCTCGAACCCGTGTCCCCTGCATTGGCAGGCGGATTCTTAACCACTGCGTCACCAGGGAAGCCCAGTGGTATTTTAAAATATGACCGCAAGTTCCATGACACTCCCTCCAAAAGCTGAGCCTAATTCCCCACGCCTGGCGTGTACACCGGACTTGTTTCTAATATACAGAAAAAGGCAGACGTGATGAGGTGTGCCTTCTGACCCTACGTCATGAAGCCACTGCAGCCTCCTCCAGAATCTCTTGGATTGCTTACTCTGGGGGAAGCCCTTTGCACACGCTGAGGTGCTCCATGCAGTGAGTGCCTGAGGCCTTCTGTGAAAAGCCACTGAGGACACTGTCTTGGAAGGGAAACTTCAGCCCCTGCTGAGCCCTCAGATGACTGCAGCCCCTGCAAATATATTTTTTCCTGGGGTAGCTAGATGGTAACTTCATGTGAGATCCTGAGCCAGAACCACCTGGCTATGCTGCTTCCAAATTCCTGACCCACAGAAACTCGGAGATAATAAATGTGTCTTGTTTTCAGCCACTAAGTTTTGGGGTAATTTGGTATGCAATAGGTAATTAATACATACCCTAACTTAAGAAGGTGTGCCTATGTTCAAATGCAAATATGTAGCCGCACATGCAAAGTCGATACCTAATAATAATGCAGATCCTGCAGAGGCACTGAAAAAGGGGATGTCAATCATCCTACGTTGGGACATTGTAGAAAGCTGCCCACAGTATTTTGCTAAATGGGGAAAAAAGCAAGGGGCAGAAGAGTTTGTAATAGTTTTCAGGGTGATCCCATTTTTGGAAGAAACAAAGTCTTATCTGTGCTTCTGCATAGGAAATAGTGGCAAGGGGCCTTCTTTAATTCACTTCAGGTTGTTTGGTTTTCTTCTAAGAATGCTTTATTCTTGAGATTTTTTTTTTTTTTTAAACAAAGGAAAAAAATGATTAAGTGAAAGAACTAAGATATCAGTCAATGCCTATCGCTGGCATTAGCCTTAATTCCCCTGATTCAATAAACCTCCCTTTTTGTCGGCTCTTGGTGGCTTTGGTCATTCCGATGGGGGTTGACAAGGCCAGAGACCTCTGGAGGCCCTTGAACATTTCACTCAGCCTTGAACCCAGTCTTGAGCCTGGGTTGAGGGCTATGGGGGTCAGGGGCTCTGGGACCCAGTTTGAAAACCACCTTCCTGGAGAAATGGGACATCATATGCTGTACTTTATCACTCTCCTCTGGCTTCCTTTGGTAAACTGTTCCACTACCCAGATGCGTGTATTACATTTATACAAGAGGGAGGAAACCTTTTACTGCAGCCACAGAATGCCAGGAAAAGGTAAGATGATGGCGGATGACTTTCCATGGCCTGATTCCAGCTGTCAAGGAATGTTCTGCCTTTTTAGGACTTTTGGAGAACCTTGCAAAAAGATCATCTTTCACTGCCCTGGAGTCTGTGGAGCACAATGAAACTAACGTTTGGGTGGCTTTTCCTTGTAAAAGTTATTCTTTTAAAAACAGCTACTTACTCACTTATGTATTTATGTGTACATGTGTGTGTATGTATTTGAGTTCTCAAATATGCATGCACAGATGCAGAAACCTGATTTGGCATTTCTGGTAAAGGGATCCATGGAAGAATAATGTATCCCTTCATCCATTTCTACTTTGATGGTTCACCCAGCACTTTTGTGTAGATTCCCTGAGAGGCAGTGTAGTGAGGTGCTCAGACAGACAGGTTTGGGTGTAAATGGCTTTCTGGGAACTTTCTGGGAGGCGAGAAATTCTCTAGATCCTAATGAGAGGTGGTTACATAGAAGCAGATGTTTATCACAACTCACTGAACTCTTTACTTATCTGTCCATTTTATAGTATGTCAATTATACCTCAATTTCAAAAGGAAAACTCTGAGTCTTCAAAGATCATGTCCAAGGTTCCTGCCAGAGGTTAGGAAACCAGTCAGGTGAGATTAGGAGGGGCCACAAGGAGGCTACAGGTGATAAAGATAGAAATACAAAGAGTGTTGACAAGCACCAACAGAACTTGGTAACTGAACTACAAGGAGGCCAGGCTGGAGGTGGCCCCAGTGGAGAGCCCATTCATTCAAGAGAAGTGAATGAGCTGAGCTTTGGAACCTACTGCTATCAGAACACAGACTGATAAATGCATCACCCAGCTAATGAGCCAAACAGGATATCTCCCTCAGAGTTGCCTCTACAATACACCCCACACCCCACTGACTCACAACCGAATTGTGATCATGCCTGAAAAAGGAAATGACTCACTTCTAGATCCCGGCACACAGGGTGGGCAAAAAGCAATCGGAATTCCAGGACTCTCAGAAAAAAGTAAAAAAGGAAGTTCAGGCAAGGGGCATTCACAGTGGGGATCCCGGAGGAGGACCTTCTGTCATCCCCTCTCCCAACCAGGCGATTGCAGTTTCGATTACCACTAATCCACTTTGCACAAGGAATCATCTTACACACAAAATGTGCTCCTGGAAAGGTTAGAAATATTAAAACATCTTAAGGCCCTTTAAAGAACAATAACCCCCTTCCCTGGATAACAAGCCTTCCCCTAGCAACAGTGAATCAAATATTTGCTTGTCATAGACAGCTGAAGACCCCACCAACAGGAAGACCCCACTACTACCTATTTCTGTCTGAAAAGATCATCCAAAAGCTGGCCAACAGTTCCAGGCAGTGTTTAAATGAAAAGTGAATGGATTTCACCGTTACAGGGAACGGTCAGCTGGGAAATAAATCCCATAGCCTTGCTCGTGGGGACGGGGATGAGGAACAGTGAGCACCGAGGGACAGCACAGCAGATGGGTGTCTCCACAGCAGGCAACACAGTCCTGAACCATGGGTCAGAACTAGGCCTGTTTCAAACACCATAGCCCAAAGAAACCACACCTCTTTCTTGTTTTCTCCCTGTTCCAGAAGCAAGATTTGGGTTTTCTATGTCAGTTTCATTTGAATTTCAGCAAAAGCAAACTGGAGCTCCCAATCCCTTATCTCCTCATGCTGGAGATGCCTAAAATTACATAAGCACTGCACCCTCCCTTAGAAAAAACAAAACAAAAACAAAAAAACCTAAACTCTAGCCCTTTAGACCTCTCCTGTCATGAATGACAGGTCACGAACAACGTTATCGAAACAGAAAAGGGGAATACACATTTCTGCTTTTTCTCCAGCACACAAATGAGGTGGTAAATGCTTTCGATGTTTTCCTTCCTCTGTTACTGAAGATAGTGGTTGTTCAGGGAAATCAAAATAATACATGGAATCATTTTCTTGAAAAAGAAATGGCGGGAGCTAACAGACTCAGCGGAAAATGAATGAGACATCCTTTTACCAGTGCTCTTTTCCACACGAGGTGTTGTCAAGGTATTTTCCCCAAGGGTGATCTCTCTATGGTAGATTTTGTTGCCTTTGGGGAGGGGTAGCCTGTTCCTATCACTGTTCACTGCTGGCTACTTCCACAGTGTCTTAGCAACACATGGTCTCTTGCTTGACAGCAGGGCAGAGTGTGGATGCTGTTAATGTACTTAATGTGGAATATGAAAGGCCATCCAAGCACTGAGCAAAAAAAGGCATCTAGAATTGGGTCTTATCAGGGGAGGAACCCTACAGATAAGAGCAGGAATACTGTGGAAAGACAGAATGAGGCACATATTTCTCTTAAAGATTTGCAGTCTCAAAAACACTCTCCCTATCTTTTGCCAGTGTTGCCCTGGAAGAAGAATATACCTGGCAATGATCAATGAATAACCCTGGGGCTTGCTGCTAAAGCAGACACAACTCTTAGCGGGACCACGCTACTTTCTGAGCCTGGATGTGTCCTTGGCATATTTGAGACTCCACACACAACTGTTAACTGATTTTGATCTGGCTAAGGGAAAGCATGCAGTTAAGATTCCAATTACTTCCATTCCCAAAGGAAACAGACAAGAAATTCCCTCCCCCTCGGGGCAAACTGGAGTAGTCAGGGCTGCTACAAGTGTACATCCTTGTTTTAACACCAGAGAAGATACTTAGTAGCTGCCAGCTAGCTCTCAGGAGCCTGGGGAACACACCAGACGCTCAGCCTCCTTGAGACCCAAAATACACCAGATCCTCCACCACCCAGTGAAAAAGGAAACTGAAGGAAGCAACACATCTTGCGCAAGACCTCACTGCCATCATTTCCTCTTAGGAAAGGAGTGGATCGCACGTGAAATACAGGCTAATCAAGTGTCTCTTGACCAAGCCACGCTCCCTTTGCTTCATACAACTGAATGGCTGAATTATTACAGTAATCCTCTGCCATGTTCAACCTCCCTTCCTCTCCTCCCAGAGGAAACTGATGTCACAGGTACTGATTCCAAGAGTTCAAAGCCACCTCCCTGCCAATAAAAATTTAAAAAAAAGCTTCCTGCATCCTGTTAATCAGACAATCCCAATCCTTTTCTAGGCCCAGCTGGTTGTAAGTAGGAAAAGGACCATTCCTCTATTTTCCAGAGCGAGGTCAAATGCCTCTGGCAGCCAGTAGACAACTCAGGATGGTGCATCAACTCGCCTCTTGCCCAAATCTAAATTTCAAACCCTCTAAAACGAAATGTTGTCATGTGGGAAGCTCAGCTGAACCCATTCAGCGCCTCTGAACAAACAAGGCAACCCGAGGGGTCCATCCGGTCCCTGACTTTCTGTCCCTGCCCCTGCTCGGCTGAAGGTCTCCGCGAAGTGCCCTTCGCATCCGATCGAGGAGGAGCGGGAGTTTCTGAGGCAACGTTTCAGCCTGGCAAGGAAACAAGGCCTTGAGGGTGGCCTGGGGGGCACGTCTGCGAACATGTCCCGGGAGGGCTGGGTGAGGGCGGCCCCCGAGGACAAAGTGGGGACGAAGGCCTCGCCACAGATCGAGGGGAAAACTGAGGCCTTCGCCGAAGAGGCCGAGGCGCTCGGCGGGCGCCTCGGCCACGCTAGCAGAGCTTCTCCAGGGGCCCGGGACGTGACACCTCCTTTGTGACAGGAGCTGGGACCAACCTGAAGAATCTCCTTGGACCTCCTCACCGAGAACGGGGTGCGCCGCTCGTCTTGAGCCAGCCCCACCCGGCGCCGCGCGCGCTTCCGCAGCCACCGCTTCCCATTGGCCAAGGGGAGTGGCTCGAGGCTCGCCTGTTCGAATGGCGCCCTATGGGAGCTCGGGGGCGGGGCTGAAGGCGGTGCCCTTGAGCGGAAGCGTGGTGCGGGGTCCACGATGGACGCGTTCCTCTCGGCCCCGGGAGCCAGCAGCGCCCTTGGGCAGCACAAAGCCAACTTGACCGCCGCCGTAACCCCTGAGAGTGAACCGGCGCAGGGGCGCGCCCGCAAACAACCCTGAGCGTGCAGCCGGGGACCAGGCTGAGCAGCCGGGTTTCGGGTCACTCTCACCCCTAGAATAACTCTGGAAGGGGGTCCCTCCCCCCATTGGTGGAGACCCGCGTACCCGGCTCTAAGACAAGAGGGTCTGCAATCGGGTGGAGACTTGTGGGGAAAGCCGCATCCCGCATTCCCCTGACTCCCCCAGACCCCTCAAACCCTCCCAACCCTCGCGTTCCCCTTAGTGCTCCCTCCAGCCATTTGGGAAGGATTTCGTGCCATTTTCCCACAAGTTTCCCAAGGGTGGAATGATTTTTCGTTCTCTTCCCCCGCAAAAAAAAATTACCAAGGGGCTCCCCTAGTTCGCGGTCTCACCCGCACCCCGCTCGGGCTTCTGGAGCCAGCCTTACCTGCACCCGCCGTCGCAGCGATGAGCAGGGCGACGGCCCAGCGCAGCCCGCAGCCCGCGAGCCTCATGTTCCCAGCCTCTGCCTGTCACGCCCCGGGCCGGGCTGCTGTCCTCTGTGTCCGCTCTGGAAACCCGGGCTTCGCGCGGCCCTGACGCGACTGCACGCGGGGCCCCAGTCATTTGCAGCATTTCAATGTGAGGTTTCCCGTAGAGGGAGGAGTTTGCAGTGGGGTGATTTTCAAACATCTTCACCTCACTGCGAGAGGAGGAGTTTCGAGAGGAGGAGTTTGGAACGGCCGATGTGACATGGGCTCCTTAACCCGTGAAGCCCTGACTCGGATTCCAGTCCTTTCCAAAGCCGCTTCTGGACAGGCTGCCGGATGTGTCCCATTTGGGTAGCCCCTGAAGAGAGGAGCCGCCGCCACGCCCACCCCCAAATGGAAATGCGCGTCTCCTGAAGGATCTCCCTTACATTTCTCTCCACTTTTAATTGTTACCTTCTCTTTGGTGCCCAAAGAAGATTAGCAACCACCTGTCCTTCCAAATCGTCTAATTGGCCAATGACATCTCCCCTCTGACTCAAAAGGAAAAAACTAGAGATGTTGGAAACTACACCCCCCTATCTCTGTCTCTCCTTGCCTTTTCCTTTGTAGGAATTGTTTATAGATTTTAACTGTTTCGTCATATATAGTCTTAGAGGGTTCTTCCAAATCACCCCATAAACAGTTATTAATGAGGCATTTAAATAAAATCGTCATGAAAGTACAGCCAAAAACTGATTTTGTTTTGTGGGATCCAGCGCTTGGATGAATTATGAGCAAAAACACCTCTAAAATCAATTGACCCAATACCTGGGGTCTGGACATAAATATTGATTTATCCTTTTAGGAGAAGGAGTTGAATAAACAGAGAGGCCCAAAGCCTCTCCCCAAAGCAAAATGAAAACAAAATAGAGCTTTCAGAACTGAACCCGATTGCCTAAACCACAGAGGGCTGCTGGAGAACAGCTTTCAAGAATCAGGGTGTCTCTTTGGAGATTCATGAACTTCCCAGAGGCCCCTGGCCAGAAAGCCTCCCGTAAAGGGTTTGGTAGTTTTGGAGGGTTCCCTCAGGAATGAGCAGAGTTCTCTGAGGTTTTACAAACTGAGCTTGGCAAGGCATACTTACCTCTCAGCAGGCTTACGGGAAACCCAGGAAAGAAGGCAGAAAAGAGAGAGGAAACAGAAAGAAAAACAGTGATTTAATCCAGGGGAATAAACTTATAGACAGTGTTTGGCAGTAAAGACCCCAGCTTCTGAATCAGACAGACCTCCGGTGAGTCACTCAGTTTTGTTTTGTTTTTTAATATTTATTTATTTATTTATTTATTCAGTCTGTGAAGGGTCTTAGTTGTGGCATGCTGGATCTTCATTGGGGCATGCGGGATCTTTAGTTGGGGCATGCATGCGGAATCTAGTTTCCTGACCAGGGAGCGAACCTGGGCCCCCTGCATTGGGAGCGCAGAGTCTTACCCACTGGACCACCAAGGAAGTCCCGAGTCATTTAGCTTTGCTAATTAAAAAATGGGAGATAGGGACTTCCCTGGTGGCTCGGTGGTTGAGTCCACCTGCCAATGCAGGGGACATGGGTTTGATCCCTGGTCAGGGAAGATCCCACATGCTGCGGAGCAGCTAAGCCTGTGCACCACACTGCTGAGCCTGTGTGCCACAACTACTGAAGCCTGCACGCCTAGAGCCCGTGCTCCATAACAAGAGAAGCCGCCGCAGTGAGAAGTCCACGCACTGCAAGGAAGAGTAGCCCCGCTCATTGCAACTAGAGAAAGCCCGTGCAGCAAGAAGACCCAACGCAGACAAAAATAAATAAAATTTTTAAAAAATAAATAAAAATTAAAAACGGGAGATAAAATAAATATGGGAGAGAAAGAAATGCCACTTCCCTTACTTGGCAGGTTCAGTATCAGGGTCAAAATGAGATCATGAGCAAACACCTGGAGAAATTTACAAGGACAGGCAAGTTCTGGGAGTTGCAACATTTATGAATGTGTCACCAACCAATTCCAGTTCCTTACACCATATGCTCCTTTTTTATTTATTTATTTATTTTTAAAGTCAGGAGCCCTAGGTGTGATTTCCCTTCAGAAAAATTGCAAGACATCACTGGCTCAGTTTCTGCTGTGAGCCCATGCTCACAGAAAGAGAAAGCCCGGCGCGAAGCAATGAAGACCCAACGCAGCCATAAATAAATAAATACATTTTTTTTAATGTTTAAATAAATAAATAAATAAATAAACGTGATTGGAGCCATGCTTGCTTGGCACATAATAGACACAGTGTATGGGTTCCCTGTTTTGTTTTGCTTTGTTTTGTTTGGCTGTCTTTGCAACTACATTTTTTTTTTTTTTCCGCCTCTCTCTTTTCTTTAGGGAACACTTTTGTTGACTTGAAAAAAAATGCACAACGTGAGAGCTGCAAGTTAAGTTTTATTGGGGGCAAAATGAGGACTGCAGCCTGGGAGACAGCGTTTCAGATAGCTCTGAGAAGCTGCTCTGAGGAGGCGAGGCAGGGGGGAGCCAGGTTATATAGAAGTTTTGTAACAAAGGGCAGGTAGTCTGAACATAAAAAGATTATTGTTAATTAAAGAAAACCAGATATCTCAAGTTAAGGAATTTAGCGCTTTTCTCTGTATGGGAAGATGTAAAATTCCGGGCTCACTGAACTCATTCCTTTGATATGCACCTCGGCTATCTGGGGCCAGTATCCTGTATTTTCACATCCTGAATTTCCTCAAGGCTCACCATCTCCTGAGTGGTTGCAGTCTGTTGGCTACTAGATGGCAGGTATTCTTTTCAGCCCTGAGTTTCCTCAGGGTTCACCGGGTCACACTGGAGGGCTTCAATCGTTGATGACTGTGACACCCTTTGTCTATTGATATGGCAGGAAATATTCCATTTACAAATACTCCATTCCATTTATAAATATTCCATTTATCACTTTCTTTCTCATAGGAACTTAAAAACAATTCTTCCATGGAATCCACTTCATTTGAAAATTTCTAGGCTTTCAAAGTCATCCAAATCCAGGGCAGGCGTTTTCCTCATTCTAATTAATGGACAGCCCTCTTTGTCCTATTTTACACCTCTCTAATTCACCAGGAGACTCAGACCAGAATAGGTCTCTGAACAAAGGAGTCTGGTCTTTTGACCAAGGTGAGCCTTCGTAGCTGCCCTCTGGCCTTTGACCCAGCAGTCAGCAGAGAGAGGGTGAGTAACTGCAGGTGCCTTGGTGCCTTCCAATAGGTGCAATTAGAGACTTGCCTTGACTCGGTAGCCATCAATTATCTCCACAAAAACGCCTATAAGCCATGTGAGGGCAGAGACAATGGTTTATATATCCAGCACCCTGTGGTAGTAAGGGTTAAATAAATAAATGAAAATGAGAGTTTGTTTTTTTTTTTTGCCACACCACGTGGCGTGTGGGATCTTAGTTCCCTGACCAGGGATCGAACCTGCCACTCCCGCAGTGGAAGAGCAGAGTCTCAACCACTGGACTGCCAGGGAAGTCCAAGAGATATTATTGCTGGTGTGGCTGCAACAACATTAGAGATGCCCTGCTTCTGAATTCCACTATTGTTGGGATTTTGATAATTCAGAACTCAAATTTGTCCTGGGCTACTTGTCCTTCCTTTCAAGCAGAACACCAGACTTGAAGGTAAACCTGTATTGAGAACATGGAGAAAGCCCCAAGTCTGTAGTTGGGGAGATTCAAAATTGACCAAGACACCACCTCATCCTCAAGGACTCCGGGAAAGAGAACAGGGCAGGATGTGTATATAAACACGAGCACATATGGTGCCAGATGGAGAGTGCAGAGGCTACTTCTGGTATGAGATGTGGAAGGCTACTAGAGAAAAAGTATATTTTCATTTCGCTTGAATTGGTGAAACATTTCCCTGGTTAGGAAAATGTAAAAAGACTTTTTCCTAAGATCAGGAACAAGAAAATGATGCTTGCTTTCAACCCTTCTATTCAACATAGTATTGGAAGTTCTAGCTAGTGTAATTAGGCAATTAAAAGAAAATAAAAGGCATCCAAATAAGAAAGGAAGAAGTAGAGAAAAAGTAAAAGTTTTATTTTTTTACGTTTAAAAAATTTATTTATCTTATTTATTTATTTTTGGCTGCGCTGGGTTTTCGTTGCTGCACGCAGGCTTTCTCTAGCTGCGGTGAGCAGAGGCTACCTTTCCGTTGCAGTGCGCGGGCTTCTCATCGCAGTGGCTTCTCTTGTTGTGGAGCACGGGCTCTAGGTGCTCAGGCTTCAGTAGTTGTGGCACGTGGGCTCAGTAGTTGTGGCTCACAGGCTCTAGAGCGCAGGCTCAGTAGTTGTGGCGCACAGGCTTAGTTGCTCTGCGGCATGTGGGGTCTTCCCGGACCAGGGCTCAAACCCATGTCCCCTGCATTGGCAGGCGGGTTCTTAACCACTGCACCACCAGGGAAGCCCGAAGTAGAAGTTTTATATGTTGAAAACCCTAAAGAGTCTACACACACACACACACACACACACACACACACACACACCTGCTAGAACTAATAAACGAATTCAGCAAGGTTGCAGAATATAACATCAACACACAAAAAAGCTACATTTCATACACTAGCAAGGAACAATCCAAAAAGGAAATTAAGAAAACAGTTCCCTTTCCAATAGCATCAAAAAGAATAAAATATTTCGGAATTAATTTAACCAAGAAGGTGAAAGATGTGTACACTGAAAACTAAAAAATATTGTTGAAAGAAATTAGATACACACAAATGGAAAGACATCTCAAGTTCATGGATTGGAAGACTTAACATTGTTAAGATGTCAATTGTACCCAGAGTGATGTACAGATTTGATGCAATCCCTATCAGATTCCCAATGATGTTTTTTGCATAAATGGAAAAATCTACCCTAAAATTCATATGGATCTCAAGATACCCTGAATAACCAAAATGACCTTAAAAAGAACAAAGTTGGACGTCTCACACTTCCTGATTGGAAAACTTACAACAAAGCTACAGCAAACAAAACAGTGTGGTATTTACATAAAGACAGACATACAGACAAATGGAGTAGGATAGAGAGCCTGGAAATAAACCCTCACATATATGGCCAAATGATTTTTGACAAGGGCGTCAAGACCGTTGAATGGAGAAAGGACAGTCTTTTCAACAAACGGTGTTGGGAAAACTGTATATCCACATGCAAAATAATGATACTTATTATTTTGCATACTAACTTTCACCATATACAAAAATTAACTCAAACTGGATCAAAGAGTTAAAAGTAAGAGCTAAAATTATAAAACTTTTGGAAGAAAACACTGGGGTAAAACTTCATGACATTGAATTTGGCAGTGAGTTCTCAGCTGTGACAACAAAAGCATACAGAATAAAGGAAAAAACAAATAAGGTGGAGTTCATCAAAATTAAAAACTAAAGTGCATCAAATGACACTATCAACAAAGTGAAAAGGCAACCCATGGAATGGGAGGAAATATTTGCACATCCTATATCTGGTGAGATTAATATTCAGAATATATAAAGAACCCGTACAACTCGACAACAGCAAAACGAACAACGCAATTAAAAAAACAAGCAGGGGCTTCCCTGGTGGCGCAGTGGTTGGGAGTCCGCCAGCCAATGCAGGGGACACGGGTTCGTGCCCCGTTCCGGGAGGATCCCACATGCCGCGGAGCGGCTGGGCCCGTGAGCCACAACTGCTGAGCCTGCGCGTCTGGAGCCTGTGCTCTGCAACGGGAGAGGCCGCAACGGTGAGAGGCCCGCGCACCGCGATGAAGAGTGGACCCCGCTCACCGCAACTGGAGAAAGCCCTTGCACAGAAACGAAGACCCAACACAGTCAAAAATAAATAAATAAATAAATTTAAAAAACAAGCAAAGGGGCTTCCCTGGTGGCGCAGTGGTTGAGAATCTGCCTGCCAATGCAGGGGACACGGGTTCGAGCCCTGGTCTGGGAAGATCCCACATGCCGCAGAGCAACTAGGCCCGTGAGCCACAACTACTGAGCCTGCGCCTCTGGAGCCCACGCTTCGCAACAAGAGAGGCCGCCACAATGAGAGGCCCGCGCACCGCGATGAAGAGTGGCCCCCACTCGCCGCAACTAGAGAAAGCCCTCGCACGGAAACGAAGACCCAACACAGCCAAAAAATAAATAAATAAATAAAAATTTAAAAAAAATAAAATAAAATAAAATAAAAAACAAGCAAAGGACTTAAATACACCTTTCCAAAGAAGATATAACAATGGCCAATAAGGGCCTGAAAAGACGTTCAACATCACTAATTATTAGAGAAATGCAAATCAAAATGACAATGAGGGCTTCTTTCAGGGGGCGCCTACATGCTTCCTCCTACACATTGTCAACGAAAGGTGAGAAGGGGCAGGAAAATGACATTTGAGACGAGGCTCAGGGGAAGGAGATTTGCCAAGTGAGGCATTATGGGATGAGGGACGTGCATGTGCAAACACCTGTAAGTGTGTGGTGTGAAATTTCAGTGTGGCTGAGGTTTAGGAAGCCTGGCTGGAGAGTTGCCAGGCTCAGATGATCAGGGCCCCATGTGTGCTCAAGGATTTGGAAGAGTTTAGAAGTCTCTGGCCATGTGGAAGAAAAGACTGGTGGGGAGTGAGGGTGGGAGCTGGGGAACCAGGGAGGAGCGGACCACACTGGTCCAGACCAGTGATGGCAGTGGTGGTGGACCAGGTAGGGGACAAGGATGGAGAAGAGGTGGGTGGTTAGAAAGGAGAATGGTTGATCTGGGGGACGGGCTGGATGTAGGAGGCTGAGGGAAAGGGATGAGAGCTGAGTTAGATTTTTTGGGGCCACTGGAGCCACCTAAAAGGTGGGGACACAGAAGCAGAATCAGGTGTGGGAGGAACACGATGAGTTGGGCTTTGGACACCTTGTCAGTATTAATGCTCTGGAAGATACAAATGGCCTCATTGAAGCAGAAATCTCTGAGACCATGACATAAACTAGAAACCAACTATTCTGTTGAATTAAACATTGGTGAGGAATCAAGAAATGGGTCTTAAAATGGACATGTGTCCACAATCTCACTAGCTTGGAGAAGCTCCCAACTCCATCCTCCTGTCCCCTGCTTCCAGGGGTAACAGCTGTTCAGGATATAGTACGTTTGGGGGTATATCCTGACAGAACTTTCTCTAAATGTTTATGTGGCAGTGACATGGTCCAAAGCAAATATCTGAGACCCTGTGTGTGCTAAAAAAAAGGTATCTTGCGACTTCCCTGGTGGCACAGTGGTTAAGAATCCGCCTGCCAATGCAGGGGACACAGGTTCAAGCCCTGGTCCGGGAAGATCCCACATGCCCTGGAGCAACTAAGCCCGTGAGCCACAACTACTGAGCCTGCTCTCTAGAGCCAATGAGCCACAACTACTGAGCCCGTGCGCCTAGAGCCCGTGCTCAGCAACAAGAGAAGCCACCGCAATGAGAAGCCTGAGCACTGCAACGAAGAGTAGCCCCCGCTCGCCACAACTAGAGAAAGCCCACGCACAGCAATGAAGACCCAACGCAGCCAAAAATAATAAATAAATTAATTAATTTTTAAAAAGGCATCTTGCTGGACATTTCATTGTGTAACTTGCTTTCCTAGCCTTAACATTGCTCTAAAGATCTTTCCATGTTAGCTTAATTAGACCCATGTCATTTGAAAAATTGTTTTAGGATGTTCCAGTTGCTATCACTGTATAAGAAATCACCCCACAGCTTAGTGGCTTAAAACAGCAATCAGTTTGTTCTCTCTAATGGTTTCTTTGTGTCGGGAAGGTGGGAAGGGCTCATCTGCGCAGGTGCACACAGGTGGGCTTTGGCCAGCCGTCTCTTTCTCCTCCTGTGTTCTTGGTGGTCTCTTGGCATGGGCTTCTTTGGGCTTCCTCACAACATGGTGGCTTCTAGGCATTTGGGCTGTTCCATGAGAGCTGACGGCTTTAAGAGGGAGTGTTCCGACAAACTGTGGTGCTTTGTATGACCCACTCTTAGCGGTCACATTGTCACTTCTACTGCACTCTACTGCTTACCAAGAGTCCCAAGCCAAAGTCAAGGGAAGGAGAATTAGATTCCATGTCTTGGTGGGGGAGTTGCAAGGTTCTAGAAGTGCATATGGGGTGGGAGATATTGTTGTGGCCATCTGTCACATGTGATGCTCTATACTCTTCCTGACTGCCCCCCCTCCCAGTCCTAGCTGTGTCAGGGCACCCCAGGGGCTCCCATCATGCCCTGACCATCTGGCATTCCAGCCAAAGGGACCTGCTCACCCAAGTCTTGCTGGGGCCTTCCCTGACTCCCTGAGGACACAGACCTGGCTACATTACTCAACGCAGCACCCTTTCCAGGGGCCATTTCACCCTCCCAGACCCAGGGCCTTTCCTCCAGATTCAGAGCAGGTCCCAGCCCCCGAGGACTCACTCCTGTGCCCCCACAAACCTGGGCCCAAATCTGTGTGGCCTTGGGCAAGTGTCTCAACCTCTCTGAAGTGCACTTGTGTCATCTGTGAAATGGGAGTGAAGTCCACACCCCTCAGGGTTGTTGGGATAAATGGGGGAGGAAGGCACTGGCCAGCCGGGCAGAGATAGAGGGGAAAGGACTGTCCAGATAGATGGGTGCTGAGAGCAAAGGCCGGTGGGGGGTGGTGGGAAGGCAGTTAGCAGCTGTCACCAGGAGCGACAGGAGTTCAGGCTGGTAGAGGTCCCTGGTTCCTGGCCAGTGTCCACATGAGGGCCAGGTTGGTTCCAGGACCTCAGGCCAAGGTCAACGTGGGAGAGCCAGGCCAGGGGGATGACCTCTCACCCCCAGCACAGCCCACGTGTTCCTGGGTCACCATCACACTTGGCTTTGCATGTGTTGGGTGTTCAGCCCAACTAGCTCCTCTTGTTGATGCCCTTCATTTTTTTCCTTCAATTATTTCTCTTTTCATTGTCACCGTAGAAAATACAGAAATGCCCAAAGAAAGAAATAAGAAACCTCTGTGAGCATCTTTTGGTTTATCATCTCCTAGTGGGCTCAGAGAGGTGCAGAGAACTGCCCAAAGTCACATAGCCTGGACGTGGCAGGGCCAGGATTCAAACCCACAACCACCCAATGTGGGAGGAAGGCAAGTGGGGCTTGACAACCACTGGTTCTAGGACTGGCTGTGCAGGCTTGGGCAAATGTTTCCCTTCCCTGTGCCTCAGTTTTTCTCATCTGAAAACTCGGGCTAACCACCTCAAAGTACGCAGTGAGCAAGTGGTGTGCCCACAGCTTTAGCTGGGCACATAGGCACCAGAAGACAGGCTGCATTTCTCAGCTTCCTGTGCAGCTAGGTGTGGCCATTTGACTATGTTGTAGCCAACGAGCACATAAGAGAGAGTGAAGTGTCAGTTTCCAGAGAGGGTCTCTGAGGGATGGTGGGCCTTTCTCCTTCCCCTTGCCTCCTTGTTGATGGCTGGAATGTGGAATGGATAGATGGAGCACCAGCAGCCATATTGGGCCATGAGGTGATGCTGGACATAGGGGTGGCAAGTACTAAAGCAACAAGACAGAGAAGGAGCTGTTCTCCAACACTGTGAGGCACCAACTCCAGACTTTGACATGACAGAGGTATGAACTCATGGCAAATAAGCATTATTTTGGATTTTGCTGCCATCTATTCACCAACAAACTATATAAGACAAACACTTTTCTCCTACTCAAATTTCACATATACTTTTTGCCCCCTCAAGGGACACAGTTTTAAATTGGTCTCAGTCTAAATACCGTGAAATCAAGGTGAGCTGCTTTTCTGTAAACATTAAAATAAATTCAGATTTCTTAAAATGAAGTCAAAGCCATTCACACACAAAAATGTGGACTTTCAAAATGACATGAGTATCTTGGCAAATCCACTCCATAAAAGCAACCTTAAAACTAGACAGAGTTGTCAAAAACAACCATTTCAGGATTCTGGAGATTAATCAAAGGCATTAGACAAATTAAGAAGAATTTACTCAAAAATAATTACTGAATGGCAAGGTAAGAGCAGTGGGAGGTAATGGGTTTTTTTGGCCTCCCAGCTCCTATTGGACTGGACAAACCATGAATATCACTGCTGGAGGGGGCTGACTTGACTAGGAGCCAAGTAACACCTCAGGCCACTGGGCAAATTGGAAACAGCAGGGATCTCAAGGTGGAATGAATGGGGAAGGCCAAGGTCTCCTAACTAGCTGAGGTTGAGATGCTGGTTGCAGATGGGTAAACTAGTCAGCATTCAATCTGGAGGTCCGGAGCATGAAACAGTTGGCCCCCTGTATCCTGAGGGTCTGGAAAGCCGTGTGCACACACCAGGCTGCACGAGAGCCGGAGGGAGCCCCGTCAACCCACAAATCCAAGCAAGCTGCTCAGCAGGAGGCCATGTGCACACGTTGAGAAGACGCAAGAGGGACGGCAGGAAGCAAAGGCAGGTCTGGCTTGCAAACTGCCTGAGCACGGGCCCCTGGCACAGGGCCTGACTGACGCAGGGGTTTGAGCACAACCTCTGTGCCATCACTGGCTGACCCTGAAGCTAGGCTGACCCAGGGGTGACTCCAAGAGGGAGTCAGCTTAAAGATAATGAAAAACAATAACTTTCAAAAATTGAGCAGAGACATAAACAGCTGCACACAGTGGGGGAGAGAGACCCTAGAGTCAGCTCAGAAATAACTAAAACAAACAAAACAAAAATGCCGCCAGGACAACGCCCTGTTTGGGGGGTTGGAATTCAGAGCTGCTAAAATCTATTATTTAAAAATGTCCATTTTTTGAGGGAATTCCCTGGCGGTCCAGTGGTTAGGACTCTGTGTTTTTACTGCCGAGGGCGTGGGTTCGATCCCTGGTTGGGGAGCTGTGGTCCCACAGGCCAGGCAGGAAGGCCAAAAAAAAAAAAAAAAAAAGTCCATTTTTGAAAAAAAAAAAAAAGCAAGACATGCAAAGAAACAGGAAAGTGTGACCCACCCTGAGGAAAAAAGCAGTCACTAGAAACGGTCTCTCCAGGGGTCCAGATGCTGGACTTCACAGCAGTCAATAAAAATATGTTCAAAGAATTAAAGTGAACAGTGTTTGAAGAATTAAAGGCAAATATGACAATGACTCGCGAATATAAGCTCTTAATGAAGAGACAAAAACTATAGAATAGAACCCAAAGTAAGTTCTGGACTTGGGAGTTCTCCCTGATCACCTGGGATCCCACAATGCCCTGGGATTCCTGTGTCACGACTCTGACTGCTGTGTGGCACCTGCCGTTTTTTGGGTTTTTTCCAAAATAAATATATTTATTTATTTATGGCTGCTTTAGGTCTTTGTTGCTGCACGGGGCTTTCTCTAGTTGCGGCGAGCGGGGGCTACTCTTCGTTGTGGTGCACGGGCTTCTCGTTGTAGTGGCTTCTCTTGTTGCGGAGCACAAGCTCTAGGCGCGCGGGCTTCAGTAGTTGCAGCACGCGGGCTCAGTAGTTGTGGCTCGCAGGCTCTAGAGCACAGGCTCAGTAGCTGTGGCGCATGGGCTTAGCTGCTCTGCAGCATGTAGGATCTTCCTGGACCAGGGCTCAAACCCGTGTCCCTGGCATTGGCAGGTGGATTCTTTTTTTTTTAAATGTCTTTTTTTAACATCTTTATTGGAGTATAATTGCTTTACATTGTTATGTTAGTTTCTGCTGTATAACAAAGTGAATCAGCTATACGTATACATAGATCCCCATATCCCCTCCCTCTGGCAGGTGGATTCTTAACCACTGTGCCACCAGGGAGGTCTTGCACCTGCCTGTTTATGTGACTGTGTCCCCGACCCCACCTTAGCTGCAGAGGAGAAGGGACTGAGCTCTTTGCTCCCTGCGTGACAGGGCGGGCTTGAATGCATGATGGAGAATGGCAGTGGTAAGGGAGCCAGAGAGCCCGGGCTTGCAGTCAGATGGTGTGAGGCCTGGGCAAGGTGTTTGCCTTTGCTTGGGCTTCAGTGTCCTCCCCTGTGAAATGGGACCCCTGGGATCCGGTGATGGGAGGACAGGGCCCCGGATACGGTGAGGCCCCACACGGGGCCCCAGGGCCTCAGCGCTTGGGGTGGCAGCGGACATTCACCACCACCCCAGGAGCCGGGAATGAGTCCACTAGAAGGCAAGACTTTTGTTGTAGGTTTAATTTATTACTGTTGACATCCAGTGACACTGACATACCCCCGCCGGGCCTGCGGACCCCTGGCCCTGGCGAGTCTGACCTGTCCAATAAAATACAGTACGAGGAGTGGACGGCTACACACATGCATCCACAGCTTAAACTACAGTGATTCCAAACTGCGGCCGAAACAGTACTGCCAGGGAAGGAAAAGAAAAACAGGTGTCGCGTGTTCCCCAATTCGTAATTCTTTTTTTTTTTTTTCTCATTTTAAACAGTTAATGCTGTTACAAACGCTACTGATGCCAGGACAGGGCCAGACACAAACAGTCCTACATCTTCTCTGCTGTATAAATATGGAAGATTTTCGTTTATACAGTTTTATCCCAAGTCTGAAACTACATCTGCTGCTACCCGTTACTGCTAAGGGCTACACCATCTCGGATCTGGAACGAGCGGCTCGGGGTTGAGACTCTGGAATGTCGGGACTCAGTCTTCCTCGCTGCCACTTCCTGAGCGGTCCTGGAGGGGGGACAGGAGGAGAAAGTGTGAGTCAGCCCCGTTCCTCAGGAGCACCCCGACTGGCACCGACCTCGGCTTTAGATGCACTCAACAACCAAGGCAGGCAGCAGAACAGCTTTGCCCCGCAGGGAGCGGGCAGCACTGGCTCCGTGAGGCTGGGTGCGGACTGGCCTTTGCCCTCATCGCCTGCTGCCACGGCCACACCCCGATGTCACCCTGCGTCCACATCGACTCTTCCTCGGGACGTGGGAGACTTGCTGGGCCCTCCCTGCTCTGTCCCACTGCTGTCTGCCTGTCCCTGTACCCCTGACTTGCAGCTTTATTTTAATTCTTGTGGCCATGCCACACAGCTTGCGGGATCTTAGTTCTCTGACCAGGGATGGAACCCAGGCCCACAGCAGTTACAGCGCCAAGTCTTCACCACTGGACCGACAGGGAATTCCCCTGACCTGTGGCTTTAAAACCACCTTGGCAATTCCTGACCATGTAAAATCTCTGCTCTTCTGTATAAACATTTTAAACAGCTTGGCAAGGGTCACAGAAGCCCTGCTGGATCCAGATGGGCAGATGGGGAGCTTTACCGCCCAGACCCTCCTCTCCAGAAACAAGGGCCACCACTCTCCGTGTTCACAATGTCATTAACGTCCCCATAAGACCATGGATGTCTATGGTCAGATTTATTCTGAGGCACCTGGTTTTTTTTTTTCCTAATTAATTAATTTATTTATTTTTGGCTGTGTTGGGTCTTCATTGCTGTGCGCGGGCTTTCTCTAGTTGCGGTGAGCAGGGGCTTCTCATCGCGGTGGCTTCTCTTGTGGCGGAGCACAGGCACTAGGCGCGCAGGCTTCAGTAGTTGTGGCTTGCGGGTTCTAGAGCGCAGGCTCAGTAGTTGTGATTCACGGGCTTAGTTGTTCTGAGGCATGTGGGGTTTTCCCGGACCACGGCTCAAACCCGTGTCCCCTGCACTGGCAGGCGGATTCTTAACCACTGCGCCACCAGGGAAGTCCCGAGGCACCTGGTTTTGCTGCTATTGCAAATAGCTATACAAGAAAACTAACGAGGGACCTTCCTGGTGGTCCAGTGGTTAGGACTCCTCGTTCCCAATGCAGAGGGCCCGGGTTCCATCCCTGGTCGGGGAACTAGATCCCACATGCATGCTGCAACTAAGAGTTCGCATGCCACAACTAAGGAGGCTGCGTGCTGCAACTAAGACCTGGTGCAACCAAATAAATAAAAAAATATTTTAAAAAAGAAAAATAGAAGACTAACAACAACAAAACAGTGCTTGTCAGGCTGTTCTGGGAGCCAGGCCCCGTGTAATCCATTTGACCTCCTTGCTTTGTAGAAGTGGAGACAGGCTCAGAAGTGAAGTGAAATGCCCAGGCCCTACAGCAGGGAAGGGCCTGGCATCCGGGCTAGAGCCAGAGGGCAAAGCTTATTTAAACCCAGCAAATGGGTCTGCTCCTGCCCCCAAGCCCATGAAACTGCCCAGGCTTGATGCTCCTGTAGCTCTTCCCTGGTGTGCGGGGGACTGCAGCCTGTGCCAGGGGGGCCCATCACCGAGGCACCGCTCACAGCCCTGTTCACGGGGTCTGCTCCACAATGTTTTTATGACTGTGGATTATGGGACCTTTGTTTTTTGCTTGCTTTTTCTTAACCCACTACCATTGTTTAGAAATCCTTCTAGACAGGCCGGAACAGAGCCACAAGCAGAGACCTGGGGTGCATGGCGTGTGCCCCATGCAGTGAGGACACCATGGCAGCCCTGGCGGCTGGAGGGCCCTGTGCTGTGGGCATGGGGACCCGCTGGCGGCATCTCCGATCTCACCGCCTCCCGCCCCAACACTGCCGGCCCAAGCTCGGCAGCCCTGGTGTCCTGGGTAGGCAGCTCTGCAGACTGCTGCAGCAGGAACAGGCTGGGATGCCCTGCCTGAAGCCCAGATGCCCACCAGCTCCAAGAGCACTGCTTCTAGGGTCGCGTGGACTTGGACTTGAGTTCCACGCCATACAATGCTGAGCCTCAGTTTCCCCATCTGGGGAGCGGGGGTGTTGGAGCATCCCCCCTCCCACGGGGCCTCGGAACAGGGTCCAGCACCTGGCACGGGGTGGACGTCCAGTGACCCGCCTGCCCCAGGGCTCTGGGGGCTTTACCTCCTCCTGCTCCTCCTCACTGTCGTCGTCGCTCACCACCGGCTTGGCCCTGGACCCGCGGCTCGGCCGCCGCCGGCCGCCCTTGAGCCGGTCCTGGGCCTTCTCCTTCCGGCCAAGCTTGATCTTCACTTTGACCGAGCGAGCTGGGGTGGGGACCAGGAGGAAAGAAGATGTGAGCTCGGGAGAGCATGGCACCTCGGAGCCAGGGGCGTCCGGGAGCCGTGCGGGCTTCGGGCCCTCTCAGGTGGGTGTGACCCCATCCCCTCCTCCCTCCACCCCGAGGATGGGCTGCAGCCCCGCCCCAGCGCGCCCCCCCCGCCCCCCGCCCGCCCGCACTCACACTCCGACTCCGAGCCTTCCTCCTCGCCCTCCTCTTCCTCCTCACTCTCCTCCCCTTCACTGTCTTCCTCCTTCTCGATTTTCTGCCGCACGCTGGTGAAGACCGACTGTAGGACGATGGAGTCTTCGTAGATCTGGGTGGAAACACATGGGGCTCAGGTGGGGTGCCTGCTGGGGAGCTCCCCGCCTGCTGGGCCCCAGTCCTGGCAGAGGGACAGCTCAGTAATCCTTTCCCAGACGGTGCCCAAGGGAGCACCGGGTTGATGAAGTGGTCCCAGACAAAAGGTCAGGCGTGTTCGTTCAGAAATAACCACACGTTCCCCACTCCCTCTGAAGAATTGCACTGAGCGCGTTTTTAAAGGCTCTGAGAGGGTCTGCCATAACATTAGAAACGCGTGCCCCTCGTTGAAGCCAGCATTTCCCCCAAATATATGACTAGAAGATCTCTTTTCTGAGAGGCACCCATCCCGACACTTAGGGAAACTGCTAGGCTAAGGCTGTGTGTGTACATGAATTTCATCCCAGGATGGGACACAGCACAGGATTCCTTTCAAGAGAGTCCCCGAGCGAATTCAAAGCAGATTCCGAGATGTACGCAGACTGTTCCCAGGGTCACCATGGATGGATGGCACCGAGTCTATTTCCCCTTTTTAGTTTGTTTTTATTTTCTGCTATTTTTTCAGTAATATACACACATTGCTTCAGTAATGAGTAAAATAGTCCAAGTTGGAGGGAATCTTTTTTAAAACCAGTCAATCCACGGGCGGGGGCTGAGGGGCGTGTCCCGGGGCTGGGGGCTGCTCACCAGGGAGCCCTCCAGGTTGAAGGTCTGCGCGTTCTGGCACAGCAGCATCACGTCCTTCTCTAGGTCGTTGAGGCTGCGGTACTTGTGGCTGCGGATGCGCTCCTGCGGGCGGGAAAGGCGGCCTTACCTCTGGGCCCCCTCGCGCCTGGCGTCCCTCTGCCTGACGAGGTCACGGCTGAACCCCCAGGCTCTGTGCAGACTCGGAGGCCCAGCTGTGGGTGTCGGGGGTGGGGTGCCCGTCACATCCTCAGGACCCCAGCGGCCACCGCCTGGCTCCCTCCCTGGGGGGGCCCGAGGCCCAGGCTCGGAATCCCCCAAACGCCGACGTGGCATGTCCCTGCGGGGAGAACCCCTGCCCTCCCCGCACACTCGACACGGGGTTACCTTTATCTTCTTGAAGTCCACAGGCTTGCGGATGAGCTCGTAGTACTCGGGCAGCTCCTTGCGGGACGGCAGCTGGATGAACACCTCGCTGAGCTGACGTCCACTACTACTGTAAGAAGGGACACGGCGGCGTCACTCACAGGCCCTGCCTGCTGGGGAGCCCTCGCCCCCTGCCCGGCGCCCCCCACCAGGCCACTCCCCCATTGCTTGAGGACAGAGCCGGTGAGAAATTCAAAGCTGACTCGGGAATTATTTCCTGTACCTGTGCTGTCTTGTGAGTTCTGGAACATTCCTGAGGGGCAGCCATGCAGAGAGGCCCGATGCATATGAATCGAGGCTCCGAACTCACCCAACTTCCTCCCCCCACCCCCCCACCCCAGCCCTGGAGGAAACAGCATCACGTGCTACATGCAGCAAAAGCCTTGGCACTTGAAAGAGGGAGAAGAACCCTGATTATTTATTTACGACGCAAAAATCAGTTTGCTCATGTTGGGAGCATCAAGTGCCAGCACCTTCAGAGGCCAGTTTCCCAAGCATACTGTGCACCTCTCACAGGCGGCACTTACGAGCGGTGAACTTCAGAGAATCTGGCCAAAACCCAAGGGAAGATGTCCCCCGGCAAGATGCTAATGGATGACAAAAGCTGTTTTCTAGTCTTTTCCAATGAGAAAGTGCTTGCTTTGCACAAGGGAGCAGAGGAAAGACGTGCCGTGAGCGGCCATGAGATGAGGAACCCGAGCACTGGGCCGCCAGGCTGTGCCACGCCTGCGCCCGGCTACGCTGGGGCCAGGAGCTCCGAGGCAACATCCTCCCAGTGCCTGCACGAGGAGGGGGCGAACAGAGAGACCTCCACCCGCAGCCTCCCTTCAGCCTCCAGCGTGGCGATGCTGTCTCCTGGCAACGCCAGTTTTAGACCCGCTAAATTAACGCTGCAGCCCACTAACAGGCTTGCACGTGGTGCCAGGGCCACGTGCTCCGTGCTCACCCGTGGCATCCACACAGGAGGCCTGGCCTCGGGGTGTGCGTGGCCCTTCAGGGAGCTCAGAAGCGGGACTCTAGCGCCATCATACAGAGGGAAATTTCAGAGCAAAACCCTCTCACAAACCTCTGGGGGAATCGTGTCCTTGAGGAATCAAAGGCCCACTTGGCCCGAGAACTGTTCTCTGGTGCAACGTGCTGAGGGCAGAGGGCCTGGAACTGGTCGTGTGTGAGGGAGGGGCAGGGCGCCAGGGTCACGGGGGACTTTTAAAACCGCCCTGAAGGTGAAGACCTCTTGAAAAGCCACTGCCGTAAGATTTTCGTTGCCAAAGTGCTAAGAAGTCATTTTTAATCCTTAGAAGTCCCCTGGAGAGCCGTCACCTCCCACCAGGGGCTGGCGCAGCCTTCCAGGCTCGTTCACCGGCGCCCCCCTCCTCGGGGCTGCTTGGCCCTCCAGGACGGGCTGCCCGTGACCTCTGATGTCAGCGCCCCTCTCCACCTGGCTCAGTCACCTCAGAATCACCGAAGCGGCTGCTCCCCCAGGGAACCCTGGCTCCCACCCTCACCTCCGCATAAATGTCATCTTCCCGACACCTCGTAATAACACGGATGACTGAGATGACACGTAAAGGCACAAACCTTCAGTGCTTGCTCCTGTGAGCCTCCCCGACCTCCAGCAACTGGCCGAGCTCGGCCTCCTCTTGAACTTGAGGTTACAGGATCCCACAGGGTGAGCCCCCAGGCCTGGCCTCCCCGCTCACCACTGTCAGTGAGACATGTCTCCTGCCTTGTGAGACTTGCTCTGAAGAATTTTCTGCCAGGCAGAATTGTTGGAACTCCATCTCTGGCTCTGCTCTGTGTCCGGCCGCCTGGCAGCGGTGGGCACGCGAGTGAAGGAGCCTGAGAGAATCCTGAGGCTGTCAGGATCGGCCCTGTGACCCCAATTCGGAAACAAAGAAAGGAAGCACCCACCATGGCCCTAATGCCTCCAGCCTGGCCTGTCACCTGGCTTTTGGCAACACTAGCAATGGTGGCTGCTGTTACATATGACAGTGACGTTATTTTCCAGCCTCTAGATGTCAGTTCCCACAGCAGGGATTTTATTCTACCTCGTTCACTGCCCTGTCCCCATCACATCGGGACATGAGACAGAGGGGCTCAGAGTGACCAGGGCCTTGCCTGGAGCTCCAATTCCTCCCACATCTAGCCCAGAGGTCATTTCTTACTGAACGAGGTTTGTGACCACGCGGTGGGGGAGGCCTTATCTAGTGTTCTAAGCCCTTCTCCTTGGAGTGCGAAGAGCCCTGGTTGGGACCCTTATTATTTAACCTGCCCAGATGGTCTCCTCCCTATGGGAATGTGCCCTCCCCTACACCAACTCAGGGTTCTGGTGGGGCTGCCCGTCACTGAGCCCCCACCTCTCCCCCCAAGACTACGGCGCGACCAAGCACAGCTCCTCAGCTGTCTGGTCTCAGTGACTGGTCCAGGCAAGAGCCTGGGACACAGCCAGCCAATAAGAGCCCTTCCCTGGGCCTTTCTACCAGGAGCTGGGGAAGCAGAGATCTTTTTTCTTGGTGTGTGAGGCCTTGAGGACAGTGCCCAGAGCTGTGTTTCACCACAGGGGTAAGGGGAGAGGTGTCAGGTGGCTCTGGGTCCTGAAAGCTAGACTTCACTAACTCCTCCATGGCCTCCAAGCCAAAGGAACCCCTGTTCTGCTTGCAGGGCTTAGACCTGAGCTCCTGATACATAGAGCCCCAAAGTCTAAATGGACACATCCTCTGATGTGTCCTTGAAACAAAATGATAACATGTGAAGGAGAAACAAAGAATCAGAAGAGACAAAAAGCAAAACAAACCAAACAAAAAAACAGACCCAAACCCCTGAACAAGACAGAACCACGGACTCTCAGAATCTAAGAGGTCATCCGTCGACATCCCATTCGAACAGATGGAGAAACCAGAGAGCTTATGAGAGCTGGCCCAGACACAGAAAATCGGTGGCAGGCAGGACCTGAGCACAGGTCCCCTAGGCTAAGTCAGGGGTCTCTCCCATCCTTTCCCACATACTGTTCTAGTATCTTTTTGTTGTCCCTTTTTTTTGGGGGGGGGGGCCGCACCGCGCGGATTGCGGGATCTTAGTTCCCCAACCAGGGATTGAACCCAGGCCCTCGGCAGTGAGAGCGTGGAGCCCTAATCACTGGACCGCCAGGGAATTCCCCCCATATACTGTTCTAAATCAAGGGTCAGCAAACTTCGTCTATGAACAGCCAGTATAAACGTTATAGGCTTTGTGGGCCATACCACCTCTGTTACAACTACTCAACTCTGCCGTCGTTGCACCAAAGTGGCCACAGAGAACATGTAGGCCAACGGAGTTTGGCTGTGTTCCTCGTTTATAAGAAACAATATCTGATTTTCATATAATTTCACATCATGAAATAGTATTCTTCTTCTGATTCTCTGAAACTCATCTAAAAAAAAAATTCTTAATTCACAGACTATACACGTACAAGTGGTGGGCCATATCTATATTTTTGCTAGTTTGCAAATTTGGTTTGTTGACCCCTGGTATGAATCCTGAAAATGACAGAAAGAATGTCTGTATTGGGCATGATAACATACTGCTTGATGCCTTCCATTCCTCACCCTTTGACCAGGGCAGACATTGCAAATGGATCAGAGCACTATCTCTTGAGCTCTGATAGCCTCAGGCAGGCAGAAGCAATCAACTAAAGATGGTACTCAAGGGGCTTCCCTGGTGGCGCAGTGGTTGAGAATCTGCCTGCTAATGCAGGGGACATGGGTTCGAGCCCTGGTCTGGGAGGATCCCACATGCCGCGGAGCAGCTGGGCCCGTGAGCCACAACTACTGAGCCTGCGCATCTGGAGCCTGTGCTCCGCAACAAGTAGAGGCCGCGATAGTGAGAGGCCCGCGCACCGCAATGAAGAGTGGCCCCCACTTGCCGCAACTAGAGAAAGCCCTCGCACAGAAACGAAGACCCAACACAGCCAAAAATAAATAAATAAATAAAATTAAAAAAAAAAAAAAAAAAAAAAAGATGGTACTCAAGACAGATCCTAGTTGCCTCCTCCCCAGTCCTTCAGCCCCACTCTCCTTCCTAGAGTGCAGTTCAGACCCTCTTCCCATGACACCTCTTGATAACATCTTCTCACCCTGGGCCTATTTTCTCTTTTGACTCTTTGTCAGTGAACTGAGCCAGCAAGGGTCCTGGATATGAGAAGCTCAGGATTTTAAAAACTGACTTAGCAGCAGAACATTTATCTGAAACAGAATCTCAGATACGTGTATGTACACCATACATAAAATTTGAAAATGATACAGTGAAACACATTAAAGAGGTATTAGTACAAAATTACTTTCCAGGTTCAATTTTTTGACCCATTACAAAGTCAAGGATATCTTGAGAATTAGAAAAGTGAGAAGTCTGGGGCAGATCCACTTACAAATATTTACTAAGAGCCTTCACCTGCCAGGCATCCACCCTTAAAAGATCAATGTCAGTGTCAGATTTATGGCTGTGTGGTACAGAGAAACTCCTGACTCATGCAGGGGTGAAAGGAAATGATATTCACCAAGGAACCTGCCAACAAGGAAGGTCTGTAGCTGCCTGCCCTGCACTCTTGGCACACTCTTCCAACAAAGAGAGAGCATGGCGAAGCTTTACTGCAGGGTCCACATGCTGAGGGCTGGACTGGCTGTAGGTCACAAAGCTGATTAAGAATCTCATGAGCCAAAATTTCTAATGAACTGATTATTTTACAGGAGCCAATGACACACCTGGGGGCTCATGTTTCTTAATACAGTTCAACGATGAAATCCAAATCTCATTTTAAAGAAAACCTGACCACCCCCACCCACCCCCGCTAAGCTGAATTTGAAACCACTTAGTTTGAAACCCTCATTCTGGAGAAGAGGGTCACGCGGCAAGCAGCAGAAGCCGGATCATAATCCAGCCTGGCTCTCGGGGGTGCCATCTACTCCAAGTGTACGTTCCAGCTTCCCCAAGCTGACCTGAACGCCGCGAGGGCCAGGGCTGTGCTCTGCCGTGGCAGCTGCTCCGGGATGTTAGCTGCGGGTGACGAGCACCGTTCACGGCACTGCAAGGACCATTTCTCAGGACCAGGGAGAAGATGAAAATGAGGGGCACAGCAAGCCCAGGAGCTGTGGCCAGGGGTGGGCGGAGCTGGTCATGTGAGTGCAGGGAGGCCCAAGGCCACTCTCTGCAGGGCTGAGTGACCTCGGTCTTGAGGAGCGTGCTTCCTGTTTGGAGCCCCCGTGTTACCATCCGCAGCTCTGAGTACCGAGCGACGTCAAGGCAGAGAGGCCTCAAGCTCCTTCTCAAGTGGCACGGTCTGCAGGATGGCCACCCTGGGAGCTACAGGTGCTGGGGATCCCTGGACTGCCGGGACCAAGGGGCTGCAGTGTGTCTGGGGGTCGGCGGGTGGGGAAACCGTGCTGCCACCATCCGGGACCCACAGACCCACTTCCACACCTCGGCGGAGGCCCCCGCAGACACTCTCTCTTCCCTCCTCTTAACTTTTAATCTTAGTTAAATTACATTTTTAATTTAGTTTCTGAGTTTCACCTCAGAAGTTTGACACTTCTCAATCTGCCTTTCTTTTATCTAGCTGTCTCCTGGCTTCATTTTAAATTGTACCTGTGTTTTGGTAATTTCTCATTTATTTGACCTTGACTTTGGACCTTTTTATTCATCCTTTCCCCCTCGTTTTTTTCCCCCCAGTTGTTTGGAATTTTCCATTTTACACCTCCTGCCCTACCTGTTTATCCTATTCTACTGATATTTTCACGAATGTTCCTCTACTGCTTCCTGAGTACAGAAGCAGCGCATGCCTGCTGGAACGCACTGAGCACCTCACAGGGTCTCACAGGGGACTCCGAGGGGGGCAGAGGGACGGGAGGGGCAGGCTGCCACCTGCTCACCCGTATCTACTTGTTTCTGGAGTCCAGGTATCTATCTGTACCTCTCCTATTTTAAGCTTTTATGTAATTCTAGTTTTAAGACCCTTAAAACTAGAACCCTGTTTTTTGTTGTTGTTGTTTTGGCGTGCTCTGTCCCTACCATGGCGATTAGCAGCAGGGAGTGAAGCAGGGGTGGGGGGGGGGAGATGGAATCGGCCTGACTAACTGGGCAGGTGGGGCTTCTTCCCGCAAATTCTGTGGCAGGCTCAGAACCTCAGCACGGCTCAGCAAGGCCACCTGGGCTAATCCTCTCGTGGCTCTGAGCCCCACTCGGCTAGCAGCCTGGCCTGTGCCCACGCTCAGGCGGGCCTGGGGATTAATGATGGGGATCAGCACTGTTCTCAAGACATCTCACCTCGGCGCCTCTCACGCCAGGCTCTGGACTCGGGGCTGAGCAGACAGCACTGACCCCACAGGCGGAGGGCCGCCTCTTGCCCTGCAGTGCCCATTCCAAGCTTGGGCTCCCGATGAAGGGCCAGTGCACCCTTCCAAAGGCCGAGGCAGGAGAAGCCTGAGGCCTCCCTGCCCCTCAGGAAAGGGCTCCCAGACCCGCCCACCGTCCACCCTCTCCCTTCTCCCCAGAGGCCTGTTCTGAAGGGCCTGGAGCCAACTGGGGTGTCCTCTCCTAGAGAATGTTTCTGCCTGACAACCCGCCCTGGAGCCTGTTACACTGCCCCAGATTTTCTTGCAAATCAAAGCACAACCTTTCAACTGAAGAGCCATCTGCTTTTTGATTCTAATCAAGGTGATGCAGGGCTACTGCAAGGGCAGAGGGCAAGTGCTGATAGGGTTTGGGCAGTGGCCACCAGGCCTGGGTGAAGCTGCCACCGTGGATGTCGTGGGGCCCTTTGTCACCCACAGTGGATCTGGTGTTGATCCCAGATCTCTGTGACACTCAAACCCTATGGTCCTTACAGGGCTGCTGCTTCCTGGTAAGAGGACAGGAGAAGGGGACCCAAAGGGCCCACCCAGCGGGGCTCAGCCCTGGGAGGCTTAACCTGGACGGCCTGTACACATCACCAACTTTCTGAACCATCTGGAAATAACTTATGAGTATCTCCTAAAAACAAAGATGTTCTCTTCCACGACCCCGGCTCGATGATCAAATTCAGGAAGCTTGGTGCCGATCCGCCTCCGCTGTCCAACGCACAGTCTTTACAGCAGTGACAACTCTGCCCTGTAGCAGTTAATGGTCAAGCTCTACACATCGGCCAGCGGGGCACACAAGGGGCTCTGTGGGGTCCTCTGGAGCCTGTCCCCTGAGGTGGCGCCTTCCAGCAGATGCACTTCTCTGAAGCCATCCGAAAGGCGCCACGGGATGCACCCTGGAGCACACACCTGCTGACTGGCACCTGGAGACGGTGCCTAAATGCCTCGGCCACCAGCTGCTGACTCCCTCCGAAGGACCAGGGGAGAAGACACCCACCGGCAGCACACGCAGCTCCGCGACAAATCCCAACCTGACCCTGCAGCCTAACTTATTGGTGCGCTTAGATATTTTAAAGTGAAAATCCCTACTTCCAGCTTAATTCCTTAATTCCGGTTTCACTTCTGGCTGTTAACCCGAGGGTTCCTCCGTGCAGTTTTGGGATTTCCAGCCACCAAGGAGAAGGCACCCTGCGAGGCCCTGCGTGCGGGATTGGCCTCCGGGCCCCTGCATGCACAGTCCCCTGGCCTGTGATGCTCCTTCCCTCCTCTTCCCCGGCGGGCCCCTGCTTTTCCTCAGGCTCTGCTTATGTGGCACTCCTCCCGGCGGCCATGCTGGACCCCAAGGTTGCCTGTGCCAGCCTTCAGTTGCGTAAAACTGCACACTCTTCCAGCGGTTTCCCACCGTGACCCCACGGGAGGACGTGTATTTTCACTGCCACCCAGCAGAGGGTCAAAGCTGCAAAGGCTGGAGACCTCACAACTCCAGGGAGGGCCGCTCACAGGGTGCACTGGGGCCTTGGGAGGGGTGGGCCTGGCAGCCCTGAATCTGAACACAAGTGAAAGACGCAAAAGCTTCCAAATCAGGACATTACCTGCGTGCAGATCAGGATGTACATGCAAAGGTTCTATCAAACACGATGGCACTGGTATTTTAACACAACTGGGGCGGGGGGTTGGGGGGGGGGTAGGGATCTTGAAATCAACACTCAGTAGCAACATTTGGAGTGGTGCAAATTGGGGGCGGGGCGGCCCTGCTCAGACTCAGCAGCAGAGGCATAGCCGAGCCGCTTCTCTCTGGAGTCACTGCTTCGAGGTGCAACCCCACTCCCACCACGGTCACTAGGGGCAGGAACAGCAGCGCCAGGGCCCCTGCTCAGCAAGGCAGGCTCCCCGCTCTGAATCCAAATGCTGGCGATGTCCTGTAATCATTCTTTGGTGTCCAGGAAGAACCAAGCTGTAACAGTAAGTTCTCTCCTCAGGATCCAGTTAACTCAAGTACAGAGTTTAGCTAACCATAGGGTTCTAGCAAGCAAATGGGATTTTTAAATCCAAAGTTTCATTTTCTCTTCTGGAAAGGAGCAATCGGAAGTCTGAGGCAAGAAAGTGCGCGTCAAGCTACCTCTGGTTTCGTTCCACTCCTGTTCTCCTTAGTGTGGCGTGGTGGCCAGTCCCTCAGAACCTTCCAGGTACGTGACAGCTGTGTCATAAAGAATTTAACCTGCCCAAAGAAAGGTCTGGCCTTTGCCCTTGGCTCCTGGGAGGCCATGTCTCTGCCGTTGAATGTCCTGCTTGGTGGGGTGCCTTTGTTTAGCTGGGGGCCTTTGGCACAGTCTAAGTGTGATTCCAGGCAGGGGCGTCGGGTCAAGCGGCATCGGTTCAACCACAGAGGGACTGGAGACTGGGCAGCCACGTGGCAGGTCGGCCGGGTATACTGACCAAGTTCCAATAAAAACCCTCGACACCAAGGCTTCCCAGGCTGGCAATGCTCTGTGTGCATCTTCTCGTAATGTTGCCAGGAAAGTCACTGTGGCCGGCGATTCCACAAGGAGGACGCTGCTCCGTGCGCCTCTCCCCTCGGCTGGTTTTAATCTGTGTCCTTTCGCTGTAATAAACCATAACTGTGAGTACACCAGCTTTCAGAGAGTTCTGAGAGTCCTTCTAGGGAAATTATCGAGCCTGAGGGTGGTCTTGGGGACCCTGAACTCTGCAGTTGTTGTCAGAAGACAGGGTGGTCTATAGACCGTGCCTAACCCTACAGCTGCATGAACCATACTGTAGTTTTCCCCATGGTTACAAATTCTTATGTTTTGATAAGAACATCAAAAATGTCCATTAAGTAGGTCAAGTTTGTACCCAGACATCATCTCTGAAAGCATTTGCCATGAAGTAACATTTCAACCAGGATGATGTGACTATCTTCCTGAGTTTATGTGCCTTGCTTGATCTCTTCCTGTGTGGCCACCAGCAAACCAGCGAGTGGAAGGCCCTGCTCCAATTGAGAACCAAACGTTTCTCAAAGCCAGTGCGTGGGAGGCTTCCTGGAATGGTCATATTCTCCGTCCCACTTGTAACTCCTTTGCAGTTTCTCCCCAGTCTGACGGCGAACTCCCCGTCCAATGGGGCCATTGTTCCAGGAGGACGTGAGGTTTAAACATAAGCCATGCTTCAAGCCCTCCACGGAGGCACCACCACGTGGGTCCGACAGACCTGGGAGCTCAGCTCTGTGACTGCAGTGTCAGGGCTCTCACCAGGCTGGATCTCAGAATCCCTACCAGGATCTTGGTGTCCTGCCACAGGCCAGTCTTGACAAGATGCCCCTGAACCCTAAGAGCTAGTTTTAATTTACTGCCCGATTTATCACCCAACCTTGCATGGGCTTGAGAGAACAGCTGTTTGCAGCAGCCAGGGGAGCCAGCTTCTCTTCCGTCACGTGACCTTCAGCTAAGCACAGCGCCTTTTCTCTGAGTCATAGGATGACTAAGAAAGTGGACTGACACTTGACATATTTTTTTTTAGTTTGAAAATATCCAAGGCCTTATCGAGTGCAGGATGCCGATTTCAAGTGTCTACTATTTTTAAACTGAGGTGTAACCTACCACAGGAAAGTGTGCACATCTTATCTTAGGTGTACACCCTGGTGAAGGTTTTCATGTGCAGACCAAGACCCCAACGTCCCAGAAGGCTCCCTGGTGTCCCATCCCTGTCAATTCCGACTTGAGGCAACCACTGATCCATGCTCATCACCGTCGATCAGCTTAACTTCCTGTAACTGGAAGCGTACAATAGGTACTTTTCTGTGTCTGGCTTGTCTCACTCAACCAAGTGTCTGTAAGACTCTTCCAGGGAGTGGTAGTTTGTCTGTTCTCGTGGCCGTTGGAATTCTGTTCTTCGATGAGGCCGCTGTGGACGTGTTCTCCTGTGGGTGGACACTGGGCTGTTTCCTTTAGGGGAGTCGCGATCAAAGCTGCTGTGGAGGCACCTGTACATGTCTTCTGGTGGATGCATGCACTCAGGCCTAGGACTGGAGTGGCTTGGTCAGAAGCTTTACCTGTGTGTCGAGCTGCAGAAGCCACTGCCCAGAGCCACACGCTCCCATGAGCAGGGTGTGAGGTCCTACTGCTCCACGTCCTTGGTGGTGGAACTAAAAGGAATTTTAGCCCTTCTGGTGTGTGTGACGAGGCACCTCACTCTCATTTTATTGTGCATTTCCTTCTCGTAATGACGTCGACGTGGTGGTCCCGAGCACCTTTTCACATGTTGATTGGTCACTGGGGTATCTTCTTCTGGGAGGTGTCTGTTCATGCCTTTTGCCCATTTTAAAATTGAATTTTCTTTTCCTAGTCTGTGGCAATTTTCACCGTCTTCATGAGGGTGTCCTTTGATGAACAAATGTTCTTAATTTTAGTGGAGTCTAACTTGTGAGTCTTTTATGGCTAGTGGCGTTTCTGTCCTACTGAAGAAGTCTTTGCCTCCTTCAAGGACATGAAGATTTTTTCCCATGTTGTACCTTTCACATTTATGGGTTTTTAAAAAAAGATTTATTGAAATATAGTTGATTTACATCATGTTTATGTCTGTAATCCATTTCAAATTAATATATGTGTATGGCGTGAGGAGGGGTCAATACTCATCTTCTCCGTATGGATATCCCAGTGATCAGCATGACTTTTTGAAAAGTCCATCCTTCCCCACTGACCTTCAAGGGTCTTCTTCATTTTGACAATGTTAAGGTTCCCTTGCAAGAATACTATTAGGAAGAAAACGTCAGGGTCTATTATTTTCATTGGATTTTTGCACATTCCATATTATAAATAATTGTTGGTCTACTTTTTTCTTTGTGGAATTTGCCTCAAAGGTGAAGTTTGCAAATGAGTTCAATATTTTGTTCTCAGTACTGACACAAGGAACTTCCCTGGTGGCGCAATGGTTAAGAATCCGCCTGCCAATGCAGGGGACATGGGTTTGAGCCCTGGTCGGGGAATATCCCACATGCTGTGGAGCGACTAAGCCCATGTGCCACAACTACTGAGCCTGTGCTCTAGAGCCCGCGAGCCACAACTACTGAAGCCCACGTGCATCAATGAAGACCCAGTGCAGCCAAAAATAAAATTAATTAAAAAAAAGCCCAATATACACTTAAAAAAACCCCAAAACACAATGACACAAAACGTAATATTTTTAGGCCCAGCAGTTGAACTTAAATATGCCTCTTTTCCACTTCATCATTTGTTTCTCTTCCAATAATAAAGGATTCTTTTTAAAGAGCAATTTGTATCCTTTCTTGGGGTACTATAACCATCACCACCCCCTGAAATCACAGGCTTGGTAACAGTTTCTCCAAATGATACACCATGGGCTCATGCCTTGACACTATTCCCTCAGACAGATTAAAATTCTCCCCTGCTTTGCTTGTGACTGACTGCAAAGCATTACTATGAATTCAGGTTGTAAAACCCTCCCGTTACAGGGACAGCCTCATCGACCTGCATGTAGCAGAAAGTGGAACAGACACTGTGGGGGGGCGGGGCGGAAGGATGCCCCTGGCTGCCCTGTGCAGCTCCACGCAACCCACCCTGCGCTGGCAGGACGGGCACAAGTCTCCTAGGAGGGCCGCGGGAGAGCCATTATTTTCTTCTTCTTACTTAAGCAGTACTCATGATCCACAAACGGATCTACAAAGCGGAAAGCATGCATTGTCTTGTGGTTGGCGTGTCTGTGAGGGCAGGGGCCCCCGTGCCTAGCGGGGAGCCTGGTCTATGTCTTCTCCACAAGCGGCTGACCTGTGATGGGCCAGGGAGACCACAGCCGGGGCGGGGCGGGGCGGGGGACTGTCTACAGAAGGAAAGCCACTGGCTCTCTGCTCCAGCCACAGGCGCCTCCTCACCACGGCCCACCAGCCACGTGATCGGCCTCCATCACAGCACAGACCCCCTTCTCCCACACTCACCCTGCCACTGGCCTCGAACCCACCGGCCACCTCCTGGACCACTTGTCCCCAGACCTGCCCTCCTCAGGGCTCCTCTTGAACGTCACCTCCCCCGCCCTCTCACCACGGCTGACGCTGCCTGTCTCCCCTCTTCCAGGATGTTAATGTCACGTCCCACGAGGACAGAGGCTCCGAGACAGAGACTCGACCTGAGTTTGTGGAGCGACTGCCCGGGCAGCGGCCTCGCCGGCCCCTCCCAGCGGCCCCCGCCCCGCGCTTACCTGTCCTTGTACTTGATCACAGCGTCCACGATCTTCTTCATCTTCTTGGTGAGGTTGGGCGGGTTGGGGGAGAGCTTCTCGGCAGGCGGCCGGCCACGCTTCTTCTGCTTCTTGCTCTCGTCGTCCTTGTCGCGGCTGCGGGTGCTGGTGGTCGGGGTGGAGGGGCCGGCATCGCTGTCCCGCTTGCGCTTCCGCGACGATTTCTTCTGCCGGACCTCCTCTTCGATCTCCTCCAGCGTGCCCTCCTCGATGGCCTTCAGGGTCAATAGTGGTAAAAATAGGACAGCCAGCACCGAGGTCGACAAGCAGAGGCCGCGGCGCAAACCCGGGGGCCTGGCTGGGGCGGGACACATGCTGGGGCTCCGGACAGGCTCCGAGGGCACAGGGGCCGTGAGGGCCAGCTCTGTCTTCCCGATGCCGGCCCACCCAAGCCCGTTCTTCGCAGATAAACGGCGTATGTTACACATTTAAGTGTCACAGCCTCACTGTGCGAAGCCTGAAGAGTGGGCTCCTGTAAACCCTCCACCCAGAGGTGACCCCGTCAACACTTCTGCTCTAGACCACGTTCCATGTTTTTAAAAACCTGTGGTAAGATACACATAACGTAAAGTCAGCCGCTGCAAACGCTGTCAAGGGTGCAGTTCAGTGGCACTGGGAACGCTCCTGCTGTGCAGCCGTCCCCACCCTCCACCTGCAGGATGTCCCACCTTCCCACGCACGTGTGCACAAGCGAGGCAGCGCTGGGATCGAGCCACATACCACATCACGACTCATCTTTTTGCTTACTATGTCCTGGATATACTTCCTCTCGTTCTTCTGCAACATAATTTTTAATGCTTATTTAATAGTATTTCCTTGTACAATGGGCCTTAACTTAACTTCCTCTGTAGTTGGGCATTTAGGTTCTTTCCAATTTTGCGGGGATGGGTGGGTGGGCTATTCTAAGTGCCGCCATAACTGACATTTGTCTTTCTTTTAGATAGATTCCTGGAAGTGAAACCGCTGAGTTGAAGAACATGAACGTGAATGTTAACTTTAAAATAGTTCCAATGTATTAATTCTCAACGATAATAATTAACTTGCATGTTTTAGCCTTGAACACAAAGTGATGGGAAGCCAGCTTTCTAGGGGGGTTTGGAATCAGAAACGGGAGTGGGGCCTGGACCCAAACGGACGCACTGGTTATTCATCTCAGTTACCGGCTGCATCTGAGTGCAGGTACGGGGCCAGGCACTGAACACAGCCCCTCATGGAGGGGAGACAGTAATACACAGCCCACAAACATGGCGACAAGTGTGCCGAGTGCCAAGAAGGAGGGTGAGAGGTGCTCTGAGGATGGTGGAGCAGATGTGTCCTGGTCAGGGTTGGGGAGAGCTTCCCAGAGGGGGCACTTAAGCAGATCTGAAGGGTCAGGGCGGTGGAAGGAGGCATCCAGGCCAAAGGAACAGCATGGAGGGCACAGAGCAGACAGGAAGGACTGAACGGAGGTTGGCACGGGGGAGGGCACGCAGTGGGTCGAATGGCGTCCCCTCTAATTCATATCTACCTGGAACCTCAGGATGTCATCTTATGGGTAATAGGGTCTTTGCAGATGTAATGAGTTAAGAACAGAGATGAGATCATACTATATTAGCGTGGGCCCAAACCCAAGGAGTCAGAAAAGGCTGTAAGAGAGATACTGCAGACATCCACGTGAAGGCGGAGGCAGAGACTGGAGTGATGTGGCCACAAGCCAAGGAAGGCTGAGGCCACCAGAAGCTGGAAGAGGCCAGGAAGAAGCCTTCAGAGGGAACATGGTCCTGCTGACACCTGGATTTCAGACTCCTAGCCTCCAGAACTGTGAGAGAATAAATTCCTGCTGTGTTAAGCCACCAAGTTTGTGGTAATTGTTATAGCAGCCCCAGGAATCTAATACTGGGGTCTCTGGTCCTGTGCCCTAGACATGCAGGTCAGCCCAGAAGGGCAAGAGCCAGGCACATTCTACAGGGTCTGGGAACATATGGCATCAGAGTGGCTGCCAGAAAAGTGGTGCGAATTACATGTCCACCACTAAGACAGAGGAGTGTCTGATTTGGGTAAATATCTCTTTTATTAATGTAAATTTTATTGAGTATGATATATTAAAAAAATGGCATGTGCTCAAATGGGAAAGAATAGTCTTTTCAACAATGGTGCTGGGACAACCCGATGAAGAGTAGCCCCCGCTTGCCGCAACTAGAGAAAGCCCATGTGCAGTAACGAAGACCCAACGCAGCCAAAAATAAATAAATAAAGTTTTTTAAAAAAAGAAAAAAAAAAAGGATCACGGACCTACATGTAAGAGCTGAGACTCTAAAACTCTTGAAAGGAAACACAGGGGTAAATCTTTGTGACCATCAATTGGCAATGGATTCTCAGGCATGCTACCAAGGCACAGGTGAAAAGAGAAAAACAAATAATTTGACTTCATCAAAATTTTAAAATTCTGTGTTTCAAAGGACAGCATCAAGAAAGTGAAAAACAAGGGCTTCCCTGGTGGCTCAGTGGTTAAGAATCCACCTGCCGATGCAGGGGACACGGGTTCGAGCCCTGGTCTGGGAAGATCCCACATGCCACAGAGCAACTAAGCCCGTGAGCCACAACTACTGAGCCTGAGCTCTAAAGCCCGCGAGCCACGACTGCTGAGCCCGCGAGCCACAACTACTGAAGCCCGCACGCCTAGAGCCCATGCTTCGCAACAAGAGAAGCCACTGCAATGAGAAGCCCACGCGCAGCAACAAAGAGTGGCCCCCGCTCACCGCAACTAGAGAAAGCCTGAGCGCAGCAACGAAGACCCGATGCAGCCAAAAAACAATGAATAAATAATTTTTAAAAATATGTAAAAAGAAAGTGAAAAACAAAGATAAAAATCACCCCACAGAATATGAGAAAATATTTGCAAATCATATATGTGATAAAAGACTTTAAAGAAGATCTACAGATGGCCAAAAAGCACATGACAAGGTGCCCAACACCATTAGCACCACCACCCCACCCCACCCCACCCCACTGGAAGCAATTCAAAACCACAATAAGATACCACTGCACACCCACTAGGATGGCTAGAGTCAAAAGGCAGATAAAAAGTATCAGGGAGGACCTGGAGAAACTGGAACCCTCCTGTGCTGCTGGTGGGAATGTAAAATAGTGCAGCCACTTTGGAAAACAGTTTTCGTTCCTCAAAAGGTTAAACAGAATTACCATTTGATCCACTCCTAGATACACACCCCATAGAAATCAAAACACATGTCCTCATAAAACTTGTACACAAATGTTCACCACTGCATTATGCACAATAGCTAAAAAGTGGAAACAACCCCACGGTCCGTCAACTAATGACTAGATAAACAAATGTTGTATATTCTTATAATGGAACATTATCCAGCCATAAAAAGAATGAAGTCCTGATATATGCTAGAACCTGGATGAATCTTGAAAATATTTTATTAAGTGAAGAAACTCAGACATCAAAGGATCACATAATGTATGATTTCATTTATAGAAAATTTCCTGTTTAGGCAAAATTATTGAGACAGAAAAGTTGTTTAGCGGATGTCAAAGGCTAGGGGGAATAAAGGGATGGGAAGATAGCTAAAGAGAAAATAGTTTCTTTTGGGTGAGAATGTACTGAGCTTCATTTGTGATGACAGTTTCACAACTCTGTGAATATACTAAAAATCACTGAACTGTACATCTTAAACGGGTAAATTCTGTGGTATGTAAGTTATTCCTCAAAGAAAGCGACGAGGGAGAAAGAAATGCGCACCAACTATTATTATTAGCACGTGGGCAGCTATTTTTTTAAAGGGCACCCATTGTCTCAGTAATGCCAGGCTGGCAAAGGCCCCACGCGAGCCGTTTGGGACTGTGGTTGGGCAGACGTTCCTTCATCCGAGGTTCTCTTCTGGGCCCTGGAGCCCTGGGCTGATGGCAGAGAATGAGACACCCCACCTGCCCCACCCGAGGTTCCGTGGTTCCTGGCATGTTTCAACAGCTCCCTCTGGTGCACAGCTCAGTGGGCGAGCTCGCGAGTCTGGGGTGTTCTGAGCTCCCAGGAGGGGACCAGGGCCACCTGGCCACATGGCTGAAAAAGCACTGGGGCTGCAGTTAATTAAGGGGAACCCCAGGGTGTGTGATAAGAGGCCTGGGGAGACAGCTGCTCATTCCGGGGTGTGGCACTCAGCAGGGCGTAACCGAAAGCCGCCACCTGCCTTTCAGCAAGTGCTGTCTCAGGGACAACTCGAGGGTTGGACTCTTAATCATCACCTCTACCCTCAGAACCCCTGGAGCAGGAATGGGGTCTGATTTGTCACTATAACCCCAGTGCCAGGCCCCTGTGCAAATGCAGAGCGCCCTCGCTCGGGTGGGGTCGGGGGGCTGAATCAGGAGGACCAGCAGCCGCCTGCAGCCCTGACTCAGCTGTCGGCAGCCGCGAGGGCCGGGAGCCACCTGCTGAAAACGGGGGCTCACGTCACCTCCATGAGCAGCTGGTGCCGGGAGCCTCGGGTGGAGGCTTCCTCCCTCTCCCCCCCCCACAGCTCCCAGGAGTGACGCACGCAAAGGCGGGGCTGCCTGACCCCGTCACCACTCTCAACCATCTCGCAGGGTGACTTGATGATCCCCAATATATCCCTGGGTCCTCCGGTCAGCCCCATGCAAAGACTGGCAATACTCTGCTTAAACCTGACGCTGGAAGGGCCAACTCCACCCAGAAGTGGGTTTTGAGCAGCTCGGGAACCGCAAAGGGGTGCCTTCCCGAGTTCCATCAGGAGGAACTGAGTGAACCTGACCCCACGTGTGAAGGGTCGCTGTCGTGAGTGAAAACCGACCAAGAACGGCCGAAGGGCACTGCCCAGGATTCGGGCAAAGGCCTCGATCCTGGCAGCTGAGCCCTGCGCTGCCCGAGCCCCGCCCGCGGCCCTCTCCGGCATGTACCTTGAGCCACTGCTTCTCCGTCAGCGAGTCGCTGTAATCCACCTCCTTGCGGTGGCGGGAGCCGCGGCCGAACATCTTCTCCTCCTCCTCCTCGCAGGTCAGCCGCTCCACCTCTGCGTCGTCCTTGATGATCCACGAGGGGAGCTCATCCTCCTCCATCAGGCGTGGCTTCCGCTTGGGGTTGCGGGCCTCCTCGCGCCTGCGGTCCAGGTCCATGCGCTGTGGGGTGCGGGGCGGCAGGGACAGAGGGACAGGCGTCAGCACGGAGGGGACAGAGGAGATGGCCAGTGGGCACACGCGGGGGCACCCTGACCGGGGGCTGCTTCCCTGCCTCGGGACCATCGCTGCCGCGGTAGTTAAACAGCAGCTTGGTCGTGCGGTGGCCGAGCTGGCCGGGCTGCCGTGTCAGACCTTGGCTGGGGCTCTGCTTCGGGGGCAGAGAGAACTGGAAAGGACAGGAAGGGGGCGGAACGGAGGCTGGAACGGGGGCTGAAACGGGGCAGCGGCTCCCCTGCCCCACTGAGGCGATACAGGCTCAGCGGAAGGCACAGGCCTGCTGGGGCCGAGGGCGCCCCCAATTCCCCCCGATTCCGTGCCCACGAGGGGCAACAGGGCATCTGAGACCGAGGCCCTTGCCAGCCCCTCAGTCTTGGACAGTGTGACTCCCTCTGAAAGGGAGCCTCAAGGACAACAGGCATTGGCCAGACGGAGGATCATAAACTGGAGCAGGGCTGGGTGTGTACGTGTGTCCCGCCATCCCTACGACACACTTAGGAGGCCACGGAACAAAGATGGGTCAGTTAGAAGCCATGGAGGGGCCACCCTGAGGGCTGCCCCCGGCCCCGTTACCCGCCGGGGATGCCACCGTCACTGAGACCTTTTGCTCTGTTCGGTGTCAGGAGGGAAGGGGGTGGGGGGCGGGCGGGGGGCGTGTGAGCCCCACTGCACGTGGTTCACACAGGCAGGGAACCAAGCCCCTGAGGGTGCGCAGGGCCCGAGTGCCCGCGGCGCTCACCATGAACAGGTCGAACTCTTCCTCGTGCCGGGCAATCATCTGGTTCACCGTCTCGTCGTCAGGCACCTCGTCTTCTTCCTACAATATGTCACACGTTTAGTTGGAGTGCGGGGAGGCCGGGGTGGGCGGCGGCCGGGCTCGGAGGCGAGCGGCGGCAGTCCATGGGAAATGAGCTGGCGGTCCCAGTCCGGCTGCGGTGGATGGGGACCCACACGGCAGCGAGAGACGCACACGCACACGCACACGCACGCTCCGTGGGATCAGGGCCCTTGCTGGCCATCTCAGCCGAGAAGCCGAGGATTGAATGGGCATGGAGACTGAACTACCCCTCTCACCTTTAGAGGTGGCTCCTCCAAGTCGGGGTTGACGCCCGCTGGCGGAGGGGCAGTGTGGGCGAAGCTGGCACTGCCGCTGCCCGTGCTGCAGTGTCTGCTCTGTGGATAAATAGAGGACTTCAGTCTCCAGGGCTGTCAATCCGGCATCTTTCACCAGCAGTTTAGAAAAAAAAAACCACTTCAAAGAAAAAGCAAGTACTCATCCTCTTTCCTTTCAGCCCACACTCCCTTTACTCCAAAGGGATGCAAAAAAAATAAGAGTGCAAAAAAGGTAAAAAAACAAAAATGAAAGCCGCTCATGCGTCCACCACTCACGCCGGGGAGGGGGTCGGGGCTGGCGCTGCCCTCACCTCGTCCTGCTCCTCGTGCTCGAGGATGGCCTGGAGGAAAGCGCGCCTCTCGTGGCTGGAGGACTTCTGGTCGAACATGCCGGCCTGGATCACCTTTTGGTCGACGTTGAGCTTGTACTTGGCCGCGGCCAGGATCTTCTCTTCCACGCTGTTGACCGTGCAGAGGCGGAGCACGCGCACCTCGTTCTGCTGCCCGATGCGGTGGGCACGGTCCTGCGCTTGCAAGTCCTGGGGAGAGAGACGCCGGTCAGCCCCAAACAAGCTCTTTATTTATTTTTTTATTTAAAAAAAATTTTTTTTTCAAACAAGCTCTTTAAATCGTTAAGGGACAGTAGATCACTGGATGCCGCTGGGAAAGGCAGGGGCCTTCCAGTTCTCAGGCGCCTGCCTGGCTGTTCTGCCCGCAACAGCCAGAAGCTCCGGAACAAGACCTGGAGCCCGTGCCGGGATGACTTCACCCCAAATTCCTGCAGAAGCGTCACTTTCTACCTTCGCTGGGATCTGACGGATACTCGGGAAGAAAGCGCAGTTGTAGAGGGCCACCCCAGGGGGTCATACCCCAGCAGCTCTTCTCACAGCTGCACAGGCCCCCTTGGCTGCCCCGGGCAGGGCCTGGCTTGGCGTGGCTGTATCACGGCGAGGGCACTGTTTACAGAATGACGCCAAAGTTGGGCAGCACCACGTTGATGCCTGGTTTGATTGGAGGCCCCGCTACTTCCTTGCCATGCAAGCTGGGCCCAGGCCCCACCTCTCGGAGCCTCAGGATACACTCTGCTGACACCAGCCCCTCTCGTGGCTATCGTGTGTGAGAGGAGCCAATGGGCATCGGGTGTTCAGGCCAGTGCCTGGTGTGGAGCAAGCGCCCATGAAGTGGTAGGCGTGGCGCCAACGCTGTATCATCACGCCCAGCGTAGACCCAGGAGGGGCTACGAGATCCTGTGTCTGGGGCCTGCAGCTGTGTGGGGCTGACCTCCAGATCTGCACCTCATGGGGGTGGCAGAGGCCACACCTGGTGGGAACAGGCGTGCCTTGTGTCCACGGTTCGTACCCCCACCCCTGCCCCGCAGCTCAGCCGGCGTGATTCCTGGCTCTGCAGTGTGCTTCATGACCTCTGATGCCCCCCGGGTGTGGAGGAGGACAGGGCTCCACGGGGGTCTCTCCCCCCGACAGCCTGTGGGTGGGGGAAGCACACTCGGACCACCTCTCAGGACACAGGCCAGTCACCGAGTCCGGGCGGGAGCCACACCCCAGGCTGGCGCACCAACCACCCCAGGCACTCGTCTGTCAGGCGCCCGTGGCTTACACACCGATAACCAGCTCTGCTGGGCTGTGGAGAAGGGCTCGCTCGCACCGTCAACAGGAGTGAAAGCTGGGGCAGCCTGCTGGAGGCCACTGTGGCAGAACCAACCAGAACGTGAAGGGACAGGCCTGTGGACCGAGCAATCCTGCCTCTCAGGCTCGGCCTGGCCGGTGCTCCAAGAGAGGGACAAGAGGGCTCCCCGAGGGGAACAGAAAACCCGGACGTCTGCCAACTGGGGTTTGAGTCAAAAATCCTGGGGCCACCATACGCCAGGACAGCTGGCGGCTGGGGAGAGTCCCCGTGTGCTTGCATGGAGACATGGACACACCAGCTGCTGGCGGGAAGAGACAGGTGCTGGACCATGCCGTGTTCATGCCAAAGCCGGAACATATGTGTGTACGTGGGTAGATGCTGGCTCAGAGAAGAGCGGGGTTGGTGGGGAAGGGGAAAAATGGACTCTTTAATTTGTTACTTTCACTTATTGGTATTTGCATTTGAAAAAATTACTACTTTTATAGTAAGACGTAAGAGGTAAACACTTACTTTAAAACTACTGTACCGGGGCTTCCCTGGTGGCACAGTTGTTAAGAATCCGCCTGCCAGTGCAGGGGACACGGGTTCGAGCCCTGGTCCGGGAAGATCCCACATGCCGCGGAGCAACTAAGCCTGTGCGCCACAACTACTGAGCCTGCGCTCTAGAGCCCGAAAGCCACAACTACTGAGACCTCGTGCCCCAACTACTGAAGCCTGCGCACCTAGAGTCCGTGCTCCGCAGCAAGAGAAGCCACCGCAAGGAGAAGCCCGCGCACCACAATGAAGAGTAGCCCCCGCTCGCCGCAACTAGAGAAAGCCTGGTGCAGCAACAAAGACCCAATGCAGCCAAAAAATAAATAAATAAAATAAATTTATAAAAACAAACAAAAAACTACTGTGTCTATAAAATACCACATCCCTGTTATCTACAGGCATGGAGCCCTGTGCAGGGTGTGTGGATAAGAAACAAGGGCAGCAGTGCACAGAGCACACAAAGTATGCCCCAGTGCGGTTTTAACAGGCGCCAGCCATGAGAGCTGAGCCAGAACATGGCCAGGAAGGACCTGCATGACTAAAACAGTGACCATTACTGCCAGCTGATAGGACTGGGGCATTTTCCACTTTCTTTGCACATTTACGTGACACCAGAATTTTTTTTGTTTTTTTGGCTGTGCCACGTGGCTTATGGGATCTTAGTTCCCCAACCGGGGATTGAACCCAGGCCCTCTGCAGTGAGAGCACAGAGTCCTAACCACCGGACCACTACGGAATTCCCAGGATTTTTTTTTTTTTAAATAACAACAGAACATGAATTTTTTCATAATCAGAGCAAAAAACTGTTTTGTTTTGAGAAACAGAGGAAAGTAACTGCTCTCTGGGCTTCTCTCCAGGGGCCTCCGGGACTCCAGGAGAATGTCAAGAGGCCAGCGGCACTCATGCTAGTGGGCATGGTCTCTCCGAGGCTTCGAGCCCCTCCCCCTAGGGGGCCTGAGAGCTGTTACCTGGTGGGGGTTCCAGTCACTGTCGAATATGATCACAGTGTCGGCTGACTGGAGGTTCAGACCCAGCCCCCCAGCCCGGGTGCTGAGCAGGAAGATGAAGTACTCGGAGCCGGGCTCGTTGAAGGTCTTCAGCAGCATGCCCCGGTCCTCCGCTTTCGTGGTTCCTGCCGGGGGGTGGGGAGAGCAGGGTTAGCAAGGTGACCGTGGCGGGGGGAGGGGGGGCGGGCAGTGGTGCTGAGGAGACAGAGGAACACCTACATCAGGGAGCAGGTACAGCGTCCACAGCTGTCCAACTCGGGCCCCCCAAGCCATGGCCACACTCGCTCAACACGTGGCCGTGAGTGGTGACTGGCGAACAACTCAGATTTACGGCGACACTACTGACCGCCAGTCCTTCCACCCCAGGAGAAGAAAACGAGCCCCAACGGGCCCCCGGTGTCTCCTCCGTGTAAATCGGGGCTGCTGTGGGAACTAAGCGGGCAGGTGCTCGAGCACCGTGCCCGGCACCCAGCAGACACCCAGGCAATGGGGCTGCCCTGCGAGTCGTCACCACCTGCCCTGCCCAGGGGTCCAGGGGGTGGCGGGAGACACTGCAGCAACACTGTTAACACCGGACCCCCAAACCCACGCGGGGTCTCCAGGTGGGCAGACGGGGCTGCTATGGTAGCGAACAACTGGCCAGAGGGCTGGCGCCTGCCCCCGTCCTACTGTGATGGGTTTTCTCCATTCACAAAGGGAGTCACCTACAGGCGAGCACACGGGGGGCTTGCAATGGAGACTCGTCTCCCTCTGGGCAGGACGGCTCCCCTCTTCATGGGGCCACAGGGGCTCTAACGTGACGGCCCAGGACAAGATCCTCAGCATCGTGACCCTCAGAGGCGCATCTAAGCTCCGCAGGCGACTGCCAGCCTGAGGGGCAGAGGTGCCTCTGGGAAAGCAGGTGTCATTTCTGGTGTTGCTTCCAGCCACTCGCCTACACGTCACGATGAACAGCATGGAGGCCTGATGCCCACTGGCGCCTGGGCCGCCCCAGTTCCAAGGAGGGGCTGAGGCAGGCCCAGGTGGAGGGGCCGCTCCCAGATGCCCAGCCTGCACCCTCACTCTCGGCATTCTGACAGCAGAAGGTTCCACTCCACGTGCCACCGAGCCCCCACCCTTGCCGTTCTGGCTGCACCGTGTGGCACGCGGGACCTTAGCTCCCCGACCGTGGATTGACCCTGGGCCCCTGCAGTGGAAGAGCGGAGTCCTAACCACTGGACTGCCAGGGAAGTCCCCCCCTTTGCCCTTCCTCCCCAGAGTTCCCGCTCATGTGGCAGTGACCACGTGAGGGGCCCAGAGATGCAGCCACAGCCAAGCAAACAGAAGTCCTCATCCTACATAGAGGACTCTCATCATGGAGGAAAAAAAAAGTGGGGGGCGCAAATGGATGGGTGCTGGGGTGGGTGGGAACACGCTCTTCACGTTCGGCCTGTCCTCCAGGGGTCGGGGCAGTGACACAGACAAGGAGCAGCACGCATGAAGGCTCAGCCCCTGAAGGACAGAGAGGCCACTGGGGAGGTCAGCACGCAGGGGGAGGGCGAGGTGAGCCTGGCCACGCAGGCCTTCCAAGCCGTGGGAAGCACCTGAAGGAGGGAGGTTTGAGGGAGGACCTGACCACAGCTGTGTTTGCAAAGGTCGCCCTGGACAGAATTCCAAGAACAGGCCGAAGGAAGGCAAGATAGGGATGCAGCAAAGGTTCTGGGTGGGAGTGGGGAGGGCAGAGACCGACAGACAGATCCGCCCAGCAACCACGGGTCCACGGTCTGAAAAAAACCACAGTTCCACAAGATGCACCGTGAAAGACACAATGGGGGCAAAGAGGTCTGGGGTGTCTGGCCATGGATGCACATAGCAACGAGCTTAGATAAAGGCTCTGAGACGTGTGCTTTACCCCACACTTCTTAACTGTGTTGACCCTGGAGGCCCCCAAGTCCATTTTTCTCGAGAGCCCCATTCACTCCATCTGACAGAGGTGGGGGGCTCCCTCTAGGGTCTTCCCGGTCAGTTGCCACGTGTCAGCGCACGGGCCCTGCACACTGTCAGCATCTCACTCAGCCCCCTCCTCCCCGGAGCTCCTGCGTGCTGGGAACAAGGCAGAAACAGGGCTCCTTATGAGTGCATGTGGTCACAGTCAAGTGCTGTTCCCAGGGAACTCGCCGCTATCACCCCTGCAGCATCGGTTTTCCTCCCTCCCTCCCTTTCCTGCTTCTCTCAGTGCTCACGGTTCCGGCATGAACGGGCCCGATTCCAGCTCCAGAGCCACCCAGGCAGTGGAGAGAAGAGCATGTCGCTCACAGCAGCCTAATGAAAGTTCACCCCCAGACCCCTGGGCAAAAAGACAAGCTGCTTCTCTGTTCGGGACACTGAGCAGGTGGAAGGAAAGCCCGGAGGGGACAGCTAAGAATGAAGCCAAAATGGAGGACAAAAGAGCCAAGAGCTCCAGAAAAGCCCCTCTTAACACCATCTGGGCACCTGGATCCAGCTGTGCCTGAAGCAAGCCAACCCTTGAGGTTCAGTTATGTGAGTCTATCAAGGCTTCCTTCCTTATGCCCACAGGGTATGGGTTTCTGTCACTTCCCACCATAACAGGACCGTAGAGCAACCCTTAACCACTGGACGCAGCGTTATGGTGCAAACACCGTAAGCCTCACATTCAGGAGATCCAGCCATGATACTCCCAGGGCCCTCCCTCCCATTCCCGCAAGCCTGTGTCACTGAGTGAGCCGCTATGCACACTCCTGCCGCTAGACCTAGAGAAGCTTTGGCAGCAGTGGATAAGGAGGCTGCCCTTTAACAAACGTCTCTCTCTCGGCATCTCTCTCCCAGCCGTACTCACCATCGAGCCTGAGGTATTTAAAGCCGCGATATGCAAAATAGTCTTCCATGATCGTCATGAGGGAGGTCATCTGACAGAACAGCAGCACTTTATGGTTGGTGGCCCGGAGTTTGGGAAGAATTCTGTCGAGCAGCTCGAATTTCCCCGAGGCTCGATACAGGTCCAGCCTGCGGAGTGGAGCGGGTGGGGAAGGACACACACACCACGTGAACCATAGCGCCCTGCAGGCGGGCCAAGGAGGACGTGCGCTCCCACGCCCAGGCTACCTGAGCCGGCCTAGGCAGGCTGGCCACCAGGCTCGGGGGCACACAAGTGCTTCCTTGGCAGACTACCCCCGCGCCCGCCCTCCTCCCCCCCCCACCAAAGTTTCAGCAAAGCCATTTCAACCCAACTAAAATAAACTTGGTCATGAAACTACTGACCAACTTGGATACTTGTAAGAGCGAGAGAAGGTGCTAGTTATTAGTAAAGACACTGGGACAATGGGCGTGGACAGGGGCTGCCCAGGGAAGCCAGGCCTCCTGTTTAAGAACCTTCCAAGAACAGAGGCTCACAGGGGAGAGTGCCCACACTGCGCCACACACAGGGCTAAGGGCCACTGCAACTTCCGTCATTCGCTCCTGGTTTACAGATGTGGAAACTGAGCCTGGGGGACAGTGTGACACGGCTGCTGACCTGCCAGGGCCCGGCTCAAACCCAGGTCTGTGGGACCCCATTATGCAATTTGGTATAAAGAACTACACAGATAAAGAACCTTTTGCCCTTTCATTCGGTGCCTCTGCTCTAGGAAATAGTTTACTATCCCAGAGAAATAATGGTGGCTTTAGCGTTAAGAATGTTTTAATGGTGAAACCTTGAGGCAGCATTTGTGTCCAACACCAGGGCTGAACGATGCCTGGGCTGCGCTTTATAAACAACGCAGGAGAAAACACCCCCAGAGCAAGGTGCGTGGCGCACTGTATAAAGAGTATCCCTCTGTTGGTGGGCAGAGTTTAGGCTCAGAGTGGTTAGGAAAGCTGTCACAGGTCACAGAGCCCAGAGGTGGGGCCTGGAAGCCAGGTCTGGTCACCTCTCAAAGTGGAGAATTTTTATTCTCTTCTTTGGGTTCATCTATGTTTTCAAAGTTTTCTGCCAGGAATATACTGCCTTTGAAATTAGACCAGTATAACAACAGAAATAAAGCCAACCAAAGAGAGAAACACTGGCACACAGATGGTCTGCCCACCCTGTTAAGCTAGGAAGATTCTCACCCTTGGACGATGCCACCGGTAAACCCAAGGTGCTCGGAAAAGGACTCCTGCGATGGAATGAGAGGTGGGTCAGTGCGGGGCAGGAAAAGGCGGCCAGGCCCCACGCCTCCGAGCCCTCCCACCCGTGCTCAGCGATCACCCACAGCGGTCCCAAGGCCACACACAGATGCTGAACACAGCTTTTCTATCCCACTGACATCCCTTCCGTCATGACCTAACACTCTTAACCACGGAAAGGAGCGCGCCAAGGACGGCGCGCGCCTGAGACCACACTTGGTGAGCTGAAATGGAACCCCAGGGGCCTCTGGCACGACCCCGGAACTTTATGCCAGAATGTATGGACATATGTGTGCTTTTCAGAAGCAAGCATCCAGACTCTCAAGGGTACTGGGGCCCAGAAGGTTATGGCCAGAGCCATCATGAAGAGGGACGCTGCTCTCCATGCTCTGCCAAGGATGGCCCCATCTGTCACCGAGTGGGAAAGGCTAGTAACCACCAAGCAGAGGCAGCACAACCCCACCGGGTGGGGGGGGAAACGACTCCAAAGAACAGCCTCCGAAGGCTTCGGCGGTTATCTGAGGTGGGATTTTCATTTCTCTTGCATATTTCCCTACAGTTTGGATTCTTTACAATATACGAGCGCTTGCAAACAAAACATCCATAAAAAGACAAATGCACAAGCATCGTCTAGCCTAAACCTTACAAGCTCTTTTTCTCTAAAGTTGCCAGAGAGAAGCGACCTAGCTCTGTCTAGGGGCTAGGCGCAGACAGACCCCTCTGAGAGCAGGGCCCTGTGCAGGCCTGAGGCCCACGAGCTCCGGGTGCCGCTGGGCCTGCCGCCCCGGCCCTGGGCCTCACCTCGATGTGCTGGAACATGTACGGGTGGTTGCAGATCTTCCTCAGCTGCATGATGGTGTTCATCAGGGTCTTGGTGCCACCTTTACCCTGAGGAGGCAGAAGAGAGGCTCCCGAATCGGTCTTGTCCCAGGGTGGGGTGGGGCGGAGGAGGCGTGGAAGAAGGACGTGGGAGGAGCTGTGGCTTGTGGCAGAGGAGACGGGGCGTGTGCAGCTGGCTCCTGTCGGGGCTCAGAGGCCTGAAGCCAGCATGAAGCCAGCGCTGGGGGAAGCGGAGACCCCCTGGCACCCTGGAGGGTGGAGGGTGGAGGGTGAGGAGGGGCCGGCGGGACGCAGGGGAAACGTGACTGGCAAAGAGCTGAGGGTGGATCGCAAACACTTTGTGAGGCCAGCTCTGTGGGCACTGGGGTGAGTCCCCGGGGCGGGGCTGCAGCCAGACGGCTTAGGAAGATGTCTGACTATGGGGTGAAGGAAGGATGCCGGGGTGGGTGCCGTGGGCCAAGAAGGAAACAAGGAAACAGGGTGCTGCAACAGCTCGGGTAAGAAAGGGCCCAAACGAAACATCTGGAAGAGAAAATGGGGTGGCAGGGCCAAGCCTGAGGCAGCAGGGGCAGAAGTGAGGGACCTGGGAGGACAACCGCAGTCCTGGTGAGGGGAGCAGGGGCGGCGGGGCCCAGGGCCTCAGAGGGGCTCAGAAGGCAGCCCAGCTCCCACTCCTCTCCACCGTAAACTAACGTCACCCCAACGCCATGTAATGACAAAGTAAACAGGCTCAGTGGCCGTGGCCGTCGAGGCTCTTTCCCAGCCGGGAAAGTGGGACTCCCTAGAATATTCTAACGGCTGGGGTCCGTGCTGGGCCCCCCACTGCCGACTGAAGCATCCACGGGAGAGAGCACTTCATGAGCAGAGGACCCCAGACTGCTGACGGGGAGGCTCGGGGGCCTCCCTGGAAACGGGCCATCAGCCTCTGCCCCCTCAGCCGTATGGACTGGACCCATCCACACCAGCTGTGGTTTAAACCAGGCCCAGTCAACACCCTCGGGACCACGAGCAGATGGGGCCTCGGCCACGACTATCACCTCCCAGGAGGCGAGAGCCTGCTGCTTACACTGTGCACAAGCCCCGCACCCAGCGGCCCCCAGCGCGCCTGCCGTGGACACCCGGGGGGGAAGGGGGGCCCCGGGCTAACCTTCTTATCCTTCTCAGAGCCATCAGTGAGCAGCACCCCCTTGGCCTGCATGTGCCGGTAAAGCACGCGCTGCAGCGCGGACATGTCGCACTTGATGACGTACTCCACCTGCAGGGCACACGCCGCCGTCAGCCGGAACTGGAGCCGAGGGTCCCGGAGCCCAACGCCCAGCCTGGGCCCGTCTCTGATCGCCCAGCCTCTCAGAGGCATCCTGGGCCCTGGGTTGTGTGCTCTGATCAGGGCACACAGGGGTGACTGTGAGGAGACCCCATACCCAGGGGGATGAGGGGAGATGGGATGTGGCAGACGCACCAGGGCAGAGAAATGTGGGGGGCTTCCTGGGCCAGATGGGGCAACTCGGCTACCTTCCAAAGGCCTGCCCACAGCCGGCCAAGAAACAAAGGGCAAGTGTGGCTGGAGGGGCGACTGGCCAGGGACCCCAAGCCCACCCAGGGGAGAGCGGGGGGGGCCCTGGGGGGACTTAGTGCTCTAACTTAGCACACCTGCCTCCCACTTGAGAGACCCAGTGAGGGCGAGTGGCCAACCCCAGGCGGGATCGACTCCTGAATGCCGAGGCCAGACCAGGGCCAGGCCTGGGACCCAGGGGAGCCACTCGACTGGGCCCACCCCAGGGAGGCCCCCTGGACGACGCTGCATTGGGACTTCCGCTCAAAACAAACATGGTACGTGGAATTCCCTGGTGGTCCAGTGGTTAGGACTCGGCACTTCCACTACCAGGACGCCAGGGTTCAATCCCTCGTCGGGGAACTAAGATCCCGCAAGTTGTACAGCGCGGCCAAAAAGAAAAAAACTAAACGTGGTACCTTTTCAGGTAACTGAGCCTCGACTTCCTTCTTGAGCCGCCGGAGCAGGAAGGGCCGCAGCACTTTGTGGAGACGACGGATGATGAGAATGGTTTCCTCCTCGTTCAGGTCCACCTGGCAGCCCCAACGAGACACGCCAACCAAGCGTTACCGCCAAAGGAGGGGACAGGGTGCAGGGAAGGGCCACCTGGAGTCAGCCTGTGCTCAGCACCTCCTTTTCAGACTAACCCTAAGCTTCACAGGAGCCTAGCAGGGCAACCGCTTCCTCCGGAAAACCGCAAGGATCCAAGACCTTCCACAGAAGTCCTGGGACACGGAAGCCAAGGCCCCAGGGCACTATGAAACACAGCAGCACGCTGCACCGCTTCCCCAAGAGTAACAAACCCACGTGCCTGGAATCCTGCCAACACGTCCAAACGAAATCTGGACAGCACTGCGGGGGCCACACGGATAGAGCGTGTGGTGTAACTGGCGGGTGCTCCAAGAAGGCTCTGTCACTGGAAGCCCAAATCAACTCTCAATTTGGCCTGGGTGGGATGGACGGAAAGAAATGCTGCTCTCCCAGGGGGCCTGCTACTCTGATAAAAATGTGAGTTAAAAAAATTTTTTTTAAGTGAAAAGATGACATCTGAACTTTTCTTCTCTGGGTCCCTTTGAGCAGAGCTTTTGCTCAACTTGAAAATACGTGAAACCAGAGCATTTGTTCCTCAGCTCTTGGAGGGAGGGGGTCCCTGGGAATCTGAAAACTGGGGGCTCCTTTATTATGGGATCCTTGGAAAGGCCTCAATTTCTCCTTCAGGAGGGCTTCTGCCTCAGCCCGTACCAAGGAGGCGGGACCCCATGGATGATGCTGACAGAGGGCCCCCCGTAAGAGCTGAGGAACAGCTGTCCCAGACCTGCCTAAGGAAAATCCGCTAACTGGAAACAAGTGAGCTGGGGCACGGCTGCCGTGGGCGGTGATGCTCATTGTTAAGCCCTGCGATCGTGCCCACCTCCTCGGTCACCAGGCTCAGGCCGCTAACCTCCTTCAACAGAAAACGCTGTGGTCACAGACACACCAACAATGCCACTCCCAGCCACGCAGACATTGAGAGACACTGGCCACAACCCACAGCCCTCTTTAAAAACAAAAGGGACAGAATCTGACCATGTTGCTCCTTTCACTGAAACCATCCGAGCTACCCGCTGCCCTCAGGGTGAAAATTAAACTCTCCTCAGGCCCTCCAGCTGCACCTTCACACCTCAGGGCCATATTACTCGCCGTCCCCTCCCTGTGCCTGGTGCACAGGGTCAGGGAAGCCCCGAGCATCCCCTGGGATTTCTCTGCCCTTCTCCTCTGGGGTCCTTTGTTGCCGGGGCTGCCCTGCGCTTGGCTGGGCCGGCTGTGGTGGGCACTCAACCCACAGCGACCCAGGGAAGCCAGCTGGGCCGGGACCATCAACTTGGAGGGTCCTCGGAGCTGCTCGTGGCCGAGGCTCACGGCTCCCCACCCCACCCCCCCGCCACCACGTGGCCGGCTGCACACCCACCTTTTCCCCGGTCATGGCAAAGGGCGCGTTGAACCACTGCTCGAAGGTGCTGCAGCTCTTGAAGATGGTGGGCAGCAGGAAGTTGAGGAGCGCCCAGAGCTCAGGGAGCTTGTTCTGCAGGGGCGTGCCCGTCAGCAGCAGGCGGCGGGGGGCCACGTAGTGCGTGTTGAGGACCTGCGTCAGCTTGCAGTGGTGGTTCTTCATGCGGTGGCCTTCGTCCACGATCATGTACTTCCAACGGATCTGCGGGCCGAGAGCAGGAGGTCAGGGGAGGCCAGGCAGCGGGGCTGCCCACCTGGGTGAGGACCTCATGGCCATTAGGCAAGAAGGCTCCGGGCAGAACGGCCTGCTGAGCTGGAGAACGTGAGCACAACAGCAGCCCCTGATGAGGGACCAGCTCACACCGCAGCCTCTGTAAAGCAGGGGGCGAAGACGGACACGCGGACAGGGAGACACGGCTGTGACCTGCGACTGGGTGAACAAATCCAGGGGCAGAAAAGTACTTTGGTTTCCCGAGAAAATTATGTATGCTAGTACATGACACGGAAAAACACCCCAAGTAACAACCCCCCTGCTGATCAGAGGCCCTCCGGGGTGGGGTCTTCAGGGGACTTGGTTCAGCAACGGGTGCATTTCCAGTCAGCAGGCGGCAGCTCTAAGGCAGGAGCAGCACAGGTGAGTTCAGCACAGGTGTGCGCTCTGGGGGCCCCGGCTGCGCCCCAGAGCCTGTCAGTGGCCACACGGCTGGTGGACACAGGCTAGATGCCGATTCTAACCATGAGTGTGAGCCTGCAGGCGGGAGCCGCAGGTGTAAATCCCTATTTACGTGTGACTGTGACGAGCTTCAGAGCCACTCTGGCTTTGGCTTCTTTGGTACAGCCTGGCTGAGGAACTGCACGTCAGGTGTCCCAGACGAAAAGGGCAGAACCGACTGGGGGAGGGGCCTAGCAGCCATTTCCCAGAAGGAACCCCCACGGCAGGGGGTTTACGTTAATTAAAGCCACTGTCAGACAAACACAGGATTTTCAGAGCCCCGTTCTCATGCTTGGGATGGGCCTGGCTTTGTACTGGGTCAGAAGGGTGAGCCTGCACACTGGACACCAGCTCCCTGGGCCCCAGTTTCCTTATCTGTAGCTCAGAGATACACATCAAGCACCACATGTCATCAGTACGACCAAGGCCGACAGGTGTGGCAACACGTAAACATCTCCTCCACCCACTGGGTCAAAAACTCTACCACTTGACTTAATCCCCTACACGGTTAGTGAGGCCAGATGCAGCACCTTCTGGCTCAACGCCTTCCCAAACCGGGAAAAGAGCTTTTTGTAGGCGAGGGATGGTGCCTGTCTCATATCTGGGTCATGGTTTATTCTCGGTAATTCCCTGATGGCCCAACTAGAGCTGCCTTCACAACTGTGTCAGCTAAGAGGCTGTCCCGCGTGCACAGCCCCCACTGAATGCACCAAGCCAGCGGTCCAAGGCTGACAGAACACACAGGACATCAGAGTGCTTGGATCTGGATGCCAAATCCCTCCTGCTTCGTGGGCCACTTTCCTGTAGGCTGCGGTAGGGAGACACGGCCACCAGGGAGGGAGGTCTGAGGCCTCTAGAGACAGGTGGAGACAAGGGGGGCCTCACCACAGCCCTGCCAGGGACACAACAGGCAAGACAGGTGGGTCGAGAGTCACCGTGTGTGGCCAGGCTCTTCGGGCAGAAGGCCCGAGAGGAGCCAGTCCACATGTTGCGTAGATGGAGCCAGTCTCTGGACGTGGCCCAGGGCCAGCCTGGGGACAGATGGTCGGAGAGGCAAGCCCAAGGTCACCTCGACCGGGGCTGTTCGCACACACAGAGCAGCTGTCTTTTTACACATATGCAGGGGAATCACTGAGAAATGTCTTCGGGGGCTTTGAGAAGATGGGAAGCGTGACACACTTGCGACAATCCTGGGCTGGATCACGGGCTCCCTGACAGCACGCGACGGCCTGGGCTGGCTTGTTTTACAGGCAGACACGCTACCTTTGCAAGGATGTGCTTGTCTTTAATGATGTACTCGTACGTCGTCAGCAAGACGTTGAACTTGCCGCTCCGGAGCTGGGGGACGAAAGCACGTCTGGCTGCTGGAGAGCCCTGTGAGGGAGAGAAGACACGGGCACCTCAGCCTCTGGGCCCCGGGTCCTGGCCCCTCACCCCGGCAAGGGCAGAGGGCCAAGTGTGGGGAGCGGAGAGAGGAGTGTGGGTCCTGGGCGGCCCAGGCCCCTGGGAGGCTTGCTGCCTGCACCTCCATCGGCCCCACTCCTGATGGTCGACCAGCTCCGCTTCCCACACCCTCCTCTTCCCGGGTCCCCATCTCAGGCCTCCAGGCCTCCCACACAGGCGCAGACCGCCGTGATCACTCTCAAAGGGCAGCTCCAGCCTCTCCCCGGTTAGCAAATCTGCCCCGTCCCTCCTGTTCCAAGCTCACGTTCCAGACAGAGCTGCACTCGTTCCCATAAGCTCTTGCTAGCCGAATGACTTTCAGCTCCTCAAACGCACCAAGTTCTCCCCACACACGCTGTCCCCTCTGCCGGGACCCGATTTTCCCCATCGTGGGGCTGAGAGCCGCTCAGCACAGGGTGGCGAGCCTGGACCCGGCAGACCTGCAGCCAAGGGCCCAACGGGGCTCTGCCACTGAGTGGCTGTGTGAGGCCCTCTCTGCCTCTCTCCCCACGAGGACAAGAGGCACGTTTAGTCCCCACTTCACAGGCGAACTGATCTAGAGGCGGCACTCAGAGCAGGCCTGTACGGGGCCCACGTGTCCTGGTGTGCCCCGTCACACAGCAGCCCACGGTGGACACTCGTTAAGTCATCCCACGTGAATGGGTTTTAACCAAAGCTCGGCAAGAATAACGAAATCTTAAGGTGAATGCGTTAATGTCACCACAGTCCACAAACTGAGTCCATAACTTCAGTTAAAAAAGAAGCATCACTCCTCGAAATAAAGTGATCCAAACCCTGTGTTAATGGCAGGATCCCATGTGTATAACATAAGAAGACGCGCACACGCACACGTGCATCCTGTCATTAATGCAAGTTGATGCCCCTCTTCACCCACACGTATCCCCTATTCTCCCACCCTGCCCATGCCCACCTCCTCAGGGGGCGACGTACCTTGTAGGACACCTTCACCACCGAGGGGGCCCACTTGTCAAATTCGTATGCCCAGTTGGACAGCGTTCTGGTGGAAACAAGGAAGGGAGAGTCAGGATCTAGTTCTGTTGCCAGCAACTGTCCAAAAGATGTCCACGAGGAAGTGAAGCTGATGTGTCTGTGACCCTCAGAGCTGGCCAAGTAATGGACCATCTGAGGGAAGGAGGGGATGGTGCCCCAGGTGGGAGACACAGGGACACACAAAGGCGTGGTGGTGGGTATAGGGTCAGCCTCCGCCAGGTTGGCCTGGGCTGGAGCAGGGCGGCCGGAGAGGGCCAGGACCAGGAGCTGGACCCTGGAGAGCAGTTCTCTGTCACTGCTGTGTGGCCACAAGCCCCTGTGAGAACACACCACACGCTGCAGACCTGCCTCCCAGAAAAACGCAGATTCACGGTGCCTCATTTCAGGCTCAGGACGCTGGGGGTGGGGTGCGGGAGTCATGCCACCGAGGCCGGGGCTATAGGAGATACCACCGAGTCGCGGTGCCACGTCAAAATGAAACTGGCAGCCACTGAAGGTTCCTGCCCAGTAAGAGACAGAATGAGGATGGGAGGCAGGCGAGACCAAGCCAGGCCCGGGCAGAGGACTGCAGGAGGGGGAGCGCAGGAGGGCTCGAGGCCAGGAAGAGGGGGGACAGACAGAGATGGGCAGTGAGCAGACGTGGGGGCGGGTGAGGAGGGACAAGTCACCGCCGACTACAAGAGAGAACCTCAGGAGAGGGTGACAGCGACAGTAAAGCCAAGTTCAGAGCAGGTGGGCTCTCGGGGAAATACTGGGACACAGAGTCTTCGGTGGGGGAGAGAACTCACTCAGACAGTCTAGACCAGGGGGTTTGTAAAGACAGGATGCAAAAGCCAAGTGGAAGAGACTGCTCGTGGCTCGCCCGGCTCCTCCCTGCAAGAAGCTCCACCGAGGAGCTCCCCCAGGAGCCAGGGCCAGCCAAGGCCAGCCAGGGCCAACCAGGTGGGCACAGTCTGAGCCAATGAGATGGAAGCCTAAGTCGCTGGGCTGAAAGTCAGGGAAAGGTCTTGAAGGAGGGTGGAGACTCAGCTGCCATATGCTCCTGCTGCCCTGGGCCCCGCCCATCATTCTGGGAACCCAGAGGAGATGATGGAGGCAGCGCAGCCGTCTTGCAACCATGAGGGTAAAAGCCTAGGGGCAGGGGTCACATGCTAAGGATGACTGAGCAGAAAACTGCAGGAGCCTGGGTCCTGGAAGCTTGAAGCCACCTGGCTGTGGGCTTCCCCTTACTGAGGATCAGCAAGATCGCCCTGGTTCAGTCACTGAGGTCTGGTTCCTATTGCAGGGAGCAATGGGGGAAGGTCGGGGCACTAAGAGAAAGAGAAGCCAAGGGCCAAAGCCTGGGGTGGGGGAGGGGCCTCCGCAGAGGGGGAGAAGAGCTGAGGGAGAGTCGGGAGCAGAAGTAAGGAGACAGGCCAGAGTCAGGGGTCAAGAGGGAGGCAGGACAAGCAAACTCATGGCAGAGAGCAGCACGCCCCAGCAGGTGGATGGGACAGTGGGACACTCACAGTCTGAAAACATCCCCCAGGGCACAGGTGGCTCCTGGAGATGACACTCAACAGACTGGGCCCCGGTCTGGGGAGCACAAGGGTGAAAAGGGCTGAAGATCAACACACGGGATAACTTCACTGAAGGGAATGGGGGAAAGCAGTCAACTTAAGTGACCTTGGAAAAGATGTTTTGGCTGGAAACTGTAAGTCTAAGGACAAAAGGAACTGGATCTCTAGTTAGTAAGGCTGTTCCTCACAGACTAAGTATTCTGAAAGCACTGTACATGCACACTGGGAACGAACACACGAGCAAGGAGAAAGGCTAGAATGGGCCCTGTGGTCCCGGCTGAGTCAAAGACAGCAGTATGGTCACACTTAACAAAACAGAGACACAGATGACCAGACGCAAATCATGTCAGCACGTGTGCACTAGGGTCAGTACACGTACATATACTTCCTAGCACTGCACACTGAGAGGGTCTAGAAGCAATGACGCCCCAGAAGCAAGGAGCACACCTAGCACCCAGGTCTTGGTTTCTAAGACCATTTTCTAATAAGGGAAACCAGGGCTTCTTGGAGAAATGGCTGGTTCTAGGCCTGAGAGGGAAACGTACCAGCTGAGCTTGGAGCGTCTTTGGGTGCCAAAAAGCAAAGAAGTGCTCAAAAACCCCACAATGATGGGGGCATGTCAAAGGAACAGAGCAGCCAACTGAGAGCTCCTGATGGCCAAGGCTGGAATGATTTGAGCAACAAATAAACTAGTATTGGAGTTTAACCCTATGTATAAAATAAACATCCAGGAGTCCATATTGATATAAATGATTGAATACATCCACAATTGGGGGAGAAGAGAGAAATCTTCCACATAGGAAAACTCTAAAAAATTTATGTAGTGATTTCACCTTCAAGGAGGTAGCTCTTAATTGCCCACCTATTATGTGTGGGCTGAACTTAGTGACTTTTTTCCAGAATACAGTATGGAAGGGGGGAAAAAGAGTAACTTCACAGTGGAGACACCTGACACACACTACCTCAGCCAGGTGATCAAGGTCAACCTCAAGAGTGAAAAGTCATGTAGACAGTAACTGCCCCCCCCTTGTGAGGTGATAAGACGCGTGCTTCACTTCTGGTCTTCATCCCGAAACCCACCATCCCATTTAAGGATGAAAAAATCACCAAACAGACCCAGGCTGAGGCACATCCTACAAAACACCTGACCAGCTCTCCTCAAAACCATCAAGGTCACCAAAATTACACCAAGTCTGAGGAATGGTCACAGACCAGAAAAGACTGAGGAGATGTAAAGGCTAAATGTCATATGAGGGACTTCCCTGGTGGCGCAGTGGATAAGACTCCGTGCTCCCAATGCAGGGGGCCCGGGTTCGATCCCTGGTCAGGGAACTAGATCCCACATGCATGTCGCAACTAAGAGTTTGCATGCCACAACTAAGGAGCCCGCCTGCTGCAACTAAGACCCGGTATGTATGTATGTATGTGTGTATGTATGAATGAATAAATAAATGTATGTATGTATGTATGTTACATGGGATCCTGGAATTGATAACGGAAATTAGGGCAAAACTAGTGAAATCCACATAAAGTTTACTTAATAGTAATGTGTTTAATTACTAGTAATGTTCCAGTGCTGATTCCTCACTTGTGACGAATGTAACACGGTCACGTAAGATGTGATCAACCACAGGGGGATCCTGGGGAGAGTATATGGGAGCTCTGAGTACGACCTTTTCAACTTTTCTGTAAATCTGATACTATTCTAAAGTAAACAACAACCACAATGCAATGACAGAGACGTGCTGAAAGGACACAGGGACCGATCTGAAGCATCTCCCTGGGCCAAATCTGGGACAATTTAAGCAAAGTAAATAACAATAGTGTCCACGAGCCAACTCTTCTATGAAGAATTACACCATTAAACAATTAAATAAGGGAGAAGAGACAGCTCTGCCTTGTAGTGGAATTCCAAGACCTGTAGAAGGAATGACGGAAAGAGAAAACCACTACTCGGCACTTTCCAGAGTGATCATCATTTCAGGTGAGACTCCTCTGACGGATGCTGAAATTACGGGCGAAAGTATGATGAGAAATGGGATATTCATACAGCTTCTAAGTGCCTTCTCACAAGTTACTTATAAATTACAAAGGAAAACTCTTAGGTTTATGTGGGGAAGCCCGCAGGCACCACGTAAGGAAAGACCGAAGTGATGCTCTCCTGTCACGGAGCCCCTGGGCTCGTGCCTCCTGATGTGAGGCCCCAGGAAGGGCACAGCACCCACCCCGGAGTTTCTCGCCAGAATCCCAGAAAGAAGACACATCACACAAACCCAATCTGAGGGACAGTCTACCAAATGCCTGGCCAGGATTCAAGTGTCAAGATCATGAAGGACAAAGACGGACTCAGGAACTGTCACAGACACGACATGACAGACACACGGCAACAAAAGGCAAAGTGGGATCCTGGACCAAAAAAAGGCCTTTAGTGGGGAAGTCTACAACATCTGAACAGAGTCTCTAGATTCGCTACCAGCTAACAATGATTTGTTAAATCACTGTTACTATCCTGGTGTTGAAACTGTCCTAAGGTTACGTGAGATGCGGGAGGCCGGGTGAAAGGTATAGAGGAACTCTTTACACTACTTCTGCAGTTGTTTGTAAGTCTAAAATTGTTTCAAAATGAAAATTTAAAAATGACAAACCCAGGCTGCAGAGCAGCACGCTGGACAGAGCTATTCCAGTGGAGATGAAGTCACGCCTGGGAGGCTGAACAGAAGGGAGGGGACTTGAGTGAGTGGAGGGCAGGGAGTCGGTGCACAGGCAAGGGCAGCGGGAAGCAGAGAAGCAGCTGGGTCTGACCACGGCCTGGGACCTTCTGCCACACCATGGAAACAGTTCCTTCTCCATGAAGATCTGTTCCTGCCAAGGCAGCCAGATTTACACCGCCATGAGGGACAGAAGGCAGAAGGAGGAAATCAACTTCTCAAGGTGAAGTCTGGGAGGGTTCTGGGGCCCCCAGCCGTGGATGCGAGGCCTCTGGAGGCCTGGCCACCTTATAGGTAGGAGGGCATGTTCCCATGGGCTGAGGGATGAGTACTCGGTTTCCTATCCTCCCCCTCGACAGCTGACTTGAGGCAGACATGGTTCCCCCTGAGCGCTGGGCCGACGGTAAAGGGGGTTCCCCTTCAGGGCCAAGCCAAGTGTACACACAGAGGCCTGGCCACATCAGAGCAGACCATCCCCCAGGCCCATGACTGGACGGTTGCCTAACATGTGACCTGAACTGGGTCAATGACAGCCAGTCCTGGGACTTCTGGAAAAAACCCGGGAAGAGGAGAACCATTTTGTGACACATGCAGAGCTGGGAAGAGGGACGCCCAGATGGCCTGAGGAATCCTGGCCCCTGGAAGGGTGCCTGCTGGGAGGAAGAGACCAACGGTACCAAGAGGTGGCAAATGAGAGAGCCTCCTCTGGACGCCGTTTGGGTATCCAGATGCCACCTGAGCGTCTGTGGTGCCTGGACCAGGCTGGGACGTGATCGACAGGGCTTGGTGCCCCAGCAGTAAGTGGACACAAGTGTCTGCACAAATGGCTCCACTCCACATTTCTAGTGGGCAGTTATCTGACTCCTGTGACAACCTTGTGTGGAATTTGCTCATTGTGGGGCCAGAAGAGGACACCAAGGACATCCTGTGAGAGCTGCCCCAACAGGAATCATAGACGGGCACTCCATCACCTGCCCTTCTTCTATCCTGAGCCTTGACACCAGAGGCAGGTGGCTATGGGCTGAGTTGTGTCCCCCCAAAATTTGTATGTTGACATCTCTGTGCCCAGCACCCCAGAACGTGACTATATTTGGAAATAGAATCTTTAAAGAGGTAATGAAGTCAAAATACGGTCATTGGGGTGAGCCCTAATCCATGACTGGTATGACTTCATTATAAGAAGAGGAAATTAGGGCACAGACACACATAGAAGGAAGGCAATGTGAAGACACAGGGAGAAGACGGCCATCCACAAGGCCAGGAGAGAGGCCTAGGGAGAAACCAGCCCTGCTGACACCTTGTTCTCAGACTTGTGGCCTCCCGGGAAATAGTGCCTATTGTTTAAGCCACCCAGGCTGTGGTCTTTCATGAGGGCGGCCCAAGCAAACTAACACACAGGCGTCTGAGCACAGGCCGGGCTGCTGGTGACCTCGGGTGGCGGGGCCTTCCCACCGGGCACTCACGGCCCCTGGGGCGGGCACACTCACGAGAGAGGCACTATGATGAGGAAGGGCCCGTTGATCCGCTTGTGCTCCATGAGGTACGTGATGAGAGCGATGGTCTGGATGGTCTTCCCCAGGCCCATCTCATCAGCCAGGATGCCATTCAGGTTGTTGTTGTACAGGGACACCAGCCACTCTAAGCCTTTGATCTGCAAGGAGAAGCGGCCAGGACTGAAGCCCAGGTTGGGTTCGGGGGTGTTCCCCGCGCTTCGGAGACTCACAAGCTCTGCCCCAGCCAGGGACCTCCTGCGGCCATCTTCACTTGGTATTTTGCTCTGAGTCAGCCCACTCCTTTCCCACTCAGCCTCATCCTCAGCAATCCTGTCTCTGAAATCACAGGGTTGCTGTGCTAATGAGAGATGTATATGAAATGTCCTTTCTGGGCGCACATTTAAACAGCTAAGCTTCTAACTGTTACAGTGTCCGTCTGTCACTGCCTGACACCAAGCCACACAGCACACCGGGACCAACCTGCCCTCAACCGTGTGACACTGGATTCAGGAGAGCGTTGGGGCTTCAGCGGAACTTGGTGATGAGTTCACCACATGACTAACAACTGCCTCAACAGCATTTCAATATTAACTGAAAGGATTCCAAAGCTTGTGAAGCTTTCTGAAACACAGTCCATTAGAGAGAATATTGTCTTCAGAGAAAATCTGGAAATTTTCATAACAGATTAAGCAAGTTACGTCTTGCCCATGTTCTGATTTCTCTCATTACACTGGTCTCTGGAAAGTTCCACTGGCCACAGGATTCACCTTTGGCACTTGATATCAGCACGGAGGTTCTGAGAGTTCTTTTAAGGGAAGTTGGGGATCAGGTGTTACAACCAAACTGAGTTATCAGGGACATGTGTCCTTTGGTTGGGGATATACCAGCTGCCTCTTGGGAGCTTACAGATGAGCCTGGGATATGGGGCCACAAGAAAAAGATTTTTACTACGAGCAGCTCCATTTCTTGGTTGTTCCAGGCCAGACCCTGACAAAGAGCTTCAGAGGCATCATCACTTCATCCTCTATATATAACCCTAACCCTAACCCTAACGCTCCAGAGGTGTCATCACTTCACCCTCAGAGGCTGGCAGGAGGGGCTGCTGCCCCATTTCCCAGAAGGAAGGACCGAGTCTAGGGCTGCTAACCTCTCCTGCCTTGCTGCCTCATGCTGCACAGAGCTCCAGGAAATATGTACTGAGCACCCATGGGCCCACACCCGGGTCCCATTCTGGCTCGGCCATTCCCCAACTGTGTGATTTTGAGGAATCGCAGTATCTCTCTGTTCCTCAGTTGTCCCTCCAACCCCCATGAAATTGGGAGGACCACAGCACCTACTTCAGAGTGGTTGAGGGAATTCAGATGCTAACAGCCTATAATGTGCTCCTATTCTGCTTGGCACATATGAAGCACCCAGCAGATACTGATTTATTGCAACATTTCATTTCCTCTTGGTCAGACCATGCTGTTGCTTTACAGATGGGGAGACCGAGGCTCAGAGGGGAAGAGCGAGTTGCCCAAAGACCAAGAGTGTACTGTGAACTCAGGTCTGCCTGCCTTCAGCAGCCACCCACGACCTGGGAACCCCTCTGCCGAGCCCACTATGTGGACGTGGCCCCCTCCAACCTACCTGGTACTGCTTGAGGACGCCGTTGACCATGAGCGCCGACTGCTTATCCACCCTCTCGGTGACGGCGTGGGCCACGGCGTAATAGGACTGCAGGCCACGAGCGAGGGCCTGCGACACGCCGTACTCGTCATCAACATCTTGCTTGGCGTTCCTGGGAGCAAGATCAAAGGGCCGTGTGAAGACACACATTCCTACTTGTGACAATGTGCTTCTGACACAAACCTCCGCAGAGCAGCTTTATGGCCTGAGCCGGAAGACAAGCCGAAGAGCAGCCGCACAGTCTGAGGACAGGCAAGGCAGCAAACACTAATCCAGGTGGGCCCAAGACTAGACTTCTGGGTGCCATGGGAATCAAGTCACTGTCACACCACAGAAGGAATGTTACTTTTAGCCAGAGGCTGGTCACATGGCCCACCCTCTCTACCAGGAGTTCAAGAGTCTAAAGGGAAAAGGTACACTCAACAGCCTTGCACAAACCAGAATCATTTATACTTCGGCTGTTTTGTAATCTAATCTAGAATTCTTTAATTAAAAAAACCTCTTTTTATTATTTTATTTTATTTTTTTGGCCGCGCCACGAGGCTTGCGGGATCTTAGTTCCCCAACGAGGGATCAAACCCAGGCTCCCGGCAGTGAGAGTATGGAGTCCTAACCACTGCCAGGGAATTCCCTGGAATTCTTTAAAAAAGTGACTTTAAACTATTTACATTTTATTAATGTGACAAATATATGTGATCCAACTATCAAATTGTTTTATGCTATGTTTTGTTTTTATATCTTCTCACAAATCCTGCACAGTGAGCTGGGTTTTCTTAGCTTAGAGGGTTTTTTCCTATATATTTCCGATGGATTTCAAAGACTGTATGTTTGTTCTAGCGGTTCCCTTCATACCTAGTGCATATGTAATACATAATACTCTCAATGCTCTATTAAAGAGTATCCATTAACTCTGTACTGTAAGCCACAATGAAACTGGTATGTTAATTGTAACTGTGCTTACAACGGCAAAGGATGAGAAACAACCTAAACGACCACCGCCAGACTCAGGCCACAACGTGAGAGTATGACAGGGATGCCACGTGGCCAGATATGGAGGAGTGAGACACCCTGTGTGCACAGACACAGGAGCAAGGGGCAGAACACTGTGCCCCAGATACACTTGTGCAAATGAAAAGAAACAGAGGTACACGTCATGCTTACTGATGCACAAAATATGTGTGGAAGACACACGATGCTGGAAGCAGTTTCTTCCAGGGAGGAGATGGGGAGGGCTGGGGCTGGAGCACAAGCATGAGGCGGCCTTTTGCGGTAAACCTGACTGTCTCTTAAACACAGGATGAGCCACGTGAATGGATGGAACGTCATTCAACCCCTACAGATATCAGTGACATCTGAAGTAAATCAATTGGGTGTTTGTGGTCCCACAACGGCTGCCGGCTGGACAGTGCTGTCCGGGGAGAAGCTGGGATTCTAACGGCTTCTGCCGGTGCCACCTCGCAGGAAGCTGGTGGAGGGATGCCTTACTCAATGATGTGCCGGGCGTCCACCTCGGAGACGTCGTCGCTGTCTGGATCCGGAATCTTCTTCTTCTCCTCCACGGGCAGGGCGGGAGGCTGTGCTGGCTGCGGCTGCTCCTCCTCCTCCTCCTACCAAGAGACAAGCCAGTGTCACCTCAGGTCACCCCACAGTGATGTTTTTACAGCCCACGTGCCCTCTTCCTACCAATCCCAAAACACGTCATGCTTTTTATTTGCATATTCTTTTAATTGCTCAGTGTATGATTTTTAGTTTTCGTAGCAGGGTCCAGACACTTCTTTTTAAGGACATCTCAGGGTATTCTGTACTTCTGTTGCACCCAGCCCCCCTTACACAATGCATACTACTAAAACAGCTTTTCCCTTCTCTTGGATTTCCTAGGTATTAAACATTTTATAGGTAACCTTCAATATTTATTGCTCTTGATTTACTTTCAGCTTTACTGACATGGCCAAAATGTCTAAAATATGTCAAATAAGACTGATGATAACAGGCACCATAGTTTACTAAGAGGTTTTCTATAAATCTGTATATTAAGTATGAGTGTTGTGTTTCATTAAAAGGATTTTTCAACATTTACTGAGCAGATAATAAAGGGGATTTTGTATGACATATTGAAAAAACACACACAAATACATTTCCCAATATTAAACCATCCTTGTATTCCTGTATAAATCCCACAAAATGTGTGTGTATAATGGAACTGCTATAAAACTAAAAAAAAGGAAAAAGTATCTGTAATTAACCTGTCAAATTATTCCAGTCAAAACCCAGTGGGATTTCCTTCGGAGCATGCAGAATAATTTTACAGATCATTTGGAATAATGAACAGGTAATGACAGCACAAACATTTTGGTCAAAAAAATCATAACCGGTAAGACTTATCCTAGTTGATATTACCATGCTGGGAATTAAAATAGGAATGGGAAGCCTGGCTAATTCCAATTAAAGGGGTCAGCAAATTTTCCCCTCAGAAAGTGACTTTAGGGGCTTCCCTGGTGGCTCAGGGGTTAAGAATCCGCCCGCCAGAGCAGGGGACACAGGTTCGAGCCCTGGTCCGGGAAGATCCCACATGCCACGGAGCAACTAAGCCCGTGCGCCACAACTACTGAAGCCTGCACACCTAGAGCCTGTGCTCTGCAACAAAGAGTAGCCCCTGCTCACTGCAACTAGAGAAAGCCCGCGTGTAGCAACAAAGACCCAATGCAGCCAAAAATAAATAAATAAATAAATTTATTAAAAAAAAAAAAATTCCCCCTGGTTCTCCTGGGGAGTAGGTGGGGAGAAAGGTGGGGCTGCTTGACAGCCCTGCCTGAGGTCTGACTTATATTTAAAAAAAAAAAAAAAAGTGCCTTTGAAGCTGGACAAAAGTAGCACAGGCAACCATTTCAGAGCACTAGGAGTCTGAGAAGCATTAACACTGAAAAAACTGCTGAGTCTTGGGTAAGAAGAGTGGAAGTTTGTAGAGTTCTTACTTGGGGGTGCTTTCATCTCTCCTACCCCCAGCTCCCAGTTCTGATGTGAAAGCTCTCCCAGGGTGGGCAAGCCATGAGGCCTGGCAGCTGAGGCTGATGGGGACTTAGTCATTTTGCAGCAGTGGACGATGCCCGGGCCAGCAGCACTGTCAATGGAGGTGAGGACCTCAGCCATGGGTGGGGAAAGCATATTACTGGCTGAGGGCTGTGCACATGCACAGAGGAAACGAGAAAGGGAGAAAGGGCCCAGCAGAAAGTAAAAGCCAGGGTGGGCTTGAAAATGGCCCAAACTTGGAATGTGTTCTTCTACACACACTAATCCACTGGCTGGAGAAAGAAGCCTTACTGGCTCAAGGTGTTTGAGTACAAACTCTCCCCAGTCACTGGAAGACTACTAAGTTATGAAGAAACACAACCCACTCCTAGAGAGCCGGGATTAAAACTAAAAATGAGAAAAAAACAAAAACAATAAACTGAGCAGACACCAAAGGCAGTACACACCCTGGGAAAACATTCCACAGATTCGGCCTAGATAATTCACTAAACAAACAAAAACACCAAAAAGAACGCACAGGGGTGGAAGGCAGAATCCAGAGTGGCTAAAATAGCCTTCCACTAAACATTCATTACAAGACAAACAAAAAGGAGGAGAATGTGATACGAACTCAGGGGAAAAGACAGTCGGTTGAGCCTGTCTCTGTTCCCAGATGTTGGATTTAGCAGACAATCTTACAAGCAGCTATTACTACATATATGTTCAAAGCTATTGTAAATATGTTCAAAGAAATAATGGAAACCATCTTTAAGTAGAATGAATCAACAAATACAGAGTCTCAATAGAAGACAGAAATGATAAACTTCCCAAATTTGATGAAAAACATGACTCTACGAAGCCAAGAATCTGAACAAACACTAATGAGAATAAACACAAAGAGAGAGTTCACAAACTGCTAAAAGCCGAAGACAAACAGAAAATCTTGAAAGCAAGAAAGAGAAGATGAATCATCAAGTACAAACGAGCATCTATATAATTAGTAGCTAAACTTTCATCTGAAACAAGAGACCAGAAAGTAGTGGAATGACTATTCAAAAGTAAAAAGACTGTCAACAAAGAATTCTATGTCCAGCTAAACTATCTTTGGAAATGAAAGCTAAAGAAATACATTCCCAGAAAAACAAAAGCTGAGAGAATCTGTTGCTAGCAGACATGCCTTATAATAAACGGTAAAAGAAATCTTTCAATATATTCAGTATCTTGCAATAACTTGTAATGCAAAAGAATCTGAACAAGAATATACATACACACACACACATATAACTGAATCACTTTGCTGTACACCTGAAACTAACACAACATTGTAAATTATACTTTGATTTTAAAAAATGGTTTAAAAAAAAAAGTCTTTCAAGCTGAAAGGAAATGATAGGTGATAGTAAATTGAATCCATAAGGAGAAATAAAAAAAATCAGAAATGGTAAATGCATGTATCAACATAAAAGACTCTATAAATATATTTTCCCTTATTTCTTCTTCTCCAACTTCTTTAGACTAAGTCAAAAGATTATATCAGGTATTAATTAGAAGACTGTATTGTTGGGTTTATAACATATATAGACATAACATATGTGACAATAACAGCACAAAGGAAGAAGAACAAATGGAGCTAAGCTGGAACAAAATTTCCATATTTTACCAGAATGTAGTTAGTATTATGAAGCATATGATGATAAATTAACATGCATATTGTAATCCTTGGAGCAACTACAAAGAAAATAACTTTAAAAATACAGTAAGGGCTTCCCTCGTGGCGCAGTGGTTGAGAATCTGCCTGCCAATGCAGGGGACGAGGGTTCGAGCCCTGGTCTGGGAAGATCCCACATGCCGCGGAGCGGCTGGGCCCATGAGCCACAACTGCTGAGGCCACGTGCCACAACTACTGAAGCCCACGCCCCTAGAGCCCGTGCTCTGCAACAAGAGAAGCCACCGTGATGAGAAGCCCGCGCACCGCGACGAAGAGTAGCCCCCACTCAGCGCAACTAGAGAAAGCCCTCACACAGCAATGAAGACCCAATGCAGCCAAAAATAAAAATTAATAAATTAAAAAAAAAATCAAATGATCAACTTAATAGAAAAAGTATGAGATAAAATCTAGCTCACACATGCTAAAAACTCTCAGTAAACTAGGAATAGAAGAGGATTTACTCAACCTGATAAAGGGCATCCATGAAAAATCTATAGCTAACACCAAACAATAGTGACAGACTAACTGCATAACCCTTAAGATCAAAAACAAGCTAAGGATATCTGCTCTAGACACTTCTATTCAACATTGTACTGGAGGATCTAGCCAGTGCAATAAGGCAAGAGAAGGAAATTAAAGGCACACAGAGGGGAAAGGAAGAAGTATTGAAGAATTATGGTTATTTATGAATGACATAATCCTGCATGTGAAAATCCTAAGGAATCAAACAAACAAACAAAAAACCCTATTGGAATTACCAATATGAGTTCAGCAAGTACGCAGAACACAAGATTAACATTTAAAAAATATACATATAAAATTGTATTTTCATGTAATAGCAATAACACATCAAAAAATAAAATCAAGAAAACAATTCTATTCATAGTAGCATAAAAGGAATAAAATATTTAAGAATAAATTTAACAACAAAAAAAGTAAAAACTATACTCTGAAAACTACAAATCATTGCTAGGAGAAATTAAAGATGAACAAAATAAATAGAGAGACATCTCATGTTCATGGACTGAAAAACTAAATATTGTTAGGACGTGATTCTCCCAAAACTGATCTATATATTCAACACAATCTCAATAAAAATCCCAGCAAGCCTTTTTGTAGTAACTGATGAGCTGATCCTGAAGTGTATATGGGAATGCAAAGTACCTAGAATAGCCAATGGAGCAAACAAGCTGGAGGACTAACACTACCTGATTTCAAAACTTGTAATACAAGACAGTGTGGTAGTGGCACAAACACAGACATACTAATCAACAGGAAAACACTGAGCATCAGAAACAAACCCTTAATTTTATGGTCAACTGATTTCCCACAAAGTTACCAAGACTATTCATGGGAGAAAGAATAGTCTGTTCATCAACTGGTGCTGGGTAAGAAGGCTATCCAAAGCACACACACACACAAAAAAAACAACTTAGACCTGTACCTCAAACCATACACAGAAATCAACTCAATTATGACCCTAAATGTGAGAGCTTAAATATAAAACTTCTAGAAGAAAACATAAGAGAAAAACCTTCGTGACTTCAAACAGCTCTTAGATACAACACCAAAGGCACAATTCATAAAAGAAAAAATCGATAAATGGATTTCATCAAAATGAAACATTTTTGCATTTCAAAAGACATCACTGAGGGAAAAGAAAGGCAAACAGACTGGGAGAAGATGTTTGCAAGCTATATATCTGATCAGGGACACGTATCAAGAATATATAAAGAATTCTTACGACTCAGTGATGAGATAACAAACAACCAAATTAAAAATGGGCAAAAGGGACTTCCCTGGTGGTGCAGTGGTTAAGAATCTGTCTACCAATGAGGGGACACAGGTTTGATCCCTGATCCAGGAAGATCCCACATGCCGTGGAGCAGCTAAAGCTCATGCGCCACAACTACTGAAGCCGGTGTGCCTAGAGCCTGGGCTCTGCAGCAAGAGAAGCCACCGCAATGAGAAGCCCGCGCACCGCACTGAAGAGTAGCCCCCGCTCACCGCAACAAGCCCGTGGGCAGCAATGAAGACCCAATGCAGCCAAAAATAAATAAATTAATTAATAAATAATTTTTTTAAAAAATGGGCAAAAGATTTCAATAGATTTTCACCAAAGAAGATACTTGAATGGTGCATAAACATTTGAAAAGATGCTCAACATCATTATTTACTAGGAAAATGCAAAGTAAAACCACAAGATACCACTACACACCCACAAGGATGGCTATGATGTAAAGAACAGATAACGCCAAGCGTTGACAAGGATATGGAGAAACTGGAACCTGTAAAAAGGTACAACTACTTCAGGCAACAGTTTGTCAATTCCTTAAAAAGTTAAACATAAACTTACCATATGACCCAGCAATGCCACTCCTAAGTATCTATCCAAGAGAAATGAAAATGTATGTCCACACAAGGACATGTATGTGAACGTTCACAGCAATGTTATTCATAATAGCAGAAAATGGAAAAAAACACAAATGCCCACCAATTGGTGTATGGATAAACAAAGTGTGGTATATCTATACAATGGAACATGACTCAGGAATAAAACAAACTTTTTTTTTAAGACCTTAACTTTTATTAATGGTTTCTCCACATTTATTTTTAAAATATTTTAAAATTGAGATAGAAATTACTTAGAGTAAAATGTACGTATCTAATAAATTTTGATAAGTTGAGTTTGATAGGTTTGGAAATATGCATATAAGGGTTAAATCTACACCTTCAAAGCATAGGGTATTTTTTTTTTTTGCTTTTCCATTATGGTTTATTACAGGATATTAAATATAGTTCCCTAAGTGTAGGACCTTGCTGCTAAATAGTGCTGCTATGAACATAGGGGTGCATGTATCTTTTTGAATTATAGTTTTGTCCAGATAAATGCCCAGGAGTGGGATTGCTGGATCATATGGCAACTCTATTTCTAGTTTTTTAAGGAAACTCCATACTATTCTCCACTGTGGCTGTACCAGTTTACATTCCCACCAGCAGCAAAGGAGGGTTCCCTTCTCTCCACACCCTCTCCAGCATTTGTTATTTGTAGACTTTTTAATAATGGCCATTCTGACCGGTGTGAGGTGGTACCTCATTGTAGTTTTGATTTGCATTTCTCTAATAATTAGCGATGTAAAACAAACTTTTGATGTACAGACAACATGGATGAAAATCAAAAACACGCCACGTAAAATAAGCCAGACACAAGATACTACATGTTGTATAATTCCACTTATGTGAAATTCCGGAAATGGCAAATCTATAGAGACAGAGCAGACCAGTGGTTTCCTGGGGCTGGAGGAGGTAGCGAGAACAAACTGTAAATGGGTGAGATGTCATTTGGGGTGACAGAAACGTTCTAAAGCTGGTGTAGAGTAATGATTGCACAACTCTATAAATTCACTAAAAAATCACTGAATTGTACTCTTACTGTGGGTGCATTTTACATATGTAAATTATATCTCCATAAAGCTGTTTAAAAAATTACAACAAAATGTTACTGGTCTAAGAATTATTAGAACTTTAAAAGAAACTTAACAGTACATCAACTATACCTCAATTTAAAAAAATTAAATAAAATAAAAACCAGAAAAATAAATTATAAAAGAAAAAGAAACTGAACATGTGACCCTAAAAAGACACCAGTGTGTCTTTAATATTAGTTTTTTAAAATATCACAGATCAGTGGGGAAGGGATGGACTGACAGTATACCAACTGGCTTAACGCTACTACTGGGGAGGGGAAGAAAGGGCTCCATCTCAAGCCCTACACAAAATAAATTCCAGATGACCTGAAGAGCTAAGAGGACAAACCACAAGAAAGATATAGGTGAACACCAAGCTGATTTCAGGCCGGGGTAAATACATAAAGAACACTTAAAAACCCAGTTGAAAAACACAACTGATTAGAAATGGGCAAATGAAGCAAACCATTCACAGAAGAAATCTAAATAGTAACACCTGAAAAAATGTTCAACCTTAATAAGCAAACATCTGCCCATTAAAATTCCCTTTTTAAAATCTTATGGAGGTGGCAAAAGCTTTTTAAAAGCCTTGTAAGACACTCTTACCCCAGCTGAAGGGTGAGTGCAGGACAGCACCCTTCTGGATGCTACCTGTGGAAAACGAGCCCTGCTTTCGGACACGGCAGCCCCGGGCTCCCTCTGAGTCTCCCTTCCCGAGGAGGCCACCCAGGACAGACAGAGGAACAAGGCACTCATCAGAGCTCTGTCAACCAGCAAACATCCAAAAATCACCATAACGTGGCATAATGAAATGATTTAGAGAACATACACAATACATGCAACCATCTGTAACATTGCCAAAGAACAGATTACAAGGGGCCAACATGTATATGATTTCATGCTCACTACTTCATACCAATATTTTTTGGAGGGGAGAGCTGTTTGGGCGCCTGAAATGTGGCCCGTACGACTGAGGACATATGAGTGAGGACATTTACATTTTACTTAATTAAGTGAAAGTGGAAATAGTCACGTGTGGCTAGAGGCTACGGTACTGGACAGTGCAGCTCTAAAGCACCAACTTTCAGCCTTGCCCCCTGCCCGTGTGCCTATCTCCTGCCCGATTCGATGCCTGGCTGGAGCGGGAGAGGATCACTGTGCCTGCTGTGGGTAGAGGTCACACCACACAGCACTGTGGGCCTCGACAGCCAGGAAATGAACTCTTACCTCCTCCTCTTCTTCTGAGCCACTCTCTTCACTATCAGATCTTGGAGCTACTTCATACCTAAAAAAAAAAAAATCAGCATTTTAATATAAATCTCCCCAGAACCAGCATGATTCACTTTCCTTAGCAAATTAGCCTTTTTCCAAATGTAAGCAGGATCACCCCCCAGCTGTCAGCTCCCCTGGAATGAGGCCGACCGTTGACTCAGGATCCTGGCTGCCTCCGGAACACGAAGCCCCACTCACCCCGGGTTCATTTCCAGCCAGGCCTCCAGCTGCCCTGCTTTGGGTGCGTCTGTGCCCGTGAGGATCTTCCCACTCTCCACGTGGATCACTTTCACCGGAAGGTCGCTCATTTGGCTGGTCTCATCCAGAGGCTGAAAAAGAGTCACACGTGTGACTTGAGGTTCCGTACAGTCTATACCTTGGGCGCCCCGCTAACCATGGCCAACTGGGGAAGTGCCCTCCCAACTCCATGCCCAGAAAACGGCACACCAATGTGACCAGTGGTTGTGGAGATGGGTTAACTGCATATTAACAATTCAGTAAAAAAATATATATATAACCCATTGATGACAGTTGCTTCTTGGAAGTAACTGATATCCACGTTTTAATTTTCAAATAGGTAACATATAGTTCAAATTCAAGAGTATAGAGTGTGGACTCTCCCTCCCTATCCCCCTGCCTGACGGTTTCTCTTCACAGGCGCCCACCAGTATCATTTTCTCCTGTGTTCTCCCAGATCAATTCCACACATAAGGAACACGAACTTAAGTACTCCTTCCTTTTTTACCCAAGTGACTATGCTATTCCTATTCTTCTGGCCCTTGAGTTATTCAATTTATATTGTATTTGTAGACTGCAACAAGGGTCCTCATTCTTTTCTGTTAAACAGCTAACTAGAATATTTGAAAAATAAAACTTCCTTGTAGCAACAAATATTGAATTCCTCGATTTCCTGAGATATCAACTTGGGATGAAGTTTACCCCTTCATCAGTTCCTTCACATTTCCTGGTGAAAACCTTCAGGACGAGGATGAGGATGGAAACCTTTGTTTGCATCTACCAGGAACTTATACCTCCCACGCCTCCCTCCATCAACACTGACCCACAGAAGAGATTAGTCTCCATGCAGGTTAAAATCTCACCCTTAAAGTGGCCCACCACGGAGGGGAACAGCAACCCCCGCCCCACGAATGAGCTCTGCAGGCTGCCTCAATCAGTGACTTGCACCCCTGAGTCCTTCCTGAGAGCCGTTACGGTGCTGATGCCGGGCCCTCCCCACCCCCAGAATCCTGACAGAGCTGCTCTTGGGTGAGGCTCGGGCCTCTCTGGTTTTAAAAAGCTCCCCAGCTGATTCTGACGTTCAGCCAAGGCTGTGAACCACTGGGTGAGAACAAGGACAATCAGCAGCCATCATCAAGTGATGGTTCCTGTGACTAAACAGGATGAGCAGCTGCAGTGATTCCCCAACAGAATTCCCCGAGTCACGCTTTCCTGCGATGTGACTTCCCCCTTGAAAGCCACAAATGGCCGTGTGAAGGCTTTGCACTGTAGTAAAATGCCAGCCCACATTTCTCTTAAAAAATTCAACAACGGGCTTCCCTGGTGGCGCAGTGGTTGAGAATCTGCCTGCCAATGCAGGGGACACGGGTTCCAGCCCTGGTGTGGGAAGATCCCACATGCTGCGGAGCGACTAGGCCCGTGAGCCACAACTACTGAGCCTGCGCGTCTGGAGCCTGTGCTCCGCAACAAGAGAGGGCGCGACAGTGAGAGGCCCGCGCACCGTGATGAAGAGTGGACCCCGCTCGCCGCAACTAGAGAAAGCCCTCGCACAGAAACGAAGACCCAACACAGCCATAAATAAATAAATAAATAAAAATTAAAAAAAAAAAATTCAACAACGTTTCAAATAAAATCATGTGAAATAAGAATATTATTTGAGTTAATCACTATAGTCATTCATTTCTGGGAATCAGGTCAAAGGAAAAAGCGTGCCATCTGCTACGGACTGGAATGTGTCCCCTCCAAAATTCATATGCTCAAGCCCCAGCTCTCCAGTGTCACTGTATTTGGAGATGGGGCCCTTGGGGGGAAATTAGGGTTAAATTAGGTCATATGGGTGGGGCCCTCAGGATGGCATTAGTGCCCCTATAAGAAGAAACACCAGAGCTTGCTCTCTCTCCCCCCATGGGAGGACACAGCCAGAAGGCAGCAGTCTACAAGCCGGGAAGAGTCCTCACCAGGAACCAACCTTGCTGCTCCTTGATCTCCGATTTCCAGCCTCCAGAACTATAAGAACGTATGTTTCTGCCGTTTAAGCCACGCAGGCTACCAAAAAAAAAACAAAAACAAGAACAAAAAAAAAACAAAAGGGACTTCCCTGGAGGTCCAGTGGTTAAGACTCTGCACTTCCACTGCAGGGGGTGCGGGTTCAATCACCGGTCGGGGAATTAAGATCCCGTGTGCCACGTGGTCAAAAAAAAAAAAAAAAAGCCACACAGGCTATGGTGTTTTGTTATGGCAGCCCAGCAAAGAGAGCATCAAAAGGCAATGTACAAGGGGGCTCATTACAACAATGTGTGGGATAGAAAGAAAGGAGACAATGGAAATAGCCACCCATAGGGGAGGGGATATATGGTGGTCCATCAGAGCTGCTCAGTGCAGGATCTAACAGCTACAGATGGGAAGCAACTTAGATAGCTATCAATCTGAACGATGAAAGAGATCCTAGTACATCAATACAATAAAATGAAAGAACTAATGGCTTGATATGGAAAGTGGTCCAAGATACCTCCTAAGCAGGAAAAGTCTTGCTATGTGTAGACTGACCCAAATGGTCCCAAAACAAAACAAAGAGAATATAAGCATAAAGGTTTCTGGAAAGATACAGAGAGAGACATCAACCAGGGATCAACATGCATGCTTGTGAGAGAACAGGCACCATGGGGGCTTCTACTTTTCATGTTATCATTACATTTACGTTTCATGTTATCATTATCATTTTTTTCCTAGAAGTATTACATTTATAATTCAGAGAAGCAAGCACTAGCCACCTCTCTAATACGGTGGCATTAGAAAGAGTCAGGTAAGTGTACGCGAGCTAACTTGGAAAGACTAAGATACCAGGCGGGAAAAAGAAAACCACCTGGAGGCACAGGTACGGAAAAGGTCCCAGAGCAAACACACCGAAGGTTACTCAGGTTTCTCTCTGGGAAGGGGGACTGAGGAGGGGCTGGAGGAGGTGGTAAAGGCCACACCTTGCATTTACACCTCACTGTGCAGCCTTCTTTAACACTAGTGTGTTAACCGAGAGGAGGCAGACAGGAGTGTTGTGGCAAAGACGCGTGTGTGGGGACAGCAACCCCTGAGTGGGCCTCACTGCACGGTTCTGACTTTTGGAACCAGGCTAGTATTTCACATACTAAATAAAGAAATGAGGAGTAAATAAATAAAACCAACAAGGGTTGGGGGGAGCCTCACTAACAGGGGCACAAGGGGAGAACTAATCTTCTGAATGCAGTATCTGGAGCATGTACTTTCAACTTCAGACCAACACTGACCTCTAGCTAGGAGGTCTCTTTCTTTTTATTTTTTAATAAATTTATTTATTTTATTGATTTATTTTTGGCTGCGTTGGGTCTTCGTTGCTGCGTGCATGCCTTCTCTAGTTGCGGGGAGCAGGGGCTACTCTTCGTTGCGGTGTGCGGGCTTCTCACTGTAGTGGCTTCTCTTGTTGCGGAACATGGGCTCTAGATGCACGGGCTTCAGTAGTTGTGGCATGTAGCCTCAACAGTTGTGGCTCGAGGGCTCTAGAGCACAGGCTCAGTAGTTGTGGTGCACAGGCTTAGTTGCTCTGCAGCATGTGGGATCTTCCCGGACCAGGGCTCGAACCCGTGTCCCCTGCACTGGCAGGCGGATTCTTAACCACTGTGCCACCAGGGAAGCCCCTAGCTAGGAGGTTTCTTTTGCAGAGGGGTACATGTTAGCCATTCTGAATGTACTTCCTGCACGGTCTAGGACTGAGGAAATGAGGGCCTATCTTGTGGCAGACGGGGGTCAGGTTTTGGGCTATTATAACGTGGACAGGGAGAAGGAGAGAAAGAACCCCGTGGTACTGGATAAGAATTGGAAGTATCAGTGTGACCTCAGTATTTTTAATATATATAACTAGTTAATATATATAACTAGCAAAGCGGATGTGTGTGCATACACACATCTGTTTCCTAGATCTGTCCACTGAGAGGGCCCAGAAGCAATGACAACTCAGTAGCAACGAACACATCTAGATGATGGTTTCCAAACATTCTTCTCTGATTAAAGGAATCAGGGCTCCTTGGAGAAATGACCGAGTCCAGGACTCGGCCAGAGAAAGCAGAAGATGAGCCTGGGCCATTTTCGCGTGCAAGGAAGTCAGAAAGCCCTCAAAGAACGATGGGGACACATCAAAAGCAGGCAGGAGCCAATGTGAAGGGGCTCCTACTGGCCCAAAATGGAACAATTTGAGCATCAAGGTACATAATAATAGTGCAGGATTAAACTAAGTAAATCCATTAAACTAAATAAGAATCCATGAGTCAGTACCAAGGGTTGCCAAACCATGAACAAGCCAAATAAAAAAGAAGGGAAGGCTTTTCCTTCCTGCAGAAAGTCAACTAATAAATGCAGAAGAAAAGACGGGGGAAAAAACATCACCATTTTGTAACCATTATGGCAAAAACTGATACAGGCAAAGACAACAGATGCTGAAACAGCCGATGAAAGTTTGAGGAATCACGTTATCTTTACATAGTCTGAGAATCTCCGCACAAGGCACTTAATCTTTACAGCTGGAGACACCTTGGCGGCCACAAAGGCTCAAGGTCAGTATCACCAGTGGGGGAAGAAATCTACGCCACACACTCCTGATATGACGCACGGAGAAGGACCCGGCGTCACTTTGGGGTTTTCTGTTGCTGTGAAGGACACTGGAGGGTCAACTGTGAAACCTTAACAAGGGCTGTGAATTAGATCACAGTATTGCGTCAATGTTCATTTCCTGGTTTTGATCATTGTACGGTTGTGGAAAAGAACAGCCTTGCTTTTAGGATGTACACACTGCAACACACAGAGGGGTAAAAAGCCCTCACGTGTGCATCTGACCCTCAAATGGTTTAGGAAAAAATAATGACACGTGAAAAGTGGGAATCTGGGTGAAGAGTATGCAGGAACTCTCTGCACTGTTCTTATACCTCTCCTGTGAGCCTGAAACTTTAAAGTGAAACTGAGAAATAAATAACAGCACGTGCATAGAAAAAGCTCTGGAAGGAAACGCACCCAATAGTAAACAATATTCTCTCTGGGCAGTGGGAACGAGGAAGGGTGGAGTGTGGCAGGGGACCTATGTGGATTTTTACCATTGTCATATACTTTTATAATTTCAAAGGAAAAAGAAATTTTTTTTAAGGATGAAATAGACCTAACCTCCAGGGCTGGGCTGGCATTTCCACAGAAGAAACCCCTGGTTCCTCACCTCGCCATCGGGTCCGATTGCAGGTGTCTGTCCTTCAGCGTTTTCTGCCTTCTGTTAGGAAAGAGAGACACAGTCACCCCCCGACCGGGGAGGCCGAGGCACACGTGCACACACAGCCGCACCAGTCCCACCGAGGGGCGCACCTTCTTTTTCTTCTTCTTCTTCTTCTCCTTGGCGACCTGGGCGGCCTTGTGCTGCCGCACCAGCTCCGTGAGGTTTGCCACGTACTCGTCCGTCTGCTGCAGGAGGTAGGCCAGGCGCTTGTCCTTCTTCTGGTCGATGAGCTTGCGGTACCCTTCCTCGTCCTCGGCCTGCAGAAGCGCGCGGTTATGGCACGTGCCCGTGACACGCTCGTCCACCAGCACCCGGGGCGGGAAAACCAGACTCAAGAAGCCCGCGGGGCTGCTGTTAACCAGCAGCCGGACCCACATGTAGGGAGCGCTGAGCTCACACCTGGGGCTGCGCTATATTCACACCTTTCACATAACTACTGACTCCCCTTCAGAACTTCCCCAGTTCCCACCCCGGGCCAGGCTCCTTGGGGACCTGCTGGACAGACATGGTCCTGCCAGAGGCCATTTAAAAGCTCTGTCCCCTATGTCCACAAACACACCCAAATCCCAACCCTTCTCTCCACCTTGTCCGAGCCACCGCTCTCCCACAGACCGCCTGCCCCGGCTTTCTGAGAACACATCGGATCATGTCGCCCCCCGCCCGCATCCCAGCTTACAGCCTCTCTCGGCTCCCCGTCATGGCCAGAATTAAATCCAAAGCCCTCCCCGTGGCCTGCAAGGCCCCACATGGCTGCCTCCGGGACTCCAACCTCACTCTGCCCCACGCCACGCTGTTCCAGCGGCCGCTGGCTGAGCCTCACACACGGCTTCTTCCCGCCTCAGGCCTTTGCCCGCAGCTCCTCTTTGCTGGGAGGTGCTTCCCCTGATCTCCGCATTCGTGGGTCACACCCACCCTGCCCGTAACACCCAGTCAATCCCCACTCCCTGGCCCTGCTTTGTTCTCCTCAGTGCGCTTTTCACCACCCCAAACTATCTTGTCTGTCTCGCTTGGGCATCTCTCTCTCTCGGGCCAGCACGAGCCCCACCAGGGCAGGGACTCTCCTTCGTACTAATGTGGCCCCGTCCACTCAGCAGTGCCTGTCAATATCGGCCGGGTCAGAGAGCCCTCCACGAATAATACATGGTCAGACGCGAAGGGTGGGGTGGGAGGTCGGGCTCACACCATCGGCGGCTCCTCCACCAGGAGGGGTGCCACCTCCGCCTTCCAGAGAGCACAGAGCAGCCAGCTAACCAGCTGAGGTCACGCAGCCGCCGATGGTCAGTGACCGGGCAAAGGTCTGGAGTCAGGTCTCTCAGACTCCCAAACCCAAGCCCCTTCTTTCTCTGTCCTGCCTCTAACTCTGAGCACCAAAATGCCCCGGCATAACCCTGGGCGGTTGATCCGCCCCCATGCCTGCGACACCCAGCACCCGCGTGAAGGGACCCGGGTCATGATGGCCAACTGTACCATGAGCCTCCGCATTCTCTCCTTCTCGATTCTTTCATTCTCCTTCTTCTGTTCCCGCTCAGTGTTGGCGTGGTATGTGGCCACCGCCTTCGTGAGTTTCTGGATTTTGCCTGTGACCGATCTGTGATATTCTTTGAAATCCTTGGCGTGCTGAAGAATGCTGTTGAGGTATTCCTGCAGGACGCACACAGAAGAGCAGACTGACTATGGGACAGGAGTTGCCGTGGTGTCACCCCGAGGGAGACGAAACTTTAAAGGGGGCTTGGTGAAAACCAAGGGGACGCAACCAGAACGATACCGAGACACTGTCTGCCTACGAGGCCCAACATTCTCTGCGTGGACTGTGTGGTGAAAAGGGACCCCCCCCCCACCTCAATGCGTAGCAGATGGGGCAAATGCCCTGGCAGAGACAACCTGGCAGTGTCTGCCACCCGCTGCAAAATGCACCCGCCCTCCCACCAAATCATTCACTGCTAGGGATTTATTTTAAGGAAAATAGCAGAGATTGGCCCAAAAACCCAAGGACAAGAATGCCTATCCCAGTATTACTTTTAACACTGGAAAGCTGAGAGTATGCTGTGTGTCCCCAAACAGGGAAACAGTTTCATAAATCACTGAATGCTGGGCATACTGAGATGGACAACACATATGTTAAGATCATGCTTCAATAAAACTTTAAACAGCTCAATGTGCATATATATATTTTTTAAAGGCAGCTGTTTGACTTTTGATTACTGTATGTATATAGACAAAAAAGGTCAGAATGATATACCAAGATATTAACAGTAGTTAACACTGAATATTGACTTCTCTGTTATTTTAAACTATGCCAGTAAGAGACACTGTTTGGAGGCAAACTTTAGAAAATATAAATGAATGAACAAACAGAATCACCCCAAATCCTACTTGAGTAGAGATTTTGGTCTCCTTGACGGATCTTGTAACAACCTCAGTCAGATCACGGACTGAGGACCCTCCGTGGCTCCCACCTCACTCACAGCACAAGCCCAAGTCATCCTCCCGGCCCACAGGGCCCTGCACGCTCTGCCCATCACCTCCCCACTCTCACCTCCTCCCACCCTCCCCCTCGCTCACCCCACTCTGACTATACTGGGTCACTGTTTTTCACAGAACACTGGGGCACACTCCCCTCTGTCTGCAAAGAGCCTCGTCCACACATCGGTGTAGCTCCTCCCTCGGGGCTCTGCTCAGACCTCACATCCTCAGGGAGACTGTCCCCGACTGACCATCCTCTGTAAAGGGCTCCTCCATCACTCCCTATCCCCGCTTCATGTCTCCTTACACCCTATTCACTCCCAACGTGTTATACGTGTGCTTGATTATGACCCACCTTTCCGTACTGTTTGGTTTTTGTCCACTGAAGTATTCTTAGTGCCTAGGATACTCTTATAATGAACAGAAAAGAGACTCGGACATCGTGCTGAGAGGAAAACCAAGACTCGACAGTGCAGAGCTGACGACTCAGGCACACGGTCAAGCCTGCGGCCGCGGGGACACACCTGGTGCTTCTGCCGGCGCTTGCGCTCCTGCTCTATCTTCTGCTGCTTCTCCAGCTTCTCGGTGATGCGGGCCTCACGCAGGGACTGCCGCTTACTGCGCTTGTAGGCCTTGGCGTTGAGGGCCGTCTCGAGGGCCGTGTCCCTCCTCATGCACACCACCACCTCCTGCCGCAGCTTCGGGAAGGAATAGGAGAAACTGGCGACGGGCACGACTCGGTAACATCCACGCAACACATGCACCTCCGTATCGCAAGCCAGGCAGCAGGCTGCCGCTCCCAGGAGCACCCGTGAGCACGAACGCGTGCGTGGGGCGAACCCGTGGTGGGTGCCCGCGGGCGGGGCACGCACAGGGTAGGAGACAGCTGCTTCTGGACACCCAGCAGAGAGCCCTATGCTCAGGCCTTCAGGTCTCCAGCTTTGCCCTCCCTCAACCACAAACAAACTTCCTTATTGGTTGTTCAAAAGTAAAGGACCCTTAGAAATTAGACCCATCTAGGGACTTCCCTGGCGGTCCAGCAGCCAAGACTCTGCTCTCCCTATGCGGGGGACCCGGGTTTGATCCCTGGTCGGGGAACTAAGACCCCACATGCTGCACAACATGGCCAAATAAAATAAAATTTAAAAAAAAGAAAGAAAAAAAAAGAAAGAAATAGACCCATCTAAGTACCCTGCTTCAAGCTGGCCACTGCCACCTTAGGGAAGGCCCACACTTATTCATCCCAATGTCCCTCCACTGGGCAGGACATGGAAAGGAAGGGGGACGGTGAGCTGACAAGTGTGCTTGGGCACTGCGACTTTTGTTTTTTAAGATTTTTTTGATGTGGACCATTTTTAAAGTCTTTATTGAATTTGTTACAATATTGCTTCTGTTTTATGTTTTGGTTTTTTGGCTGAGAGGCATGTGGGATCTTAGCTCCCTGACCAGAGATCGAACCTGCGCTCCTTGCATTGTAAGGCGAAGTCTTAACCGCTGGACCACTAGGGAAGTCCCGGCACAGCGGCTTTAATGGTCAGGGTACATTTAATAACTGCCCAGTGAGCGGCTCTTTGAATCTAAGCATCAAGGCTGGCAGAAAGAGTCTCTTCCGAAAGCAAAGGCCCACGCCTGCGCCCACCTGCCTCTGGAAGTTCAGCAGCCTCAGGGCCTTGAGCTCGATGGTCGCTTTGGTTCGCAAATCCCCGGCCAGGGACCCGGGAAGGTTTTCAAGTTCCTGAATTCGGTGTGCGATGCGAGCCTGCAGCCTAGGGCGCGAAGACAGAAAAAAGACAGATGATGAGAGGTCTCACCTGTTTACAAGGAACCCATCTGTTCCCTTTCTTTGAAGCTGGAGCCTCAGAGGGAAGCCGATATGAATCATGAGACAGGAGATGGCCGAGAAGAGGATGCCACATGACACAGACTACATACGGCGAGGAGGGCAGGGTGGGTGTGACCCACGAATCCCGAGACCTCTGTGGCTGACCACAGAGGTCTCGGGAGCCACAGCAAACAGGAAACCTGACGGGGCGCAGCTGGCTTCTGGCATGTCAGCACTGGGAGCCGCCTCTGGAGTCAGGCGGGCCAGGGTCTCCATCCCAGCCCTGGGAATCTACGTAGCCCATGAGCCTCAGTGTCCTCAGCTATGAAGTGGGGAGACCCCTCAGAGCAACCCTACAGGCTTGGTCTGAAGTTCAAATGGGATAATCTCCTTACTCGGTCTTTCACACACTTATTGAGCACCTACTGTGTGCCAGGGACCACTCCAGGTGAAGGGATTCAGCACTAAACAAGACTAACAAGGCTGTTTGTTGCTCTCATGGAGCTCACAGCATTATCAGGACGACAGGCCTTAAGGAGTTAAAAAATTAAGTGTCTATGGTAATTCCGGAGAAGGACTTTGAGGAGGGTCCTGGAGGGGAGGGGTCGGGGGGGGGGCAGGGCCTCTATAAGGTGGGGACCTTGGCAATAAAGCTTAAATAACCACAAAGAGTCATGCAGAACATGTGCAAAGTCCCTGGGGCAGGAACAAGTCTAACCTGTTTAAACAGAAAGAGGAACCGGGACAGTCAGGTAGATGAGGACAGAGCATTGGGCAGGGGCTAAAGAGAAAAGGGTTACTCGATGGATAACAGGAAGCCAGTTTTAACCCAGGGAACAGATCTAACATAAGTTAATTGCAAAAGAGACTTCAAACTGCTGTGTGGGAAACACTGCACAGGCAAGGATGGGAGCAGGGAGGCCAGGGAGGAGGTGTAGATCAGATGGCAGGGTGAACAGCGCTGGGGGGAAGGGAGCTGAGAGGGTTCACCAAGGGGACACCGAGGATGAGGGAGTACAAGCGAGGGTCAAGGAGCCGAAGGGTCCATGGTCCATTCAGCTGCTGCATGAGAACAGAGACAGAAGGGAAAACCGGGGGGCATAAGGCCATCTGGACAGGCCATCTTTAAGCCGTCCAGATGGCGCAGGTGGGGAGGCGCCTGGGTACAGGGGCTGGAGCTCCAGGGCACGTCACAGCTGGAGATGCGCTCCGGTGACAGTCACTGGCACAGATTTACTGACGCAGCTGGGGATTTACGGTGAACAAGGCACAACCCCCTCCCCTAATGGAGCTGACATTTACCAAGGGAGGCCAGCCCTGAACAGGTTATAAATGCAGTGGAGAAACAGGGGAGCACGAGGTGCTCAGGGAGTGAATCTCAGGCGCCCCCAGCAGTGTGGGACAGGGTGATACAGACCTACTGTGCACCAGGCATCTCACACAGCGCCCAGCGCTCAGGAGGCCTTGGCAAAGCGACCAACAACTACTGATGTTTGAGGAACATCCACCGCAAAGCTTGCCAGGTGGCTTTTTGAGTGCGGATGAGCCAAAAGTTGGATAATACACTGTGTTGGAGAGGTGAAACAGCACTTTCACTCCAACACATACAATCTCCACGGAGGGCAGTTTTGCAGAACTGATGAAATTTCCACGTGCACGTAAATCCCCTGCACCCAAACTATGCCGTGTTCACAAATTTATTCTGACATAAATGCACACACGTGAAATGAGAAATATGCAAGTGTAGTTACTACAGCATCTTTTCCCCAAAAGATTAGAGAGCACCTAACGTCCATTCGGGTAAGACACTGGCTAAATAAGTCACAGCAGAGCCACCAGGCAGAATGTGTCCAGAAAAAAAAGAGCTTATTTTGTACAAATAGGGGATGATCCCTAAGATATTTTGCTAGGGGAGGAACAGTGCACATGTCAGGTACCATTTGGGGACTGCACAGCCACTTGCACCTATCTGCCTGTACACATACTCGATTTCTCTGGAAGGATACACACTGACCCAGAGAACTGGGAGGCTGGGGACAGAGGCAGGAGGGTGATCTCTGGCTGCATACCCCATAGGCCTTTAGAAGTGTGAACCACATCAACGCGTGACCTGTTGGGCGTGGGGCGCACGGCAACACCCTCACCTGTACTCCCGCTCCTGCAGGATCTCCACGGGGTCCAGGCCCCGCGGCTTCTGGATGGGGGTGATGCGGCTCTGCTTCTGGTGGAGCGGCACCATGGGGGCGGGCTGGGCCGGCTGCCCCGGCGACTGTGTCTGGGGCGGCATCACGGGGGAGGCAGCAGGAGGGACGGCGGGGGGCGCAGGTGAGGGGCGACCCGTTGGCTGCGGGGGGATCAGCTTCTGAGGTGTGCTTGTGGGGGCAGCAGCATTCGCCATGGGTCCTGGGGGGAGTCAAGAAGCAGGGCACAGCATTGAGTTCTGAGTCCATTCCAGGTGGAGATGACAAGCCTGCTGGGCGTTTACTGCCCCGGGGACTAACTCGTCCCCAAGGCTGACAAGGCCTGGGCAGCTCCCCGTAACCCCCACCTCTCACTGCCACACCACTCCTCGCCTATGGGGCTCGCTTCCTCTTCCTCCTCCAGATCTCAGCCTACAGGCCCCTTCCCCAAAGCCCCCTACTGGTCCAAGTGCTGAGTCTGGGTGTGCTCTTGCTATGCTGTGGCCTCACAGGAGCAGCAGTTGCCTGCCTTTCATCCACCCCAGCTCCAACGGAATCCTATTTAAGCGATTAGCCCTTCAATGCCCATCACTGAACCTCAGGGCCTGTGAGGATGGGGAATGAGTCCGTTTTATCCACTGCTTTGACCTAACAGATGTGACCTTCAAATAAGTACTAACTACATTTTACACAGAACACAGGGGAGACAGAATCCCGAGCCGCCCTGCCATCCTGCCTGCCTCTCACAGCTCTGGGAGGGAAGAGAGTCAGCCATAACCTCCAGGCTCGGGACACTGCGTCCTGAAGGACACTGCCTGCAGCTGCAGCCGGGCCTCTCACTTGAGTCCCACGGTGGACTCAGTCATTAGTATCCTTCTCTTCCCGCGAGCAGCTTAGAAACCCCAGGGTCACCGTGAGCCACAAGACAAGGGTGGGCAGGTACAGAGGAATGGAACCAAACCCAAGCCTTTGGGAGCTGAGCAGTGCCAGGTGAGACCCAAAGAAGACGGCAGAGGCAGCAAGGACGCATCCTCGGCCCGTTCTCTCTGACCGGGCTCATCTCAGGGTCTGCATGATGCAAACTTGACATGGGAGTCAGGGCACAGACGTGTCACCAGAACAGAGGGAACTTACCTTCAGGCCAGGGCTTGGGAGGCCCTCCTGGGGGCTGGCCGGGCATCCCGGGGGGCACGCCTGAGGGTCCTGGAGGGGGCATGTTGGGCCCTCCCATACCTGCACGCAGGGAGAAACGGACAAGAGGATAAAACGCGTCCTGTGTTTCTCCCTGCACCTGCCTCCCTGGGCAGCCCTGGCTCCAGGGGACACACCCAACAACAAGCCCCTCATTGTGGGCACCAGGGGAGAAAGGGGGCAGCTGGAGAAACAACATTTATCACGACAGCAACCCTGCTGTCGGGGAAGCCGATGGGCGGCAGAGTCCAGAGCTGCCCGACACTGATGCCCACACCCCTGTCAGTTTGCTCTGAGACCCCTCCCTACCCCGAGGGCCATGGGCGGTGGGCCTTACCGTGAGGCCTGCTGTAGTTTGGAGGTGCTGGTCCAGGACCGGGGCCTGGCCCGGGCCCGGGGCCAGGTCCTGTTGCGGACACAGAGGGTGGAGGTAGTGTTGGCATCTGCTGCTGCATCCCGGGCATTGGCCGCTTCCCCTGCACTGCCATCTGCAGGTGGTCAGGGAGGGGCTGCCCCCGGGCCAGCATCTTGTAGGCCATGATCTGAGCTCTGAGCTGGTGCAGCTGGTTCTGGTTAAAGGGCGTCGGGCCCCGGTTCTGCTGCCCCAAAGCCTGGGGGTCAGCACCATCCAGCGGGGCGCCTCCAGGCCCGGACGACATCTGCGGGCCCGAGGACGGGCCGCTGGCTGGAACCGGACTGGAGGCGTGCTCGGAGCCACCCAGGGGCGAGGGGTAACCTGCGGGGAAATGTGGATCCGAGCGGTCACTCGGCAGCACATGTCCAGTAATTTTTAAGGCAGAGACGGGAACCCTTGCCTGCTTACACTGGCCCCTACCCTGAGATTTCGTTCCCATGATTACACTGGCCCCTACCCTGAGATTTCGTTCTCATGATTCAAACAAGAGGCACCCAGAGGGCACACGCTCGCAGCTTGGTTGGCGGCCTGCACAGCAGGTTTGGTTCGGCCCATCTCTCAGTAACCTGCCAACGATTAAAGCTGAGATGTCACACAGATCCGGGCTTTCTCTGGGCCTGCCCCCCTGCCCCTCGGCTTGGCCAGGCCCACTCCTCTCACTTCCGTTACCTGCGGAGCCCCTGAGCTTCCCACCCCGTGACAGGAAGCCATGTAACCCCATCGCTTCTCAAACTTCCCTGTTCAGAAAAGTACCTGGAGGGCTTGTTAAAGCTGAGCCCCGCCCCGCTCCTAAGATTCTGACTCAGCAGGTCTGGAGCAGGGCTGAGCCCAGGAGTCTGCATTTCTTCTTTTTTTTTTTTTTGGCTGTGCCACGCGGCTTGCGGGATCTTAGTTCCCTGACCAGGGATCAAACCCAGGGCCCCGGCAGTGGAAGCACCAAGTCCTAACCACTGGACCGTCAGGGAAATCCCAGGAGTCTGCGTTGGGTGGCACCAGAGCTGCTATCCCGAGGAGCCCATCCTGCCCAGGGCTTGTCTTAACACCCAGCGGTGAACACAGTTCTGTCCCACCAGTATCCGCTCTCCTGGGGCTGCTCCAAGACAAGACGCCCTGAACAGGGCACCAGCCAAGCACAAGCTAAACAGCCCCCTGTGGCAGGGTCTCCCACGAGGCTCAACTGTCCTAGGTCCTCTGAATCCATGCATGGGTGACCCGATTAGGAAAATGACCTCGGGACTTCCGGAGGGCAACAAACATGAAGAAAGAAAAGAAAGGAAACCATACCTTGGGAGTGCTGGTCCATGGGGCTTGGCGGGGGCCCCATCCCGGCGTGGCCCCCCGACCGCATCCCCATCCCCTTCATCTGGTTGTAGCGGGGGTCGTCCGACATGCCCTTCTCGTGCATGGACTCCATTGGCTACGAGAGTGGAAAACAAGGCAGGATCAGCAAGGGGGGAAGGGAAGAGGCTGCACAGAAAGGCGCTGAGTGAGAGGAGCTCAATATCACTAATAATGCCCATCCAAAGTCGCCACGGCATTTACTGAACCGCCAACATGACCAAGTGGCTTAGGTCCAAGACATGGTCCTGACATCTACTTAGGTGTCAAGGCAAGTGCATGAAATAGTGCCACCCAGGGAACCTGCAGATTGGTGGTCTAGAAGCAAGGGGACAGCTGGACTAGGACATCAGGGAGAGGGTGAGGAGACACTTTCAGACAGCCAAAATCTCACAAGGAAAGGCCACACATAGCTCCTGGTCAGGAGCAGTGTTAGCTGGGACACCAAGCTCCCTGTTCATCGTCACAAGAAGACCTTGTGACCGCAAGTCTTTGGAAGGGGGACCCTCTTGCCTGGGAGACTGTAAATCAGAGAGACGGGCAGTAACTCCTGCCCATGAAGTATGGTAACAGTATGTCAAATGTCCTCACTGATCCGAGATTGGCCTCCCACCTGCTAGCTGGGAGGGAGGCTGTCTGCAGCATCGTTCTGCCCCTCCGCGGAGGCTCGATCAGATCCTGGTGGGACAGAAACACACATTTTCCCTCCTGATGCTCAGCACTAAGCACTCCCCCTACGGAACGGCTGGGAAAGGGGACATTTTCCGAGACCCTTCCAGGCCCTCTGTAGGCCCAGTTAATGCAAACATCCAGCTCTCTGGTCTAATAGTTGGCCCAGCAAAGTCAGCTACAGCTCAGTGTGTGCCGTGAGAGGAGGACGAGAGGGCACCGGGCTGGGAGCACGAGGGCCAGCTTCACAAGCAGAAGAAGCAGGGGGCCCTCGGGATGCTGAGGAGAACCCTGGGTGGGGCCCACCGGGTGGGGCCCACCCTCTGCTCCTTCTTCCCTGGGCTGGTGGAGCTGACTGATGGGCTCGCCTCCCCCAGAGCAGGAGCTCTGTGCAGGCAGGTGAAGGGCACCACCAGACCTCAGCTCCTAGGCCAGACACATGGCAGGCGTCTGACAAACATGTGTCAAGTGTCCAGGAGTAAGAAACAAAATGGTCAGAGAGGGAAAAGGAGATGGTGCTAGAGGAGAAGCTGGCCTCAATCAGCGTGTGTGTGGGGGTGGGGGGATGGGGGGAGATCACCAACAGCTTTCCAAGAGGGAAGTGACAAGACAGATACTGTATCGAAGTTGACAAAAATATATGGGGGATGGGGAGGGCAGGGAGTCACCTCACTGTGTGGGAGGTCAGCGATGTGGCACATGCCTGAGGGGCTGGGAGGGCCGGAGGGATGAGATGGCTCTGCCACCAACTCACTGAGTGACCATCTCTCTGAGACCTTACTTCCTCGTCTGCAAAATGGGCAAAATACTATCCATAACATGCTATCCATAAGAGGGTATTTTCCTCATCTCCTTCAACCACCGCCCAGGAATGCAAAGAGAGAGGACAACCATTTGTGTTAAAAGAGCTTTTTTTCATCTCACTGGCAAAAGCATCCCTGATCAACTCAGGTAAGTGGTTAAGACAGTGGTACCCGAGTACAGGATCAAGTGGGGGCAAAGGGCACCTGCTGCTGTGCTCCGTGAGTTACCCGGGTGAGCCGAGCAGCCCGAGTGGAGGAAACCATGGGCTGTTAGCCATCTTTTAGGATTTGGACATTTTTAATTCATTAATAAAACAACGGGCGTGAGAGACAGAGGGTGGGGTGGCTGCCGGCTCGCAGCGGAGGCCAGGATGTGCTGCTCACCCTCCCGTCTCTGATGGTGAGGACCAGCTGGTGGGGCAGCGGGCCCAGGGCTCCCTACCTTGTGCATCTGGTGCATGTTGTCCTGAGGGTATCCTCCAGGCCCCTGGGTCGGGATGGGGTGTCCTGCTGAGGGAGGCCCTGGGCTGGGCCCCATCATGCTGTGGGCGGAGCCGGGTGAGGGACCTGGGCTAGGGCCCAACATGGCTCCAGGGGAGGGGCCCGGGCCCGGGGAAGGGCCTGGCCGAGGAGTTCCGCCCAGGGGTGGGTCTGGAGTGGACATCTTCACGGGAGCTGCGGACAGTGGTCTCCTGCTGGAAGAAAGTCCCAGTCAGCGTGGGGGTCATGGCCATCGGCTGGGCGGGTCAGGGCAGGTCAAGGACGATCACACACAGTCATGTCAGAGCACCCATCTGACAGGGAGTTGGCGCCTTTGACGGGCACCCCCAGTCACCCAGTCCTTTCTCCTCCATTCCTCTCCGAGGAGGTGATACATCAGGCACCCAAAATCAGATCAAAGTCCCCCGAGGAAGGGGTGGGACTCAGGAGGTGGGGACACCAGGTGATACTGCCTCACTTCCCCTGGTATCTTTCTGATTACAACAGAGAGGACGTTGCAGGGCAGTGCTGACATGCCCTTCACATCACTCCAACACTTGCTCATCTTCCTATTTAAGAAAAAAGAAGAACGTGACTAAGGCTCAAAGCCTTTGCTGCCAACAGCATCTGACTGGACCTTCATCAACTAAAACCAATATTCATAGCAAGTAATGCTGGTTTCCACTTAAGGCAGTGAGACCAAGTTTCCTTTAAAATACATGAATTTAAGTTTTAAAAGTAAGCTCCTTTAAAGAGAAGTATTACAGAACTAATGGCACTCTGATACCTCAAATACTTCAAAAGTGATATTCAAGTGCTGTAAACTAAAAATTGATGCCCGGAACTATGACCCCGCGCCTCCACAAGACCCAAAAATCAGGTAAAAAAGTATCCAGTGATGTTGGTAAGTTATGATTGCTACGACTGGTCTGCGAGCTGATAAATTTTATAAGTGCTCCCTACAGTAAAGGTTCAGTTTTCAGGGAACCCTCAATCTGTTATGACTGTAAGTTCTATGGCTGTAAGTAAAATTCTCTTTAACAACCCCTTTCCTGATAAAGGAGTAATACATCCTCAGTGCTGAAATCTGGAAAACGTAAAAAGAATACAGAAACTTAAAATTACCCATCGTCCTACCAGACACAGAGGTTAAGTGCTTGCTGGCCCTGCAGAGAGCAAGAAGCGACCCTGCCCTCCTTACCCCTCCCAGCAGGGTGGGGTGAGGGGGTATGTGTGGGGAGAGAGGGCTGCAGCTCCTCGGAGACCCCCAGAGCCGCGACGATGGAGCCCTCTCAGGATGGAGAGCTGACTGGTGCTCCCGCTGGGACCCGGCCACACTCCAGTGCTTCTCCTTCGAGGCTGTTCCACACCCAGACACTCGCTCTACAGAATTACTCAGCACATTCTAGGCCAGCTTTCTCTTCAGAGAATCATACCTACGACCCTTTTCATCATTTAACAGTCTTCAAGACACAAATTCTAGCGGTTCCACCAAGTTCCCTGGTCCTGATGCATCCCGAGTTATTTAAAAGCCGCTCTTTTTTTTTTTTTTTATTGGAGTATAGATGATTTACAATGTCGTGTTACTTGCCGCTGTACAGCAAAGTGAATCAGTTGTACATATGCATACACCCACTCTTTTTTAGATTATTTTTCCCATACAGGCCATTACAGAGTACTGAGTAGAGTTCCCTGTGCTCTAAAGTAGGTCCTTATTAATTATCAAAAGCCCCTCTCTTGTTGGCATGCCACAAATCTGCTTTTGTTTCTGTGGACTTTTTGGTTTGGGGAATGAATCTCTTTGCCCCTAAGTTCTACTGGGCTCTCCTGATTCTAAGGATAAATCTTGAAAAAGTACAGACACATTTTTAATTCTCTTGATTCAAAAAAAAAAGTCTTCATTTGAAAGGTGGGGGTATATCTTCCTGGATAACAGATCAAAAGCCCGAACTTCTTCAGTCCAGTTTCATGACTAAATAACTGGAACAGAGAGGGTCAGAAATCTTGGCAGAGCCAGGACCAGCAGCTGTCACCCCTGCCTGCTTGTGAACACGCCTGACCGTTCGAGAAAACACTCCGCCATCCTCCCGGCATCCCTGATCTCCTCCAAAGCTCAAGGAGCCTCAGTGCTGGACCTTAAATACACCTAACAGGAGTGCTGGAGAACTGACATGTGCTCACATTCCCTTCCGCACAAATCCAAAACCCAATACGCTCAAGGAAAAAAAATCAAACTTTAAAAAAAAATAAATTCGAGATAAATTCATTTGGAAGCAAAATCTGACCTGATTCAAAAAGACCTGTACTCAGAAAATTCTAAAACTCTGATGAAAGAAACTGAAGAAACACAAACAGATGGAAAGATACACTGTGTTCATGAATTGGAAGAATCAGTGTTGTTAAAATGACCAAATTACCCAAGGCAATCTACAGATTCAGTGCAATCCCTATCAAAATACCCACGGCATTTTTTTACAGAACTAGAACAAATAATTCTAAAATTTGTAGGGAAACACAAAAGACCCTGAATTACCAAAGCAATACTGAGAAAGAAGAACAGGGCTGGAGGTATCATGCTCCCTGACTTCAGACTATACTACAAAGCCAGAGTAATCAAAAGAGTACGGCACTGGCACAGAAACAGACACACAGATCAATGGAACAGAATAGAGAGCCCAGAAATAAATCCACGCATTTATGGTCAATTAATCTACAACAAAGGAGACAAGAATATATGCAGAAAAGACACATGCACCCAAATGTTCATAGCAGTATTATTTACAGTAGCCAAGATATGGAAGCAACCTCAGTATCCAGCCACAGATGAATGGATAAATATGTGGCATGTGTGTGTGTGTGTGTATATATATATATATATATATATATATATATATATACACACACATATACACACACACACACACATATATATATAATAGAATATTACTCAGCCATAAAAAAAGAATGAAATTTTGCCATTTGCAACATGGATGGACCTGGAGGGTATTATGCTTAATCAAATAGGTCAGAGAAAGACAAATACTCTGTTGTCACTTATATATGGAATCTAAAAATAAAACAAATGAATATAACAAAACAGAAACAGACTCACAGATATAGAGAACTAATGGTGACCAGTGGGGAGAGAGGAGAGGGAGGGGCAAGATGGAGGTAGAGCATGAGGAGGTACAAACTACTATGTATAAAATGAATAATCTACAAGGATATATTGTACAGCATAGGGAATACAGCCAATATTTTATGATAACTTTAAATGGAGTATAATGTACAAAAACATCTGAATCACATCGCACACCTGAAACTAATATAATATTGTAAATCAACTATACCACAATTAAAAAAAAAAAAATTTGACCTGATTCAGCTCCATGTGAATATTCACACATTCTGCCGCACAAACAGGATGCTGTTTGCCCTGCCACGTGACAGCGGTCTGCGCCCTGTATCTCGTTTGCTAAAATGCTGATTCTAGAGTTGGAAACCTCTGGTCCAGGGGTTTGTCTACAGGGTGGATGCACCAGCAGTCACCCTTCCCAGGTGGGCAGCCGAGTGATATGGCCGTGGCCGTGGCTGGACTGAGGATGATGGCTCCTCGGGGCTCCCTTCTGGGCCCTTTGTGTCCACAGGCCCTCTCTTCGGGTCCACAGAGCGCCGCTGAGGCGGGAAGAGGGACAACAGTCCTGCAGCTCCTTAAGGAACCTGTGGCATCTGGCAGCTCATGGTTTCTTTCTCACCTGGAGGTCTCCACTCGAAGTCAAGCCAACTGAAACTGATGGCAAAATAAAATCCACACCACCCTCCTATCTAAAGACAGACGAACCGATGTGTCTCTGGAAAGACAGCTTTTCCCAAGGTCCCTCTAGGAATCAACTGCCTCCTCTCACAGCACCACTAACGTCATCGGCGACACACAGCAGCTCACCAAAGACATAGGAGGGCAGCGAAAAAGACTTTCACGCCCGAGTATGGCAACCTTCGCCTTCAAGAAGCATGGGCTTTCACAAAACCCTTTTTAAATGGCATTTCCTTCAGAAGCTGCCACCTCTGAAGGGTCAGGTTGCAATGAAACAGGTACGGAGCCACCGTCAGCAAACTCGTTTCTGGACTTGAAAGCTCAGACACACGTGGCAACGACAGTAAAGGAGATCCAAAAAGTGCAGACACAATGCAAAACCATCCTGAGCGGCAAAGCAGGTAGGGTTCCATCAAAAGCCCCACCAGGGGTTGGTGCTGGTGCCACCTGTGGACACAGGAGGGCAGTCCTACAGCATAGCGTTGGAGAGAACAGAAAAATGGAACTGGGGAGCGGCTCTCGGGTCCTTGGTGTAGTACTGAGGAGGGGGGATCTTGAGTTCTGGCATACCTCAAGTGCCCTGATCGTAGGTATACAGCTGGATGAATCCTAGATCAGACATAGCACTTCCAACATTCCAGAAGGGGTCTTTGGCCCCTTCCCATCCAGAACCACCCTGCCGGTGGAACTCCTGTTCTGACTTTCTCACTGTAGGTTAGTTTCGCTTGTTACTGAACTCAATCTGAAAAGAGGGTCAGGGACTTCCCTGGCGGTCCAGTGGTTAGGACTCTGCACTTCCTTTGCAGGGGGTACGAGTCTGATCCCTGGTCAGAGAACTAAGATCCCACATGCCGTGCAGTGTGGCCAAAAAAAAAAAGAAAAAAGAAAGAAAAGAAAAGAGGGTCATAGAGTTTACTTCTGCTCATCGCTAGGTCTGGGAGGGGCGGGCATCCATGCAGCTGGATGCTACTGTCAATTCTCCTGTTCCCAGATGTGGTGCTCCCAGGTTTTAGCACACATAAAGCTGCTGTGAACAATGTCATTTGGTGGATGTGGGCGCTCATTTTCCTTGTGTGTCCAGGAGGGGAACTGCTAGTCATGAAGGAGGCATAACTTCACCTTGGCAGATATTGTCAGTTTTCCAAATCAGCATGACAATCACATACACCGCCCTCCCTGCAGCAGCTGGGTGAACGTTCCAGTTCCTCTAAATCAACTCTTGGTGCTGTCAGTCTTTTTAATTTGTAACCGTTCTGGTGAGTGTATAATCGTACCTTATTCCAGTTTTAATTTGCATTTCCCTTGTGACTAATAGTGTTGCACCTTTCCATATGCTTACTGGCCACCAAGAGGTCCACTTTTGTACAGGCTGTAAGCTTTCACTAACATTTTATTGGGGATATGTGGTTGCTATTACTGTCTCCCAGCGATGAAGAGAAGTTCTTAATTTTAATGATGTCCAATGTATCAAGTCAGTTCTTTTATGGTTAGTGGTTTTGGGGTTCTGTTTAAGAAATCTTTGACTACCTGCGACAATGGGAAATAATATATTTGGTCTCTGCCTTCAGTTCCTGACAGAGTTCCTAAAACCTGTGTAGTGATAGGGGTGATAAGAGCATCTTACACAGAGCTCCAAAATCCCTTACAATTTCCTCAGTGATAGGAGTGTCTTTTGTTCTAATGAGGCTACTCTAGGTGGGCTCCTGGATGGCTTCAGGATGGGAGCTGGTCGTCAGAAAGATCAAACCATGGTGAGAAGCTTAGAACCTTCATCCCCACCCCACCCCATCCTCCAGTGAGGGGAGAAGGGCTGGAGGTTGAGTTAATCGATCATGGTTACGTGATGAAGCACCATAAAACCCCTAAACTATGGCGTTCAGAGAGCTTCTGGGTTGGTGAACACATCCACGTGCCAAGAGGGTGGTGCACCCCAACTTCATGCAGACAGAAGCTCCTGTACTCCGGACCTTTCCAGACCTCACCCTATGTATCTCTTCTTCTGGCTGTTCATTTGTATCCTTTATAAACTGGTAAACATAAGTGTCTTCTTGAGTTTTGTGAGTTGTTACAGCAAATTATCAAACCTTATGAGGGGGTCATGGGAATCCACGTTTGTAACCAAGTTGGACAGAAGTGTGGATAACCTTGGGACCCACTACGTGCGACTGGCATCTGAAGTGGGGGGCAGTCTTGTGGGACTGAGCCCTTAACCTGTGAGGTCTGCACCAACTCTGGGTAGTTAGTGTCAGAATTGAATTGAACTGTAGGACACCCTGTTGGTGTCCACAGGAACTTGGAGAATTGGTTGGTGTGGAAAACCCACGTTTGGTGTCAGAAGTACTGTGACACTTTACTACCTCAAGATCATGGAGGTAGAGAAAGGGAAGGAATACTTTAAAGTCCAGGGGGATTGTGACTTGTTCCCGCCTCCTAGTGGTTTACAATTATTGAGGAAGAATCAGTCACAAAGAAAGCGCAGGGAGGTAAGATCCAGTCAGAGAGGGGAGGGAAAGGAGTGGTCCCATTTGGTAATAAGGACAGGAATTTATTTCCTCACTGAGCCTGCACCACCACCCTACGAGGAAGGACTACCAGACAGAGGGGTCCCTGAGGCTCACAGGCCTCAGTGGGTCAATGCAAGAGCTGGCATCACAAGCCCAAGGCCATAGTAGAGCTCAGACTCTGAGCGTGGACTCTGCCACCTGCCAATGGCACAACGTCGCACTCCCTGAGCCTGTTTCCTCTCTGCAGGCTGGGGCTGAGACCAGTCCCTCCCTCAGGGGTCGCTGGCTGTGTCACACAACCTAAACACGCCAGGCACATGCCAGCAGCAAGCGCTACCACGCTGCTGGTGAAATCAGCCATTAGCGCTCCGGACGCACGGCACTCAGGACAACAGGCTCACTTCCCTCCTCGGGAAGTAGAGGTTGCACGAGGCAGCTCCGCTGACCTGGAGGAGCAGCGGCTGCCTGAACGCCAGCACAGCCTTGGTGCAAGTGAGGACCAGCTGTCAAAAGTGACCGCGGTCCAGCCTGACAATCAATGGATAGGATTTGGGCTACGAACTCTCCCTTGCCTTTTTAGCTCCCACTGCACAAAGGAGTTGTTCTTAGCCATCATCAAGCCAGCCCCTCCTGAGGTGCGGGGCTGGGCATGGCCCTGCGGAGAGCCAGAGAGGGTGTGGGACGGGATACCAATGTGCTCCTACCCAGGGCGGGCCAGACAAGTTCAGCCAGGAATTTCAGAAGACAGATAAGATCTGAGGGCAAGGAACACCCCTCTCCCCAAACCCCTTCTTCCCTCATCACCAAACACCCCTGCCCTCCTCATACAGGAAACTAAAGATCTGGCATTTTCAGCAAAGCCCTTGGGTCCCCTAGGTCATCCTCAAGGCTGCCTCAGGGGGGTTCAGGTGGCTTTCTGGTGCTGCCTGGACTCCTGCAACAAGTCCCTCTCTGACAACTCACTTGGTGTCTGGGCTGGAAGAGGTGGGGCAACTTTGCACAACACAGAAATCCATCTCAAACCAGACAGACAACCCAAACCTAAGCAGGCGAGAAAAGCGAAGGAAAAGGGGATGCAGGGGCCAAAATGGCAAAGCCACTAGCACGTGTGTGTCTGGGAGCCTCATCGAGATGTGTGTGGCCCGAGGGGCAGGGGTATTTGGGGGTTCCACGAGGGGGGAACGGAACCTTGGGCAGGTAGCCCGAAGGCATGTGACAGAAAGTAAATGTACTCCAGGGCCAGAACCAAAAAGCTGAAAACTAAGGACAGTTCAGGAGGCTGTGAGATGAAAACAGACTCCCAGGTTCCTGGGGCCAAAGGGTCTGGAAGGGACTCAGCCATTTCACCTCAATTTCTCTGAGAAGCCCCCCAACTGCCGAACAACCAGAACTGCCCGCAATCCATGCTGTACAAGTCAAAGCATCATTAAAAATGAATGCGGGACACGGTACAAGTGGACACAGAGGATAGTCCAAAATGAAGCAGGGGAACAAGGCATCGTCAAAGTTAGGGGTGCTTGGCCCAAACCCCACTTTACTAAGAAGAACAATTTCTGCACGTTAATCCGAGCACAGAAGCCAGAAAACACATACCAAACTGCCAGCGGCTCTCTCTGGAGGCGTCTGTTGGGGAGCGTACACTTTCCACATCACAGATTTCTGGACTTTTTCTTTGTGTGTTTGTTTTTTTTTTTTTAATTTTTATTTATTATTTATTTATTATGTTTATTTTTGGCTGTGTTGGGTCTTCGTTTCTGTGCGAGGGCTTTCTCCAGTTGCGGCGAGTGGGAGCCACTCTTCATCGCGGTGCGCGGGCCTCTCACTATCGCGGCCTCTCTTGTTGCGGAGCACAGGCTCCAGACGCTCAGGCTCAGTAGTTGTGGCTCACGCGGCATGTGGGATCTTCCCAGACCAGGGCTCGAACCCGTGTCCCCTGCATTAGCAGGCAGATTCTCAACCACTGCACCACCAGGGAAGCCCCTGTGTGTTTGTTTTAACTATTACTTTTGTAAACAGATTTTTAAAAAACACTTTAAGGAAAAAGAAAAAAAAAAAAGCCCTGGATCAGAAAAAATACCTGGGAGATAAACACCCAGAAAAGATGCCCCAAGAAGTGCCTTTGTGGAAATAAAGGAGGAAGATGAAAGGATCTGCGGACTGTGTTATTTTCCATCTACTTTCAACTTCACCAAAATCACTATGCTGACATTCACATGCGGAACCAGACCTGCTTGAGGATCAGAGGTCTAGTTTCTTCTTTCGTACCACTCTTAGCGTTTCTCTTAGAAATAAAAAAGGACCGTGGTGGCTGGCCACTGTGGCAGGACAGGCTGCCAACAGGCGATCGGGACCCTCTGAAATCTGCTTGCTGAGATTATGGGTTGGCTTTTTTTTTTTTTCCATCTTGCCTAAAAACCAGCTTTATATTTAAGTTTGGTCCCAGGATGGCTGCTCTTTTGTTTTTTGGGGCGTGGAGAAATTTGTTCGAAGACACATTTCAGCAGCAGCAACACTGCGGTCAAGTCAGGACCCGGCGCTCAGACGGTGCAAGGTGGCCGGGCCGGATGGCTTCAGCAGAGCCAGCCCCATCCGCCACATTTAAACTACAAAATGAGATTTCCACCTCCCCCATCCCCACCCCCGCCACACTCCACGACTAAGAAAACCCTCCACACCTGACCTGACGGTGTGGGGTGCACTAGTCCGCGAACCTGCAAGGACGTGCAGGGCGGGGCACCTGTGGTTTTAAGGACTGCGTGGAAATGGCTTATTCCTGAGACCCTGGGAAGCTGGCTGTTCTGTGGCATTTCCCTTGCAATATAATTAAGTAGCAAAACCTTGCCCTACATTTAAAAGGGAATGCATTTGAGAAACTAAAAAACCATGTCGTGATGATAAATTACAGTGTCTTCTCAGTTCTACCTCAGAGGTAGACATGCCAAATTGCTACCAAGTACTATTTTTAGCACTGGGAATTATATATCATTTCATTCATTGGAATCCTCCCCCCTGCTCTTTTTAAGTTTTTCATTCATCTGAAAACCACTGAAGAGTACCTCCCCATCTATAACATGGCAGGAGACATGAAGACAACCAGGCCAGCCCTCTGCCCTCGAGGAGCTCAAGCTCTAATCCAGCAGGGAGATAAACTGTCCACACTTCAAGAACACAAACACGAGCCTATCTACACAGGTGTTTTCCAAACTCTTTTTACCATGACCCAGACTCCAATGTGACCCAGCACAAACACGCATCAAGTAACCAAGACAAGTTGTACAGTTCTGGCCAGACCCTGCCCCCCGTGAAACTCGGGTAGACTCTCCTCCTTTTCTCTGTTAAGCCTGACCAAGCCCCGCTGGATGGACATCATGACCCACCACTGGGTCTGCTGTGGGGCCTGCTCTGTACTCAACACTGAGCACGATGCGTGACCTGTGCGTGTCCCCCACGACAGGGACGCACAAAGTGCAAGTGTGGCCAAGAATAGGTGGGGCGGCGTGGCACCTGTAACTGCCAAGTGTCACTCGTGACAGACCCCCAGCCACCCCCAAATACTTAGGGAGAACAAACTCTGCGCTGAACAGGGTTCTAGGCACTGGCCATGCAACAGAGAACAAAGTCCCTGCCTGGTGGGACGGACAACTGAGTGACAGAAACAAGCACACAAATAAATAGGACACAATGTCACGCAGTGGGTGGAAGTGCTATGAATAAAGTAGCAGGGTTAACGGTCAAGCTGACGGGAGGTGCGCTTCCAATCATGGTGGGCAGTGATGAGGACACATCTGAGCAGAGACCTGAAGTGAAATGGGAACCAGTGGCTATGGACAGGCAGAGGGACCAGCAAGTGCAAAGGCCCTGGGGTGGGACCCTGAAGGAGGAGAGCAGGCGAGAAGGGTGTGGCAGCAGATGAGGTCAGAGATGGGCAAAGAGGGCAGATCACAGGCCTCAAGGGCAGTGGTAAGGAAGTCGGAGTCTACCCTAGCTGCAATGGGAAACTACTGGAATGTTCTGGGTGAGGCAGCGACATGGTCCGATGATGGTTTTAGAAGACTTATCTGTACAGGCAGATGGAATGGATGTGAGAGAATGAGAGGAGACAGGGATGACCAAGGTGACCAGCAGGGCCTCAGCTAGCACATGCCATTTGAAATATAAAGGGTGTCCCTTCCTTGGGGGCGACCAGCCCTGGAACCAGGCTTAGTTTAGCAAAGCCCAGCCAGGCTGGATTCCAGCCCCAACTTGCATCCCCTTGGTTCATGACTGGCGACTGAGGTGCCAACTGGGGACTATGGGAGAACCAGGGGGTTTTATGCTCAGAGAGGTTACGTTGTTTGCCCAAAATCACGTAGGAATAGAGTCCTGCCTACCTCAAGCCTGTCTGACTCTAATGCCTGAGTAACTGATTCAGGCTGAGGATCAGAAGACGGAGGAGGAGGAGGGTCTGGAAGAGCACAAGGTGCAGCAAAGAGAAGCACTCCAAAGGCGGGAGCCTCTGAGGGGTGTTTCGAGGAGGCAGATGAGGGCGCTCAGCGCGCTGGCGGTCCAGGCTGTGGTCGGATGTGTGCTCTGCGGTCATCAGGGCCAGAAGCAGCTCCCAGGGCACATCGAGGAGCCCCCTGTGCTTCAGCGTCACCATCAGGACAAGGAGGCACCCACTGTGCCCCTTTACTGGGACTTTCAGAGCAAGGTGGGGTGGTACACATCAAACCCTGCCCCCTCAAGTGTCTCACTGTAACAGGTGAGGCAGCAACTGCCACTCGGCCACCTGCTTCCTGAACCAGCAGGGCGCAACCTGCCAGTGAAAGGAGAACTTAAACCACCCCAAGGAGCCATTTTAAAGCCCATCATCTTTTTCTTTTTCTTTTTTTTAATTTTATAGAAGTATAGTTGATTTATAATGTGTACAGCACATTAATATGTGTATTCTTTTTCAGATTCTTTTCCCTTATATGTTATTACAAAATACTGAGTACAGTCCTCTGTGCTATACAGTACAGGTCGTTGGGAAAGCCCATTCTCTTTATCACACTCCTGCGGGTGGTAAACTTCACACTGAGCAAAACTCAAGACTGTTCCCAGTTACAAGTGCCCACACACAAAAATGAAGACGTGGCCCTTCAGCAAAGTAACAGAACCCCAAAACAAAGCCCTGGAAACTAGTCTGGGTTTCTAGGAAGGGGCCAGCTACCTGTTTTCTAAAGAAAGCCCCTTCCCTGAGGGAACTGGAGGGAAATGGATGCATCCCTTTCCTTCCCTCTGCCCTGTGAAATATGATCTCCCAAGAGACCCAGCTACACCTGGTGCCTCCCGCAAGGTCCTTCCCCACACAGGAAGATGAGTGGAGGCCAAATTTCTCATGCCCATCAAATCCATATCCTGAAAAATTTGCATGCAGCTAACAAAACTCCAAGATATCACCAATCCTATCAATGAGCTTAATACTTCTTAGGGATGACATCCGGAAGGTGATAGCAACAGCAACTCAGTTCTGATGTATTCACCCTCGGACAGCTCCCTCCAATATTCTCGCCGCTGTTACTTCCCTTTTATAGTAGGTTTGGCGTATTCTTTTGATTTTAATTTAAAAAAAAACTCTCTTCAGTGTTCCAATCAACGTTACAAGTTCTGAGGAGATATATGAAATGCAAAACAAACACTTGATATTTTTTAAAACCCATGCCACCAGACACACTTCCCTCTTTCCAATGCTGTATGGTGAAACTGCATGCACACAAATTTTTTTTTTTAAGCACACAATTTTTAAATTATTAAGGACAAAATGAAGGAGCTGATTCCTTTGCTACCACTTTGAAAACATACAGAACTATTAAAATGGGGCAAAAATCTGTTCTGTATCTCAACCCGCTAGGATGTTGTAGAGATCATAATATATGACAACGGCTACAAACTGTTTAGTCTTGTGTGTCAGGCATTGTCCTAAGCACTTAACGTTCGTCATCTGTCATCTTGTTGTTGTTTAGTTCTTGCAGCAATCCTACAAGTTCGGTACTATTACTGTCCCCCTTTGCAAATAAGGAGACAGGTAGGAGTGGAGAACAAGGTCCTTGTCTGCCTGTTCCCAGCTAAACCCCCAGCCCCCAGCTGTGCCTGGCTCGTGGCAGGCACTCAATGCACACTTGTTTCCACGGGGAATGCGTGGCTGGGCTACTTCTTGCACAACTGCAGGGGGCACCATTCACGTTGTGCTCTGTCTCTGGTGACTGTGAACGCCCTCTGTGCCATGGTAGCCCTGATAGCCCAGGCCAAGATCTGCTGTCATGTCTGAAGACTTACAAGGTGCCAGGCACTGTCACCCCCATTGCCTTGAGGCACCAAGAGGGAAAGTGGCCAAGCCAGGAGTCAGACTTGGATGTTCGACCCAAGAACTCCTGGTGAAATATCCCTGGACCTTAGTTTCTTCACCTGCAGAACGTTCTCATGGGATATTCACCTAACACAACTAATCCCTCCCACTCTCCCACATCTGATAAACAGCTAGGACCTGAAGCTGGTCTAGGATTACCTCCCAATGTTTTGAGGGTCCGCAAGGAGTAGCAAAGGTATATAAATAAATACGTGTTTATGTTGGAGTGCTTTTCACTGACAGGAAGTTTGGAGACCACTGCACTGCCCTACACAGAAGCTCTGATGAGGTCACCCCACCACCACTCCCAGCTCAAAAACCTGCAAGATCAACATCTCCTGAAGTGCTGGACACAAAATGATTTTAAGTGGCATGCGGAAGAACGTTTATTATTTTCATAATTGTGTATGCACTGATTTTAAAGAAAATTATAAAAATATATATAACCGGCACATCAAACCTGGGATTTCTGGGATACAGAATGACTCTAACTTATGTTTTCAGTTTTTTAAACAGTTAATTTACAAATACATACATATATAAACAATATTAACTCCAATAAATTGAGGGCTCGTTACATGCCAGGCTCTGCAGTGTGTTAAGCCACTTCGCATACTATCTTTTCAACCCTCATGACAATTCTTTGAGGTGGTCCCGCTGTCATACCTGTTTCACAAGTGGGGGGACCTACTGGTAAGTGTCTTGCTTGAGGTCAAACTAGGATTTAGAGCTGGCTGTGAATACAGGAGGTCTGATTCCAGAACTAGCACTCCACACCACCACCTCATATTAACCACCGCCCCACACACACCCTCATTGTTGGGGTAATGAGATTTGGAAAACAATGGCCTGGAAAGTTTAAAAACAAAAAAAAAAACAAAACCAGCAACAGCAACTAATATTTATTGCCTACAACCCCCCTTCAGTCGTGTGCCAAGCACTTCACACACATGTTCACTCAATCCTCCCGCATACCCTCCTCATTCATCCACAAAGGTTCACTGAGGGCCTACTACGTGCTGGGCCCGGGGTACACTGCAGGAGATCAGGTAGACACAGCTGAGGGCTCTGATGGCCCTTGGAGAAGAAGAGATGTATAATTACAAACTGGGGTAACTGCTACACAAGAAAGGTTCAGGGTGATGCGCGAGTGTAGCAGAGGGGAGCGATGACTGGTCCCGGGTGGTCAAATACAGCCTGGACGTCCTCCCTGATCCTGAGTAAAGGCCCCCCTCTTCCACGCAGCCTCCCTGATCTCCGGTTCCCATCACTCACTCCCCTGCGCATCCATCCACTGTGTTCCTCACACATGATAGGCCAAGGGGAGTTGTTCCCACATTTACCACCTGTTCCCCTACAGGACTGGAGAGGCTCCTCAGGGCACCTAACCTCCAACCATCGAACACCCAGTAGGGACTCAACAAATAATGAACAATAAAGGAAGAGATTGTACTGAACAACAATAATAGTGCTTCCCTCTAGCCAAGACCCATTTAACAGGCCTTCACCAACTCCATTTGTGGCATTATTCCCATTTCACATACGAAGACACTAAGAGGTTCAGAGAGATTAAGCTATTTGCCTCACGTCGCACAGCTAAGTGACCAGCAACGCCAGGAATCAAACTCGAATCCGGTCTGTCAATTAAAAGTGAAAACTTGTTTCAAATTCCTGGGAAGTGGCTCTCACGCTTATTCCCTACTTTCCCCAAGGATTCACTGGGCGGGGGGGCGGGGGGGGAATCAAGACTAGTGTCTTCAAGACCGGCACAAAACACCCTCTCCTGAAAGATCCACGTTTTAATTAAATAAAAGCCTTAATCTGGAAAATCAATTGAGAGGAAGAGAAAAGGATGCAAAACTAAAACAATGCTTTCAACAGCAAACAGTTTCCCCGGTCCTTCCCCACTTGCTGCCGACCCCCGCTTCAGGGCAAACATTCTGAAGTCACTACTTGCGAGGGATTAGGAGAGTTATTTACCTTTCCTTGAAAATCTAAAATGACATGATTTTTTAAAATAAAATTTTAGGTCGGCTAACCCAAGGGGGCTGCTAACGTTCGTGTCCAGGCGACGCTGGACACACCTGGGGTTTTTCCTCCTGAGCTCCGACCGCAGCCTCGCCAAAAATCAACATTCGAGTCGGACCCGTTACAACGTAGCCAGAAAAGCCAGGACGCCTGGCTATTGTTGGAGCCCCGATGGGGGCCGGGCCCCTGGCCCGCCGACGGGGCTGCGAGCTTTGTCCTGCGACCCCGGCGAGAACGCGCGCGAAGGGCGCGTGGCCTCCACCCCACCGGCCCGCGGATACTGTAGCCGCCGCGGCCTCGCTGCACTGTGGCCTTCCCCGCGCGCGCGGTGCCGGCCAGGCTTCTTGACCCTCGGGCGCCGCCGTACCCCAGCCCCAATCCGGGCGCCAACGGCCCCCTCCACCCTCAGCGCCCTGGCTCCATTCAAACCGTCCTCCCAAGTCCCGCGCCGCGCTCACCCCGAGACCCGCGTTCCTTACCGGGAGTCGACGGCGCCGTCGCCTTCCCGGCGCCGCCCCCACCCCTCCGCGCGGGGCCGGGGGCAGAATGGGCGTCTCGTCTCTTCTCACGAAACAAAGAAGGCGCCGCCGCTGCCGCCGAGCGAGGGTAAGCCTGGCGCGCGCGCCCGCCCGCCTCAGCCGCCCCCCCACCACGCCGCCCGCGCCCCCGCTGCGCGCGCACTCGTCACCTCCCCTCCCCCCACCACAGACAGCCTCTCTCGCTTCCGTCGCCGGCCCGGCCTCTTGCGCGTGCCCGCCCGCCCTTCCGCTCCTATCGCGCGTGCGCGCCCGCCTGGGGGTTGGGGGGGGAAGTTGGGAAAGGTGGGTGGGGCCAGAGAGACCAAGCGCGTCCGACTCACCTCCCCACGCTGTGCGGGATGGTCCTGCGCCTGCGCGCGGGGGTCTTCGTCCTCCGCACGCCGCGCATCTCCACGCCGCCGGGCATGCGCAGAGCGGGTGGCACTGCGGCGGTTGTGGAAGAGGAGGTGGCTGAGGGAGGTGGGGGGATGGGGTGGCAGCGAGGTGTGAGGAGAAGGGGTGGCCGAGGGACCCTGAGACTCGTAAGTGAGGCCCCAAGGTCGTGCGTGAAGGCAGGAGGCGGACAGGCTGGGCCGGGGACGAGCAGAGCCGACCCCTGGGCCAAGGGCGGACCTAGGAACCGCTTTCATTTCTGGTCGGAGGACGGTGGTGCCCGTCCGGTTTTGCCGAACGGGCACCGACCGTGGCTGCCTTTTCTGCAAAACCTACCTAGGGCTATTAATTGGATTAGCAGATATCTATTGACCTGCCCCAGGCTCAGGTGCTACGAAACCGAACAAAAATCTCACCCTCTGTGGCGCTCACGGTCTAGTGGGAGAGGCAGGCGCGGGGCTAGAGAATTAAGTAACATACACTTTGTTGATATGAAGACAGGAAGGGTCGTGGGAGTTTTAAATGGGGCAGCTAAGGAAGGACTCGCTGCGAAGACATTTGAGTCAAAGACATAAAAGCAGTGACGGAGAGAGCCTTGTTCCGAGTGTGAAGACCCAGAGCCTGTAGGCGGCTTGGTCTCTTTATGTTTTTAAAGTATCTCCGAGTCTGTGTATGTCGCGTTTAGCTCCGCAGCTGGACAGACGCTCCCCAAGGTCAAGTCCCACAGCCTATGACTGTCCCTACCCCTGCTTCTCTCAGGCCGGCTCTTCCTCATTTTTCAGGTCTCAGCTGACTTATCACCTCCACTGGCCTTGCCTCCTTTTTGATCACTGCCTCTTTTTCCTTTCTTTCACAATTCTTGCGTACCCCTTTTATTTGTCTGTCTCACTCAAATGACACGATGTTGTAAATTTTAGTCCCTAGTGAATACCCAACATCTAGTGTGTCGCCCCCCTCTGCCACATGCTAGATACTTAAAAAAATTTTGGGGGGGGGGCTTCCCTGGTGGCGCAGTGGTTGAGAATCTGCGTGCCAATGCAGGGGACACGGGTTCGAGCCCTGGTCTGGGAAGATCCCACATGCCGCGGAGCGACTAAGCCCGTGAGCCACAATTGCTGAGCCTGCGCGTCTGGAGCCTGTGCTCTGCAATGGGAGGGGCCGCGATAGTGAGAGGCCCGCGCACCGCGATGAAGAGTGGCCCCCACTTGCTGCAACTGGAGAAAGCCCTCGCACAGAAATGAAGACCCAACACAGCCATAAATAAAAATAAAATAAAATAAAAAATTAAAAAAAATTTTTTTTGATTGAAAGAATAATAGAGATTCTATTGAGTGTGTATCATAAGCTCTTTGGGCCTTTCCAAGCCCAAGGTGAGTCCCTTGCAGCATAGAGCAGCAGGCGAGATCTTGGGCTGAAGCCAAAAAGACCTGAATTGAAAACCCGACTCCATTGTTAGTAGCTGGGGGATGCCAGGCAAGTGTACTGGACTCATCCACACTTCCTTTTCTTCACCTGTAAAATGCAAACAATAACAGCACTCACCTCCACAGGTTGGTTATGAGGAATCCTTGAAAGCAGGCCACCTGGGAGTTCTCAGAACCTTAGCTTGTGATGTTGGGTAGTGGACAGGAAATGGGCAAATGGAGTCTGGACTTTGGTCGCTCTCATTCACTCAAGTAATATTTCTTAAGCGCCCTCAACATGCTAGACACTGAGCTGGTCATAGGCCTGCAGGCAGGGTTCCAGCCCTTGGAGCAGACAGTCCTTGAGTTCAGCTGACTGTCTCCCACATTGATCACACTAATACATGATAGGAGAGTCTAAGTGCAATGGAAGAAAAGCCCAGGGTGTGATGAGATCATAACATGGGGCCTTCCTGGGATTGAGGCGTCAGCTCGACCTCTCTGTATGCCAAGACCCGAAGGAGGAGGGCACTAAGTGGAGGAAACAGGATGTGCCAAGACCCTGAAGAGGGAAAAGAGCATGGGGACAGCTCCTGTGGCTGTGAGGGGGACGTCGGCAGTAGCAGGGCAGAGCAGGGCAGTGGCAAGGATCTCGAGGTTTTACTGGAGCACAGTGTGAGGCAATTGGAGGGCTTTAATCAGGAGAATCCCATGCTGCTCTGGCTGCAGGGTGGAGACTGGGCTGGCGGGGCAAGGAGCAAGGAGAGGAAGTGGGGAGCCCCTTTAGGCCATTGCAGTGGCCCAGGGTGAAGAGGGTGTCTTCACATCTAGAGGTAGATGAAATTGGAGTTAGAATGGATAAATATGGAAGTGGGACTGAGGTGAAGAAGGAGGGCCCTGTGTGAACTCCAGCTTTCTCTGCAGCTAGGACACTGGGGACATGGACACTGGCAAGGAAGGATCAGAAGTCTTGTTTGGGGGTAATTCCCTGGCTGTCCAGTGGTTAGGACTCAGCACTTTTCATTGCAGTGGCCTGGGTTCAATCCCTGGTCGGAGAACTAAGATCCCACAAGAGCCATGCAGCAAGGCCAAAAAAAAAAAAAAGGGGCCTGTTTTAAGGACAATATATCTTTTAGGAATAATCCTATAGACCAGTGGTTTATGGCTGTACAGTGAGATCCCAGTTTAAGCAAAACTGATGCCTTTAGCACTATACTTCTGTCTGTGATACATTATGAGTTAATTTTTGTATGTAGTGTGAGGTAAGATTGAAGTTCATTGTTTTCCATAGGTATATGCAGTTGTTCCATGCTGTTCGCTTCCCCCTTTGAATTGCTTTGGTGCTTTTGTCAAAAATCAGTTGACTATTTGAGACAGAAAGTGTGAGTCTATTTCTGAACTCTCTGTTCTGTTCATTAATCAATATGCCTCCCCTTAAGCTAAGACCACACTGTTTTGATTACTGTAGCTTTATAGTAAGTCTTGAAATCAAGTAGTACTCCAACTTTGTTCTTTTTTAAAATTGTTTTCGTTACTGTAGATCGTTTGCATTTCCATGTAAATTTTAGAATCAACTTGTCAATTTCTACCAAAAACAGTGACTTGTCACGGTCATGGTTTGATTGGGATTGCACTGAATCTGTAGACCAGTTTGTGGAGAATCACCATCTTCCAATCCATGAACATGGCATATCTCTCTGTTTATTTAGGTCTTCTCTAATGTCCATTAAACTTGCTCTTTTCAGGCCTTTCCTAGTCCAGTGAAATGACTCCTGTCCAGGTCACAGGGACCTACCTGTTGCTGAAGGCAGAAGTCAGTTCTCAGCTTCACCTTCCTAGGGCTGGTGGCCACAGTTGACACTTTCCCTCCTTAGAACAATCTCCTCACTTGGTTTCCAGGGCACCACACACTCCTAGGTTTCTTCCCACCCCATCATCATCTCCTTTGTGTCTTCCTCCTCCTCACACTGATCTTTTAAGAATGACCTGCCATAAGACTCAGACCTTCATCCCCTATCTACATTCACCCCCTTGGCTTCCAGTCTTGTGACTTTAAAATTTTTTCCAGGGGATTCCCTGGCAGTCCAATGGTTAGGACTCCATGCTTCCACTGCCCTGGCCCGGGTTCAATCCCTGGTCAGAGAGCTAAGATCCCGCAAGCCGCATGGTGAGGCAAAAAAAAAAAAAAAAAAATCATCTACATCCTAGATATCTACCCAAAAGCACTGAAAGCAGGCACTTGAACAAATACTTGTAAATAAATGTTCATTACTGCTGCACTATTCATAATACCCAAAAGGTTGGAACAGTCCAAATATCCATGAACAGATGAATGGATAAACAAACTGTGCTGTATACATTCAATGACTATTTAGCCATGAAATGAAGCGAAGTACTATTATGTGCTACAGTCTGGATTAACCTTGAAAACATGCTAAGCAAATGAAGTCAGACACAAAAAGCGGCATATTGTATGAGTCTGTATATTTCAAATGTCTGAAATAGGCAAATCCATAGAGACAGAAAGCAGATTGCTAGGGGCTGGGGGTAAGAGGAGAGTAACTGCTTAATGGGTACAGGGTTTTATTTGGCAGATGATGAAAATATTTTGGAACTAGATAGAGATGATGCTTACACACTGTTGTACTAAATAGGACTAAATCATTCATCTTTAAGTGTTTAATTTTATATGAATCTCACATTAATTTTTTTTTTAATTTTATTATTTATTTATTTATTTTGGCTGTGCCAGGTCTTAGTTGCGGCATGCGGGATCTTTTTTTAGTTGCAGCATGCTGGCTTCTTAGTTGTGGCATGTGGGCTTCTTAGTTGCGGCATGCATGCGGGATCTAGTTCCCCCAATGGGGATCGAATCCGGGCCCCCTGCATTGGGAGCGTGGAGTCTTACCCACTGGACCACCAGGGAAGTCCCTCACTTTAATTTTTTAAAAATCTACATGCTAATGATTTCCAAATGTTTATCTCCTGTCTGGACCTGGAGCTCCAGAAAAGTGCCTCTCAGATACCACCATTTGGATATTTAATAGGAGTTAAAATGTTCAGTTCCATCATGTCCCTCTTTTGCTCAAAACCCTCCAATGGCTCCCATCTCACCAAGAATAAAAGGCAAAGACCATCATGAGAATGAGAAGACAAGCCACAGACTGGGAGGAAATATTTGAAAAGTCATCTGATAAAAGATTGTTATCCAAATATACAAAGAACTCTTAAAACTCCACAATAAGAAAATGAACAACCCAATTAAAAAACAAAGACCTGAACAGACACCTCACCAAAGAGGATACACAGATGGCAAATAAGCACATGAAAAGATGTTCAATATCATATGTCATCAAGGAATTGCAAATTAAAACAACAGTGAGATACCACTACACACCTATTAGAATGGGAGAAATCCAAAACTCTGAAAACACCAAATGCTGTTGAGGATGTGGAGCAACAGGAACTCTCATTCATTGCTGGTGGGAATGCAAAGTGGTTCAGCCACTGTGGAAGATAGTTTGGCCGTTTCTTACAAAACTAAACATACTCTTACCATATGAACCAGCAGTCATGCTCCTTGGTACTTACTGCAAGGAGTTGAAAACATGTCCACACAAAAACCTGTACCTGGATGTTTCTAGCCAGCTTTTTTTTTTTTTTTTTTTTGGCACGTCATGGGGCATGCGGGATCTTAGTTCCCCAACCAGGAATTGAACCCGTGCCCCCTGCAGTGTAAGCGTGGAGTCTTAACCACTGGATCGTCAGGGAGGTCCCTCAGCAGCTTTATTCTTAATTGTCAAAACTTTGGAAGCAACCACGCTGTCCTTCAGTAGATGAGTGGATAAATAAAGTGTGATACGTCCAGACAATGGAATATTAGCACTCAAAAGAAATGAGCTGTCAAGCCACGAAAAGACATAGAAGACCCTTAAATGCATATTACTGAGTAAAAGAAGCCCATCTGAAAAGGCTTATGTTTGTTCTGCATGATTCCAACTATATGACGTTCTGGAAAAGGCAAAATTATATAGACAGTAAAAGGATCAGTGGTTTCCAGGGATTTTAGGGGAAGGAGGGATGAATAGGCAGAGCCCAGAGGATTTTTACAGCCGTCTGTCTACTCTGTATGATACCACAATGGTGGATGCTTGTCATTATACATTTGTCCAAACCCCTAGAATGTACACCACCCAGAGTGAACCCTAATGTAAACTGTGGATGCTGGGTGATGATGATGCTTCCATTTAGGTTTATCAGTGGTAACAAAGGCGCCACTGATGGGGGGGGTGCTTTGATGGGGAGGATGCTGTCCATTTGTGGGGGCAGGGAGCGTATGGGAACACTCTGTGCCTTTTGCTCAATACTGCTGTGAACCTAAAACTGCTCTAAAAGATAAAGTTTATTTTTTTAAATTAATTTATTTATGGCTGCGTTGGGTCTTCGTTGCTGCGTTAGGGCTTTCTCTAGCGGCAAGCGGGGCTACTCTTCGTTGTGGTGCGCAGGCTTCTCATTGCAGTGGCTTCTCTTGTTGCGGAGAACAGGCTTTAGGCGCACAGGCTTCAGTAGTTGTGGCTCACAGGCTCTAGAGCGCAGCTCAGTAGTTATACCACACGGGCTTAGTTGCTCCGCGGCATGTGGGATCTTCCCAGACCAGGACTTGAACCCATGTCCCCTGCATTGATAGGTAGATTCTTAACCCCTGTGCCACCAGGGAAGTCCAAGATAAAGTTTATTTTTTAAGTGTAAACACATTTAAAAGACCAAAGCCGGTCATCACAGGGACCTGTAGGCCATTTGTCCCCTCCCTGACTGCGTCTCCTACCGCCCTTCTCCTGGCTCATTCCCCTCCCACCGCTGGCCTCCTCACTCGCTATTCTTCAAACCTGGCACATTCCTGCCCCAGAGTTTTTGCCCATGTGCTCCCAACCCATGCATGGCTCAGTCTCCCAGAGGATCCCGGTAATGTTACAGATGCCTCCACCTTGCATTCCCAGTTTATTTTTCTCCACGGTACTCATCCCCCATGCTGGAACATAAACTTTGTGTCTGTCTCCACCACCCATGCATCCCAGCACCTAGCACAGTGCCAAATGCCTGGTGCACAGAAGAGAGAGTGAAGGAGTACTCCCGGGTGACTCCTTGCTGCCGCTCCTCGCACGGAATCCCGGTTTACGAGATGCTTCCTGAGGCATCAGTATTACACTCCCGGCTTCTCAGATGCCAGTGGGGAGAATGACTCGAGCCCTGGACTGAAGTCACAGCTTTAGGCTCCGCCCCTCATCTCCTGTGTCCAGGTCCCAGTCATCCTCCCCATCTGCTGCCTGGCACAATGATAGCTGCCCCTTCCACCTTCCCCGGTGGGAAGGAGAGTGCCAGGTGTGGAGGGAAGGGTGGGAATGCAAAGAGGTGTATAAAAGTCCAGATGTTTGCAGCATCACTCCTCACGCAGTGAAAATACAATTCCCAGTTGGTCTTAGCAGTCTCGGAGTCTGTGCATTCACGTCTACATCCTCTGGTATCTGCTGCCTTATTAGGCAGGAGTCTCTCACGTGGCTCAGAGGATGTGTCAGGGTTCTCTAGAATCAATATGATGTTGGATGTACATATATATACATCCTATTGATTCTGTTTCTCTGGAGAAATGGAATATATATACATATATAGAGAAAGAGAACACACACACACGTATATATGTTTATATTTATACAGATAAAGAGAGAAAGATGTTTATTTTAAGGAATTGGCTCACGTGACTGTAGGGGCTGGCAAGTCCGAAGTCTAATCTGTAGGGCAGGCCAGTAGCTGGAAATTCAGGGAAGAGAGGATGTCGCAGTGTTGAGTGTGAATTCCACAGGGCAGCAGGCTGGAAACTCAGGCAGGGTTTCTGTACTACAGTTCTGAGAATTTCTTCATTGGGAATCCTCATTCTTTGCTCTTATGTCGGATTGGATGAGGCCTATCCACATGAAGGAGGGTCACCAGCTTGACTCAACATCCTCAGTATGATTTAAACATTAATCACATCTATGAAAATCTCCACAGCAACATCTAAGCTGGTGTTCGACCAAACAGCTAAGCACCATGTGCCAAATTGACACCTAAAATGAACCATTGCAGAGAAAAGAACTTCTCTCTTTTGACTCAACGTCAAGGGCTTGAAATAAAATGCTCACGCACGTCCAGCAGGTGAAAATGTGAAATGCATCCTCTTCAGTTGCCACAGTAAAGTGAGTACTTTTTGAGTAATCTCTTCAGATCTTCCTTAGGCATGAAACTGCTTATTTATTAACCAAACATATATTTATTCCTCAAACATGACCTCCTGCCCTGAAAAATGGGCATCACAAGAAAACGATTTCCCCAAATCAAGCAGTGAGATGCGTTGTGCAGAGAACAAGAAGCCATCCTTCCAAATTATAAACCCAGGGCAATAGATTTCTTTTAGCCGGAAGCCCAGGTTTTAACTCAGCTCAGCAAGTGATCAGCATATCGTGTTACACTTGCACTAAATCATGTCACTTCCTGCAACTACAGAGCAAAACCTAACTCCCCACGTTTGTCATAATTCGATAGGTTTTTTTATTCTAACTATAAATATGTCTAAATATGTTTTACTTTAGGTTGAGGTTTATTAAGCTCTTCTAAAACACTAGTTCGGAATTATTACACTTTGGACCTCCATCAAGAATAATCACAATAGGGGCTTCCCTGGTGGCGCAGTGGTTGAGAATCTGCCTGCCAATGCAGGGGACACGGGTTCAAGCCCTGGTCTGGGAAGATCCCACATGCCGCGGAGCAACTAGGCCTGTGAGCCACAATTACTGAGCCTGCGTGTCTGGAGCCTGTGCTCCACAACAAGAGAGGCCGCGATAGTGAGAGGCCCGCGCACCGCGATGAAGAGTGGCCCCCACTTGCCGCAACTAGAGAAAGCCCTCGCACAGAAACGAAGACCCAACACAGTCATAAATAAATAAATAAATAAAATTAAAAAAAAAAATCACAATACATTTTTCACACACACATGTACATATATAAGCCAAACATATGATTTGGGCTAGGCTTGATATATTTAGGCATTTCACCAAGGAGGATATCCAGATGGCAAATAGTGCGCGAAAAGATGTTTAGTGTCATTAGCCATTAAGCAAATGTAAATTAAGACCACAATGAGAAATCACTACACATCTATCAGAATGCCTAAAATAAGAATTAGTGGGCTTCCTGGTGGCGCAGTGGTTAAGAATCCGCCTGCCAATGCAGGGTACACAGGTTCGAGCCCTGGTCCGGGAAGATCCCACATGCTGCGGAGCAACTAAGCCCGTGTGCCACAACTACTGAGCCTGTGCTCTAGAGCCCGTGAGCCACAACTACTGAGCCCACGTGCCACAACTACTGAAGCCCATGCACCTAGAGCCCATGCTCTGCAACTAGAGAAGCCACCGCAATGAAAAGCCCGCACACCGCAACGAAGAGTAGCCCCCACTCACCGCAGCTAGAGAAAGCCTGCTCAGCAAGGAAGACCCAAAGCAGCCAAAAAAATAAATAAATAAAAATAATAAAGTTCCCTTTAAAAAAAAAAAAAGAAGAATTAGTGACAACATCGAATGCTGGCGAGGATGTGGAGAAACTGGAATACACTGGAATACTCGTGGAATAATACATTGCAGGTGGGGATGTAAAATGGTACAGCCACTCTGGAAAATAGTTTGGCAGCCTCAGAAGAAACTAAACAGACCACTATCATATGACCCAGTAACTGTACTCCTAGGTCTTAATCCCAGAGAAATAAAAATGAATGTTCACGCAAAACCTGTGCATGAATAGTCATAGCAGCTTTATCTGCAATAGCCAAAAACTGGGATCAACCCAGGCATCCTTCACACAGGTGACTGAGTAAACAGACTGTAGTCCATCTGTACCGTGGACGACTCCTCAGCAATTACAGAGAATGAGCTATTGATTCATTGGACAACCTGAATAAAGTAATGTCAGGGAATTATGCAGTCACGCTGGGAGAGAGAGAAAGCCATACTGTATGATTCCATTTATGTAACATTTTTGAAATGACAACATTTTGGAGATGCAGGACAGATAAGCAGTTGCCAGAGGAGGTGTGTGTGCGGTTATAAAAAGGCAGCACTAGGAATCCTTATGGTATTGAAACTGTTTCATTTCTTGACTGTGGTGGTGATATGCAAACCCACACAGGTGGTACAGTTGAATGGAACCTAATACACACACAGGCACACACACACAAATGAGTACAAGCAAACCTGAGAAAATCTGAATAAGATCAGTGAATTGTATCCATGTCAACATCCTGTTATATCTCAATAAAGCTGGGGGGCAGGGGGGAGTAATGGGAAAAATATGTATTTCTCTCTCCAGGCTGTGATATTATACTATCATTTTGCAAAAGATTACCACTGGGGACTAGAACAGATATTTGCACACCCATGTTCATAGCAGCGTTATTTACAACAGCCAAGATGTGGAAGCAGCACAAGTGTCCATCAATCGATGACTGGATAAACAAAATGTAGCCCATCCATACAATGGAGCATTATTCAGCATTAAAAAGGAAGGAATTCTGACACATGCTACAACATGGATAAACCTTGAGGACATTATGCTGAGTGAAATAAGCCAGACACAAAAGAACAAATACTGTATGATTCCACTTATATGAGGTATCAAGAACAGGCAAATTAATAGAGATAGAAAGTGAATAGAGGTTACCAGGGGCTGGGGGAGGGGAAGGGGGATGGGGAGTGAGTGTTTAATAGGGACAGAGTTTCAGTCTGGGAAGATGAAAAAGTTCTGGAGATGGATGGTGGTGATGTTTGCACAACACTGTGGTTGAACTTAATGCCACTAATCTGTACACTTAAAATTGTAAATTTTTGTTATGTGTATTTTACCACAATTTTTTTTAGGTTTTATTTTAAAATAGCTTTATTGAGGTATAATTGACATACAATAAACTACACATACTTAAAGGTACAATCTGATAAATTTTGACACATACTGTGAACTGCCAACATGAGATGATGAGCATATGCATCCCCCCACAAAGTTTCCTCATGCCCTCTTCTACCCCATCCCTCCTGCCTCTCCCCACTCCTCGATGAATACCAGTCCTGTCCCAAGGCAACTGCTGATCTGTTCCTGTAGATTAGCTTGTATTCTCTAGAAATCTATATAAATGTAATCACTACCACAATTTTTTTAAATGGAAGAAAAATAGTTACCATTGGGGGGAACTGAGAAAGTGTACAAGGAATCTCTCTGTACTGTTTTTTCAACTGCACGTGAATCAACAATCTCAATAAAATTTTCCATTTAAATATGTAAACCAACATGCAGACAACTAGTGGATCCTAATAGTATTGTATGCTTTGGCTACTATAGGAGCCTCTCGTTTCTACTGCAGTGTGTCTCCTTCAAAGATTTTTTTAACATATGTGTGAAGATCTTAAATTTCCATGGGATAGAAATTCACATAAACATATTACCATGAGGTTAAACAAAGCAAAGTTGCAGATCCCTTGCACTCTCTCAGATGTATTTAAGCTTCCATCCAGGGGAGCCAGTGAGAAGCTTAGGATAACATTTACAAGGAAAACGGGCTCCATACAGAAATAGAGTCACAGATGTAGAAAACAAACTTATGGTTACCAAGGGGGAAAGGGGAGGGGAGGGATAAATTGGGAGATTGGGATTGACATATACACACTACTATAAAACGTAACTAATAAGGACCTACTGTATAGCACAGGAAACTCTACTTAATACTCTGTAATGGCCTATATGGGAAAAGAATCTAAAGAAGAGTGGATTATATGTTTATGTATAACTGATTCACTTTGCTGTACACGTGAAACTAACACAACATTGTAAATCAACTATACTCCAATAAAAATTAATTTAAAAAAAGATTCTTGGGCTTCCCTGGTGGCGCAGTGGTTGAGAATCTGCCTGCTAATGCAGGGGACACGGGTTCGAGCCCTGGTCTGGGAAGATCCCACATGCCACGGAGCAGCTGGGCCCGTGAGCCACAACTACTGAGCCTGCGCGTCTGGAGCCTGTGCCCCGCAACGGGAGGGGCCGTGATAGTGAAAGGCCCGCGCACCGCGATGAAGAGCGGTCCCCGCACCGCGATGAAGAGTGGCCCCCACTTGCCACAACTAGAGAAAGCCCTGGCACGAACCGAAGACCCAACACAGCCATAAATAAAAAATAAATAAAGTAGCTATTAAAAAAAAAAAAAAAAAAAAAAAAAGATTCTTGTGTAATGGACTGGGTAGAAATTGTTATGCAATGAACTGAGCAAAAAATTTTATTTTGTTGTTGCTTGAAATATGAAACAAACAAACAAACAAAAAAATGGGCTCTGTGGCCTGCCGTATTCGTTTGGGCTATTTGGTCTCTCCTGCTCTTGTGTGAGTGTGAGTGTGAGTGTGTGAAATCACACTCCTTGTGGCCTTTCTGGGTACTCACACAGCAGGAGCAGCAGTGAGATCTGGTTAGTGCACTCAGTACATGCAGCTTCCCCTCCTTCCCAATCCAATCAGGACAAGGGGACAGTCTAAACTCTAATTGCATCACCCTCTGTCAATGTCTAGAGGAACAATGCACAATATTCTGCAGTCTGCAGAACTACCCCCAGTTTTATGCCACGAACTGTGTATCACATCTGCTTATTTAACTCCATCTGACTTTCGGTGCTTATATGAATTTGATCAGATGAATAGATGAGCGTGAGAAGATGTGTCCGCTTATCGGTGATCTGGTAAGATATGTTGGGTCCCTTCTCTGTTGTAATCATATCAATACCTCAGTTGCTAGAAGAAAATTAAAAAGAAAGCTGTCCTCCCTTCTGGAAACTACAATCACGTTGGGTAACAATACAATTCAATAAAAATGACTTAATCCATTACTTGATTTATTTGCACGTACTCTGCACCTCCTCTGCCCTGATGGAGGTTATGTTCTAGAGAAACAGACAAAGAACATCACCTGTGTGGTGAATCACTGAGGGGGCTCATTCAGAACACAAGCCTAGAGAATTTTCTGGAGGTTCTGAGACCTTCTTGGGTGGAGCTCCAGACTTTTTTTTAATAAGATGTGCCCAAGGTGAGTCTTACCATTTGGAAAGTCTGTGAACAGCTGAGGAAGCAGTGATTTCAGTGGGGCAGATCCACAGACTCACCGGCTTGCTGATATGAAAGGCCAGGGTGCTTCCAATGAGTAATTCACAACTAGTGTGGCCACGTGATTAATTTAACATGACCATTTTTTAAACTCTAGATTTAAATGTGTGCTAGAAAACACATTTTTAGTGTGTTTATCAGAATCCTCTCGAGGGCCTATCAAGAGGCAGGCCTCTGGGCTTCCCTGGTGGCGCAGTGGTTGAGAGTCTGCCTGCCAATGCAGGGGACGCGGGTTCGAGCCCTGGTCTGGGAAGATCCCACATGCCGAAGAGCAACTAGGCCCGTGAGCCACAACTACTGAGCCTGCGCGTCTGGAGCCTGTGCTCCGCAACGAGAGAGGCTGCGACAGTGAGAGGCCCGCGCACCGCGATGAAGAGTGGCCCCCCACTTGCCACAACTAGAGAAAGCCCTCGCACAGAAACGAAGACCCAACACGACCAAAAATAAATAAATAAATAAGCCTACACCTTTAAAAAAATTTTTTAAAAATAATAATATTAAAATGGCACACTAGGGAAAATACCCATCAAACACCAAAGAAGACTGTAATGGAGGGATTAAGAACAAAAAACATATAGGTCATATAGAAAAAAGTAGCCCAATGCATCTCACAGGAAATGTTTCTCCAGCATTGACCATGGCATTGACACTGGAGATTTAACATCGAGAAGTTTCTCTTGTCCTCAGGGATACGTTATCCTCCAGACACATCCATCTGCAACAACACGCAGAGATTATTGCCAGCCTGGAAAGTATAACCAAGTCTCAGTGTTCAGAGCTTTTACTGGGGTTTCTTAGGTAGGAATCATTGATTGAATACTTACATGATCAAATTATTGCCCACATGGCTGAATCTCCAGCCCCCGTCCCCACCTCCCCTCGCTGGAGGTCAGGCTTATATCGCATGACTCCAACCCTATCCATCTAGTTACATGGTTGGTGTTTCTGGCGTAGACCCACCACGAGTCATCGAGTTAGCATAAACGATCCAGGGGCCCACCATGAGTCACCAAGTTAGCTTAAACTGTCAAGTGTGTTCTGTCTAACACCGTATACAAAAATAAACTCAAAATGGATTAAAAACCTAAATGTAAGACCAGATACTGTGACACTCCTAAAGGAAAACATGGGCAGAACACTCTGACATAAATCACAGCAATATTTTTTTTGGATCCATCTCCTAGAGTAATGGAAATAAAAACAAAAATGAACAAATGGGACCTAATTAAACTTAAAAGCTTTTGCACAGCAAAGGAAACCATAAACAAGATGAAAAGACAACCGTCAGAATGGGAGAAAATATTTGCAAATGAAGCAACTGACAAGGGATTAATCTCCAAAATATACAGACAGCTCATACAGCTCAATATCAAAAAACAAACAACCCAGTCAAAAAATGGGCAGAAGACCTAAACAGACATTTCTCTGAAGAAGACATACAGATGGCCAAGAGGGACATGAAAAGATGCTCAACATCACTGATTATTAGAGAAATGCAAATCAAAACTGCAATGAGGTATCACCTTACACTGGTCAGAATGGCTATCATCAAAAAATCTACAAACAATAAATGCTGGAGAGGGTGTGGAGAAAAGGGAACCCTCATACGCTGTTGGTGGGAATGTAAATTGACACAGCCACTATGGAAAACAGTATGGAGGTTCCTTAAAAAATTAAAAATAGAATTACCAGATGAACCAACAATCCCACTACTGGGCATATACCCTGAGAAAACCATAATTCAAAAAAACACACACACCCCAATGTTCATAGCAGCACTATTTACAATAGCCAGGACATGGAAGCAACCTAAATATCCATCAACAGAGAAATGTATAAAGAAGATGTAGTACATGTATACAATGGAATATTACTCAGCCATAAAAAGGAATGAAATTGGGTCATTTGTAGTAATGTGGATAGACCTAGAGAGTGTCATACAGAGTGAAGTAAGTCAGAAAAAGAAAAGTAAATATCGTATAGTAATGCACATGTGGAATCTAGAAAAATGGTATAGATGATCTTATTTGCAAAGCAGAAATAGAGACACAGATGTAGAGAACAAATGTATGGATACCGGGGGGAAAGTGGTGGGGTGGAAGGAATTGGGAGACTGGGATTGATACATATACATTATTGATACTATGTATAAAATAGACAGCTAATGGGAGCATACTGTATAGCACAGGGAACTGTACCTAATGCACTGTGGTAACCTAAATGGGAGGGAAGTCCAAAAGGGAGAGTATATCTGTATGTGTAGGGCTGATTCATTTTGTTGTGCAGTGGAGGCTAACACAACATTGTAAAGCAACCATACTCCAATAAAAATTAAAAAAAAAAAAAAGCTTTTGCACAGCAAAGGAATCCATAAACAAAATGAAAAGACAACCTACAGACTGGGAGAGAATATTTGCAAATGATGCTACCGACAAGGGATTGATTTCCAAAATATACAAACAACTCATGCAGCTCTATATCAAAAAAACAAACAATCCAATCAAAAAATGGGCAGAAGATCTAAATAGACATTTCTCCAAAAAAGACATACAGATGACCAACAGGCACATGGAAAGATGCTCAGTATCACTAATTATTAGAGAAATGCAAATCAAAACTACAGTGAGGTATCACTTCACACCAGTTAGAATGGCCATCATCAAAAAGTCTACAAATGATAAATGCTGGAGACGGTGCGGAGAAAAGGGAACCCTCCTACACTGTTTGTGGGAATGTAAATTGGTGCAGCCACTATAGGGAACAGTATGGAGGTTCCTTAAAAAATTAAAAATAGAGTTACCTTGTGATCCTGCAATCCCACTCCTGGGCATATATCTGGAGCAAACTCTAATTCGAAAAGATACATGCACCCCAGTGTTCATGGCAGCACTAGTCACAATAGCCAAGACGTGGAAGCAACCTAAATGTTCATCAACAGATGAATGAATAAAGCTGTGGTATATATATATACAGTGGAACATTACTCAACCATAAAAAGAATGCAATAATGCCATTTGCAGCAACATGGATGGACCTAGATATTATATTAAGTGAAGACAGAGAAAGACAAATATCATATGATATCACTTATATGTGGAATCTTAAAAAATGATACAAAAGAACTTATTTACAAAACAGAATAGACTTACAGATATAGAAAAAAAACTTCTGATTACCAAAGGGGATAGCAGGATGGGAGGAGATAAATTAGGAGTTTGGGATTAACATAATACACACTACTATATATAAAATAGATAAACAACAAGGACCTACTGTATAGCACAGGGAACTATACTCAATATCTTGTAATAACTTATAATGGAAAAGAATCTGAAAGAGATTATATATATGTATAACTGAGTCACTTTGATGTACACTTGAAACTAACAGCAAAAAAAGTGTGTTCCAAGGGGCTTTCCAAGAATAGCCAATACATCCTATCACTTGAAGAATCCCAAGGGTTTAGAGGTTACCTCCCAGGAGCTAGGACAGAAGCCAGACCTCTCTTTGGGTAATTCTTCACTATACAGTGTTACACTTCAATTTAAAGTTTATCAAAATAATAACTCCGGACTTCTCTGGTGGTCCAGTGGTTAAGACTTCACGCTTCCACTACAGGGGGCATGGGTTCGATCCCTGGTCAGGGAAGATCCCTCATGCCGCCTGGCGTGGCCAAAACAAACAAACAAAAAACCCCAAACTCCACATGTAGTCCAATTGTAATAAAACTGTAGAATATCTAAAACAAAGAGATGACTTTCAGATCAGCCAGAATAAGAACAATTATACAGAGCGCTGACATTGCAGATGCAGCATTGGAAACCAGAAGACAAGGAATCATAACTTCAATAAGTAAACAAATTTTGGATTCTGAAAAACCAAAGTCAACTTTGCACTGAAAACAACTTTCAAGAACATAGTAAAAGGGACTTCCCTGGTGGTCCAGTGGTTAAGACTCCGCACTGCCAAAGCAGGGGGCCCGGGTTCAATCCCTAGTCATGGAACTGGAGACTGCACGCTGCAACTAAAGAGCCCATGTAGCCAAATGAATAAATATTAAAAAAAAAAAAGAACATAGTAAAAGGCAGACATTTTCATTCAAATAAAAAGAGAGAGTTTGCCACTAGCTTACCTCCATAAAGGACGTTCTGGACTTCCCTGGCGGTCCAGTGGTTTAGATTCCACACTTGCACTGCAGGGGGCGCAGGTTAGATCCCTGGTCGGGGAAACTAGGATCCCACATGCTGCGGGGCGCAGCCAAAAATAAATTTTAAAAAAATAATAATTTTAAAAAATAAAATGGTATAAAAAATTATAAGAAATTTTTTTTTAAAAAAGGACATTCTTCAAGCAGAACAAAAAGTGATCCGAGGGGGAAGGACTGAGAACCAAAAAGGAATGTTGAGCAAAAAAAAAAGTGGTAACTGTGGATAAATCTAAACACATGTTGAATTGGTAACACTAGTAATAATGCAATGTATTTTTGAAGTTGAAAATAAACAGTTTAGAACTATTTTTTTAATTAGTATGGTGGCCAGAGTTGAGCAGACATTTCTCCAGCATAGAAGACAGACCAGGTCCTTGATGTCTATGTGTCAGGTCTGGGGATGTGACATGAGAAACCTGAATGTACAAATCCCTCTACAATCTCCCTGCGGTAAGTGCTCTGAAGGCAGAGTGTATAGCAAGAAGCCAGAGCCTGAAAAGCTGTCCTTGGCTAGAAAGATGCTGCAGGTGACACCCAAAGAAGGAGCTGGCCTTAAGGCAAAGGGTGGGACCAGTGGGACCTGGGGAGAGAGAGCCGGCCTCTCAGCACAGCTGGCTTCTGCGTACATGGAGAGTTTGAGCTTCCTGGGGATCACGTGTCAGAAGTGGTTTTGCAGCTGCCATCGGCCCTCCCCAGAAGCTGAACCTGTGTGTCCAGGTGCACTGGACCCAGCCCAGGTGTGTGTATTTTCGGTTTTTGAAGAAGAAAGAAGTCACGCTACAGCACAGAAGATGGATGAGAACCAACTTGAGCATCCCTGTCATCTCTGAAAACAAGTGGCTGGCGGTTATATAAGCTTAGATACGTTTCTGTCACCTTGAAATCATTTCCAATGTAAAAATATTTCCTCAACAACACTAATCATGAGGGAAATGCAAATCTAAACCACAGTGAGATACTGCCTGACACGCATTAAGATGTGGAGAGGGCTCCCCTGGCGGCGCAGTGGATAAGAATCCACCTGCCAGTGCCGGGGACACGGGTTCGATCCCTGGTCCAGGAAGATTCCACATGCCGCAGAACAACTAAGCCCGTGCGCCACAACTACTGAGCCTGCGCTCTACAGCCTGCGAGCCACAACTACTGAGCCCGCGTGCCACAACTACTGAAGCCCACATGCCTAGAGCCCGTGCTCAGCAACAAGAGAAGCCACCGCAATGAGAAGTCCACGCACCACAACGAAGAGTGGTCCCTGCTCGTCGCAACTAGAGAAAGCCTGCGAGCAGCAACAGAGACCCAACACAGCCAAAAATAAATAAATTTTTTAAAAATACGCTCTTTAAAAAAAATAAAACGTAAAAAATTTTTTAAAATAAAAAAAAATTTGTTTCACAGCAATTTCCAGACTAGGGTACTGGTGAGATATTTTCTTTTTCTTCCTTTTTTTTTTTTTTTTGGCCACACCACGCAGCATGCGGGATCTTAGTACCCCAACCAGGGATGGAACCCGCGCCCCTTGTAGTGGCAGTGCGGGGTCTTAACCATTGGACTGCCAGGGAAATCCCAAGATATTATTATTAACTTAAGGTTTCACACCTGCAGGTTTCCTGTGTTCTCCATTTAACCACCTGGCCACTTAAAATCAAAGTGATTTTCCTCTCATTGGACATGTCAGCGCACCAGCTTGTAAGTCCCCCACAGCAATGGAAGGGTGGCCTTTATGCAGGTAGCCCTGGGGGTGAGGATTGCAGGGGGAAGCCACCAGGTTGAGGTTTTTCTTTTTTTAATATTTATTTGTTATTTATTTATTTGGTTGCACCGGGTCTTAGTTGCAGCAGGCGGGCCCCTTAGTTGCGGCTCACGGGCTCCTCAGTTGTGGCATGCGAACTCTTAGTTGCGGCATGCATGCGGGATCTAGTTCCCTCACCAGGGATCGAACCCGGGTCCCCTGCATTGGGAGTGTGGAGTCTTATCCACTGCGCCACCAGGGAAGTCCCCAGGTTGAGTATTTAATCCATCTTCACTGTGAACGAAAGACACCTCCTTCCTCCGGCTGCACTTGGAGACCCCCGCAGGTAAACCTGTTTTGGAAGTGACATGGCTGTGTGGCTGGAATGTTCTGTCCCTGCCTTCGCTCTTCTTTAATTAAGTCCCTGACCCATGCCTCCATCTACCTATGCCATGATTTAAATTAAAAAAAAAATTCTATGGTTTGTACACTTGTGCTTTCTTCATTCTGATTTTATGATAGTGAGACCTATCAGGAATCTACTCAAAACAACTAGTCTAGCAACATTACTAGGATTAGAAGCTGATCTCGTATCTCATGCCTTCTGTATGCATAGAAGTCATAGTATAATGGATAAAGGCACTTCACAGGAGACTTGGCTCTGTTTACTAGCCATGGGACCTTGGGCAAGTCATATAACCTCTACACATTATCTGCCTCATCTGTAGGGCGCTATTGGGTTAAAATACGAATACTGTACTAGGAAATCTCTTGTACATATTATAATAGTTTAGTATTTAGTATACTGATTAATATTCAAAGCCCTTTGTTACCATGAAAAATTAAACATCATAGAGTGTATTGTGGTTATTAAACTAAAGAATGTATGTAATACACTTTAAAGTTTTTTCAACAGAAATGTTAAAACAAATTTGCAATGCTTAATTATTCTATATGTGTCTAAAAATTCAATAAACTACAATTTATGAGCCATAAAAAAAAAGAAAAAAGCCTGCAAATCTGAAGGCAAAGCTGACGTGCAAATACGTAGCACAAAGGGCTTCATCCAGGTCATCTCCAAAGTCCCTTTCAAGCAAAATTCTCTGCCCAGAGGTTGCAGACCAGGGACTTCCCTGGCGGTCCAGTGGTTAAGACTCTGCACTTGCACTGCCGGGGGCACAGGTTCGATCCCTGGTCTGGGAACTAAGATCCCGAATACCACTCAGTGCTGCCAAACAAACAGGTTGCAGACACAAATATCAAAGGACAAACGGGAATGACCATGAGCTGAGAGCAAGCGTCTGCACTGCAGGAGCCCATTCTCTTAAACCTTCCTTCATCAAACAGGGAGCTGGGTTCCGGAGGGTCCTTGCTCGCGGCTTGAGCTGCCAGGCCAGGTCCCGCACAGAATCGCCAGCTCCAGGCCATACAGAAGCTCATCGTTACCTTTAGCCTTGGCTGTACTCCTTTTGGGCAGCTCTGAGATCACTCCGTTTTCAACAATTTCATATCCCTGATTTTTTAAAAAATTGTAATACATATAATATAAAATTTACCATCTTAACTATTTTTAAGTGTACAGTTCAGTCTTGTTAAGTATTTTCACAATGTTGTGCAACCAACCTCCAGAACATTTTTGTTTTGCAAAAGTGTAACTCTCTCCACATTGAACACTCACTCCCCCTCCCCCTCCCCCAGCCCCTGGCACCCACTCTCCTACTTTCTCTCTCTGTGGATCTGACTCCTCTAGGGACCTCATATAAGTGGAATGATACACTATTTGTCTTTTTGCATCTGGCTTATTTCACTGAGCATGATGTCCTCAAGGTTCATCCATGTTGTAGCAGGTGTCTGAATTTCTTTCCTTTTTGAGGCCTAATAATATTCCATTGTATGAAAATAAACTCAAAGTGGATTAAAGAATTAAATGTAAGACTGGATACTATAAAACTCCTAGATGAAAACACAGGCAGAACACTCTTTGACATAAATCACAGCAATATCTTTTTGGATCTGTCTCCTAGAGTAATGGAAATAAAAACAAAAAAAAATAAATGGGACCTAATTAAACTTAAAAGCTTCTGCACAGCAAAGGAAACCATAAACAAAACAAAAAGACAGCCTACAGAATGGGAGAAAATATTTGCATTTCCAAAATATACAAACAGCTCATACAGCTCAAAATCAAAAAACCCAATCAAAAAATGGGTAGAAGATCTAAATAGATATTTCTCCAAAGACAAACAGATGGCCAACAGGCACATGAAAAAGCACTCAACATTGCTAATTATGAGAGAAATGCAAATCAAAACTACAAAGAGGTATCACATCACTCTGGTCAGAATGACCATCATCAAATAGTCTACAGATAATAAATGCTGGAAAGGGTGTGGAGAAAAAGGAACCCTCCTACACTGTTGGTGGGAATGTAAACTGGTACAGCCACTGTGGAGAACGGTATGGAGGATCCTTAAAAAAACTAAAAATAAGCCTACCATATGATCCTGCAATCCCACTCCTGGGCATATATCTGGAGAAAACCATAATTCGAAAAGATACATGCACCCCAATGTTCACTGCAGCACTATTCACATTAGCCAAGACATGGAAGCAACCTAAATGTCCATCACAGAGGAATGGATAAATAAGATGTGGTACATATATACAATGGAATATTACTCAGCCATAAAAAGGAACAAAATAATGCCATTTGCAGCAACATCGATGGACCTAGAGATTCTCATACTGAGTGAAGTCAGACAGAGAAAGACAAATATCATATGATATTGCTTATATGTGGAATCTAAAAGAAAGGCTACAAGTGAACTTATCTACAAAACCGAAATAGAGTTACAGATGTAGAAAATAAACATGGTTACTGGGGGGAAAGGGGAGGGGAGGGATAAATCGGAAGATTGGGATTGACACATACACACTACTATATGTAATAGTAAGGACCTGTACTGTATAGCACAGGGAACTCTACTCGATACTCTGTAATGGCCTATATGGGAAAAGAATCTAAAAAAAAGTGGATATATGTATTTGTATAACAGATTTACTTGGCTGTACACCCGAAACTAACACAACATTGTGAATCAATTATACCCCAATAAAATTTTTTAAAAAAGATACATGCACCCCAATGTTCATAACAGCACTATTCACAATAGCCAAGACATGGAAGCAACCTAAATGTACATAGACAGATGAATGAATAAAGAAGCTGTGGTATATATATACAATGGAATATTACTCAGCCATAAAAAAGAATGAAATAATGCCATTTGCAGCAACATGGATGGACCTAGAGATTATCATACTAAATGAAGTAAGCCTGACAGAGAAAGACAAATATCATATGATATCACTTATATGTGGAATCTTAACAAAAGAAAGAAAAAGAAAAAGATACAAACGAACTTATTTACTAAACAGAAATAGACCCACAGACACAGAAAACAAACTAATGGTTACCAAAGGGGAAAGGGGAGGGAGGGATAAATTAGGAGTTTGGGACTGACATATACACACTACTATATATAAAATAGATAACCAACAAGGACCTACAGTATAGCACAGGAAACTATACTTAATATTTTGTAATAACCTATAAGGGAAAAGAATCTGAAAAAGAATATATATATATATATATATATATATATATATATATAACTGAATCACTGAGCTGTACACCTGAAACTAACATGACATTGTAAATAAACTATACTTCAATAAATATATATATATATATTCCACTGTACGGATGGACCACCTTTTGTTTATCCAGTCATCTGTTTGATGCACACTAGGCTTGCTTCTACCTTTTGGCCACTGTGAATGTGGGTGTACACATATCTGTTCAAGACCCTGCTTTCAATTATTTTGGTTCTATACGCAGAAGTGGAATTGCTGAATCACATAGTAATTCTATTTTTACTTTTTTGAGGATCCACCATACTATTTTCCATTGTGGCTGCACTATTTTCCATGCCCACCTACAGTCCACAAGTGTTTCAGTTGCTCCACATCCTCACCAAAGCTTGTTATTTTCTTTGTTGTTGTTTTCTTATACTAGCCATCCTGATGGGTGTGAGGTGACATCTCACCGTGGTCATCCTCCTGATATTTCAAAAGTGTTTTAACTCCATTTGTTCATTTAACTAGGTTTTATTATTTTTTAAGAACACATTAGGGTTTATAGCAAAATTGAGCGAAAGTTCCCTTATGTCCCCTGCTCTGTCCCCCCAATCACACACACACACGAGCTCAGAGCCCCCCACTCCCAACTATCCCATGAACATCCTGCACCAGAGCAGTGTGTTGGTCACAATCCATGAATCTACATGGACACATCACGATCACCCAGAGTCCAGAGTTTACCGTACAGTTAACTCCTGGTGTTGTACATTGATGGATTCTGACAAATGTATCTCACCATGAGAGTATTGTTGGAGAGGAAGAAAATTTTCTCTACCTTTCTAGGTTCTTCTGGCTGCTCTGAGAATTAAATTGACATAAGACAGATGAACAGGAGGAAATCAAACTAAGTTTAATAACACGTATGCATGGGAGAGACCCAGGAAAACTGACTCAGTCACCAAAAGTGTTTTAACTCTGTAGCAGCTTTTATAAAACCCCCAAAGAGTAAGGCTTATAGGATTATTTCAACACCCACATGGCTGTGTACAGAAGAAGTGGGGAGACTTTTCAGAGGACTGCTCCCTCATCAAGGCCACGGGTCAGAAACCCAGCTGGGAGAAATCAGAGCTGCAGATGTTACATGCACCTAAACCAAGAATAGTGGGGTCCCTGCAGGGGTGATGAAAACCTCCCAAAGGCAGTTGTCCCCAAGTGGAGTCAAACCCAACCTTCGGAGCACTCTGCCTACACTGAAATCAGTCCATGCTGGACTCAAACAGTGAAAAACTCTAAAAATTCTAGCATGAATAACATCCAGAAGAGCTGGGTTCTCAGAGCAACCCTCCTTGTTGGATTTTTTTTTTTTAATTCAAGGGACTATGAGAATTTCAAATAAATATTTTTCATTTAATTATTTGCCGTAAAGGGTTACAGCCACCTATGAAACTTGAGGACACAGTCCACCCAAGACCGCCCTCCTTTCTGATATCAATTGCAAGGTCAGGGGTCCTCGAGACCACCATCAGGTTTGGTAATTTGCTGGAAAGACTCACAGAACTGACCTGAAGCTGTTATGCTCACAGTTACGGTTTATCACAGGGAAAGGATATAGATTGAAATCAGCCAAGGGAAGGAGGTGCACGGGGCAGAGTCCAGGAGAAGCACCAGGTGCACAGCCCCTAGTGCCCTATCCCCATGGAGGCATCATTTCCTCTCCCATCATCGATGTGTGATGATGTACACAGAGTATGGCCAACCATGGATGCTCACCTGGGCCTCAGGTTCAGAGTTTTTACTGAGGTTCCATTATGTGGCCGCGATTGATTGATTGTTTGGTAGCCCACAAGGTTGATCTTAGTCTACAGGTCCGCTGATACCGTGTGACCCAAAGCCCCCACCTTAAATCACACCGTGGGTCTTTCTGGCCCCCAGCCTAAGTCATATCATAAGATTATCCATTGATTACATGAAATTTCTAAAAATCTTTAAAAAATAAATAAATAAATAAGACTATCCATTGGACCCAAGGCCCCAGGGAAACAAAGACACTCCTATCAGGCCTGACATCTTAGCGATTATCTCCAGGAGCTTAAGACAAAGGCCAGACCTCTTTTGGGGCAAAGTTAAACTCTTTACTACACAGGTTCCCAGTCCATGGTAAACTCCATGAGGGCAGGACTAAAACTATCTTTGCTGCCTTTCAGCGCCAGGGATTTTGTTGGATTCCAAGAGTGGAGACTATTTTAAAAATTAAAAAAAACAAAACAAAAAGTTCTATTTCAGTATTGAGGCATTTGGGTTATTTATCGGCAAGGGTCAGGGTGTGAATGCAAGGTGATGGCATTAGGAGGTGGGGCCTTTGGGAGTGATTAGGTCAGGAGGGTGGAGCCCCCGTGAATGGAAATTGTTCCCTTGTAAAAGAGACCACGCAGAGCTTTCTCGCCTTCTTTATGCTGTGTGTGGATTGGATGAGACATCCAATCCCGAAGAGAGCCCTCACGTTGTAAATGATGCTACTGTGAACACAGGTGTAGGGGAGACCCTGCTTTCAGTTCTTTTGGGAACATGCCCTGAAGTGGATCATATGGTAGTTCTGTTTTTAACAATTCGAGGGACTGCCATGCCGATTTCCATAGTGGTTGTCATCACATCTGTTTTTACTCTTATCTCCTATTTAGAGCAAGTGATACTAGCTGCCACATATGCTAATGACAGAAAATTTACTTTGAGAAAATTCAATACATGAAACAGTGAGCCCACTGAAATAAAACTAAAAATCTGCTCAAAAATCTAGGTGCAAAAGCATGTAGAGGGACTTCCCTGGTGGTCCAGTGGTTAAGAATCCGCCTTCCAATGCAGGGGACACAGGTTCGATCCCTGGTGGGGGAACTAAGATCCCACATGCCACGGGGCAGCTAAGCCCGCACACCCTAGAGCCCGTGCACCACAACTAGAGAGCCTGCGCACCGCAACTACTAAGCCTGCGTGCTCTGGAGCCTGTGCGCCACAACTAGAGAGAAGCCTGCTCACCGCAATGAAAAATCCCGCATGCCACAAATAAGACCCGACGCAGCCAAATAAATAAATAAATAAATATTAAAAAAAAAAAAAAGCATATAGAGGCATACACCCAGCTGGTCTTTTCTTGAGGTTGATTTGTAGACCCACTATGAACTTTCAAGGTGGGCTTTTTTGTTCTTTATCTTTCTTCTTTTGTGTTTATGCTTTAAAACAAATGGCACAAACATCTCTGCTTTATCAGGCAATTAATCTGGAACAAACCTTCAACAAAGGGTACATGGGAAGGTTTTTCTGGCATCCTCTGTGGCAATTTTGCATATTCCATCTTCACAGTGGTTCCAGGAGATATTCGTGGATCTGTTGGTAGAAACACAAACTAACACAGAATTTGTAGCAGTCACATGTCCTTGGAGCTGCTGGCAAATTAATTTCTTCACACCCTTTTTGCCAGGATAATAGCTAGAATGATTGCAGCTAATAGCACCAGGCCCAGCTGTCTCCATGGTAATATTATACCCTATCAATGTCACTTGCATAACTCCAAGAACACGGTTCATAGGATCAGTCCCAGTCATCTCCATGGTAACATTGTACCCTATCAACATCACCTTCATCCCCCCCAGGAACACAGCTGCCCAGGGACCAAGGCAGACCTGGGAGAGGAAAAGATACTGGTACATTTTAAATCTCCATTTAAACTATTTCCATCTCTGTAGGTCAAGTTTACAATGTTTTAAGAGCAGAAAGGGCTCATAATGGTCTCAAATGTTTTGCAAGGTGGCATTTCAAAGCGGAGTTACATGGAGTAATGGCCTGAAATCCTACAGGTGAAGGGATCTTCCAGTGACCACATGCTGAAGTGGAGCAGCCTCCAAGCTATGGTCTCAAGAATAGAGAAAATTAGGAATCTTGGTCTTTGAAAAAGATGTAGCATTATGATGGCAGGAAACCTAAATATAACCTATAGCCACTGGGACCTAATGCCTGGGATCCAGTAAGTACCAATAATTGCTCAGTAAGTGGGTGGGATTTTCCATTTGCTGTCATTGTGAGGTCACTGTAGAGAAAGCCTTCTCTGCAGAATGTAAGGTGCAGGATGTAAATTCATTCATTTAACTACAGATAATGACTGTCTTAGTCTGCTCAGCCTCCTAGAACAGAATACCATAGACTTAACAGTTATAAACAACAGAAATTTATTTCTCACAGTTCTGGAGGCTGAGAAGTCCAAGATCAAGGCTTCAGCAGATTTGATGGCTGGTGAGAACTCACTTCCTGATTTATAGAGGGACATCTCACTGTGTCCTCACATGGTAGAAAAAGGGGGCAAGAGAGCTCCCTGAGTTCCCCTTATAAGGTCACAAGTCCCATTCCTGAAGACTCCAGCCTCATGACTTAATCACCTCCCAAACTCCCCACTTACTGTACCATCACACTGGGGGTTAGGGTTTGCACATATGAATCGGGAGGGAACAAGCATTCAGTCCATAACATTGACCGAGAGTGTGCACTACAGGCCAGGCACCAGAGAGGAAGTAGTGAACAATGGAGACAGATCCCTGCTCCTTCAGACCTTCATCCAATGGGGGAAACGGACACAGAAAACATCACTGAATACTTGGGAGAGGGCTTCCCTGGTGGCGCAGTGGTTAAGAATCCACCTGCCAATGCAGGGGACATGGGTTCGAGCCCTGGCCCAGGAAGATCCCACATGCCGCGGAGCAACTAAGCCCGTGCGCCACAACTACTGAGGCTGTGCTCTAGAGCCCGTGAGCCACAACTACTGAGCCCGCGTGCCTAGAGCTCGTGCTCCACAACAAAGAAAAGCCACCACTATGAGAAGCCCGTGCACCGCAACGAAGAGGACTCCCGGCTCGCCGCAACTAGAGAAAGCCTGCAAGCAGCAACGAAGACCCAATGCAGCCAAAATAAATAAATAAATAAATTTATTTTTTAAAAAAATACTTGGGAGAAAGACAAGGTAGAACAAGAGTCTAGAGAGAGATCTCAGCAGGGTGGTCGGAGAAATCTTTTTAATAAGGTGATGTGGATCAAAGCCAAGATGAAGGGACGGAGCCAGGCAGGCATGTGGGGAAAAAAGCTTTAAGGCTGAATAAACAGCAAGTGCAAAGACCCTGAGGTATAACCAAGCCTGGGAAGAGCTAGGAACAGTGTGAGCAAGGAGGGGAGAAGTAGAAGATGAACCAGGAGGGGTGTACAAGACACTGTGAAGACTTTCATGGTTAACAGATAACCTATGCTGTCCTCATAGTCACTGGAAACCATTTAGCAAGTGTTGAGGGCTGAAGAAAAGGCCATCTTGTTTCCTCCTCCAATGTGTTATGTGCTGAAAATTAGTTACCTTAAATGCCTTCTGAACAAGATGGAGAGTTCTCTGTTTTTGTATTTTTTATTTGGGGGGGCGTGGTTAGGCTAAAGCACGTGGTCTCACTTAACGCATGTCATCTTACAGGGTCTCCTGTCCCCTGGCCCCTGTATCCTCTTAGGTAACTAACTAAGAAGTCCCAGGGTGATGTGCTCCACAGAGGTGAACTAATGTAGAAGTCATGGCCAGGGCAAGGAGGGGCAATGGTTAAGACCTCAGACTTCAACCAGCCTACCTGGGTCTGAATTCAGGTCCTGCCACTTGCCTATAAATTGGGAACAAGGGGACAGCAAGAGTACCTGTATGAACAAAAAGAAAATATCAGTAAAGAGATATAAAACCTAAAAAAAGCCAAAAAAGAAATTCTAGTGCAGATTTGAGTCAGTAGAAAAAGAATCAGCATAAATGAAGATAGGACAATAGTAGTTACTGAGTCTGAGTAACAGAAAGATAAAAGAGTGTGATGAAAAGTGAATGGAATCTTTTATTTTTCTAATTTTATTTTATTCTTTTTTTTAAATAAATTTATTTATTTATTTATTTTTGGCTGCGTTGGGTCTTTGTTGCTGTGCACGGGCTTTCTCTAGTTGCGGCGAGCAGGGACTACTCTTCGTTGCAGTGCACAGGCTTCTCATTGCAGTGGCTCCTCTTGTTGTGGAGCACGGGCTCTAGGCGTGCGGGCTTCAGTAGTTGTGGCTCATGGGCTCTAGAGCGCAGGCTCAATAGTTGTAGCGCATGGGCTTAGTTGCTCTGCGGCATGTGGGATCTTCCCGGACCAGGGCTCGAACCCGTGTCCCCTGCGTTGGCAGGCGGATTCTTAGCCACTGCGCCACCAGGGAAGTCCTTATTTTATTCTTTATACTTTGTTATTGTTCTCTCCTTTTGGCTTGCCCCCCCCCGTCCTTTTTTTTTCTTTTTTCTGTTGTGGTTTTATTTTACCTTGTTGCAGTTGTTTCCATTTATAGTTTTATTTTTCCTAATATATTTTTTATCTTTCTAATTTTATTTTGTTTTTTATTCTTTGATATTGTACTGCTCCTTTTTTTCTTTCTTTCTTTCCCTTTTTTTTTTTTTTTTTTAACCGCGCCACGAAGCTTGCCGGGTCTTGGTTCCCAGGCCGGATGTCGGGCCCAAGCTCCTGTGGTGGGAGCTCCAAGTCCAAACCACTGGACTAACAGAGAACCTCAGACCCCAGGGAATATTAATCAGAGTGAGGCCTCACGGAGGTCCTCATCTCAGCACCAAAACCCAGCTCTACCCAACTGCCTACAAACTCCAGTGCTGGACATCTCAGGCCAAACAAGCAGTAAGAGAGGAATACAGCACCACCCATTTAAAAAAAAACAGTTTGAGCCCTGGTCGGGGAGGATCCCACATGCCGCGGAGCGACTGGGCCCGTGCTCCACAACTGCTGAGGGTGCGCCCTAGAGCCCACGAGCCACAACTAGTGAAGCCCACGCGCCTGGAGCCCGTGCTCCGCAACGGGAGAGGCCACCTCAGTGAGAAGCCCGTGCACCGCGGCAAAGAGTGGCCCCCCTTGCTGCAACTAGAGAGGGTCTGCGTGCAGTAACGGGGGCACAACTCAGCCAAAAATAAATAAAAGAAAATAAATAAATTTATTTAAAAAAAAGAGAGAAAGAAGAACAGAAAAACCCCAAAGTTAGCAGAAGGAAAGAAATCATAAAGATCAGATCAGAAATAAATGAAAAAGAAATGAAAGAAACAATAGCAAAGATCAATAAAACTAAAAGCTGGTTCTTTGAGAAGATAAACAAAATTGATAAACCATTAGCCAGACTCATCAAGAAAAAAAGGGAGAAGACAAATCAACAGAATTAGAAATGAAAAAGGAGAAGTAACAACTGACACTGCAGAAATACACAGGATCATGAGAGATTACTACAAGCAACTATATGCCAATAAAATGGACAACCTGGAAGAAATGGATAAATTCTTAGAAAAGCACAACCTTCTGAGACTGAACCAGGAAGAAATAGAAAATATAAACAGACCAATCACAAGCACTGATATTGAAACTGTGATTAAAAATCTTCCAACAGGGGCTTCCCTGGTGGCGCAGTGGTTGAGAATCTGCCTGCTAATGCAGGTGACGCGGGTTCGAGCCCTGGTCTGGGAGGATCCCACATGCCGCGGAGCGACTGGGCCCGTGAGCCACAGCTGCTGAGCCTGCGCGTCTGGAGCCTGTGCTCCGCAACAGGAGAGGCCGCGATGGTGAGAGGCCCGCGCGCCGCGATGAGGAGTGGCCCCCGCTTGCCGCAACTAGAGAAAGCCCTCGCACAGAAGCGAAGACCCAACACAGCCAAAAAAAAAAAAAAAATCTTCCAACAAACAAAAGCCCAGGACCAGATGGCTTCAAAGGTGAATTCTATCAAACATTTAGAGAAGAGCTAACACCTATCCTTCTCAAACTCTTCCAAAATATAGCAGTGGGAGGAACACTCCCAAACTCATTCTACGAGGCCACCATCACCCTGATACCAAAACCAGACAAAGATGTGACAAACAAAGAAAACTACAGGCCAATATCTCTGATGAACATAGATGCAAAAATTCTCAATAAAATACTAGCAAACAGAATCCAGCAGCACATTAAAAGGATCATACACCATGATCAAGTGGGGTTTATCCCAAGAATGCAAGGATTCTTCAATATACGCAAATCAATCAATGTGATACACCATATTAACAAATTGAAGGATAAAAACCATATGATAATCTAAATAGATGCAGAAAAAGCTTTTGACAAAATTCAACACCCATTTATGATAAAAACTCTCCAGAAAGTAAGCATAGAGGGAATCTACCTGAACATAATAAAGGCCATATATGACAAACGCACAGCCAACATTGTTCTCAATGGTGAAAAATTGAAACCATTTCCTCTAAGATCAGGAACAAGACAAGGTTGCCCACTCTCACCACTATTATTCAACATAGTTTTGGAAGTTTTAGCCACAGCAATCAGAGAAGAAAAAGAAATAAAAGGAATCCAAGTTGCTCCGTGGCACGTGGGATCTTCCCGAACCAGGGCTCAAACCCGTGTCCCCTGCGTTGGCAGGCAGATTCTTAACCACTGCAACACCAGGGAAGCCCTATTGAAGTATAGTTGATGTACAATATTATATAAGTTACAGGTGTACTATATAGTGATTCACAATTTTTAAAGGTTATACTCCGTTTATAGTTATTATAAAATATTGGCTATATTCCTCATATTGTACAATATATCCTTGTAGCTTATTTTATACATAATAGTTTGTACCTCTTACTCCCCTACCCCTGTGTTGCCCCTCCCCCCTTCCCTCTCCCCACTGGTAACCACTAGTTTGTTCTCTATAGGTGAGATGTTGTATGAGGGTCTGAGGAACCCAGGTACCACTGGAGTAGAAAGGAACTAGATTTTGTTTAAGTCCTCTTTGGGGTCAATTTATCTTTGTGCAGGTTGCTCCGGGTTCACCAGAATGAACTGATATCATTTTCCTTAAAAAGGGATGAAGGCGAGAGACTAGGAAATAAGGAATGAAAAAAGAGTTTAAAAGTTCCAGCTTCAGGAATTCCCTGGTGGTCCAGTGGCTAGGACTCCCCGCTTCCACTGCAGGGGGCACAGGTTCCATCCCTGGTCGAGGAACTAAGATCCCTAATTCCTCGAGACACCGATAAATAAATAAATAAATAATAAAAGTTCCAGCTTCACTCAAGTTTTCATGGGAACACTTACATGGCTTTAAATGCATAATCGTCCCTCAATACGATTCAGTGTGTAATAAGTTATCATGAATTAATAATTAAAAACCTATCTGTAGGCATAAGATTCCTTATTCTGAGCCCTTAATAATACATTCTGAAAAACTCGATCAGTATTTCTGGAACAGGCACTATCTTCCCTAAAGAGCCATAACTGAGAACACAGGGTGAAGACAAGGCACGCATCACCTGCCCTGAATCCACGCAGGGAGCCCTGCACACACCCGGGAAGGCAGCTCTGTCTGCAGCCGGCAACAGCAGCTTAACGTAATCAATAGATAGAGGAAGGGGGGTGTCCCTCGGACCAAAGATTCCAAGCCATCACCCCTTCTGCTGGGCCCCTGATTTCTCATCCAACCAGCAAGCATTCTTGGGCAAGGGGTCGCTGGCATTGCAATCATGGGAAATCAGGCTCCGGGCTGCTTTTCCTCCCCCCCTCCCCCTCCCCCCAACAGCTAAGTTCATCTCTACAGATGGCAGATCCAGCTGACTCTTCAGTTAACTTCTTTGGGGGAGAGATTCTGGACAAGCCCCCATAAATGCTCAACAAAGTACCACCCCTTCCTCCCCCCCGCCCCGCGTCATGCATCTAGTCATGAAACCCCGGTTTTTAATCCGAAGAAAACAAGTTCAACTTAAGTTTCCCCACAAGTGGTTTCCAGATCAACCCTAGTTCAAGGCAAAGACCCGATCAACCCTAGCGCAGGGAACAATGGGGTTAGGACAGGGGGGAAATGGCTAGTACCGTCCTGGTGAGAGAGAAGGGGGAATCTGGCGCCCTCTTGTGGTCACCACGCGCCACAACTCGTCCTGCTGTGCCGCTCCGTGGTGTCTGCCATAACCCGCCCAGTCAGCTCTTAGGATGTCTTTCAATAGGTGAGCGGATACACACACGATGGTACATCCAGACAATGGCATATATTCAATGATAAAAATAAATGAGCCATGGTGGAGGGATGGCTTGGGAGTTTGGGATAAGCAGATGCAAACTATTATGTAAAGAATGGATAAAACAACAAGGTCCTACTGTGTAGCACAGGGAACTATATATATATATATATTTTTTTTAAATTCCTTTTCTTTTTTTTTTTTTAATTATTTTTATTTATTTATTTATTTATTTATTTTTGCCTGTGTTGGGTCTTCGTTTCTGTGCGAGGGCTTTCTCTAGTTGCGGTGAGCGGGGGCCACTCTTCATCGCGGTGCGCAAGCCTCTCACTGTCGCGGCCTTTCTTGTTGCGGAGCACAGGCTCCAGACGCGCAGGCTCAGTAGTTGTGGCTCACGGGCCCAGTTGCTCCGCGGCATGTGGGATCTTCCCAGACCAGGGCTCGAACCCGTGTCCCCTGCATTAGCAGGCAGACTCTCAACCACTGCGCCACCAGGGAAGCCCAGGGAACTATATTTAATATCCTGTGATAAACCATAACGAAAAAGAATATGAAAAAGAATGTATTAGAATATGTATTTGTAACTGAATTACTTTGCTGTACACCAGAAACTAACACAACATTGTAAATCAACTATACTTAAATAAATAAATAAATATAAATATAAAAATATATATATATATATATATATATATATATATATATATATACACACATATATATATCTGTTTGTAGGTTCATCAATTGTAACAAATGTTCCTGACTAAAGCAAAATGTTAGTAATAGGGGAAACTACTGGGTGGGGGAACAGGGGCTGGCGGGGAGTCCGTGGAGACTTTCATTACTGTATGCTTAGCTTTTCTGTAAACCTAAAACTGAAGCCTATTAATTTTATTAAAAACAGCTTTATTGAGGTATAGTTGACATACAGTAAACTGCGTATACTTAAGGTGCACAATTTGATTCATTGTGACGTGTGTATATACCCATGAAGCATCTGTGAACCACACTCCCCTCTCCCTCCAGACAACCACTGATGTGCTTTCTGTCACTAAAGACGGCTGCGTTTTCCAGACTTTTAAATAGCTGGGAATCATCCACTATGTACCATTTTCTTCTGGCTTCTTTCACTCCACCACATTATTCACAGACAGGTTGCAGCTCGGATCAGGAGTTAGTTTCTTTTCACTGCCACGTGGTATGCCACTGCGGGGACATCCTCCCCTGTGTTCATGCATTCCCTGCGAGGGGTACTCGGGTGGTGTCTGCCTGCCCTGGTCCGCTTGGACTCTCAGCTCCACCTCCTCAGCTCCCTGGGCTCTCAGGGAGAGAGCGGTGCATAGGCTCAGTAGTTGTGACGCACGGGCTTAGTTGCTCCGAAGCATGTGGTCCCCAGCACCACAGCCTGGAACATTCTCAAGCAGCACACTCGTGCGGTCATGTGGGTCTCAGGAGCCACTGTCCCTCCAAGACATGTCCAGTGTCTTGAAAACCTTCTTTCATACATCTTGCCCAATTTGGGAGTTGTGTCAGATGGGAGAGGAAATCTGGTCCCTGTCACTCCCTTGGCTGGAGCAGAACCTTCATCCCTCAGCTCTGGACCCTTCTCCCCGCCTTCCACCTTCCATCCTGTCCACTGTACCTCTGTGTCCCCAGCCCCCTCCCTTGTTACCAAAGCATCCTCTAGTCTACTGCCAGCTCTTTAAATATTTATTTAACTTAAATTATAGAATTACATATTTAATGTAAAATACTTAGGAGATATTGGTAAGCAACAAGGATATTGGTAAGCAACAAGGAAAAAAATCCTAATTCATTCTCCCACCACAGGCAAAGGACCACTGTTAGCTGACATTTTGTTCCCATCCCCCCAGATGTGCTGTCCTTTCTGTGACGGTGTCTGACTGCCCTGATACTCTGCAGGGCAAGTGTTAGATCATCCTGGTGTCCCCAGGATCTAAGATACAGTCTGGCCTGACCTGGCACAGGTGGATGGTGACTGACTCAATCCCCTGCTCTCCTTTTCACACGCTTTACTTGTTTTTAAAATAAATTTATTTATTTATTTATTTATGGCTGCGTTGGGTCTTCATTGCTGTGCGTGAGCTGTCTCTAGTTGTGTCGAGCGGGGGCTACTCTTCGTTGCGGTGTGTGGGCTTCCCATTGCGGTGGCTTCTCTTGTTGCAGAGTATGGGCTCTAGGTACGTGTGCTTCAGTAGTTGCGGTGCATAGGCTCAGTAGTTGTGACACACGGGCTTAGTTGCTCCGAAGCATGTGGGATCTTCCCAGACCAGGCCATGTCCCCTGCACTGGCAGGCGGATTCTTTTTTTTTTGGCCCCACTGCGTGGCACATGGGGATCTTAGCTCCCTGACCAGGGATCAAACCCATGCCCCGCGCAGTGGAAGCGTGGAGTCTCAACAACTGGACCGCCAGGGAAGTCCCAGAAGGCGGATTCTTAACCACTGCGCCACCAGGGAAGTCCCTCACACACTTTAAATACAAGGGAGAGGGACTTCCCTGGCGGTCCAGTGGTTAAGACCCTGGGCTTCCACTGTAGGGAGTGCAGGTGCAATCCATGGTCGGGGAACTAAGATCGCATAAGCCGCACGGGGCCAAAATACACACATACATACATACATGCAAGGGAGAATCATGTCATTGCCTCCCTTCTGTGACTTGTAGAATTCAATCAGTACAGTATCTTGGAGAATTTAGTGAGAGAGAAACCCAAGGCATCCTTAGCTGAACAGTAGAGAGGAGTGTTGGATTTTTCACTTAGGATGAGCCTGGGTCGTAGGGCAGGGGGATTAAAAGGTCAGTATGTGTTTAAATTACACCAGTGTTTGCAGCAAGATGGGTGGAACTAGAGATTATCATACTAAGTGAAGTAAGTCAGAAAGAGAAAGACAAATACCATATGATATCACTTATATGTGGAATCTAAAATATGACACAAATGAACCTATCTACGAAACAGAAACAGACTCACAGATGTAGAGAACAGACTTGTGGTTGCCAAGGGGGAGGGGGCTGAGGGAGGGATGGATTGGGAGTTTGGGATTAGCAGATGCAAACTGTTATATATAGAATGGATAAACAACAAGGTCCTACTGTATAGCACGGGGAACTATATTCAATACCCTGTGATAAACCATAATGGACATATATATAAACTGAATCATTTTGCTGTAGAGCATAAATTAACACAACATTGCAAATCAACTACACTTCAATAAAAAAATTAAAAATTAAAAAAAATTACACCAATTGGGTCATTTGTAGAGACGTGGATGGATCTAGAGACTGTCATACAGAGTGAAGTAAGTCAGAAAGAGAAAACCAAATATCGTATACTAACGCATATATGTGGAACCTAGAAAAATGGTAAAGATGAACCGGTTTGCAGGGCAGAAATAGAGACACAGATGTAGAGAACAAACGTATGGACACCAAGGGGGGAAAGCAGTGGCGGGGGGGTGGTGGTGGCGGGATGAATTGGGAGATTGGGATTGACATATATACACTAATATGTATAAAATGGATAACTAATAAGAACCTGCTATATACAAAAATAAATAAAATAAAATGCAAAAAAAAATTACACCAGTGTTTAATGCAGTGTGGAAAGATTTCCCTAAATTGCTACATGATGTTTCAGGACCTGAGGGGTAGAAAAACCCAGTACAGTTCCCCCTTGGAATCCAGGGGGATTGGTTCCAGGACAACCCCCCCGCCCACGACCTGGGGATACCAGAATCCATAGATGCTCAGGACCCTGATATAAAATGGCATAGTGTTTGCATATAACCTACACACATCCTGCCATAAACTTTATTTTTTTATTTCTATTTTTTTATAAATGTATTTATTTTTATTTTTATTTATTTTTGGCTGCATTGGATCTTTTTTGCTGAGTGCAGGCTTTCTCTAGTTGCGGTGAGTGGGGGCTACTCTTTGTTGCAGTGCGCGGGCTTCTCACTGAGGTGGCTTCTCTTGTTGCGGAGCACGGGCTCTAGGTGTGCAGGCTTCAGTAGTTGTGGCTCGCAGGCTCTAGAGTGCAGGCTCAGTAGTTGCGGCGCACGGGCTTAGGTGCTCCGCGGCATGTGGGATCTTCCCAGACAAGGGCTTGAACCCGTGTCCCCTGCATTGGCAGGCAGATTCTTAACCACTGTGCCACCTGGGAAGCCCTCTCCCATATACTTTAAATCATCTCTAGATTACTTACAACAGCTAATACAGTAGGAGTGCTATGTAAATAGTTGTAAATGCAATGTAAATGATATGTAAATAGTTGTAAATTCAAGTTTTGCTTTTTGGAACTTTCTGGAATTTTTTTTCTCCTGAGTATTTTCCATCCATGGTTGGTTGCAAGGCAGGAGATAGATGGATCTCAGGCTGGGCAGGTGGAGTTTGTCCCGTGGGTAGACACTCCAAAATAGCAGGAGGGAGGAGAAGCTAAGCCCTGCCCAGATAAGGGACCACATATTTCTCATTCTCGAGGTCAAGAATACCTTCCTGACTACACACACACAGAAACGCTCCTTGAAGGTCAAAAAGGGAGGGAGTGCCACCGATATAGTTGGTGATGTCAACCTACCCATAGGCCACTTAGCCAGAATCCATCTTGCCTAAGAGATGTGCACCCACACATGGGAGGACCCTGAGATAAACCAAATTTGGACTCAGAACCAGGCAAAGCAAGATGACTGGCCAAAGGAGACCCGGAAGAAATGCCCCATATGAGTGATACAAACTACCACTAGGGCGCGACTCTTTCTCTGAGCCCGCCCATGTGTCTATCCACACATACCCTTTTTCCTCCTAATAAACACTTTACTTGCTTCACTACTTTCTGTCTTTATGTGGAAATTCATTTCTACACAGCTGACGGGCCAGGGCCTTGCCACCGACCACTGGTCTAGTGGCTACGATTCAGCGCTCTCACTGCTGTGGCCTGACTTCAATCTCTGGCCTGGAACCGAAATCCTGCTTCAAGCCTCTGCAGGGATCAAGCCTCACCCGAGATCAGTGGGATCCCAGCATGTGGAACCCGTGGATACCCAAGGCTGACTCTAGCGCCAAGCCCCTCATCCTGCCATCCCTGTGGCTCTCTAGTTCTGGCCAGAATCTTCGCTCTCACCCCTCCTGAGTCTTAAACACCTTGTAGGTGAAGCCTTCGTGAGGGGAGAGGGCTGTTACCACTTTGCCTTCAGACAAGAAGTCCTTGAAATTTGGCAATAATGCATCAAATGTCTTAAAAGCATGCAGAGCCATAAGACATAAATCCCTCAAGTCATGTGTCATTTACAACACCATCTATCTTTTTTCCCTGTTTAAATTTGGTTTTTCTTTTTTGGCTGTGCCATGCGGCTTGTGGGACCTTAGTTCCCCAGTCAGGGATAGAACCCCGGGCCCTTGGCAGTGAGAGCACGGAGTCCGAACCACTGGGCCGCCAGGGAATTCCCTCCCTGTTTTAAATTTCTGAGCTTCTTAAGCCTACACGCTTTTACTGGCTTCATGCTAAATAAAGGAATTTCATGTTTTGGCCTTAAAATACCATCTCCAAACTGCTAGTAACAGAACTCCTAGCAAGATAAGGAGACAATTGCCTCTCTCACTATCCCTTTTTTTCACAGCTGTAGAAAAGCAGGCTGCATCGGAAATATGAATTTGCAAATATATCTTACAAAGGGAGGTCTGTAAGACACCATAAAACAAAGATTATTTCTATGTCCCATGAAAGTATCTTTAATCACTTAACAAAATAATCTAATTCAGACTATTTATCTTTTTACGTTGTTGTCCTGGTCATATTAAAACCATCGGGTAGCTTCAGAAGTGTTTAAATACTCCTGAGTTTTCTTTGCTAAACCTTAAGATGATTCTCGATGTTTCCCTTTTCCCGTTTGGAAATGAAAGCAAACAGAACTGAAGACTCTGCTAGATTTTTTTGTTTAAATCAATTTCCAAAGTCACCCCATTTAAACTAGCAATTCTAGGTGGATGGAGGGGGCGGGAATCAAAGATATATGTACAAGAATATTCATTATAACTCTCTAGAAAGAATTAGCCGATAACAGATTAAGTAAATTGTAATGTAAAACTCACTTTGTAATACAGGTATTTAATAGATCATCAAGATGGCATCTCAATTGTAAATCAACTATACTTCAATAAATTTTTTTTAAAAAAGACAGTATCAGGAACTCCCTGGAGGTCCAGTGGTTAGGACTCTGCACTTTCACTGCTGAGGGGGTGGGTTCGACCCCTGGTTGGGGAACCTGCATGCCGCACAGTGCGGCCAAAAAAAAAAAAAAAAAAAAAAAAGACAGCATCTCAGTACTGTGGAGAGGGCTTCCCTGGTGGTGCAGTGGTTAAGAATCTGCCTGCCAATGCAGGGGACATAGGTTCAAGCCCTGGTCCGGGAAGATCCCACATGCCACGGAGCAACTAAGCCCATGTGCCACAACTACTGAAGCGTGCATACCTAGAGCCCGTGCTCCGCAACAAGAGAAGCCACCGCAATGAGAAGCCCGCGCACCCCAACGAAGAGTAGCCCCCGCTGGTCACAACTGGAGAAAGCCCGCGTGCAGCAACGAAGACCCAATGCAGCCAAAAATAAATAAATAAAATTAAAAAAAAAAAAAAAAGAAAACTGTGGAGAAAGGACAGAGGGTTCAATAAATGGTGTTGGCATACGTGAAATAACAGAAAATATATTGGTCTCTGGCTCTGGATCCTTCTCCGGACTCCTGAACCTGTTGTCATTTCCTGGGTGACAGGAGAGCCTTTTGTTCTAATGAGGCGACCCTGGGTGAGGCCCTGGATAGTTTCAGGATGGGGGCTGGGCGCCAGAAGGACCAAGCCACGGTGAGAAGCTTGGAACTTCAGCCCCACCCCCATCCTCTGGAGACGGAGCTAACGACCCCTCTTGCCTACGTGATGAAGCGCCATAACACCCCGAAGGTCTGGCGTTCAGGGAGCTTCTGGGTTGGTGAACACGTCCACGTGCCAGGAGGGTGGTGCACCCCAACTTCGTGGGGACAGAAGCTCCTGCCCTCGGGACCCTTCCGGACCTCACCCTATGTATGTCTTCATCTGGCTGTTCATCTGTACCCTTTATTATATAATAAACTCGTAGGCATGAGTAAGTGTTTCCCTGAGTTCTGGGAACTGTTCTAGCAAATTATCAAACCTGAGGAGAGGTCGTGGAAACCCCTTCTTTAGCCAGGGAGTCAGAAGTACCAGGGGCAGCCTGGGACTTGCAGCTGGCATCTGAAGTGGGGGCAACCTTGTGGGACTGAGCCCTGAACCTGTGGGATCTGGGATGTGAATATTTTTTCCTAGTACGTTTTTGACTTTGGCCACAAAGAAGTTTATTTTATGGAGTCGGATTTATCAGAGCTTCATCTTCTGGCTTTAGAGCCATACTTAGGAAGGCTTTTCCTAAGAAAAGCTTAGAAAGGGATAATCCCATGGTTTCCTCAAATAACTGTATGATTTCCTTTTTTCCTCTAAGTAGCTTGTGTGTGTGTGATAAAATACACATAACATAAAATTTAACATCTTCACCATTTTTTTTTTAAAGTTCTTTTTTTTTTTTTTTTAATTTATTGATTGATTGATTGATTGCTATGTTGGGTCTTCGTTTCTGTTCCAGGGCTCTCTCCAGTTGCGGCAAGCGGGGGCCAATCTTCATCGCGGTGCGCGGGCCTCTCACTATCGCGGCCTCTCTTGTTGCGGAGCACAGGCTCCAGACGCGCAGGCTCAGTAGTTGTGGCTCACGGGCCCAGTTGCTCTGCGGCATGTGGGATCTTCCCAGACCAGGGCGCGAACCCGTGTCTCCTGCATTAGCAGGCAGACTCTCAACCACTGCGCCACCAGGGAAGCCCTCTTCACCATTTTTAAGCTGCCAGTTCAGTGGCATTAAGTATATGCACATTGTTGTGCAACCAACCCCACCATCCATCCTCAGGTCCCTTTTCACCTTGCAAAACGGCAGCTCTGTCCCCATTAAACACTAATTCCTCATCCCCCTCCCCCATCCCCTGGAAGCCTCTAATCTACATTCTGTCTCTATGACTCTGATTACGCTAGGCACCTCATATAAATGCAGTCATACCATATTTTTCCTTTTGTGGCTAGTTTCTTTCACTCAGCACATCTTCAGGTTTCATCCATGGTGTAGCAGGTGTCAGAATGTCCTTCCTTTTTAAGGCTGAATAGTATTCCACTGTATGGATGGACCACCTACATCTGAGGATGGACACGAGGGTTGTTTTTACATTTGGCTATTGTGAATGGCGCTGCGATGGACATGCTTGGATGAGTATCTGTTGGATTCCCTGCTATCAGTTCTTCTGGATACACACCTAGGAGTGGAATTGCTGGCTCATACAGTAATTCTACACTTAGCTTTTTGAGGAATCACCAAAAACAGCAGCTGCATCATTTTACATTCCCACCAACAGCGCATTTTGTTGGGTTGCATTTTCTCCACACCCTTGCCAACACTTGTTATTTTTGAGGTTTTTTTTTTTTTTTTTAAATTGTAGCCACCCTAACAAGTGTGAATGCACACATCTTTTAACCCAGCAATTCTACTTTGGGGAATTTAAACTCTTCCAAAACTTGCTTTTGTTAGTTCATGACATAACCTGGCCATCCTTCCATATCGTGCATATAATTCTCACCCTCTTGTTGTTGACTGTGCTATTTCCTAAGAAGGATGGACCTGGGGTTAACTACTGTTTCCTCATGGACATTTATACTGATTTCAACTTTTAGACATTGCCACACTGCAACAAGTATACGCTTTATGGGACTACTCCAAGAAATACAGTCCTTAAAACCTACTTCCAAAAACCCAGCTTTCACTCCTTAATTTGCTAAGCACCCCTGAAAGACTGGAGTCTGTGGGCTGTTTGCTTTCAGACCGTGGTTACATGAGAGCTCCTGCACAGTCGGTAGGTCTCTGCAAACTCTTCCCCCAAATAATAGAGTTTTGGTGCCGGGACCCAAACTTCTGCTGAACGTTTTGGCAAAGGGGATAGAGGTAGTTTCACGCTCATCTTTAATTCCAAACTGTGACTTCCCAGAGACCCTACGCCTGGGCAGTACTGAGCAGGCAGCAGGTGATCTCATCCGGTGTTAAATGAAAGACCAGCCAGCTACTCGGCTGCTGTTCCCTTGACCCACTCCCAGTTTCGTCTGATGTTCCACATTTCACTATGCAAAATTTAAGAGATACAAAACTATGAAGACTCACACAACAGACATCCACATACCCACCCCCCAAGCTTTTCCAAGACAGCTCAAGTCTCCAGCCCGCCCCTCCCCAGAGGCCAGAGACAGTGGCTGTCTGTCATGAATCACACCAGTGTTTAGCATACCCTGACTCCCTGTATATCACCACAGAGAATTGGGTTTTGCTGGCTTTTAGATTTTTTTTTTTTTTGCTCTGTTTTAAAAATTGAAGTATAGTTGATTTACAATGTTTCAGGTGTACATCAAAGTGATTTGGTTATATGTATATGTCAATATCTTATTTTCCGGGGCGTGACTGTAGCCGGTATGGTGTCTTTGGTTTCCACGCCATTGATCCTTGTCAGCAGGGAGGCGCCCGTTGACACATATATGGGTTTGCTGAGCCCTCTCTGTCCTTCTACACGTGTTTTTGTCGATACCCTGTAATTTTCTAAAGTCAACCATGTCCTGTGCAAACAGGGAGTTTTATTTCTCCTCCCTTCCAGGGAGGAGGCTTAGACGCCCAGGGGTGGGACAGGATGGACGGGGGCCGTGGCCTGTGGGGTCTCCAGGCCAGGGTGACTGCTGTGCTGGGGCCAGGGTTCAAGGGCGGGAGCAGGAGGCAGGAGAGGGCCGGCTGAGCAGGATCCGGGCTCTGGGGGTGCCGCCCCTCGTCCCTGCCCCTGGGGAGTGAGGACCTGGGCTGTCGCTGCCTGGCCCGTCCCTGTGGGTCGGAGGCTGCGCAGGGGGAGGGCCGTGGGTGCAGAACCGGCCGAGGCCACAGTCATTTCCAATTCTGTCCTGTTTCCTGTCCTATGGGGCCCCACCTGACACCCTGACTGCGGGGCAGAAGCTGACAGTGAGCGGTGAGTTCATGTCCCAGGTCCCCAGCCACCTCGACCACTGGGACTAGTCAGGGGCGCCTGGCACGGAGGGTCTACCCAGTCCCACTGGCTTGGGCTCCGGTCCTTCCTGTCATGAGGACGGAAGGCAGGGGTGAGGGATGGGAAAGTCTGCTGATTCCTGCCCTTCTGGGCAGTCCTGGAGCCCGTGCCCCCGCCCCTCAGTCTGTACCCCCAGCCACTCCTAGACGGAGTTGGGGGGCAAATCTGGGAAGCACCCATCTGCTCCAGCGCCTCTGGGTGCAGAGCAAGAGCGGGACGCCTCCCACACAGGCACGCACAGGCCTCCTCGGGAGCCAGAGCTGGAGGGCACATCTGCGCCAGGTGACGTGGTGGAACCAGGCCGACAGCACAGGGAGGCTGGTGTGGTGCCCACGCAGGGCCTTATTCACGTTGCTCTGCTCTAGTGGGGTCTTGGTTCTGAGAAGTTACAGAGACCCCCGAACGCCCTCCTTGCAGGAACTTGACCACGTGCCCAGCCTGCCGACCCCTCCCCACGGCCGGGGGGGGAGTCAGAGACCACACGGGGTGCCACGCCCTGAGGACGTGCGCGACCTGAGTCGACGACATGGAGGAGCCCCAGGAAGATGTCGTGCCAGCTGTTTCGAGACTTAGAGGAGCTGATTCGAAAGTTCACATGCAGAATAACTAAGCAAGAACAGCTGGGAAAACCCTGTAAAAGTGTGAATGAGGGACTAGGCACACCAGCTACAAGACATAGATAAAGGTTACACTAGTGCTACTGTAATTACCCAAAGCCTTTCTAAGTCAGACAGAATCCTAGATTCCACTTTAAAAAGTGGCTGATTCAACCACATGAAAATCAAGTGTCGGCATGGGGGGAAAATCCCTAATCAAACTCAAAGGAACCATGAAACTGGGGAAAAATATTTACAGTTCTAATGCCCTTAATGGGTGAGGACTTTCTACAAATCAATTTCTTACAAGGCAAAAATATGAGAAATGATAAGAAGGGATAGTTCACACAAAAAAGGAAGGAATGATAAAATATGCTTGTTCACCTCGCTCCTAAGAGATGTGCACATTGACACCAAATCAATGTCACCGTGCCCGTCTCACCTCAGCAGCGAGGTCACAGCTATGAGGGAAGGTCGAGGGATCTCAGAGGGTTCTGGTTGGGGGTCATCGGGTACCATGAACACACTGTTAAAGCTAAGAGCGCGGAGGTGACAGACAGCATCCTCTACAGGTGGGAAGAGCACGAGCTTGGAGCCCTCCGTTGGCCCTTGTGCATTTGCCACATCAGAAAAACATGAGTGCCCATCAGGAAGGAACTTTAATAAAATCATGATGGAAAGCAGCGACAAGTACAACCGTATCTAAATGTAAAACTGTCATTCTGCAAAAGACACAGTTAAGAGAATGAAAAAGCTACAGAGTGGGAGAAAAGATTTGCCAATCGTATATCTCATGAAAGAGTCGTGCAGAATAAGAACCAAAGTGCTGGCGAGGACGTGGAGCGACAGGAACTCTCGTCCAGCACCGGTGGGGATGCACATGGCGCAGCCACCGTGGGAGACAGCCTGCCGGTTCCTTACAAAACCGCACACACCCTCACCACGTGCTCAGCAATCATGCTCCTTCGGATTTACCCAAAGGACTTGAAAACATACATCCACATAAAACCTGCATGCAATCTTCTCTGCTTTGCTCATGATCGTTAACAACTGGAAGCAACCAAGATGACCTTCAAAGAGGGAATGGAAAAACCGTGGAATTCCATGAAACGGACTACGATTCAGGGACACAAAGGAACCAGCTATTGATTCACTCAAAGCATGGGTGAGTCTTAGCCTTGTTTTGCTAAGTGAAAGAATCCAGACCCATGTATGACTCCATTCACAGGATGTTCTGGAAAAGGCACAGCCCCAGGAGGATAAGGAGCAGTGGCTGCCGGGGCTGCGAGGCTGGGGGGTGACGCTGGAGCGCGGATGCGGTGGCCCTACCCTTGTGTGAAACCCACGGGCCGTGCATCCCAGAGACTGAGCTGTTATGTGTGCAAACTGAGAAAATAAAGAAAGTCAAAGCTCGTCACACTGTACACCTGGGATCTATGCATTTCCTTGCATGTACGCTGAAAAATGTTTCACACTGAGGTGCCCTGAAGACTTCACTGCTTTTCTGCCTTATTTCTTAAACACACCTGTTTTGTCATGAGGGTTTGTCAGACAATATGAAACTAAGAGCATCAGCATGAAACAAGCACCCCTGTGTCCCCTTCCCCAGGCAGCAAGCCCTGTTCCACGTGCTGGCAGCCTACTCCGTGTATGACACCGTGAGGATTCCCGCGCCCAGGCCCTGCCCCTTCCAGGGGTCTTCACGATGGTCAGGATGCAGGCGCGCAGGGTCACAGGGATGATGTAGGGGGCTCCCCAATCTTAGACTGAGACAGAAAGGCTGGGGTGCAGACTCCACTTTTCGGGACAGAAACAGCACCTAACTCCTGGGTTGATGAGACCCGCACTTGACGGGGCTGCCAGGTACTCGCCGCAGTGGAAAGGTTTTGTAACAATTAGCTAGAGCCCTAACAAGCATTGCTGTTGTCATGAAATTTGAGTTTTGATCCTGAAGATGCCATGTTATTAATTGGAATCTTAGCAGGAATGAACGTTCCCAGTAACCCAGACTCCTGTGGGGCCCCAAGGGAGGTAGCCCTCACCTCATCTGCTCTTTCCAGAACATTCCCTCGAGGAACATCAGCTCCACGTCTGGCCTGCCGGCCCGCAGCCCAGGACAGCCCTCAGGATTGGCTGTTGCCACGGCGATGGAATTCCCTCCCAAACCTCCCAGTGAACCATGAGGCCACAGGTAAGTGGCCCGCGGACATCAGCTTTCAGCCGGAATGCAGGGTCCCTTCCCCTGCGGCACTTGGCTGGGCCACCCCCAGGGCCACACGACAGGCCTGGCCCTGCAACCCCACTGAGGCCCCTGCCACCGGCTCTGCCCAGCCTGCTGAAGACGGCGCCGCCGGGCCCAGGACGCTCCTCCTGCCCTGTGGCACCTGCAGCCAGCACCCCTCCCGGGGCAATGACCAGCACGGCCACAGCGGAGCTGGGGCAGCGCCCCAAGAGCTGCCGCAAGGCCGCACACGTGCCTACAACCCCCTGACATCTGTGTCCTCAGAGAGGCTGGACACACAGGGGCCTCCAGAAGACAAGGTGACTGTGAGCACAGTGACCCCGAGGCCCCGGGAATCCAGCGACGCGCCCTGCTGCTTCATGCTGGCCTTCCCGGAGGACGGTGCCCCCCTTGCACAGCACAAGGCCCTGACCCAGAAGGGCTTGGCCTGGCCTGAATTTGGGCCCCGGGGGAGCAGGCACGCCATGAGCACCCCCCCACCCAGGATGATGACTAAAGGGGCCGCCCTGGCCAGTCCAGAATTCTGGCCCAAGGCCAGGCAAGCCCTCTCGGAGCTGCACATGGCCAGCTGGGGCCTGGACGTGCCCCACAAGGCCACTTCGGTGACCTGAAGTGGCTCTGGGAGCCACAGGCCACCTCCACTGAGGGGGTGGCAGGGGCAGGTGGGCCGACCGCACCCCCATACACATAAGGAGGCAGGGCTGGCCTGATGTCAGAGCCCCGCAGCCACCTGGGCCCCGCGAGGCAGAGCAGAGGGCACTGCTGGGCGGGCTGGACCCAACAGGCTGCACCCTTGCCTTTGCCAAAGTCAGTTACTGCCTTGCAGGGTCCCCAAAACTCAGGAAATACGACCCCAGCCGGAGTCCAAATGAGCTCCCCGCCCGCCGAGCCCTTCCCTATGAAAGCCTCCCTCTCAGGGGAAGGGACAGCCTTTGTCTCAGTTTCCCCCTTTGCTGGTTGAAGGTGAATAGTTTCACATGTTACGTGCTAGACTGGCCCATTCTTGCAGCACCCAGGGGTCTCTGCAGGACGCCCCTGGGGCCCCCAGAGGCAGAGGGGCCGCCAGCTGGACGAAGCTGAGGTTCCCGCATGCCTCCTGGGGGGCCACACGCACAACAGCCTCCCGGGCTCAGCCAAACACCAGGGTCAAGCCCATCAGATACTTTACAGTGACTCAGCACGTGCCCAGTGGGCCAGTATGGGGCTGAGGAGAGTGATAGCTGGGGGGCCAGTGGCATCAGTTCACGACAGTCTGTGCAAAGCGTCCCAGCAGACCCATGGTCCCTCTGTCACCTACCTGGGCTGGTCGGGCTCCAGTGGCGGCACTTCCTTCCTTCCCTGCATCTTCCCTGCTTGTGCCTCTTCCACGCCTGTCGCCTGTGCCTCAGTCAGGAGAGCAGGCACCTGCAGCTCAGGCAGCCCAGGCCGCCCCCGTTGGGCGGGCAGGCTCAGCTTGCTCGCCTTGTGCTGCCGGCTCTTGCACTCCAGCTTGTAGAAGGCATCCTCCACGCCCTGGGAAGAGGGGGCCGGCTCGTTGGGGGGACCACTGCCTTGGCCTCAGCTGGAACCCCAGCCCCTTCCTCACCCCACCCCGCAAACGGGGAGCTGGGCCCTGCCCATCTTGATCCCCAGGGCCACCCCGTTGGGAGGCTTGTCCTCAGCAACTCCCCCACGGCCTCCTGGGGGGTTGGGCCGATTGGGACCTACTTGCTGCTCTGGGGGTACAGGGGCCGGGGCCCCAGGGTCACCGCTCCAGCCTGGTCAGGGCAGCTCTCTCCGGGGACCTCCACATCCCCCAGGAGCTGTGTCGGCCCAGACCCGGACGCTGGCCTCCCTCGCTGTCCTGACGTGCGGGGAGACTTAACAGCGTGAGGGGCTGCTGGGCAACGGGGGTCCCGGAGGGTCCCAGAGGGTCCTGCAGCTGGAGCCAGAGCCAGAGCGGCTGCCGTGTGTCGAGGGAGGGGGGGCAGTGAGAGCTGCTCCTGGGCGGGGCGGGGAGTAGCTCCGGCTCACCTGGCACTTCTTGGCCGAAGTCTCCACGTAGGGGATGCCATAGCTGCGGGCCAGGTCCTGGGCCTGCCGACACTCCACGGTACACGTGGCCAGGTCACACTAGTTCCCCAACAGCACCCTGGGCATGTCGTCCGATTCCTTCAACCACTCAATCTGCTCCCTGAAAGGGGGAAGGCGTGAGCCGGCCGGTCGGCTGCGGGCTCGGCTGCACCCGGGGCAGGCAGATAGCGGACGGGAGGCCCCCGAGGGTTGCCGGGAAGCTCACCTGTACTGGCGGATGTCCTCAAAGGATCTGGCCCTTGAAGGACTTGGCATCGTTGACGGCAAACAGAGGAAGCCCTCCCGGGTGCGCATGTGCTGGGCCCGCACGGCGCTCTACTCCTCCCGGCCCACCGTGTCCAGGATGCCTGGCAGGCACATCTCCCCATCGATGACCACTTGCTTCCGGTGGGAGTCCTGGGGAGGACACTGCTTAGAGACAGCCGGCCCTCCAGGGGTGGGACCCTCCCTCGCTTCTCTCGTGCCCCCCAGGATCAATGACAAGGAGACCCCTCCTGCAGTGCAGGTGGGAGACAAGCCCGTGTCAGGAGCTGGGCTGCGGACAGGAGCCGGGCCAGCTCACCTCTATGGTGGGATGGTACTCATCCACAAAGTGGCTCTGGATGAGCTGGATGGTCAGGGCACTCTTCCCCGCGCCTCTGGCACCCACCACGAGCTTATACTCTGTCATCAGTCCTCAAGGGACCGCAGCACAAGGCACTGCAGTGGTCTCCTGTCCCACCAGCTAAGGAAGCCTCACTCAGCCCCGCCAGACGACACAGGGCACGCCCGCTGAGCTCCCTGGGCCAGCCTGCCCTCTGTGCCCAGACACCCAGGTAACAGGGGCCCCACCCAGAAGAGTGGCCCAGACGCTCACCTGTGACACCTCCAGCCCAGAGGTGGTAGGGGGGGTCCGACCTCCAGCTGCACTTAATGACTGTGTGAGAGAAGCAGGGAGCCGGCCCCCCAACACAGGGCGGACAGCTGAGAGCATCTCCCAAGCAAGCACCTGACTTAGAAGCTGCTGTGTAGGCAAAAGGCCTGAACTGGAGGTGCCGTGGGCTGAGGGTACCAGTGCCCCCACGAGAACAGGCCTTGCCACAGTGGAGGGCACAGCAGTGTGCCGGGACTGCCAAGTGGCAGCCAACAAGCAGCTCCAGCCACCCCCCACCTGGCATGCTGGTGCATTTCACAAGTATTCACTGAGCACCTACTGCATGCCAGGTGCTGCTCCAGGCACAGGGTGACAGGCAGACAGAAAGAACTCCTGCCCTGGCAGGATGGGGCTCTGCTCCAAGGAAAAGATCTATATAAAGGGAAAATAAAGGGAAACCCACGAGGCCTCAATGCCAGAAGTTTGGAAAACATAAAGCAGGTGAGGAGGTGGGCAGGCGGGGGCCAGAGCTCCAGGAAGCAGAAGCTGATCACAGAAAAAGACTCAAAGGAGGTGTGGGAACAAGGGAACAGGTAAGAAAGGAAAAGGGCCTGGGGCCAACGCTCCTAGCTGGGGTTTCCCCATTTTGTGATGTTTAAAGAAGTGGGTCCCTTGCAGGGTCAGTGGGCAGTGATTTTCTAAACTCCAGGTTCGCCTGGTGTGTGTGATGGCCATGCGGTGCCCGAGCTCTTTGCAGGGGTCCATGGGGCTCTGGCGGGTGGGAGACCTGCCTTGCCCCATGGTCACAGGCGGGCCTCCTCTCGGGGGCACCAAGCACACTTGTGGGGTCCCGGAAGACAGGGCCAGGGACACACAGCCAGAGGGGCTGGCCTGGGTGAGGCAGAGCGGAGCACCTCTGCCCGTGTCTCACCTGCGCCCCCGCGTGCCTGGCGAGGACAGTAGGCACCTCGCCCGGCCCAGCTCCTGCAGCCCCTGAGGACATCTAGAGGCCAACTCCTGGACTGGTCTGGAAAACTGAAGTGATTCAAGCTACTTAAGAATGAAAAGAAAAACAGAGAACTGGAAAATGTTCCTGTTATAGCCAAATATCCTTTTGTTCTGAGAGAGAAGTGAACCCAGGCTCCCGGCTCTGTGGTCCTCCGTTTACTGAGCACTTCCCGGGGCGGCCCTGCGGGGCTGCAGGTGAAGCTGGGGAGCTGTGCTCCCTTCCCAGGATCGGGCAGGAAGGGTGTGGAGTCAGAGCCGCAATCCTCCCCAGTCAGCCCCACTGCACACCGCGAGGGCCTGCTAGGTACCGAGTGCTTTCTGCTGGTCTCTGATTTTGCTAACACCCCGAGCAGACTGTGCTCCTGTTTACAGAGAAGGAATCTGAGGTGTGGAGAGGGCGCTTCACCTATCCCAGGTCAGTCTCAAAGTTCTTAGTAGAGCTTGGGAGCTACCTAACAACTGTGATACCTCAGGCTGTGAAGCCCAGTGGAAAAACGCTTATTTCGGTCTAATGCTCCTTACTAACTCTGGCAGTGCTAAACGTGACATGGCATGCCGCTCTGCTCTCCCCAACTCCTAGACCAAGGAGGCTCTGAATTAGCGTCAGCTCACGATCAACAGGTGAGAGGGAGGCCCCCGATTTTGTGAAAACGCAGGGAAAGAACAGTGCAAATAATTTATTTCCGTCACTCGGCGTTTGAGGCTCACTCACACCAACTGCACAATCCCGGGTCAACAGTCTGTCAGGGCTCAGAGCCCGATCGGGACCCAGGCTGGTCTGGGTTTCATCTCGCGACTTCCGATGGCACCAGCGGGTCGGCCTGGCTCAGGGCGAGCTGGTCCTTCTTCTCCTTCTGCAGGACCTGCTCCTCCCACAGCGCCTGGTCCACCTGATCGTCGGTGAGCACCACGGGCTTGAACTTCTCGTCGAAGAGCCGCTCGTTGGCCTCCGAGTGCAGCTGGTGGGGCCCGACGACGCGCAGACGTGCCGGCAGGTGCAAAAACTCGTCGTCGTTGATGTCGCAGTCGCGCATCCGGGCCCCCAGCACCCACCAGCGGCCCACGAAGCCCACATCCAGGATCCGGTCCGGGAAGTCGACCCAGCGGGGCTGCAGGTAGCGGCAGCGAGCCTGGTAGAGGCTGGCCTGGGCGTCGAAGGGCGCCTCGTACACCAGCGAGCAGAGGCCCAGGCTCACGTGACGCAGGCAGCCGCGACCCCGCAGCCAGAGCAGCCGTTGCACGAACGCCTCCGAGTCGCGGTTGCGCGTGGCGGGCGCCAGCAGCAGGAGGGTCCCCGACGCGTCGAGCAGCGCCTCCTCAAAGGCCGCCTCGCTCGGCGCGAGGGCGCAGCAGGCCGCCGCGCCACCCAGCAGCCCCACGTACACGGCCGCCCGCACGGGTCGGGCCCTCGCCGCCGCCGCCGCGTCCCCACAGGCCTCAGCGTAGTCCCGGAGAAGCGCGCGGGCCCAGGCGCCTGAGGGGAGATAGGCGCGATAAGGGCGGTCCGGCCGCTGCGGCCGCCCACCCCGCCGCCTCCCGCCGCTACTCACCCAACCGTGCCCACACGCCGGGCTTTGCGGCCGCAGCGTCACCAGTCTCTCCGCGGCTTCGGGGCCAAAATCTCTTCAGAACGGCCGCCGCCATTGTCTTCCGGCTTTGCGTCCGTACTCCGAAGAGAAACGCAAGGTAGGCGAAGCAGAAGGCCCGGGGAGTCTCTTTTGCGCAAGCGTCAACACTGCCGGAAGTGGCTTCCCATCGGAAGAGGGTAGAATACGGACCGACGCCGGATGTTGCTGTCAGATCGGAGTACGGTCGTCTGTGGCTGGCAGGCGGGTTGCGCAGGCGCAGAGAGCCCGGGTCCCGCCGGTTGAGGTAGCCGCAGGTGAGGGGGCCGTGGGTGCACCTGTGGGGCGGGAGCGGCGAGTTCACGCCCCGGTGGGTGCCGTTAGCCGCCAGACCGGGCTCGGGGCTGAGGCTAGCCTCCAGGAGGGGCCCCGAGAGAGGTCGGGGGCAGGCCTGATTGGCCTCTGTCCTCAGAGCGGGATGCGGTGACGGCCCTGAGCGACCATGGCAGCGGCAGACGAGCTGGCCTTCCACGGTGAGTGCATCCGCGACCGGGCCCGACTCCTGCTCCCTCCGCTGGCCGGAACCTCCCATCCAGGTTCCAACTCAGATCTAACCCGAACCCCAGTCAGCTGTGAACCCCGACCCAGGCATGAAACCCATCCCTAACTCGAATCCCGCTCCCGCCCTAAACTCAGGCCTCAAACCCGAGCCTCTACCTCATTCCAGAATCAGCCCTCAGTTGCGGGCCTATGTTAGAAGAGAGGGGACACACCTCCTTCCCAATCACCAGAGTTGAGGAAGACGTGCCCTGAGTTGGGGGTGAACACCCAGGTGGTCACGGTTAGCGTTGGCTCCCAGATGAGCAGTGGGCAAAACCAGATTGTTTCGTTTGTTTTTGATAAATTTATTTATTTATTTATTTTGGTTGCGTTGGGTCTTAGTTGCTGCGCGCAGGCTTTCTCTAGTTGCGGCGAGTGGGGGCTACTCTTCGCTGCGGTGCGCAGGCTTCTCATTGTGGTGGCTTCTCTTGTGGCAGAGCACGGGCTCTAGGCGCGTGGGCTTCAGTAGTTGTGGCGCAAGGGCTTAGTTGCTCCATGGCATGTGGGATCTTCCCGTACCAGGGATCGAACCCGTGTCCCCTGCATTGGCAGGCGGATTCTTAACCACTGCGCCACCGGGGAAGCCCCGAAACCAAGTTGTCTTGACTCCCAAATACGCCTGTGTCCCATATGCCTTCTTGACAGAGTTCGAGGAAGCTACCAATCTGCTGGCCCAGACCCCAAATGAGGCCACCACCAGAGGTGATCAGCTGGTCCCCCAGCGGCACGTGGCTGTGGCCATGGACTCAGGTGGCAGCTACGGAGCTGAGGACGAGGTGGAGGAGAGTGACAAGACCGCGGTGAGTCCCATAAGTCCCCGTGCCCTGCCTCTTGTCCCTACCACCCACCCCTGCCACCCCCCCAGCGCTGAAAGCCTGCATTCTGCAGCTCCTACAGGAGGAGAAGCAGCAGCCTGGTTTCTGGACCTTTGGCTACTATCAGAGCTTCTTTGACGTGGACACCGCACAGGTCAGGCCGGGAAAGCTGGTGGGATGGGACTTGGAGTCACGCTTGGGGTTCAGCCACTAGTCACTTCTTGTGCGCCAGGCCCTGGGCAAGTGCTGGCAATATGCACCTGGGAGAACAAGAGCTCCTACCCAGGCTGGTAGGTGTGACTATGTGCACTGCAGGGATGTGGCGTGACCGGGACTCTTGGGAACACGGGGGACACAGGTGATATGGTGGGTTAGGGAAGGGCCCACTGGAGGAGGTGAGGAATTTGCTGGGGCTTAGAGGAGAAGGTAGACCTAGCCAGGCAGAGTGGAGGGAAGCATAAGTATGTTCCAGGCACAGGGAACAGCATATGCGGAGGACCAAAGCTGAGAGAAGGCACACACTACTGCAGAGGCTACCTGTCACTCAGGCTGGAGAGTGAGGTGGGGGACTGGCGGAGAGAAGCCAGATCACCAAGGGCCTCACGAGCTATGTTAAGGAGTCTGGGTTTTATCCTAAGGGTGCTGGGGAGTCATGGAAGGGTTTAGAGCAGGAGAGGCTTGAGTAGCATGGAACATGGATCGGAGGCCCCAGGCCAAGGTGGGAGATGGTAATAAACCAGGGCTGCGGAGTAGGGAACACGTTGGGAGAGATGGGGGAAGGAGAACGCCCAGGACTAGGACTTGTTGACGACTGTTAATGGGGTGGGGGGAGAGAGCAAAAAGGGGAGTCCGGGGCAGCCAAGCTGGAGGAGGAGGAAGCAAAGAAGAAGATGGCAGGCCCTGAAGCGTCCTTCAGAGTGGTGGGACACTGGGGTATTGAGTGGGGGCTGCCCGGGGAAGGGGCGGGCTCCAGGCCATAGGAAGACAGGAGCCCCTTCTGGCAGAGTGTAGAGAGAGGAGGTGGGAGGTCAGCAGGGAAGGAGCCCCTAAGGAGCTTGACCCCTCCCCTCCTGGGTGGTGAAGGGCCCCAGGCGGGCTTCCATCCTAGGCCCCGGCCTTGTCCCCCAGGTCCTGGACCGGATCAAAGGCTCGCTGCTGCCCCGGCCCGGCCACAACTTTGTACGGCACCATCTGCGGAGTCGGCCAGACCTGTATGGTGAGTGAGGTCGTGCGTTCAGTTCATTCGATTATTCATTGAACAAATGTGGACTGACTGCCAGGCCCCAGTACACAGCTGGGAACAAAGCAGAATCACTCATGGAGAGCGTGAAACTTACACTCTGTTCAGGGAGATAGAGCCAAATGAGGCTGCAGAGGGCGTTGTGGCTAGGAAGAGAAGCACAGGGTTTAGAGGATGGGAACTGCGATTTCGCACGGGTTGGTCAGGGAAGACCCCTCTGAGGAGGGTGAGAGAATGAGCCTGGTTGGTGTCAGGGCGGGGTGTGGGGAGACGCCGGGGAAGAACATTACAGAAGTGGGATGTGGTGGAAACAGGCCTGAACTGCAGGGCAGCACTGTCATTGGACTGGAGTGAGCTGCCAGGAGGCCACAGAGGTGACGGGACAGGTCACACAGGACTCCTATGCTGTGGTGAGAAGGCATCTTAGTTAAGTGTCCTTAGGTGCTGTGGGCCCGGGGTGGGAGCGGGGTGGGGGGGAGGGCAGAAGCTGGGAGACCAGGGAGGAGGTGACTGCTGAGGTCCAGCATGGGATGATGGGCCTGGCCTGGGGTGGAGAGAGCCGGGTGTTGGATTCTGGCGTACGTCAAAGATGAAGCCAACACGTCAGATGTGGGGTGGAAGGAGAGGCGATAAGGAGGCTCCGGAGTTTTTGACTGGACTACCAGAAAGCGGGAGTTGCTATTTACTGATGCGGAAAGGCAGGCAGTGTGGTGGGGTGGAGTGGGAACGCTGAATAGGAGCCGCAGGTTCAGGGCAGAGGCCCAGACTTGAGACATTTGGGGGTTGTCGGCACAGAGGTGGCATAAGGCCCTGAGGCTGAACGAGATCACACAAGGGGTGAATGAACGCAGAGAAGAGGTTTGAAGACGGGGCCCCGGGCCGGCTCCCCGCTGTTAAAGAGCTCAGGGAGTCAAAAAGGTTGAGTTGCCAGTGAGATGAGACAAAAGCAAAAACATAAAGTCCTGGGAACCACATGGAGAGTGTTTCCAGAAGGAGGGCGTCAGCTATGTCAAAGGCCATCAAGAGGCCAAGAACGATGAGTGCTGGGTGCCAGCACTGGATTCAGCCGCCAGTTTGTCGCTGGTGTGACGCCGGGTCGATGAGTGGGGTCGATGGGGTGGAGGGGTGGAGGCAGCCCGGAGCCTGGGAAGAAGCTGGGACAAGATGGGACAAGTCACCTGTCCTGGGAGCTCCCTCCCTGGGACCCTGACCGTGCCCCGCCCGCAGGCCCCTTCTGGATCTGTGCCACACTGGCCTTCGTCTTGGCCGTCACCGGCAACCTGACCCTGGTGCTGGCCCAGAGGAGGGATCCCTCCATCCACTACAGCCCCCAGTTCCACAAAGGTAAGCGAAGTGGGCAAGGCCTGGTACCTGGCGGGGGGGGGGGGGGGGGCGGTGCCGTGGCCCGGGGGCGATTACCTGCCTTGCCCGCAGTGACCGTGGCCGGCACTGCCATCTATTGCTACGCGTGGCTCGTGCCGCTGGCGCTGTGGGGCTTCCTGCAGTGGCGCAAGGGTGTCCGGGAGCGCATGGGGCCTTACACCTTCCTGGAGACGGTGTGCGTCTACGGCTACTCCCTCTTTGTCTTCATCCCCACTGTGGTGAGTGGGGCTCAGGGACGGGTGGGCCCCGGGCGCCACGGGGACAACCTGGTAGCCAGCTGCCTGTGTCGTGCCCAGGTCCTGTGGCTCATCCCTGTCCCCTGGCTGCAGTGGCTCTCCGGGGCCCTGGCCCTGGCCCTGTCAGCCGCGGGCCTGGTGTTCACCCTGTGGCCCGTCGTCCGTGAGGACAGCCGGTTGGCGGCTGTGCTGCTGCTCTCCGTGGTGGTGCTGCTGCACGCTCTCCTGGCCACGGGCTGTAAGGTACCCGGCTGCGGCGGTCACAGGCTGGGCCTGGGGTCGGGCGTTGGCTTGCTGCCTCTGATGCTGACCCAGGGCTCTCTCGGTTCAGTTTTACTTCTTCCAGCCGCTGCCTTCGGAGCCCGCGGCACCTCCCCACCAGGCCACATCTCAGCCCCCAACCGTACTACTGTCACCGCCCCCGCCAAGGTCCGCAGCAGCCTAGGAAGGCTGGAGCCCGCAGGTGAGGAACTGTTTCGGCTGTGGCTGAGGGGGTCTCCGGCCCCCATCCCAAGGTTAGAAGTCATGGGGCCACTCCTAGGAGTTTCTCTCTTTCAGGCCCAACATAAGGGGGCGCCTCTGCCTGCCCTGCCCCCCAGACGGTGACTGAAGGCTCCCCTGAGACCTCGAGATGATTTTGCTACTTTCCAGACTTTTCTTACAAAGCAAACACTTTTATTTTCTATGCAAAGGTGATTCAGAGAATTTATATAAAGGCGGGAGAGGGGCAGAGCAGGGAGCTTCCAGGGCAGCCATTGCCCCACAGGCCACCTGCCAGGATGGGCGGGCAGCGCAGGGGGCCACCCCAGCCTCGGCTGTGCCTGCTCTTCCTGGGGGACCCAGTTAGTGGGCCTTGGGCCTAGCCTGAGCTCCACCACATCCGAGTTTGGGGTGTTAGAAACGGGGAGCAGAAGTAGAAGAAAATTGCCTGTGCTGAAACATACATTTCCTTCTTTATTGGTTTTTTTTTTTTTCTTTTCTTTTTTTCTTTTTTTGGAGAGGTCCCTGCAAGGCCCCTTCCCAGGCTGGGGAGGGACCAAAATGCCATCATAGTAGTAGGGACTGGAGCATCTACAAATACTGAAGGGGATACACAGGCCTAACGTTAGCTACAAGGAAAAAGGATGCCTTCCACGACAGACCCTTGAGGTTTCTGTGTCTGCTCAAGCGGCTGACAGTGACCTTTCCCTCCAGGCCCAGGGCCCACGGGGCCACCTGTTCTAGCTCTTGGTGTGGGTGTGGGACCTGCAGGGGCTCAGGGACAGGACAGCAGCAAGTGGCAGGGGCCGAGGACGGAGGGCCTTCCCGACAGCCGGGTGGGTTGTACATTCAAGTGTGAGGTGAACCCTTTGGTGGGAGGGGGCCGAGGGGCTCCAGAGGCCTGGCCCCACCCCATCCTGAAGACTCGGCAGGGCTGCCCCTCGCCACCGAGCCTCTGAGTTGGGGAGAGGGGCTGCTGGCTCGGCCCGGCCGGCCTGATGTCTCGGAGGGTCTGTGGATTGACACTGGTTCTTTTCGTAAAAAAATAAAATTAAAAAAAGCAGCATGTCACGCCCATTGTGACCAAGGCCTGGTAGTTGAAGGGGAGGCCCCGCCTGGCCAGGACTGCCTTCCCACTGGAGATAGGCAGGGGGCAGGCCTGAGGGGCCAGGGGATGGGGTGCGGGGGCGGGCGGCAGCTGCTCCCCTCCCTCCCTGCCAGGCCTGCAGCTGTCAGGCCCGGACACACCTGTTACGGAAGATTTCAAACCGAGGTCAGGGTGGAGAGGGCAGGAGCGGGTAACAGGGCTCCCACGACACGATCGTGTGTAAAATATGGCAGCGACACGCGCTCAGGGCCAAGATGTGGGCGGGCAGCGGGCTGGGGGCGGCGGCAACATCGTGTAAAAAAGTGTTCAAGTTCCCGTAGCAAAGAGGGCTGTGAGCGGGTGTTTGGGCTTCTCCGGTACAAGGGTGAGAGCCACCCGGGTGGAGGGGGGACTGGGCAGGGTCTTCATTTGGTTTCCTGGTGCTGTCAGTCCGTTCCACGCCAGAGGGGCCTAGCTCCCATAGTGCATGGTGTTGGTTGGGATGGACATGGGCGAGGCCATCGAGATGGCGGGGCCGCCCATGGTGAACTGGCTGTTGACCGCGTAGTGGGCACTGGAGCTGCCGCCGCTGCTGCCCTGGGCGCCGGAGGACCCTGTGGGGTGGGATGTGGGCACTGAGGGGCCAGCTCTGCCCCCTCGCCCGCCCAGACCCACGGCAGAGTCAGAGAGAGAGAGCGCAGGCGAGAGGGCAGGCGGGCGCCCGGCGGTGGGCACCCTCACACCCGCGGGACCCTGCTCCCCCCGCCCACCGTTACCTTGGACAATCCCCGTGCTCATTATGGAGCCCATCCGGGAGTGGGTGTGATTGACAATCCCCGTGTTGGCTGCGCGGCAAGAGGAAGGAAGGAAGGAAAGGAGATGGCGTCACCGCCCCCAGCCCGCCCGGCCCACGTGCCCGGCGTAGTGGGTGCTCACACTCGGGTGTGGGGAGGGTGGGCGCGGTGCTGGCAGAGCGAGACAGAGAGGAACGGCGCGGGGGACCTCAGCCCCCAGGAAGAAGAAAAGGGGGTGAGGCCGAAGGCCTGAGCTCGCCCCCAGCGCGCCCCCCCCCCCCGCCCCCGCGCTCACCTAAAGGAATCAGGTTGTTATGGCCCACGCTGGAGCCGCCGGCGATAACACTGCTCAGGTCGTAGGCGGTCGGCATCCCTGTGCCGGGGAGGGAGATGTCAGGGGCGGGGGACAGTGTCCTGGGCAGGGAATCGAGGGGCCAGAACTGCCAGCGTTTACTCAGGAAGCACTGGCAGGTGTGTCCAGGAAGTGACGCTGGCACCTGCCCCACCCACACGCGGGCCTGCTCACCAGCCACGGCCATCCCGCTGCTGAGGTTGTAGGTGCTGCCGGTGTTCCACATGTTCTCCGAGGGGGACGTGTAGTGGGAGCCAGGCGGCGGGGAGGGCGTCGTGCCTGTGTATCTGCGGCAGAGACGGACCGGTCAACACGGCTGAAGGGCTGCAGGCGAGGAGGGGCACGCCCCCTCCCACCGCGTGCAGGCCAAGGGCCCATCCTACCTGAAGAAGGGGTTTTTCAGATCCAGGAGGTTACTGGATTTGGAGCCTGTCTGGTCTACCTGGGCCACAATACTGATGTCGTAGCTCTGTCTGTAGAGAAGGCAGGAGGGGCCAGCCATGAGCCGGCTGCGTGGATGGACTGGACCCCTGCCTCCCCCAGCCCCGGCCAGCAGCTCGCACCTTTTGTTGGCAATAAGCAGACATGTCCCTGAGAGCGTGTCCCCGGCCTTGGCGAACAGTGGTGACTGGAACAGGCACCGGACCTGGTACCAGTGGGTCAGGGGCTCCGTCGGGGCCGTGGACAGCCACACGGTCATTCTGCCAAGCAGGAAGAGGCACGCGTTTGCCTGGGCTGCGGCCCCCACCTTGTGCACCCTGAGCTCTCCCCAGGCATCTGTGCCCCGCCACCCAGGGGTCCCCTGGGGCCCTGGAGCCGAGACAGCCTGGCTGTCCAGGAAGTTAACACATAGCCCCACAGCCATGGGGCACCCACTCACCCTGACATACATGCCAAGAGACACAGTCAGGTCCCGTGAAGAACAGTCACTCAGAACAGGGTAGACACCCACCCTGCCACAGCAGCCTACTGCGTGAAGGCCAGCGCCCACTGCCTTTGGAAGAAACAGTGGAACCCAGAGGAGTCGGGTCCTGCCCTCGCAGCCCCAGTTCATCATCTGAGCCAGCCAGGCCTGGGCTTCCCAACTGCAGGCAAGTCCCTGGGGCCAGGGGCAGGGGCCACCTGCTCTGCCCTGTTACACTCACATGGAGCCAATGAAAGCGACGTCAAACCAGAAAGCCAGACCGTGAACCAGCCCGGAATGCAGCATGTGGAATTTGAATGGGATTTCTATCCTGAAAGGCAAAGGGCAGTGATTGCTGGGGAAGCTGAACAGGGGCTGCCAGGAGAGAAGAGGGGTATCCGGGTGTTGCGTCTCGAGGGCCCTACCCGCCTGCCCTGGGAGGAGAATTCTGCCTGAGGAAGCCGGCTGCGGCCTTGGCCTCTGGCAGGAGCCAGGCCCAGGAGGACGGGGCATGGGTGCCGGTACCTGTGCAAATCTCCTTCTTTGGCTTCTAAGAAGTTCACCGTGTACTTGACAGACTTGGCCATCAGGATCCGGATGTCAAATGTGTCCTGGGAGAGATCAGAGATGTGACCTGACTTCAGGCACGGGGTGAAGTCCTGAGTCTGGCTGCGGCCTCTAGGCCATTCAGCTAAAACCAGTTTGCCCTTCTCAGATATGCTGGGGGAGGAGGAATTGGTACAACACAATGGAGGGCAATTAGGTGACAGCTCGCAAAATGACAACCATTCATCTGCATTAAAGACTTGGCAGTTCCACTTCTGGGATTTTAACCTACAGATCTATGTGCACATGTACAAACTTACACATGGAGTTACAGATTGCCTATAGTAGCGACACGCTGGAAACCATCTAATGAAACGAGTGATGGCCCAACAATAAAAGATTATGTACATGAAAAAGAATGAAGAGGCTGTTTATGATGGGGAAAGATCTCCAAGATAAACTGTTAAGCAAGTTCACACACACACAGAAAAAAAAACAAGTTAGAGAACTGTGCACTGACGTCCACTCCCAGCCATGACGGAGGTTTCTTATCAGACTAACACTCCTGCCAAGAACTATATGAACTGAATAAAAAACAAAGGAAAAAAACCCCAGTTGTCTGAAATCACTGGAGAGCGACCACAGCAGCCACAGCTTTGGGGCCAAGATCCGAGAGAGAGAGAGAGAGAGAGAGAGAGAGAGAGAGAGAGAGAGGCTTTTCGGCCTGTGCCTTTCCCCTTGGGATGGGGCCTTTCAGCAGCCTCCCTGGGTGGGGAAAGCAAAATGGGGGCTCGGGATTACCAAGGCAGCCAGCACTCAAGGGGCCAAGATGCTAAAGAAAACGGAAATGTGGAAATTTGAGGTGGACATTCTGCACGTGATTTCACTTCGTGGCATTTGCCAATTCCTGAGCTACATGTGGGATGGGGGTAGGGAAATCAAGCAGAAAGCTGCTTCTATGAGATTAAAAAGCTAATGTGAAAGGTTCAGCACCATGTTGATGCTGGGAGGCTGGAACAAGGGGCCCTGTGAACCACCAGGCTCACCAAGACCATGAAGACTATGCCCTAAAGCAGCGGTTCTCAAAATGTGGTCCCTTCCAGAGCACCCTCAAGGTCAAAACTATTTTCACGATATAACACTGTTTTCTGCCCTTTTCATTCATTCACTCACCTGTGATACCACAACAGATTGAATGCAGAAGCAGAATCCAACTGTCTTCTGCCAAGCCAGCCATTAAAGAGATTTGCAAATTTAAAATGTCACTAATTCTTGCTGGAAAGTTTTGCAAAATAGTTTTCTTTTTAAAAATGCTATTTATGTTAACATGTAATGGGTTATTATTGTTATCCTTAAATTAACTAATGTGTATTTTTAAATTTCTTGGGTTTAGTTTTTAATGTCAATAGATATTGAGAGTACATCATTCAATACAATGCACACAAAATTTCTTTGGGATCCTACATTTTTGAGAATGTAAAAGGGTCCTGAGACGAAAATGTTTGAGAACTGCTGCCTTACAGGGAAGCCGGGCAATATACCAGTTAAGCAGAGTCTGAAAAGCAACCTCCAAATGACTTAAATGCCTCACAGAACCAAGGTAATCTGTCATTATGGCTTCTTGCCTGAACAAAAACGAATCCTTGGAAAGAAAAACATCATCCAGAGCCTCTATAATTTTTCATTCTGGCATTCAATGACCAGGCATACCAAGAGACAGAACCAAAGTACCAAAAACCAAGAGAAGAAAAAACAGAAATACAGTTACCACTTATCCAGATACTAAAAGTGATCAGAGACTTAGAATTAACATGTTTAAGGAAAAAAGGTGAACAAATTTCACAGAGAACTGAAATAATAAAAAATAAGCAAAATGAAACTCTAGAACTGAAATTTTAGAAAACCAAGGGGGGAGGAGGAGTTGGATGGGCAGTCAAAAGGAACTACAAACTTCTAGTTATAAGATAAGTAAGTACTAGGGATGGAATGTACACCATGATAAATATAATTAACTCTGCTGTACGTTATACATGCAAGTTGTTAGGAGAGTAAATCCTAAAAGTTCTCATCACAAAAAAAATTTTTTTTTCCAAAAACAAAAAAGAAATTCAGATTAGACATAGTGATGAGAGGATTGGAACTAGGAGATGGATAAGGAGAAAACATGAAAATTATGCAATTGGGATAGAAAAGTATAAGTATAGAAAAGAGTATAAGAATCATCCGAGAAATGGTGAAAAGGTCTAATGTATACATAATCAGAGTTCCAAAAGAAGAAAGAGAATGGGGCAGAGGTAGTGTTTAGAGATGCTGGGCTTCCCTGGTGGTGCAGTGGTTAACAGTCCTCCTGCCAACGCAGGGGATGTGGGTTCAAGCCCTGGTCCGGGAAGATCCCACATGCCGCGGAGCAACTAAGCCCGTGCACCACAACTACTGAGCCCGTGAGGCACAACTACTGAAACCCTGCGCACCTAGAGCCCGTGCTCTGCAACAAGAGAAGCCACCGCGATGAGAAGCCCGCGCACCGCAACGAAGAATAGCCCCCACCCGCTGCAACTAGATAAAGCCCGCACACAGCAATGAAGACCCAACGCAGCCATAAATAAATAAATAAACTAAAAAAAAAAAAAAAAAGACTGTAAGGCAAGAAGTACTACTAGAGATAAAAAAAGACACTTGTTATAGTGACAAAAGGATCAATCCAACAGGAAGATATAAAAATAATCCTAAACCTGTATGCACCTAATAACAGTAATGTCAAAAAAAAATAAGGCAAAAACTATCAGAACTAAATGGAAAAATAAATCTACAATCAGTAATAGATAGGAAAAGCAGACCAAAAAAAACAGTACAGATAGAGAAGACTTGACCAACATGATTAACAAATGTGACCAAATTGATATTAATATAACAATGAACACAACAAGTGATTGGTATACATTTTTCTCAAGTACAGAGGGAACATAAACCAAGAGAGACCACATACTGGGCATAAAGCAGCTCTCAACAAATTTCAAAGGACCAAAATCATACAGTGTATATCCTCTGAACACAGACAAACTAAGACAGAACAATATATTGATTATGCTATACTTTGAAAGGAAAAAAGGTTAAATATATGTATATTTGTATAGGCACATTTAGATATAAGACTTCTAGAAGAATACACAACAAAGACTGTTTGCCTATAGGAAAAAGAACTGTGTGGCTGGAGATGGAAGTAGGGAGGCTTTCCACTTTTATACTTCTTTGATTTTTGAACCATGGGTCTATACATCAGTTCAAAAATCTCAATAATTAAAATTAATCATCAAATCAGTTCACCAAGGATCAATTCATCTAATGACAGTAAACACGTTACTGCATGCTTACTATGCACTAAGCACTCTACATGCATTGCTACTTAATTCCCAGCATCCCTGTGTGAGAGCTCCGTGCAGGGGCAGAAGCTCAGAGAGCAACGGTGGCCTGCCTAGTGCTGCACAGCTTGCATAAGGCCTTACAGGAAAGCCAATGCCCCTCTCCTGTCACCCCAGAGGAGGGCCATGCCCCGTGCTACTGTGGTAGTGAGTGCCCTGGGTGCCCCCACTCACCACCACAGGCTGCCGGAAATACTCGTCCACCGCAGCACCTCGGAGAGCTGACAGGTCCACTCCATGGAAGGATGGCTGGTACCTGCAGAAAGCCCCCGCCCCCCCATGGCAAGGTCACCAGCAGCAGGACACAGTTGGGGCAGCCTGCCTTCTCTCCCAGCTGGCCCTCATCCAGCCCAAGTCTTTTAGGTCCTACTGAGGATAAGGAATAAGAGAAAGGTGGGGCCATCCCTGAGAAGGCAGGACACCCAGGGGCACACTCACCAGAAGTTGGCCTTGGTGAACTGCTCCATGTAGAGCTGTTCATCCGTGAAGGGTGCGAGGTGGACATCACCAATGGTGGGGAACATGTTTCCTGGGAGTGGGGGCAGGGAGCGGTGCTGGCGTCAGGGTGGGACATCCAGCAGGACCTGGCAGAGCCTCCAAAGGGCCCCAGGACCCCAGCTCTGGGCCTTCCCAGCCTCTCACTCATCATTCACTCATTCATGCACTCATGCAATGAAGAGATACTGAGCACCTACTCTGCCAGCGGCCACTGAATACTTGACATGCACCTCCTCACTAAACCTGTACAGCTAGCCAGGGAGGCAGGAGGGCCTGGCCTCAAGTCCCATTACAAGGGCTGGGAGACAGGAAAGCACCTGCCAGAGCCTCAGGGGTAAGTAAGCAGTGCCTGGGGTGTGGCCAGGCCTCCAAGGGCCCTGCTCCGTCAGCCAGACGGTGTCTCTCGGATAGGCGTGCAGCAGGGAAAGCAAAGGAAAGTGCTGTGGACAGAGCAAGGGTGAGCCCCAGGCTATGGCATCACGGGCCCCAGCTGAATCCCCACCACAGGACCGCCCAGGCTCTGGCAGGCAGGGTGGACCACTTGCATGGCCTGAAATGGGAGGGGGACTCAAGGAACAGACAGATGAGTCAGAGCCAGTGGCAAGGAGAGCCAGGGCTCAGGAGGCCCCGCCTACTTCGAGAGTCTAGGGCCCCAAGTCACCTGGCCTCCAGATGTGGGCCTCCCTCCCTCCCTCTTATTCCAGGGGAGAGTCCCTGAGGTGCTGGGAATCTGCCTTCTCAAGCCTTCCTTCAGCTGCAGCCACTGGGGTGGGGAAGGGAGGGGCTCACTGGCCCAGAGGCCACAAGCCAGGCCCCCTGCCCAGGAGGAGCCCATCAGCCCCCCGGAGCATCATGGAAAAGTGCCCCCAGCCCTGAAGGCACCTAAAACTGTGCAGCTGCGGGGAGGGTTCCCTTAATCCCCCGAAAGAGCTTCCTGAGATGGAATGAAGCCACACTCATGCAGGCTGAAGGGGAAGAGGTTAGCCCCAGGCTCGATCCTGGACAGGCTGCTTGACCAGTGGGGTGAGTGTGCAGCTGCCCACTGGAGCCTGACTCCTGTCTGTCCTTCCGTCCCATAAGGAGGAGCCCACACCCTCCTGGGGCTGCTGCTCACCACCCACCCCGACTCCCACCGCCCCCCCGACCCCACCGCCCGGCTAGCTTGGCCCATCAACAGGGCAGAGCATGAGAGCAGGTCTAGGACAAGCCTTGGGGCAGTCTGGCTTCCCACACGCCTGGGTCGCAGGACAGAGCTGTGGGGAATGGCAGCCACCTCCCACCTCCCAGAGTGGAGCCTGAGGCAGGCCCTTCCCCACAGACCAACTCCTCCCCTGCCCTCCACGGGGCCCGCAAGTGCACGGGCCTCCCGTGCTCTGCCCTGGCGGGGGTCGTCTTGTACCACACGCGCACACACACACAGCCCCTTTCCTGTACAGAAATACTGAGAACGTGCCCAGAACTGAGCAGAAAAACGGACACGTCGGCAGATGTTCAGGGCCCTGCACAGACCAGACCACCAGTGACACAGATGGGCAGGTGTCAACAGTGACCCAATGACCCCAGAGCACAGACAGGCAGGTAGTGACACAGACAGGAGACTACAGACATCAGCTGCCCCCCAGTGCACAAGAACCCCCATCCCACTCACACACACACACACCCCACCCCATGGTGATGAGCGCAGGAGCCCGTCAGGCTGAGGGCAAGGTCTACAGCGCTAGGAATGAAGACGACAGGGCAGTTCCTCGGGGAAGGTGCCGGCCACAGAACATGTCCTGCTCCGACCACAGCCCAGCCAGACCCTGTCCCCCATGGGCCATGAGATGCCAGAGGCAGCCCAGTGGCTCTCCGCGGGCCTGAGGGGAGCCCCTCCGTACCCTGACCGAGCAGGCCGGGCAAGTGGACACGTGGCCTCGTTTGGGGCCCAGCCAGCTGAGGTCAGGTCCGGGTAGGGAGCAGGGGTGAAGGCCCAGATGCCCTCTGTACCCCAGGCCGCCAGCTCAGGCCAGTGGGGAGCTGAACCACACCCGTGCTGACTAAGCGGCAGCCAGGGGCTCTCTGAAGGGGCCCCCGGGGGCGCAGCCCTGGCCTCGGGCCCAGGGAACGCCCACCCAGGCAGTGGCCCGCGCCGGCAGGGACACTCACCCCCAGGCCTCAGGTACTTCTTGGCGTGGAGGTAGCTCTCGAGCATGCGCTCGTTGAAGAGCATGTAGCCCATGGGCTCCGAGATGATGATGTCCACCTGCTCGGGGAGCGAGACCTCCTCCACCTTCCCGGGGATGACCACGATGCGGTCCGTGAGGTTGTTACTTTTCACCAAGACCTGAGGGCGGGCGAGCCACAGGGGTCACGGGGGTCCTCGCGGGGGAGGGCCTCCGTCCACACTCGGCCACCAGATTCCCCTCTGCCTCCCTGTCGGGTCGCCCCTCCTGCAGCTCTGCAGCCTCCTGATGTCACCTTGGGGACGAGGACAAGTAGGCCTTGCCACAGCCGCCAAAGCTAAACCTGGACACACCTTCCGACCCAGCGATTCCAGTGCTAGGAATCTGCCCTACAGACGTAACCTCACATGGAGAGGGGACACATGTACAGGGGATTCGGTGCAGCGTTTGTGCTCCACACTGAGAAGCAGCCTCAGTGTCAGTTACAGCCTGTGTCTCAACACACAGTGGTCCGTCCAGGCAAAGGGATGCTCTGCAACCACTAGAAAGAGTGAGAAAGCTCTTGACATGATGATGCAGACATATCCCAGATGTATCGTAGAGAGAGCAGAGCCAGGTGCAAGACGGTGGCGTGTACATTCGTGTGGGAGCTGGCGGGTGGAGAAGCCCATGGGGGCTCATGGAGTGGCTCTGGGGAGCTTCCACATCCGTTTCTCTCCCTCCAGTTGGGGGGATCTAGGTGGTTGGGAGCCAGAGGTGGGGGAGGGAAGCATCCTCACTGTTTACCTTTGTAGCTTTTAGGTTTTAAACTTTGTGATGAGGGCTTCAGTGCCAAAAAAGCATCAACTGACAAAATGAAATCCTGTTGTCATCCACCTCTCAAGTGGGGCTCAGAGAAGTGGGCGGCTTGCCCCGGGCCGAGATCCCACCCTGGTCTGTGTGACTGCACAGTCCAGACCCTGAAGCACCAGGCCATCAAGCCCCTGAAGACCCCAAATCACCCCTGAACCCATTGGGCCACCACCCGTCATGGAAGGGAGACTACCTCAGGCCCAGCAAGCCCCTCCCCCTGAAACCACTCAGTTTCGGGGACAAGAGACCAAAGTAGAGCATGACATTCCCAGGCTCCCCTGGACCCAGGGGTCAGATCTCCTGGGGGCTCCCAGCAGGGCTGGCTTCCCCAGGTTGGAGCAGGCACAGAGCTGGGGCACGGAGACAGGTGGGGCCCCCGAGGGCCACTGACCTCAGCGTGCTGGGCCATGGTGCTGGCTTCCACCGCGTAGATCTTCCTCGCTCCAGCCTGGGCAGCGAAAAACGACAGGATCCCAGAGCCGCAGCCGACGTCAAGAACAATCTGAGGGAGGAGGGGGCAGTGAGGACAAATTAGTGGTAAAGTGACGTGATCGTAAAGATGTGTGTGTCACGGGGCGTTCCCTCCCTGCAGACCCACCCACGGAGCACGCTCTCCGCCCTGCGGCCTGGTTCCCCTCTACACGGCCAGCTGCCCACGAGGGTGCTTTCTGAGAGCCATAGGAGCCTGCAGTTTGGATCCAAAGGTGGTAGAGTGGGACTTCTGAGGACAGCTAGGATGTTAAGACCAGTACACACTCTCAGACCCGATTCAAGAAGGAATGGTATGCGCGGTCTATGCAGCACGTGGGAATGAGTGCTCACTAGGTAAGGACACCTCTGAGCCCCGCAGCAGAACCACTGAGATGCAGGGCTGACTGGCCAGGGCCACGCGGCCAGCAGGAGGAGGGCGGCCTCCCACCCCAGGCCCCACAGGGCAACCCCGCAACCTGGGAAGAGCCCCGGGGAAAGCTCCCACTTGGGTGCCCTCTCCAGGGCTGCTGGGCCCCAGAGCACAGGCTCTGGGAGGAGTCCCGGCTAGCGTGTGGTAGACCGTCCCACACTCTGGATTCGTCTGACTGCTTCCGCGCACGAGCGGAATCAGGATAAACGTTTCTGGTGCACAGGCGCTAAAGGAGACCTGCTCTGGGCACGGCGGTAGGGCACAGAGCGAGCGCCCAGCAGGGGCGCTGGTGCTGTCGGGTGGGAGGGCCTCGGGTGCCTCTCAGAGCTCTAGATGAACTAGGAAATGGATCTGCGTCCTGGGAGAGCTGGAAGAGGCTTTGCTGAAGGGACATGGGCTTCCCGGGCCCCAAGCACTGCCCCAGCGCTGCCCACGCCAGCCGTCAGGGCATAGGGATGGCCGCTGTGTCGAGGATGACTCCTTCCCAGCCTGTGGGGCTCAGGCCCTGGGACCGGGAGGCTCAGTCGCCTGAGGGGATTCTCAGCAATGCTGGGGGAGGGCATCACCAAGGCGCCAGATGAAACAGATCCACGTGGATCATGTGGAGAGTCCCCTAGATATGTCGAGAAAACCACAAGCTTTCATGTGGTTAAAAAGGAAAAACAAACTCTAGGCCATGGGAGGAAGAGAACAGAATAAAATTTCACCTCCGAATATATATACTCTGGTCTCTTTTTAATCACGAGTATATAGTTGATCCTCGAACAACGCGGGAGTCAGGGACGACGCCAACCCCACCACCCGGTAGAAAATCCGAGTATAACCATACAGTTGGCCCGCCATATCTACGGGTCTGCAGCCGTAGATTCAGCCAACTGTGGATCGTGTAGCACAGTTGCTCATATCTATCGAAAACAGTCTGCATGTAAGTGGACCAGTGCAGTTCAAACCCATGCTGTTCAAGGGTCAACTGCTCACTACTTGGTAACAGTAAAAAGATTTTAAAAGGAACTAGGGAAGTGACTAGATTACACTACATCCACGTAACTTAACAGTCCATGCCAAGACACAACATTAAGTGGGGGAAAAGTATTTTGCAGGAAGCGAATGTAGAATACAGTCCTATTTTGTATATCTGTATTTTTAAAAGATTATAACCCTAAACTATATATGCTGGTATATGCATGGGGAAAATTTTGGAAGAAGAGAGCTTTACTGTTGGCAGTGGTCATTCTGGAGGGAAATGACAGAGGCCTTTCATGCCCATCTGATACACACTGGGCTTCTACAAAAAGTAGATTTTGCTTTTGCAATCTGAAAAAATTAAAGATAAAATCAATGAACAAGGGGGGGGGGGGGGGAAAGAGGCTACTGAGCCAGTGAGGCGGGCACGGAGCCTGAGGGAGAGGGCAGAAGGCAGCAGGGTGGATGCAGCCGGCCCCGCTCACCTTGTCCTTGAAGTCCGTGTGGTTCTGCAGGATCGCGCGCTGGTAAGTGCCTGTCCGCACGTAGTCCTGCATCATGTTCTGCTGCTGGGACAGGTAGCCATAAAACTGGAACAGAGACATGCCAATGGCACAGGGCACGCAGCAGACAGATGGCCGAGGCCCTGGCCGACCCCGTGGCAGAGAAGGGTCCACTTCAGGCAGAGATCTCCCTGGGGAGGCCGCACCCCCTCTGCTGGCCTGGACTCCCCGGCTACCGGCTCCAGTAGAGGGAGCTGGAAGCTAGAGGCAGCCCCCAGGGAGGACACCACCACCGTCACCGTGGCCAAAGGACACAGTTGGTTGATACCTGGTCCTGGAAGCAACCCAGGAGAACTGAGGATATGCCACACGCAGGATTCTGGGATCAAGGGCCACCTGCCCCATCTTAGGGGCCCCAAAGAAGTGGAGGAGTGGATCAAACAGAACCCTAGAACTCAGAGCGCCAGGCAGGTGAGGTGCTGTGGGGTCTCTTTGTAAGACAACAGGCGATCGGGAGGCAGCGTGGCACCTGGGCAGGGGCACAGGCTTTGGCATCAGGCAGACCTGGCTTCCCATCTTGGCTCTGTTGCATAATAGCTGTGTGACTTGGAGCAAGTCACTTAACCTCTCTGAGCCTCAGTTTTCTCATCTGTAAAATGGGGACAACAATAGTACTTACCTCCTAGAGTTGTTGGGAGGGTTCAAGTGCTTCCGTACGTGTCAAAGCGCTGGGGCCAGTGGCTGGCATGCCCTACGTGTTCAGGACACTGTAACTATGCTATCATTACTCAAAATGCCTGTGGACCTGAGCTTCACCTGCACTCAAATCCTTCCAGCAACCCTCGTAGGCAGGCACTGGCATCTCTGTTTCACAGATGAGGAAACTGAGGCCCAGCAAGCGGAGGAAACCTGCCCAAGGTTACTCAGCGAGTAAGGGGCAGAGCCAGGACATGAACCCGGGTGGGCCTGCCCTGTGCCGCGCGGCCTCTGGGGGCCACCGGGGGCAGCAGCCTGGCCCAGGCAGTATGTACCCACCTGGAAATACTGCACAGCAGAGGACTCCTCCGTGCGCTCACTGAACACCGACCGCTCCAGGGTGTGGCCCCGGCAGGTTTTCAGGATGTTATAGAAGGAACAGAAATCTGGAAGGGGGAAGCCAGGTCATGTGTGGCCGGCTCAGGGGTGGCGGGCTCTGTCTAGGCGTGCACCCCGACTTTTCTACCTTGAGCATGAGTGATCTGAAACCCCCCACACACACATACACATACACACAAATGTTGAAGAGTAAGGAAAAGAAGAAGGGCAGCCAAGCCTGCCTCTTGGTGACTGGCACGGGAGAAGGCAGGTGTCGGGGGGAGCGTGCTCCACGCGGCTGGCGCTGCTTCGCCAAAGGGCTGCTTGGCCAAAGCCTTCAAAGGATGACCCGGCCGTCAAGTCTCTGGGACTCGCCCCAGCAAATACCCATGGGTCCACCCACAGCTCACGGCAGTGTCTGTGGGTGGCAAGTGGACACAGGGACGCCACCCCAGTGTCCGGTCAGAGGGGACTGGATGGACCCCAGTGGACACTGAGAAGCACATGACAGAACCAGTCACCAGGGGTCTGCAGGACCAGATGTTACGTGGCAAATGAACTATGTTTATGAACACAGACCACTAAGTTGCATCAAGAAAAAGAAGCAAAACAAAATCATGAAGACAGATAGGATGGTGGGGGCCAGGGGCTGGAGGGGACACGGAGGGGGAGGGGGAGTTAGTGTTTAATGGGAACAGAGTTTCAGTTTAGAAAGGTGAAAATGGATGATGGAGATGCATGGTGGAGATGGCTGCACAACAACGTGAATGTGTTTTAATACCTCTGGAACCTGGACACTTGAAAATGGTTGATGGTAAATTTTACGTTAGGCGTATTTTAACACAATTAACTAAAAGACAGGACTTCCCTGGTGGCGCAGTAGTTAAGAATCCGCCTGCCAACGCAGGCGACACAGGTTCGATCCCTGATCCGGGAAGATCCCACGTGCCGTGGAGCAACTAAGCCCATGCGCCACAACTACTGAGCCTGCGCACCACAACTACTGAGCCCTTGCGCCACAACTACTGAGCCCATGCACCTAGAGCCCGTGCTCTGCAACAAGAGAAGCCACCGCAATGAGAAGCCCGCGCACTGCAATGAAGAGCAGCCCCCGCTCACCACAACTAGAGAAAGCCCACGTGAAGCGATGAAGACCCAATGCAGCCAAAAATAAATTAAAAAAAAAAAAGACACCTAAAAGACAATATCTTAAAAATATACAGTTTGGGAAGATAAAACAGTTCTGAAGCTGGATGGTGGTGATGGTTGCACAATATGAATATACTTAATACCACTGAAATGTACACTCAGAAAGGGTTATTAACATGGTAGAATTGTTGCTATGTACACTTGACCACAATTTAAGAAACTGATAGGATTGAAAGGAAAAAAAATCAGAATATAACTATCCATGAAGCAGAAGAAGACGAGGCGGATCTAAAACATCAACTCTTAATGATAACCCTGGTGGTGTTTCTGTAACTTATCTTTTTAAACATTGAATTGGGGTTGGTTTTGTATAAAGAAGGAAACGGAATGTGGAGCTCCTGGGGGGAGGTGGTCAGGCACCTGGCTGCTTTCTCCCAGCCCGGCGTCTCTCAGCTCTGAAGCCAGGCCACCTGAGGGCGGGCAGTCCTGAGGGTCTGGGCTGGGGGAGCCTCCTCTCTCCATCGGGGGCACTGAGACAAGTAAGAGGGCTCTGGGGATGCTGGGGGCAGCCGTGGGCAGGCGGCCTCTCCAACCTGGGCTCTCCTGCCCCAGCCCCTGCGCCGACCACCAGGCCCACTGACTTCGGCTCTGCAGGGACCAAGTCCGGTTGCTGGACCCTTCGAGGGGTCTCCAGCCCAGGGAGGCTCACCACCTCCACTGCTGACCCCCACCCAGAGCCACCAGCAGCACTCGCCTGGGGCTCCGCAAGCCCTGCTCGTGTGTCCCCCAGATGGGTCTGCTTAGAACCCTCCGGAGTCTCCTCTGCGCTCGGAACAAAGCCTCTGCCAACCTCAGGACCTTGTCTCACCCCATCCACTGCTGCGGGAGGGCTGGGCCCCTGACCCCCACCTGACCGGCTCCTCCAAGAGGTCTGGGGTGGGGGCAGGTCAGGACAGGCCTCTCAGAGGAGGGGACATATAAGCAGAGCCCAGAAGGACCCAAAGGAGCTGGCGAGGTCTGGGGCAGAGTGTCCAGGCAGCGAGCACGTACTCTTACCGTGGACATATTTCCGTTTGGGAATATTTCTGATGTTGGCGGGGCATTCGCTGGGTCAGATGAACGGGCTATGATTTACCCGGGCTCCAGGCCCCCCACCCGCCACGGCTGAGAGCGTAAGCCCCCAGGCTCTGGGCGCTCCGTGTGCTGCTGGGACAGAAGGGAGACGTACCGCTGGGCGTGGCGAACTGGATGAGGACGCTGTTGCAGCCCAGGGTGATGATGAAGGACTGCTTGCCCACACGGCTGCACTCCGTCTCCCGGGACACCGAGCACTTGAACACACAGACGTCTTCATCTGCGAGAGGAGGGAGGCGGGCGTGAGCCGCCAGGTCCCGGGGCCACCTCCCCCCCCGCTCACGGCACCCCAGATTCTTCCAGGGTGCCCCAACACCCGCCCCACGAGCGCTGCCATGTGCTCTGCCTGCCCAGCCTACGCTGAGGACGAGGCGCTGGCTGATCAGCGTCCCCAGCGGGGATACAGGATGCAGTCTGTCCAGCAGGAGAGGACAGTTGTCCACAGGGCAACCGGGGCTGAGGTGGGGGGACAGGGAGTCGCCAGGCACTGGGGGGCCCAGGGGGGCACCTGTGCCAGGACGTTCCCTCACGGAGCACCTGCTGGTGCCAGACCCCACGTCGCTCCTGGGCACTGAGGTGGGAAGACACAGGGGAGAGAAGGGCAAGTCTGGCAGGCTCAGGGGGTCACGGGAACCCAGTGGGCAGCCCAGGCCCAGCTGAGGGAGTCGGGCCTTCAGCCACCAGCCCCTCCGTGTCACATGGGGGCGTCGTCGGCCTTCAGAGCTGAGCAGGGGTGGGCGGGGGTCAAGAAAGAAATGCCAGTGGCGCCTCTGCTTCCTCCCGCTGAGCCCCTTCCTTCTTGCACGCATTTTGAATGTGGCCACAGGAGCCTGACGGCCCGTGTTCATGCCCCGCCTACTCCACTTAGTGTGTCACCAGGGCAGGTCTGAGTCCTCAGTTTTCTCATCTGTCAAGCGGGACTAACGGTGGGCCAGGGGTCGGGCCCAACACACGCATACAGGAAGCACTGCACCCCCACGCCCGCCACTACTACTGTTACTAGTCATTCACTCAACAAGCATGGGGCACCCCACCTCAGCCAAACCGTGAGACACGGCATCACCAGGAGACAAACCGACCCGATGCCGTAGCCCGGATGTGGGGCAGCGGGACAGACACCCTGGTCCCATCACGAGGGGACAACAGACAGTGCCAGATCACAGGGCCGTCTGCAAGACAACTTCCCTGGTTGCCTCAAAACGGTCAAAGTCAGGAAAGGCAAAAATTGCTGGGAAGTATTCCAGCGTGAAGGAGACTAAAGAGACGTGACCGTCAAACGCCAGGTGTGGTCCTGGACTGCAGCCTAATGAACACCGTTCAACAGCTACAAAGGACACGTGGGGAAATGTGTGGACTGCAGGAACCACAACTTTAAATGATCTAGATGTGACAGGAGCATTATTCTGCAGAAGAATGTTCTTATCATTGAAAGATACATATGGAAGGAAAGTGAATTCTTGTGATGTCTGCAACTTGCTTTCAAGTGGTTCACCAAATCAACAACAAAGACAAAATATATTTATAGAGAGAAGCATGAGTACAAATGTGCAAAGTGTTCCCAATCACCCTCATAACAGCCAAAACAATCTTGAAAAAAAAAAACAAAGCTGGAAGACTCACACTCCCCGATTTCAAAACCCACTACGAAGGTATGGTAATCAAAACAGAATAGTACTGGCAAATGGAGAGACACATACATCAACAGAATTAGAGTCCAGAATAAACCCTATGTTTATAGTCAATTGATTTTTTTGTTTGTTTGTTTTTTATTTTTTGGCCATGACTCACAGCACGTGGGATCTTCGTTCCCCGACCAGGGATCGAACCCATGCCCCTTGCCTTGGAAGCACAGATTCTTAACCACTGGACCGCCAGGGAAGTCCCGCATAGTCCATTGATTTTTAACAAGGGTCCTGAGAACATTCAAGGGGCAGAAAATAGTCTCTTCAACAAATGGTGCTGGGACAACTAGGTCTCCCTGTACAAGAGAATGAAGCTGGACTCCTACCCTCACACCATATATAAAACCTGACTCAAATTAATCAATGACCTAAACATAAGAGTGAAAGCTATAAAACTCCTAGGAGAAAACAGAGGGGTAAATCTCTGAGACCTTGGATTTGGCAATGGACTCCTAGATATGACACCAAAAGCAAGAGTATCAAAAGAAAAACTACATAAACCGGACTTCATCAAAATTATAAACTTTTTGGGGAATTCCCTGGCGGTCCAGTGGTTAGGACTCGGTGCTTTCACTGCCAGGGGCCCAGGTTCGCTCCCTGGTTGGGGAACTAAGATCCCGCGAGCCATGCGGCACGGCCAAAAAAAAAAAAAAATTTTTAAATAAACTTTTTGCATCAAAGGACAGTATCAAAAAAGCGAAATGACAACTTACAGAATGGAAGAAGATATTTACAAATCATATACCTGATAAGGATCTATTGTCCAGAATACATAAAGAACTCTTAACAACAAAAATATAACCCAATTCAAAAACGGGCAAAGGACTTGAAGAGATGTTTCTCCAAAGGTATACAAATGACCAGCATGTGAAAAGGTGCACGTCATCATTAGTCATTAGGGACCTGAAACTCAAACCCACAATTAGATACCACTGCACACCCAGCAGGATGGCCGTAATTTTAAACAAAAAAGGGGGAAATAACAAGTGCTGGCGAGAAATTGAATCCCTCAGACCCCGCTGGTGGGAACTTAAAATGGTACAGCCGCACAGAATTACCATTTGACTCAGCGATCCCACTTGTAGGTATATACCCCAAAGAATTGAAAGCTGGTATTCAAATGAATACTTGATGCAAATATTCAAAGTGTTACTATTCAAAACAGCCAAAAAGTAGAAACAACTCAGATGTCCATCAACTGATGACTGGATAAACAAAATGTGGTCCATCCATACAATGGAATATTACTCAGCCATAAAAAGAAATAAAGTCCCAACCCACTGATGAGCCTCAGAAACATTACGCTGAGTGACAGAAGCCAGACCTAAAAGGTCACAGGTATATGACCCCATTTATAGGGAACATCCAGAACCAGTAAATTCGTAGAGACTGAAAACAAAATTCGTGGTTGCCACGGGCTGAGGGTGGGAGAATGGGGAATGACTGCTTAATGGAAACAAGGTTTTCTCTTTGGATGATGAAAATATTTTGGAAATAGAGGTGATGGTTACCTGATACTGTGAGTGCACTAAATGCCACTCAATTGTTTTATGCTATGTGAATTTTATCTCAATAGAAAAAGAAAAATGTTCCCAATGGGTGAATCTGGATATGAAGGGCCTACGGGTGTCCGCTGGGCCCCTCGCTCTCCCCTTTTTTAGTCTGAGCCCTAAGCCTGGGCCACAGCCTGGGTTTCTGCCAGACGACCTCCCACCTCTGGAGCCAGGTGCCACCTCCTGGAGGGAGGGGGGAGCAGGGCACAGGCAGCCTCCTGACAGCGGGCAGGAGGGAAGAGCGGATTGGGAGGCCAGCCCCAGGCTCACAGCCACGCCGCACTCACAGGGGACCCAAGACAAGGTGCTCCCAAGTCCAGCTATAAATGGGTCTCAGGAAGGGACCCGAAACCTTGACGTGGTCCCCATGCCCACTCCTGGGGCAGAAAATAAAGCCGACCTGTCAGCTACTCCTGTGTGGCAGCGAGCAGACCAGGGGGGGCCTGTTTACAAAGAAGCCCGGCAACCCGACCAGCCGCCCTAGGCAGCGCCTGCAACCTGGCTAAGGGAAGCTTGGCCGCATCCAGAGCGAGCGCTCGGGCCAGGGCAGCCAGGGCTAAGGGCAACCTGAGCTGCCCCATCCCAGGTGGGACCGCCAAAGCCCATGGTGCCAGCACTTTGTACAAGTCACACCAGTCCCTGGCACACAGGGGATGCTAGGTAAATATCTGACACACCAAAAAAAATTTTTCAAAAAGCCGGACCAGGCTCCTACCTCTTTTAAAGCCGCAGGAGAAGTCCAAGCTCTCGGACTGGCAGTCAAGGACCTCCGCTCCCCAGCCCCTTCCCCTGGCCACACTCAGCGCCCCAGCCCCCAGTGGGCAGGGCTCCGCACCTTTGGGCGATCGCCGTTCCCCTCTCCCCCTGCACTGGGAGGGGCCCCCAGGACAGTGGGCAGAGGTGGTGGCGCTGGGCCTATCCCAGCCAGGTGGTGCAGCCTGCCTCCTGGGCCCCAGGGGAGGGGTTCCTGGGAGAGGGCTTCTCTCCCCTGGTCACACCAGGCGGCACATTCGGGGGCTGTTGCGTGCACACGGCCCGGAGAGGTGGGGACAGGAAGCGGGAGAGGGGCTGGCAGACTGCCGCGTCGCTCTAACTGGGGGCGACCACAAAGGGGGCTGCAGGCCCGGAGGCTGTGCTGGGTTCCCCCCGCAGCCAGGTCGGGCAGAGCCGGTGTCCGTCTTCCCTGCAGTGATGGGACGGGAGGGCTGAGTGGTGAACAGGCTCCGCAGAGGCTCACCCAAGACGGGCTCTGAACGGGAAACGAACTCGGCCCAAGGAGTATTAGTCATGCCGCAGCCATCACAAACGTGTCCACCCTGCTCCTGGACCCGGCCTGCCGCCCCGGGCTGGCCTCCCAGCCACCACACTGCAAAAGTCTGTCCCGCCCAGGCTCTGGGGCCAGGGGACGAGGGGCTGGAATCGCCAGGGACAAATCCACAGGCAATGCAGAGCTCGGGGTGCGGCAGGGGGAGCTAGGAAAACCACCCCATCTGTCTTGCTCCCTGGGGAGCAAGGCCCCTGAACATCCAAGTCACAAACACCGAGCTTCCACAGGCAGCGTGGCCCAGCACCCACCCACTCACACCCTGCTGAGACCGGGATGGGGCTGGGAGGTCAGACTGTGAGTAACAACTTCCCAGGTGCCAGGCTCTGTTCCTGCGCTATCCACGGACCCCTCACAGCACCGCTGTGTCTACTGCTACCACCCCCACTGGCTCCGATGAGAAAAGGGGGCTCAGACAGGTTAGGTATCTCGCTCACGGTCACAGAGCGAGGGGCTGAGCCGACTGGCTCCAGGTCTGTGCTCCTAGCAAGTGTGTGCACCACCTCTCTGGGCTTCTATCTGTAAAAGACCAGAAAACAGATACTTTCAGCTTTTCAGGCCATTTAATCTCTGCTACTGTGACTCAACTCCACCACAGAAAATATGTAAAGGAACATGGCTATGTGCCAATAAAACTTTATTACAAACCCGGCAGTGGCGTGAGAGGAGACACCCTCCCCATCCCAGAGTGGGTGAGGAGAGCCGGGCGGCCAGAGTGACAAGTATCGCCAGGTGATGGGCACTGAGGCCAGGGGAACAGGGGCGCCGTGGGAGGCTAGAGATGGCACCTGACCAGCCAGGGAAAGAGACTGGGAACAAATGCTCCAGCGAGAGGAAACAGCATGTGGGAAAGCAGAGAGAAAGGGGGTGGTAATACAGTGATTTATAATACATATGTATTTGGCCCCTGTTCCTGGCACAGAGCTCCTAAAACTCTTGGAGTTTCCCAAGTGATAAGAGCGATAAAGGTGTCTTTTATGATTCATGTGAAGCCCACCCCTTCAACCACCCCAGGATATAGGACTTACAAAGCCATGTGGGGACCAACCAAGTAATTAGAGGGTTGGAACTTTCAGTCCCCCCTCCTCAGCCTCCAACAAACCCCAAAAGGACAGGGTTCAGGAGAGCTTCCGGGTTGGTGAGCACGTGGAGGTGCTGGGAGGTTGGCACCCCCGAAAAGGGCACGGAAGCCCTGCACTGCTTCCCACACACCTCGCCCTATTCAGCTCTTCCATCTGGCTGTTCCTGAGTCGCATCTTTTTATATTAACCAGTCATCTGGTAAGTAAACTGTTTTCCTGAGTTCTGCTGGAGCAAATTAATCGAACCTGAGGAAGAGGTCCTAGGAACCTCTGATTTATAGCAGGTTGATCAGAAGCACAGATGACCCAACCTGAACTTGCGACTGGCATCTGAAGTGGGGTGTGTACAGTCTTGTAGGACTGAGCCCTCAACCTGTGGGACCTGACACTACCTCCAGGTAGACAGTTTCAGAATTGAGTTGAATTGTCAGACAGCCGGCTGGTGTTGGAGAATTGCTTGGTGCGTGGGGACACCCGCCCAACACCTGGTGATCACAAGTGTTCAGTGTGAGTACTGAGAGCAGGGGACACACACAGGAGCAGTGTTTTTCCTTGCAGGGGCCCAGCAGGGAGAATGCGGGCAACTGGGACTTCCTGGCTGCAGCCCAGAGAGGTTGCAGAGGCTCCAAGGCAAGACGGGCGATTTGTAGAAAGGCTGTGGAGGAGGTGAGAGAGGCCCCGGTGGACCTGTGGCTCAGAAGTCTGGCTCCCCCAGAGCCACGGGCAGTACCCAGAGGGACCCCGTGCTGAGAGAGGGCCAGGGCTGGAGGGCAGCTGCCGTCCCGGCAGGAGACGACGGAGGCTGGGAAGCAGGCGGCTCTCGGGGACAGGCTGCCTGCCCCCACCCAGCACAGCGCCACCCGATGTCCCTCCCTGTCAGTTCCCTGGACAGCACCATGGGACCCAGGGCAGCAGAATCTGGCAGACACTGAGGCACAGGGGCTCCCCGGTCCCAGGCCTGAAGGCAACACCCTGCTCCCCACCCTCACTCCTGGGCCCAAACCAGGGCCCGGCACCCAGGAGGACCTCAAAAGAGTTGGCGGCCTCAGGGAGGGGCAGGCATCCTCTCTCAGGGACACTGACCAGACGACCCGGGGGACGCGCTGGGCCTCCAGTCATGTCCCAGTCACAGCATCCGACGCGGCTGATTTGCTGTGGTCTCTCCCCTGCTTGCACCCCTCAGTGGTTCCCCAGAGCCTTCTGGAACAAGTCCAAACTCCTTATGGGGCTCGCGGGCCCCTGCTAACATGGACGACCTCGACACAGCCCCTCCATCGCCCCGTCAAGCCACGCTGACCTCACCGCCCTCCAGACCATGGGCAGAAGGCCTTCTCTCCAGCCTCCGTGGCTCCACGGACCCCCCCGGGCACCCTGCCTCTCTCCCCTGCATCCCTGCCACCTCCTCCAGGCGGAGGAAGACCAGGAAGGTTCTCCAGCACTTCCTGGACGAGCCCTGATCGTAGGCTGACTCCTTATTGAACCCAGGGCTCCGCACGTGGCTGGCCCAGTGCCCAGCCCGGCCCCTGGGGATGCTGACCTGCACGCCCCACCCCAGCCCCAAGGGCCTGGGGTCAGGGAGACTGGGCCCCTTCCCTACATGCAGGAGGCAGCCAGAATGGGGGTCCACTTGCCCAGGCCGAGGGCGTGTGTGGCCTGGGGAAGGTCACTTAACTACTGGAAGATGCTGGGCACTGGGCAGCCCCATGGTAACCTCTGCCCTCCTTCCCCTTCCCCTTTGCTCTGGAACGAGCAGGGGGTCCTTGAGCCCTTCAGGCTGGACAGACCTGTGTCAGAGGGACCCAGTGGAATGGAGATAACTGCCTGGAGTCAAGCTCTCTCCTCCCGTAGAACCTTCCATCCTCGCGGGAGATGCGAGAAGCTCTTTGCCTCTTGGAGAACAGAGAGGTGGCGGGCCAGACGGGAGAGTAGCCACCAGCTCAGGGGGAAAAGAAAAGCGACCGACACAGAAAAGGGCCACATGTCAAGTCCTTGCCTTTCTAGCAGAAAAACTGTCACAGCCACAAGCAAGGAATAATTAAAGCTATTTACCTTGGCAGACTTGGGGGTGGGGGGACGCCTGTCCATATGTGAGGTCTTTTATTAAATCACCTCCTACTGCCAAATAAAACGCAGGCTGTTCACCCTCCAGAGGAAAATATTCCACAGGAGAGAGGAGAGTTGGGTGACGAGGAGGACGAGGCATGGAGAAATGGGGTTGCTCTCCTCGGCCCACCCTCTGCTCGGGGCCATCGGCTCGCTGGGTGGCTCGGCCTGCAGCCCGCTCGGTGCCAAGCACGGGCATGAGGGCACCGCAGTGAACAAGGCAGCCAGGGCCTGCCTTCCCGCGCTCCCGGGCACCACAGGGAGGCAGGCGACGCCAGTGAGGAGGCCGGGTAAGAGGGGCCGGAGGGACTCGGGGGTCTGATACACACGATGCCCTGTGCAATACAGATTACAGGCTGCCTAGGTGCCGACATCCAAGCCGAGCCAGGCCCCGGGGGATGCAGGGCTCGCCTTCCTCAAAGGGCCTCCCGTCTTCCAGAGGCACCAGGCCCCACTGCCCCACTTCTGCAGCAGGGAAGGCCAAGAGGGCCGGGGTCAAAATGATGGGCATCCAGGGAGACATGGGTTCAGGGCCAACTGTGCCGCCCTCCAGATGTGACTGCGGGCCTCAGTTTCCTCATCAGTCCAAAGGTGATCGCGGCACAGCCTGCAGGTGAGAGGACACAGCCCACTTGGGAGGGCCCCACCACCTGCCTTCACCCCGAACCTCAGGAGCCCCATCTGTGCAATGGGGATAAAGTGAGGATAAAACCCTCCCTGCCGTGAGGATTCCATGAGAGAAGGGAGGCATTAGTAAGTGTCCTATGCACTTCATAATCAGGAGCAGCCATGGTTACGGTCTCGGAAGAGAATCCCACCCCGGGGAATCCTAGCCCGGCTTGGCCTCCCTCTCTGGCTGTAACCTAAGCCGGCTGCTCCAGTGCTGTCCTCGCAGACGCTCCGAGCAGCTGCTGCCACACTGCCCAGCCCTGGGGTATTTGAGGACCATGAGGTCACCCTGGGCTCCTCTGGCCTGGCCCTGTCCCGGGTCAATCCCAACCTCTCCCCCAAGCACCCAGAGCCCCCGGCGCACTGGGCCAGCCCCCACCTGGGCATCTCTGTCAAAGACTTCTGACCCAGAAGTCCCCTTGCGGGGCCTTATCCTACAGTTCTACTTCTAAATGTCTGCAAAGATACACCTAGATACAGCACTGTCCAAAGCAGCAGAAAACCTAAAGAGCCACTGAATGAGTGAAAGAAGGTACAGCCGATGGAAGGACATAGATTTCTGTCTGTAGACGCTGACATGTTAAGACAACCAGGCCGCACGGTTAGGGGCAGACGGTGTGAAATACACACACGCCGCAGGTGCAGAAATGAGCAGGGGGAGCCGGGGAGGGGGAGGGGCCAGGCGCACTGCCTGCCTGGGGCTCGTCTAGAAAGAAGCACCACGAAATGACGGCAGGGGCTGCCTCTGGAAGGGAGGCACGCCCCCGCTCCCATGGTTTAAACCTGCAGAACCTTGAGCCCAGTGGGCTCCCGGGGAGATGTGGGCACGCAAGCCCGTGTGTGCCTGAAACACGGCGCAGAAAGGGCGCACCAGAAGACGAGCGGCGGCGCGGGGGGGCAGGCCAGGATCAGGCAGGACGAAGAGACGGACTTTTCATGCTACACCCTCCCGAGCGGTTTGAATTTCTACCACGTTCCTGACAAAAGGCAATCGTGACAGCGGGGGAGGCCTGGCGCCCACTCAAGTCGCCTGGGCCCTCTCCAAAGTGAGCTGGTCAGGCCCTGCTGGTGGGGGGAGGGTAGTGGGAACGGCTCTGCTATCTCCTCTGCAGCCTCAGGTCCTGTGACCCAAGTGACCACTAGGGCTGGAGGATGGAGGACACCGGCTTCTCAGCCGGTGACCGTCTTGCCTGGCACAGGCCTGCACCCAACCCACCCCCCTTAGTGGGTGTGATGGGGGAGAAGCAGCAGGCGGGGCCAGGCTGGGGTGCCCGGGGCCACTAGAGACTTGGGTTTCCTGAAGCCCAGGGTAGTTCCTCTCCCCCTGCCAGGGAGGCCACACTGCACGTGCAGATCCCAGAACTCCAGCTTTGGAGTCCGTTAGACCCAGCTTTGAATCTGGGCTCTGCCACCTGGGGCCCCACCCACCACCTTTCAGGTCTAGAAAAACAAAACAATAATGCATCACTCAGCACCATCATGAGGACCAACACACTCTGTGCCCAGCCCAAGACGCAGAGGCACACAGCAGGGGTTCTGAGCACAAAACATCCACCTCGGGGCCCCTTATCCCCATGGCACTCTGACCAGACGCAAAGATTGGAGAGAAGGAATCCCAGAGAGAATTCTGGACACAGGGCCACACTGGGCCCAGACCAGGCATCTGGCCACTGGACCAGCCCGACTGGGCACCCAGCCAGGCTTGGTGCAGGCCACTCAGACCCAGAGCAGCCATCTGGCCGAGGCTGAGAGGCACCAGCTTCCTACCGTGATTGGAGAAGTCTTGATTCTAGATTTCAAAGGTGCCAGGTTGGCTCTTTAGGCCACGTCAAAGTGGCCTCTTGTGAAGGCTGACCCCCGGTGTTGGCTGAACAGGAGGTTACCTCCCTGGGAGGAAACAAGATAGGGGGCCCTTTGCTCTATGGGCAACGTTTTCTCTCTTAAGGTGGCAGTGACTGCTCTTGGTGTTTGCTGTATTATCCTTCATTCTTTGAAAATATTTCACAATATAATAGTCACCCACCTCTGCTGGCCCGCCCCTTGTCACCTCTCCCCCCCTTCCAGTGGGGCTGACCACAGGCTGGAGAAGAGGCCCCGCACTGGAGACACCCAGACCTCCTAAGTCAGCTCTGACTTCAGGGGGTCAGGGGCCCGGGAGGGGGTGTCGGCAGGGATTCCTCTCAAAGGGCTGGTCCCTGGGGGCTGGGGGGGCGATATCTGCCTTTAGGGCTTGGAGGCTCTGGTCCTGCAGGCCTGGTCTGGAGGGGCCAAAGATGGGTCTAACTGTGGGGTGTGTGGAAGGGCAACCCCAAGAGAAGAAGGACCAAAGAAAGGGCTTGGCTTTTCTGAAAAGAATACTAGGGGCTCCGACTTGGGCAGGAGCCATTACATGCAAATGTCTGCCCCCTCCATGCTAATCAGCCTGCAGCCCTGGGCTTTGTGAGCTACAAAAGGAACAGCAGATGTGCGCCTGTTCCTTGGCCCCTGAAAGCACGGGGGCTTAGCGGATAACTGGGGGCAGGGGGCGGGGGGCAGGGGGTGGAGGCAACAAAACCAGCAGCCCAGCCCCTCACTCCACGCGCTGGGCTGCCAGCCTCCTCTGCCGGGCCTTTCTTCTCTGGCCATGACTTTGAAGCTGTTGATATACGTGGTACCAGGCTAACACCTAACACAGTGCAGTAGCTCAGCTAATGCTCCCACCCACCTTCCTGGGCACACTTAGCTCACTTTCAAGAGGGGAAACCAAGGCACAGAGAACTGACATGCTCGGAGCGGCTCAGCCTGGGGACTCAGCAGCTCATGAAAGAGAGCCGAACCCCATCCCAGCCTCTGGGAGGAGAGTTGGCCCTGGGGGGCTGTGGGGACCACGCTCAGGGCCCTGGGAAGGACATGGGCCCTGGGCCCGGGCAGAGCCAGGCCTGGCTGGTTGACCATGGCTGGCAGGCACCATCCCCCGGAGCCCGACGGAGCCTGCCTCCTAGGGCTGGGAGGGATCACTGAGGGCAGCCACCACCTGTGCCAGCAGGAGCTGGGCTGGCAGTGCTCCGTGAGGACGGAGGCGGGCGGGCGAGCTCCGTCAAGGGCAGCAGCAGGACCCCCTCAGAGCGGCTGGTACGCGCCACACTCTGGCTCCCGCAGCTGCCGGGGACGCTGCGCCAGCACAGGCAGCTGAGCCAGTGGGTGTCTGGGGAACTCCAACGTGTCCCTCCTCTGGCCAGCTGAGGGGCCTCAACCCCCAGACCAGGGTGGCTCCAGGGAGGCCAAACCGGAAGAGGCCGGAGGACGGGGCAGAGGCAGCCTCGGCGGCGGAGTGATGGAGGAAACCAGCTCAGGGGGCTGAGGCCCACTTGCAGTCCCGGTGGAGGGCCCATCGACAAAGAAAAAGGTGAAACAGGATGTCCTGGGGCCTCACGGATGCCGGAAGGGCCTCCGCCAGGCCCCTGGGGCTCCGGGAGCCCCTCCGGCCCCGCCTCCGGCCTCAGAGAACAGGATGTTTGAGGTAGGAGGGCCCCTTCCCGCCCACCCGCGGCTGCCTCACCAGATGTTGACTCCAGATGTGGCCCAGGCGAGAGGGGACAGAGGCTGCCTGACACCATGACGGAATCGGCAACGAGGCAGGAATGAGGAAAGACTGGCTTCGGGCTCCAGAAGAATCCACTGGGGCCACTGCCCCGACACAGGACAGAGACCACAAGGGCCAGGTGCAACCTCTCCTTTACGGCATTGACTCCTCACCTGCGCCCGAGGGGTGGCAGGGCTGAGTCGAGATGTCAGGGCCAAAGCTGGGTTGGCATGCGACTGCCGCCCACCACCGAGTGCCTCAGTTTCCTCCCTTATGAAACGGGGATGAGCTGCAGCTCCGGGGGCTCCCCAAGGGGCTGTTCTGACGGCGAGGCAAGTCAATGAACGTAAAGTGCCTGGCACGGCGCCCGCCCGCCACATGTTTGGGCTCAGCCCACGTCAGCCACGGTAGGGCCTCAAAGCGGTAATAGGCAGGGCACGGGGGTGGCGTGGCGGTGGAAGGGAGTCATGTGGCCCGTCAGCATCCCCCACCCAGGGCTCATCCATCACTAGGGACGCCAAACTCTGGTCACACAGAGGGCTCAGACCAGAGCCAGGCTCTGCGGAGGGGGCCTCTGGGACACACAACAGAAGTCTGGGAGCCCCAGCCTGCCTTTGCTTTCCCCTCCAGCTCAGGGAAGAATGTGGCAAGCTCCTGGAATGTCCCTCTTGGGTCTGCAGGACGCCCCCCAGTCTGCCTTTGATTGTATTTACTCACGTGCCCCCTGTGGGGGGATTAAAAGAGCATCCCTTGTTCATTAGAGCACTGATCTGCCAGGGTCCCTGCGGCCGACCCCGCCAGAATCTCACCAGTTCCTGTGTCGTCAGGCAGGTTTCTACACACAAAACCGTTAAACGAGTAACACATCCAGCCAAAAGGAACCCCAGCCACGGGAACACAATTCGCAGGGGAACAAATCAGCCAAACAATCTTAAAAGAAAACAGCTCAGACCCGCTTACCGAAGCTGTGGGTGATGAATCAATTAAAAGAGACAGACAAAAAGAGGGAAGCAAAGGGGTTTTCCTCTCACTACGCAAGGAATGGGGGTTGGTAGGAGACGGAGCACACCCCCCGGCCCCCCCACCCCGCCCCACCAGTCTGGACCTGTTTTCAAGTACGCGCTGCCTGCCGTCAGGGGACAGACCCACCTGACCAAACAAAACCCACCCAGAGGCTGGGGGACAAGTTCTAGGTCTGGCTTTGGGTGGCGGTTACATGCATGCACACACTGTCAAGTGCACCTAAGGCCCAGGCGTCTGTGTGTGTAGATTAAACAACAATTAAAGTAAGTGATCTAAAGAATAACCACCAGAGGAGACGCATGAGGGCCACAGAGCCTCCATATCCAACTCCTGCAGGCCTGGGTGAAGCCTGGTCTCAACTTCCTTCACAGAACTGGTTTTCAGGGAACAAAAGGGGTGGGTGTGGGAGAAGTCAGGAACTCGGGGTTCTTAAACCAAAAGTCGGAGCTGTGTAGCGTAACGAGCGTCAGGGCAAGTGCCATGGTTTCTCCGGGCAGATGTGAAGGGTGCCAACAGCTCCGCCCCGCACTGTTCCTGGGACCCCGAATCCTGAAGCTTCCCAAGCAAGTCCCGGAAGTGAGAAAACAGGAGGGTGAACGCACAAAGTGAGTCATTCGGGACCTGGAGGGGCTTGGGCAGGATCTCCGAGGCCACCTCCTTGTGCCCTTCCCAGCTCCTCCTGTACCTGTCTGGGGGTTTCACGATCACCTCTTCCAGACCGCACAGCAGGTTTAGGAGACCAATGATATCTTACACCATGTCATTCACCTGCTGTGTGTGCAGGGCTAATACCAGCCCCCAAGACCACTCTCCATGCCCCAGGAAGAAACAAGCGAGAACTAGGGTCACTTGGCCAGGGTCACAAGGTCAAGTCAGATAAGGCTCCACGGCCTATGCTAACCATGACCTCCAGCTGCTTCTGACTCTGGAGAGGACTGCTGCAGACCAGGAGGGAGAAGGGCGGGCATTCCAACCCAGGAATGCAAAGCAGGCCTGTCCCTTGGCCTAGCCGAGAGACAGGGACCCAGGGGAGCAGGACTGACCCAGAGATACAGCAGACCCCAGCTAAGCCACTGCCCCCTGCCCCCGGGACTTGCCTCCTTCCCACCTCAACTCTCTCCGGCTGGTGGCCTCCTGACTCATTCTCTTCAGACTGGCTCCTGGGCCACTTCCCCCCCGCAACAGCGAGAGGGGTTCTTCCTCCGCCTTTTCTCTGCTCCCCGAAACTAGGAGTGTGCCTACAGTCCGGGCACAGGTGATCACCTGCCACCAGCCAAGCCCCTCAGTGGAACCTCCCCACCGACAAGGAAGCTGAGATCTGGGAGGCTGAGTCATTCGCCCAGGATCACCCTGCCAGGAAAGGACAGGGGACAGAACTGTGCTTGAGCCCAGACACAACCACAGGTGTCGCTTCCCTCCCCAACACTCTGGGAAAAAACGCCAAGCCCCTTGCTGGGGCCCAGCCCTCCCCCTACTCGCCCTGCTCCAGCTACACTGGCCCCTGGCTGTCCTTGGCCATGCGGGCCCACAAGCTCACTCCCCAGCAGCTCTTCCCGCCTGCTGAGTAGCAGACACTATTTTAAGCACTTTACTTCTATTAGCTCACAACTCATAACAACCCTCCAAGGTAGATGCTACCAAGACTCCCGTTTTACAGCCGAGGAAACTGAGGCACAGAGCAGTCACGCCGATGGTGAGGCGCTGCCTCACCTGCGCTTCTCCTGGTGGCGTTAATGCCCCATTCTGAGCAGGGGCCATCTGTGACCAACCCCTTCCTCCCCCTCACTTTGAGCAGCCCCTCCCCCAGCACTCTCAAGCCTCAGTACGTTTTACCTCCTCCAAGGCGCTGACCACTAGCGGGTGACTGCTGACTTAATGCCTATCACACACACACCCCCCAAGACCCACAAGTGTGGGCCCACGTGCTTAACCCCAGCTCCTAAAACAGTATCTGGCACACAGTGGATGCTCAGTAAAGATTTGCTGTTTAAAGTTAGACAAATGGTAACGACCACAACGCGACAGCAAGTCCACTCTGAATACGTTTCTGGTTGAAAGGATGAAGGTTCAGGTCTCCCCATTTTCAGAGAACTGCTGGTGGGCCCTGCTGTCCTGGGTCGCTCTCCCACTCTCCACCCAGCCTTCAGCCTTCCCCAGACCTGCCATCCGCCTGGGTTCCCTCCCCCACCCCAGCCCTCGGATGGGGCTGCCCCTCCTGAAATCCCGTGACCTGCCCTTGGCATTCCTGCCTTTCAAAGTCACTGCCCCTGTCTGAGGACGGGACACACACACACACACACACACACACACACACACACACACACTCCCCCCCCTCCCCCACCCCGCTTCTCCCACTGACCATCCCTTACAAGCCAGGGGCATCCACTTCACTCCCCAATCTGCTGCTGTCCTCAGGGGCCGTCAGCCTTTCTCGGGTCACAGATCCCTCTGAGGAGGATCAAAAGCAAGGGAGCCTCTCCCCCGAAAAATGCACAGAGAACCAACCGCAGCGTCACAGCCACAGTTTACCAGGAGCACACAGACCTAATAGGCACTTTAGAAGTGCTGCCTCCGGAGAGGCTCCTCTGAGGTCCCAGCCATGGACTCTTGTTCCTCTACCCTTATGCAAGTGGCATATAATTTCAAGGGATCATGGGACACCCCCCTCCCAGGGGCCATCCAAGGACTTCGGGTTCAGAGTCTCAGCTCTGAGCTGCCTGAAGCCCCTCCCAGCCTCCACTCTCCATGGGAGCAGCCAAGTCTGGCCCAGGTCTGGCCCTCCAACCCCCCCCCCCTCCCCATCTGGGATGGGTATTTCTCCCGACGTCCTGGCAAACTCACCACCTCCTCAGGTGCCTCCTCAGGCTCCCCAGGAAAGGAGCCTCGCCTGCTGCCAAGAGTTCTCTTGCCTCCCCAATTCTGCTAGATATGACCTGGTCCCAGAAGGCACCACAGAATCACCTGAGTTCACACCATACTCCTCCTTCTGCCAAAAGGCCCTGCACGCCCACCTCATGCAGGCCCCCACACCTAATGCCTGCGCTTGCTGCCAGGTGCTGCTCACGGCGCCGGCCACTTTCCACCTGTGATCTCACGTATGGGCCCAAACAACCCCAACAGGGGTACCACGCCAGGCCCTTAGTCCCTGCCTGAAACACGTGCGGCCCAGTGTGTTTCAGATTACAAACTCTTCAGATCTGAAAAAAGCTAACAAGGTTCAGATAACGTGGATTATCCCCAGCAAACTATAGGAAATGTCCAGAACCGAGCACAGTCTTGCAGCCAAAAGCGGGAGCAGTCATTCTAAACTGGATACCCAGAGATTACAGAAAGCCCCACGTGGCAGCTCAGGGGGGAATTGTGCCCCAGTTTGGGTCAGGTTAGAGCTTGCTGTCAAATGAGTAAGAAGTTAGGTTTTCATACCTTTTAGATTTCCAAATTGCCAGTGAGGGCCTGTGGGCTACACAGGTGCAGGGAGAGGTGAGGAAGGGGAGGGGCTTGGGAGGTGGGCAGTGGGCAGGGCTCGGGACTGGAAGCCAGGTCAACTTGGACTGGGGTAACAGCCCCCAGCTCCACGGGGCTCAAACTCAGCGGCCTAGAGAAAGGGATGGGGGACGAAGAACGGTGTGGGCTAAGGGTAAGAAACATTTTCCCACCCCCGATGGAAACCTGGGTTCAGAGAAATGCCTCTCTACTTTAAGAAACAAACCACTGCACAGATCCCACATCCCGCAGAGCAACTAAACCCGTGCACCGCAACTACTGAGCCTGAGCTCTAGAGCCCATGAGCCACAACTACTGAGCCCACGTGCCACAACTACTGAGCCTGCATGCCTTGAGCCCATGCTCCACAACAAGAGAAGCCACTGCAGTGAGAAGTCCGCACAGTGCAACGAAGAGTAGCCCCCGCTCACTGCAACTAGAGAAAGCCTGCGCACAGCAACAAAGACCCAATGCAGCCAAAAATAAAATTAAAAAAAAAGAAAAGAAAGAAAAGAAACAAACCGCTGCAAGTGAGAGGGCAAATGGCTCCTGGTGCGAGGCCTGTGCTGGGCGGCGGCGAGCAGGGAAGGGACTCTAGCCATGTGGGGTACCTAACCCCTTCTGAAGGCAGCGCTGCCATCCAACTCAGCCTCGGGGTGTGAAGGCCCAGGGTTGCCAGCCTTTCTGCTTTTTCAGAAGTACAAAGCCAGATTTTGATGTGAAATCCCCCGATTTTTAAAATACTGGGAGTCTCCTTTTAACCACATAGTGGAGCTAGCCCTGCAGGCAGGTCACTCACGACCCCTGGCCATGGGTCATGGCCTCTGCCATCTGCCCTTTGCCTTTGCCCTGGGCAGAATTCACCTTTTGTTCCATAACACGATTCCTGGCCTCTGACACGCTTCAGGGGCAGACTAAGGTGAAACTATTCGGTTACATTTCTGTTGCATTCTCTCGCCTGGAAGCTTCTGCAGGCTTCTCTCTCCTTGCTCCCGTCTACAGCGTAACCTGCTGCCAGAGTAATCTTCAGAAATACCATTCTTATCATGTTAGGCCCCCGTGAAAAATGGCAGGCCACTCCTGACCACATAAAGGAAAAGGCCCTGTCACTCGGGAAAGTGACCTGGGCCCAACCTTGTTACCCATCCTTTAGTTCCTCCAAGGGACCCTTTTGCTCCACACCAGGCTGCTGTCCCCACCCCCCACTTGAGCAGGTTTCCATAATCCAGGACTATCCTTCCCAACACTGGTGGCTACATCCACATCCTACCTACTGTGGCCAAGGTGACTGTCTCCCAGTGTCTGTTCCCCCTTCCTCCCACTGAAAGAGAAACCCTGAAATTAGCTGAGTACAGGGCTGCTCAGACTAAAGACTACATTTCCCAGGCTCCCTTGCAGCTAGTGGTGGCCATGTGACTGCATTCTAGCCAATGGGATGCAAGCAGAAGCACTCAGGGCCAGCTTCTGGGAACCTTCCCTAACAGACACCTGGCAATGCTCTTGGCATCCTTTGTCCCTTCCTTTATCCTGCTGTCTGACAACCAGGGTGTAATAGCTGGGCTCCAGCCGCCATGTTGATCCATGATGACAAGACCCGAACCCGGGATGTGGGAGAGGGGTTAGCTGGAAGGACCTGGGTCCAAGGACTTCCTGGAGCAGAGCTTCCACACCAGCCCTGGTCTGCCAACCTCCAAGGCTTCAGGACGAGAGCACAAGAAATGAATTGCCATCTTGTTTAAGCCACTGCCACTCTGGGTCTCTGTTATGCACAGATAAACTGAATCCTGACCACCCTTTTCCACTGAACCACTCTGCAGTGAGCAGAGGGTCCAACAGCTGTGAACTCCAAAGCCAGCTCTTCTGCCTGCCAGCCATGTTATTTGGTCAAGCCCTTTCACCCCTGCTTTTCCAGCAATAAAATGGGAGTGGTGTGCCGACCTCCCAGAACTGTTCTAAGGACCAGTGGTAACACATAGCAAGGGCCACACCTATCAGGCTAACTGACCCACACGATCCAGAAAGTGTACTCTATCTGGCCTGAGCAATCAGGACACTTCACAATCAAAACAAACAGACCTACACAAAGAAGGGCTTTTCAGTTTCTCTTAAGCTGTGGAAGATCTGCCAACCCTGGCTGGGGCTGAGTCCCCAAGTCCCGCCTCCTCCTGCCTGTTTCATTCATTTATCCCAGGGGTCTGCAAGCTTTTTCTGTCAAGGGCCAGTAAGTAAACATCTTAGGTTTTGCAGGACTCTATGGTCTTGGTTGAATATTCTTCCTTGGGTTGTTCTTTTCTTTTTGTAGAGAGTGTTCAACACTTCAAAAATGTACAAACCGGGACTTCCCTGGTGGCTCAGTGGTTAAGAATCCGCCTGCCAATGCAGGGGACACAGGTTCGAGCCCTGGTCCGGGAAGATCCCACATGCCGTGGAGCAACTAAGCCCGTGCGCCACAACTACTGAGCCTGCGCTCCAGAGCCCGCAAGCCACAGCTACTGAGCCCGTGCTCCACAACTACTGAAGCCCACGTGCCTAGAGCCCATGCTCTGCAACAAGAGAAGCCACCGCAACGAGAAGCCGGCGCACCGCAACAAAGAGTAGCCCCCGCTCGCCGCAATTAGAGAAAGCCGGGCACAGCAACGAAGACCCAACACAGCCAAAAATTAATTAATTAATTAATTATTTTAAAAATGTACAAACCGCCCTTAGCTGTCACCGGTTAAAAAACTGGCCACAGGCCCGATCTGGTCCACAGACCATAGCTTGCCCACAGGTCCTGCTTTATACTATTATCCTTTCCCCAGCTGCCCCCAAAGTCAAGCATTTGAGTCTGTCAACACTGGTTTAAGCAGGGCCTGGCACACAGTAAGTGCTCAATAAATGCCAGCAGCCAGTAGCAACTAGCAGACACCACTGAAACGTGAATGCCTTTTGGTGTAACTGGCTGGGTCTTCCCCCCAGCTTGACACTGAATGTCCTCAAGGCTGGGTGGAGGACAAACTCTTCCAAACCCTCGACTACCAACCCCCTGCCACAGCTGCCAGGGGTGTGGGCTACCAGGAGGGTGACTGAAGGAAGTCACAGGGTCCTGATTCCGGGACAGCAGGCCATGCTTCACCTTGCTTTTACAGAGGGTTTTTCTCTGGGGTTTCCACCCCTGGCAGGTCCCCCCCGTCAGAGCCAGCCCTGCCGTACATCCCTTCCTAGCCGATGCGGCAGGGACAGGCCAGAGGACCAAGAGAGAAAAGCAGCACAGTCAGCTCCAGAGAGGCCGCCACGGGGCTGAGGAACTGAGAGTCTGTTCTGCTCGCCGCCCCACCGCCCCATGATGGGCTTCCCGAGGAGCTGCCTCCCTGCAAGGGGATGGCAGCCCAAGTCCAAGGACTCCAGAGGCCGTGCCAAAGCTTCCTCAAGGCCCGGGAAGCTGGCAACTCTGCCCAAGGAAAACGGCCCAGTTTTGGTAGTTGCCATTTAGCCAATCCCAGGGACACGGGCCAGGGTGACATCAAGTGGCAAGAAGGGGTGGGGAGGGAATTCCCTGGTGGTCCAGTGGTTAGGACTCTGCACTTTCACTGCCAGGGGGCCTGGGTTCGATCCGTGGTCAGGACACTAAGATCCTGCAAGCCACGAGGCCAAAAAAAAAAAAAGAAGGGGTGGGGAGGGTCACCGTTCACTGCAGGGTGACTGGGACAGGACCTTCCTCAGCTGTCCTCTTTCCCATAGGGAGAGGGCAGACGTCAAGGAAAGGGGCTGGATGTCCTGCTACCCACACCCATCTCCCAGCCCTGCCGCCTGAGACAGAGGTGGCAGCCCAGGGGCCCCCCTCCCATCTGCTGGGGGTGCAAGGCAGGTGGGCAGCCCCGCAGCATAAGGGACTCCCTCCTAGAAAAGCCAGCTCTTCACCATTCCACGCCAGTAGCATCACCACTGATAACATCTATAGACAGATCGACCCTTCACCGCCGGACACCCTGCTCCACAACCCTGTGCTGCACTTCCCCCGCATTCCGGGGCCCCCGGTGGCACTATTCCCATCGCACGTGAGGAAGCGGAGGGCGCGTGCGTACAGGTGTCGCTACAGGGCTGCTACAGGTGACATGGCTAGTTCAAGGCCGCGTAGCTGGTGACTCACCCAGTCACACTCCACGTTCAGGACCCTCAGCTCCCAGATGTGAGACACTGGGAGATTCGGGCGGATGTCTCGGTCGACCGCCCACCCGCCCCCACCCCAGCTCCACCCACAGAGGCGAATGCCCGGGATCTGGAATCACCAGCGGCTCGCAGGACCTTGCCTCACGAGGGACAGGTGAGTGGAACAGGGCTCCTGAAGCCTTCTCACCTGGCCAAAGCATTCGGCTCCCAGAAGGGTCCAGGATGGGAAATGCTGAGGCCAGGGACGGAAGTTCATCCCAAGAGAAAGCCTAAAGCTCCCAGCAGCAGCGTGGTTCATCCCTAAGTCCCCCCAGTGGCCGGACCACCTCTGCCTTTTTCCAGGGGACCGTCAGCCAGCCCTCCACACCCAGCAGGCCGGGCCTGATCTCTGATCCAGGACTTTGCACTCCCCCAGCAGACTTCAGAGCAGTTCTTCCCCGGATGCCCGCGCTCCCCAGGCCGAACTGGCTCAGGAACCAGGGCTGCCCCGCCCTGAGCAGTAACCCGACCAACTCTGAGGCCATCACCAGGCCTTCACCGGGGCAGGTGCTGCCTCCAAAGAAGAAGTGTTCGTTCATAGAGCAAACACGCTGTGCCACAGTCCCGTCATCACCTCCATTCTACCGCCGAGGAAACTGAGGCACAGAGACCCACAACTACCCTCAGGGCACCAGTCTAGCCCACGTAGTGGATGCCCCCCAAAATATGTCCAAGCCCTAACCCTCGGAACCTGTGGGTATGACTTTACTTGGAAAAAGGGTCTTTACAGACATAATTAAGGATCTAAGATAATCCTGGATTTAGGGTGGGCCCTAAATCCAGCGACAGGTGACCTTACAGGAAAAGGCACAGAGACACAGGGGAGCAGCCATGTGAAGACAGAGGCAGAGACTGGATTTCTGTGGCCTCCAGCCAACCAACGCCTGGAGTCACTGGAAGCTGGAAGAGGCAAGAAAGGATCCTCCTCTAGAGCCTGTGGAGCAAGAGTGGCCCAGCCGACACCTTGATTTTGGACTTCTGCCCGTGAACTATGAGAGAATACATTCCTGTTGGTTTAAGCCACCAAGTTTGTTACGGCAGCCCTGGAAAACTAATACAACCAGCTTTGGCCAACTCCAGAACCCATACTTTTACACTAATACCTCACACTAATGTTACCTGAGCCTAAAGAGGAAAAAATTATTTCAGACCCCTGAGACTTTATCATCAGGAGTCTGAAATAATTTCAGACTGAGGCTCTCAATTTGAGAAACATGGACTTTCTCCTCTTGACGAACGCTTCAGTTATGAATGACCTCTATAAAGGGAAGTGTTCCCTTTGTAACTAGTAACAATTCCGAGTAGATCCACAAAACAAAAACACAAAAGTAAAAACTCTCCTGGAGAAACATGTAGAGAGGAAACTACGTGTAGAGTATATGAGAACGCTCTGTATTATCTTCCTAGTAATTCTATCAATCTAAAACTGTTCTAAAATCAAAAGTTTATTTACCAAAGATAAACCACCTCTCCTGGAACTCCTCTGAGGATCAGCCCTGGAACCCTAGTTTGAGAAACACTGCCCTTCTTTGTTCTGTATCCCATTAATGCACGTTGAATGAATGGCCATGCTTGTGATCTGGGGGATCCTGCTGAGCTTAAGTGTCTGTCCTGAGCTCCGATGCCCACCGGGGATACCCTTCTTTCTCCTCATCTGATCCAAGAAGACCCAGCTCTGCCCCAGCAAAAAGAGGTGTGACGCTGGGGACAGACGCACAACTCCTTTATTTTGGGTTTTCCAAGTTGAGGTGTGGGGAGAATCCTGTGTGGGAACCAACTGCTCCACACACTTCCCTTCAGAAAGCCCCCGTTCCCGAAGTGGCAAAAAACTCACACAGGCCAAAGCCAGGAGAGGCCCCCTCAGTGACTCCACAGAGCATCAGTGCAAGAAACCCGGAGAAACCAAGCTGAGTGTAACAGAATAACAAAACGTGAAGGAGGGGGTCCTTCCCTGGTGGCGCAGTGGTTAAGAATCTGCCCGCCAATGCGAGGGACACGGGTTCGATCCCTGGTCTGGGAAGATCCCACATGCGGAGGAGCAACTAAGCCCCTGCACTACAACTACTGAGCATGCGCTCTAGAGCCGGCGAGCCACAACTGCCGAGCCCGCGTGCCACAACTACTGAAACCCGCGCGCCTAGAGCCCAGTGCTCTGCAACAAGAGAAGCCACCGCAATGAGAAGCCCGCGCACCGCAATGAAGAGTAGCCCCCGCTCGCCACAACTAGAGAAACCCCATGCGTAGCAATTAAGACCCAACACAGCCAACAATTAATTAATTTTAAAAAAATGTGAAGGAGGAATCGTGACCGGAGAGAACTGATAAGAAAGAGTAACAAGAGAAAGAAAAAGGATGAACTACAAAGACGCGAGGTCCTTGGCAAACACATTTGTGATTTTTTTTTTGTCCACCTTAATGTCAGTTTTGAAACTAGCTTCACAAAATGTAACCAGCTTCTCACATCCCCCAAAAGGAAGATCGGAGGACCGTGGCGAGGGAGGAGTCCGTGTTACCTCTTACTTCGGAGCTGGGCATCCAGATAGGGGCCCTCCCTGTCCACGTTTCCAAGAGACGCACACCCAGCAGCTCGCACCACCCTCGCAGGACCCCTCTCCCCTGATCTAGAAGTTTCCCACTCGGGAGTCCAGAACGCCAAGCTCTCCAGATGAGTGGCACAGGGTTCTCCAGGCCCCCCCAGACTGGGCACCACTTTCCAACCGTCCTTGGCAGTCCAGAGGGTCCCCTGAGATGGCCAGAGGCTGCCCACACCCCTCCCTCCTCCCCGCTAGAGCGGCCACACCCGCCCACAGACTCCCACCTCTCCCACGCCCAGGCCCCCTCCCCTCCCACCCAGCGCCCCCACCCCCGGCTTCCTCCGAATTCTTACTTTGCACTATCGGCCCCCCACTTCCTGCCCACCCCCTCCCAATCTCAGGGCCCTCACTACTCCCCCATTTCCCGCTTCCCTCTGTACTCGGGGCACCTCACCTCTGGCCACCACTCACGCCCTCTTTTCTCTTTCTGCCCCTTTGACACCGTTCCTCCACAACCCTCACTCGGGGGCCCCCCACACCCAGCTCCCTCGGCCCGGCCCCACGGAGCCCACACCAGGCCCCTAAGGATCAGGGCCCCTCACCCTCGGGACCCGGGGCCCCTCACCGCGGCCGCGGCCCGTCCGCCCCGGGCCCCCCGCCCGTCCGGCCTCGTGCGCAGCCCCCGCGCGCAGCCCGGCCCTCGGCCCGGCCCTGGGGCCCCGCACTCACGGCTGTAGAGGGCGATGCCCGCCGCGTCCGGGCCGGCGCGCACCTCGAGGCGCAGCGCCTGCTGCTCCGCGTGCCGCTGGATCTCGCCGTTCGCGTCGCCGATGGTGAGGAGGCGGGCGCCGGGGAACACGGACACGGCCCCGCAGGGCCCCGTGACACCCGGGCCGGCCGACCCCGCGCCGCCCACGCCCGGCCCCGCCGCCGCCGCCGCCGCCGTTCCTGCCATCTTAGATCCGGCTCCAGGCCCCGCCGCCGCCGCCGCCGCCGCGCCCGGGCCCAGGCCGCCGCCGCTGCCACCGCCGCCGCCGCCGCCGCCGCCGCAGCACAGGCCGAGGCCGAGGCCGAGCCGGGTAGCGCCGCCTGATGGCCACGCGCCGCCTCGCCGCCACCGCCGTTGCGGTCCAGCCCCGTGACGCAGCGCCCCCTGCCGGCGGCCTTGGGCTCTGGGAGGAAGCACGCTGGGGGGCGGGGCCGGGCCGGCCCCGCCTCGCCCCGCCCCGCCCCGCGCAAGCTGTCGCAGCTTTGTGAGGTGACTCCTTGGCCCAGGAACAGCGAGGGCGGGAGCATACGTCAGTAGTGGTGCTTGGCCGCGCGGACACGCCCCTAGGTCTGGGCCCCGCCCCCAGCCCGGCGCGGCCCGAATGGCCGCGCTTTGTAAGGCGGTGCGGCTGCCCAGCCCGGAGCGCGCGTCAAAGGGCGGTGCTCGGCTGTGCGGACACACGCCGGAGCCCCGCCCCGCGCAAGCAGCCGTGCTGTGTGAGGTGGCTCCCCAGCCAGGGGAACGGCGGCGGTTGGCCTGACGCCCGACTGGCTCCAACGCGCCCCTGAGGCTGGGCTCCGCCCCTGGTCCCGCCCGGCTTTGTACGGCGGCTCACTGAGGGGCGGGGTCCAGCTGCGAAGAGGCCCCGCCCCTATACCGGTCCTGCTCCCCACCACTGGTCTCGCTTTGTGAGGCTCTGGGTTCTTGGGGAGGGCCGGAGTGAGGGGCGGGGACAGGACGTAGGGACACGCCCCAGCCTGTGGCTCCACCCCCAGCGCGCCCGGTGGAAAAGCAGTTTGAGCATGGACTTGGCCTCTGCACACCACCTGTGCCCCCTCTCCGAGCACTCAACCTCTCCTTCTCTCTTCCCCATCATCTCCAGCCGCTTCCCCCAGTGCCCTCCTCCTCCATCCTTGGCCCTTCGCTGTCTTCGCCCCCACAAAAAAATTCTTGGACCTCTATTTTAGCCCCTTCCCCCCCACCCCAACTCACTCTCCCTTCCCGCAATGATGGCTGATCAGTGAATCCAGCAGATCAGGGCCTAGTGCCCCTTTCCATACACGGATACACACACCCATCTTCCCTCCAAGTCCCCCCTCCACTGCGCCAGGGCCCCGTTCTCCTCTTTGGTGGCTTCCAAAGGTGCTTGCGGCCGCCCACCATCTCCAGCTGCCACTCTTCCCGGGACCTGCTTTTTTTTTTTTTTTTTAAGGCCCCACCGTGCCGCATGCGGGATCTTAGTTCCTCGACCAGGGATCTAACACGTGCCCCCTGCATTGGGAAGGAGGAGTCTTAACCACTAGTCCGGCGGGGAAGTCCCTGGATCTGCTCATTTACTACTCATTCTCCTCAAGCATTCCATCATTCCACCTCCTGTACTCACCAACGCAAGGACTTTAGCAGAGACCCCACATGGCACTGCCCCCCTCCCTACACCCCCATGGGCCTCCCCATACACCACCCTGACTGCATGCAGTTGAGGGGTACTGCCCCCTCCCCACCACCCTGCAATCAGTGATTGGACCCCAGAGGGCCTGGGCTTGAAGGATTACACTCCATAGAGGCCTTGGGAACAGCTCCAAACATTATAATTAATAACTTAGGCATGCCAGCAGGGCACATAGAATATAACCCCCAGGTACCCTATGCTCCAAAAACCCAAGTCAGGTGTGGCATGGGACGAAGGAAAGCGGAGGGGTGTGTGGAGAGCTCAAACTTCATAATGGCCCAGCTGAGGGATCCTAACAGCTCCTTCCGTGGTGGTCTGAAAAGCTGACAATCCAGAGAGGCTTCCTGCTTTCTGTCCAGCCTCCAGGCTGATGCTTGCATCCCCTCTCCCACTCCTGCTCCTCTGCGAGGAAGGTCCCAAGGCCAGGGGGTCCCCTTCATTTCCTCTGTTCACTGCCCTAAGGAAGCAGCAGCCAGTAGTCCCCAAAGTAGCTGGAGGGAACTGAGACCCTACAAAGCCCAGCCAGCGCAAGGGGGAGGGCTGAACGGAGGGCACGCAGATAGAGGGAAGGGCTCCCCTAGCAGGCCCGGAATGTGCTGAATTCTGGGGGCTCGGGTGAGGATGACGTGGAGGTGGGCCTCTTCCGGGTCCCAGAGTTGCCAGGTGTCACAGCAGAGCCTGAGGGAGCATCGTGGGTGGCTGCGTCTTCTTCTGAAGTCATTTTCTTTGTCCGTGGAGGAAAAATAGAGAACCGGGTGATTTGGGGTTTCAGGATCTCGGGTTGCCCCATGTTCTGAACCCGAGACTCCCCCAGTCCATCGGGTCTCACCTCACCCCACACACACACAGCTTCAGCGCCCTGATCCTGCTGTCTGTCCTGCCTTCCTCTCTGCTGAATAGGGAACCAGACAGCCTGGGATCGAATAACAGCTCCCCCTCTTCCTAGGGGTGTGATCGCCCCCTTTGTGCCTCAATTTCCTTTGTGCACTTTTGTACAATGGGGGAGAATGCCAACACCCCCACCCCGAGGTGGCTACGACTCATAAATATGAACACTGTATGGCATAATTTCTGTGTAAAATCCAGAATAGGCAAATCCATCAAAGCGACAGAAAGTAGAATGGTGGGTGCCAGGACCTGCAGTGGGGGTGAAACAGGGAGTTGGTGTTTAATAGGGACAGAGTTTTTTTTTTTCTGGCCACACCGTGCGGCTTGTGGAATCTTAGTTCCCCAACCAGGGATTGAACCCAGGCCACTGCAGTGAAAGTTCTGAGTCTTAACCACTGGACTGCCAGGGAAGTCCCAGGACAGGATTTGTTTTGCAAGATAAAGTTCTGGGGATGATGGTGGTGATGGTTGTACAACAATATGAATACACTTAATGCCACAGAACTGTACACTGAAAAATGACTAAAATGGTAAATTTTATGTATATTTTACAATGATTTTTTTTTTAAAACTAGCAAAGATCACTAGAATTTACTGTTAAGGAAAAGAAGCATCATGCATAACAGTGTGGTTAGCATGCTGTCATTTGTGTTAAAAAGAGTGAGGATATAGACTTGCTATTTTTGCCTTTGCTTGTATGTGCAGGAAGCTCCTAATGGTGATTTACCTGTACGTCTGTGTGCAGAGGGGGAGACCAGGGGTGGAGAGGGATTAAGAAAGAGAAGAGAATTTTACTATGTATATAATTTGTACATTTGGATGTATTTCATAGTCAAAAATTTTTTTAACTAAAAAAATATATCTTTAAAGTCACCAGGACTAAGATACTGAGAAATAAGTTATTTTTCTCCTTCCTTTTCTATGTTTTCCACCGTTTCATTTTAAATGCCTTATAAAAAAAAAAAGGGCGGGGGTGCGGGGGAGGCAGTAATCACCAGGCTAGTGCCTTGAGCGGTGTGACTTCTCACAGAAGGTTTCAGAACTTGCCCCGCCTGCCAGGCTTTTCTTAACAGCTCAGGATTTGTTCCCTGAGCTGAGATCTCAGAGGGCTGGACAGGCCGGTGCCAAGCCCCTTCCTTCCCACCATCTGTATACCAGTGACTGGGGACCAGTCTCCATCTGCTCTGTGGCAGCACCGGGTGAGGTGACCTGTCTCCTGTCTCTCCAGAACTCCGCCACGCCTCCTTCTCCCTCGGCCCACTCATCCACTCCAAAATCAGTGCCGTGTTTCCCATCCCCTGAATCTACCTGACCTGCATCTGTTCGCTTCTTCCACCTCCGCTGCCAACACACTGGACCAAACTACCCGCCACGTCTGCCGCCTGAACCATTGCCGGGTCCCCCAGCTCCCGTCCGTCCACGGTCCCCACAGTCTATCCTACCCGCAGCCGCCAGAGGGCGCCCGTGAGCACATAGATCAGGTCAAGTCCCACCTCTGCTCTGAACTTTTCATGGCTCACCCTTCACTTGGGGTCAAAGTCAAAGTCAAAGTTCCGCGCGGCTCCCCTCTCTACTCCTCACTCCGCTGCACCCCTACTGGGCCGTGCCAAGAACGTGTCCTGAGCCTGGATCAGTCCTCCGCAGCTACCTCCTGCTTGTCGCTAATCTCAGAGACCTCCCGGATCTCCCATCTAAGTGAGCTTCCTGGTCACTCCTACCCCACGTGGCATTGTCTGTCTCCCCCTGTAGAATTAAGAAGCTCTGAGGGATGAAGGGCCTCATCTTGTTCTTGTCCAGATGCCCAGGAAGGCTATGTTGAACCCATCCAGTCCTCCCCCCACCCCGCTCCCCACCATGGTGCCCCAAGCAGACTGACTCCACCCCAGGCTCCCTGACTGAAGTCCCAAAGCGTCCACTTACACAAATGGAACTTCTGAGGCCGCCTCAAGGGGGACCACCTGCACCCCAGACCTGTACCCCTCTCTGCATGGAGAAGAGCTAGCTGGACATTTTCTTTTCTTTTTTCTTTTTTCTTTTTTTGGCCAGGCCATGCCGCACAGCATGTGGGATCTTAGTTTTTCCCACCAGGGATCAAACCCGGGCCCCCTGCAGTGGAAGTGTGGAGTCCCAACCACTGGACCACCAGGGAATTCCCCTAGCTGGACATTTTCTTGATCCATCTGTCCAGGGGTCAGATATCTCTAATTTAGTAAACTAATAATAATAATAAGTACCCCAAGGCCATCACAAGATGCAGCTGTGTAGAGGAGTCCCATAGACCTGGGTTCAAATCCCAGCCAGGACACTGTGTGATCTGGGGGAGCAACACCCCTTGCTAAGCAGGGGGTGGGGATTGGGGGTGGGAATGGGGGTTGAGACCCTCCCCCTTGAAAGGGAGACGCATGTCTGGGACAGCTAAGCTGAAGTTCCTGAAACTGAACACAAAAGTAGGCTTTTCTTTATACCAGGAGCGAACCACAGTGTGCACCAGATTGTCACAAGGCTCCATGACCCCAAAGAAGCCACCAGGTTACCCTGAGTCCCTTGTCACCATTCTGAGTGCAAAGGCAGTGCTGACAACCAGGGGCCTGCCCACTACCCCACGAAGGCCTGGACAACGTGCCTACCTCCAATCCCCTGGAATTTTCCAGTGCCAACTCTTGGCTCACAAACAATCCCTGCTCAGTGATTCTGGGCTTTTCCCAGACCCCAGAAGCTCAGGGACAAACAGGTCAACCCAGCCTGGTGGTAGCCCCAAACTTCCCATGGTCAGGACAGTCAGCAGAAAATCGGGACCAAGAAACAGGACGACTTACGGAGATGGTAAACAGGGAGTTATCGAAGGACATGTCTGCAACAGAAAGAGAAGAAGACCAGGATGGGGGCCGGTTCAGATTTCCTGCTCACTGCCCTCCCCAGGCCCTCCCCACAAGCCCACAGGCCCCAAGCCAACCATGAGGAAGGGCGTAAGGTCCATCACCCCTCATCCTCTTTGCCCCCTTCCAGCCCATTCTACAGGGTGAACTGCACACAGCTACAAATTGAACTGTGTCCCTCTGCTGCTCAGAACCCTCCCTCAGGGACCTCTGGCTGCCCTCCGGGAGAATGGTGCCTCGTCTCCACTCCCACTTTCCAGAACACCTCTCAGCTCCTCCCCCACCCTGGGTTGCCCGCTCTTCACCCAGCTACTCCCTGCTCCCCCCTATAGGTCTCTGATTCAACACCACTTCCTGTAGGGACGACCCTCCTAGCCCAGACAGGGTCCGGCCCGGCATGGGCTGTTTCCCCACTGGAGTATGGGCTTGTGGACAGAAACCGCCTCTGTCTTGGTTATCCTGGGAGCCCCCAGACCTCAGCACATACTCGGGGTGCTCAATAAATACGTGAGACAGCGAAAGAAGTACAGAGAATGGAGTTTTCTCTGCTTGGAGCCCCTTCCTGGGCATCGCACTTCACAGGCTGTCTCCCTCTCCCCACCCCCAGTGGAAGCCAGCAGAACAGCACATTCTGGACCGCAAGTGGGGCTCCATTTAAGGACGGTGCCAGGCACTGTGAAAGCCGGGTGCCCTGATGGTGGACAAGACAGATGCAGTTCCCCACCCCCTTGGAGCTGATGGTCCAGTGGTGGAGGCGAGCGTCACACACCCAAGCGTGCAATGATTACTTAATTGTGTTTCTACTGAGGGCTAAGAGGAACGACAGGGCGCTGGGGGCATGTAAGTAGAAAGAGTAGATCCTGCCTAGGAAGTCAGGGAAGGCTTCCTGAAGGAGGCGACCTTTAGACTGAGACCACAGGGAGGAAAAGTATTCTAGAGGGCAGAATGAGTGAAAGGCATGAGGATGGGGCAAGGAGAGGTAAGAGGTGAAAGCTGTTCACACACACACACACAAAAAAAAAAGGTGAACCTGGTCGGGAAATGGCAGGGGATGGGGGAGAAAGAGGGGAGCGTGTGTTCTCAACTCTAAGGGAAGTGAGCAGCTGTAGAAGGGGTTCAGTAGTGAGTAGTGAGACCCAATGGCATTTTGAGGCAGTGACCCTGCCCCGGTGAGGGGCAGGAACGGGGAGGCACAGACCTGTGGTGGCGAAGTCAACCTGGGCCCAGCAGGATTCTCGCTCCCTGCAGAGGGTTTCAGGAGAAAGTGATGACTTGTCTCAGGTAGGAGGCTCGTTCTGGGTAGCCCTGGTCAAACTTGGCCCTTCCTCCCCACCCCACCTCCGCATCCTCCCTGAATCCCCTCAGATGGAAATTCTCTCGCAGGAGCCCCACAGCCAGGTGAAGTCAGGATTCCATCACGGGGGCTACTGCTAGTTCTCTGCCACTAGGCAGCACGGTGTCCACCCCTCTCTCAGAGGGGAGAAACCGAGGTTGGAGCCAGTAGATTCTGATGCCCAGGAACCAGGGCCACCGTCTACAGGCTACAAGTTGGGCACTGCACAACCCCAGGGGGCACCACTCGCCTCTCTCACAATTGTGGATTTCTAGAATGATTACTTAGCAAATTTTGGCAACTGGCCGTAAAGGGATGCGAGGAAGCCTCAGCCTCCTCATCTGTAAAATGGGGCCATTCCTAGTGCCTGCTTCCAGCGCTGCCACGAGGATCACGTGAGCTCAGGGTCCAGAGTCCCGCAGCACAATGCTGGGCACACTGTAGGCGCTTCCTGAATAGCACCTGTTTCTATTAAGCCAGCCTCCCACCAGAAGACGCTGTTTGGGGTGGAGCCCTGGAAGGACCCTTCTTCCCCTAGAACCCAGCCAGCTATCAGAGTCTTTAATGGCCATCAGGAACTCCTGCCTTGGGACTCGGTTTTCTTTCCCCAAAACCACCCTCTGAGGGTCTCCAGGGATGGTCTCACCGTTTCTTCTGCAAGTTTTTTACTTTAACTGGGAGAGAAAAAAAAGTGTTTGTTAGATTTTGGTCCTGGTTGCATCCTGGTTGCAAAAAGCCGAGAAACCAAAAGACCCACATACATTTGTAGCCCAGCCTTTCCTTCTTCACTGGCAAATTTCCCACTCAACAGGGGAGCTACTGAAGACACTTCTTTCCCCCCAATTTCATGATCAATGTATATTGGTAAAAACTTCAAACAAGGTACGAGCATGTAAAATTGTTGGGTTTTTTTTTTTTTAGTCCACACCACGTGGCTTGCGGGGTCTTAGTTCCCCGAGTAGTGATCGAACCCGTGCCCCCTGCAGTGAAAGCACTGAGTCCAGACCACTGGACCACCAGGGGATTCCCGCTTTATTTTTTTTTTAAAGACTGAGTTCAGTGGTGCCAGGGGCTGTGGGAATGGGGAATGGGGAGTCGGTGTTTAAAGGGGACAGTTACAGTTTGGGAAGATGAAAGAGTTCTGGAGATGGATGGTGGTGATGGTTGTACAACAAAGTGAATATACTTAATGCTGCTGAACTGGACACTTAAAAAGGGTTAAAATGAAAAAAATTTAAAATTTAAAAATTTTTAAATAATTAAAAAAAAAAAATAAGGAATTCCCAGGCGATCCACTTTCACTGCCAAGGGCCTGGGTTTGATCCCTGGTCGGGGAACTAAGATCCCACGAGCTGCGCAGCGTGGCCAAAAAAATTAAAAAATAATAATTTTTTAAAAAGGGTTAAAAAGGTAAATTTTATGTCATGTATATTTTACAACAATTTATATATATATATATATATATATATATATATATATATACACACACACACACACATATATACGTGTGTATATACATATATAAATTGCCCCTGCCCACCACCATCATCGAAATTCTGGAGGGTTCTTCACTGCTAAACCTCTGTAGTAAGGACTCCCAACCGTGCTCCTAAAAATGGGTGTGAGCGGGAGTGCATATACAAGTTCCGGTGGGCCATGCTTTCTCTGCCTGCCGTTACCTTTCCTGATGACCAAGGCAATGGTCACCAGCCCAGCGAGGAGGAGGAAGGATCCAGCCAGGCTCAAGGAGAGTGCCAGGATCCAGGTGGGCGCTAGAGGAAGATGGGAAAACAGAGATTAGGCAGGTCATGGAACTGTGGGGTTGCAGGGAGAAGGTGGGACTCCTGTCATCCCTCCATTTGTTTTGGATGTTGCTAGACCCTGGGGATCTAGCAAACCTGTTTCTGGCCAATTAGCATATTCCCTCCTCCTGGCCAACCTGACTGGTTCAGGGAGGGGCATGTTGCCCAAGCTGAGCCAATGAAAGTAATTTCTGGACTTTGGCTAGACCACTGGGAAGAGAGGTTTACTCCTCAGGCCAGCATTACAAAGCTGGTAGGATATACACCTGGGGCTCCAAGGTACAATTTTGACACCCTGAGAGGGAGGGCCTGCCTGAGAATAAGACACAGAAGAAAGCAGAGCTGAGAAGTGGCACATGATTCCTGACATTGGTGAGCACCTGGATCCAGCCATGCCTGAAGTCAGTGCTGTTCAGTGAACCAACAAATCCCCTTTTGTCATTGAAGCCAATTTGAGTCAAGTTTTCAGTTACTTGTGGCCTGAAGAGTCCTGCTGGCTGGGTAATAGGGGGTCAGACAACATCCACTCCCAGTCACATGGTGGACTCTGAGGTCCACGTAGAGGTCAGCCACAAAAGCATGAAGCCCCAGCTCCAGTTAATGTCTCTGCAAAAGATTCGGCTGCCCCTCCCTGGAGAGAGGCGGAAGCCAGCGGGAGATGCCCTGATCCCAGTGGAGGTCAGGAACTAGCCAGGAGGGGAGGAGAGGCACACACTTGGTGTTCTCAGTGTTAGCCCTTGTTCATTCATTCACCTGGGGCAGGAGGGATGTCACCTCCCCACTCTGAGACCACAGGACCAAGGTGAGAGAAGGGGGCCTTTGATTGTGGAACTTGAGGCCGGGGAAGGACACAGAGACTGTTCTGTCATCACAGCCTGTGGGCCTCTGCTGGCAACAAAGTTCTCTTTGCAGCAGGAAAGTTCTGACTGATGGTGAAGCAGAGGCTCCACCCAGAGGCGCCTCCTTCCCTCCGGCTCCTTGATCCAGAACCCAGGCCCAGCCCCATCTCCTGGAAAGACCAGAGGAAGACATCAGCCCTCCCAGGGCTTCTGTCTCACTCAGACGAAAAGCCAGGGTCCTTGCTGCAGCCACAAGACCCTGCACAATCCTCGTTGCCTCCCCCCGCCCTCATCTCCCCCAACTTTCCCCCTTGCTCACTATGCTTCAGCCGCATGGGGCGCCTCGATGTCCCTCAAACACACCAGGCACGCTCCAGCCTCAGGGCCTTTGCACAGCCTGCTTCCTCTGCCTGGAACGCTCCTGCCCCCGACACTCACGTGGCTGGCTCTTCATCCTTCAGGTCTTTGCTCAAACGTTTCCTCCTCAGAGAGGCCTTCCTTGGCCACTCTCCTCTCTATTTAAAATGACACCCTTGGGAATTCCCTGGCAGTCCAGTGGTTAGGACTTGGCGCTTTCACTGCCAGGGCTATATTTCATCCCTTCACCAGGCTATATTTCATCCCTGCCACTTTCCTTGTCCCCTGTTGGCAGACTGAATGTTTACCAAACTCCTTATTTATCGTCTGTCCCCATCCCTCGGAATGTCAACTGTGAGACATCAGGGACTTTGTTTCATTCACTGCTGAACCTGCAGTGCCAAGGACAGTGCCTGGTACACAGCAGGTGCTCAAGGGAGGGTGCAGGAGAGCATGCAGGTTTAATGCCTGGATTTCAGGGAGGGTGAACGCATGCCAGGTTTAACGCTCTGCCACCTGCTGGCTGGGTGACCTGGGCCAGTCTCTTCATCGCTTGTGCCTCAGTTTCCTTATCTGGAAAATGGGGAGAATGGCTGTACCCATTGCATGGGGTGACTGTGAGGACTAAACAAGGAAAAGTGAGAAAGTCTGGCAAGTTGGAAGAGGTGGCTCGTCCTGTGATGACTTCCAGGTGGAGGGAACAGCACCTACAAAGGCTCCGCGGTGAGAAAATGGAGCCCAGGGCAGTGAGGAATGATGGGAGGGCCTTACCTGGGAAGGAGACGTGCATGGGCTCACTGAAGTTCGACAGTTGAGGCTGCCTGTGCTCGCCGAGCACGCCATACTGGCAGCAGAATGGTCCCCCTGGAACCTCCCTGCTGCCACCACTCAGGTTGAAGATGACCTCGAGCTGGTCCGCGGGGGCCTGCAGGAGCTGCACCACCTCCTCCCCTTGATACAGTGTGAAATTCGCCCCCGGGAAATCCCTGGGGGCCATGCATGAGATGTGGATGGGGTCCTCCTGGCTGCTGGGATGTGGGGGCACCAGCATGATGGATGGCGCTGGGATAGCCAAGGAGCCTGTGAAGCAAGATAGGGGAGGCTGGCTGGGTGGTTAGAGCAGAGGCCAGCCTGGCTGTGCAGCCTCGGGCAAGTGGCTCACCCTAACTGGGCCTTGGCTTTCATGTACAACTGGAAGCTAGTCATCCCTACCCTATGGTGATGTTGAAGGGGCAGAGTGCCCAGCACGTGGTGAGAGATCGCTGCATTTGAGTCATTTTATTATAACAGCCGTGGATGTTACACAGCAGGGCAATTATACTCGTATTACTTCGATCGACAGCATTGACTACGTGCCAGGCCCTGTTTAGGTGCTGGGGACAGAGCAGCGGACGAGATAGACAGATAGACGGACAGATAAGGTATGCCTGCCCCGGGGGGTTGACTTTCTCAGGGGGACAAGGGTGGTCGGGTAGCCACAGAGGGCTTCCATGGAGACACGGCACAGGAAGAACCGGGGGCGAGCATTCCAGGCAGAGGGACAGGCTGGGGCAAAGGCCACAGGCTGGAAGGGGTGTGGTGTGTTCAAGGAGCCTGGGTGGCAGGAGGGAGGGTGACCGAGGGGAGAAGGGGAGGGCAGAGGGGTTCTATCTTGTTTTCCAGGCTGTAGTGAAGAATATGATTTTGGGGCACGACTTCCTGCAGGAGGGACCAGTGTCCCCCCAGCCGCTCACAGGCTGCCGAGCAGAGTGCCTGGCTCAGGTGAGGTCGACACAAGCCTTCCCTTCTCTAGCTTCCCCGCCCCACCCTCTGACCCCCCAGCAGATCCTCCTGTTGCCCCAGCCCTGGAGGTAGGAGCCTGCAGAGGCCGAGCAGGGCTGAGTCATGGGGCGTGGGCACTGCTGTCTCTGGTGGGGTGGCATTTCTGATACCCTTGATGTGGATGGGGATAATGAGACCCAACAAGAGAAATCCATGCTCCTGGGGCATTTCCAAGGCTCTGGGGGAAAATCGGTCAGGGCTCAGCTTCTCCAGCACCTGGTTTCTGCACACACACCCCCTCCCTGCCACCCCCCAGCAGAGGCAAGGTTGGGGAGGTGGAGGGAGCGGAGCAGGGGTGGCACAGGGGCACCAGGCTCACCGGCTGCAAAGAGCAGGACGGTCCAGGGCATCTCTCCTCCCGCGTTTGGCCAGGAAATCTGGCTGAGACCAGCGCGGCCCACGGCTCACTGCCAGCTCCTCCTGTGAGGCCAGAGCAAGGAAAGAAGAACCAGGACTGACTTGAGCCGAGTGTTTCCTCATTGGCAGGAAGTTGCACACACACACACTTGGGCACTGAAAGGGACTCTCTCCCCTCCCCACCCCTTCCATGGACGCACATCAGACCCTGGCACCTCGCTGTTCCTTAGGGGCCAAGGTTCGGCAGATGGGAGGGGGAAAATGAATGAGATGGTCCAGCGCGTGGTTTTTTTTGTTTTTGATTTTTTTCCCCTGAGAACTCCTGGGCATGAGCAAGCACGAGGAACATGGGTTTTCTGGGAAACCCAGGCCCAAGTCACAAAATGTGGCCCAACCAGTGCTGAAGTTGAAACGTGGGGTGGAAGTTGGTAGGGCATGGTGGTTAGGGCTTGGCCTCTGTGACCTCAGGCAAGACAAGGTCCTTCTTGGAAGCCTCAGCTTGCTGCTCTGAAGAATGGGGCTAAGAGTAGTGGACACTAGCTCCAAAGAATTCATGTCATGAAGTGCAATGCCTAGTGTAGTGTGAGTGTTCCCAGTGTGAGGCCGCAGAGGAGAAAAGTCTCAGGAGCTTCACCAGCCAGGTGAAAGGAAACACTAGCTCCAGAACTGAGGAAATGACATTGTTTGCAGCATAAATTGCCTCCTGTTGATAGCCCAGAAAGGTCTGTCTTACCAGATTTGCTTTGGTCTCCAAACATTTCTGGTCAAGTCCAGCAGGTAGGTCCACCTGGAGGTTTACACCCAGGAAGGATGTAAGCATGTAGTTGCCAAATACTAAAGAGGGCCATTAGAGTGGACTTTTTTCTTTGGATACATAAAGCTCATTTCAACCTCAGGGCCTTTGCATGTGTTCCATCATCCCTGCCTGGAACACAATTCTATAGACCTGGTCAAATCCCACTTCTGCTTCAGGTCTCAGTTTAAATGCCATTTTGAGGAAATCTTTCCAGATTCCTCTGGACTTAGAAAAAATGCCTTTGCTGAATCCTGCCATAATACCTTGTAGTTTTCTTTGATTGCAACTAGCATGCTTGTATTTTCATGCTTGTCCATTTCATCTAACTTATCAAACTTATTGCTATAAGCCTGTTTATATTCCCTTGTTAGGCTTTTAATATCTGTGGGGTTTGTAGTGATGTCTCCTCTTTCATCCCTGATAATAGAAATTTGTGTTTTTTCTCTTTTTTTTCTTGATTAGCTTTGCTAGGGGTTAATCAGTTTTATTAATCTTTTCCAAGTACCAACTTTTGGCTTTGTTGTTTTTCTCTATTTTCAGTTTTCTATTTCATTATTTTGTTCTTTCTTCCTGTTACCATGTGTTTACTTGGCTCTTCTTTTTTTTTTAATTTATTATTTATTTTTTTCGCTGCGTTGGGTCTTCGTTGCTGCACATGGGCTTTCTCTAGTTGCAGTGAGCGGGGGCTACTCTTCATTGTGGTGCGCAGGCTTCCCATTGCAGTGGCTTCTCTTGTTGCGGAGCACGTGCTCTAGGCACGCAGGCTTCAGTAGTTGTGGAGCGTGGGCTCAGTAGTTGTGGCTTGTGGGCTCTAGAGTGCAGGCTCAGTAGTTGTGGCGCACAGGCTTAGTTGCTCTGCAGCATGTGGGATCTTCCTGGACCAGGGCTCAAACCCGTGTCCCCTGCATTGGCAGATGGATTCTTAACCACTGCGCCACCAGGGAAGTCCCTGTAACCTGGAATTTTGAATTCAGAAATAGCCACACATACCTGTGTTGGTGAGCTGACACACAGATTATGCCCTTAAGAGACAGGACTGAGGAGTCATGGGCAGGGTGAAGGGAAAGCAATGACAGATGGTGACTCCCTGGGGTCAGGGAACTGTTAGCAGCCAGGCCTGAAGTTGCTGGGGAGAAAACAGTTCTGGAACTTGGAGAGAGCTGGAGTTACAGGCTTTGGTGGAAAGATGCAGACCAACAGGGTAGGAGCCAGGGAATAGATGCCTAGACCTTCCTTTCCTTCAGCCCTCAGATATCCTACCAGGGCTGAACCCAACTGGAAATAGGAGGAAAAGGAAGCCAAGTTGACCCGGTGTGTAGATATCAGCTCCCTGCCTCCCACTGCGAAGTAGTACAGGGAATGGTAGAGAACAGCTCTGGTGGGGCAAACAAACACTGCCCAGCACATGGTCTTGTAATCTTTTGGTTGTAATTTCAGGGGATCCCTGACCTCCAGCAGCCAGTCTGCCAACTCCCCATGGTCATAAGAACCCCAGGCTAAGATTCTAGGCCAACATTACAAACGGAAGAGGGACTCTGTATGACGTGGCCTCTGCCGAAGGCTCCCATCTCTTCTCTGGCTACTCCTCTCACCCACCCCACCCTCATCTCCCTTCTGCCTCTTGAACTCTCTTGAGAGCCTTTGACCTCAGAGCACTGTTTTTGTCTGCTTGCCTCTTCTCCCTTCTATTTCAAACCTGAGCTTCAAGGCCACCTTCTTGGGGAAGCTCTCCGACTCCATCCAGGTGAAATGAGCCACCCCACCTACCCACCTAGCATTCACTTCTCAGCGCCTCCGACTACCTGAAATCATTTAGTGGAGCAGCACTGGGATGACAGCTCCACGAGGACGTTGTCTGTATTATTCACAGTGTCACTCAGTAAATTTTGTTGAATACTTGGGGAGGGGGAGGGTTTCGTTTAATTGAGGGAAACAAGAATCACCCATTCACCCCAGACAACAGTGAAAATGGCAGAGCTGGTAGCTCCATGGGCCTCCACCTCCACCAAAACATCGACCAATTGAGCAAAAGTGGTAAGAATCAACTTTATCCAAACTCTGGAAAACAGCTAAATGTTTATGCCAACCAAGGAAATGCTGAATCAAGAAGAGGCAACTTGATCATGGCAGGAAAGCTTTTTGTGGTGTTTTCCCTGCCCTTCCTCATCTCCTGCCCCAGCACAGTGGAGGACTTGAAGACAGCAGCCTGTGTCTTCAAGTGAAGTATAGGGCCCTGGTCCCCAGTTTCTTTTTTTTTTTTTTTTTTTAATTTTATTTATTTATTTATTTATTTACTTATGGCTGTGTTGGGTCTTCATTTCTGTGCGAGGGCTTTATCTAGTTGCGGCAAGTGGGGGCCACTCTTCATCGCGGTGCGCGGGCCTCTCACCATCGCGGTCTCTCTGGCCGCGGAGCACAGGCTCCAGACGCTCAGGCTCAGCAATTGTGGCTCACGGGCCCAGTTGCTTCGCAGCATGTGGGATCTTCCCGGACCAGGGCTCGAACCCGTGTCCCCTGCATTGGCAGGCAGATTCTCAACCACTGCGCCACCAGGGAAGCCCAGGTCCCCAGTTTCTAAGGGAGCAGAGCAGCCCTCGTTCTCACAGTATTGTGTGTGTCTGTTCTAAGATGTCTGGGGGTTACCTGAAGGACTGCCTCAAGGTGCTTGCCTGTTTAACTCAGAACACATTCTTGGAAAACACTGTAAGGCAAAGGAAGAACCCACAGTTCTCTGGGGCACAAGATTACAAGTGACATACCAAAAGCTGGGAGGAAGAGCTGGGGTGAGAGTTTCTTTGGGTAATTAAGGCATTCAAAAGCACCCATACACACTGGGGAACTTAGAAAGCAATGTGCATGCCCAGGGCAGGACAAATGGTCAGAAAAGACCTAAGAAGACCCTACTCTTTCATCTCTGGCTGATTTCTAGGCTTGGTGCAAACAGGAAGAGAAGACTAAGGCAGAGTTATAAACACCCAGGTGAAGTATTGATGTGCTCCAGCAGAGACTGGCAAAGAGTGGGAGAGGTTTTTCATTGTTTTTCTTTCTTCCTTTTTCACTCTATATGAATCAACACCACCCCAATTTTAAAATGGACAAAAGACTTGAACAAACATTTTTCCAAAGAAGATATACGAGTGGCCAATGAGCACATGAAAGGATGCTCAATATCATTAGGAAAATGCAAATCAAAACCACTATGAGCTTTCGGGAGTTCCCTGGTGGCCTAGTGGTTAGGATTCCGGGTTTTCCCTGTTGTGGCCAGGGTTCAATTCCCGGTCGGGGAACTGAGATCCCACAAGCTGTGCGGCACGGCCAAAAAACCCCAAAAAACAAAACCACTATGGGGCTTCCCTGGTGGCGCAGTGGTTGAGAATCTGCCTGCTAATGCAGGGGACACGGGTTCGAGCCCTGGTCTGGGAAGATCCCACATGCCACGGAGCAGCTGGGCCCGTGAGCCACGATTGCTGAGCCTGCGCGTCTGGAGCCTGTGCCCCGCGACGGGAGGGGCCGCGATAGAGAAAGGCCCGCGCACCGCGATGAAGAGCGGTCCCCGCACCGCGATGAAGAGTGGCCCCCGCTTGCCGCAACTGGAGAAAGCCCTCGCACGAACCGAAGACCCAACACAGCCAAAAATAAATAAATAAATAAATAAATAAATAAGAAAATCCTTTAAAAAAAAAAAAAACAAAACAAACAAAACCACTATGAGCTTTCAGCGACTGTGAAGCTGAGGAGATCCTAGGGCCGGGAGAAGGATGTCAGATATCACTCTCCTCCCAGCTCTAAGGCCCTCCCCCGATGCCCCTCAATAAAATGGCTTGACCCCCTAAAAAGAGACAAACAAACCACTATGAGATACCACTTCACATCCATTAGGAGGGATATACTAAAAATAAAATAGAAAATAACAAGTGTTGATGAGGATGTGGAAAAATTGGGACCCTCGTACATGGTTGGTGGGAATGTAAAATGGTGCAGCCACCGTGGGAAAGTTCGGCAGTTCCTCAAATAGTTAAGCATAGAATTACCATATGACCCAGCAATTTCACTCCTACGAATACACTGCAGAGAACTGAAGGCAGATACTCAAATACACATGTTCTTAGCAGCACTACTCACAACAGCCAAAAGGTGGAAACAACCCAAGTGTCCAACAGATACCCACACAATGGAATACTACTCAGCTATAAAAAGGAATTAAATACTGATATTATGATGAACATTAAAAACACACTAAGTGAAAGAAGCCAGACACAAATGGTCACACATCCCATTTCTATGAAATATCCAGAATTGCCAATTCCATAGAGGAAGATTGGTTGCCAGAAGCTGGGGTGAGGGGGGAATGAGGAATAATTGCTTAATGGGTTCAGGGTTTCCTTCTAGGCTGGTGAAATGTTTTGGAAGTGTGTAGAAGTAGTGGCTGCACAACATTGTGAATATACTAAATGTCACTCCACTGGGTTGTTCACTTAAAATTATTAATCTAATGCAATGTGAAATTCACCTCATTAAAAAAAAATCCTTAAAAAAAATAAGTTATCACTCATTCTCTACAACTACTTCAAAATGTCCAAGTAGTGAGTCTGAATGATAGAAAAACTTGGAACGAAAAGGAGTACGAAGTGTGACCATACATAAACTTTAACATTACAAAGTGTTACTTCCCCACGCTCTCCAAACGCCAGAAACAGTTGACAGTCACCAGCTGTATTAGAAGAGTAACTGCCACCACCTGCCAACCTCTCTCAGGCCTGTCTTGAAAGACTCAAAATTTCCATCTGAACATTTTTCTTATGTTTAGATGGAATCACCAGAGTCCATTTCTCCAGCGACATCTTTGCTTATCTGCTTAGGTCGCCTCCAAATCCTCTAAGCCAGACTGAGGGAGAGGTTAATTGGCGGCATGCCCAAGGAAGGGCGATAAACCTGGAATATAACGGATAACATTTACTGAGGGCCTATGATATGTCATGCACTAAACAAGCATCTCACTTAATCTTCACAACAGCCCAATGAAGTAGGACTAGTATCACCCCCCCCTTTTCTTTAAATATTTATTTGGTTGCGCCAGGTCTTAGTTGCGGCAGGCGGGCTCCTTAGTTGCAGCACGCGAACTCTTAGTTGCAGCATGCATGTGGGATCTAGTTCCCTGACCAGGGATGGAACCCGGGCCCCCTGCACTGGGAGCGCCGAGTCTTAACCACTGAGCCACCAGGGAAGCCCCCTTACCCCTTTTATGGATGAGAAAAGTGAGGCCCAGCAGAGTGATGCCTCAAGTAAAGCGTGAGGCGTGCTTTGAACTAGGCAACCTGCCTCCCAAACCCACACTCTCTTCTCCGCTCTTCTCTTCTGACGCTAAGCACCTCGGCTGTCATTCTTCTTACCCTAGGCCAATTCAATCACTGTTTACCTTCTGGCCCTCGAGTTTGAGACCATTGGGGTGCAGGGCGGGGCCAAGCCGCCGTGCTAACTATATGCAAGAAATTTCGGGCGCTCACTATAGGCCAGGTCTCATCTCAATTCTCATCACCTCTAATTCACAAACGAGGAAACTGACAAAGTGACAGTTCTGAGGCGCCAAGGAATGAGCGGTTAGGCATCCGACCTGGGACCAAACTCACAGACCTGGCACAAGTTGCCCCCCATGTTAACATAAAAGGGTCTCCATCCACCCTAGCTGAGCCTTTTCAGACGAGCCCTACGGGTCGCGTGCAGGGCCATGCCCTGCCTCTATTTCCGATCCGCTACACCCAGGCTGGATCGCACAATCGTCATTGCGCGCAGGGTACACTGGGAAAACCGCAGGAAGGACCCGGCCGCCTCCACTACAGCTGTCTTAACTTTTGCCTGAGAAGAATGTACCATCGTGTCTTATTTTTGTACTTTTGCCCCCCCCAACTAGAGTTTGAGACTAGAAGTGGAGGCTTTGCAAAGAAAACGTCTGTAGAAAGTTGAGTGTTTTCAGGCGCATCAGGCATTCATTAGGGCAGCTATGCTCTCAGGGGGTCCTTCACTCCTGGTTCCGCGGGCTTCGGACAACGGGCAGAAGCGGCTGCCAATGAGCCCCGCCGAGTAGCAGAGGGGGCAGGGCTAACTCTTTAAAGGAACCGCGACCTATTAGCAGACCAGAGCGTGACCCGGATGATGGCGGCCGGCGCGGCCTTAGCCTTGGCCCTGTGGCTACTATTGCCGCCAGTGGGGGTGGGAGGGGCAGGGCCCCCGCCGATCCAGGACGGCGAGTTCACGTTCCTACTGCCTGCGGGGCGGAAGCAATGTTTCTATCAGTCCGCGCCGGCCAACGCAAGCCTTGAGACTGAGTACCAGGTAGAGGGTCCCGGGCCGTAGAGCGAGCAGAGCCAGGGAGATAGGGCGTGGCCATACAGAGCAAGCAATGCATGCATTGAAGAGGGAAGGAGGAGGAGCCCGTGCGTAGGAGCGCGGGGGCGGAGCCAGGGAGAGCTAGACGGAGGGGGCGGGGACAGCGCGTGGGAGCGGAAGGGATGGGAATAATGGCAGAAGGCGGGGCTATTGTGGGGCAGCGGGGAGGCGGGGCCATCGGGAGAACGAGGGAGCCCTTCAGAAGGCAGGACCCTAGCGAGTGGGCGTGGCCAAAAGGGTTGGGTCGATTGCGGGAGTTGCGAGGCGAGACCAGAATGCTGTACAAGAAAGGGCGTGGCCAACCTGAGAATTTCTCGGGGGTTGGGCTAAGAGAAGGCGGCTGGGCTCCGTCTTCTCATTTGGGGTGTGGCCAAGCCGGGACGTGGTCTCTAGGGGGGGCGTGACCAGATAAAAGAGCCGGTCCTGAGGCCATCAAATCAATGGGGGCGGAGTCAAGGCAAGGGGCGCGGCCAGAGGCAGGGGAGAGGGGCGGGACTGGCTTGCAGGTGTAGGTGTCAGAGCTCAGGTAGGCCCCTGGTGGTGGTCGGTACGGGTCTGTGCGGGTCGGCCGAGCCCTGGCCTTCTCTGGCAGGTGCCCTTGGCCTATCCCTAGCCCTCCACCCGCTCTTACCTGCCCCTCAGGTGATCGGAGGTGCTGGGCTGGACGTGGATTTCACTCTGGAGAGCCCTCAGGGAGTGCTGCTGGTCAGTGAGTCCCGCAAGGCAGACGGTGTGCACACGTGAGTTAAGTCCTGATGGCTGCCCAGGTTCAGTTACAGCCCTGCCCCTCACCAGCGGCCTCGGGTTACCACCCTGCCTGCCTTGAAAAGTCTGGTTTGGCCGGCCACTCAGGGTCATGTCTGTGTGTCTGTCTGCCCAGGGTGGAGCCCACGGAGGCCGGGGATTACAAGCTGTGCTTTGACAACTCCTTCAGCACCATCTCAGAGAAGCTGGTGTTCTTTGAACTCATCTTTGACAGCCTGCAGGATGATGAGGAGGTGGAGGGTTGGGCAGAGGCTGTGGAGCCCGAGGAGATGCTGGATGTCAAGATGGAGGACATCAAGGTGCGCCCAGGCCAAGCTGGGGCCACTCCTCCCAGATCTCTGGCATTGGACCCTACCCTCTCACCTTGACTGGGGTCCGCCTTGGCCTGACCCTGCCTTTCCTACATATTGGTGCCCCCAACCTAGTAATAGTAGAACATTTCTAGGTGTAAACCTTGTTCTAAGGGCTCAAATAACTCATTAAATCTCCATAACCACCTTATATATAGGAAGTGTGCTCTAATTATCCCCCATTTTACAGTTGGGGAAACTGATGCACAAAATGGCTAAGTAACTCTTCTAAGGCCACACAGCCAGCAACTGACAGAGCCAATATTTGAACCCAAGCAGTCTGGCTTCACCTACTGCTATTTATTAATCACTAATATGTTCTTTGTACTTAATTAGGCATTCAGGAATTTCCCAGGCAGTCCAGTGGTTAGGACTCCAAGCTTCCACTGCCAGGGGCCGGGGTTCGATCCCTGGTTGGGGAACCAAGGTCCCGCAAGCCATGCGGCATGGCCAAAAAAATAATTAGGTATTCAATTCTCATGGCAACACTGAGGTTTAATTCTGAGGAGGAAACTGAGGCCCAGAGAGGTTATTTACTTGCTTATGGTCACACAGCCATTGAGTGGCAGAGGGATATAGACTCAGGCAGCCTGGCCACTGAGTCTGTGCTCTCAGCTGTCTCCCCCTCTCCCCCCAAACATGAACTCTCACCCCATTCTGCAGGACAAAACCTTGACCTGCTTCTCCCTCTGTGCCGTAGGAGTCCATCGAGACCATGAGGATCCGGCTTGAGCGTAGCATCCAAATGCTGACTCTGCTGCGGGCCTTTGAGGCACGTGACCGCAACCTGCAAGAGGGCAACCTGGAGCGGGTCAACTTCTGGTCGGCCGTGAACGTGGCCGTGTTGCTGCTCGTGGCTGTGCTGCAAGTCTGCACGCTCAAGCGCTTCTTTCAAGACAAGCGGCCTGTGCCTACGTAGCCCGCTGCCATGGAAGAACAGGCGAAAAGGAGGAGCAGCAAGGCGCATGCGTGTGAGACTTGGGGGGGGGTCCCTTCCCCAGCTTAGTTTCCTACGGGAGGGGAGGCTGTGCAGTTCGGGCCTGAGGTGTGGGCCCCCCCCTGCATCTCCTCCCTTCAGGGGCCGGGTAGGGAACACCAGCTGGCTTGCAGACATGGGCGCTCCAGGAAGGGTGGCTTAGCACCCAGAAATTGTGTATGGGGGGCACTGCAGCGTTCGAATGCAACCCTTGGGTTTTCTGGCCCTGCCTCTGTCCCCTATTGTAACGTGCCTTAGCCGGAGTCTTCCAGCCTGCACCAGTCCTACGTGGTGCAGACGGGGCCCAGGAAGCAAACTCCCCCTTCCCTTCCCCACTGGCCCTCCAAGCCAGGTCCCGGTAGGAAGGGGCTTGCTGCTGTGGGATGCCATGCCTTCCTTCTTCTCCTTGTGGCTCCACCTGAGGCCTGTGCTACTGCTGGGGGTGGCCTGCTCGTGCTAGGGGCCGGGAAGGAGACGTGGCCGCAGTGTTCTTGCGAGAACAGTCACTTTATTGACAGGAAGGGGGCAGGCTGGGTGTGAGGTCTGGTAACAGAACTCCAGGAGCGGGGCCTCCAAGACCACCCGCCCCTCCCGCTGTCCCTGCAGGGGCCCCAGACAGGGCTGAGGGGTGGCCTCAGCCAAAGCCTGCACAGGAGCCTCACGGAACAAAGGGCGGTCTGGCCTGGGCACCAGAGTCAATAAATTATGGTCAGAAAAATCACAGAGCCTGGTGATTGGGCCACAGGGACACCAGCCGGGACAGACCTGCCCCCAAGGGGGCAGCCAGGCAGGCGGGAGGGGTCTCCCACGAAGCTCAGAAGAAAGGTCGGGCAGGAGCTGATGGAGGTGGTCGCCTGGGCACAAGAGAAAAATCAGAAAGCAAAGTTTAACTGTGTCCCCGGCTGGGCTGGAAGGCCTGTAGCCCCAAGAGGGCGAAGGGGACCTCTGGGGAAAGTCCTCAGGAGACTGGGGGTGGGGAGGGGGCCTGACTGCGGCACAGTCTGGTGTGCAGGGCCAGGAGGCCCTCTCCCCTCAGTAACTGCGACGCCTGCCGCAGGCCCCCGTCCTGGCCTCTATTACCAGTGCCGTCTGGGGTGCAGGTGGGGGGACAGCCAGGCCTGTGTGTGTGTGGATGTGTTAAGGAAAGTAAAAGCTCTCCCCTCCAGAAGTGAACCCTCTCCCCAAGAGCAGTGCCGTTTGGGGTGCAGGTGGGAGGGGGAAGGGGGAAGGCCAGCAGCCCCCGTCCTCAGCCTGAAGGAAAACACAAAAGGCCCACACAGCAGCCACCAGAAGCGTCTTCCCTTTATTTTAGTTTATTAATAGGATACAGAGTGCAGGCACTTACAGTGGTCAAACCGAGCGAGCGAGAAGATCTGCTCACAGAGAGGCCACCTGGGCTCGACCCGTGGGGGAGGCCTGAGTGGGAGCCCAGAGGCCCCCGAAGCTTCCCCACCCACTCAGCCCTGAGCCCTGGGGACCCAGGAGGAGGAGATGGCCCAGGGAGGAGAGAGCGAGGTTGGCCGGGCCGAGTGTTCCGGACCTGGGAAAGGCACCTCCGGCAGCCGAGGCTGGGCCGTGTGGTTAATACGGCCAAGGAAGGAATATGTACAACTTGGGCGGGCGGGTAGCGCTGGGCCCACTGGGCCTGGCTCGCCGCTGGGAGCTCCCACTGCTGAGAAGCAGACACACTCCTTGTGCCCCAGCAAGGACTGGGGGGTATGGACACCCTCGGTGCCGTTTCTGGAAGGCCTGGCCTACTCAGGCTTTCCTGGCCAGAGAAGCCCCTGGGTGAGCACCACCACCCCAGCCTGGACGCCTCATTCAAGATGGCACTCGGGACGCAGCTGCCTCCTCTGCTACCTGAGACCCCATCCCCCAAAGTGCAACACCCCGGCTCCCCTCGTCCTGGGGCTCCAGGGCCCCTCCATTCAGTGCTGTGTCCAGCTGGGGATGGGGGCCAGGCCAGCCCCTTACTGGGGCCAGGGTTAGGGAAGAGTCAGGGGCTGCCTGCAGGGAGCCTGGTCCCGTGCGGGGACTGGAGGGCCAGGGGTGGCGGTGGATGGGCCCGGACCACCGAAGCTCCTGCACCGAGGGTCCTGCTCGAGGACCCCCGAGAACATGCCGCCCGCAGCCTAGTCGAGCAGGGATGGCTCGGCTGGGCGGATAATGGTGGGCCGGCTGGGCGCAGCAGGGGGTCTTCTGCTGCAAAGAGAATAGAGACAGACGGGGAAGGGGAGAGGGCAGTGAGGCTGGAAGCAGGGCAAGGAGGACCCAGGCCCCACCACCGCTGCCCCAGGCTGCTGCCCGAAGCCGGCTGCTCCTCTAAAGGCTGCTGGGGTGCTGGAAAGGAGTGTGCCAAGCCTGGACATCAGTACCCCCGCCATCACTCCCTTGCTCTGTGACCCTGGGCAAGTCCCCCGCCCGCCCTGGACCTCAGGTTACTCACAGGAGAAGTGGGGAGGAAAGACCCTGGCCTGCAGGGTGGGGAGAGGCAGGGCCGGCGCGGGCAGTGACTGACGTGCGTATCCTCAGAAAGGGAACAGGTCAAAACCGGAAGAAGGGGCCCCGTGGGAGGGGACCCAAGCTACGTGACGGGCCCATTTGCTCACGAAGAGGACAGGCCTGAGGGCCTGGGAGTCACCCTGACTCCACCACTCTGTGATTTGGCCTCTCTGGGTCTCAGTTTCCCCACCGGCCCAATGGGGATGCCAGTGACTCCTCCGCTCCCTGCAGGGCACAGGCCAGTGGCTCTAGGTGGCAGGCGGCGAGGGGGTCCGGCCTTACCTGGGCACTCCAGGGGGGATGCCGGGTGGAATCCGAGCTGGCCGAGATGGGATCTGAGGCGGGGCTGAGAAGGGGTCATTGTTGGCAAACACGCTGGGGTGGGGTCCGGGCCGGGATGGGATGGGGGGCGCTGAGAAGGAGGCTGCTGCCCCCACCGGCACAGGAATCAGGGGGGGCCCCGGGGTGGGGCCCCTCACTGCTGGGGGCCGGCCTGGGGGGTGCATGCTGGACACAGGCCGGCGCTGCGGAGTGGGGCTGTGGAGGAAGGAGAGGGTGTGAGCTGAAGACGGGGGGTGGCAGCACTGGCCGCATCCGTGTGGCCGCGGCAGCCCGAGGCGGGGCACGGGGTGCTGGCCACGGTGGCCTCTGTCACGGGGGCTGGCACCAGCTACCACCCAGCCAGATGCAGGTGAGTGCCCGGTCCTGGGCGCAGGGCAGCGCAGATACGCTGGGCCCCTCCGTCCAGCCCCAAGACCTGAGCCAAGGGGCAGCACCTGTCCTCAGCTGCGAAGGGCTCCTGCTTCCCTCTGGCCTCGTTCCCTTGGGCATTCCCCTCTCACTGGCCCCACTCGGGCCTCCCCCGCTCCTCCAATCCCCCCTCTGTAGCCAAAGATCCTTTCAGAGCCCAGCCCTGCCCTTCAGATCAGGTCCAAATGCCTCCAGAGGCTGCAAGGCCCACAGGCCTCTGTCCCAGCTGCCCCCCCGACCCCAGACTCCCCTCTGGGGCCAAGCACTTGACGCCCCTCAGGCTGGCTGCTGTGCCCTCTCCCCGAGGGCTCAGTAGGGCTGGCGCCTTCTGCGACGTCCCTGACCAATCCTCTCTCCTCCCACTATCTGTCCTGTCACTGGTTAGGTGTCCCTGCCCGATGCTCTGACTTGCCCATGCCAGGGCCGTATTTCCGTCTCAGCTCCAGGGTGGACAGGGCGGGGGATGCTGGTTACACCCTCCACGTGTCCCTCCAGTTCCCCCCCGCCCGCCATTCTCAGCTATGCTCTGTGCCCCAGGAGGCTCTCCCCTATGGCCGGGGTTGCCCAGGCCCCTTGCCCTCTCTGGCTTCTGTTTGGGGCTTAACCAATGGAAGGCACCAGGAGACAGGCGGGCCTTTAACCCTCCGTCTCCAGTCCCTTCAGGCCTAGGCGGGGAGGCAGTCCCACACTGTGGCTAGCCCTGGGTGCTGAGCCATCCGTGGTCGGGGGCCCCTGCACCCCGCCCACCCATGGGTTGTGCCCTGATGGACACATGGGGGCGTGGCAGGGGGTGGAGCTGGGATCCCGCAGGCAGCAGCCCCTGCAGCCTGCAGGCGACCAGGCCTCGCAGACCTGTGGCTGCTGGTGCTCTGGAGCCAGGTGTCATCAACGGGCGGGGGCACGGGCGTGGACACCGTGCTGGTGCTGATGTCCCCGATGATGCTGAGCGCCTCCTTGAGCGCGTGGTACATGCGCAGCATGTCGTCCCGCCGCTGGGCCTGGTCAGCCGACTCCTCCATGAGGCTGCTCTGGTCCGCCGATGAGTACAGGTAGGCCAGCAGCTCATGGTGGATGAAGGCCTTCGTCTGAGGGCAAGGGTTGGAGAGGTCAGGGCTTCCCACCACACCAGCCAAGAACTCAGCCAGCCTTGCGAATGGCCAGAAGAGCCTCCAGCGTGCTGGGCGGGGCTTCGTCTTTCGCCTGACTGCAGAACATGGGAGATACTTACAAGGAGGTGAGCTTTCCACTCAGTTGTCTCCCGAGTCCCTCAGGGGTGCTTGCAAGTGTTCTTCCAACCCATTTCATCAGATTCTTGGGAAACTTATTCCTAGAATCTTATCTTTTTTTTTTTCCTTCCACATGGCTTGTGGGATCTTGGTCCCCTGACCAGGTATTGAACCCGGGTCCTTGGCAGTGAAAACACGGAGTCCTAACCACTAGAATGCCAGGGAATTCCTGAATCTTATCTCTTTTATTGCTATCTTTTCTCCCATTATATCTTTTTCTTTGGCTGCACTGGGTCTTCGTCGCTGTACATGGGCTTTTCTCTAGTTGCGGCGAGCAGGGGCTACGCCTTGTTGAGGTGCGCGGGCTTCTCATTGCGATGGCTTCTCTAATGGAGCACGGGCTCTAGTAGTTGTGGCTCACGGGCTCTAGAGCGCAGGCTCAGAAGTTGTGGTGCACGGGCTTAGTTGCTCCGCGGCATGTGGGATCTTCCCGGACCAAGGCTCGAACCAACGTCCCCTGCGTTGGCAGGCGGATTCTTAACCACTGTGCCACCAGGGAAGTCCCTCAGTTACTTTTCTTGGGATTTCTAAGTATACATGTTCATGTTTACATACGAATAGTTTTTCCTATCCTTTTTGATGTTCACACCTTTAAATTATTTTTCTTGGGACTTCCCTGGTGGCGCAGTGGTTAAGAATCCGCCTGCCAATGCAGGGGACATGGGTTTGATCCCTGGTCCGGGAAGATCCCACATGCCGCAGAACAACTAGGCTCCTGCGCCACAACTACTGAGCCTGTGCTCTAGAGCCCGCGAGCCACAACTACTGAGACCGCGTGCCACAGCTACTGAAGCCCATGCGCCTAGAGCCCATGCTCTGCAACAAAGAGAAGCCACTGCAATGAGAAGCCCATGCACCGCAACCAAGACCCAACGCAGCCATAAATAAATAAATAAATAAATAAGTAAGTAAGTAAGTAAGTAAATAAATAAATTTTCTTGTCTAACTGCATTGCCTAGTCACCCTACAAGAAGATTATATGAAAGTGGAAATGGCCAACTTGTTCTTGATTTTGGAGGGGATGCTTCCAGAGCTTCCCCATTAAGGGCAAGAGTGGTTTTGAGACTGAAATACCAATTCAATGGATGTGTGAGATCTCATAAGAGAAGTCTCCTTCTACAATTGTCCTTTTAAGAATGGATGTTGGGGACTTCCCTGGTGGCGCAGTGGTTAAGAATCCGCCTGCCAATGCAGGGGACATGGGTTCAAGCCCTGGTCCAGGAAAATCCCACATGCCGCGGAGCAACTAAGCCCGTGCGCCACGACTACTGAGCCTGCAAGCCACAACTACTGAAGCCTGCGTGCCTGGAGCCCATGCTCCGCAACAAGAGAAGCCACCGCAATAAGAAGCACACGCACCGCAACGAAGAGTAGTCCCCGCTCGCCGCAACTAGAGAAAGCCCACACGCAGCAACAAAGACCCAACGCAGCCAAAAATAAATAAATTAAATAAATTAATTAAAAAAAAAAGAATGGATGTTGATCACTAATTATAAGAGAAGTGTAAATTAAGACTACATTGAAGTATACCTCACACCAGTCAGAATGGCCATCATCGGGGCTTCCCTGGTGGCGCAGTGGTTGGGAGTCTGCCTGCTAGTGCGGGGGACACGGGTTCGAGCCCTGGTCTGGGAGGATCCCACATGCCGTGGAGCAACTAGGCCTGTGAGCCACAGCTACTGAGCCTGCGCGTCTGGAGCCTGTGCTCCACAACAAGAGAGGCCGCGATAGTGAGAGGTCCGCGCACCGCGATGAAGAGTGGCCCCCGCTCGCCGCAACTAGAGAAAGCCCTTGCACGGAAACGAAGACCCAACACAGCCATAAATAAATAAATAAATAAATATAAATTTAAAAAAAAAAAAAAAGAATGGCCATCATCAAAACGTCTACAAATAATAAATGCTGGAGAGAGTGTGGAGAAAAAGAACACTCCTACACTGTGGGTGGGAATGTAAATTGGTGCAGCCACTATGGAAAACAGTATGGAAGTTCCTTAAAAAACTAAAAATGGAATTACCATATGACCCAGCAATCCCACTCCTGGGCATATGCCCAGGCAAAACTATAACTGGAAAAGATACATGCACCCCTATGTTCATAGCAGCACTATTTACAATAGACAAGACGTGGAAGCAACCTAAGTGCCCATCGAGAGACGAATGGATAAAGAAAATGTGTATATATACAATGGAATATTACTCAGCCATAAAGAAGAATGGATATGATATCACTTATATGTGGAATCTAAAATATGATACAAATGAATTCACTTATAAAACAGAAACAGACTCACAGACATAGAAAACAAACTTATGGTTACCAAAGGGGAAAGGGTGGAGGGATGGATAAATTAGGAGTTTGGGATTAGCAGATACAAACTACTATATATAAGATAAACAACAATGTTGTACTGTATACTGCAGGGAACTATATTAAATATCCTATAATAAACTATAATGGAAAAGAACATGAAAAAAATACATATATGGATGGATGAATTTTCTCGAACTTTCAACATGTACAAAGATGACAGTGCTGGATAGTTTTTCATTTGCAAACCACGTAAATGCACGCGCTAGTCAAACATTTAAATTCTGCAAAACGAGTAAAAGGGAAAATAAAATATAACCTAAAGTTACAGTGAAAACTCCTTTGTCCACTCTGGCCTCCTTAGGCCCCCTGAGTTCTCCCTCTAGGGAGCAACTGGTCACTCGGTCCTTGTACGAACTTCCAGATTTCTAGGCATATTATAGATAGATAATTTCCCTTCTGTTTTTACACAAATGGAGCCTTTCTGATCATTCTGTTATGCTCTATACCTTTTCTGTTTTAATAAAGTTATTATAGACCTGGAGATAGTTTTCATCCTTTTGTTTTTTGGTATTTTTTGCAATAGATTGGATATTTATTTAACGGATTCTAAGAAATGGATAGAGATTTCTAATCTTTGGCCACTATAAAACACGCTGAAAAGAATAACCATGTACGTGCTCAATGTGCATGTTGGCAAACGTCTCTGTGGGAGAAATCCCTGCAAGGAGAACTGCTGGGTCAAAGCATACATGAATTTAAAAGTTCATAGCTGTAGCAAATCCCATCTATATGTAGTAGGACACCCATGAAACTTAACACTGACCACCACTGAAGAAGAGACTGGGAAGAATGGAGTGAAAGGGAAGGGACATAGGAGTTTTGCTTTAGACTCTGTCGTATTTAGAGGTTTTATACTCACAACGTTAACTGAACCTGGGTTACATAGCTTTCCAAGTGCCTAGTGCTGAGCCCAAGGCCTGAGCCCTCCCAGCAGCCTGGAGCAGGAGACATCAGTACAGCTGCACTTCACCGAAGAGAAGCCTGATACCCTGAGAGGCTCAGGAGCCCCGGGGGTAGCAGGTTAACGCCCTGGGGTGAAGGCCGGCCGGGCTGCAGGCCACCAGGAGGCCACAGTTGGGGACAGACTCAGCCTGGGTTTGAATCCCACCCCTCACTCTTCTGAGTGACTTGGGTCAGGCTTCTTGACCTCTCTGGGCCTCTGTTTTCCTGTCTATAAAATGGGGATGATAGCAGGCCCTCTCCCAGGGTTACTGTAAGGCTGGAAAACTTTAGAGAAAGTGCACAAGCGTGGTGGTAGCTTCAATGACCCGATTAAACGGGAGTGTGAGCCCCGTGTGTCTGTACCTTCCCATTTCCCAAGAGAGGCTGGGGATCCTGATTGTGTTGTTTAAAAGGTGGTGAGACTCACTCTCATTTCTGATCTTATACAGACTGTGTTCAGCCCACATCTGGCTGCGGCGGCCCCCGTCCTGGGGGGGGACCCGGAGGGGCAGGCACTCACACTGTTGATCATGAGGTGCATGATGGTCTTTGGCATGAGGTCACGGATGGACTTGTTGATGATGGCCACATAGGAGTCCACCAGGTTGCGAATGGTCTCCACCTGCCGCTCCAGCTGCGGGTCCATGGAGAAGGTGTTCTCCTGGGCTCCGTCCTCGTTTTCTGCCTGCAAGTGGGGAGGGGAGGCCATGAGGGGTGACTGCAGCCTGAGTCCAGCGTGGGGAGCCCCCCTCCTCTGGGGATTGCTTGTCCTACCCGACCCGCAGCTGACCCTCTGGGGCTGGCCCCTCATGGCCGCGTTAGCACCACGTGGCCCTGCCTGCCCCTGGGCTGAGCTGCCCGGACCTGGGGGTGACCACAGTCCAAGGTGGGCTACTGCCTCTCACCTGGGGATGGGAACAACACGTTAATTTGGGGGCCATGTTCACTCCGCCTCAAGGACAGGAAAAAAGGAGAGAGAACTAAGCAGACAGGATCCCGGTCTACGTGCGTCCCTGTCCTTGACTTTAGTTGGAGAACCTTCTGGGCGCTGATGACAGAACCCTCTCCAGCCCTTTCTGCTTTGTCTGCTCAAGAGGGTATGGGCTACATGCCCTCAGAGAGTGCTGGCAAACACAGCTTGAAATGACCCATCCCGTGAGATGCCGGCCAACCTTCTTCTCCCAGGTGGGGTCAGCTCAGCCCAAGGTGTGCCGGCCGGGCAGGGTGCTCCTCACCTGGTCCTTCTCAGGGTAGACCCCGGCTCGGAGGAATGAGGCCTTCCAGCTGTCCACGTCCTCCTGGGAGTCACAGGCCAGCTCAATCTGCCGCAGGTCCTTGTAGACGTTCCTGTGGTGAGAGGGAGGGAGGGAAAGGCGCATGCTTGACCCTGCCCGTGGGCCCGGTGGGTGCAGTGAGCTGGAGCTCAGGCTCTGGGGTTGGCCTGACTGACCAGGATTCACCCCTGACCGGGGGCACTCACGACCAGAGGCCCCAGGATGGCAGCAGCCCCTGCACCCCATTGGGCTGATGGAGGCATCGTGAATTCGTGTCTGTAACACCCAAAACCGTGCCGAGAGCAGGGCGTGTGCTCAGCAAGAGTCTGCATCTAGCGGCATCTGCAGTGTTTTGTTTGTGGGCTCAGCTACTCCTCTCCTTCCCCTGGGAACTGCCCATCCCCTCCTTTATGTTCTCCTGGGGGAGCCAAAGGCTGCCAACGACCCCTCCAGAAGTGGGCAGAGACCCACGACACTCTCTGCCAGTTGGGGACCTCCCATCAAGGTGTTTCTAGAGAGGCTACAGCAGCATCATCCAAAAGAACGTTCTGGCCTGACGCAGCAGCCACGAGCCACAGGTGGCTTCTTTCTGAGCATCAGGAATGGGGCCAGCGTGGCCGAGAAAGTGAATGTAAAATTTTATTTTATTTCCATCAATTTACATTTAAGTAGTCACATGTGGAAATCCAAAAAAGAGGGGATATATGTATACGTATAGCTGATTCACTTTGCTGTACAGCAGAAACTAACACAACATTGTAAAACAACTAAACTCCAATCAAAAATTAATAAAAATAAATAAACAGTCACATGTGGCCAGTGGCTACTGCCTTGGACAGTAAAGGTCCAGCATGTGCCCCGATTCCTGGGAGGGAGTGGAGCTGGCCAGGGCAGGACTGAAACTCCCAGCAAAGGCTTGTGAACTGCTGGGCAAATGTGGGTCTGTGAGCAGAAGGTGCAGAGCCAAAAGGCTGGGGGAAAAACGGACAGACACTAACCAGTGTTTATAGGCAGTGTTCTCCATATATAGGCCAGGATCCATGCTACACGCATGCCATCCTGTCCCACAAGGCAGGTGTGACTGAGACGGCCAAGCTGTCCCAAAGTCTTCGAGTGAGATCTGGGTCTGAGGTTAGGCACGGATGGCCTCACAACAGTGCTCAGGCCAACCAGCAGTCAGTGAGTGGCTGCCCTGAGACTTCTGGAAGGAGTTGAGAGCAGGGAAAGGGAGCATGTCTTTGTTGCTCCTCCTCCTCCTTCCTGCTGCCTGGAACATCATCATGATGGCTGGAGTTTGAGCAGCCATCTTGGACAAAGAGGAGGAGAGCTGAGAAATAAGAAGGAGGGCCTGGGCCTGGATGCCTGTGGGGTTGTCCAACCTGCCCCGGATGGTGAAGTCTGGACTTGATTTATATAAAAAACCCAACTTCTATCTTGTTTCTGCTACTATCATTCTGGGTTTCCCGAACTCACCCCTAAATGATACATTAGGTAATATCTTCACCCCACCCCACTGCACAGGGGATCACAGGGCCAGGGAGGTGGGATGGCTGTCTGGCATTACACAGCCAGGAAGAGCTTCCCAGCAGGCCTGTCCCATCGCAGAACCCAGGTTCTCCCACACACCCTAGGGCTTCTTAGGCAGAGGAGGTGGGGGGTAGGGAGAGATGAGCCTAAAAGGGTTATAAAGGTTTTTGGAGCCAGCTGATGGTCAAAGTGGGTCTCAAGAGTTTTAGGCCAGCCCAGAACAAAGCAGGATAGAATGATTCTTGCACAAAACAGGTGGCTCAGCTGGATTTGGTGTGTGTGGATGGGCAGTGGGGAAGGTGGTCCTGGGGCCAGGAGGGAGGATGTCAGTGCCTGCTGGCCAGTCATGAAGAACCTCCAGGCCCTGGCTGACAGCTGACCCCTGACTTGGGGGTTCCCTGGATGAGGGTGTGAGTCTGGGCAGGGGCCCTCCTGGGTCCACGCTCAGCCCTTCCTCCTGCTCTCAGACCTCCTGCCAACTGGGTCTCTTCCTGAGCTGAGAGAAGTATCTTTGCTTTTGCTAAAGTCTCCCACCAACGCCCCTTGGCATGGGTTTACCGAGAGCCTCCTGGGCCCTTCTCTTCTCTGTTATACTGGCCCAGGGATCTTATCCCATTTAGACTTGAAACACCTCCACGCAACGACAACTCCCCAAATTCACGTTCCTGCCCGGAGCGCACTCCTGAACACCAGTCTCTCATACTTACCCAGCTGGCTCCTCCGCGCCCCACGTGGTGTCTCACAGGCCCCTCTCCCTCGGCATCACCCCAACCCAGCCTCCGACTGGCCCCGAGCCTACTCTGCCTCTGCCTTCCCCATGTCAGCCAATGGCAGCTCAGTCCCTGAGCAACACCTTTCTTGCTCTCATACCCACACCCACCAGGAGTTCAGTCGCTCTACTGGAATCCACCCCTTCCTCCTCTATGTCCTCAGCCCCACTTGGGTCCAGCCCCACCATCTCCCACCTGGGCCAATGCAGGCCTCTCCTCCCTGGTCTCCCACGCTCGCCTCCTCAGCCTGTTCCCCTCATGGCCACCAGGGGGCGCCGGTGAGCACCGGAGCCAGGTCCCATCCCTCCGCTGCTCAGAACCCTCCACGGCTCCTGCATCGTTTCATCCTCATCTCTCCCCAGAGGGGCCTCCCCACCCCGCTGACCACCCCACAGAAGCACTTTTCTGTTTCTTGACTGACACCCTTTCTGGAATGTGAGACCCCAGGGTAGGGACCGTTCACAGCAAGTGCTCGGTGGACGCTGATGAATGGTTGAACAGGGGCCATCGGTCTCCCTGGGACCTCGGCGGGTGGGGGTCGGGGTCGGGGGCACTCACCTCTGCTCCGTGTTGAAGATGGCGAAGACGTGCTTGTTGGACATGAAGCCCTTCTCCACGTCGCGGATTTTGAGGTTGTCCAGAGGCAGCATGTACTTCTTCTCTTTCTCCTGAGGGTGAAAGGGGAGGGGTCACCCTGGGCTGTTTAACTGAGGCCCTGAGGCTGCCCTGGGCTGGACTCTACCGGGAGGACCACCGCGAACACCTGACGCCTCCCATGCTGCTTTTTCCTCGGGTGAACTAGTCTGCCACCGCCCTGCCCCTCACTTACCTGCCCCAGCCACGCTGGCCTCTGTGACTCTCTGAACATCCCAAGCGGGCTCCTACCCCAGGGCCTTTGCACCTAGCATGCCCCCCCAACACCCTCGCCAACAGCGGCCTGGTGCCCTCCTTGCCTCTCTTGTACAGAGGGACCCTCCAGGCGAGGCCTGCCCTGACCCCACCCCAAACTCTCCCCCTACTTTTCCCCTTGGCGCTTCCCCTCACATAACACAACACACCACGTATCTTTCTTTTTGGCTGTGCCGCGCGGCTTACGGGATCTTAGTTCCCTGACCAGGGATCAAACCCACGCCCTCGGCAGTGAGAGCGCAGAGTCCCAACCACTGGACCAGGGAAGTCTCCCCCGCCACCCCACAGATCTTGCTTATTGACCTAGGGTCACCTAGACCGACTCATTGGGTCCTCGGGGGTGGAGACTCCTGCCTGTTTGGTTTACTGCTGACACACAGTGGATGCTCAAAACTGGCCGACTCTGACTCTACCCAGATTCCAACCACTGAGTGAATGAAACCATTAACACGACTACTTCTTCACGACGAGCCTGCAAGTGAGTTACCAATATGATCCCATTTTCGAGAGAAAGAGAGAGACAGACAGACAGACAGACAGACGGAGGCATAGAGGGGCAGGCAGTGGGGGCGGGGGAGGGAGCTGGAAAGAGAGGCCCCCTTGAGCTGATGCCTGAGTCCCAAAGCCGGGGTGGCCCTGTTCAGGAAGTGCCAACTGAGTGCTGGGCATGGCAGTCCTGCCGGCTGCTGGGGAAAGCAGCTCAGAGAGGACGCGTCTCCCGGTCAAGGGCACGGGCCTGGTGAGTCTCAGAGCTGGGAGTCACACTCCGGAGCCCAACTCCTGTTAGCTAAGCACCTACGATATGCCTGGGCCCGTGCAGATGCATTGCTATTAATCTTTACTGCGGGCGGGGGGAGGAGGTGGCAGAGCATTAACTGGGTTTTCTCCAGCAGGAAACCAAAGCACAGCATCAGGGTACCCCACCCCCACCCCCGCCGCCTCTCCCCGACTCCCACTCGACCCACAGCAGCTCTCAGGGACTGAGGGGAAGAGCTGCTTGTCTGCAGCTCATGCAGCCCTCTCACACAGCCCTGCCGGGGAAGCGTCGCGCGCAGAGAGGGAAGCGGGCCGCCCAGGGCCACGCAGCAGGTGGAGTGGGCCACGGTGGGATTCAGAAGCCAGGTTCTCCCCACTGCCCTCCTGGTCTTTGACCTCCCGAGCACCTTTGGAGAAGAGAGACCTGCCCCCCTCACACAGCAGCTCACTTCTTTTCACCCATCCTACCCCTGACCTCCGGAAGGCCTCAGAACAAAGCCCAACGTGGCGGTTCCTCCCCAAATCAAGAGCAGCCACAGTGGTGGCGGGGAAGGGGCCCAGGGGCCCCCCAGAGGGTGGAGGGCCACTTGGAGTTTCAGGACTACTCAACGGGAGGCAGGAGCGAGTGGCAGGCTCGGTACGTGGGCTCAGTCCTGACTAAGGTGTTAGGAGCTCAGCTGGGCCCGGCCCCTCCCCAGCCATGTGCCCTTGGGCAAGCCACTGCCTCTCTCTGCCTCAGCTTCCTCAGCTGTCAAAGATGGGTAGGAGTCTCGTCCTCCTGGTGCAAGGTGAGGGCGGACACCGTGAAAGCCCCGAGCACATGCCCACCCCAGAGCTGGTGCTTGCGAGGCGCCAGGGGTTTTCTTTTGTCTGTCTGTCTGTCACTCTTATGCTCCAGGGTCAGCCAGACCACCGGGCTCTGGGCAAGCAGAGGAGCCAAGGAGGTGGGAGACCCCATTCACGCTGGGAGCCGGGGCAGGGGAGCGGGGTGCACGCAGGCCAGGGAACGCGGAGCCCGGGGCCCTCCCACCTCTCAGGGAAGGATTTTGGGGGGCTTCAGAAAGGGCAAGGGCAGGAGTTCCCAGCCCGGAAGTTTGTGAAGAGCCTCTGCTGCCCCCACCCTATCATGTCATGAGGCAGGAAGCTTCCAGTTGGCCGGCTACGGCCAAGTAACTGAGTCACAGCCCTTTCGGGCCCCGAGTGAGACGCCACATCTGGAAGTGTTTATAGCGTGATTCCGCCCAGAGCACAGAGGCTGCCTTCCTGATGCTGCCCGCACGCACGCAGACACACTCACACACACACACACGCACACACGACACAAACACACACCACACAGACACGGAGGCGTGCATGTACCCCGCCCCCACCCCCAAAGAGACCTTCTCCTGCGCACAGAGGCCACGGACCCAAACCCTCCCTCCTGCGCCCCCCCCCCGCCCGCCTCCCCCTCGCTCTCCCCCACCGCCTCCTTAGGATTTCCTGAAAACCCACAACTTTCTCCAGATGCACGCTGGCCCCGGCCGTGCCACGTCAGAAGAGACGAAGCAGATCGTCGCGGGCGGACCAGTGGCTTCCTCGCCTGCTCGGAGGTGCTGGGGCGCTGTGGCCCTGCTGCTGCCCAGGGGGCCCGAGGGACGGACAGCCGGCCCCGCCAACCCAGTGTTCAGACTACCTGTTCAGGGGGCTCTGAATGTGTACAGTAGTCTGCACATTGGTTAGGCTGGGCTCGGGCGAGCGGCGCGTCGGGATGGGCCCCCCACCCAAACTCGCTGCCACCCACGCAGCGGGGCAGACCAGGAGGTGAGTGCCACTGCCCACCGCCCTCCTCCCCACGGGCCGGAGGCCTGGACAGAAGATTCTGGAATAAAGAAGAAGGGCTTGGGCGGGGGTGGTCGCCGGGGAGGAAAAGAGGCGCCGGGGAGAGGCAAAGAGAGCCCCGACACCGGCTGAGGGGTTGGGGGCTCTGGCGGAATCAGTCTCCTATTCCCACCCTCCAGTAACCACCTCCTCTTGTTTATTTTTTTAAATAAAGAAATACTGGTGTCTTGCCTCTCTCTGAGGCTTCTCTACGATGGTGGCCTGACCCCGGGGGTGGCCACCCTGTTGTGTGATTTTCAGGGCCCTTGCTGGGATCCTAATTTGGGGGGGAGGGGGGAGGGCGGGGGACGGACAGACAGACAGGCTTTCGCGCCTGCCCCTCCCCGATCTCAGCCCGCTTTGTGTCTGGGGTGTACACAGGGCCCCATTCACAGGTCTGCTGGTTCTCATTACCGCCGGCGGCGCTCGACCCTCCTCCCAACACTGCCCCTGCCTCTGCTCTGGGGCCCCGAGGGAGGGTCTGGGGCTCCTGCTTTCAAGCCCTAGATGAAGGAGAAACAAAGGGCCCCTCCTTAAGTCAAAAACTGGGCTCCCGATGGTGTCATACAGCGAATCGCCAGGCTAGGGTTTGGGCCCAGAAGCCCCCTCTCCAACTGCCCCGGGGACCCCCAAAGCCCAAAGGTGCAAACCAGCTCTCAGCATATCTGACAGCTGATGCAGCACAGAGCAGACTGGGTTTCAGACTGCGGGGGAGGAAAGAGAGGGAGAAGAAGTGCAAGCGTCATCCCCACCCACACTGCACCCCGGCCATCTTGAGGAGCGGATCTGGCCACGCAGGTTCCTTGAGGAATGTGCGGTCCCGCCCACCCTCCCTCTGCATCTCGACCCAGGAAGGCGCCAGGGTCCTGGACAACCCCAGTTTAGAAGCAGCCACCCAGGCAAGGTCCCCTGGGGGACTCGGGGCTCCCAAGCCTTCACGACACTCCAGTGTTGAGCCTCCGGCCTCGCGGGGAGTGGGATGACGACATTCTACTCTTAAACGCCCGCCACTTGTTGGAAGCGCTTCCTGCCTGGGCAGTGGGGAGTGGTCCAGGTGTGGGGCTGAGGTGCCTCGGGTCAGGGAGCCTGTGTCCTGTACCCACCGCGTGGGGACACTTCCCCACCCTGTGACATGGGGGCAAGTCACTGCTCAGAACCTCAGTTTCCTTACCTGACAAAAGGAATGTGAGTATCTACTGAGGAGGAGGAGGAGGAGGAGGAGGAGGAGGAGGAAGAGAGTGCCCTCCGTGTGGGACCATGGCAGGCTCTCCTAGCCAGTGAGCCTGGCACAGGGCAGGGGCTTCATAAACAAGAGAGGGCTACCCAGAGGCACCAACGGAGTTCTACCTGTCTTGTCTCTGAGCCTGGGTGGAAATACATATGGTTGGGCACAGGCCTGCCTGTGCTGGGATGGGGTCAGCTGCCAGTGAAGCCCCAGGTGTGGGGGTCACCCCAAAACCCCAAGGGGGGGAGAGCCAGGTAGGGCAGCTCCAGGGGCGACCAGAGAAGCCGGGCCTCTCCTCGGGGGGCACCTGGGCCGGGCTGGAGGCTGTGCCACCCCATGTGGGCAAAGCACAGAGCGGAAGCAAAGATTCAGGAGCATGTGAGCAGAGGGGTGCGTGTGCCTTCTTTGTCAGGCACCTCCTTCCCTCCTGTGGCCACGTGGTGATGGGCACGGGGCAGCCATCCTGGACCACGAGGAGGAGCTACGTGTTATGATGGCCATGGGGGAGGTGGAGCCAGGGCCCTGGCCAGCCTCACGGCACAGGGCTGCCAAGCTCGCCGGGATGCAGGCAAGAAACAGACCACCTCTGTAAGTGCCTTCATTTGGGACCTCTGTCACAGACCCAAATCGATAGCCACCTAATACCACCTTGACGACAGGGAGCGCCTGTGTTGTCTCTCACAGGGCAACCCAGGAAAATGAGAGAAACACAGTGGCCCTCGCTGGTGGCCCCTGGAAGCCTGTGTCAGAGTGGCAACAGGCAGTCACACCAGAGGAATGGCTTCACTCCCAGGCCACTAAGACACAGTACTGTCGTTCTGTTAAGAGAACTAAGCCACGCAATGGGCCACTCAGGACGGGAGGATGGGCCGCGGCGGAGGAGGGACCTGCACGGCAGCACCCGGTGGGGCTGCCCGCTGGGCCAGGGGCCAGGGGTGCACTCCCTCACAGCCCCGTCCACAGGCTCAGGGAGACCATGGCACGAGGCAACGCGCAACACCACTCCCTGTGCTTAGTACTCCTGGTGCTGTTCCCAGAGGCCTCCCTCATCCTTCTGAGGAGGACAAGCACATGTGGAATGATCTCAAGACAGACACCGTGACTGAGCACCTCGAAGGTGCAAGGGCCGTTCTACCTCACTTCACGGATGGGGAAACTGAGGCCCAGAGAGGCTAAGGGCCTGGCTGAGCCTGGGTTAGCTGTAGACAATAGAACCCCAGCAGCCTCACCGTGAACCTGAGTCCCCGACCCCAGGCCATGCTCCCTCTGAAAGCCCCCCGCCTTGCCACGATTTTGAAGGGTGGGATCAGTTTGGAGCCTCCCCCACGTCCCTTTCCTCCTCAGGGAGCCCAGCCCCCATGAGGCACGACCACACGGGGGGCCGTGAGGGGCTCGGATATGATGCACAGTGCCTTTGGACACCCTGCGGCCCTGGCTGATACCATCCTAATGGTAAGCTTTGGGGCACGGTGGCGCTCAGGGAGCCTTTCCCGAATGAACAGCAAGTTGAAGGAGCGCCACCCAGAGGAGGGAGGTGTGGAGAGCACGACCCACAACTGCCCAACCGTCCCACCCCTGCCAGCCACTCACCTCCTCGTCCTTGTACCACGACAGTGACTCGGCCGTCAGCACAAACCAGTACTCCTTGGAGCCGCCCTTCATCAGGCTGATGTTGTTGATGGTCAGCCAGCCCCTGCGGATCACCTAAAGGGGGGGGAGGGCGGGGCTCAGCGGGGGACAGCGGCCACCACCCAGCCCAGCCTGCCCCAGCGCGGTGGCCAGCGCCCTCGCCCCCAGCAAGGCCCGAAACCGGGGACCACGGCAGAGACACCTCCAGCCCAAAGCCAGGCAACCCGACTCCAGGCCACCTTGCCCCAAGCACTTCCCAACGGAGACCAACGTGGGGCCCGCGGCGGGCAGACGTGCACTCACTCACAGGCCCCAGGGTGATTGGGAACTGGGTCCCTGGGGAGCCCCTCTGCGCTTGGGGTTAGGGTGAATTAGCACAGGTGGCAAAAGGTACGCCCAGCCGGAAGGGGCCCAGAGGAGGGCATCCCAGGCTTGTGGGGGGGCGCCATGTCACGTTGGATGTGACTGAAGGAATCACACTTGTCTTGGTGAGACGCGGTACCAGCGACACCCCTGGGCCCTGCCCCTCGCGCCCTGTGGAAGGCGGCTGTGGATGCAGAGCTGGAGGAGTCGCCCAGGCAACGGGGTGGCTCCTTTCAGGGGCCAACTGGCAGAGGCTCGATTCTGCTGCCCGGCTCCCCCAGGCAGGCGCTCGGTGGGCACAGGGACCTGCTCTGACCAGGAGTCGAGGCCAGCCCCCGCCCCAGGGCTCCCCTCCCCGCAGGCTCTTTTCAGGATATGAGGATGAAGAGACTCCTCCACCCAGAGGGCTGGGGACAGAAGTCTGAGCCCCGGGGACCCGCCAAGGCTCATGCCCCACTCTGGCTTGAAGCCACGTGGCCCCACTTTTCTCTGACTGGCACGTCCGGGTTCTGGGCTGGGAGACCCCTAGATGGGGCTCGTCTGGCCACTGCTGTCCTCTGAGCAGGAGACAGAAGCCAGGCCTGCGTGGGGGACTCACCTGGCAGCTAAACGCAGGTAGCCTGGGGGAGGCCACACTCCCATGTTCCCCGGGCCATGGAGGCGCCCGTGGGCTGGAGCCTCCCACCACTCTGGACTGGGGACCCCGGGGCAGCGGGAAGCACGAGTCGGCGCAGGCAGGGACGCCCGGGGCCAAGGCAGCGACAAACTGGGCTAAGCTGCAGGAGGTGGGCTGCGAGTGGCCACAGACAGCTGGCAAGGGCTAGCGCTGTAACCCCCAGGGTGGGGTAGGGCTTCGGGGCTGCCTCTGGGGCCCACATGCCCCCCTAGTGGATGGGTCTCAAGAGGGGCTCCATCCTGTCCACTCTGCCCTGCCCCAGGCACACCCGATCTTCACAGGGCCACCGCCCGCCTGTGGCTGGAAATGAGCTCTTACGCCTCAGAGACCAGGAAGGCAGAGGCGGCCACAGAGCGGCCAGGGACCTCTGCACCACATACAAGTCCCTGCCCAGGCTGTGCCACCGTTGAAATGCCACCTGGCAGCCCGTGCTAAGGCTTCTCCCTCCCTGGGATGACGAGACAGCACCTGGGAGTCTTGTGGCCGTCAGGGAGCAGGCAGAGACTGTCAGCCCCAACGAGGTCACGGTCTCATTCCTGGCAGCAGGGTGACCGACTCACCCTGGCTTCTCCAGGAGGCCCCTAGGTTTAGCCCTCAAAGTCCTGGGAACGCCCTCAGTCCCAGGCAAAGTGGGACGGGTGGTCAGGCCGGGGGCGAGGCTGGTCTCCAGACTCAGGCCCGAGGCCGTCCTACGAAGGACCCAGGAAGGAGCCCCTGCATCTGGCAACCACACCCAGCTCCAGAACTGCGTGGGTGCCTGTCCCCGCCTGTTCCTCGCTCCCCCAGGGGCAGGGTAGGGCCTGCCTTGTCTTAGTCCAGGTCTAGAGTGGGTGCTTCTAAACTTCAGTCATTGATCGACAGCCGGGGGCGGGGGGAGGCTGTGCGTGTTGGGTGCTCCCCAGAGAAGAAGTCCTCACATGGCAAGGCCTCCACACTCCCAGGCCCAGCCTCGTTCCCAAGGGGGCAGATGTGCCCCCCACCGCCACCCCTCGGTGGCCGAGCTGGCTCGCCTGCCTCCACCCTGGGTCAGTAGAGGTCAAAGCTAGCAGATGGGGCCCTTGTCGTGCTCCAGGGCATGTGGCCATGCTGGAAATGGCACAGCTGGGCCTTGGGGCAGGAGGCTGCTAGTTAGGCCTGGAGAAGCACTGCCCCGCCTCAGGTCCCTTTGCCCTTGAGCCACCCAGAGAGCTGCCTGTGCGGGAGCCCAAGGGGATTCAGAGACAAAATCCCGCCCCGGGGAGGGGCAAGCTGCTGGTGGCAGACACAGGCGCTGAGTCTAGAGGAAAAGGAGCGGTCGGGCCTTCTCATCCAAAAGCCAGATTTGTGCCCAAGGGACTGGGCTTAGAAAAGGGGGGCGGGGGCGGCGGGAGTAGGGTCAGCTGGGGAGACAGAAGAGGCAGGCGGGGTTCCCATGCTCCAGGGGGCAGGCATGCTGGGGGCGGGAGGAAGGGCTGCCAGGAGCAGCAGCTGCCAGGAGAAGCGACGCGGCTGGGGCCCACCTCCTCCCTGGGTGAGTCGCCTGGGCAGGGATGGAAACCACGGCCGGGAGACCCAGGCGCCACAGCCACGCACACGGCGGGGCTGGGCTTCGTGGCTAGGGGTGTGGAATCTGGCAGGAAAAGAATGACTAAACTTCTCGGGGTGTGGGTGTGGGGAGAAACATGCCCCTGGGCTGTTTGGAGGGAAGAAACCATTCAAAGGGGATTGGGGGTGACACACGGGGAAAGTGGGAACCGTGGGCCCGAGGACTATCTATTTCTCCCGCAACCGCCCCCAACCATGGCAAGCTGTGGCCTCTTCTGCATCTTCCAGGTCCTGTTACGGGTTCAGCTCAGCTACTGGAAAGATCCCGGGGTCACCAGAAGATCCCTGCCAGAGGGCAGCAGCAGTAGGGCCCGCCCAGTGTGGGGGGAGAGTACCCGGGAGAAGGAGGCTTTGGTTAGGGCTGGTGGCCCAGGCCATGGTCTCCAAGGTGGAGAGCTGGGGCCGAAGCCAGCTGCCCAAAGGCAAGCACCTTGAAAAGAGCCCAACTCTCAGAAGTGAGCATTGCCTGCTCCCTGCTGGGCTGGGCTGGGCCACACACAGAGAGGAGGTGTTACCTAAAACAGGGATGGCAAATACCATTCACCAATCAATGGGTAGCACTGTGGTGAGAATTCTGGGCACTGTGGGAAAGGATGCTAGGATCAATTAGTGATGTTTGCCATTGGCAAAGGGACAGGGGCAAGTGCAACAGAACAGCCTAATCAATCATCGTATCTGCTATGGAGGCAGGAGGATAGTGGCAGCATCCAGGAGAGAGTCCCCTGATCAATGTCTGTGATGGGTACAGGAGGGGTGTCACATGCAAAGCTATCACATGGGGGAAAAAATTCCTTGACCAGTTAGTCATATCTGCCACGGAATGGGGAGTAGTGACATGCTTAGGAAACAAAAATGCCAGGATCGATTAGTGATGTCTGCCAGGGGCACAGGACAGAAGAGAGGTACAAGAAAAAGAGTGCTGGATCAATTAGTAATGTCTGCCTTGAGTGCAGGAGGGGAAAATTTCTGCATGGTGTTGTCTGGAAACAGAGCGGTGGCAGTGGCAAGAACAAGCTCTTGCAGGGCTTGAGCAAAATCTTCCCCGGTCAGGGAGGTGAAGAGAGAAAGGCCTGGGGTGTTAGCTGGGTATTTGCCATCCCTGACCTACAGGAAACTAGGAAACCATGTCAGGAATGGGCTGGAGGGGTGGGCGCCAGATGGGGGCAGTGGTCAGGTTAGTGTCTGTGTGAGTCAGCTTAGCCCAGGGCAACACAAAGCCTGGCAAGCGGCAGCCACGGCAGGGGTTTTTAAAGGTTAGCTGGATTTTTAGTTGTTCTGTTATTTTTTTGGCAGGGTGGGGGGGTGGGGGAGGGGATATTATGGGGTGGCATGGTCTCCGCCACTACCAGGTTCTCTAATGTTTGCTACCACACTAAGTGAGTACTTACCAAGATCTCCCCCTTTGAAAATGCAAAGTTAGGGTTGTGGGGAAATCAAAGAAGAGCAGGCAGAGGAAAAGAGACGTAAGGGACATGAGGGGATGGAGAAAAAGCAGGAAAGGCACAAAAATGAGGAGAGAGAAGAGCAGGGGGAGAAAACAGCAAAAGAAAAAAAAATTACATGCTATTAATTATATTCATGGTGTTAATATTTAATTCATTATCATCTCCCGAAATGAAAAAGCAACAATATATGTATTACCTATGGCAAGCGCAAAAAAAAATCATGCAGTGGTTACACCCTTCTTTTCCAGAGGGCTCTGTCATCGTGCAAGATAAACAGCAGAGCCCTCACCCCCACCCCCGCCCGATGTGGAGAAGGCAGGGGACACCGGCAGAAATTTTTGCAAAGACGATGTGTTTTCTTAAGCAGGAAAAAAAAAAAAAGGGCACCTAATACTGGCCTATATAAAGTTGTTCTTACTTCACAAGGCCTCTGGCTGGGGCATGACATCAAGGTAGAGAACTCCTCATACAGCTCTGGGTTTCTCCAGGTACGGGGATCAAAGCACCCCCAGGCTCCCCAGACCCGCCTGTCACAACCAGCCTCCCACCAGGCTCCGAGTCTCCAGGGCTGGGCCCGGGAACCCAATGCGGCTGCAGACACCAGAGGGACTGGGCTGCCCCTCTCCTTAGTGTCAAGTTCTGGCCGTGGCCTTGGATGTCAGACACGGCCTTCTGCAAATTTGCCCCCTAGGCCCTGCCAGAGCTGCCGCTCAAAGACCGGTTTCCCAAAATATCAAAACCTAAGTGGACTTGAGAGGCTGGAGGGGAGGGGTGGGTTTCTGGCGGGACATGCTATGAGCCAGGTGCCATTGCTGGGCTCGGTGGTCCCTTAGTGCCCTCCCACCCCCGAGGGTGGAGCTGTGGGCCGCGGAGGGTGCAGGGGTGGGCGGTTACCTGGTTGGGGATGGCTCTCTTCTTGTTCAGCTGGGTGCTCCTCTGCTGGGCGCTGAAACCAAAGCACAGAGAGAGCTCATGCGGCGGGAAGCCCAGAGGGACGAGGAGCAAGAAGCCCTCGTGGCCCAGGTGGGGTTCTCTCCCGAGTGGGGGCCAAGGGCAGAGGCAGAGAGAAGCCCCCCGTGTACGAAGGGCTGCCCCAGGGAAAGAGAGCGGGCTCATGGAACGAACGAGATACCGAATTAAACCCTGACTTCTCATCCCGGATTTCGGCCACTCCTGAGAGCACCAGCTACTTCTAGGAGTCACTGGGTCCTGGCGCTTCCGAGAGGGGGCATGGGAAGCTGGATTCCCAAGTGGCTGGGAGGTAGCCATGCTGGCTGCAGAGTAACCTTCAGTGTTTGGGGGGTCAAACTTGAGGCTTCTTCCCGCTTTCCCCTCCCATCCTGGCCCGGGCACCAGGCCCAGCGCGGCTCTGACCACGCTGGGAGATGAGGCTGGGAGATGAGGCTACGGGACAGCTGCTCGCCATGAAAACGCTACTCATCTTGGATGGCTCCTGACCCAAGTCAGAGGACAGTCAAAGTCAATGTGTTTCTGCAAGGTCCCTTATTTACCTACAGTCCCAGATCTCTTTTCTTCTTCATCTACGTTGTTTCCTGGCTAGTTCACACCGGACAGACGAAGTCCCCTTTATTTTGTACGTGGGCACCTACTCAGCTCCCTTGTTTGTCCTAATATATTTTCTACTTGGACCATCATTATCACCACCGGCAACCAACTGATAACTCCTGTTACTTAGGGGTCATACTGTCTTTTCTTATCATATTGCTTTAGCTGGAACTTTTAAAACAATATGGAAAGGCAAAACATCTTGTTTAATCCCTTTACTGACTGCCTCTGGGATTTTACCTTAAAGTTCAAGTTGCCTGTTGGATAAGGTAGTGTGTGCACCTGTGTGTGTGCATGTATGTGTGTGCGTGTGTGTGCGTGTGTGTATGTATGTTAAGGAAGTAGGCTTCTGTTCCTAGATCAGTAAAGGGTGGAACATTAAGAATGGAAATGAGGGACTTCCCTGGCGGTCCAGTGGTTAAGACTCCGCGCGTCCACTGCAGGGGGCATGGGTTCAATCCCTGGTCAGGGAACTAAGATTCCCACGTGCCATGCGGCGCAGAAAAAAAAGAAAAGAATGGAAGTGGAATTTATCCAATTACTTCCCTAAGAATCAATACATTTACTACAAGGGTTTTTTCTCTGGGCCTTGTTTTTAGTGTTTCGAGGGCAGTGAGAAAACACCCCAGAACTTCTAAGCGCAGGAAGGAGGTGGATCGATAGCGTCTGAAGGACACAGAGCTGAGCCACTCACAGTGATGTCTGGGTGCTGGTGAGGCCCCAGACACTCTACTTCCTAAGGGCTTCCTGGGCCTCACACGTGCCTGGCAGACCCTCTTTCCCTTGCCTCCACCCAATCAGAGACTTCCCACTGCTTCGGGGGGTGTGTGTGTGAGTGTGAGTGTGTGTGTGTGTGTGTGTTGGGGGGAAAATCCAAAGTTTTCCCCTTGGCCTGCAGGCCCTCTTGGCGATGAGGCCTTGACCTCTGCCCTCCACCTTGCCTTGGTCTCCTCACGCTCCTGCTTCTCAGCCTTCCTTCCCTGTCTCCAGCGCTCTCTGCCCCAGCTCCGTCCCCATCACCTGGCTGTCATGACTTCCTTGGGAAGGTCTCTCCAAGCCTCATCCCTCACTGCCCTCTCCCACAGCCCCTCCACCTGCCCTCCTTTCCAACTGGCATCCTCCTTATGAGAACTGGCTTAACGACAGTGTGTGGGTTCTGAAAAGGCAAGGCCCAAGTCTGGCTTGTTCACTGTCCTAGGCCAAAGGCAGTGCTCCATGGCTATTCCGGGGGCCCCTGCAACATCCCACCCAGGGCTGGGGCCTGGGCCTGGGCCAGGTGGAGCCTGGCACCCTGGGCCCCGCCCCCAGCCAGGGCGTCCCCCGTTCACACACTAGGGAAAAGGCACACAGCAGGCAATACCCACCCGGTCACCAGCTGCTCAGTATAGTAACAGCTGGGGTAAGTGGGAAGGCCCAGGAATCCAGAGGAAAGAGTGGAGTGGTCAAAGGAAAAACAGAAGAGATTGTGAGAAGGAACTGTGGATGAAGTGTGAGAAGCAGAGACATCAAGGTGAGGAAAACAGCAGCAACCCGAAAAGGGGGACCAGCGTTTTCAGGCCCCACACACCCGGCTGCTGGGGGAACAGGAGCAGGAGGGGCTGCTTCCCCAGGCTAAGAGCCCAGCCTGAGGGGCAGTCCCCGGCCAGGGCCCCTCAGCCTTCCCCACAGCAGGGACAGTCCGGCCGGGGCCCTCAGCTCATCTGGGCTGGGGCAGCAGCTTCTAATCATGCCCCCCATTCATTCGTTCACTCATTCATTCATTCCACTCACCGACCATGTGTCCAGCACAGAAGAGCTGAGTGCACTGATAAATGTCTACCCAGGGAACTACTCAGCCAGTAGAGACCCTGGACGGGAAGACCCTCTTGCCCAGCCTGCTAGCCCCTTCCTCTCTGCACCCCCAAGGCCAGGCCACAAGGCCACCCTCTGGACTCCCACGGGCGGTGGACAGCCCCACCCCGGCACTGACCACACTGTGTCTTAACTGCCTGGGTGCACCTCTGTCCCTGGCGCGGGACCTTCCTTTCAGGGTGGGGACCTGGGTCTGTGCCTGCTGACTGCTGTTATCACAGGGCCTGGTGCAATGAAAGCACACCAGCGATACTGGCTAAACAAATACAAGGAGGCTGGCTACCAACCGCCTTTTATTCTATCAGGCTCCGGAAAGAGGACCTTCGTGAGCCATCAGAACAACCTGTGTGATACTCACCGAGGTGGGGGGCTGATGGCATCAGTGGGTGACACTGGAGGCCACCAGCATTTATATTTATATCCTGCTGTAATCAGCTCCCTGTTCTTCTGGCCCCTTATCCGGGTGCCGTGGAAGGTTCTAGTTTTAAATCTAGAGCATATGGACAGAAGCCATGCAAATCCTGGCAGCACTTCCCAAAGAGCAGCCCCTGGAGCCCTGAGCCCCTGAGCTGCTCAGTGAAAGGGCCCAGTGCATGTGGGGGAGACTGGGAAAGCTGCACGTGAGTCTATGAAAGGCTCTGAGAAGTCCTGCAGGAAAGGAAGCACTGAACGCTAGTTAGCCTTGCCCTTTCTTGAAGCCTCTGACCACTGGACTGCCCTTTCCTCCTTAAACTAACCATGGGGGTGCCCCACAGGAGGTGCATTGGGGACAATGAGGCTGGGGGGGTCGCTGCTACCCAGCAAAGCTTCCAGATGCTCTCCGATGGCCCCGCGCTTCACCTGGGGACCCCTGACAGAGAGACCTTCGTGCCCCGGCCCAGCAGCGGAATCCCAACTTGACCGCCTTTCTCAAGGCGTGGCTCTGAGGGTGGACACTCATGCCACCCCACCAGCCGCTATCTTGAAAAGTACATACTTGGCAAATCCAATGAAGTCTTCGTGGTTTGTGTTGATGTAGGACTGCTCGATGTCGATCAGAAGAAGAATCTGGGGGAAAGCAGGGGTCATGGTGAGTACAGAGCCCAGCGCGGCAGGGAGGGGCCGCTGCCAGAGCACTTCCCGCACCCGCCAGCAGGGGGTGCCCCGAAACAACCACGCTGTTTCCCAGGCAGGAGAACAGCGGTCACCCACCCACCCCTTCCCATATCCTGGGGTCCGTCTGCAGGGGGAAGGGGGCATGGGTGCTTCCAGACACCAAGGCCTCACAAGTGAGAAAGACTGGGCCAACAGAGCAGAGTGAGGCAGCCCAATGTGGTAGTCACAAGTGTGGCCTCCCAGGCCTTGAGTAGGGCAATAAGGCCTCACTGCAAAGGCTTAAATAGGTCACAATATGTCATGTTGAGAGTAGCGCCGGCATGCTATAAGTGCCTCATTAAAACGGCAAAGGTGGAAACTATATTCAATATCCTGTGATAAACCATAACGGAAAAGAACATGAAAAAGAATGTATATACGTGGATAACTGAATCACTTTCCTGTACAGCAGAAATTAAACAACATTGTAAATCAACTATACTTCAGTAAAGGACTTCCCCAGTGGCGCAGTGGTTAAGAATCCACCTGCCAATGCAGGGGACACGGGTTCAATCCCTAGTCCGGGAAGATCCCACATGCCGCAGAGCAACTCAGCCCGTGTGCCACAACTACTGAGCCTGCGCTCTAGAGCCCGCGAGCCACAACTACTGAAGCCCACGTGCCTACAGCCCGTGCTCTGCAACAAGAGAAACCACCACAATAAGAAGCCTGTGCACCGCAACGAAGAGTAGCGCCTGCTCACTGCAACTAGAGAAAGCCCGCACACAGCAATGAAGACCCAACGCAGCCAAAAATAAATAAATAAAATTTTTAAAAAAACAAAAAAACTATACTTAGGTAAAATCAAAAACAAACAAAAAACTGGCAAAGGTAATTTGGCCAGGTGAGGACATTAAAATGAAACACACGGGCACAAAGGCACACACCAGCCAGCTAGGATGTCGTCTCAGATAAGACACGGGCCCTTAAACAGTCCTGTCACTTCACTGTGCCTCTGAACCCTCAAGCATAAAGCGGGCCAGGCACTCAGATCTTGGGGGGTTGTTGGAAAATGCTGGGGTGCTCCATCCATGGGAGACACTGTCTCTGGTTTAAAAGGTCTGAGTCCTGTTGCCCCAGAGCCCAGCCATGACAACAGTGGGGCAACTGGGGGCTCTTGTGTGTATGGAAGAGACAGCAGCATTCTTGCCAACAATGACAACAAAACAAATTGGAATCTCTCAAGCTTTTCACAGAACTTCCAGGTTACAGAAGCTTCGAGGGAATGGGGGACCCTGTGAAGGACAAATGAGCAAGTTTCTTCTCCGTCAATGTCAAGGGGAGAGGGACTGTTCTAAACAAGGTGATCTCACAACCAAATACAACAGGTTGGCTTGTTTCGGTTCCAGTTTGAATAAACAGCTGCCAATCTCCTGGGATAAACCATAATGGAAAATAATATATATATAAAAAAAAGAAAGTCTATATGTGTATAACCGAGTCACTTTGCTGTACTGCAGAGATTGGCACACACTGTAAATCAACTATACTTCAATTAAAAAAAAAAAAAAAAGAGAGAGACAACACAGAGGACCACCGTGGGGGAAATAACCCAAACCAGGTGTCGGGCCACATGAAGGCAGGATGACAGCCCTGGGCTGAGCAGGTGACAGGTGAGACTTGAACTGTGGCTGTGTGGGGCATCTCACTTTCTACCTTTGGGTATGCTTATGACGGTCTTCGTAAGACAATGTGAAAACACAAAAAGCACTCAAACATGTTCCGGTGGGTGAATGGATAAGCAGGCTGTGGTCCACGTGCACCATGAAACACTACTTGGCAGTCCTAAGAGACACATTTTGGCTACACCACAAACAACAGGGATGAGTCCTGAATGCATGGTGCAGAGTGAAGGGACACAGGATCAAAAGGCTACCACAGCAAGAGTCCGTTCGCATGACATTCTGGAAAAGGCAAAACTACAGGGACGGGGAGCAACCTAGTGGTTGCCAGGGCCTGAGGGCCTGGGGGCCTGGGGGTCGGGGAGGGATTAACGACAAAGGGGCACAAGGATGGGGATTTGGGGGGTGGTGGCAGAACCGTTCCGTATGTTGAGTGAGGTGGTGGTGACCTTGCTGTACGCATTTGTCAAAACTCACACTGCACAACCAAGATCTACTGCACATAAACTGTATCCGAAGAATGAAACAAAAAGCCAGTACCTGGTCCTTGGTCCTCCCCTCCCGTTCCCGGATGTAAGTGGTGACGATTCGTTCGGTCTCCTCTCGCAACCGGGGGTAGGAGCTGAGCTGGAGGGAAAGCAGAGTGGCGGCGTCGGCTGGGTCCTCGTGGCTTGGGCAGCAAAGTGAGCCAAACGGAAAACATGGGCGGAGGGGGGGGTGACATGGAGTGGGCCCACCGGTTCCCCACCCCGCTCCTGTCTCAGAGCTGCTCCAGCCGGCAGACAAGAAGGGGACGGTGCGGGGGACGGTGGGCCGGAGAGACCGAGAGGGTGCCCGCACACAAGCAGAGGTGCTTTTCGAGAATGCGTTTCGGAGGTGGAAAGTGGCAGAGAAAGCGGGTGACAGCCACCCCCCTCCCTCGAAGTGCTGGGTGAGAGCAAGGACACAGTGTAATTAAAGCCCCTGGGCCACCAGGGCGAGGGCCCGAGCGCAGCTCAGGGGTGCGCAGCAGCGCCCGTTCTAGAATGGGGGGAGGGCCAGCATCTGGGCCATCGACCTCGGAGGGACTCCCTTGCGGGGGGCGGGAAACTGCTCCCGATCATCTCACCTTTGGGATCCACTCCTCTGACACCCCCGCTGCCCCAGCCTTTGCAGCAGCAACCAAACTAACGCACAGAAGCCCACCTTCCATGGTTTGGGGAAAGACCACGAGTTGGGAAAAATTGAGCAAATGGTCAAAATCACTCGAGGAAAAATTCCATTTTTTTTTTTGCCTACACCACGCGGCTTGTGAGATCTCAGTTCCCCGACCAGGGATCGAACCCGGGCCCTCTGCAGTGGAACTGCAGAGTCCTAACCACTGGACCGCCTAGGAATTCTGAAAAATTCTTAAATGCCTTGTGATGTGAGAACACGCAGATCAGCACACTGGCGAAGTGTTTCACCACGTTGGCGGCAGTTTGGAAACCACCTTTCTCAAAGCGTTCCAGGGATGGGCATGGGCACTCATCCCTGCTGCCTGCTTAGTAAGTGCATCTGGCGACATCAAAGGCCTTTCATCCCCGTCAGAGGCCCAAAATGCAAAGGTGGAACCCAAGTGCGACTGGCCCACCCCCTTGTGTCAGCCAAGGCAAAGTTGAGATGTCTCCAAGTGACCACTGGCCCACGGAAGGGGGTTCCTGCCGAGGCAGAGTTTCCCAGATGCTTGGGTTAAGACTCACGATGGGAAAGAGAAGATGGGGGACAGAAGCATAGGTGATAATAATGAAACCTTCTGTTACCTTCTCGGCACACTTTTTAATGACCGTGGCCAGTTCTGAGACCACGAGATCAACACACTTCAAACTTGGCTCTTTGAGTTTTACAATCTGTTTTTTCACAATGGCTTCAAAGGCCATGTCGGGGGTGAAGAGCCCCGTCCTGGGTCATGCGGAGGGCGGGATGAGGTAAAAAGACACCCAGGGGCAGTGCAGGCCACACACGCGGGACGGGAGACGGAGAAAGAAGAAACGAGAGTCAGCTGGTTAGTGACATGCATGGAAGAGCCTGCGCCCGCATTTGCCCCGGAAGCTGCTTCGGATCAAGAGGCGACCTGGGTCCAAGGGGTGGGCTTAGTCTGGGGTTTAATTATAAAAGTGCCATGGGTGGGAGTCAGCGTACGAACAGCTAAAGGTTTGGGGAGGCCTTGCCTTTTCGTGTCTGTGACAATGGGCTCTAGGACGAACATCTCCAAACCATCTGGGTTTCTTTCCCTTCCCTTTTCCAATCGAAGAAGCTTAAGAAGCAAATGTGGGCTTTTCCAGACTGAGAACAGAAGGATGAAGCAGAAACTCCTGCCTTGGAAGGCCAACCCAGAGCTCCACGGCCATGGGGGACGTGCAAGCACAAACTGGCCACCAGGAAGCGCTTCAGCACCTTGGCCAACATGTGCCGCCCCGGGAACCAGGCCGGGGGTCCGAGGGCCACTGCCCTGGGACAGCACTGCTCCTGCGGGAGCTGGTGGAGGCTGTTAGGGGCGAGCCCAGGGCCCAGCAACTCCTCAGGCCGCTGGCGTTTGGGCCTTTCTCGGCGCCTTGGGGACAGAGAAGTGGCTGGCTCCGGGAAAGCCTGAGGGGGCCAGGCATTCGTCAAGAAGGCATTTGTGAGGGGCAGGGAGGTTCAGGGAGCTTGGCCTCCAGCAGGTGACGCGAGGTCCCTCTCTGCTTCCCAGGAGACAGCAAAGCGACAGCCCAGCAAGACCCCCATCAGACACATGCTAAGCTTGGTATCAGGGTCCCAGGGAGCCCTGCCCACCAGTCTGGAATCTGGAGGCCTGGCACCCCCGGGCTGCACCCAGGCCAAAACGCTTCTGCCCCAGCCTCTGGGTAGAGGCCACGTTCTTGGAAACTGAGGCAATCTGGGAAGGGGAGGGAGGGGGACCAGCGGGGCAAAGGCCAAGCAGCACCGGGAGCCTGATACCAAACTCCCACAGCCCCGTTTCCACAAGGCCAGGAGTCACCCTGCCGAGGGTCCAATACCTTACTGGTACACTGCCTAACTGTATTGATTAGCTCCTGGATAACCAGGTCGACACATTTCAGACAGGGCTCTTTCAGCTTGACGACCTGCTTTTTCACAATGGCCTCGAATGCCAAGTCCGGGGTGAAGAGCCCGGTCCTAAAACCATCCGTACCCGGGGGGCAGGGGAGATAAGTCAGAGAGAAACAAAGCACGGTCAGCGATTTCATAGGCTCGGGTTGGGTTCCCCAGAGAGCCAAGGTTGCAGCAAGTCTGGGGGTCGGACGCCCGCGTCCGCTACTTGGAACCCCCCGGGGCAACCTGAGGACCCCACGGCGACACAAGAGTGGAGGGCGGGAGCAAAACGCTGGGGACCCAGGAGGCGTCCAGGGCACCCATGACGGGGACAAATGCTGGGTTCCTGCAATCGTGCCTTGGCTCTGACTTCCTCCCTACCCCCCAGGGCAAATCTGCAGCGAGCTTTCTGAGTTGGCTGACCACGGTAACTGGGCCCTTTAACCCATGTTTAACCTAAGGGCAGCGGACAGCCCGGACAGCCGCGGGGCTTATGACAGATCCACACAGAACTAAGCATATCCACCCTCGAGAGCCTTTGGAGACCCAGAGGGAGAGACTGACAGCTACTGCAAACCATCCCAGAGCCCTCTCCAGGCCTCCCAATCGGGGCACCCCAAGGATTGTGGGGACTGACTGGCTGCAGGGTGGCACAATGGAGGTGAAGGGAACACGGCGCCTCCCCCCGTGGAACTTGCCTGACTCCGTGGATATTCTTAATGGCGTAGCTGATCTCCCGTCTTAAGTCCTTCTCATCGAACTCCATCTGAGAAGAGACAAACCAAACACATGCAAGGAGGTACCTGAGGCACCGCCACATCAGGTCTGTACCTAGGGAATGTCACCTCCTGTGTACCGTTTATATTCACAGGGCAGAATATTTAATTGGTCAAAATTTTCAAGAACATTAAAACTCAGTTTCAGCAAGGATGCTCTGAAACTGACACTCTTGCTCTCTTGGAAGGAAAATCAACTCAAACTTTCTTCTGGGCTACGTGGCAGTACAAATCAAAACATACCTCTAAAAACATACCTATACTGTCACAAGGTAGTTTTAAGAGCTCTAGGAATTTATCTTGAGGAATTAATCAAGAATTAGCTACATTCACAAAACCATCCGTAACTGCTGAAAAATGTGCAAAGAACCTAAATGCCCCCAAATGGGAGACTGGTTAAATGAACGATGGGACAGTCATAAAATAAGATAGTGTTTTGCCATTGACAATGCATGAAATGTATATACTAGTTTGGAAAGATGGCAAATCATATGAAAAAAAAAAAAGAATACAAAGATGCATAATTATTAAAAAAAAAATACATATGCACACACTGGTATGCATGAATATATGTACTGTGCTTGTGGATGCAGGGAGGCTTTCTGCCTGCATTTGCACAGAAATAATTCTCAAAGGACACACATCCAGGTGCTAAGAGGCGTTGTCTGTGGGTGTTAGGATTATGGGTGTTTTTTTTCCTTTTAGCTTTTGCTCTTCTATTGAAAAGAACATGACTGGTTTTTACAAAGATGGCATGCGCTCACTGTGAAAAAGTGTAAAACTTCAAGCAATTAAAACAAAAAGAAACCTCCAATCCCAGCACCCATAGCTGACATTTTGTGACTATCCTTGCAGATCTGTCTCTGCAAAGACACACATCTAGACATGCGTGTATGATTTCATATGAAGGATGTTATAACTATCATCTGTACGTTCTGTTGCACATGCTGGCTCCATAATCTGCTTTTTCCCTTTCAACCACATGCTGGGGACATTTTCCCGTGTGAATTTACCTATATTGTCTATGTACTTTGCAAAGAACATGTATTCAGAGGAAGAAAATGGAACTTTTCATACAGCTCTGCTAGAAATCTCTAAGCTCAGGGAAGGAGGCCCGGGCCTGGAAGTGGGAGCTCGAGACCTCGTGGCCTGGGAGGAGGCCGGGTTCAAGGCCGACTGAGCAGGAGGGTCAAGGCTGACCAGAGGGCCCGGCCCGGGCAGTGCTACCTTCACCAGCTCGAAGGGAAACCGCTCGTGGAAGATGCGATTGATCCGGGCACCCCCGGAGAGCTCCAGCGTGTCCACTTGGTCTCCAGAGCCCTCGATCCTCTTTTCGAAGTCCACCCCAAACTGCTGGACCATCCTATGAGGAAAGAGAAAACCCGAAGTTCAAAGCAGAGGTTTTAACACAGCTCCGGAATTACGTCCCTGGTCAAGCTGTGGCTTACTTTCCTCCGCAGTGAAAGCACTGTATCCTAACCACTAGGCCACCAGGGAACGCCCATCTTTTTATTTTTTAGCAGCAAAAACAGACAAAATCCAGGAGCTGCCAGAGGCAAGCACTTGCTACACACCAGGCCCGCTCTATAGGCCTGTTACGACCATTCATTCACTGAGTTGGGGGCGGGGGGGGGGGGGTCAATTATTACTCCCATTTTGCAGATGGCAAGAGGGAGGTGCGGGGTGTGTGTCGGGGGTCACAGTTTAGCAACCTCTGCCCTGAGGTTTGGCCTGATCCGGCAGGACCGTGCCATGAAAAGGGAGCCCCTCCACACAAGTCAGGTGGCTTCCACTGGTTCCCGCCACCTCCCAGTCTGTTTGGGTCAGGACTCCACCACTGATGGGCTGAGAGGCCTTGGACAGGTGGCTCTGCCCTCTGAGCCTCAGTTTCTTCACCTGCAAAGTGGGTTGGTTGTAACAGCACTTCCACACAGGGTCACTGTAATAAGGATTTAAGGAGTTTCTAGATTTCATCAACTCAAAGCAGGCATTGGTCCCCAAATGCACTAATGGCCTGGACACCCCCCCAGAAAGAAAAATGTTGCCAATTAATGGTAATTCACCTGAATCATCTGATTTGAGAAGTTAAAAAAAATTTTTTTAAGTGCACACGTAACTGATGAAATGTGGTAACACCATACGTGGCCCCTTAGAACCCAGCCCAGTCCTTAAAAAAAAAGTGTCTCAGAGTATTGCTGATTAGTGCTTGGAGGAAGTGAGCAGTAAAGAACCAAGATATTTATCAGTGTTTTGGTTTTCTTTAGCATTTCTAATTGTTTCCCCCAGTCCCTGGCACTGTCTGTCTGAATCATTTTCTCATTTCCATTCCCCCAGTTCTGGATCTCCTCAAGTACTGTGTAGAGTTTCCCCAGAAGTTTCCCGCACTGGGCTGGCAGCAGGGAGCTGGCAGTTCCCTGGCACAGAGAAGCCCGGCTCTTACGGGCAAATACAGCTGATGCCTGCAAGCTGCCAGGGCGGCCAGGCTCGGCCACCAATGGATGGGGTTCTTCCTGAACACCCAGGGGGTCACACACAGGGTGTCCCAGATCCCCAGAAGGTCTCTGCCCACATGAAGCAGACAGTGCCCACACTTGACTTCCTTCCCAGAGACACACAAAGGCCTACGTTAATGCTGCACCTGGAATGGGGACCTTGAACGGTGGCCAAATCAGGGCCAAGATGGTAAAAGGCTTAGCACTACAGCAAGGACAGAGTACAGAGCAGGGAGTGGTTTAGGGAGCAGGACGAAGCCTACGCCAGCTGCCGCCAGACTCGGAAGGGAAAAGACGTAGCATACGTGAGCACCAGCCTCCCAGGGGCCCTGGAGTCCGAGCTGCACTCAGAGAGCACCCTTGCCAACTGTCATGGGTTAAATTGTGTCCCCCCAAAATTCATGTTGATGTCCTAACCTCCAGTACCTCAGAATGTGATCTTATTTGGAAACAAGAGTCTTTGCAGATGTCATTAGTTAAGATGAGGTCATACTGGAGAAGGGTGGGCCCCTAAGCCACTGTGACTGGTGTCCTTAGAAAAAGGGGAAATTTGGACACACACACAGGGAGAATGGCATGTGAAGATAAGACAGAGATTGGGAGCCCCAAAGTTGCCAGCAAGCCACTCGAAGTCCACAGAAGAAACCAACCCTGCCGACACCTTGATTCTGGACACTCAGTGTACATAACTATGAGACGATAAATTTCTTTTTCTTTTTTTTTTTTTTTTGGTCCACACTGCAGGGCTTGTGGGATCTTACTTCTCTGACCAGGGATTGAACCCAAGCCCTCGGCAGTGAGAGCACAGAGCCCTAACCACTGGACCGCCAGGGAATTCCCAATAAACTTCTATTTTCCTTTAAGCCACCCAGTTCGTGGTACTTTGCCGCAGCCACAGCAAATAAATACACCAAGGTACAGGGCAGGGAAGAGACCTACGGATGACCAGCGGTCCCTAGAGACGAATGGTCCTGAGTTTAGAGCCACAACTGCACGTCTAGGGAACGTGCATTCCTGCTCCTAGTTCTAGAAGGAGAGAGATCCAGGTGCAAGACACAAAAGCCGAGGGACAAGAGCTGGTTTGAAAAATGTCGCCGATCACCTCTGCTTGGGGAAAAAAACCTGCCAGGGTTTCAAGTGATCTGTGTTCTATGCACAGGAAGGAGCTGAGGTGAAGGTCACTGTATAACTTGGTTCCCCGACATGGAGCAAGGACCAAGCTGTGCCTGGGAGGAAAAAGCCAGACTCGGAACAATCGATCATGGCAAGGAGGATGATTAAAGTAAAGACAGTTAGCTTTCCTATCACTGGCTCCAAGTGAGCCACATACCATATATACCTGTGTGGGACCCGAGGGGGCGCCCAGAACCAGGTCGGGAGGGCCAGCGGGCATGGGCCCGCCTGGAGGCCACGGAAGCGCTACTGATGCAAATTCAAGTTCTCCTCAAGCTAGTGACCCCTCTTTTAGGAGTCTGCCCTGCGGGAATCCTCGCTTGTGCGCTCAACAATGAATTCGAGAAGCATCTATCGAAGAAGCAAAAAAATACCCGAACGCCCCCTATGGGCATCGGGTCACGGGAAGAGCATATGGGATACTCCAGGCGGCCGTGGGAAACGGAAGGCTCTCAATGACACTTCCATCAGCTGCGAGAGAGCGTAACTGGGGGCTAGTCTGATGCCACTGTTCTCATTCTCTGGTAAGACAAGAGCCTGGAGACAGGAACCGGGGTGCAGAGGGAGGGAGGGGAAGTTTTCACCCTCTGTACATGTGAAGGCAGTCATTTTTATGATAAAGGCCGAGGAGGAGGTCATGCAACAAGCCATTCAAAGGGACGCCCGCCAGCAGGGAAGGAAGAAGCAAGGGCCTCTGCTGGCCGCTGGTCTGTGTGGCCCATAGCCTGCAGGAGGATCTGGGTCTGCAGATAAGACGCTCAAGAAGGATCACCAGCCCTCGCTGAGGGGCCACAGGTGACAGCGGTGCACCTCCGCCGTGATGTCAAAACCACCCGGGCCGGGCCGCAGGGCACTGGTGAAAAATGACACGAACCCTGGGGGATGGGTGCTGTCGTGGAGGGTGTCCCCTGGCCCGCCCCGCCAAGGGCCCCAAAAGCATCTTCACAAGATTCCCCAATGGCCACATGACGTGAGAGCCGCTACGGTTGTCATTTTAGGGGCGAGAAAAATGAGGCTCAGAGGGGTGTGGTCACCTGCCTGTGGCTGCCCCTCAGGCCCAGGTTTCGCCCCAGGCCGTGGCCTCTGCAGCACGGGCTAGACCGGATCTCCTCCTAAAGCCTGCAAGGGGCCAGCGCTGGCGCTGCAGAAAGCTTTTCGGAATGGGCTGAGGCCGTCTGATGTTAAAAGCATTCTCACCCCCGATCCCACCACTGTGCAGTGCCACATGGCAGAGAGGGCAGGGGGACGTCAGGGCTGTAACGGCCACACAGGACAGTGTCCCTCTGGGAGGGGTCTTGTACACTGCACCATCTGCCATCTGAGGTGCCAAGGAGCTTCTGGATCCCATTCTAGCCAAGCCAGCTAAGGGTCCCTGGCAGGGCAGACACCTGGAGTGCGGAGGCAGGAGGAGCCCCGGGTGAGAAGCTGAGATCATGGGGCACACCCACTCCTCCGACTCAAAGCTGGGTGGGTGCCGGGAGCACCGTCTTAGAGTCAGGGTGAGGATTCCAAGAAACCAAGAAGTAGCTGACACATGGCTCGGCTCCCTCCCCCCATGTCTGTCCTCCCTGCAGCCACCAGAGGGTGCCCGTGAACACCTGAGTCAGGCCATGTCCTGCCGATGCGCAGAACCCTCCAGGGCTCCCACCTCAGAGCAAAAACCAAAGCCCTCCCCACGGTCTACAAGGCCCTGTAGGCTCTACCCTGTCCCCTCCCCGCCCTCCCTTCCTCCCACTCTCCCCTCGCTCACTCTGCTCCAGCCACATGGGCCTTCTCCGAAATGCTGGACGAAATCCTGCCTCAGGGCCTTTGCACTGGCCGGGCCCCCATCCCCAGGACTCTGCATGGCCCCCTTCCTCACCTCTTCAGGTCTCTGCCCGACTCTCACTGTCTCAGGGGGGCCTTCACTGGCCACTTTATTTTAAATGCTACGCCCACAACTACCCTGGCACTCTCTAGCCCCCTCCCTACTTCGATACTTGGCCATTTCACAGAGTACACATGTTCTCATCTACTTATCTTGCCTCATCCTTCCCCCCTCCCCGTTCTGAGCATATGGGGTGTCTGCCCAGTACACTGGGGAGACCCCAGTGCTCAAGACAGGGCCTAGCACACAGGGGGCTCTGGCCAAGTGTTTGTTGAACGAACTGACGGACGGATGAGTGGGGGAGCCTGAGGCCAGGTGGAGGCCCCGGAGCGCCAGGTGGGGGGAGGG